>NC_086324.1:54957567-56397567 GCF_036172605.1 Pelobates fuscus
CTCTTCCTTTTTTTTAAAAAAAATACTTTTTTAAGCTTATGTAAATCAAAGAATCCAAGTATTTAAATTGCTGAAGTTAAAAAAAACAATGCTTGTCTAAGTCCATAGCTGCTGTCCATCTCTGTAACACTGTGACACACACCTTTTTCGAAAATAGCATTCAAAAATGTTTATTAGATACATAAGTTGGATAAGTGTTTTGGGAAATTTTGCATAATAAAATTAAATAATTTACCGAGCAAAAGGTGATTTAGTGAGTATTTTTCTTTTTAAGTATTGGATGGAATTCTCATGAGGAAAAGCTGGATTTTAGAACCATGAAATAATGAATTTTGGTTTGCAGCAACTTATCTAGAACATAAAATCTCTATAATCCCTTCAACCCATATGTTCTGTATTTAGAGTTAATTAGTGTGCAAGGTTTTATAGGAAAACCACTTCACTTCTCATTCATTAGAGATTTTGCCTCTTAGCAAAATACTAGCCAGGGTACATGCACATTAGTGTAGGACTCATCTATGTGGTTTGCCTAAACATTTTCAATTGAGCTTGCACCTTAAGGCTATGTAGTGGCGGGACTAAAAACCCCTGTGTACGGGAGAGCGAGCAGATTAATTTGTTATCTCTGTACGTAAAATACTTTCTGTATTTATGAATAGCAATGATTTTTTGTTTGTTTGCTTACCACTGAACAGTGTCACAAAACGTGATTATATAATAGACGATGATTATATGACTGTGTATTAAAGAAGAGAATAGGGACATCGTATTGACGTGAGAGAGCACACCGAGAAGCATTGTTCTATGTTGAGTACTGGGCAGCTAATCCTCTAAAAATTCATTTTTTATTTGTATTTAATAGTTTAAGCTGTGGGTCAATGACTTTTTATTTTTGTATAAAAATCTTTGACATTATAAGAAATGTATAGTTATAGACACAACTCACAATTTTGTGATTTGTAAGCTCATTTTAACATGGCCCTCTTCTTATTACCCATACTATTTTGTTTGCCAATGACTTGCTGTTATATATCCCAGACTGTAAGCTTGTTTGAGCAGGGTCCTCTTCAACCTATCGTTCCTGTAAGTTTTCTTGTAATTGTCCTATTTATAGTTAAATCCCCACTCTTATACTATTGTAAAGCGCTACAGAATCTGCTGGCACTATACAGGGAGTGCAGAATTATTAGGCAAATGAGTATTTTGACCACATCATCCTCTTTATGCATGTTGTCTTACTCCAAGCTGTATAGGCTCGAAAGCCTACTACCAATTAAGCATATTAGGTGATGTGCATCTCTGTAATGAGAAGGGGTGTGGTCTAATGACATCAACACCCTATATCAGGTGTGCATAATTATTAGGCAACTTCCTTTCCTTTGGCAAAATGGGTCAAAAGAAGGACTTGACAGGCTCAGAAAAGTAGTGAGATATCAAAAATAGTGAGATATCTTGCAGAGGGATGCAGCACTCTTAAAATTGCAAAGCTTCTGAAGCGTGATCATCGAACAATCAAGCGTTTCATTCAAAATAGTCAACAGGGTCGCAAGAAGCGTGTGGAAAAACCAAGGCGCAAAATAACTGCCCATGAACTGAGAAAAGTCAAGCGTGCAGCTGCCAAGATGCCACTTGCCACCAGTTTGGCCATATTTCAGAGCTGCAACATCACTGGAGTGCCCAAAAGCACAAGGTGTGCAATACTCAGAGACATGGCCAAGGTAAGAAAGGCTGAAAGACGACCACCACTGAACAAGACACACAAGCTGAAACGTCAAGACTGGGCCAAGAAATATCTCAAGACTGATTTTTCTAAGGTTTTATGGACTGATGAAATGAGAGTGAGTCTTGATGGGCCAGATGGATGGGCCCGTGGCTGGATTGGTAAAGGGCAGAGAGCTCCAGTCCGACTCAGACGCCAGCGAGGTGGAGTACTGGTTTGGGCTGGTATCATCAAAGATGAGCTTGTGGGACCTTTTCGGGTTGAGGATGGAGTCAAGCTCAACTCCCAGTCCTACTGCCAGTTTCTGGAAGACACCTTCTTCAAGCAGTGGTACAGGAAGAAGTCTGCATCCTTCAAGAAAAACATGATTTTCATGCAGGACAATGCTCCATCACACGCGTCCAAGTACTCCACAGCGTGGCTGGCAAGAAAGGGTATAAAAGAAGAAAATCTAATGACATGGCCTCCTTGTTCACCTGATCTGAACCCCATTGAGAACCTGTGGTCCATCATCAAATGTGAGATTTACAAGGAGGGAAAACAGTACACCTCTCTGAACAGTGTCTGGGAGGCTGTGGTTGCTTCTGCACGCAATGTTGATGGTGAACAGATCAAAACACTGACAGAATCCATGGATGGCAGGCTTTTGAGTGTCCTTGCAAAGAAAGGTGGCTATATTGGTCACTGATTTGTTTTTGTTTTCTTTTTGAATGTAAGAAATGTATATTTGTGAATGTTGAGATGTTATATTGGTTTCACTGGTAAAAATAAATAATTGAAATGGGTATATATTTGTTTTTTGTTAAGTTGCCTAATAATTATGCACAGTAATAGTCACCTGCACACACAGATATCCCCCTAAAATAGCTAAAACTAAAAACAAACTAAAAACTACTTCCAAAAATATTCAGCTTTGATATTAATGAGTTTTTTGGGTTCATTGAGAACATGGTTGTTGTTCAATAATAAAATTAATCCTCAAAAATACAACTTGCCTAATAATTCTGCACTCCCTGTATAAATGGCAATAATAATAATATATATATTAATAAACTCGAACAGCAGATCAGATCTTTTGAATATCATTCTCCCCCCTCCATTGATGAAGCTATATCTAAGTTGGCTGATAAAACATAGTCATATATCAACAAGCTATAAAGGAGTTACATTTCTTAGGACGGTTCTCTAAATTGGACCACTTTTTGAGCATTAAATCATAAGCTGTGTGTCAGCTCTGTCTGGGGCCTGCAGTTGATCTCTTTCAATAGCACAACTTCGTAGCTATATAGGAAGCAGCTGGGAGCAGATGTGTCTGAATTATGGGTATCTTGGATATCTTGGAGTCACCGGGTCATACAGTTAAACAAGAGACAAAGACTCAACACCCTTAAATGCCTTTCTTCCAATAATACCCTAAGGATCTCAGAAGAGATAGGAATCTTATATTAAGCAATGTAATGTTTTGGATGTGCTAAAATGAACAATAAATAATCCCCGCTGTAATTATTCTTTACGACTGGACGTCAGTTACAGAGGACATAATATTGGGAGCAGTTTCATCGTGGTGTTAAGTAAGGCCAGAATATTTTGTTTAAGTGCAAAACATGGGTGTAGAGTGTGAAAAAGTAAAAAAACAAACTGAAATTGGTGTTACAGTAAAACAAAGAAAATAAGCAATATGCATTAAAGGGAAAATAGATTCTGAGAAAAGCATACATTGTATCACTGGGAAGTTGAAAATATTATGAGAAATGAACTACGTGGAAAAAGATCCTTAAAAAGACAATTGGAGCACCAAAACAACTTAATCTAAATGAAGTTGTTATGGTGCCAGGAGGCCCATGTAGGCATTCTTTTCTCAAGGTGTTACACCGTTCTCAAACAGTTTAACCCTAAAGGTGTCTCAAGCAGCGATGTCAACTGGTGGTATCCGGCTTCTGAATTTTCATATTCAGGAAGCACGGAGTACCGCTGTGCAGGGGTGCTACTGATTGGCTGAGATATGTCAGCTGATCTCTCAGCCAATCAGTGACTCCCCATTCACTACACTTGCTTGAGAAAGGTATGTTTCTTTCCTTTCAAGGAACACTCCAGGCACAATAATGATATATGCTTCAAATGCATTTCAATCAAAGGGAGGCCAGTGATGGCTGAGTGCACCAGCTGATGCTCTGAACCTATCACCAGTGCTTATTAAAATGCTTCTGCGTTTAATGAGAACCCGACTGCAGCAAGTCTCCCTAATTTGGAATATACTGGATCTTAAATCTGCCTCATGTAATATTGCGATCAAGAGTACATACCTAGTAGCTCCTACCGCCTAATTAGAAGACATTCTATTATCAAACTAAGTTCTTGAGAGATTTCTCCTGTCAGTCAGCGGTGCTTGCCAACCCATATATAGGTATAAATGTTTGCACAAAACTAGCAATATACTATATTTGAATTAAGATGTTGTTCAATTCATAGACACTACTTAGACAACTAAATGAATATCCAGTCAAGTACTACCAATCTGGTAGGCTCAAATACACATGCCTTCAAACCTCTGACGTGTCTATTGACATCCTAACAAACTTGTTAAGTTATGAGACCCCATTTCAACTATACCGGAGCTCTCTTTCTCTCCTTCTTCTCTTTCGTAATCGATTTTCACTAGCTTTTACCCCCACCTTTTCCTCCCAATATTACTTTTCACGTAGTTTCCACCATATCAAAACCTGACCAACGGAAACACTTGACGTATTTTATGATACGTGTTAAAGATGCTGCACTTGTGAATAATGCTGTAAACCTCTCAATGGCATTAGACACAATATTTACTGTTGTAATGCACACTTTATTATTTATTTCTGCTGGAGAAAAACGATAAAATACACTTTGAAACAAAAAAATTTCTGCATTGAAATGGTGGTTCAAGGAGAAGGAAATGGAGCCAGGAGGACAGGCACCATCAATTTAAACCATTCATTAATTATTTATCCCAATAAAGGGAACCTATAGTCCAGACACTTGTTAATTCGGGACTATAGGCTTCCTTCTTTCAATGAGCTATAGAGTTACTTAACCAGTCGGAGTGACAATCCAATATTCTCATGTGGGCCGCACATGCCAAATGGGTAAGTCTTGTGCGCAGCCAGAATTTCAGCAATGTGAAAGTTGCTTGCATTCAGTGTGCGTTCTTAAAGGCACAGAGAGGATGCCACGTCACTTCAGGTTCTTGGTGGCCTGCATTGCTTTGGATTGGAGAGCCCATGCGCAGCAAAACCCACAGTTCTCCAATCAAATTCTGCCATCAGGAGCATTTGATTGCAGGACCAAGTTTTATTCGGTTATGCAGATGGAATTGCCTCTAGTGGCTGTCCGAAAGACATCCACTAGAGTCTTGCTTAACCCTTTTATGTAAACAGTGATGTTTTTACAAAACAGCAATGTTTTACATTAAAAGGATTTAATGTACACTGCACCCAGACCACTTCATTGAGATTAACTGAGATTAACCCAGAGCCTCCAGTCATAACCACTTCAATGAGATTAAGTCATTATGGGGCCTTGCGTGCTCCTTTAAGTCAAAATTAGTGATAGGATGGGTGGTATGGTGAAACATTATCTACATATTTCTATATAAGTTGGAAAACAGACTGTGTATTTTCTTCAAGATATATGTATAAAATAATATCCTTTACTTGCCCCTTACATTCTTAAAGAGGAACTGTTAGTTATATAGAAATGACACCATGGAATAAAACATTTTATTTTTAATTTTTTTTATTTAGTACTTTTTATTCATTTTAACACATAATCATAAAGAAACAAAAAATCAAAATGTCAAAACAGTTTTCCATTTATCAAAAAAGGAATAAAACCAATTATTACAACAATATTCACATCAGTATAGATCTCACCATTACAAATAAATGTCTGATATATCTGTACACCCAAAAAGACAAGACACACCTATACTAACTGGACAATAGTTACAAGACATTTTGCGCAACGGGGAAAACAGATCTACCTAGTAAGCTGTCTAATACTTTAAACTATTAGAAGAGAGGAAAAATGTAATTAATAAAATTAGATAGGGAATTTTGTTACCCATGAATGCCAATTAGTTTTAAACTTCTCATATTGACAATGAGACAGACAATAGCCTTTAGGAATAAAACATTGAAAATCACCTACAACTTGTGTTGCAAGTGATGCTTCGTTATATTTTAAATGTATATTAAAGATTTTGCAAAGGACATCACAGTCCAGGCCAGTCCACTATATTACTGCGGTTTCAACTCTTCCACTAGGATCAGTGCAGAAAGGCCAACATTCATAATGATGTTCGATGGGGAGCCAAGATGGAGGAGTCTAGAAACACGATCGTAGTACAAAGGAGCAGTTTATATACATTTAATTTTATCTTTCAGAACAGTGTTTTCTGTGATGTCCCTTATAGTCCACACCCATCAGCAGAGGGATCAGGCAGGCTCTTTTCCCAATAACCACTACAATAAGCTGTAATGGTTATGTTGCTTAAAGTGCCCTTTGATGTAGCTCTAAAATAGGAAAAACACTAATTTCAAAATGAGTTGCAAAACACCCATATCCTGCTTTTTTCTTCCAAAACATAAACTCCTGCGAGTGCAATTTGAAAGTCACTTAGTGACTGGCAAGACCGGGCTATTTTTGGTTGCCTCACGGAAATAGCTAAATGGAGGTCTCAGTAGGGATGTAACCACTGTTCTGCTTTCGCGAGTGCACGCCTATTACTGGCAGCCATTGCAGAGGCCTCCAGTTTTATTTACTGACTCACACAGATACACACACTGACTACATACAGATACACAGACACATAAACTGACTGACATACTGACACACAGAAATACATACATTGACAGACATACTGACACACACATACTTACAGATACACTTCTAGACATACTGACATACACACAGGCACATATACAGACATACTGACACACACACAGAGACACATACACTGATAGACATACTGACACACACAGGCATAGTGACACCCACAGACAGGCACATACACTGACACACATACTGACACACAGACACTGACACACACACACACACAGACATACTGACACACACAGGCACATACACTGACACACACACACACAGACATACACTGACAGACATACTGACACACACACCTACAAATATAGTCATAATAAGACAATTAGAAAAAAAATAAAGAAAGAAAAACCCTTTAAAGTTGCAATCTCAGCAGACCAAAGTTTGCAAAGTTTTAAAATTATATATTCAGTCCTTGCAGTCTTTATTCTATTACATACAAAAACTAGGATATTGGCCATTTCAACAATTAGGACTAATACGTAATTCGATTTTTAATTCATACTTAATGTTGGGTTATATATACACAATAGTATTCACTGTCTGATCCAAGGTGTGTGTGTGTGTGTGTGTGTGTGTATATATATATATATATATATAATTTTACATATACTTAATTTAACATAGAATCCATTTCCGTTTAAAACTTGATGAAAGGTTCATATTAAAAAATAGTATATAAGCATATATTAAAAAATAGTGTTGAGGTGACCGTTATCCATTAGCAGTTGCATTCAATTATGGATGTATGCCCATATAAATACCCCCACCCCATCGGAAGTGAAGGAATTTTTTATTTCACTAATTAAATACATACTTGTAAAAAATGAACATTATCCCTTTGATATTATTGTTTGCCAGTGTAGACTGTTGCGGCTTAAGAATTAGGTGTGGTTTATAATGTATAAGAATAAAATAAATATAAAAAATGCAGCTCGTTATAGTCATAAAAATGTTATGAGCTTATTTTATAATAAAATTACAAGAACGAAAAAGTAGTATAAACTAACCCTGCTTGATCTCTTCTAAATGCTACAAACCAGTCTCCTAATTATGTGCAGTACAGTTAATCTAGAACATGCTGAAACATTTTTATATACTGTGCCGTGTATAGTAAGATCACCATGTGTTGCCTTTAACCTGGAACAAAGAAAAATTTTGAAAAATGTGTTTTTCACAATTGCATATAAGTCACAGATGCCCTGCAGTATGTGTTTTCTATACGCATTTTTTGGTTAATGGAGAAATCCACAACTATGAGGAAAAGCTGTAGGAACATCAAATTGCCCATCAAATAGCTGTCTTGCCATCACCTCCGCACACCAATGTCCTTGAAAATATGCACTGAAACCCACTGAATCGGAAGCATTAGTAAATAAATCCAACCCACGCTTGACACGGTGGAGCAGAGCCAGCAAGATTGACCATCATACATATCTAGAAAGTAACTCAACATCTGAAGGTCATCCCAATGCCGATTAGTGACCCAGAAAAAGTAAAACGGTTGCTTTACCCCAACCGTTGCCAAGGACAACCGCCAACATAAGGCCCTACACATCGAAAGAATCCAGCATGCAAAATTAAGATGCCAACATTTTAACTTTTTTCGCTCCTTCACCAAATCCACCATGTGGAGCAACTGCACCAGTTTATTCTCCAGAAGACAAAAAACTATAGCTCGCAAATCAATTTCTGTCCCCAAACTATAGCTCGCAAATCAATTTCTGTCCCCAAAGAACCCCAACAGGCCCAATTGCCGTATCTGCACCTACAGGGACACTAAAGACCGACGCAACCAGATGAAAGGCCTCCAGGTGCATTGCACATGTATCCGATTCTTGCGGACCCTCAAACCAAAAAGTCAAAGTCAAGGACAACAGGCCAGACACCTGCGAAACTACCCATTTGAGAAATGAGGCAAACATTTCAAAATAAGAACACAAAATGGAACAACCAATGGGCACAACACGTATCAAAAAAATCTATCTAAATTAACAACCTAACAAGTGGAGGAAATCCGGGTGCACCGGGAGCAGACGAAACATGGGCTATTTATCTAACTTCTCTAACTGGACTCATGGCCCGGCGTCCCGAACCAACTCAAGGGCCCTATAAAAAGAGACACCTCTTTATTAATATCATCATTTACCGACCCGCTTAACGGGTAAGACTGGTAGTGAATGAGACGGACTCAAAGTGTAAGTAGTCAATGTATTTGCACATGGTTTGGCAACTTACCTAATTTTTACTAAGCAACAGTCACCTGCTCTATAAGACCCAGAAGTTCACTGCCTTGAGCTAAGCCTGGCAGTGCAGGGCTTAGCTCATTGGTTAACAACAATCAGCTGATGATCTGAACCAGTTGACTGGCACTGCACAGAAGGGTTAAGTTCAGGAAAGCTGAAGGCAGCTCCATGCAGGAGCTTCTGCCTCTCCATAGACCAGAACCCAGCAGACTCCAGGTAAGAAGTCAAACCAATACTTACAAGTGGGGGGCACCAGGAGACGCCTGGTCCCATAGCCAGTATAGAACGCTATAGTAGTTATGGTCTCTTGGAGTGTTCCTTTAGCAAACTGTAGTTGCTGTGAATGGCATCTCACATAATTAATGCTATGATGGTAGGTATAATCTATAACTATAAGCAAGCCTGCCCTTCATTCTTAGTTGCTTGTCAGGCTTAGCAAAACTACAAAGCAAGTAAAAGATTACTTTAAAGAATGCCCTAGTAATTTGCATAGGTACTGGAGATTTTAATTTAGGCTTGCACACCTGTGTATGACAGTATGAAAAAGAGGAACAATAGAATTAAACTTTCAGTCTGAAATCGGAAACCATGTTTGGTTCTTACTCCCAAAAACATTAACTGCTGGTGCGCTTTCGAGTGGCCAGATGGTTAAGCATCTTGAATGGGGTAGCTGAAGGTGACAGAGGGGCAAGTCCAGAAGGAAGTGGAGACATTAGTGGAAACCAGATACTCTGGATACATTGGGGATGTTGTGTGAAGTTCTGTTATCCTTCCTGAACAAGCCTTTTATTTGCTTTTAGATTTTTTTTATTTGGATCATATTTCACAACCATTCTTTCTAGGAGACCTTTATTTAAAAAAAAACAAACAAAAAAAACCTTGCAGATGGATTAAAGAAAGTTGCTTGCAGCTATGCTTCTTCTCTAAGATATTGCAATGTGTAATGGGTTTCAGTGTTTAAGACTAATCAATATGTTTGTGTTGTCGTCTCCTTAACATGTCCACTACACTAATATAATCTTCAGTTTTTACTGAGTACTATTTGAATATTCTCCTTGGCGTTCTTTACTATGTACTGCTCAGCTCTACCCTGTTTCTGTGTCTGTATATTACATAGCAAATATACATGTAAAAAAAATAAAACAAAATAACATAATGCTAACACAATTACAGTAGCAAAAATTGATAGCACTCCTGGGACTTCTTAAAAAGTATAAAAAAAAATACCTGCAAAAATATAATTTTCAGTGATATCATTTTAAATTTAGAGAGGTAACAGCTTCTTGATCAAACGAGAGATCTGATTGCCATTCTGGGGTCAAGAAGTAATTATTATCTAGCAAAATTGGAAGCGCTTCAAACTGTGTTTTGGTTTTTTTTCTCCCTCTTTTAGATCCACAGCAAAAACAGATGTTAGAAAGGCTGAACTTGATGGACAATGTTTACATTTTTCCTGATTACAATAAAAAAAAAAACTTGACATTCGATTTGTACTTTGCTTGCTCGCAACGTAGCGTTTATATTTCGCATGCTTGAAGACTGACTCAATAATCCAAGAGTTTCTTATATCACCACAGAGCATCTCCCCCCCTCAAACTCACGAAGACCCTTTAGATAAACTTGATATTTTTATATATGATATATTTTTTATACTTTAATATTTTCTAAAAATAATTTTAAAAATCTATCCAAAAATATTCAATAATTTTGAAAAGCTCATCAAAAATAATAATACATTGAGGCATAAGTCAGTTAGAAATAACCTTACTTACAGCTCTTACCGTGACCCCTTCTTTGAATTAGAGAAATTAGTGCCCTTCCCGGCTGGGCTACTTTTACATGTAATGTCTTGTCATGTCATTAAGTCCATACTTATCAGTTTAAGTGTGTGAAATCTTTCACTCAGTGATGAGAATTTTGTCCATTATACAAACGACTGACTGAAAACAACCACGCACCTTACTTTGCTGGTCATTGATCAACCTAGGCTTCCTAGAGTGTAATGTGAATCTGGCCTTACTAAATTACAAACCCCCCTTTGTACCTTATGGCTGCAAATCCCATTTATACACAAGGATTCTAATTGATCTTTAAGATCAATACCTACAGAAAGTCATCTTATATTCACCAGTCCCTGCTGGCAATTCCTCACAATTGGGAATCCTTCCCTCTATCAGCCCCTTTTTTTACTACAATCACGGTCACCGCCATTTAATCCCTATTTATGTCCGTCACAGCTGATGGTTATTTTAATCTCACCATGAAATTTCATCTACCTGTCCATTATCTATGCATTGCACGCCAACACCTCAATTTATAAAACAAGTCACAATGTATTGTACAATCATATTATTACTCGATATATAAAAACCATGTTGGAAAATCTTAACTTGACTTACTTTATATACAGTTTGTTGTGCTTTATTGATTATTAAAATAGTTTTTGAGTTGTCCTGTCAAATTTAAATTACTTTCTAGCCATTCATATATACTTATTCAAATTGTATTCCAATGGACAGTCTACTAGTAGGGTAAGATGGGCTGGGGCCTCAGGTGCTATGCGGATGCTCCGCTAAATCGTTGCTGCCCTCCACTATAGACTGAACCTACAGATTTCACCGCCCGCACGACAAAATAGGGCCCGCGCGAGGCAATGGGACCCAATAGAAACCCATTATCCCTCAATAATTTATAGGACGACGAGTCTCCTCTCTGACTTTTTTCTTCAGGTCAACCTTACCACAGATGTTATAATAGCCCCTATCCGCTTCAAAGATACTCCTCGGCTGTATACGGCCATTATGATGACTGGCGTATCTTGTCCATACACTACACAGTCACTATCTGGCTCACACAGAATTGATAAACCTACCCTTTTGCAACCGATTATAGGATACAGATGTTGGCATATTTACTACATGTACCGTAACGAAGCTAACAATGTTGCTACTGTACTACCTTCTACTTGTTAATATTGTTTTGGTGTTCATCACTTTATATTTATATGGCTGCTCCCACTGTTGCGAGACCTGCGTGTCTCCTATTTTACTATCTTATCGCATTGTTATACGTATCCGATGACACGAATAAAAGCCGTTTGAAACAAATTGTATTCCAATGGATCATTATTTTTAGTAAAAAAAATCTAAAATTCTGGACCTATCAACCAGAATGTGGACCCGGCAAAGGGTGTTTGTAAAGTCTTAAAGTGGCTTTGTGAACAAAAAATAAACGTCATCAAATTTGTTTCTACATTGCTCCTTGTGTCTGAATCTCTTTTTATTTATTTCCTAAACGCTCTTGTTTTCAATAAATACAGAAGTAAATGAAGTGACTACTTTTTCTCATTATAGCAATCTGGTTGACAAAACTTGACAATGGGCAGAGCTTAAAGCAAGGTTCTGTTTCAGATGCCAATCAAAATTACCCACAATCTATCAGTAAAAACTGAAGACTTATTCGACAGAGGAGAAAATAAAATGGCTGCTCCCAGATATTGAGATCCGGCACATGTCATGTTGCAAAAGCTGGGAGAATGTAATTACGATACAGAGGGCATAATGAAAGGAAAACCAAAATAAAAAAATTACAGATCTGCTTTAAGCTTCATAATAATATAACATATTTTAACATGTAAATACAAAAAGTGTGTACTATAACGTGTGAAAATGTGCTATCACCAAGAGTGTGCCTCACTCACTCAACAATACACAATACTAAAGCAGAAAATAGCACATATGGCTATACAAGCAATATAAGCTAAAGAGGAGGGATAGCACATAAATGGAGAATACAACCTTAAAACCGGACGGGATCTTTAAACAGATCTAAGACATAAATATAATAACAATATGGTGAAGTATGAATGGACAAGAAGTAAAGTATCCAGGAGGTAGAGAACTTACAAGAGGTATAGTCGTTCTGCGCTTATCTCCCTTTAACCCCTTAAGGACCAAACTTCTGGAATAGAAGGGAATCATGACATGTCACACATGTCATGTGTCCTTAAGGGGTTAAGGGTGTCTGTAGCGAGTCAATATGTGGCATATACGATAAAGTTCCTCCAAAGATCAAATCCTCAAAATGGGCAGAAAAGAGAGATATACATAGAGTAGTACTGTATAAAATTATCAAAAATTTATTTCACTGATTGCACTTACATTCAGGTGACAATCAGCAAGCATATCTCCACTAACAAGTGGACCAAGGTGGTAAAATGGATCAATGATGCAGATGTTATATCAGCTGATCGTACCATATGAAGTGCTTGAACAAATAGCAAATAAATACAAATATAATAATAAAATAAAATCGTTTAAATACTCCAACGCGTTTCGTCTGAGGAGACTTCTTCAGGGATGAGAGTACTGTCCCAAAACGTTCCTTTTTTATATCTATCGATCCAAGTGATTTCCATTGAAAAAAAAAGCGAAATCAGGTACTTCCGGGTTTCTTCATACGCTCCCTCATTGGATGATCTTAGATGTACGTCATGCGTCCTTTCGGGCGTGCGTTTTCTTCCGTGTTCCAACAGTGGAACGCATATCCCTGTCTTTATTCTTGCGTTCCAACCGTGGAACGCATATGACAGGGAAACTCAGAGGTCAAGACGGCAGTGGGCGGCGAAAACCACCCACTGACAGCTCGAGCTCATAGATAGAAAGGCATAATACATCGGTATATGTGGGATGGTATATATATAGATACACAGAGGATACAGGACTTAATAAATCAATATATATGCGGTTGTGGAGCGCAATACATAGGCAGAACCATCAGGCCAATACATATCAGACTCCGAGAACACTTCAATAATATTAGAACCAACAAAGTAGAACATAGTGTTCCGAGACACTGCAATAGCTGCACATCTTTTAACTGGTCCACTTTGATCGCCATTGGTATAGACTCTATTGAACAGCATTGGAGAGGAGGTAATAAAATGCATGAGCTAGCCAAAAAAGAGGCGCAGTGGATATACAACTTAAAAACATTAAAGAATGGGCTGAATCAAGACATCGATCTTACAGGATTATTATAATGTCTCCTTTTTGGGGTGTCCTTCCTTCTCTCCTTTCCTTTTGTCACCGAGTGGGTTCTTTGGATTTTGGAGTAACATACATTATGTACTTACATCTACTCCATAATAACTCAATTTTTCTCTCTCTTTTATAGAATATTTAAGAAGGTTATGCCTTTTAATTCAAATATTATTCGTAAAATCTGTTAGCCAAAAAATACCATTTGTATTATATTGCACTACGAGTCTCTCATTTTGGGGTTTGTTTTGTTGTTTTTATGACTCATATGTACATATATGCGGATTAACATGATACCCTATTGGTTTATTTATATTGATGTTTTTTAAGAAATAATTATATTTTTATTTTTATTTTATTATATATTATATATTTTTATTCTATTTTTTTTTTCATATATATATATTTTTTTTCATCTTCTTGTGTTGGATGCCCCATGGGTTAAACTTTTCCTACACAAACCTCGGAGTCTCTTTTGTATCCGCATATATATTGATTTATTAAGTCCTGTATCCTCTGTGTATCTATATATATATACCATCCCACATATACCGATGTATTATGCCTTTCTATCTATGAGCTCGAGCTGTCAGTGGGTGGTTTTCGCCGCCCACTGCCGTCTTGACCTCTGAGTTTCCCTGTCATATGCGTTCCACGGTTGGAACGCAAGAATAAAGACAGGGATATGCGTTCCACTGTTGGAACACGGAAGTAAACGCACGCCCGAAAGGACGCATGACGTACATCTAAGATCATCCAATGAGGGAGCGTATGAAGAAACCCGGAAGTACCTGATTTCGCGTTTTTTTTCAATGGAAATCACTTGGATCGATAGATATAAAAAAGGAACGTTTTGGGACAGTACTCACATCCCAGAAGAAGTCTCCTCAGACGAAACGCGTTGGATTGAGTATTTAAACGATTTTATTTTATTATATTTGTATTTATTTGCTATTTGTTCAAGCACTTCATATGGTACGATCAGCTGATATAACATCTGCATCATTGATCCATTTTACCACCTTGGTCCACTTGTTAGTGGAGATATGCTTGCTGATTGTCACCTGAATGTAAGTGCAATCAGTGAAATAAATTTTTGATAATTTTATACAGTACTACTCTATGTATATCTCTCTTTTCTGCCCATTTTGAGGATTTGACCTTTGGAGGAACTTTATCGTATATGCCACATATTGACTCTCTACAGAAACCCTTAAAGGGAGATAAGCGCAGAACGACTATACCTCTTGTAAGTTCTCTACCTCCTGGATACTTTACTTCTTGTCCATTCATACTTCACCATATTATTATTATATTTATGTCTTAGATCTGTTTAAAGATCCCGTCCGGTTTTAAGGTTGTATTCTCCATTTATGTGCTATCCCTCCTCTTTAGCTTATATTGCTTGTATAGCCATATCTGCTATTTTCTGCTTTAATATTTTAACATGTAATGTATGATTGATTGGGAAGATGGGGTTATTTACTAAACAAAATTGCACAATTTAGCCCAAAATAGCCAAGCTGGGAAACAACAGTTTGCATTATTTGCTATAGTTTACATATTAAAAGGGAGATGTATTGTCAGATTATATTGTACCTTCCAGGCTGGTGAGAATCAGGATGTCAGTGGAGATTAATAAGTAATAGCACATGCAATGGGCACATGGTGCTGAGACAAATTTAATGGGCCTTTCCGTCTTTATTTATTTTGTCTTGTTTTGTTCCCGTGTCTCAGAATAGTTTATGTGGACAATCTTTAGGAGTTTTATTCCCGGGCCTTTTGATAGGTCTCATAAACAACACAAAAACCAGAAAGGAACAAGGAATTGTTTATCTTTTGACAAAGCAAATTTTGTTTCTTTGCCTCGTGTATTATTTATGGGTTGAGCAGACCCAACCCAACTCAATTCTAATGTATTTACCCGGAGACGTTTTTTTGGGTTTTTTTTTTAAAATTGAAATATTTAGGAAAATATGTAGAAAATTCTTTGTAATTGTCTGATTTAAATTGTTTTTAACATTCCACATATTTTAAATGCAAGCACTGGCAGGTGCAGACATAAAGTTAAGAAATTCCAGAATATAAAGTGACTTTTATACAAAATAACATGAGATAAGATCACATACACGTGTAAATTTATGGGAAATATCTGCTTTGCATTTTTGCAGCATGTAGCCTTTCACATACAGCCATGGGAAAAATAAAGTACACCCTCTTTGAATTCTATGGCTTTACATATCAGGACATAATAATAATCATCTGTGCCATAGTAGGTCTTATAATTAGGTAAATACAACCTCAGAGGAACAACACATGACATATTACACCATGTGATGATTTATTTAACACAAATAAACCCAAAATGGAGAAGACATGTGTGATAACTAACTACACCCTTACTTCTTCCAGGAATTAGGAGGGTAAGTTGCAGACAGGTGCTGCTAATTAAATGCCCTTGATTAATTGATCATCAGCAAGTGTGACCACCTCCATAAATGTCGAAGTTTTATCAGTTTGCTTGTCTGGAGCATTCAGGTAGGGCTAGATTAACATTGGGGAGCTGGTTTAAAAAACAAACAAACAAACAAACAAACATTTTTTTTTTTTTTTTTTTTTTTTACTAATAATTACATGGAAACTTAAGAGGGATGTAGGGGAACAAAAGTGGTGTAGACTGGCTGACAATGAAATTAGTTAAGGCAGAGCTGACTTTGCGCACTATGCGAATGCTCTTGCTGCCTTAGTCTCTCTCTCCCTTTCTTCAGTGTCCCAGACTGTATAAGAGGAGCTTCTGCCTCCTAGTAAGCAGGTTAGGAAAGGAGTGGACCCGCGAGTGTTAGGGGATAGTCCTTAGAAAGCATAGAGCTAGCGCATCATTAGACACATTTATGCCAAGCTCAGGGTGCTGTCTGCTTGGTCATTCTGCATGATTGGTAAGCAACCTGATGTGCATTCATGCCAGAAAGGGTTACAAGGCCATTTTTCAAACAATTTAAAGTCCAACATTCTACAGTGAGAAAGATTATTCAAAAGTGGAAAACATTAAAGACAGTTGCCAATCTTCTCAGCAGTGGATGTCCTAGCACATTGACCCCAAGGTCAGACCGTGCAATGCTCAGAGAAATTGCTAATAAAAACAAGAGTTACATCTCAGACTCTACAGTCGTCAGTTAGCATGTTTAATGTTAAAGTTCATGACAGTACAATTAGAAAAAGAGTGAACAAGTATGGTTTGTTTGGAAGGGTTGCCAGCAGAAAGCTTCTTGTCTCTAAGAAGATCATGGCAGCATGGCTTGGGTTTGCAAAGTTGCTTCTGAACAAACCACAAGACTTCTGGAACAATGTCCTTTGGACAGACCAGATCAGAGTGGAGATGTTTGGTCATAATGCACAGCACGTTTAGCAAAAACCAAACACAGCATATCAGCCTCAAAACATCTCATACTAACTGTTAAGCATGGTGGTGGAGGGGTGATGATTTGGGCTTGTTTTGCAGCCGCAGGACCTGGCAACCTTGCAGTCATTGAGTCGACCATGAACTCCTGTGTAAACCAAAGTACTCTAGAGTCAAATGTGAGTCCATCTATCCGACAGCTAAAGCTTTTCCCAAATTGGGTTATGCAACAGGACAATGATCCCAAGCACACCAGCTGACTGATAAGGTCATACAGAAAACAATTACTTCATGTTATTGCTGCTAAAGGTGGTTCTAGAAGCTATTGAATCATAAGATATACATAGTTTTTTCGCACATGACTTCTCCACTCTGGCTTTATTTTTGTTAAATAAATCATGTCATGTGTTATTGTTCAGCTGAGGTTTTCTTTACTTAATTTTAAGACCTGCTAAGGAACAGATGACTGTTATTATTATGTCCTGATGTGTAAAACCATATAATTTAAAGAGGGTGTACTTTCTTTTTCCTATGACTGTAAGATCAGATTAAGTTGAAGCATTGTCCTGAAATAAATTTTAATAAAATAAACACACTATAATATATGAATAAAAGCAGTAAGTTTGGGCTGCTTTATGACACCCTCCTAGTGTCCATGCTAAATGTCTAAACAATATATACAAGAGTTGATCATCATTTTAATGTAGATCATGTTTATAAAATGTATATATACAAACAATAAATACAAAATATTAGAAATATAAAAGATTCTCACATTTGAAGCGCTTGCATTTGCTTCAAATTCACACATTTTGCAGCTTCTGCAGAAAAAAACATCAATTCACCAGGACATAGCTGGTATCCTTTAGCCAATCCCTTTACATTCTATGGTAGTGATGCTTCTATGCAATAAATGCTAATAATGGTTTCCCTGTTATAGTCGTTGTTTTTACAAATGTGAGACATGCACAAAAGCATGTATCACTCTCAGCCTGACAAAGAAGTGACTAGAAATCTCAAACAATGCCCTGGACATCAAGATGAGACCTGCAGGACTCATAAGAACAGGGTCAGGCAGTAAGACCGATCCTGAAAGTATCCAAGCTGCCATTCATCACTAAATATTTTTGTAAACCACACATGGATGGGACCAAGATGGCAAAACCAAAATAATCTGTTACAACACAAATATCAGTCATGCAAAAATAAATACAAAGTAAAACAGAAAGCAGGAAACAAAGATGGGGCTAGGACAAAGTGGGAAGCAAGCCACGAGAGGAATAACCCATGGAGAATGGAGTAAGGAGTGTTTTCAAGGAAATGAGAGTCCAAAGCAATCGCTTGAAGTGAAGTCCATAAGGGGAACCAAGGTAAAGACATAAACCGGGGGGTATATTGCTACAGAGGAACTATGCCATCTGGGTAAATGGAGCAATATAGACAAGTGCCAGGATCATGCAAAGTTAGAGCTAAAACAACCAAAAGTGTCACAAAGTGGATGGTTTAATATTTCTGAAAAAAAAAGTCTCCACTTGGTATTGGTACGTTTGTTCATGTTCAACAGATGACATGACATGTGACTAGATACATTCGGCATAGAAACTGAGATGGGAAGAGCATCATAGCCAATGTAATTACCATGGATTCCTGAACTGTTTTATGGTATTAGTGCAAGGGCAAAATCTTTTTTTTTTTTTTGTCAATCTTTGTTTATTAGAATATTTTTCAAAGTATTAAGTGGTACAGAAAGTAGACATAGAATAGCATTTAAACAACACATTAAGGTAAGTAAATACATCCTTCAGGCTGCTACCCCCATTTTGCATGACTCCTAGTTGTCTAATTCGCTAAGGTTTACTGCGCCTCCTTTGGAAGGTCTAGGGGGTATGGAGGTGTTACAGTTCTATATTTCACCCTCTGTGTCTCTGTCCTACATCCCAGGGCTCCCCCTGCCTTTTCCCTGTGTTTGTTTGAAGTGTGTGTCAGGTGTCCCGGTGTAGTGCGGGTCATGTGGGTAGCCCATCTTCTTCTGTATTAACTCGTCTGTTCTCTCTACCTATTGTCTGTCCTATGTCACATGCCCCTAAGGGGTGTTATGAGACTGTCTAACCCGTTCGTGCATGGTATGTTTGCCTCCAATTTACGCACCCTGAGATAGAGTCCCCACTATGTGTCCGAGGCGTACCTTGCCTGTGCTTTAGGCGCCTGAATGAGGAGTGAGATGCCGTGCTGGTACCATTCGTCGGATTGTCACTATCAGAGTGTCAGCCATGGATTGAGTTATCGAAAAGGCGGATGTACCCTAATAGGTAGGGTCAATAGGTAAGTTCCGCTGTATGTACGTGAAGGAAGAGATAGAGGGGAGAGGGAGAGGCACAGTGAAATTAGTGATAGAGAGAAAGGTAGGGGGTGAGGAACAAGCTGGGTTGGAACGCCCGGTCCTGCGGTTCGCCCCCGCCCATCACGCCGCGAGCAAGCCCAGGTCCTCCACTCCTCCTCTTACCCGGCGGGCAAAGGCAAAATCTTTGTTTTACATATTTTCATACCTCAGGAATGTTTGTCAGTGAAATGTTTGTATAACAATGGGATCACTTCTGAGAAAATGTATGTGTAATTGTGTTTTAGACCTGTGCATTTGGTTTTGGCCAAATTGCAATTAGACCATAATTAGGGCGAATTTTAGTTTGGGCCGAATTACGTATCTCTGAAGCGCCATACGGACATATAACCATGCAAAGATTTTTGCAATTGATGAATGTAACGAACACCTTGTATTTCGTATACTACATTTGTTCATATACTCCCGAAATGCTAGGGACTTAGTAATTATAGCCCATTCTGATAGCACGCTGATTCGTACTTTCCCGAAATCCAAGTTAGTCATGAGAATAAATCCAGCGGTTTGTCGTTCGCATACCCAAACATCAGTCGAGACTTGATGAAGGGTACAACAGGAATGTTTTATTATGACCAGATAGCCTACTTTTATACACAGATCCCTAGCAGGGGATCTCAAGCAAGGACTTAGCATAACGCACTTGTTTTTGCCCCCATTTTTCATGAGCTGAACTCATCTCATACTTTTTCTATGTACACAAAAGGCCTATTTCTCTCAAATATTGTTCACAAATCTGTCTCTGTGTTAGTGAGCACCGAGATAATCCATTCACCTCATATCAAGTGGCATATCAAGATGCTGATCTGACCGCATGATTATTGCAAATGTGTACCTTAGGCTGGCCACAATAAAAGGCCACTCAAAAATGTGTAGTTTGACTGTATTGAAGAGTCCAGGGGGGGGGGGGTGTTCAGAAAACCAGTCAGTATCTGGTGTGACCACCATTTGCCTCATGCAGTGCAACACATCTACTTCGCATAGAGTTGAAAAGGTTGTTGATTGTGGCCTGTGGAATGTTGGTCCACTCCTCTTCAATGGATGTGCGAAGTTGCTGGATTTTTGTCAGAACCTGGAATACGCAGTTGTTTACGTCGATCCAGAGCATCCCAAACATGCTCAATGGGTGACATGTGAAAATGCTGGCAATGCAAGAACTGGAAAGCTTCCAGAATTTGTGTACAGATCCTTGCAACATGGGGCCGTGCATTATCATGCAGCAACATGAGGTGATGGTCGTGATGAATGGCACAACAATGGGCCTCAGAATCTTGTCACGGTATCTCATGCAGATGAGCTTCCCTGAGACGGTTTCTGACAGTTTGTGCAGAAATTCTCTGGTTATGCAAACCGATTGTTGCAGCAGCTGTCCAGGTGGAAGGTCTCAGACAATCTTGGAGGTGAAGATGCTGGATGTGGAGGTCCTGAGCTGGTGTAGTTACACGTGGTGTGCGGTTGTGAGGCCGGTTAGATGTACTGCCAAATTCTCTGAAACGCCTTTGGAGACCGCTTATGGTAGAGAAATGAACATTCAATTAACGGGCAACAGCTATAGTGGACATTCCTGCAGTCAACATGCAAATTGCATGCTCCTTCAAAACTTGTGACATCTGTGACATTTTGCTGTGTGATAAAACTGCACATTTTAGAGTGGCCTTTAAGGCACACCTTTGCAATAATCATGCTGTCAAATCAGCATATTGATATGCCACACCTGTGAGGTGGATGGATTATCTCAGCAAAGGAGAAGTGCTCACTAACACAGATTTAGACAGATTTGTGAACAATATTTGAGAGGAAAAGGCCTTTTGTGTACATAGAAAAAGTCTTGCGTTTATAATTTTGTTCAGTGTATATAATTATATATTTATTTGCTTTCATTATAAATTTGCCCCTTGTGTTACATTATAAGTTTATTGTGTAACTCACCCTTTGCACAGAAGGGCAGTATTATCAGAACATTCCAACGTCCCATCCAATTAAGGTGATAAAGGGCAGACCGGATTGTGCCAAATGAAATATGCAAGTCTTTTAAATCAGATGGGAGAAAATACTTTTTTTTTTTCTTTTTAACTTCGTAAATTTAGATTTTTAAATGAAACACCAACTATATTTCTTGTTTGACCTTGTCAGGGATACTGACCTCCAAAATACTTTACAATGCGTTATATGAAATCTACTGAAATGTTGAAACACATGGAGTGACAGCAGAAGAGAACCAGTTGGTTGAATTCTATCGCCCTTTTCATACTAATATTAGAACTTTAAAATCTATCTGACCAATGCAGCTCCATATTTCTCAATACAACAATGAGTGCTTATTTACAGCCTCGAGTGCTAGAGGAGTGGAAAATTCTATATTTGTTGAAATATTTTAATACACTAGCTCAGTTTCTGATGGTAGCAATGGTAGTACATATAGCTTATGTAGAATCAAAATTACAGAGAGCCTGTGAGCTGCTGTGACATACAGTGGAGCCTTATATCACGCCGTTCCATATATGACTGTACAGAGATAGATATCAATATATGTAACAGACATTTTTGGAAAAATGCATGCGGTGAGACCTGCTTCCTCCAGCTCATATAGAGCTACTGCTTTCTGAGTAATGATGGGGTCTATTTGTGATGCGTTGATAGGAGTTGCAAAATTGAGTCTAACAGTTGGAATATTTTTTTTTATAATTTAGGGATTGTGGCCTAAATATTGCAACAATTAAGCAATCTCGCTGAATATACTACACAATCTCTCTCTCTCACAGGATTATTCCCTAAAGTGGGAATTCAAGGTCAATTTAAAGTGAATTTAAAATTTAAAGGACCACTATAGGCACCCAGACCACTTCAGCTTAATGAAGTGGTCTGGCTGCCAGGTCCAGCTAGGATTAACCCTTTTCTTCTATAAACATAGCAGTTTTAGAGAAGAAAAGGGTTAATCCTAGCTGGACCTGGCAGCCAGACCACTTCATTAAGCTGAAGTGGTCTGGGTGCCTATAGTGGTCCTTTAAATTTTAAATTCACTTTAAATTGACCTTGAATTCCCACTTTAGGGAATAATCCTGGGTTAATCCAGCCTCTAGTGGCTGTCTCATTGACAGCCGCTAGAGGCGCTTTCGCGCTTCTCACTGTGATTTTCACAGTGAGAAGACGCCAGCGTCCATAGGAAAGCATTGAGAATGCTTTCCTATGGACTGGCTGAATGCGCAGCTCGTGCCGCGCATGCACATTCAGCCGATGATAATGACAAGGAGGAGGAGAGTCCCCCGCCCGGCGCTGGAAAAAGAGGTAAATTTAACCCCTAGAGCCCCCTAGAGCCCGGCGGGAGGGGGGCCCTGAGGGCTGAAAGCGGCGGGGGACGAGAGGTCACCAGCGTCGAGGGAGCCCAGCGCTGGATTAAGGTTAGCACTGTGTTTCTTTTCTTGTTCTATTTAAAATAATTTCTAAGGAACTTTCAAATCTCTTATGTGATATGCTGCCCTGCTAATATCTTGACTGATTAGAACTGCTACTTGTTTATTGCATACACAACTGAATGCACATGTGATTTTCTGTGTGCCTCAATAAAAACTTTGATTGTTAAAAAAAAAAAAAAAAGTTAAGGTCAAAGTGGCCAAACTAGAAAAATTCTGTAAGATAGCTATGCCTTCCATTCAGCTACTCTGGCCTTTAACTTGAAATTCACCTTGAATTTTAACTTTAGCAAATAAGCCCGTTATTCACAATATTTTTTCCAATTAGGCCATGAGAACCGAATTGCAAACATAGCTCACTTGGATATAAAGTAACTTTATAACTAAAAGTTAATAGGCCCTAAGTAACCATACTATAAAAAATAAAAATAAATCTCCTTCAATGGAATTTCTCCATCAACATATTACTCCATGTGAAAATACTCACTAAAACACAGATCTTAAAATCTATCAAGAACATTTTCCATAAAAAATTTACAAGGAGAGGTGGAAGCCATTTTGTTTTATATAAACTCTGAAAAACCTTAGATCTGAAAAGGGCACGGAATTGCAAAAATAATAATTTATAAGGTTAAAAGAAATGCTAAAGAAATGCTCGACTACAACAGAAAATGAAATAACAAAACAAAAAAAAACACAGAAGTAAGAAAAATAATTAACGCAGCATTACAGTTTCAAATGGCTTTAGCATGAAAAGCAAAGGTTTAGTATGTTGTTTTATTGTGAATGGATGCAGTTTCTGGGAATAGAATTGTTGAACAAAAATTAAAGACCTATGCAAGCATGATTTTCTTTTGTTCTATAGAAAGAATGAAACCACTTCAAAAGATGAGATTTCTGTAATAATGCCAAAGACTATTATTGCAAGTGTCAGGTTTGTGCATCAATATGCAGGGGGACGGGAGGTGGGGGTCTTTTTTTTTTTAAGAATAGTGCATTGATGCATTGATGTGTGTAAATATTCAAGTAATTTGTAGATATGAGGGGTTTCTGTTTCAGATAGAGGGAGAAACCTTTCAGATAGCCAGAGGAGAGGGTTTGTTTCAGTATATGGAGATATAAGAAATATCTGCTTAGGATACATATCTGGTATGTCTAAATATATTGATTGGCAAAGTTTCAGCTTGTCGCTAGCCTGGGAATTGGACACTGATAACTTAACCCACAGATTCTAGGGAAAAACAAGCCCTTTAAAAACGTCTGCACTCCTGATGCTGTTACCCAATGATAGCAGTAAAAGAAAGGACAATGTGTAGATTTATGTATTAATTGCATAGAGTATCTGCTGAACCAATGCAAAGCCAACAGGTGATGCTGGAAATCCTGCTAGAACCGCTAAAATGTCTGATTTTTTTTTTTGTGGTTTTTTTAAACCGTTTGCAGAAATAGTGTATGCCACAAAGAAACATAGTCTGCAAAATCTAGCCACTTTACGTTGCCATGCTCTGACGTAGCTGAACACCCCATACCATGGTAAGTGCATCAATGTGCCTGGAGGGAATTACTCGTGTTTAGTAGCTGGACATCCCTAAAATTAGCATTTTGCAAGTAATGCAGATTATCGAGGGGGAAAAGACTCTATTAGCCAGGGACGGACTGACAGCCTTCTGGGCCCCCGGGCAAAATCGTATCATGGGCCCTACAAAGAACAAATATTAAGTATTAAAAGGGACCTATAATCACCAGAACAACTACAGCTTAATGTAGTTGTTCTGGTGTCCACAGCCAATCCTTGCTGGCTTTTCAGAGAAAAGGCATTGTTTACATTACTACCTAGAAACACCTCTAGTGGGAGGCACTGATGTTCAACGTCCCTACACACTGCATGGAGACTTAAACACTTCCCACAGAGTTGCATTGATCCAATGCATCTCTATGAGGAGATGCTGATTAGTGCAGCAGGCCTTTTGCCGCGCATGTGCAATTGCCTCCCAATGCTTTTCTATGAGAAAGCATTGGATTGGCTGAGATCATCACATCTGACAAAACCGGCGCAGCACAGGAATAAAGTTGAGTTAAAACACTTTTTACTCCTCTGACAGGGGGCTGGCCTTTTAAACTATGCTTTCAAAAATAAAGTGTCAGAAATACACATTTGTATTCCTGATGCTATATTGTTCTTTTAAGTAAATGTTAAATATATCTTTCAAAAAACCCGGTCAGGTTTATTCTCTCAAGCAAGAATTGCTGGGGAAAGTGAATTTTAAATTATAGGCCTAAATAGTTGTATTAGAAAAATTCTCCAGGCCAATTTTGTTGTTCACTTTGATTATTTAGGCATTCAATTTGAAATTTGAAATTCAGTTTGAATTTCAAAAAATTCTTGCTTTAATAAATCACCCTGTGTCCTTTTACAATTTAATATTATTATTCTATGTGTCATAGTAGGAGTACATGTGTGTGTAATGCTGATGTGTGTAAATCCTACAGCATAATTTGTGTAGTACCAGAGAGTATGAAATGCCGACCGTTACTTGCATGTAGTAAATGTGTAAATGCATTGTTCTATGAGTAAGTAGAGCAGATGTTTGTAAAAGCAGGAGCTTATTTGTATGGAACGTTGAATGTGAATGCAGGGGTGTATTTTGTGGAGGACTTGTGTGCGAACACAGGGGAATGTTGGTGTATGAATGCCAGTGTGTATTAGTGTGGAAAGTCTGCATATGAATGCCAGTATAGATCTGTATGGATTGTCAGTGCGTGAATGCAGTATGCTTGAACAGTGTATATGTGAATGCTGTACTGTCTGTGTATGTGTGCAGAGTGTAAGAGTGTGAATGAGGGTATGTATCAGACATCTGTCTGTGTATGTGTGAACGAGGGGTGCATCTAAAACCTGGGTCAGAGTGTGTGAATGAGAGGTGTATTTGTGTGTATGTGAATCATATTAAGTCAGTGTCAGCATATGTAATGAGGCATATCAGGGCCGTCTATAATATGAATAGGACCCTGGGCAAAGCATTTTCTTGGGCCCCCTAGGCCCTGCCCCTTCCGCCCGCCCCAATTACGCCCAACCCCCAATCACACTGACAGACCTTCTGACACATACACACACAGAAAGATATATTAAAACATTCGCAGATACATACTGACTCACATACACTGACACACAAATATATACTTATATACATTTAGACATACTGACACCCACACATACATACAAACACACACAGACACATACACTGACAGATATACTGAAACACACACAGACACATACACTGACAGATGTATTGACACACACAGACATTCTGACACACACACAGGGATACTGACACACACAGGCATACCAACATACACACCGACAAGCATGCTGACACACACGCACACTGACATACACACACACACAAACATACTGACACACACACACACAGACATACTGACATACACACACAGACATACTGACATACACAGACATAATGACACACACACACAGACACTGACATACACAGACATACTGACACACACACACACACAGACATACTGACATACACACACAGACACTGACATACACACACAGACACTGACATACACAGACATACTGACACACACAGACATACTGACATACACACACAGACATACTGACACACACACAGACATACTGACACACACACAGACATACTGACACACACACAGACATACTGACACACACACACACTCACACACACACACACATACTGACATACACACACACACATAGACACTGACATACACACACACACAGACATACACACACACAGACAGACATACTGACATACACACACAGACATACACACACACAGACATACTGACATACAAACATACTGACACACACACACACATTTAGCCACCCTCCAGGTTCTTACCTTTTCCTGGAGGGTGGTTTCCCTGGGGTCCAGTGGCAGGCTGAGGCAGATGGGAGTTCTCCTCTGGCCATTCTCCTCCCGCGTGGCTGTGCTCTCCGGTGGGAGGAAGTGACGCGCGGCACTCACTTCCTCCCAGCCGGTACAGGAAGGGGCCCGGTCGCGCTGTTTAAGTGTCACAGCGCCCGACCGGGCCCCTGCTCAAACATGCTTACCGGGTGGCCCTTAGTGCATGGGCCACCCGGAGGGCCTCCTTAGTTGGCGGGCCGGTGCGGCTCTGTGCAGCCGCACCGCTGGGTACATGGGGGCTGCTCAAATCGCGGGGCCCACGGGGCAGCTGCTCTGGGGCCCCCCAGGAGCAACTGGGCCCGGGGCAGCTGCCCCGTTTGCCCCGCGCTAAAGACGGCCCTGAGGCATATTTATACGCTGCAAGCATTTTTGTTGTTGTTTTTTGACTCTCCACCTTCTTATAAGTTTCTATCTCTCTCAATCTTCACCAATCTGTATGTGTGTCTTCCCATTAACGTCTTCTTGTGACTCTCTAACACCACTTTTCACCCATTTCTGTCCCCCTCTGCATCTCTTACTTCTCCTTTCCAAATTACCCACATTTGTCTTTCATCTTACTGAAAGGACACTATAGTCACCCAGACCACTACAGCTCATTGAAGTGGTCTGGGTGCACTGTCCCAGGTCCCTTAACCTTGCAAAGGTAATTATTGCAGTTTTTAATAAACTGCAATAATTACCTTTGAGGGTTAACTCCACCTCTAGTGGCTGTCTACAAGACATCCACTTGAGTGACTTCCGGGTGATTAGGCGAATTTTGATCACCTAACTCAGGGGTTCTCAACCCGTGGTACGCATACGCTCACATTAGTACTTCCCCTAAAAGAATTACTATCCTGTTTTGCCACAAGGCCAGACAGTATTTTGGATACTTTTTTTCTCACATTCGCTACAGCTGGGTGCCCAAAAGGTAGATGCTTTCCGATGAGGTTTTACATGACGCTGGATCTCATTTATGAGGTTTTACATGACGCTGGGTGTCATGTATGGGGTTTTACATGATGCTGGATGTCCTCATGCATAGTGTGAGGACGTCCAGCATCAGTTAGGTCAGTGGTTCCCAAACTTTTTTCATTTGAGTACTCTCGGCAGCCCATCCCTGCCTGCACCGCCGCCATTGTCTTTTTTTATTTTTTTATTTGCATATCGCCCTGGGTACGCAAATGAAAAAAAATAGGTAATAGCGGCGGTGCAGGCAGGGAGACCCTGGGTCAGAGGAGAAGCAGAGGGAGTCTGGGGCAGAAAGCAGGGGAGTCTGAGGCAGAGAAAAACATGAATTTGAATGAACAGCAACTATATTAATAACAAACATTTCACTAATTTGAGGGGTACAATTTATGGAAATGGGCTACCAACGGGAACTCAAGTGAAAAAGGTTGTGAACCACTGATCTAACTGATGCTGGATGTCCTCACGCTATGCATGAAGACGTTCAGTGTCAAGCATTATGCATGTTTTCCTATGGGGGGGGGAGTACTAATGTAAACGCGGCCATTGCTGTGCATGCGCATTAGGTCTTAAAGGAGCGGAGGTGGAGCCTGTACCATGAAAGAGGGGCAACGGCACTGGAATCCGTTTTTAACCCCTTCTGCACTACAGGAGGGAGGAATGTGGGGAGGGCAATATAGGGAGCTAAAACAACTTTGCTTCCCTGGCACTATAGTTTCCCTTTAATTTTTTTAAACAATTTGATAATTATTATTTTTTTTTATTTCATCTTTCTTAAATTTTGGACAATACAAAACATTCATGACACATTTACATATTCCTAAGCATAGGGAACTCGCTTAGACAGCAAAATAAGTAATATATAGGGAGTTGTACAAAATAAATGATGTAAGCAGGCAAGCAATATGGTAATGGCACCTTAGTAACAAATAACAATTTTTAAAAAATCCCTATTAGTGGAAAACTCATGAGTGCCTCTGCCCTGTCTAACCCCTTCACCCCAATTCTGCTTACCTGTACCAGCCTGAGTATTTTTCCTCCTTCCAGCTTGGGAGGATCTGCCGTTCTCACCCTCCATCCATGCTGTGAGTGCTCCGTGTGAGAGGGGAGCAGGGGATGTGATGTCACTTCCTGCCCCCTCCCATCCCACACAGAGCACCGGGCACCAGCTACAAGGAGAGAGAGAGGGGAGACCTGGCAGTGAGAGCAGGTAAGCTGCCAGGTCTCATGCTGAATGGGGGGGTGGGATTGCAGGGTGACAGGTTGCTGGGCCCCCCTGTATCACCATGGGCCCCTGCAACCTTCCTTCTGACTGTGGAGATCTCTGATCTCCACAGCAGAAGCATGGCTTTGCTGCCGGGCCCCCTGACTGCCTCGGGCCCTCGGTCCATGACCGAACTGCCCGACCTGTCAGTCCGCCCCTGCTATTAGCAGTAAAAGACAACAACAGAAAGTGATTTGAGATCATTAGTCCCGATAAAATAATTATTTATTAATTCCTTACAATTTCTTAAACCAATGATGTCAAACCTGTGAAAAATGTACAAGTGACCCCATGCTCACTATGCCTAGAGGGATATCAGCTATACAGTACTTTGCTGACGAGGCCCAAAGAAGGCAAAAATGATTTCCAGAGTTTCTGTATCTCTTGTGCAGCGGGAATTTGCCAGCATTTTGGATCTCGACTGCCTGTCTGGGTGGGATCAGTCTGATATGAAAATGGTAAAAGATTCCCTTTGATAAATTAAAATCCATCTTTCTGAATTTATGCTAGATTAGTCAAGCTATGAAAATAGTCAAGTTATAGAAGTTTTTGAAATACCTTCTTTTCTCACCTAGATCTTGCAATATGCAAGGTTATATACTAAAGTTAGAATTCAAAGTGAATTTCAAATTTAAGGTCAAAATAGAGAAAATGAGCTATACTTTCAGTTCGGCGATTCACTGTTTTTTGGGGGGGTTTGTGTTTAGTTAGGTTTTTTTTTAAACATAAACTCTTAATGTTTAACATTCATTTGGTTATTTAATAAAATGAGAATTACAGGAAATTGGCAAGGAATTTAAATTTTGTAGACCAAAATAACTGAACTGGAAAAATGGCTTATCTAGAGATATTTTCAAGTTTTGATATTTTGTCTAAAATCTGCAATTTCCTTGTCAAAACTCAGTTTAGTATATTACAGACCAAACCAGTAGCCAATTACCAATTGTCTAGTTTCTAAAAAAAAAAGCGGTTGAATTTCAAGTTAATATAAGTTATGTGAATGGTTGCTTTGGGGGTATCCTACAAGTATCATTCTCTTTTAAGTTGGATTTTGTTGTTAGTGTTTCTGGAACCGTGGCATTTTGAAAGAAACAATTAAAGCAGGAAAACACTGACTTGGAAATGAGTGCAAGTCAAATTGTATGTTCTAGTAATCTATTAAATGTGCTACTCTGAATAATAATAAAGTCACAACCTACTCACACAGTAAAAATAATAGAGGCAAACTGAGCTGAGAATTAAACTTAAAAGAGCTGCTCATCTGTTCAAACAAAGTATTTCTGTGTTCTTCTTCCACATGAATGGCTGAAATGTAAGAAATTTGTTGGTGTTGGTTTAAGCACATTGATAATTTTTTATGCGTGCACCTTTAGAGAGGTGTCTGCTCCATTAACTGTTCTGCTGAAGAGCATAAAATCAGTCAGTAAATTTGAATTGCTTCAGACATATTGAGGGCTATTCACTAAAGTGTGAACTGTCTGGAGTTCAAATCAAACGAATTTCAAAACAGAAGTGCCAAACGGCACAAATTCTCCAAGACAGCTAGGTTATCAGAACAGCTACTTTGACCTAAAATTTTAAATTCACTTTAAATTACTGACAATTCACACTTACGTGAATAACCTGGTGGTTTTCTACAGTGTCATAATTATTTTGCTTTTGATGAACGTCTATCCCTAAAAATTGATCTCCTGACTTTTATCTTTTAAATGTGCAGTAAATCCTACAGAAATTCTAGTACTTATGGCAGCTAAAATTGTAAATAACGAGTAATGTGGATATGCATGTGGACATGGTTGAGTAGAAAACATACAATAAATAGATAAATAGGGGGAAGGGGGAGTTAGATGGCTTGGAGACACATTCAAATAGGTGACAATCTAATTATTGTTATCATTAATATTACATTTGCCATACTACTTTCTAGAAAGACTCTGCATAAGATATGCATGGGGTACTCCTTGCCTGTGCATTGAGTACTCTCAGCCATACTACCCATGATGCAATGCAACCAGTGCAAGAGTTTTCTTCTGTCATCCTGTAGGTAATATTTACCTCCGCTCTGATTTATGACTTCCTGTAAACTGAACTCAGTAAGTATTATCATTAATAATCCTGCACTGTCTTCCCTGACCTCGATATGTGTTATCAATATTGACCCACTGTTACCTATCTTGCTTGGTTTGCATTACTGTTATTGACCCAATCAATACTTCCTTTCTTGGCTCTCAGTCTGGTTGACTATACTGTGTCTAGTCCTGTGAGCCTGTTTATTGTCTGAAAGAGCAAACATAGCATGAAGGTGCACACCTGTCCTGGGCAAAACGGATTCTAGTTGAAAAACTTTTTGTGTTATACTATCATTCTGCAACCTGTGCCTACATTTGTGCACCCTAGAAGCAGGGCTGGCCATAAAGCCACAGAGGACAGCAGACAGGCGAGAGGTGGCACGGCTGGTGGGGAGATCAAAGATCTCCCTCAACTACCCGACAATTCTCCTGTTGTGGGGGCAAGGCAAGCCGACAGAATACTGTATCACAGTATTCTCATGGGTTACCACAGCAACACTTTGATACAATCCCCCATCAGGGTGCAGACAGCAACATCTCCCACCAGAACACTAGGGATCATGTTCCTCCCCCAAGGTGAGCATTAGGGAGGGGGGGGACACGTTTGTTTTTTAAGCAATTCCTGAGCCCCTATCCCTTCATCACAGCCCCTATCCTCTCACTATAGCACATATCCTCCCAGTATAGCCACTATCCCTCCACTAAAGCCCCTATAATTTTACCACTGCCCCTACCCACCAACTATAGCCCACATATCCCCATCACTACAGCACCTACCCCCAATAAAGCCACTATCACCCACCACAGTCCCTACCCTGCCACCCTTATCCTCCCACTATATCCCCTATCCCTGCCATTACAGCTCTATCCCCCGTTACAGCCCTACCCCCTCTCATAACAACTCTATCCTCCCACCACAGCCATATCCCCCTCACCACAGCACCTGTCCCCCCACCAAGGCTATTATTCCATCCACTACAGCCCCAATCCACTACCACAGCCCTACCCCCAACCACAGCCACTACCCCCCACAATAACACCAGCTCCTGTCTCCCCACCACTGCCACTATCCACCAATCAAAGCACCTATCTACCAACCACAGCACTGATTACCCACACTATAGCCTGTGTCTTTCCACTATAGTCTCTAGACCCCAGTCCCCCCACCATGTCCACTATCCCTTCAACACACCCTCTGTCCAAACCCATCACAGCCCTTTTCACGCCACCACTGCCCCTGTCGCCCCACCACACCCCCTATGCCCACCATAGCACCTATACACATTTTCCCTAACCACAGACTCTATTCTTCCTCAACAGATATACAACAGCCTCTACCACCCCAGCATGCACTCCTCAGCCCCCTATTCCTTGCACATATACATTACAGATCTGATCCCCCCACACATTCTCTACAACCCCAATTTCCCTGCACACACTACACACTACAGCTAGCATGTAAAACGCAAAGGCAAACACAGGCCAAATAAACAAGGTTTAAGTTTATGTAGGCCGCAAAAAAAACAACAACTTCAGTTTTCATTGGTTTATTTAGAAAAGTACAGTATAAAAAAGTGCATAACTGACACTAACGTCCTCACGTTCATAGGGCTTCAAAATAAACAAAAGAGCAAATTTATTTTAAGGAGACGTGCATTTGCATATAACCAATGTTTCAGTTTATCTACCTTGACATATTAAGAAACGGTTGGTAACAGCACTGAAATGGTGTATGCTGTTGCACAGCTGTAAAAAACAAATGACGTTATCTTGTTGATTTTTAAGTCCTATGAGTGTGTTCTTCACTATCGCTGAGATCATCAAACTTGATGATCTCAGTCAATCCAATGCTTTCCCATAGGAAGCTATTGTGCATGTGTGGCAAAACGCTCCACGGCCCATCAGCATCTCCATGGGGAGCGTTCAGTGCCTCCATGCAGACCCAATGTAATACACTGCCCCCTTCCCCTATTCTAATACACTACCCCTCTTCCCCTACCTTAGGATGAGCCACCCGTCCTCCAGTTCCAGCTCTTCTCTGCTCAAGTAGGCCAGACGCTCCTCTGGCACTGCGAGCACGAGGAAAGGGGGAGTGACTGGCCTGCTCTGCAGACAGCCAGTCACTCTGCATACTGTAGTGCTGCTGCTGGATATGACTCCACATGCTGTATGCGAATGTGGCTGGCGTGGACTAATGCTTAGCGCTCTTGCAGACGTCGGAGCACGCAATCGGCCATGGTAGTGCAGACAGGAAACAGACAGAAAAGATCTTTCCTGCCTTGTGCTGGTCACAGCTACAGCACAATGCGGCCCCAGGGCAGGCTGGCCGCAAAGAGAGTCATGGTGGGCCGCCTGGGATGTTCCCTTTATGTTTGCGCTAGGCCTCAACATTTAGTAGAAGCAATGGGAAGTGTTTTACAGCATGATGATGGTGGCTGAAACAGAAAAACAGGATGTCCTACTCAATCCACATTGTTTTCAGTTTACACTGTTTTATTTACCTTGTAATCAGCTAATTAACTTTACCTTTCATACCTGATGTGTTCTAAATTGTGTGCTTCAATCACGATGAAAAAAATTCAGTTTGTCTCCGGCCCTTGAGTGCTTCATTTGGAAATCCACGGCATAGGAGAATTTAAGAACATATTAGATCATTCTATTGCTTCATAACCTGTCGGAATATGGGCTATTATGAATAAAACATATTGTCTGAATAATAATTTATGATTGTTTTCACTACAGCTATTACCAGGAACAAATGAAATAACTAAAGATGGACTGGACAAGTGCTCGGTAAATTACCTTCCTAATGACTGTTAAAACAAAGTATATATCTCTAATAAGCTGGTTATCTCCCTTAGACCATTTGGAATGTGCTGTACTGGGGCTTCAGACTCTGTGGGTGGGTTGGTGACTGGGAGAGTTCAGGCTGTGTTTGAAGGTGATAGTATTATCAGGAACAAGATGATAAGTGACAAGTTATGCTTTGATTTAGATTTAGGTTTTAAAATGACAGTTTTATCTATGACCTGCTGTGCACAAATGGAATGTACTGTTTGCAAAGGATGACCACAGAGAGGGCAAGCTGCGAATACCCCTCTTACGGGAATATGAATAAAATTTGGCCAAGACTTTGGGGAAGGGAAGAGAAATCCAGTAATTAGGTGTAATTTTTGTAAAATCATTTCTTGTACGTTTTAGGAATTCAAGATATATGATTGGTGTGGAAGAAAAAGGCTAAAATAAAAGTTGTTTTAAAAAAATGAGTTGTGCAGAACATACTAACAACATGCATCTGGCATACTCCTGGACTCAAATTGAGGCATTGCTACTGTTTGAATAAGGCTGATTCACAATGGAAACTAATAGAAGGTATCTCAACACTTTGCATTCAAAATAGATTCATTCCCCTTCCTTGTTGTTATCTTTCAGTAAGGAGGTAAATGTCGATTTCTGTTGGTCCCATGTGCTGGGTATCTGGGGGCATAGGACATTTCATTCCCTGTGGACCCAGTGTGCTGGTTAATGCCACATAGCCTCTGGACCATGAGTAGCAGTTTTGCAAGCTCTAGCGTTTCCATGATTGGCTGCAGATCAAGACTCAGCTACTCATGGTTTCCTGCCAGCAGAGGTGGAGACCAAAGCCTGCCCAGCTCATTCCCCCGGCATTAAAGGAGCAGACAGCCCTCCTATGCTGGGCCCTCTCTCCTTGACAGATTTTTTTTTTCCAAATGTTGAAGTTCCTGCAGATCTTATCCCATAGGCAGTGCTTTAAAGGCACAGCAATAGTTTCTGGGAGTTGTAGTTCAGTTTGTCAGGGTTCAAATAGACCTGTTCAAATAGACTTGTGCACTCTCGATGCCAGAAGGGCCCTGAGACCGGTGACCGGAATCCTCCGCGACAAGCGCATACCGTACAGGTGGGGCTTCCCATTCAGTCTTCAGGTGAAACACGGTAACTCGTGGCTTACGGCCCGCTGGCCGGAAGATATCCCCCGCATGCTGCGGACGCTGGGCCTACCCTCCGTCAGAATCAGAAATTGGATCCTGGACGAAGCTGTCACAGTGCGGAGAGATCCTCTGGCACCGATACACCCAATGGCGCGGGCCCCAGGCAACAACGCCGTACCGAGCCGGCGAGGGGGCCCAGAGGGCCCAGAGGAGTAATCCCTGACAGGCGGTCAAGCACAGCGGGACATGGTGAGTCCAGTTCACTCCTGGGGACATACATACACTATGGGACAAAGGGAACAACGACACAGCGGGAGGGACGTGGACACTTGGGGAGGGGGGTTGACAAGGGGGGCCAGCAGCCACATTCTTATGGGAACTATTGGGCCACCTAGTATCTGGCAACGGGGTGTTGGGTGGGGCACTATCCTGGACAGCCATCGCCAGTCGCTGTGAGCGGAAGGTGAAGGACTAAAAGCACACGACCCTGAGATGGCAGGCTTGGGAGGGGGGATGCTGGGTATTATTGAGGGACACAGTGTTGCACACGATAACCCATCATGGTCCTGGATACGCTACGCTGGCACAGGCAGGAAATGGGCTTGGGCCTGCAGGGAATCTCCCATGTTTGGGAGACGGCCGTGGTGCCAGACACAGGTCCCAGGGACAGCTCCGCCGGGTTCTGAGAGTCCAGCCCCTGACGGCATATGCATTTGCTGGAAATACACTCAGGAGACCTGCTAATCGGACATCTCCCATCATCTACCGTGCAAGGGTGTATGTAGGGGGGGAGGTAACCGGGCCTCAGACTTGAGACTGGTAAGCACCACTGGGAGACACCGACAGCTCTAACCGGCAACCCTGACTTGTCGGACCCTCCCAGACAACTGATGGTAGAGGCCCTAAGGGACGACGCACCAGACTAGGGGCCCGAGGACCCACAATAGACGCAGACACATAGTTGAGACGCCTGCCACAGAGATGCCCGACCACGACGCCTGATGCTAATCACCCTAGACCCCCCACTGCTGTGTGACCATGGAGACGCATACCCTATCACCACACTAGCAGCGACACTCCGTAAGGCTGCTGAGACAGGGAAGCAAACCCCGACCCCCCACTGACAGTGCTCACTAGGCAAGTTGAACCCCTAACCCGCCTGCCCCCCCACAAACAGACCCGTCCCCGCAGGTCCTCTAGGCCCCCCCAGGATGGACGAGGCCATGTCCCACGTAGACCGCTGACGCCCACATGACGCTCCCAAGCATGATCATACCTGCGCTCCCGGAACCTTATGCCTCCCGTAAAGCCAAGACACCCTAGGCCAGGGGGACGGAATGTAGTAGGTACACATTTAAAGTTAATTTAATTACCCTTGAATAAGGGACAGTTCTTGTTGCTAGTTTGATTTCCCCCCTTTTTCAGTGTAAAAGGAAGATAGCCTGCACCTGTGCTCTGCAGGTCCAGTTCCCCCTAGACAGGCGCCACACGAAGGTTGGCGGGGGGGGTGCGAGACGCTCCCCGAGGGCGCTAAGTGCGGCTCCCCCGCCACAGGTGCTGAGTCATACAGGCCCATACTAGGCCTAACATACCCCATAACTCCTATCCTTCTCCCTGACTCCCCCCCCCTCCCCCCTAAGGGACGCAGAGCCATGGGGACGGGGTTCACACCTGCACCTCTCCATGTCTGGTCGTGTAATACCCGGGGTCTGAATGTGCCCGAGCGGAGATCTCACCTCCTGCGCGCCCTATGGGCCGAGAAAGTGTCGATCACTTTCCTGCAGGAAACTCATTTCAAGGGGACGACTAGCCCTGCACTACGGGACGCACGATACCCAATAGGGTTTTTCGCAAACCATCAGACGGCCAAGAAAGCTGGGGTGGCAATTCTGTTCGCTAATACGATCCCCTTTGACTGCACAGCAACAATAGCCGATGATATGGGACGCTACTTGGTTGTCAAGGGCACGATTGCCGGATGCATGTATACCTTTGCAAGCATCTATGCCCCAAACGCCCGACAGGGCAGATTTGTCCGACAGACACTACAGAAGATCGAGAGATTCCGAGAAGGATTCCTGGTGGTGGCGGGAGACCTGAACGTGGCCTTGGAACCGCGATGTGACACTTCCAGAGGCACAAGCTCCCTCACACACCAGGACCTACAAACCATCCGACAGGCACTACGGAGATCCGGCCTTATCGACAGCTGGAGAGCAATGCACCCCGGGGAAAGAGATTTCACCTACTATTCCGCGGTACATAAATCATACAGTAGGTTGGATTACATACTTGTATCCCAGGAGTTCCTGCCTATGCTGACCTCAGCGGAGATACTACCAATGGTTGGGTCCGACCATTCTCCAATACTGGCGAAATTCAAATCCCCCCCTATTCAGACCGAGGGACCGCCAGTGGCGGATGAATGAGTCGATCCTTAATGACACTAGTGGTCGCGGAACTCCGGACGGTCCTGGCAACGTACTTTGAAGAGAACGAATCCACAGAAGTCCCAGCCCTAACGGTTTGGGAAGCGCACAAATGTGTAATTCGGGGACATCTTATTAAACTGTGCACCCATAGACAGAAGCAGCAGCGCCAGCATGTGGCCGACCTAACCGCGCGGATTGCGGCACTGGAAGCCTCACACAAAACTTCCCAGGCGGACAATGACTACAAATCCCTCCTAAACGCTAGGCGGGAACTGAGAGACATACTCCACCGCAAACTCCAATACACGAACCGCAAATCACAACGTTTCTTTTATGAATACTCGGGCAAATGTGGCCGTCTACTCGCCCGGACCCTGCAGAAGAGACGCAGGATGTGCCAGATTACAAAGATCACAAACAAAGACCAAAAGACCATTCAACTCCCGGACGAAATCCTAGGTGCCTTTCGAGGGTTCTATAGCGACTTGTATAACTTACCTGCTGACGACGCCACAGAGGCTGGCCGCCTTAGGGACACACGTATAGCGGAATACCTACAACGACATCTTGACAGGACCCTTAGCCGCGCGGAGACGGAAGCCCTGGAAGCCCCCATCACAATTGAGGAGCTCCAGGCAGCTTTGAGAAGCTCCAAGCCAAACAAAGCACCGGGCCCAGATGGCCTTCCTGTGCGATACTTTAAAGAACTAGGTGACATACTCATGCCTAAGCTCCTGACAGGACTCAATTCGCTGCTAGATGGTGGCACACTCCCTAGAGATACCCTGTCGGCAACGATTACAGTGATCCCAAAGGAGGGCAAGGACCCAGCCAACTGCGCTAGCTACAGACCTGAAGCTCTTCACGAAGGTGGTGGCAACGCGCATAGGCTGGGTCCTACCGGACCTGATCCACCCCGACCAGGTTGGGTTTGTCCCGGGAAGGGAAGCGAGGGACAATACCATCCGCGCCCTGAATGTCATGCATGCCTCGAAACAATCGGGCCAGAAGGTCCTTCTCCTCTCTACCGACGCGGAAAAGGCCTTTGACCGCGTAGATTGGCGTTATATGTTGGCGACACTCCGGGCAATGGGCTTCGGCCCCCACATCTTAGCATGGATTTCTTCCCTGTATACAATACCGTCGGCCAGGATTAGGGTAAACGGTGCATTGTCGGACCCGGTACACATACGCAATGGGACAAGGCAAGGATGCCCGCTTTCCCCCCTTCTGTTTGCCCTCTCCCTGGAACCCTTCCTGGGGGTGGTCAGACAGGACGGGGCTGTAAAGGGTTTTGTGATGCATGGTCGAGAACATAAGGTGGCGGCATACGCCGACGATATGCTGTTCTTTGTCAGCGATCCGATTGTCTCGCTGCCGAACCTCCTGAAGGCCTTTGCGGAATATGGACAACTATCAAACTTGAAACTGAACACTGACAAATCAGAGGCTCTACCCATATCCACGGGGGATCAGTTGACCACCCACCTTGAAACCCAATATGCCTTTACATGGTGCCGTGACAAAATACGATACTTGGGTATCTGGTTGTCTGCAGACCTGTCCCAGCTGTTCGCTCATAACTTTACACCAATACAAACAAAACTGAGTTCGGCTTTAGCCAGATGGGCCGGACTTTGCGTCTCGTGGTTCGGGAGAATGAATGCTATAAAAATGAATCTCTTACCCCGACTCCTCTACCTGTTTCAGACCCTACCGATCGCTATACCGAAGCCCTTCTTTAGAGCCATGGACACGGCCATTACTCGGTTCATCTGGCTATCCAAGGCACCTAGACTAAAGAGGACACAACTCAGTTTGCCAAAGTCGCAAGGGGGAGCAGGTCTACCATCGCTTCTGGATTACTATAGAGCAGTACACATCCACAGGATCGTTGACTGGCATGTCTCGGAAACGCAGAAACAATGGATACATATGGAACGGAACCAATTGAACGGCTCACTACCAGCGACGCTGTGGCTAGGAGGCCCATTAACCGACGCGAGAACCCACAAGCACCCGTTTATCGGAGCCACACTGAAAGTCTGGTACTCCATCAGGTCTAGACTGGCACTAACGACTACCCCGGGACCGCTGACACCGATCACGCACAACCCAGACCTAGCTGGCGGTCTCACACCACGCGATATCGAGGCTTTTGGGGCCGCGGACTGGACGTATATGCAACAGTGGTGCAAGAACGACACAATGAAGCAACTACCCGACCTACTACCTGATCGGACACCGACGGGGCTGGACAGATTTCGATACTTCCAGATCAAATCTTATTACCAGGCCCTCCCGGGAAAAAACTTGATACACAGACCCCTGACTAAGTTCGAGAAACTATGCACACAGAGACGACACATCTGCAGGGGAATCTCACACCTCTACGAGATGCTGATAACCTCCACACCGAGGGAACCACTGAAACATATAGCGCGCTGGGAGGAAGCCACAGGAGTCACGCTGACAGCCCATCAATGGACTAACATACATATCCTGACCCACCAAAGCTCATTAAGCACCAAACAACAAGAACTCAACTACAAACTGCTGACCAACTGGTACAGGACGCCCGAGCGGATCCAACAAATGATTCCAGACGCCTCGGCGACCTGCTGGCGCTGCGAAAACGAGATTGGCACAACCCTCCATATTTGGTGGTCCTGCCGGAAGATAACCCCATAGTGGAGTCAAATTCAAAACCAGATCAAACATATCACAGACACAGATATTCCCATGCGACCACTCCAGATGCTTCTTCACCACACACTGCTACCTATCTCAAAATATAAAAAGACTTTAGTCAAACACCTTCTGAATGCAGCTAAAATACTCATCCCAGCGCGATGGCGCACCTCACAGGTACCCACCCTGCAACACTGGATGGACAAGGTGGAGGAAATACACGGAATGGAACAACTAACCGCCGCGTTACGTGGCACTACAGAAAAATACATGCAGGTATGGACACCGTGGATACTACACATATCGGGTAGACCGACCCTACCACCTGCACCAGCGACCAACGCGGAACCGGAACTTGGGCCGCACCGGGTGACAGAACTGTGAGGGATTTTCTCCGGACCCCGAGGAGGCGTGCGGCTAGATACCGGAGTGGGTTGTGGGGGAGCCGCGTTCCCTATGGTGACTGTGACCTCTCGCCCCCTTCCCTCCCCCCTACCCCCCTTAGAAACGCCCCGACCCTAGGTCAGGCACCTAGGATCGGACAGTTTAGCTGGTAGCTAATTCCTGTTAATACAAGGAGAAACATGGAAATATGGGATGTCCATGGGCGCATACTGGGAGGCATAAAGGCCCCTGGACCACACAAGTGGCTGACAGAGGACGGACCCTTGAAATCCACATAGGTACTTACCCTACACCTTACAGGTCGCCAGATAGGGATCTCAAGACTTACAAATATTGAAGCCAGACAGACTGGAGACAGTGCATCTAATAACGCCCACTGATAGCGCCGACAATTGAGATCTACATCCCAAGCGGTACCTCCCAATCCCCCCATAGTTAAACTTACCAAGACCCCGTACGATTATCCGATAAGCACCTAACATGACATTTCGATGCTCAATACACTGCTTAATTATCTCAGTAAGTTCACAACAAGTCCGACCGCTAGACGGCACACCTGCAACCCATTATCTGAGACCTTAGACGTGCGTAGTCAGACTACTTGATTACAGAAACATTTGACAGTCAAGCTTAGCTTGTACAAATAAATTGGACAGCTGTTACCCCATAGCAGCCTCACGTTCACCGAACCTGTATTGTGATGGGTTAACCATGCCATGCCTAGATGTACTATTACTGTACCTGCACTGTTTCTGAATAGCATACTTACTCAGTTATACTGTACGCATGTAAACTACTGTTGGAGCAAACACAGACTAACCCTTATACCATTCCTGGAAACATGGCTTGTGTTGTAGCGATATGCGCATTTAATATAAAATGAGGATGTAACGCGCTAGAAAAGCTATGTTGTAATATTAAGACCCCAAATTGTATGGAAAACGTACACTCCCTTTTCTTCATTTTGTACCCCATTTCATAAATGTCTCAATAAAAACAGATTGACAAAAAAGAAAATACAAGCTATGGATCATAAGATCCGGTTGGTAACATGCTAAATTATTAACACAGCAAAAGGAAACGTGTTAGCTAGTTGCTGTCGGTTTCGGTGATACTTCAATTTTGATAGTTATGGCTCGCTTCAGGTATGATGTGGACCTTTACCGACAAAAGGTCACTCCGGGTCATTCTAAGCTTAGCGTGTCTTTATGCAATCTATAGCTATATACGGAGTAGACCTTTCCGTTTCCAAATTACTTATAAATACTGTTTTCTTTAACCATTCTAGATGATATTTTTGATTTATCACTAAAAATAGTTCAGTGTCTGAAGACCCGAAAAGGCACTGTAAAAATATTGTAATAAATGAAACAATGACTCAAATAAATATAAGATAAAAGTGTATTGGATGAATGTAACAGAATGCAAAAATAGTCAGTAAATAATTAATCTTACCAAAGTATTACAGCATATGTCCTTGTGTATGATGCTCTGCGTGCAAGTGAGAATGGAATAATGTTTGAATGACAACATCCTATCCTTTCTCCTTCAGTTAAATAGCCATTTTGTTCTCCATAAAGCAGCCCCCACCTGTGTGATTTTCCCAAAAAGGTTTTCTAACTTGTTACATGATGTAATGTATTGCATATCTAAATTTGGGATATTCCCTAAATGGCTCTTGCCTGTAATTAGCTTACGAAGTGTTTTTGTATACATTTAACTGACAGCACATGTGTTTGTTCTAATTTAACTTTAACCTTGTGGAAATGTCATTGAAAGTGTAACGTTTTCAAATCTAAGCAAAAGGGCCTGCAATATTTCATACACCTATTGTACATTAGTATTAAATATATATACATATATATTGCAAACTGCACATTAAATAATGATCCATACTCCACAGTTGCAACTAGGGATTCATCTCATCTTCTATTGAGTATGCAGTCAGAGATACTTGCTTAATTTTACAGAGATTAAATATATAGGCTTAACTCGCTGTTATAACATTCCCTGGTACTAGCTATTCACAAGCGTGTGCCCATTTCGCAGTGCACTTAAGCTTTTATAATAAAAGGCTAAGAACAAGCATTGTACACACAAAAAAAAACAAATAAAAAAAAAACAAATAAAAAAAAAACAAATAAAAAAAAACCAGACTCATGCTAGGTCAGGCTGTAGTTGGTTATGTAACGGGCTATGGAATATGGAAACTAGATCGAATCAATATAAACAGGCTCAACTACAAGTTACATGGTATTAGTGGCGAATGCCGTTCAATTATGCATTTAGTAATACATTTGTTTCCAGTATTGCATAGACGTTATACCTCCAAAGCATGCCTATCTAGTAAAGTCTGGCAGCTGCCACCCAACCCGTTATGCATTTACAGGAATATGTATATCAACGTTTAAGGTACCAGCTAAGCCTCTCATAATCTAGTGCTTGCCACGAGTATTATGCAGGTCTGGAATGGTAGCGTTTAAATGTATGGTTGGCTAACTAAGGTAGTCTACTGGGCTATCTATGTAACATGACTAGGTACATTACAGTCAAGCTGGTACTGGACGATTCGCCCTTGGCGACTGTTGCAGTGTTCGTGGAATTTGTGCATTCGGGTTGTTATGGCGGTTGCATGTGGATTGCGGCCAGAGGGTCAGTCCGGTTGGAGGGCCCCGCATCTTTCCGGAGCTCAGTCAGAATATCATGTCCGATATGCTGAGTCCTGGACTCTGTTGCGGTGGACTGGGTTACACTTAGCCCACTCCTGTATTCGGGAGGCTTAAGCAGTCCGCGTGGTGGTCGGGGCCGGCGAGAGGGCAGAATCTCCCTGCCCCAAGCCCTTGTGAAAGCCCACGCCTGTAGCCCATGGGCTTGGTACCTTCGTGAGGCCAAGTCCATGCCCCCTTGGGGGCAGGTGGAAGGTCGAGATGGAGTCTGCCGCCAGCGGCGAGCGATCTTTTCCTTGTGTGGTCGACGTCTGGAGGCCTTGCCTCTGGTGGCTTTCAGCCTAGGTGGGCGGCAGGTTGCTCTGGGAGTCGGTTGAAGACGTGTTACGCGCCCGGGGGATGCTTTCCTGCCGTCTCTCTCAAGCCTTTCCCCTTCCCTCGTGCGGATCGGTCGGTGGTGGAGCGTGCCAACAGCCTGTCTCAGAAAGCCTGGAAAATTGCCTCTAGCCTGGTGTCGAGGCATGTCTCTTTTGTCAAGTTGGAGGTTCTTGGGGTCAGTTTAGGAGCCTCTGCCATTTTGTGTGCTCTGGATGCTGCCATGTGTCTGCTGTGCTCTGTGTGTGGTTGCGCTGGGGTGAGAGCTGGGCTCCCAGCGGGGACCGGGAAAACCCCCAGCGGTCCAAAGGGGATGGGGGGGTAGGAGGCCTTCTGTGTCGCATGTGGGATCCGGCACCGGGGAGAGCGCCCGTCTCCCCCCGGCCCCATCTCCGGCAGGCCACACGTGTTGTCCCGGTCACCCGGCTCTGACGGGTGTCTATGAGGCATCATTCGATTCAGCGGCGCACTCCCAGTTTGCGTAGTGCGCCCCGGTAAAGCTGTAGGCTTTGTGTTCGCCGTTTTCGCCCCAGATGTCTCCCGTTTGGTCGGAGCTCGTGAGACTTGCGTCCGTGCAGCTCCGAGGTCAGGCTCCGCCCCCAGTATAGATTTTTTTAATGTATTTATTGCTCCTCCTTTTTGCCCTCTGTTGGTAACTTCTCATTTGATCTGTGAATAAAATCAACATTTAGTGACTGTCGCCTACCCATCAATCATCTTTTTTTGGGGGGCACAAAGGGTGGAACTCCAAATCACGTATCAAACAACAAGCTCCTCCATTTCAAGAGTTGTGTGTTCGGTTATGTGTCCATATGGTGTTATGGAATAAGGAAAACCGGCTGACTGGCATACACAAATTGCAATTCGGCCATAAACAAAGGCACAAATCTAGTTTCAAATGCAAAGCAAAAAGGTGGACTATAAATTTTAGAAAGTTACATGATGACACAGTGGAAAGCAGTATTAGTGGAATAAAAGAGACACACTGCAGGTTAGAAGAGAGAGAAGGACAGAAAGAATGGGCTTACAGAGCAAATCTAATTATTTTTTTATTAGAGGAACACTATAGCATTAGGAATACAAACCTATATTCCTAACACTACAGTACCTCCCCCTTGCCTTTTCCAAGAAAAAAATAAAATAAAAGTTTTACTTTTTCTAGTGCTGAGCCTCCTTCTGCGCTGCTCACATCTGCACCTCCTGTGACATCATTGAGGAGGTATGGCCTCCTCCGGCAATGGTAAACACAAATGATACTTATAGAAAAGCATTGAGGACCTGAGGCTCATGTGTGACGAGTGCCATGCGTGCATCGACACTTCCCCATAAGAAAACATTGTATTCAGTTTTACTCGGGAATACAGCAACTAGGAATGGATTTAACCCTGCGATGTAAACATTGCAGTTTCTAAAAATAATGAAATGTGTTTATTGCAGGGTTAAAAGGACAAGCCCACTGTACCCTGACCACTTTATTGAGATGTAGTGGTCTGGGTGATTTTAATGTCCCTTTAAACCAGAAGAATGATAACCTAGCATTGCTAACTTCTTTTTTACACTCTTTATTTTTTGTGGTTCAAGATTATAGAATACACAAGACATTGCAAGTTGCTACAAGACATGTCCAGATTGTTTAAAAAAAAAAAAAAAAGGAAAATAAGATGGAGCATTGCTAACGTTTAATACCTATGTGCATTGTGTGCATATAGTCTCTTCATCCCAGATCAGAGAAAAACCCACGAGAATTTAAAAGTATGGACTTTAAAGGCTAGAGTATCTGACGCAGCTCTACATGTTGAGATGTGTGTGTGTGTGAGCTATTTATTGACATTTTAATTACATAACACAATCATAAAGTTTAAGAGACATTTTAGCTAGTCCACAGCCACCCAGGCAATAAATAAATGTCATATTGATTTATAGGCATTGCTTTCATATCCAGGCATGCATTCTGATATCTGATTGTGACAAAATATTGGTGGGAACTAGTCATTCATCTAGTCACGTCTAAGAAAGTGTGTGCTGCTTTCACAAGCAGTCACCCTAAAATATAATGGCGCCAGGTAATGCCGCCACCTTAAGCTGGCTGCTCTAGGCCAAGTCATAGTCTGTCTACCTGAGAATATGTAGGTAAAGCCAGGATAGAATCGGATGACCACTGCAGGGACAATGCATAGGTTTGCTGTGTCATTCCCCTTGTCAATAGGTGGGCACATCCCTATCTCGATTCCCTCCCTCCCCCCTGCCACAGCAATCAAAGGGTTAAAAAACATTTTAACACTTACCTGATTCCAGCTCTACCTAGGCACTGGCTCCGCGTCTACATCCTCCGACTTCAGTACGTGGGGGAACCTAATGTGCATGCATAGCGAGTGCCATGCGCGGTTTAGACCTTGCCCATTGAAAAGCATTGAATCAGTGCTTTCTAGTGGGGATTTGCAAGATGTCCTCATGCATTGTTTCACGGACTTAAACTGTAGAAAGCCAGGAAGCACCTCTAGTGGCTGTCTGGCAGTTTCTGTAAAACGGCAATGTTTTACAATGCGCGGTTAAGGGGACGGGACACTGCGTCCAGACCACTTCAATGTGATGAATTGGTCTGGGTGCCTAATGTGTCCCTTTAACCAATGCAACTTTCCAGGTAGTTGTTGCAGCTTGAGTTAATCGTATTAAATGTAAAAAAGAAAAAAACAAGTTATCGTAAAAAAAACAGCATTTCTAATCTTTTAATTCTCTACATAGGAAGCATGGGTCTGCACATTGAAGGAATGTTAAATTATTTAATGAAATCTTAAAATCTATTACCTTGATCCACTGACACATATCCAGCTCTAAAATCAAACTTACTATTTTTATAGGATAGGACTACTATTTCGACTATAGAGATAAATTATTTTCTCGTTAGTGATAGGGGAGCTAGTTTTTTTTTTTTTTATCAATTCCCAAGTATCACTGCTCAGCTTTTTGTGCAGTGAAATTGTTTAAATATACACGGTCTTAATATATTCCTCCCTCCAACCCACCTTGCATGAGAAACTTCTCTTCATTTACAAAACTCAGGCTTCTCTTGATTCATGAATATTAATCAGTAAACTCCCCCTGCAATTTTTTTTAGACCAACACTGGTACTAAACACTTGTTTTCCCCTCAGACAGCCCCAAGGAAAACTCTATCCTTTGTGGAAAAGCTTTGCATCCAGAACAATGTGACTCTGCACCCTGAAGGCCAAAGGGCACAACCAGAGGAGGACTAAAGCATTGTTCAAAGAAACTGCTTCTGAAAGCTGGGCCTAAATAGAACTTTTCTTGATGCATTTTGGGGTATTTAGTCAGGAAAAAAAACCTTGTGTAACAAAAGATTTATTTTTTTGTTCCCTTCTCTTTTTGTTTCGTGCTTGACGGTTTGCAAAAAAAAAAAGAGTTTTGTAGGTCTTAAAAGTCTGTATGCTTCAATAATCTTCAGTTTTCTATTTTAATGTTTATATTTTGTTGCATACATATTACTTTGTATGATCACAAGATTGAGCTGCACATTTTTTAAGTAAACAGGACGTTTACGTATTATCAGTATTAAAAGGTCGTGTAAATCGGCATTTGTAGTAGGCATATTTATGAAAAACAAAAAAAGAGCTTAAACTTTGCCATTAAAACAGGAGCTAAGAACATACAGATTCTTAATAACATAATACAGAATTATAAGGAATCGATTAACGTAAGCTAGAGTAATAGACCACTGGGCAATATCCCCACAACAAAGCAAACATAGGGAGTCTCCAGGCCATTAAAGCTATTGCCTAAGGTGGAGCAGCAAAGCAATCATGGTGAGAACTGAAAATGAACTATGCGTTAGAAGGCCTGCATGGGGCTGCTTAGCCAATGCCTATTAATGGCAGGCTGTTAACATTTGAAGACATGAGTCCATCTTTCCGCATGTGAGGACGCCACCAGTCCCAGATGTAGTTGCACTCCCGTGCCGTACTGACATAATAAGGACAAAGTACATCTGCCGAACCAGGGCCTCACTGTGTTCGTGTTCTGTATTGCCGAGTGAGTGCTGTGCGACCTAGCGGTTTACAGGCATAGTTTCAGCCCTCTCCAGAGCTCTACATCGATAAGCAGCCGCGAGGTGGTAAAGCAGGTTTTCGGAGGTGTTGTGTTGCCAGCGGGCCATGCGCAGGCCTCTCCGTTGCTTGTGGCATCCACAGCACGCTGGGCCATAGCCATATGAGGTTATGTGCGCGGGGGCCTTCCATGCTGTGCCGTGCCCTATGCAGGTTGTACCTTGCAGGGTGACTGGGCTTTTCGGCGATGTGGCTGTGTTTGAGCCACCTGCCTCTGCTTTCCATTCTTTGGCACTGTCAGGACGAACCAGTGGCCCAACACACAGAATTAAGTCAAACACGTAACAAAGACAAATCATAACAACGTATTACCGGGCCTTAGAATGGGCGGATTTAACATAAGTGAATAAACAGTCATAAGCCGAGGTCAGGAATACAGAAAAGAACAAAAACGATAAGAACAAAGCCAAAGGGTCAGGGATACTAGAAATACGGGAAGTCAAGCCAAGCCAAGACCAATAACCAATAAACCAATAAACGCACTCTTGGATAATCAACAGGATGGAAACCACGACAGGGCACAGGGTAAACCCTGCTAATGACTGTTTTGGGTCCCATGACCCCAGAACGTGCGTGCATGGCGAAAACTAGTTACTAGTGACGTCATTGTGAGCGGCGTTACTATATAGCGCCGCCTTGCAGTGGCCGGCGTCCTTCCTAACGCTGGACCCGGCCGCTGTATTGAGAACTGTAGGGAGGGAGAGGCTCTGGATGTAAGGTGAGTTACCTCTTCCTCCTTTAGTGTGACCAAACCGATCTGGTGCAGTCACACTGAGGTGCCTAGTAGGCACCTTGACAGTACCCCCCACACAAAGACTGCCCACCGGGCGGGCAGGACCAGGCTTATCAGGGTACCGGGCATGGAAAGATCAAAGAAGGTGTCCAGCATGAATGCCAACAGCAGGAACCAATGAGTGCTCCTCAGGACCATAACCCTTCCAATCCACCAGATACTGCAAAGAAAACAGAATGGACTTCGTACTCTCTGTCCCTCAACCACCAATGGAGGGGGAGGCGCGGAGGGAGTAGTGTATCTATTGCAGATAAGTGGCTTTAATAAAGAAACATTTGTTTAATTTATTATTTATTTGTTTATTTTTTTGTTACTATAATTATCTCATTGTGAGTATTAATCTGATGGATCTAAGTACGAAATAGGATTATATCTGTAAGATGATGCTTATTCTTTATTAAGGAGATTTATAGAGCAATGCATGGAATTGGAAAGATATTTGTAATTTTTTTTTTTTTCTTCTCTCTGTCCTCGGCCAAGTCTAAAAAAATAAGGGAAACCAACAACTAATACATTAACACTTCCAACACGGTCTAAATATATTATATGAAAGAGAAAAGAAAAGGGGAGAAAACAATAAAGAGGGGGGGAAAGGGAAACTATCACTTCAGCTTCACCTCAGCATTTACGGCATCCATTATCCGCACAATAGGGTATACGTTGCGGAGTCAGGCTTGCATATACAGGATATGCAGGGCTGTCAGTTGTAAATATATTTATGTAATCTTTTGTGTAGTTTTTTTTTTTTTTTTTGGTGGACATGCATCTTACAATGGGGGACAGAGTCGTGGATCTGAGGATCTATGATTAAAATACTTACTCTTAATGTACGAGGATTAAATTCTCCCCATAAAAGATCAATGTTATATCGATATTTGTGAATTAAATTTTATTCAGGTTTTCAACAGTATATATTCGAACAATAATAAAAGTAAATGTCTCAAAGGTGGTTCAGTGAAACACGCAGGTTTCCAGTAAATGGCACATACAAATTATCAGGTACAGTATTAGCGAATCTTAAGTGTCGGTACATCAATGCAAGGAAACGCGCAGGTTTCCAGCTGGAAGCATGTAAAGTTAAGCCTTTAATGGTATACCTGTGGTCCGCTGTATCCTGGTCCGGCTGCGTGGCCCGCAAGTTCGCCCGGGGGGGTGGGGGGGTGGGGGGGGGGAGGGGAGGGGAGGGGAGGGGAGGGAAGATGAGATAACAAGGGGGGGGGGAATCTTCAGCATTTGGGGAAGCGTCATCCCTGCCCAATGGGTCTGTGTGGCCCCTTGTCCCCGTCAGGGCTAAGTCTGTCGCGTTAGTCTCTGTATGTGGTGGCTCCATGTAGGACGTGCGCTGTCTTTGCGGTCATCCCTGTCACCTCTATCTATCGTCTCGGGCAGTGTTCCCACTGATGTCTACTCAGTCTGTGAGAAGTGTCTGGAAGTCGGGTTTTGTCGTAGTCAGTATCCAGTGTGTCCAGGTCGTCATATACGACTGTTCTCTCCCCTCTGCGTGTGAGATAAGTTCCTCTAGCGCCCTGAGCTCTTCCATGCGTTTAAACCAGGCAGACACAGGTGGTGGGGTTTTTTGTTTCCAGTATAAGGGAATTAGGCTCTTAGCTGTGTTTAATATCCTGATCGTTAGGGATTTTTTATAAGTTGAGCTACGGGTGGAGGTGTGGTGTAGGAGGAAGGCTGCTGGGTCCAGTTGGGGTGGAGTATCAGAAAATTTCGTGATGATCGTGTGGATCGCTGCCCAGTAGGGTTGTATCAAGGGGCATGTCCACCAGATATGGAAGAGAGTGCCTAGAGCTTTCTCACATCTCCAACAGTTGTTGGTGACGGTTGGGTCGTAGGAATGGGTGACCAGTGGCGTGCGGTACCAGCGGGATAGTACCTTATAGGCCGTTTCTTGTATGCCACTGGATGTTGCACAGTGAAGGGAAAGGGTACAGATCTTTTCCCATTGGGTTGGCGAGAGTGTGATTCCCAGGTCAATTTCCCATTTACTCATGAAGCTCGGTGGGGGAAGTCTCTTTGCGTCCATGAGGAGGCCATAGAGTGTGGACAGCCCCCTGGCCAGTGATATCGATATTTGAATAAACAAAAAAAATCGAGATTTGTTGTCTCCAAGAGACACATTTGAATCTAAAAGATAAGATTAATATAAAATCGCCAAAATATCCATTACTTTTTTCGGCTTCATTAAACACAAAATAAAAAGGGGGGGGGGGGGCAGTTCTTTTCTCCAGTACACTTAATTGTAATATTAAGTACGTAGAAGTGGATAAAGAAGGGAGATATATAAATCTAATGGGAGAATGTAATAATCAAACTATGACCTTGGTCAACATATATGCTCCAAAAAAAGCTACTACCCAATTTATCTAAAAAATATTGTACAAAATAGAAAAAAATAAATGAAGAAACACTTCTAGTTATGGGTGATTTTAATTGTGTGTTAAATCCCCAATTAGATAAGAGTAATAAAAAGATGAGATTCATTTAGACCCCTAGACAGAGTCCCGTGCCAAGCGGTTCAGACCTCCTTGAAGGTCTGGGACACGAACGCCCTTAAACATGACCTGACTGCCGCTTTATCCCCGATGACTCCGTACTTGAGAAATAGAGATTTCCCTCCAGGTATGCGGGCCCGAGACTTTAAAGGCTTGGAAACCGCGGGACTGCAGAGACTGCATCATCTATATGTTAATCAGTCTATGATCTCCTTCGAGGATTTGAACGGCAGGACCCCGCTGAAGCCTTTTGACTACTTCCGTTATATTCAACTTCGGGATTATGCCCGAGCTGCCAGGATCAAACGAGCGGCACAGATGCCCTTTACGTTCTTCGAGAAGATATGCTGCAGGGAACAGTTTCCGAGAGGACTCATCTCCTGCATATACGCACACCTGAGTACCCACACCTCGGAATGGGGGACCATGAAATACACTGATCAATGGGAAGCGGACTTAAACGAAGTGTTAGAAGGAGCTGAGTGGCAAGAAATTTGGGAAGCAGCCGCGGCCTCTTCAGTGTGCGTAACCCTGCAAGAACAATCGTATAAGACCCTTTTCCGATGGTATGCCACCCCGGCGACACTTTTCCGCATGGGAAAGGTTCCGACGGACGTATGCTGGAGAGGCTGCGGCCAGAAGGGTACGTATATTCATATGTGGTGGGAATGCCCGATAGTGCAGATATACTGGAAGAAAATAGCGACGTTATTAGGAGATGTATTTGACAGGGTGGTGGAGCCAGACCCGTGGGTATTCCTGTTATCGAGATCCCTAGAGAATTGGTCACGAACAGAACAGACCCTCCTCCACAGAATAACCCTAGCCGCAAGGCGAGCCTTAGCGCAAACGTGGCTACAGAGCGACACCCCCACCTTAGCATTCACAAAACATAAAATAAAGGACACATATCTGATGGATAAACTGACGGCTCAGGTTAGGGGGACTATCAGGAAATTCGAAAAGATCTGGGACCCGTGGGTTAGCAGCATAGCTAACGACTGAGATGTAACCAGACAAGATTGTTCTTGATTAAAACCCCGCCACACTAACGAAGTCGGGGGGTTTGGACTCCCACCGTCCCACTTGTATCTTATGTCGCAGAGCGATTGCTCACAGTGACGCCTAGGACAGATAGCTGGTGGAGGGGGATCACTCCCCCTTCCCTATTATCGTTACTGGAACAGAGGTGCTGCTCGGACCGACCTCCTTCCCATAATCCGCCTCATCCCCACTCGCCTCCCCTCCCTTTTTTCCTTCCCTTTCTCCTTTCTTTTTTCTCCCCTCTTTATATCTGCATATCTCCTTCTCCTCGAATCTTCGAGGAAACTTACCTTCTTTTCTACCTTTGAAATCACGATATTTTGAACTATCTTATGAGACCAGCATAAGGGTTTACTTGCAGCCGCCGGGGTTATGGGGGGCTTGCCGCACAGCTAGAGATGCAAATGCGATTATTCATGACTCCCTTAGTTGCATAGTATTGTGACTACATTACGATAGTTCCTTGTTATATCTTGTTGTTTTAAGATTTAAAAAAAACTAAAAACACTTTGCGAGATGTACAGCGATACTTAAGATCGCTTTATCAGGACTGGAAATTATGGGCAACACCATATTGGACGAGCATGGACATTGGAATGTGACACACATGCATAGTGCGTCGTCACGAAAGAGGTTATCATGGACTACCATTAACATTACATAGTTGCACACCATCATACCGTATTTCCGTTCTGTATTGTTGCTTTTATGTATGATATGTATCCGCTGTCTTGCAATGAAAAATAAAGAATATAAAAAAAAAAAAAAAAAAGATGAGATTCATAACAAAAACATTATTTCTCAGTCATGTAAATTACAATCGATATTGGATAAACATACCCTTTTAGATATATGGTGAGTTTTTCATACAGTAGATAGAGATTATACTTATTTTTCAAATTCACATTGTACATATTCACGAATTGATATGATAACGGGTAACTTTGGAGCGGTTCAACAAACCAAAAAAAAATTACAATACTCGAAATATCTTGGTTAGATCATAACTTTGTAGTACTTGAAATGAAAGATAATTTTCAAAAATTTACATATGACTGGCGCTTTAATAATAATCTCCTAAAACATTAAAAAGATATTGAATACATTAAACAGATGACAGAAATTATATTTTTTTTAGAAAATCAATCTGAAAACCCTTCTTACCCTCTAATCTGGTGTAATAAGGGGACACCTTATAAAATTAGGGGCACAAGCTAAAAGGAACTCAACAGATCTTCATGTCAAATTAAATCAACAAATTAATTTAAATAAACAAAACTCAACTGTTCTCAGATCTAATGACATATAAGATCTGAAAAAAAGGATAAATTAACTTAATTGAAAAAATAAATAAAACAATCCAGGCCTTGAAAATATCCTGGTATTACAAAGGAAATAAAGCGGATAAAATACTATCAACTAAACTTCAAAAACAAAAAAGAAAAGAGAACCATTTCCAAGATTAAACAGGAAGATATAGTTTATTTACAGCCAGAAGACATAGGCCAATTATTTAATAAATATTATCAGCAATTGTATAATTTACCAATATTATCTACAAAGAATAATATAAAAGAATATTTTGAAAAGAAAAAATATTCAAAACCCTCTAAAGAAATAGTAAAATAACTAAATAGTCCATTTTCAGAAGAAGAGCTGATCAAAATAATCAAATCTCAAAACAACAAAAATCTCGAGGTCCTAATGGCGTTGATGCTTTTTTCTATAAATTATACTCAAAGGACCTAGCTCCACACCTCATAAGGACTTTTAATTAATTTATTAGGAAAGGAAATATACACAAAGAAATTCTGCGTGGAAATATAGTGCCAATCCTCAAAACAGGTAAAGATCCAGAGGATGTTACCAGTTCTAGACCTATATCAATTTTAAATCAAGATATTTTAAAATATAAGCGGCCATAATAGCAGAAAGATTAAAACTTGTACTAACAACTCTAATAGACAATAACCAAGTTGGTTTTGTCTAAGGAAGATATTCAGTAAATCATATGCGATAACTTATGAATATATACCAACAAGCTCAAAAATCCAAATCCCCCCTACTGAACTTGTCATTAGACGCCGAAAAGGCATTTGACAGGGTCAGTTGGGAATATATGGCACAGACAATGAGGGCTTTTGGATTAGAGGGTAATATCTATGATGCTATTATGGCCCTTTACTCTATACTATCAGGTAGAGTCATAGGATCTGGAATAAAATCAACATGGTTTTCACAAACAAATGGCACCCGTCAAGGATGCCCGTTGTCCCCACTCCTCTATGTTCTCTCACTGGAGCCTCTCGCCAGAGACATCAGAGAACACAATAACATCATAGGATTTTCTAATATGAAATCACAAAAAATAAAACTCTATGCCGACTATATATTACTAACAATACAAGACCCCTGTATCTCGACAGATGTTATTATGAGCCACATAAAAGAATATAGTACTCTATCGAACTATAAATTAAATGTCTCAAAAACTACTGCTATTCCTCTAAATAAGTTGGAATTACAGACAAATAAAATTAAGTAAAAATATGACTTTAAAATGGAAATCACAATTTTTGTTTATTTATGAATCAATATATCAATACAGCCTGCTGAATGGTTAACAATACATTTACTCTCTTTAATAAAAGAGACAAATAGACTACTTAAAACATGGAAACCTCTTGAAGTTTTATGGTGGGGTAGAATAAACTCCATTAAATTATATATACTACCTAAGTTTGCATACATATTTCGAATGATTCCTCAATTAATACCCCTTCATTGGATTAAAATGATTTAATCGGCCTTTACAAAATACATTTGGTTAGATAAAAGACCAAGACTGGGCCTACAATTACTTTACACAAAATAAATAAAGGAGGATTAGGAATCCCAAGTATCCAGGAATATGGAAATGCAGTTTTTTTGGCACATGCAATAGCAACTCAAAATAGTAGAGCAATAAATGAAAACTGGTACATCTTAGAAAAAAATTAGACAAAGACCCAGGATATGTTGTTACTATTTTGGTCTTCTAAAACACAACAATCCCATATGCTCCTAAACGATAACGAGTCCCCTTAAATCATATCTTGCTAAATTGGAACAGATTCAAAGATAAAAATGGTTTGAAAAATACAATTTAGCAATTTCTTCCCCTCGGCATATTAAATGGCTTAATGGAGGATATTAATACAGTCTCCTGGTATGTAAAATGAATAAGATGTATTCAAGATTTAATGACAGGAGATAACATTAAGACCTTTCAAGAACTTCAAAATGAATATGACCTTCTAAATGTGGACCTATTTAAGTACCTTAGAGTTAAAGGTTATATAAAATCTAATCTAATTCTGACAACAGAAAATAAGGCCTATGAGATACTTAATACAATCTAAAAACAACATAATTACAGTCACTTGACTGCCAAATGTCAAGAACTGATTAGACAAACTAAAAAATAAATATTCCCATCAGCTATTTAAAAATGGGAAAAGGAATTAAAAATTCAAATTGATATAAATTAATGGAATAAGTCTTTAGAGAATCTCTATAAATCAGTACATTGTTTGAATCTCAATGAGGTCCAATATAAATTCATTTACCGCTGGTATAGAGTCCCCTCAATCCTTAGCAAAATGTATCCTAATGCATTACCAAATTGTTGGAGATGCGGTATGCCAAAAGGAGATTTTGTCCATATTTGGTGGACATGCCCAAAATTAACAACATTATTATTATTATTATTATTATGATGATATTTATAGAGCGCCGTATAATTCCGCAGCGCTTTACAATGAGTGGACGAACAGACATGTATTTGTAACCAGACAAGTTGGACACACAGGAACAGAGTGGTTGAGGGCCCTGCTCAATGAGCTTACATGCTAGAGGGAGTGGGGCAAAATGACACAAAAAGGTAAGGATAGTATTAGACTAGTGACAGTTGCAGAAGAGGAATCAGTTGGGAGCTATTAACAGTTTGATTGATACGCTTTTATGAAGAAGTGAAGAACGATTTTTTGAAGGAGTGGAGACTGGGTGAGCATCTAACGGAGGAGGGAGGCGAGTTCCACAGGAACGGTGCAGCCCTCGAGAAATCTTGAAGGCGAGCATCAGAGGTGGGAGTACAGGCAGAAGATAGACGGAAGTCTTCAGCAGATCGTAAGGGCCTAGACGGGACATACTTGTGTATAAGGTAGGATAGATAGGTGGGAGCAGCATTATGTAGAGATTTGAAAGCAAGAACCAGAATTTTAAATTGAGCTCTATATTTTATAGGAAGCCAATGTAGGGACTGAAAGAAGGGTGAGGCATGGGAGGTGCGGGCGGACAGGAAGATGAGCCTCGCCGCCGCATTCATTATGGACTGTAACGGCGTGTCAGGGTACCTGAGGTCTCTACCTCTAAGGGAGGTAGAGGTTTGGTGGTTTGCCCGTCCAGGCGAGCTGTTTCCTTCGTTCCTCGCGGTTCATCCAGTCACTTAAACACCGGCCGCGAGGAATCCACGTCCTTTTCTAGCGGGACGCTCAATACGTGACGTCATGACGCTATCACGAGCGACCTGTCACTCAAGTGTCCGATATCCAATCGGTACTTGTCAGAGGCGTGATTACCATCCAGAGCCAGGGTATTTAAGCTTACTTCTCTCTTCAGCTCATTGCCCTGTCGTGGTTCTAGCTTGTCTAGTCACTCAGTGCTCTGGTATTCTAGTTTACTCTGTTTGGTTTTGACTCGGCTTGTTGTACTACCCTGCTTCTCTGTTCTCCCTTGACCCGGCTTGTCTCTCGCTTATCTGTCTTCCCGTTCCCTCGACCTCGGCTTGTCTCTGACTTTTCTCTATTACTCTCGGTACGTTAGTCCGGCCATTCTAAGGCCCGGTATACGTACCTTTCCACTCTTTGTACTCTGCGTGTTGGATCCCTGTCCCGATCCTGACATTACGACAGGGCCAATGGATCCTGCAGGTACAAACAGTCAGCTTGGTTCTTCTGATCCCAGGTTTGACGCCATGGAGCATAGGATGGATCAGATGGCTCTAGCACTACAGGCACTTTTGTCTCGTGCTAGTAACCCACCTGAGGAGACACGTACTCCTTCTATTTCTCCTGCAGTCTCAGGTCTAGAGGTAGCCACTGTAGGTGCTTCTTCCCGTATTACCCCACCAGTACGTTATGGCGGGTCACCGGAGAAGTGCCGTGGTTTTCTGAACCAGATTAGCATCCATTTCGAATTACAACCCCGCTCTTATCCTACAGATAGAGCGAAGGTTGGATTTGTTATTACTTTACTCATTGAGAAAGCTCTGAGATGGGCCAATCCTTTATGGGAGAATGATAATCCACTAGTCTATAATTATAATGCCTTTGTAGCTGCGTTTAGAAGAACTTTTGACCCTCCTGGTAGAAAGGTCAATGCAGCTAGATTACTGTTGCGCCTTAGACAGGACAATCGAACACTTGTGGACTATGCACTAGAGTTCAGGTCCTTGGCGGCAGAAGTTAAGTGGAACGAACAGGCTTATATAGATGTGTTTCTGAATGGGTTATCAGATGTAATTCTTGACGAGGTCGCTACTAGAGAACTCCCTGAGAATTTGGAGGATTTAATTTCTTTTATATCTCGTATTGATGAACGCATAAGAGAGAGGCAGAACACTCGAGATAGGACCCGTAGACCCTCCTTTAAACTAGCGCCTACCTTTCAAAATTCTGAGTTCGAGGACTTACGTATTTCTGAACCTATGCAGATAGGCAGTACTCATCTCACAGAGAGAGAGAGACAGTACAGAAGAAGGGAGGGTTTATGTATGTATTGTGGAGTCAGAGGACATTTACGCCTAAATTGTCCTAATCGTTCGGGAAACGCTCGCACCTAAGTTTCTCTAGAGGACAGGCCTTGGGTGTTTCTACTTTGTCCTCTATTCACAACTACAAAGAGTTCAGGCTTCTGTTACCCGTTTCTTTGAGGTGGGAGAAGGGAGTAGTAAAGACTATGGCACTAATCGATTCTGGAGCTGCTGAGAGCTTTATAGATCAGGGTTTTGTTGCCAAGCATGCTATCCCATCCCAGTTAAAAGAGACACCACTGGCTGTTGAGGCCATCGATGGTAGACCGTTACTTGAGCCTGTTATTTTCCATGAGACCATACCGATTAACTTAACTGTTGGCATCCTACATAAAGAGGATATATCCTTAATGCTCATTTCTTCTCCGTCTATTCCCATAGTCCTGGGGTACTCCTGGTTGAGGAGACACAACCCTATTATTAATTGGGAGTCAGGGGAGATAGTTTCGTGGGGAAAGAATTGTCAAGAAAAATGCTTGCGGAAGGTCTTACCTCTCGGATTAACTAACACATCGACTACCTCTGACAATCCTACAGAGACACAAATTCCGCCTCAGTATCTAGATTTAAAGGCAGTATTTGACAAAAAGAAAGCCGATACCTTACCCCCACACAGGTCCTTTGATTGCAAAATTAACCTACTCCCTGGTACCATGCCTCCCAGAGGTCATGTATACCCATTATCTACGAAAGAGAACTCAGTTCTAGAGGAGTATATTCACGAGAATTTAGACAAAGGATTCATCAGGAGGTCCTCCTCCCCTGCCGGGGCTGGATTTTTTTTTGTTAAAAAGAAAGATGGTTCTTTGAGACCTTGTATTGATTATCGAGGCTTGAATAAGATAACCATTAAAAATGCCTACCCGATTCCCTTGATCACCGAACTCTTCGATCGTTTGAAGGGCTCTACAATTTTCACCAAGTTAGACCTCAGAGGGGCATATAACTTGGTGAGAATCCAGCAGGGACATGAGTGGATGACGGCATTCAATACTCGCTATGGTCACTATGAATATACGGTTATGCCTTTTGGGTTATGCAATGCACCAGCGGTATTCCAAGATCTGATAAATGAGGTTCTTAGGGAATTTCAGCAAGAGTGCGTCATTGTATACCTAGATGATATACTTATACATTCTAGTGAGATTGAGACTCATCACAAGCAAGTCAGGAGGGTTTTGCACAAGCTTCTTCAGCATGGTTTGTACTGCAAGTTGGAGAAATGTAGCTTTGATCAAACCCAGGTAACCTTTCTCGGCTATGTGATCTCTGGGGAGGGATTTAAGATGGATCCGGATAAACTCCAGTCCATTCTAGAGTGGCCTTTACCCAAAGGTCTTAAAGCCGTACAGAGATTTATTGGTTTTTCCAATTATTATAGGCGCTTTATTAAGGGCTATTCTTCAATTATCGCACCTATCACTAATATGACCAAACAGGGGGCTGATACTAAGAATTGGACTACTGAAGCTCTTCTTGCGTTCAAAACTCTCAAGGAGCTTTTCGCTTCCGCTCCAATTTTAGTTCACCCCGACACTTCCCTGCCTTTTCTGCTTGAGGTAGACGCATCAGAGACTGGTTTAGGTGCTGTCCTATCTCAAAGGTTGGGTGTTGATAAACCATTACATCCATGTGGATTTTTCTCTAAAAAATTGTCCGGTACTGAGAGCAGATATGACATTGGTGACAGAGAATTACTAGCGGTTATCAAAGCTTTGAAAGAGTGGAGACATTTATTGGAAGGTACTTTACATCCTGTTACCATTCTAACAGACCACAAAAATTTGTCTTATATCGGAGAGGCCAAGCGTTTGTCCTCCAGGCAGGCTCGTTGGTCATTGTTTCTTACCCATTTCAATTACGTTCTGACTTACAGACCTGGTTCAAAGAATTCTAAAGCCGATGCGCTATCTCGCCAATTTGAGCCTTCTGCTTCAGTTGAACCACTTGTGTCCTCCATTGTACCCAAATGCAATATTATTGCTAATACCAGTCTTAAAATTCATTCTCCGCTACTTGACCAGATCCTGAAGTCACAACATCTAGCTCCCGGAAACACTCCTGAGGGAAGAAACTTTGTTCCTCCTGAACTTCAACTGGAGCTCTTACAATGTTTTCACGAAAGTAAGATAGCTGGTCATCCTGGTATTCGCAAGACATACTCTCTGATATCCAAGGATTTCTGGTGGCCTTCACTTCGAAAAGATATTGAGGAGTTCGTCGCAGCTTGTGAGACTTGTGCCAAGACTAAACTACCTCATGCTTCTCCATGTGGCCTGTTACACCCCTTGGACGTTCCTGAGAAACCTTGGTCCTGTTTGTCCATAGACTTTATCGTTGATTTACCTGCTTCCAAGAGACAAACTGTTATTCTCACGGTGGTGGATAGATTTACTAAGATGGCTCATTTCGTACCATTACCTAAACTTCCGACTTCTCCTGAATTGGCGGAGATTTTTGCGAGAGAGGTTTTTCGCCTACATGGGATTCCTTCGGAGATTGTTTCTGATAGAGGTTCTCAATTTGTCTCACGTTTCTGGAGATCCTTTTGTTCTCAAATGGGTATCAAATTGAACTTCTCCTCTGCCTATCACCCTCAGTCTAACGGAGCTGCTGAACGTACTAATCAAAAGATCGAACAGTATCTACGTTGCTTTGTTTCCGAACACCAGGACGATTGGGTCGGTCTGATTCCTTGGGCGGAGTTCGCACACAATAACCTTGTTTGTGATTCAACTCGCTCTAGCCCCTTCTTCATGAACTATGGCTTTCATCCTTCGATTTTTCCTTCGGTTTCCTCTTCTCAGGGGATACCGTCGGTTGATGATCATGTCGCCAACCTGAAGAGATTATGGGATCAGACTCGGCAAATTCTATTACATAGTTCTTCGTTGTTCAAGAAACACGCTGACAAGCATAGAAGAGCGGCTCCTGTTTTTGTTCCTGGGGATAGGGTATGGTTGAGTACTAAGAATATTCGCCTAAAAGTCCCATCTATGAAGTTTGCTCCTCGCTACATAGGTCCTTACAGGATTCTCACTCGTATCAACCCGGTTGCGTATCGCCTTGCTCTGCCACCTGCCTTACGCATTCCTAACTCTTTTCATGTCTCCTTGTTGAAACCTCTTATTTGCAACAAATTCTCCTCTAAGGTTTCCTCCCCTCGTCCTGTTCAGGTGGAGGGTCGGGAGGAGTACGAGGTCAGCTCCATCATTGATTCCAGAATTTCAAGGGGAAAATTGCAATATCTGGTCAACTGGAGGGGATATGGTCCTGAGGAGAGGAGTTGGGTACCTCAGGAGGACGTTCATGCGTCTCGCCTTCGCAGAGCATTTCACCTCCGCTTCCCATCTCGCCCCGGTTCCTTCCGCCCGGTGGGCGTATCTGAGAGGGGGGGTACTGTCAGGGTACCTGAGGTCTCTACCTCTAAGGGAGGTAGAGGTTTGGTGGTTTGCCCGTCCAGGCGAGCTGTTTCCTTCGTTCCTCGCGGTTCATCCAGTCACTTAAACACCGGCCGCGAGGAATCCACGTCCTTTTCTAGCGGGACGCTCAATACGTGACGTCATGACGCTATCACGAGCGACCTGTCACTCAAGTGTCCGATATCCAATCGGTACTTGTCAGAGGCGTGATTACCATCCAGAGCCAGGGTATTTAAGCTTACTTCTCTCTTCAGCTCATTGCCCTGTCGTGGTTCTAGCTTGTCTAGTCACTCAGTGCTCTGGTATTCTAGTTTACTCTGTTTGGTTTTGACTCGGCTTGTTGTACTACCCTGCTTCTCTGTTCTCCCTTGACCCGGCTTGTCTCTCGCTTATCTGTCTTCCCGTTCCCTCGACCTCGGCTTGTCTCTGACTTTTCTCTATTACTCTCGGTACGTTAGTCCGGCCATTCTAAGGCCCGGTATACGTACCTTTCCACTCTTTGTACTCTGCGTGTTGGATCCCTGTCCCGATCCTGACACGGCGCAAGTTGGGAGCACGTAAGACCACTGAGAAGCGTATTACAGTAGTCAAGGCGAGAAAGGACAGTGGAATGGACCAACACCTTAGTCGCATCTGGCGTTAAGTAGGGGCAGATGCGTGCAATGTTTTTGAGATGGAAATGACAGGATTTGGCGATAGATTGAACATGAGGCTTGAAGGAGAGGTCGGAGTCAAAGAGAACACCTAGGCAGCGAGCCTGCGTGGTGGAGCTGATGGTAGCACCGTTGACTTGGAGGGAGGGAGACACAGGAGTAACAACACTTGAGGGAGGAAAGACCAGAATTTCAGTTTTGGTCAAGTTTAGTTTAAGGAAGTGGGCATCCATCCAGTTAGAAACAGCAGAGAGGTAGTCAGAGACACTAGTGAAGAGGTACAGGGAGAGATCAGGAGAGGACAGGTAGATTTGCGTGTCATCTGCATAGAAATGATATTGGAAGCCAAAGGAGCTAATGAGTTTACCAAGGGAGGCAGTATAGATGGAGAACAGTAAGGGACCAAGGACTGAACCTTGGGGGACACCAACAGAGAGGATTTGGGGAGAAGAAGCAGAGCTAGAGAAAGAAACACTGAAAGAGCGCTGGGAGAGGTAGGAGGAGCACCAGGAGAGAGCAATATCTTGTAGACCGATTTTGCGGAGGGTGAGAAGAAGCTGTTGATGATCAACAGTGTCAAAAGCCGCAGACAGGTCAAGGAGAATTAGGATAGAGTAGTGACCATGAGATTTTGCAGCGAGTAGATCATTGGATACTTTGGTCAGTGCAGTTTCCACAGAGTGCTTAGCGCGGAATCCAGACTGAAGCGGGTCTAGCAGAGAGTTGGATTCGAGGAAGTCTGTCAATCTCGCATACACAATTCTTTCAAGGATCTTGGATGCAAAAGGCAGTTGCGAGATAGGACGATAGTTGGATGGGGAGTTAGGGTCAAGATTGGGCTTCTTTAGAATTGGGGTTACAGTTGCATTTTTGAAGGGCGATGGAAATATACCAGAGGAGAGAGAGAGATTGAGAATTTTAGTGAGAGGTGGAGAAAGAGAAGAAGACAGCGTACGGACGAGATGTGAGGGAATTGGATCTAGGGAGCAGGTGGTGGGCCGGGAGGACTGGAGCAGAGCAGAAACCTCTTCCAATGTAGCGGGTGCGAATGAACATAGAACAGCAGAGGGAGTGAAGTTAGGGGAAGTATTGTAATGGGAAGAAGAAAGATCAGAGATCTCTTCTCTGATTGTAGAGATCTTGTCAGTGAAGTGAGTTGCAAAGTCTGAGGCGGTCAAGTTAGTAGGTGGAGGAGGAACAGCAGGGCGAAGAAGAGAGTTAAATGTGTGAAATAGTCGTTTGGGTTCGCGGGAGAGTGTGGTTATGAGGGTATTGAAGTAATTAAGTTTTGCAGAGGAAAGAGCCAAGCTGTATGAGCTCAGCATAAATTTATAGTGGAGAAAGTCAGATGCACAGTGAGACTTTCTCCAACAGCGTTCAGCAGTTCTGGAGCATTTTTGGAGGTATCGAGTGAGCTTGGTGTGCCAGGGTTGTTGTTGGGGGGGCCTGCGGCATTTAAATGTACAAGGTGCCATGATGTCCAGTTGAGAGGAGAGGGTGGAATTGTAGAAGGAGGTTGCAGAACTAGGACAGGTGAGGTTTGAGATAGGTAAAAGGAGAGTTTGGAGATTAGTGGAGAAATGCTCTAGGTCAAGACTTTGGAGGTTTCTGTGAGAGTGATGTTCAGACGGTGGTGTCAATTGGGTCTTGCCAATGTCAAAAGTCAGCAGATGGTGGTCAGATAGAGGAAAAGGAATATTGGAGAGATTAGAGTCAGTACAGAGGATGGTGAAGGCAAGATCAAGAGTGTTTCCTGCTGTATGGGTTGCTAAATTGGACCATTGCGTAAGGCCAAAGGAGCAGGTTACAGAGAGCAGACGAGAGGCATCAGTGCAATTGGGGTTATTGATTGGGATATTAAAATCCCCAAGTATAAGGGAAGGAGTGCTAGATGAGAAGAAGTGGGGAAGCCAGGAAGAAAAGTGCTCAATGAATAGTCTAGGACAGTGATGGCGAACCTATGGCACGCGTGGTCACAGGTCCGCCATCACTGCAGAGTAGGCCCGAAACGGCAGGCGCCTACTCTGCTTCTGTGTCGGGAGGCAGGGGAGGGATCTGTGATGCTGATCCCCTGTCCTCCCGCGCGATGCTGTGTGGAGCGTTGCCGAGCGTTACCATGGCAACGTTCCACACAGCATCGCGCGGGAGGACAGGGGATCAGCATCACAGATCCCGCCCCCTGCCTCCCGACACGGAAGCACTGCCTGCCACCACCGGACCACCAGGGATGACGGTACCACCACCGGACCACCAGGGATGGCTGTGTCCCCCCCCACACTTCATTAAAGGTAAGAAGGAGGGAGGGGGGGGGGATACTGACACACAGCACCCCTAACCCCCCAGAAGTACCCTTACCCCCCCAGCACCACCCCTATCTCCCCAGCACCACCCCTACCCCCACAGCACCACCCACCCCCCCAGCAGCACCCTACCCCCCCCCACAGCACCCCTACCCCCCCCAGAAGTACCCTTACCCCCCAGCACCACCCCTATCTCCCCAGCACCACCCCTAACCCCCCCAGCACCACCCCTACCCCCCCAGCAGCACCCTACCCCCCCAGAAGTACCCTTACCCCCCCAGCACCACCCCTATCTCCGCAGCACCCTACCCCCCACAGCACCACCCCACCCACCCCCAGCAGCACCCTACCCCCCCAGCAGCACCCTACCCCCCCAGCAGCACCCTACCCCCCACAGCACCACCCCACCCCCACAGCAGCACCCTACCCCCCCAGCAGCACCCTACCCCCCAGAAGTACCCCTACCACCCCAGCAGTACTCCTACTCCCCCACAACAGTACCCCTACCACCCCCAGCAGTACCCCTACCCCCCAGAAGTACCCCTACCACCCCAGCACCCCTACCACCCCCAGCAGTACCCCTACCACCCCCAGCAGTACCCCTACCACCCCCAGCAGTACCCCTACCCCCAGCAGTACCCCTACCCCCAGCAGTACCCCTACCCCCCAGCAGTACCCCTACCCCCCTCAGCAGTACCCCTACCACCCCCAGCAGTACCCCTACCACCCCCAGCAGTACCCCTACCCCCCCCACACAGTATCCCTACCCCCCACAGCAGTACCCATACCCCGCCAGCAGTACCCCTACCCCCCACACAGTACCCCTACCCCCCAGCAGTACCCCTACCCCCCACAGCACCCGGCCCACACACACACACAGCACCCCACACACACACAGCACCCCCTCACACACACACACACACAGCACCCCCTCACACACACACACAGCACCCCCCAAACACACACACAGCACCCCCTCACACACACACAGCACCCCCCAAAACACACACACAGCACCCCCCCAAACACACACACAGCACCCCCCCACACACACAGCACCCCCCAAACACACACACAGCACCCCCCCAAACACACACACAGCACACCCCCCCACACACACAGCACCCCCCCCACACACACACACAGCACCCCCCCCCACACACACACACAGCACCCCCCCCCCACACACACACAGCACCCCCCCACACACACACAGCACCCCCCCACACAGACACACAGCACCCCTCATACACACACACACAGCACCCCTCATACACACACACACAGCACCCCTCATACACACACACACAGCACCCCTCATACACACACACACAGCACCCCTCATACACACACACACAGCACCCCTCCTACACACATACAACACCCACACACACGCACCACCCCACACACGCACCCCCCACACACACGCACCCCCCACACACACGCACCCCCCACACACACGCACCCCCCCTCCCCCCACACACACACACACGCCCCCCCCACACACACATGCAATTGCCGTGTTGGCACTTTAAGGAAAAAAAGTTGGCATGTATTGCGGTTTGGGCACTCGGGCTCAAAAAGGTTCGCCATCACTGGTCTAGGATAACCAGGGGTCAGGGCCGGACTGGGAATTAAAAGCAGCCCTGGAAAAAAAATATTTACCAGCCCCATAATGCGTCGTGCCAGCATAGTGTGCAGATACAGTGTTAGAACAGATAACTTAAAATAAAAAATTACTCTAATGTAAAAAGCGCACTCATAGGCTTTAAAATAAACAAAAGTGCAGATTTATTTTAAGCAGATGTGAATCCCTGGTGGTCGCAGTGGTGAGAGTGAACTCAAGCCCGTAGCTCCAGGGCTAGAGTTCACCCTCGTGAGAGCCGGAGCATTGCCGTGGTAACTGCGGCAACGCTCTGTGCTTGCGCGAGAAGGACCCAGGGGAGCTGCTAGAGCTCCCCGGGTCCTCTCTTCCTCCCTCCCCTGCCGGCTGCCCGCACGGTGCCTGCTGAACGGGGAGGGAGATCGGCCGGCAGGGGAAAGTCTCGTGGGGGAGGGGGAAAATGCCTTGTTGCCCCCCCATCCACCAGTGATATATACACCCCCTATGTGGGTCTCTTTATCTCCAGCCCCTCTGTGTGCCTTTTTGTCTCCCCCCAGTCACTCTGTATGTTTCTTTCTCCCCCTCACTGCTCCTCTGTGTCAATGTCTCCCCTCTCCTTCCCAGCCTCTCTCTCCCCCCTCTGCCTCTTTCTCCCCCTCCCTTGTGTGTCTCTCTCATTTCTCCCTCTTTGTCTCTACCTCCTCCACACCTCTCTTCCTCCCCCCTTTCCTTGTGTCTCTCCCTCCTCCACACCTCTCTCCCCCCCCCCCCTTTCTTTAGTGGGGGACATATACATAACACCTAAGGCCAGTCCCCTAATGGTACTTAGGTGCGAGAGTTTTCCGGACGAATTGGGCAATGTACCCTCATATGTCCCTTCTTGCCACAATACATACACAGACCCTCCCTCCTCCTGAATTGTCTCTCTGCTTCAGATAACCTCATAACTCCCAAATGCATAGGTTCAGGTTCAGCAGGTACAATAGGGGGTTTGTGAACAACAGGGTTGGAGAAGCGGGGTAAAGTGCTATTTCTTCTAGGTTTGTTTCCGATCCTTTCCCTTTCTCTTAGCCTGTTGTTTATTTGTATCATATAAGTTAAATACTTGTTAAGTTTGTTTGGCAAGTCTCTGGCAGCAACCTTATCTAGAATGGTATCAGACAGGCCTTCAGCAAAAGCGGTGACAAGGCCACTTTTTGTCCAATCCACCTCTGATGCAAGGGTACGAAACTCAATGGCCTAATCAGCAACAGAACGATTGCCCTGTCTTATGCGCATGAAGGCTTTTTCCGCATCCTTTTTCTTACCTAATGGCTTTAAAAGTTAGCTTAAACTCAGCTAGGAATTCTGCAATGTCATATGCTATAGACTTGTTGTTTTCCCATATAAGGTTTACCCAGGTTAGTGCCTTCCCTATCAACTGATACATCAGATAACCAATCTTGGATCTATTGGAAGGAAAGGAGCCAGGGGAGGCCTCAAAGCGGTACTCGATTTTGTTAAGAAAACAATGGCATTCCTGAGCATTACCACCGAAATGAGGGGGTGGTGAGAGGGATATAGACGGAGTCTTGTATCCTATGGGTACAACAGCAACAGGAGGGGCTGGAGGAGGTAATCGATCCTCCGATTGGAGGTGAGCCCTACGGGCCAACAATGTCTGAAAGGCCTGGGTGAATTGATCCATATCTTCCAGCCTTCTTTCACAAGCCAACATGTGATGACTTAATTCTGCAGGGTTCATGGCCCTGTCGTAGTGTCAGGACGAACCAGTGGCCGAACACGCAAAATTAAGTAAAACACGTAACAAAGACAAACCGTAACAACGTATTACCGGGTACCAGATTTAACGTAATAGAATAAACAGTCACGAGCCGAGGTCAGGAATACAGAAAGGAACAAAGCCAAAGGGTCAGGGATACCAGAAATATGGGAAGTCAAGCCAAGATCAATAACCAATAAACAGTATCAGGAACGCGCTCTTGGATAACCAACAGGATGAAAACCATGACAGGTCACTGAACCATTGCAGGTTTGGGTTTAAATAACCCAGTAAACCCTGCTAATGGCTGTTTTGGGTCCCATGACCGCAGAACGTGCGTGCACAGTGAAAATGTGATGCCCTATGCACGTTCACGTCACTAGTGACGACATTGGGTGGCGTTATTAAAGGGCGCTGCCTTGTAGTGGCCGGCGTCCTTCATAACGCTGGACCTGGCCGCTGTATTGAGAACTGCACAGAGGGAGAGGCTCTGGATGTAAGGTGAGTAACCTCTCCTTCCTTTAGTGTGACTGTACCGATCTGGTGAGATCACACTGAGGTGCCAATTAGGAACCGTGACAGGCACTGCGTTAGATTTACCTTATCTTAGCTTTGCCACGCTGCAGGTGAGGTTGGAGCAGACCGGAACCACAGATTACCTTCTTTTTTCCTCTTTCTGCTAGTAGGTGTACCTATATTTCTGTTGTTGAATGTTTCTCTTGGATTAAATGTGTTCTAATATATGTACATGTCTATATCATTTGATTATTGTTATGAATATCTATATGGACATTCATGAAATAGTTTTATTTATTTTTTTATTTTTTGCTGTTGTTCTTTGTTATTTTTGCTTTTTTGTACTATTCTCATCCATTTTTATATGCATTGTGGGATTTCCTTTTTGAGACATTTAGTGGACTTACCACGTTTTTATAAAAAAGACTATGGGAATTCATTCAATTAATTAATAGATTCCACGCCCCCAGTATGGGTTTTAAAAGGCAGGACCTGCTACATCAGGACGTGATCTGAGGAAGCCGATTGGGCGAAACGCGTCATCACGTCATCACGTGATCGGACAGAACTCCGAGTTCCAGGAAGTGAAACCTGCAGTGTTGAAGTTTCGTATGGGACTGGTAGATATTTCTCATATAACACTGATATATAGTTATCTTACTTCCAAATGGGAACGGAGATCTTGGATTTTATCTACATAAAAGTTTTTTTATTTCTGATCAAGCTGGTATCCTGCTATTTTATACCATCATTCAAGTCCTGATGTGTGGACTAATAAGCTGGACAAGTTAGAGCAGGCTCTTACTGCTCTACCTTTGTGAGTAATATTCCTATTTGGGTTTATTTATAACACTTGTTTCTCAACAATATTATGCTATGATTTTCCTTTTTGTATTTTTCCTTATATATGTTTTAACTTGATTGGAGCATCTAAGGAGCCACATTTTTTTGTTGTAAGTTATTATTTTATTATTTACCACTATTCACTTGCAATTTTGCACATACGTTAATTTGAGTGTAATTATATTGGATACACACTCCTTCTTGCACTATTTTGATGCACTAATTTGCACTTTACATTTTTTTCCCTACAGTGATAAAGATATATATTTGAATTAAATACTAAGGAAATCATGTTTATATTCCATGTAGATTTAAAAATGATATTGTACTATGAGAAATTGGATATGATGTCATATATTTAGGCTGTAATCTGAAGCAAATGAGGCACACTGAATTATTTTACAATGATGAACTTATTTATTTTGTAACTGACTCTTGGAGTTTTGACAGCAGGATATCAAGATGTATATTGGTATTTTAAATAAACAAGTATAAACAAACTTCTTAGCCAAAACCTTTGTTTGCCAAAATCATTTGCTAATTTAATTAACTTTTTTAACAGCGGGGGTGCAGAAATTAATATGGGAATTTTTTTAATTACTCAACAGTTTGTCAACACCATATTGTTGAGTAATTTTAAAAAAATAAAAAAAATAAAAAGCTTAACATAAATCTAATAGCTAAATTAATATATTTTATATAATTGTTGTCCAAATTAAATCCTGCAGGCCAACTGTGGCCCCATGTTCATCCTGCCTGTAAAAGCCTGTAATTTCTATATTGTTTTAATGATTCATTTAATGTGTCTATCTATGAGGCATAAGAGGGTTTAGTTTTAAGGTTCTTCCTCATGCAAACTCTTAAAGGAACATTATAGTCACCCAGACCAGTGGTCCTGGTGCAGTGTTCCTGTCCTGTTAACCCTGCAATGTAAAACATTGCAGTTTTTGAGAAACTGCATATGTTTCCATTGCAGGATAAACTCCTCCTCTACTAGCTGTCATATTGACAGCTATTAGAGGCACTTTTGTGGCACAGACCGAGCAAAATCCGGTCACATGACTCAGAAGCCGCATAAGAAAGTATTGATACATTGCTTTCCTATGGGAAAATTTGAATGCGTGTGCGGCACTTGCAACCCACAACTCATAGAGGAGCATTGATTTGGACCCTCATGGAGGAGGCAGGGCCGGTGGGACCGGACTACAAGTAGGGACAGGAACATTATAGTGCTAGGATTACAGATTTGTATTTCTATAATGTTCCTTTAGGGCAAATATCTACACAGTTTTCTATTGGACTTGATTATAAGGTAAAAGTCATTATATCTGTTTTTCCTTAGTGACTATGTGTGTTTAGAAGGAAAGGTAACTGTTACAATAAACCCTTTTTTATTACAATGGAAAGTTTGGTGTACAAGTCAATGTCCCCAATCCTAAGGAGACCCAGTATGAGCAGAGACCAAGTCTTTTTTGTGTTTTAACTTTATTACTGTCACCTTACCTGCAGCATTTACCACCTATTACCATGAAAACAGGTTTAGATCTGAGTGTCCCGAGTTTTAGTGAGACTTTGCTGAAATCACTGGTGCCATCCGACATGTGCACATGGATGTCTCCTTAGTGGCACAAGGAATAATGACCTCACTCAATGAAAGTTTTATGAACTGTACCACAAAAGTGCAAAATGCTGAATTCATGTGGTGATGTTTCCCATTATTCTTGTCAACTTTGTTCCAAGGTCTCAGTCTGCAAACTATGTTGGTTGTTGCAGGCAGTGGCAGATCCAGAGCCTGATCTCAAGAGGGGCACTTGCAGATTATTTAAAGAAATAATCCAGGCACAATAACCACTACAGCTCAGTGTAGTAGTTATGGCGCCAGTAGTGCCAGGATCCCATCCCAGAGTAAGTAGTCAAACCGTTTAAGAACAGTTTGACAACTTACCTGGGGTCTGCTGGGATATAGGGCATAGGAGCAGTGGTATGTGTTAGGGGTGAAGTGTGTGTGAAAAGTGCAGTGTGTGTGTGTGTGTATGAGCGGTGATGTGTGTGCGAGTGCGTGAGGGCGGCAGTGTATGTCAGGGTTGCAGTGTGTGTGTTAGAGGGCAGTGTATGTGTGGGGCAGTGTGTGTGTGAGAGAGAGCTGCAGTGTGTGTGTGTGAGCGGTGCAGTGTGTATGTGAGGGTGGCAGTGTATGTGAGAGTTGCAGTGTGTGTGTGTGTGTTTGGGGCAGTGTGTATGGTGGGCAGTGTTTGTGGGGCAGTGTGTGTATGGGGGCAGTGTGTGTATGGGTGTAGTGTGTGTATGGGTGTGCAGTGTGTGAGGGGGGCAGTGTTTGTGGGGCAGTGTGTGTATGGGGGGCAGTGTTTGTATGGGGGAAGGAGGGTAGGGAGGCTTTTTTTATTTAATTAAAATAAATATATTTATGTCCCCTCTCCCTTCTTACCTTTACTGAGGAGGAGACGGGACATTTCTCCATCCCTGGTGGTCCGGTGGGGAATCCCTGGTGGTTCCAGTGGTGGTGAGGTGAACTCCAGCCCGTAGCTCCAGGGCTAGAGTTCACTCTCGTGAGATCTTGAGCATTGCCGTGGTAATCGCGGCAACCCTCCATGCTCGCGAGAGAAGGACCCAGAGGAGGAGAATTCATCTGTCTTAATTGGCTCTGATGTCTTTAAGGTCACATCTAGCTCAATCAGGGTAATCCTCTAAAGTGTACATTGTCAGGAATTCAAAGTGAATTTCAATTATTTTCAACTTTCCAAACATTTCAATTCAGTTTGAATTCACTTTGATTTTGTAACAATTCATAGTTCAGTGATTAAACTGTTATAAGCAGCATTTATCACTCCCTGTTCGGTTTTATTGAATTCAAACAAACATACAATTACACTTCTGCCATAATGGACTACAAATCCCATTATTGCTGGCCTGGATAGAGAAGCATAATGAGAGCTGTAGTGGACAGGAGCTGCCATTTCAAAGTGACAATGAAGACAAGACAGGCTCTAGATTAATCCTCTCAATGGATATCTTCCCAATGCAGATTATCCTACTTAACCAGTTTACAAGATAATATGATGCTCTTGCAACTGCATTAGCAACGATTACACTTCTCAATTTATCCTTCTTATGGCACTCTATAGTGGAATGACAGTTAATAATGGAATTATAAAAAACTTTATATATAAACATATCGCACAATGTAAACTAGTCTTGGTTTGTTTTAATGTCTCTTTTCTTTTAGCATGCATTGTTACAGACCTGATATTTTCTGTATCAAATCAGACAGAAGAAAGTCTGTAGTGAGCGGCCATTTTGTATTCCGTACAGATTTCATTTTAGGATAAGTACAATGCGTTATCAATACACAACAATTACAGGTTTATTCACTAAAATGAAAATCATCTGCAATTAAAAGTGAGTTTCAAATTTAAATCCAAAATATTCAAACTCGAAACAGAATTGCCAAAGACATTTTCCAGTTTTGCTCTTTTGCAATAAAATTTCAAATCAACTTTAAATTCATAGCAGTTCTCACCCGCAGGAGGTCCCTTTTCTCTCCACCCATAGCAACCACAGAGCATTTGCTGCGGTAGCAATGGGAAGTACCTTGCCAGCACTTTAAGCTAGGGAGTATAGGAACAGGGAACAGAGTGTTGTGACGGCACTCCATTCTGACGCTGGCATACTGGCAACAAAGCCAGTGTGCCGACAAGATTTGCCCTGCTTCGGGAGGGCAAATCAAAGATGAACCAGAGGAGCACAGACAGAGTAGAATATTGCCAAAAGATGAGTGTTACACAAAGGGTAACCACTAGTGATGTCGCGAACATGAAATTTTCCGTTCGCGAATGGCGAACGTGAACTTCCGCAAATGTTCGCGAACGGGCGAACCCGGCAACCGTCATAGACTTCAATAGGCAGGCGAATTTTAAAACCCACAGGGACTCTTTCTGGCCACAATAGTGATGGAAAAGTTGTTTCAAGGGGACTAACACCTGGACTGTGGCATGCCGGAGGGGGATCCATGGCAAAACTCCCATGGAAAATTACATAGTTGATGCAGAGTCTGGTTTTAATCCATAAAGGGCATAAATCACCTAACATTCCTAAATTGTTTGGAATAACGTGCTTTAAAACATCAGGTATGATGTTGTATCGATCAGGTAGTGTAAGGGTTACACCCGCTTCACAGTGACAGACCAAACCCGTTTAACGCACCGCAAACAACCGCAAACAGTCCATTTGCACAACCGCAAACTCCCCATTTGCACAAGGTAGGATACCAAGCTATCCATGTCCCGTTCCTTGTCCTCACTGATGTCATTGAAGGTCTCTTTCTCCACCCAGCCACGTACAACACCAAGGGTCCCCGAAAGGTGACAACAAGCCCCCTGTATTTTTTTTTTAATGTACACTACTGTTACACCAGATAATGTATAATAAACACAGGTTACTGGCTATGGGGGGATAATGTATAATAAACACAGGTTACTGGTTGTGGGGGGATAATGTATAATAAACACAGGTTACTGGCTATGGGGGAGATAATGTTTAATAAGCACAGGTTACTGGCTATGGGGGGGATAATGTATAATAAACACAGGTTACTGGCTATGGGAGGATAATGAATAATAAACACAGGTTACTGGCTATGGGGAGGATAATGTATAATAAACACAGGTTACTGGCTATGGGAGGATAATGTATAATAAACACAGGTTACTGGCTATGGGGGATAATGTATAATAAACACTGGTTACTGGCTATGGGGGAGATAATGTATAATAAGCACAGGTTACTGGCTATGGGGGGGATAATGTATAATAAACACAGGTTACTGGCTATGGGAGGATAATGAATAATAAACACAGGTTACTGGCTATGGGTAGGATAATGTATAATAAACACAGGTTACTGGCTATGGGAGGATAATGTATAATAAACACAGGTTACTGGCTATGGAGGGATAATGTATAATAAACACAGGTTACTGGCTATGGGGGATAATGTATAATAAATACAGGTTACTGGCTATGGGGGGGATAATGTATAATAAACACAGGTTACTGGCTATGGGGGGGGATAATGTATAATAAATACAGGTTACTGGCTATGGGGGGATAATGTATAATAAACACAGGTTACTGGCTATGGGGGGGATAATGTATAATAAACACAGGTTACTGGCTATGGGGGGATAATGTATAATAAACACAGGTTACTGGCTATGGGGGGGATAATGTATAATAAACACAGGTTACTGGCTATGGGGGATAATGTATAATAAACACAGGTTACTGGCTATGGAGGATAATGTATAATAAACTAAACAAAAAACAAACAAAAAAAAAAAGAATGCAGCTTCAGAATTAATCTAAATTGTATGCTGTCTAGGAGGTGGGACGGTCAGGGAGGGAGGGTCTGCTGCTGATTGGCTGGAATGTGTCTGCTGAATGTGAGGTACAGGGTCAAAGTTTATTCAATGATGACGAATAGGGGGCAGACCGAACATCGCATATGTTCACCGTCCGTGGCGAACATGCGATGTTCGCCAGGAACTATTCGCCAGCGAACCGTTCGGGACATCACTAGTAACCACCACAAACTGGTGAATAAATCTTTATATTTCACATTGAATACACCATGTATCTTTGTGCTATATGGTGTATTCAACGTACATGGGAGCAATTGCAGGTAAGTTAAATGATTAAAAACAGGTTCACTTTAAATTTGAAATTCACTTTATTAAATAGCAGCACTGATAGGGTTAACTGTTTTATTCTAGTCTTGCTAATGGCTACTCACCACAGACTTTAATACCAGTGTTAATGCAATTAAACATGCTAACAGGGCGTATCCAAAAGACTGTCAGCTACATGAAATAAAACATTTTATGGTTAATGAAGGCTAATTTTATTTAAAATTTCCCTTTCATGTGTAACATTTATGAATGTGTAACAGAACCCTAATATAAGTTTGTATATACATGGGGTAGGTTAGAGGATCAAGCTTCTTTTATGTTTACCGAAGCATTTTCCAATTTGTAACCATTTAAAAATGTGTCTCATCTTTTAGTCATGGCTTCCTCAGCCTTCCCATAAATTAGCAGGGTTTGATTTCCGCAGAACTTGCTACACCAGTTTCAGAGGATCTGGCCCAGTTGCCAGTGGCCTGTAGTTTGTTTATCCAGTTCTAGTTAATTTAAATATATCTATAAGCTTCATAGAAGCTTAAATATAAGCATGGCATATATTTTACATAATCTTTGTGTTTCCTGTTTAATTAAGAACTTTCCATAATTTTTTTATGAAGCCCAATAAAAGATGGCAATTGGATTTTCGGTCTCCAACCAATCAGATCGTAGTCTAACTGCTGTCCCACTGTTTCATGTTGGGTAAAAGAATCCGTAGCATTGGAACCTACTTTAGAAAATGAAAAGAGTTACAGAAGTCTTTCAATTTCCAGTAATAGTACCTAATTTGCCCTGAACTCACTCAGTGGGAGCAGAAGGGCACATTCGATTGGGGAAGCCTTGTTAAGAAGTTTCCTCCTGTCTTGCATTGTGTGATGTTATGAATAAGAATAGTGTAGGGGCAGGTGGTCTGAAGGATGATCTGAATGCCTCTAATTGTGTCACTGATCCCCAAAAGACACGGGAAACAGAATTAGAAGAATTGACTTTCTTGATGAGTGATCTCCATGCTTTTTGCTGTAGAGATAGAAAGAGAATTAACAATTTGAGCTCTGGAATAGACAGACTCTTATTGTAACAAAATGTGATATATTTCATCTGAACATGTTCACCTGATTACACTAACAAATTCACACAAGACACATTTATTCAGCAAAATAAGTTTGTAGCCAGTCCTTTACTTAAAAAGCGATTATCCTATTTTGTGAGATTAGGAAGGATTCCAACGTGGAATTAAACTATTTAAATTCCTTTAATGATCTCAAAAATGTATTTCCATTTATGACATTGTTTATTTATTTTCTGTTTCTTTCTAATTATTGAGGATCATGAAGAACTCCTGATAATATTGGATTTAAATATAACTTATTTCCTCTACGCACAGGTATTACGTCATTTCAAGTGCATTTGGTATTTGTGTTTTGAGCAGGAACCTTTATTCACACATTGTTTTAGTTTTATTTGACTTTACGTATAATAGAGAGATAATTTGTGTGTATGCAACATTGCCAAACTATTTCTTTTTTTTATCTATTTGCTTTGAATTGCTTTGAATTTAGCTTGTTTCCATATATATATATACTTTATTTCTATATATAGTTAGTTATAGAATCAAGTTAGTGAAGTATGGCTTGGCCCTGTTGAACTTTTGGACTATCAGCACTATACATTTGAAGAATTACGGGTATACAGTATAGTAGCGGAAGAAAATACAACACAGCATTTTAAGTAAATTTTCAACATAGCAAAGCTCTACTCCAGTAGTTTTACTCAATCAGTTAATATCTGCAAAAGAAGCCCCAGTCATTGATGCAGTATGTTAAAGCGGTACTTAAGCCACCATAACCACTACAGCTCATTATAGTGGTTACAGGGCAATGAGTCTTTCGGCACTGCCCCCTTGTTTTTGCTCAAAAATGTTTTGACAAAAACACTCCAAACACTCATTGCACTGTACAATGAGCCATATTAAAGGGACACTGTAGGCACCCAGATCACTTCAGCCTATTGAACTTGTTTGGGTGCCAACTCCCATCACCCTGAACCCTGCAAGTGTAATTATTGCAGTTTTTAGAAACTGCAATAATTACCTTGCAGGGTTAAGTCCTACTCTAGTGGCTGTCTACCAGACAGCCACTAAAGGGACTTCCGGGTTCTTAGACGTAGTTTAAACGACACTGAACGTCCGCACGATCTGCATGAGGACCTCCAGCGTCGCCAGAAATAGGAAAGCATTAAATAACGTTAGCGGAGAGTAGCGTGGGTGGAGCCTGACCCAGCACTGAGGGACATCGGCACTGGATTCAGGTAAGTGACTGAAGGGGTTTTAACCCCTTCAGCGACGTGGGATTGGGGGCGGCAGGGAGGGATTGCACTCCAGGATTCTACAGTGCCAGGAAAAAGGGGTTTGTTACTGGCACTAGAAAATCCCTTTAATCTGTGCAAAAAAATTTAACGCAGGTTATGCATAAATTCTAATTCAAAATACTATTTTGTCTTGAACTGTGGCTACAATACTTATCATTTCTGGTATAAGCAGAGATATAAACTAGCTAGCTAATACATCTAGACATTTTGTATCCTTCATATTGCTTGCTTTTGTTGTTTGGTTCATAACCTCTGGAATGTTCCCTGTGGACAACATGCTCACTCCAGCCTCCCACCTCTATTTTCACCAGGAGTCGACTACTAGCACTTTATTCACTATACTTTACATTTTGTCCACTTTTCTTTGAATGCGCAATTTCCAAAATGGAGAATCCTCACTTCTATGGAGAGCTTGGTCAAGGGTGAGAGTGACGAGTGTTGGGGACTGTGTACATATCCCCACAAAAATGCTCACACATAAATTACTCTTTTTATCTACTTCTAGATTCACAGCTTCATCCAATCAATCAAGTCTTTTATGTATGATACAGATTGGAACCACAACATTGTCACTCTCCCTTCCCCCACGGAAGCTCTTTCCTATTCGACAAGTTTACTTGGAACACAGACGCTTGTCTGCTATTATGCTACTTCCATAGGCACGAAAAACTGGGCTAACCACTTTGCCAACCTAGAACACCCAATCTGCAAACGACTTTCTCATGCTTTATAAACTCATACCTACATACCAGGAGATGCACATGAAGATTTTTGTGCATATTACTCACCAAAACAACTTCACAGGCTAGACCCAGAGATTCTCTATATTGTCTGAAGTATGGAGAGGAAGAGTTGGATCCATAACACTGGTTTTTCCTTGCTTGTTATGATTACTTGAACTCTACCACATCATTAACAATTTCCTTAAAACTGAAAACGGTCATCACCTCTTCTTTCACACTTCCCTTCAAATCTACACATATCGTACTATCAACTACTAGGAAATCAATGTTGCATAATTAGATTTTATCCGAGGCCCTGAATTTAAACTTAATTTCAAGTTTAACTTTTTAACACCTATAGAATGCACTGAATTGAAGTCAAACAAGGATAACAATGTAAAAAAAAAAAATTCACACCTGGCAAACCTAAATCAATTCAGGGGACATTTAACTTGTTAAACTGAGGCATTGTTCCCTGCTTTATTAGATATTTTCAAAAACTACTGACACATACCATGTCATAAGCTCTGTATTGCATTATACTGCCTCAATTTAAATATGCTAAGAAATACAATTAGCAATTTCATACTTCCCATTTGTATCTATTTAGGAGGGGCAAGTCCCTATTTGGAACCAAATCCCTCCTTCCCTCTGTTCTATCCCAATGTCCCTCTTTTCTAGTAGCGCCACTTGTTGGTGTGTCTGAGTGTATAACAAAGCTCCACAGCAATAATACTCACAGTAATGTGAATTAAAACCGCATTAAAGGTGCTCAGAAATAAGTCTGTGTAGATAAGATACATTGTTCATGTTCTAAATTACATTTTGGTTGCATTAATTGTAAGTAAGTCACTTCAAATTACTCAGAACATCCCTGCTCCATGGCTACACCCACTCACACCCCTAAATTAAATTATCCTTCTTTGTTTATTCGAAATGTTGGGAGGTATGCAATTATCATCAATTCGTTATTATTCCTTAGTTTAGTAAATGATTTAAGATTGAATTAGGATGAAGTGGCAAGAGAGTATGACAATGAATTGTAAACACAAATGTCAAAAGAGCTGATTTGGAATATATTTAAATTATTTACTAATTACCCCAAATTGCTATTTTTTTTTTTTTTGCAATTGCCTGCTTAGTGAATAGTGAATTAATCCCATTGTGCTGTCTTAAAGGACCACTCTAGTGCCAGGAAAGCATACTCGTTTTCCTGGCACTAGAGTGCCCTGAGGGTGCCCCCACCCTCAGGGTCCCCCTCCCGCCCGGCTCTGGAAAGGGGAAAAGGGTTAAAACGTACCTTTTTCCAGCACTGGGCGGGGAGCTCTCCTCCTCCTCTCCTCCTCCGATCCTCCCCGTCGGCTGAATGCGCACGCATTCAGCCGGTCGCATAGGAAAGCATTCATAATGCTTTCCTATGGACGCTTGCGTGCTCTCACTGTGATTTTCACAGTGAGAATCACGCAAGCGCCTCTAGCGGCTGTCAGTGAGACAGCCACTAGAGGAAAAAGGGGAAGGCTTAACTAATTGATAAACATAGCAGTTTCTCTGAAACTGCTATGTTTATAAAAAAATTAGTTAACCCTAGCTGGACCTGGCACCCATACCACTTCATTAAGCTGAAGTGGTCTGGGTGCCTAGAGTGGTCCTTTAATGTCTCGATCAGCATTTGTCCAATTCTGCATATGCTCAAAGCATCCATTTGGGCCATCTGACCTTAGATATCACTGTTCACACCAGCACACATTATCATGATAGATTGACAATGTAAACACACAGAGTGTGACCTCTCCATTACTCAAATAACTAACCCATCAGAAAACCTGAAATACTCTGTTACCAGGGGATCAAATCATGTTGTTTGCATTAACTTTACTTAGATTAATTGCTTTTATTTTTGAGATTTAATTATTTATTATATTTTTATTTTGCATACTTTACAACAGAAAAGACATTAGAGCAGCACACAGTTCCCAAACTGTGTGCCGCTGTGCACTGGGGCGCCACAACAGGCACAGAGGGGTGCCGCGGAATGTTTCCATGGTGCGATTATTATAGCACCGGGGAAACATTACCGCTGAACAGGGGTCCGGTCGGGTGCCGTGATCCTTTAAGACCGCAAACGGGCACCTGTAATATCGGCCGGCTAGGAGGAAGTGACAGCCTTTCACTTCCTCCCAGCGTCATGCGCGGGAGGGAGAGGAGGCAGCCGCAGCATGAGGGGAGATGAACACGAAGAGGTCCAGATCCCTCACTCCCACCAGCAGGACTCCAAGCCACCCTCCTGGACACACAAGGTAAGCTAATAGGAGGGTGGCTGGAGATATTAAAAATATCACTTGTGTGTGTGAGTATGTATTAGTGTGTGTGTGTGTGTGTATATGTATGAGTGTGTGTGTCAGGGTGTGCATCTGTGTGTGTGTGTGTCAGGTTGTGCATCTGTGTGTGTATACATGTCAGTGTGCAAGGAGATGCGTCTGTGTATGTCCATCTGTGTGTGGTGTGTGTTTTTATGTCAGTGTGTATCTGTATCATGGTGTGTGCATGTATCAATGTTTGTGTGTGTCAGGGTGCGTGTGTTAAGGTGTGTGTACGTGTTGGTGTGTATGTATGTATGGGTGTGTGTCAGGGTGTGCATCTGTGTGTGTGTCAGGTTATGCATCTGTGTGTGTGTGTACATGTCAGTGTGCCAGGATATGCGTATGTGTATGTGCATCTGTGTAAGGATGTATGTGATAATGTGTGAGCATACATCCAAGCAGTCATACACCAGCACAACAACACACTCCTGCAATCTAACACAATCTAACACACCACTGCATTCAAACTCCAAAAGGAAATACAAACACATCCCTTCACTCAAACACAAATACTTCACACAAATGTACACCTGCATTTAAAAGTGAACATAACATTCAAACACACCCCTGCAATCAAATGCAAACATTACATACAAACACACCCCTGCAATCAAATGCAAACATTACATACAAACACACCCCTGTATTAAAACTATATACAAGCACTTCTTCAAACACCAACACTGTAGATTACACTATAGCACCAGTAAATGCTGCAGTACTGAAGCCCATGGATCAGCGCAGTCAGGGGAATGGGCCTTGACAGAGCCAAGGAGTAGGCAGGTGGAGCTATAGATTCGGGGGTGGGGTTTAGGGTGGAGCATGCTAAAGGGTGTGGAAAAGTGCGAGTATATTAAGCGGCCATTTTAGCAATCGGCCATTTTAATTCAGAATCTGCACTTACCTGTTAATTGACATTAATTGACATTAATTAATCGACATCATCAGAAACGATAGGCTTATATACGGACGCTTCCGGGAGCGTAGGTTTCGGGGCCTATCTGGCGGGGAGATGGTGCGCGGAAGAGTGGCCGGAGGCATGGAAGGAAAGCGCCTTGATCAGGAACCTGGCCTTCCTTGAGCTCTTTCCTGTGGTAGTGGCGGTATCTTTATGGGGCGAGGAACTCGCGAACAGGAAGGTGATCTTTCATTCTGATAACATGGCAGTGGTGCAGGCAATTAATAATATCTCGGCCTCTTCGCTGCCTGTGGTACGGTTGTTGAGGCGTTTGGTGCTGCTGTGCATGTCTTGGAATATTGTGTTTAGGGCGAAACACGTCCCGGGATTGTTGAATGTTATCGCTGACGCCTTATCTCGTTCGCAGTGGGAACGTTTTCGGGCAGCGGCGCCGGGAGCTCAGGAGACAGGTCAGTCATGCCCGGCGGAGATGTGGCGGCTCGGGACGTCTTGCTTGGGGGCTTTATAAGAAGTTCCCTGGCGACCGGAACGTGGACAGCGTACACCAAGGTATGGTATGAATGGGAGGAGATGATGGGGCAGTCTGGAGGGGCGAATTCGCCGGCAGGTAGGTTGGACACGCTATTATGGTTGTTGTGTCGGTTATTCGCGGGAGGGGCTTCTCCCGCGAAGGTGGACCGTTACATGTCAGCATTAGCATTTTGGTTTAAATTCACGGGTAAAGAGGATATTACCAAAACTTTTTTGGTGAAGCAGGTGTTGAGAGGCTTTCGAAAAGGACGTAGGACTGTAGACTCGAGACGGCCGGTGTCGTTTAACATTCTACATGGCTTGACTGAAAGACTGCATGACGTTTGTACATCTACGTTTGAAGTGCTCTTGTTTACCGTAGCTTTTGTTTGGGCATTTTTTGGGGCGTTCCGCATCGGCGAACTGGTCAGTTCTAATAAGTCAGGGGCGAACGGGATCCGGTTCGAGGATGTGGTGCTGGGGCAGGACAAAGTCGAGATACGCCTGAGGTGCTCCAAGACGGATGTCTTTGGGAGAGGTAAGACGATAATTTTGTTTGCGTTGCCAGGGTCGGTAGTCTGCCCAGTAGCGTGTGGGCACAAATACTTGGGCGTGCGCCCTCGAAGCTCGGGGTGCTTCCTCGTTCACGAGGATGGTCGTGCGCTGTCGCGCTTCCAATTTGTCAGGGTATTTCGCATGGGGCTGCAACAGTTGGGCTTGCATCCCATGCAATTTGGGACTCATTCATTTCGCATCGGGGCTGCAACGGAAGCAGCGCGGCTCGGACTCGGGGATGAGCGGATTAAACAGATAGGTCGGTGGGAGTCCGCGCGTTTTAGGACTTATGTACGAACAAATAAGTTGGTTTAAAGGGGGTGTCTTGTTGGGTTTGAGTTGTGGTGTCGATGCTCTGCTAGTTAATAACTTGTGTTTCTTTCCAGGTCGGGTTGTGTGGTTGGTGGGTCACTCCTACGTTTATTGGGCGCAGAAGAGGGCCGCAGTTCGGAGGAATGGAGCACAACTGGGCTTTCTTCAGGACACTGTACAGTTACAATGGTTTGGTTTTCGTGGTTTCAGCTGGCAGAGCATTAGCGGAGTGATTTTTGGTAAATTGTTGGAAGGAAATCCCCCGGACGTAATACTGATACATGGTGGGGGTAACGATTTGGGGCTTATCCCTCAGAGGGAGCTAATTAGGAGAATGAAGCGGGATTTGGATCGCCTCCGGGAACGGGTGCCGGGAGTGATTATAGTGTGGTCTGAGATGGTGCCTAGATTTAATTGGAGACACGCCAGGGACACAGCTGCGGTGGCGAGATGTCGGGGGAAGGTTAATAAGGCCATGTCAGTTTTCGTTAGGAGGTCTGGCGGGGTCCCGGTTAGGCATTGGGAGCTAGAGGGTATGTTACCTGGGTATTATCGTAAGGATGGGGTGCACCTTTCGGAGGTGGGTTGTGACTTGCTAAACCTCGGTTTTCAGGAAGGGATCTCCCGGGCCCTATTTCTGTGTGGTGGGGGGCGCTCGAGACATTAAGGGATCAAGTCTCGGGCTGTGGCGGGATAGGGCTAGGGTAATTGGGATGGAAGTGGATTAGCAAGTGGCTAGGCTAAGCTTAAGTTGAATTAGGCCAGAGTTGGAAGTGGTCTGTTGGTTCGAGCTCATCGGTGGCTCCGAACCTGGTGGTGTAGGGGTGTCTCGGTACACCCCTACAGTTAATAAAGTTATAATTATGGGGCCTCTTTGGTAGGCCGTGTGTTATATTTATGTGTTATTTATATTGTTATATATTGTTTATGGTATGGGGTCATTGTCTGGGTTAATGCTGTACGGATGGGGGTGGGGGTAAATTAATTTATTTGGCAATGACCCCAATTTGTTATCTTGTTTATTGACAAATTTAAATAAAGCTGTGGACTTTTATTTTCCAACAGAAAATTGGTGTCTGTGTTTATTGGTGGGTCATGGGGAAGAAAATGCCACAAGCCGAATAACGACTGTGCGCATGTCATGAAGCCCATGGATCAGCGCAGTCAGGGGAATGGGCCTTGACAGAGCCAAGGAGTAGGCAGGTGGAGCTATAGATTCGGGGGTGGGGTTTAGGGTGGAGCATGCTAAAGGGTGTGGAAAAGTGCGAGTATATTAAGCGGCCATTTTAGCAATCGGCCATTTTAATTCAGAATCTGCACTTACCTGTTAATTGTCCCTCCCACCCTCCCTAGGTTTTTTTTAGCAGGTCCCGTTTTGTCACAGCGGCGGGATAGGGCTAGGGTAATTGGGATGGAAGTGGATTAGCAAGTGGCTAGGCTAAGCTTAAGTTGAATTAGGCCAGAGTTGGAAGTGGTCTGTTGGTTCGAGCTCATCGGTGGCTCCGAACCTGGTGGTGTAGGGGTGTCTCGGTACACCCCTACAGTTAATAAAGTTATAATTATGGGGCTTCTTTGGTAGGCCGTGTGTTATATTTATGTGTTATTTATATTGTTATATATTGTTTATGGTATGGGGTCATTGTCTGGGTTAATGCTGTACGGATGGGGGTGGGGGTAAATTAATTTATTTGGCAATGACCCCAATTTGTTATCTTGTTTATTGAAAAATTTAAATAAAGCTGTGGACTTTTATTTTCCAACAGAAAATTGGTGTCTGTGTTTATTGGTGGGTCATGGGGAAGAAAATGCCACAAGCCGAATAACGACTGTGCGCATGTCATGTACAGTTATGCAACCTACAAATTTTGACTTGTGGTGCCTTGGAAAAACGGAAAGGTGAGGATGGAAAAATGGGAAATAAGGCATTCAGCTGTAATCGCCAAACCACCTATTACGTCCTAGAGTCAGTGGCGGATTGCCCCCCCCCCCCCCTTGAAAGCCGATGCTCTCTCCTGCAGGGCCGGTGCTATTCAAGCGCTGGCCCTGCTAAGTGCCTTCACAGACTGGAGGGGAGATCAGAGATCTCCCTCACTGGTCCGCAGGCACATTGCTGGGCAGCAGGCACGGAGATAGGAGGGAGTGGAGACCTGGGAGCTCTAGCCTGCAGCTCCGCCGGGTCTCCTCTCGCGAGCACGGAGTGTTGCCGCGGTTACCATGGCAACGCTCCGTGCTCGCAAGAGTGAACTCTAGCCCAAGAGTTGCAGGCAAGAGTTCACTCCCCACTAGAACCACGAGGGATTCACCACGAGGACCACCAGGGATTGGAAATAATATCCCCCCCTCCCAGGCAAAGGTAAGAAGGGAGGAGGGGATATAAAGAATATATTTTTAATTAAAAAATTTTTTTTTTACTCTGCCCCCTCCTTCAACTACACACACTGCCCCCACAGCCCCCCATATACACACACAATCCCGCATATACACACTGCCCCACCACACACTGCCCCCACAGCCCACCATACACACACTTCTCCCACTGAACCCCCATACACACACTTCTCCCTCATACACACAGTGCTCCCCCACACAAACACTGCACCCCCACACACGTCTTCCCCACACACACACAAACACACACACTGCACTCCCATACACACACTGCCCCCACTACACCCTCATACATGCACTGGCCCTATACACACAGTGCTCCCACTGCACCCCACATATACACACTACACCCCTCACACAAACACACACTGCCCCATCTACACACAATGCTCCCACTGCACCCCCATACACACACTGTCCCACATGCACTGCCTGCCATACACACACACACACACTGCCTATACACAAACACACATACACACACACATTACTAGAGGCCCTATCCAGGGGTAAAGTCCTGGGGAATAAAGTATGGGAACTCACCCAAGATCCACCCCCTCACCCCAAATAATATACACTTGTATGCATATATAAACGAGTGCACACACACACACTCACAGACACACACATACACTCACAGACATACACACACACATACACTCACAGACACAGACACACACATACACTCACAGACACAGACACACACACTCACTCACTCACACACAGACACTCACAGACACACACTCACAGACACACACACACACACAGACACATACACACACACATTCACAGACACACAGCCTGCTCTTATCCCATAAACTAGTGCTACTATTGGCTTACAGTTGAAGTAGTTTATCCTTTTTTCTTTCTTTTGTGATTAAATTCAATTTAGCCATTTCGCCCCTAATATTTGTACAAATCCATGATATTACACATTGTTACTCGTGTCCAGAGACCCTCAATGTATGCTAGTGCCAAAAGCCATTTAGACCAGATTCCCTCTTTTTTGTTTTCCTGTTTGTTTCCTTTCCTGACCAGTCAACTAAAGGGTATGTTAGGTTTCCTGTTAAGTTGCCTATATAATACCAAGCCAGGGTGACTTCTTGGCTCATTTCTGACTTTATGAAATCCCAGTTCTGGGTAGGCGCTGAAACCGTGTGTGTGTCTTAATTTTTCTATATATAGCCTGTACTAATGTAAGTGGTAAAGTGATGTCAACTCAGATGCTACAGGTAAAGAAAGACTTTGGAACACTGAAGTGTCAAAAAGGAGTGATCTGATTGGCTGATACATGCTTTTATGGTGGCTATTGGTTAAAAAAAAGCTGCTGGGGCCTTGTTACCGAGTTGCTTTATTTTAGAATCAATTGAGGTTTACAATTGAGGGCAGATTACTTGATGACAGATTCCCAGCTTCTGTCACATTTGATCATTGCGTTTATTTTTGGAATACAATTTCCTTCTTTTCATTGGGTTTATTTAAAACGACAGATCTCCCTTATTACACACAGAGGCAAACAGATAGAAAATTATTGTTTGCTAAACATGAAAACATTTTATGATCATTTTAATCTAATTTTTTTATTATTATTATTTTTTACATTTTTTATGTTAGAAAGTTGCAAAGTCTTACAATAAGTGCATAATAAAATGTGTCCCTGCACCTCTAACTATGGTTCTGCACATCTTATAGAAAAGGAAGAGAAAAAAAAGAAGAAAGAAAAGAAAATTTAAATGCAAAAGTAATATATTGTGATGGTATCCAATGCTGTATTTCATAATTACTTAATTTATAGAAAACTGTTATGTCAGGGACCCAAATTATGCTCAGTGGGTCATTGACACATTCTTTCTAATTCATTTTAATTTAATATATAACAAAATAACGCCTGCATAAGACCTTTTCCAGCTTCAAATCTCTACATTAACCCCTTTAAGACCAAACTTCTGAAATAAAAGGGAATCATGACATGTCACACATGTCATGTGTCCTTAAGGGGTTAATTATATATGGAAGGAATTGCTTGTATAATACATTGTAGGCTGTTAGGTTGCCTGGAAACTGTATACAGTACAGGTATCCAATGAAATTCCATAGGCAGTTGAGCAGACAATTTTGGGTTCTGACTGATGGGGTTAAGAACACTGTACTCTGTAACACAATACATTGCATCTTTCCCAGGGGAGGGCTGGCAACATGTGGCCTGGGGGGCACAAATAATTTATAGGCCCATAGTGCAATTTTACCAACCCACCCATTAACATCAGCAATAGAGACAAGTACGCAAACATAATAGATGTGTTGATAGACATATAAGATAACTGAATAGAAATAATTAATTATGCACTTGGGCATTTAGATGTGGAAAGTGGTTATAGAGCCGCCTGGGGAGAAATTGCTGTGCCCACTTGACACTTGGACATCACTAATCAATAAGAGTGATCTCCTCAACCAGGCAAGCATTTAATAAAATGAGTTCGGAAGGATTTTCCAGCAAAGGAATTCTATTAATGCATTAAATGCATCAACCTTGTATATCATGCCAGTGAATGCATCAACCTTGTAATGAAATTTAGATGCATAAACATGGTGTATCAAGCCAATGAGAAGTAAATGGACAAATTTGGTATATCGTGCCAATAAGCAGTAAATAAAAATTGATATATCATTCCTTTGGGCATTAAATACATAAACTAGGTATTTCATGCCAATGAAAATTAAATGTATAAACCGGGTATATCATTCCAAAGAGCAGTAAATGCATAATTTTGGTATAATATGACAATGGGCAGTAAGTACATAAACTATATATATCATGCCAATGGGCAGTAAATGTATAAACCCTGTATATCATGCCAAAAAGCCATATGTGCCTCTAAAAAGCCTAACAGTGCCATCTGTATCCCTAAACAACCTGCTGGTGCCATTTCTCTGCCACCATCCTCTCTGTGCCATCTCTCTAATGTCAGCATCTCTGTGCCATCGCTCCGATCTCAGCAGCTCTGTGCCATTGCCCTGCCCCCAGCAACTTGCTCAGGCACCCATATGGCATGACCTGCACTTACCTCAGGACCCAGATAACATCCTCTGCACTTACCCCAGCACCGAGATGGCATCCTCATGACCACCTTGGTGTCACGTAGGAGGCAGCACGGTGCCAGTGCACTGTTTGTGTGCGCAGACATCCAGTCTGCCCCTCGCGATCTCCGACTTACAGTGACCTCTGACTTCCCGAGACACACGGGGAGCGCAAGAAGCAGACAGGATGTCTGTGCACAAACACAGTGCTGCCTGCCACCCCCTCCCCACTGATGTGGCTGGCGGCCAGCCGCTAAATATACCAGCAATGCTGCCAGTATATTCCTAATGCTGGCACTGGCTGGATTACCAGTTGGGTGACATCACGGCCAGTATAGCTATAATATTAGTGGCCTGAGCGGCAATTGCCCCACAGCCCCCTGGCCCATGCGGCTCCTGATCTTTCCATGTTACCATGTGTTTTGATATGCTTTTATGTGAAATATTCTGGTATCTATAAAGGACCTTTAGAAATAGATTCGTGGAAAAAAAATGTGTAGTTCTGGCTTCATTTTATGAGTGTGAGAGCAGACACTTGTCTAGAAAACATCAATTCGTGGCACTTCTGTAGGCCTTTTAAGTCCTTTTTTTGAGATTGTTAAACATTGGAGTTGTACCCCATAATACCTGGACAGCTATCTGTTATTGACCAATCCACTATGGCACTCAAGGGATTAACATGTTTAATATCCCTTGGAGCTGTTATGGCACATAAATTTCTGCAATGTGGATCTGATAGTCTGTCCTTGAAGCTCTTTCCGTCCCACTGAGTTCAAGCTATGTCAAATTGGCCTAGACTCTATGCAAACAGCAGCTCTCTCATTGTGGCTCGCAAAATCTTGGGTATTTTTTTTCTTCACTTTAGCTTTTTGTTCTTTTGAATTCTTTATTCTCCAAAGTAAAAAAAATATACTTGTACAAAGGTCAATAAAATGAAAGGCTATTTGCATCACACTTATATCTTCAATTGTGCCATTTTCCAAATGAAGCATTAATTACTAGTAGTATGATTATTATTGAACGTGACAAACACATTCTGTAGCATTGTATGATTGGGGTGACAAGTATAAACAGTAGTTTTATAAAAAAATGATTAAATGGCTACGGAGAGCCATAAGAGCTACGGAATTTGTTGGCGCTATATAAATAATAAAAAAATAATAATAATAAGAGCTATACATCTCAGAACATATCTTGTATTGGTTTGTTTCCAACTGACAAATTAAAATGTTACTTGAAAAACCATAACCACCGCTCCCATAGTTTGTGTCAAACTGTTTTAACTGGTTGGCAAAAAACTGGAGCACTCTAACTGCTGAGGCCCAGCTAATACAGACGAACATGAACTTTTTCTTTAATTCTTTATTTTTTCACTCAATAGCAAGTACAAGTGCACATCAGCTTATGGGCTTACGCAGAAGCCAACTTTGTCGACATTGTGGCATAATACAGCGTGACAATCACAATATTATGAGCCTCCGCTCTCTTATTGAAACCGATGGCGCCTGCCAGCCATTGAGGTATTTTGTAAATTTTTAACTTCTCAATACCCCTTGCTAGTATTTACATCATTTTACATTCGACTTGACAATTAAACAATCGCTGTCAGGCGATTGGTCAGGAGGCCAAGTAAATTACAAACCCTCATACGGAGACCTTAGTCCTTACAAACAGTGTAAACGTGGGTCATAACCTAGATTTGGCGCTCGCCGTTTGTTGGGGAATCTTATGTTAGAGGAATATGCAGGCTAGTGGGCCAAAAGTAAGTAGCTAACATATGTGCCAGTTAATCCCCTAACTGTGCTACCTTGTTCCTCCGCTCGCTAGATCTAGCCTGAGGAAACCGTGTAAAGCGTAGAGAGAAAAGAGAATGAAGATAGAGATGGACAAAGAGAGAACGTAAGAAGTACATAGTCTGGGCAGAAAAAGGGGAAGGAGGGGACAAAAAGTGTGGGGGGGGAGGGGGGGGAGGAGGGCGGCAGGTCCACAATCTCTCCATTTGCAGCTGAGCCTATTCCAGCGAACATTTGACTTTTTAGACAGAAATTTGTACATCATTTTTTTGTTGAGGGCCGGGGGAGGGGGAGAGGGGGGGGGGGGGGGAGTGGGTGGAAATCACTTTATAGTGAACTAAATGTATTAACCCTTTGCATGACAGAGAGCTGGCAATGCAAAGTACAATGATCCTTTGGCACTGTAGGCTAAAATATTTGAAGGAAAATAAATATATTTTCGTTGCTTGTTGCGTTGTAGTTGCCTTCTAAGATTAAAGGGGCACTTCATTGTTAAAAATAAATGTTTTTATTTTTTTAATGCAAGAATGCGCTTTAATGTCAATAGGTTCAGAACCTACTATTTTATTTATATATATATATACACATATATATATATATATATATATATATACACACACACAAAAACTGGAAAATTTACTATAATCTCTTTGCAACAGCTTCTGTGAGATCATCAGTATTGATGATCTCTCTCCAATCACATGCATCTGATAGAGAAGCATTGGGGACCTAGGGTGCATGTGGGACAGTATCAGGACTCCAACCAATTTTATGCTTGTCATAGAAAAGCATGCTGTGTGTGATGACACCAAACATGAAGACCTTTGAAAATCGAAGGTCTTAAGATGGAAGTGTTTTTTAGTCTGACAGCCACTAGATGTGTGTTCTCAGAAAAAAGTTAAACATTGTCTTTTCTCAGAAACAGCTGTCTTCTTCATTTTCTGAGCAAGCAGACATCTATGTACCAAAACTGCTACTGTAAGATGTAGTGATTTTGTTTCTTAGAGAGTCCCTTTAAGAGTAATTTGCTTCCTGATGCCTTTCTGTCATACAAAGTGCCTAGAACAAGCTCACACAGCTTTACACACTGTGCAAACTAAATGGAATAGCAGGTCAATTATACATTGAAACCAAGTAATGCATTGAAAGGAATGCTATAGAGATTTGGAAAGAAAATGCATAAGAGATTTGGGGCAGTAGTTAGCAAGTGAATAAGCAGATTGAGTGATTTGCTATGACAGGAATTTTGGGATGGGGTTATGTAAGGTTATCTGGCACCCTGGGATCAGTTGCCTGGTTCTTATTTCACAGTGGCAAAGGATTTCCAAGAGAAGGCCGCCCCTCGGGCCATTTTCAGTGGGATAACCTTCCCTAGTGGACAAACAGCTCTCTATAGAATGTTGTGAGCAAGTCAGCTTTCTGCTCCTCTCCATGAACCTTTAAAACAACAGGTATTGTAATGCAGCGGAACCTGTGCATTCAAGGGCTTTATACTTTAAGCTGCATTCACTTTTGCAAACATATGCTAACGAGACACCACCAGGAGAGCCTTAATTAACAATATACACTCTTTATCCTGGATGTAATCAGCTGACATTTGACATGGTGAGGGTGATACAGATTGAAATAACTTCAGTATTTGTAATTGTATTGACCCCTTATGTCAAGGGTATATCTGTTCCTTACTATGTGTAGTCAGACTGGGATGATGTAATATAAGCCATCAGTGAGCACATTGATGACCGAATCATAAAAGTGTAAATAGAACAAAACAATATTATACCAACAAAATAATGCTGAAACTTTTTCAATCAGGAGAATCGAATAGCTGACATTAAAACGGTCTGATGGACAGGTAGAAGTCCGTTCGTGTTGTTGATAGATAAGATAACACTTTGAAGATGCAACATATTTTTATTGTTACAGGAATGTTCATTGAAACAATCAAGTGTTAAATTGTTAGTTGTAAAAGTATTCACCCCCAGAAAACACAATTGGTAGAATGGGTTCCACTTATAATTAAACGATCACACAATCTCAAAAATATACATGCCTTTTTCTGGAAGACCTAATTTTATTTACAGATTACCGCTAAACAAATATAGGTACAATTATAGCAAATCTGACAATGATCTTGCAAAGCACAAATTAATAATGAGTTATAAAACAAAACCAGAAAACTTTGAACATCCTCAGGGTATTGTAACATCTATTATTAATAAATGGTCAAATATATGGCAAAACTGAAACTCTTCCTTTGGAAGACTATCTTTTATAACTCCGTGACCCGGTTACGTGTGAGAAGAAAGGGATTGGTGAGGACCATACCAAGAAGCATTTCTGGAACACTCGCTTCTAGATTTATATGACCAAGTGTCTCCAAAGACTCTGTTTGGTCTGTAGGCATTCATCTCTATTCAGGAATGGCCACAATTCTAAAATCTCTGATCGTGTGGCAGGATAACTTAAATTATCTTGTCCAGAATACATTCAAAGACTCAAACACCTATAACACATAAAGGGCATTGTGGCATCCAAATCCCAAACTTGTAACGACACAGCTCAATAAGCGGGTACTGACAAAGTCATTGAATATTCTGATGATATCCATGGCTACTTCTGAACAGAAATACAAAAAGAGAAGTCCTGCGCTTAAGCAGCAAGGACTACAACACACATCAGCCCCAATATATAGTAAAAACCAAAGAAAAGAAAATGTTACTTGCGCTTTCTCCTTAATCCCTATGTATATTTAGACAAATGGAGGTCATTTAGTTGCTCCAATGGCCATTGGAGGGAATGCCCGCCTGCCAACGTCAAGGCAGACCCCCCTAAGCGGGTCTGAACAGAAGTCTGTGACCACTCTTACCTCCCAAATTAATGTTCTCAATTAGCCAGATCTATCCATATAATTCATATTTCATGGCTCTTGAAACACACATAAGTGCTTTTGCATGGTAACAACCAGCTTCTACTGTCGAGCAGATCTTGGCCAGATTAACATCCATTCAGAAATCCATAGACTGCTTTAGCAATAGAGCATTGTCCAAGGAAAGGACCACTCTATGTGCTACCATGATTACATCAGCATCCACTTTAGGCCAAGCAAGCTATTGATTACAAGCTTCCTGAGGAATAGGATAAGCATGTGCACTTCTGCTTGTTTTTGCTTTTTTGGTGAACATTGCTTGGTTCATCCATCATATTCTCTTTGTAGTCATATACAATAATGCAAACATGAATATCATGCAGCACAATGTGTGCACATCCAGAAGCTCAATGCAATGCTGTCACGAAGTATAACCCTAACACGCAATGTTTAGGATAGCAAGGGACTTACAGTGGCCGTCCTTAACGTTAGACAAAGTAAAGTGTAGTCACACTACAAGCAGAGATCAGGGTAACGGAGAGACCGTGAAACGAGAAGTTAGCCAGAGTCAGATACATGGTAATCAGTCAGATGGGCAAATAAGAAAGGCAAGGGTTAAAGAGAAACTCAGAGTTTGGAAACAAAGCCAAGGTCACTACCAGAATAAAATACTATAACTCAAGGCACTAAAGTTTACTGGGAACAGAAACCACAATAGGGCACAGTATCTAGGACCAGGTAAGTTTAAATAATACTGGGTTTCATTTGATTGGTCCACCTCATGCCTGCATCCCAAATGTGCATGAATGGGGGTGCCGGAAAGACATGAGCCAATGGGAGCTGACCGTAAGGTTAGGTTCCTATTTCCCCTTCAAGAACATGGTCATGATGCGAGCAGCATTCTTAAAACTGTTCGGGCAGCGCGCCTGATCAGAATGTTCTGAGCGTGCGGCCCGCCAGCCAGGAGTGTTCGAGCCATGTGCGGCTCAAGTGTTGAGGACACCGGGAACTGGGTAAATACTGCTACAGATGCAAAAGTAACTTTTCTTGTGTCACCTAAGCATTGCAACGATTCTAGCCCTCAGACTATAAATTCAAGAGGGCAGTGGTGTATCTTGGTTTTGTGCTGCCCTAGGCAGGACAAAACTCAGACACCCCCCCCCCCGCGCGCGCGCACGCGCGCCACCCCCACCCAACCCTTCCCCCCTGCCCCGCCTTCTAAATACACACACATTCACTGACAGATACGCATACACTAGCTAACAGTCAGACACTAGCTAACAGTCAGACACACACAGTCGGACACACACACACACTAACAAACACACACAGTCGGACACACACACTAACAAACACACTAACAAACACACACAGTCAGACACACACACACACACTAACAGACACACACAGTGAGACACACACACTAACAAACACACAGTCTGACACACACACTAACAGACACACACACAGTGAGACACACACACTAACAAACACACACAGTCGGACACACACACACTAACAGACACACACTGTCGGACACACAGTCAGACACACACACTAACAGACACACACACACTATCAGACACACACACTAACACACACACACACTAACACACACACTATCAGACACACACACACTAACAGACACACACACACTAACACACACACTAACAGACACACTAACAGACACACTAACAGACACACACACACTATCAGACACACACACACTAACAGACACACACACTATCAGACACACACACTATCAGACACACACACACACTATCAGACACACACACACTATCAGACACACACAGTCAGAGACACACACACACACTCACATTAACACATTTTTTTTTTTTTAATTTACTCCCCCTCCCCTACCTTTGGGAATGCTGGGGGTGTGGAGGTTCTCCCATTCCCTGGTGGTCAAGTGGCTGCAGGACGGCACTGGCGGGCAGGCTGGGCGGCCGGCGAGGGAGCTCTTCCCCTGAGCTCTCTGCTCAGCTCCCTCGCGCGCCGCCCGCAGAGTGAGGCTGGGAGGCGGAGCCGGAATATGACGTCATATTCCGGCTCCCAGTCTCACTCTGCGGGCGGCGCGCGAGGGAGCTGAGCAGAGAGCTCAGGGGAAGAGCTCCCTCGCCGGCCGCCCAGCAACCAGCCCAGCATGTCTGTTAGCCGCAAGGCTAACAGGACATTTGCCTTGGGCATTTGGGGGCGGCGTTTTTTGCCGCCCCCTGGAAAATGCCGCCCAAGGCAAATGCCTTGTTTGCCTCGCGGCTAATACGCCCCTGCAAGAGGGTACTTTCATATTCTGGGTCACCAATATCTGGAGATCATGCTGTCTCACTCAGGCCTACCCTGTTAGTGGTTTTACACAACTCTGCGCACCTTCACACTCCTGGCTTTAATATTTAAAACAATATCACAAGACCCAACAATTGGAACAGATCAATTTCATGTCATTGAAGGACATATCACATTAAATGCATATATAAATTAGTAAATTGTACAATCAAAAGTGTTAGTTTACAAAGTGTTGCACGCCTTTTGGCTCTTGGACTGCGAACAAGAAAGAGCCATTGTAATCCCAATTTCCTTTGCAAACAACTGTTTCAATTCAGAGTAGGAAAAGGAATGTAGTGTGAGGATAGGTGATGAAGTAGTACCTTTCCTTCTGATGGATTTCGACTCATCCCAGCACTGTAAGATTTGGATGGACAGCTGCGTGAGATAGGATAGCTGACTCTTTTATTTGGAATCCTAGAGGTCTTAGGGTCCAAGCAGATAAGATAACTTGCTTCAGGTCATATGCATTTCCTGCCTCCTCTATAAAGCTAACCATGCAAAACACAGAAAATGGAAAATTAAAGACAAAGAGAATCAGATCTCTGTGAAGCCCAAGGTTATTTAGGGCGAATGCTAAAGGGCATTTACCTCCTGCGCTGGTTTTAATTTCAATGTATAGCTATACAACTTCTCTCACAGCACAACAGCCCATTCATTCTTTTATACAACAAGTCATATGGCCTTTGTAGGAGAACATATTAAAGTTAAACCCCACTTAGCGATATACAGTGAGAATGCAATAAAATTATTATGCTTAGCCACATGACATGTTAAGAACAGCTTTTAAAATTTGTTCCATAATTTAAGACATGTTTTATTTAAATCATTTAAAATCACATTTCTTTTTTCGTTGGAAAGCTATTCCAAGTCTGAGAAATATTCAGGGTTTGCCATTTTAGTCTGCCTGCAATAGTGTACCATAAAACATTTTGTGCATTGAAGGATTCTGGGTATGTTTGAGCATTAATTAGGGACAGTGGCCCATTGTATTAGCTGACTAACTCCAGGTCCACCGTATGATGAAGATTAGGGCTACATGTCTGTATGATTTTAGAAAATAGTCTGTAACCATGGCCAGGGCTCTAGAAAATTCACCACGTCCTAAAATTAGAAAATGGAGCAGAAATTAGATATTTGAATGCTACTGTGTAGATTTGCAAAAAGAAAATTGGAAAAATAAACTTGGGAGCCAAACCGTATTCTTTAACAGGAGATCACTGTGTAAATGTAACTTGGTCGATACCTTTTAAAGCCAGACATAGCTTGTTTTTGAAATGGTGATCTTTTTCCGGAATTGAAAAGGTTAACTCAGAACAGAAGTTAGTTTTTTCATAAATGGACTTGTATACGGCTCACGGGTTTGATATCGAAATGCTTCATATCTGCCTTGTGCAGTATTTTATCAGCCGTCTTACAGCAGCAAACATTAAATGGACATTTTCAAATATATATGAATATGTTGGCCTAAAATCCAAGAGCAATATTTATTACTGATACGGAAGCACGATTTGTTTCTCTTAACTGTTAATACTGATTTCAAATATTTCTGCATTTTTTTTCAAAATAGAAATCCGAATTTGATTAGGTCTGTTCGTTTTTCTGGCCTGTTTAGTGTTTGTGGTAGGTTCTAATGTTTTGTCCAATAATATAACTTCTCAGGGACCAGCTCACTGGTCATTTTCACACTCCTGACGTATTCATATAGTTCTATAAAATAAAGTTCCACATTTTAGCTATTGAGTTGGGTAATTATAGTTTAGGGCAGGGGTGGCGAAAAGGTAGATCCCAAAATGCTTTAAAACTACAGCTTCCCTGATGCTTTGTCATTAGAAATGCATTCTAAGGCATGCAAAGAATCATGGGAGTTGTAGTTCTACAAAATCTGGGGATCTACCCTTTTGGCACCCATGGTTTAGGACCTAACCATGGTTGCCCAAAAGGTAGATCCCCAGATGTTGTAGAACTACAACTCCCATGCCTTTTTAGCCTGGTTTAGGTCATTTCGGCCCTAATTTAAGGTGTGCTTGGCTCATACAAAAGGGTTCTTCACTCACCTTTGAATTTTAGAGAATTGAAATCAGAATGGCAGTATTTAGGCAACCACGGCGGATTATGAGTAATTCTCCAGCGCAAGAATAGTCATATCATATAAATTTTACCTTTCAGTTTTAAATTCAGTACTGTTAAGAGAAGAGTGAATAACTGCAATGGTTTTGCTTTACTATTCCTCGTCAAGTTACTTAATCTTTTCAGATCAGTACAGTAGTAATTTAAAGGAACACTTTAAGCACCATAACCACTACATGTGCCCTGACACTACCATTGTACGTATTCAAACCTTTATTAGATTTGTTTGACTTCTTACCTGAGGTCTGCTGAGCATCACTCCCCACCTGTACTGCGTCAGCCACAATTCATGAGTTCCTTATGCTTACAGTGACCTTTCACCTTCCCAAATGCTTGATATGCTTCAAGCATCCATCCTGACCTTGCGTGCATGAGAGTCCTGCCTCAGTCTTTTATTCCAGGAAGCTTATGTACCCAGGGGGGAATAAAACGAAGGATAGTAAGCACAGGAATGTCAATGAAAGGCACGTCTAAGGTGCAGTTTTATGGAGTATAAGTTGTCCATAACTGAAAAATAAAATTTTATGGCACCTAATGCATTGCACCTCAGGATGACATTATGCAACTTACAAACTATACGCTGTTCCCTGTACTAAGTGGCGTACACACAATCCATGGGGCCTGGGTGAGAAACTGATCCATGTGGCCCCTCCTCCCTCCCTCCCTCCCCTCTCCCTTTCTCCCTCCCTCCCTACCCATCCTTCCCCCCTCCCGTCCTCCCCACCCATTGACACATACATATATAGAGACACACACACACACACACATAGACACAGACAGACAGATACATACAGACACATACATATACACAGACACACAAGACACACACACATACAAAGACACATACATACAGATACACACAAAGACTCACACAAGACACACATACATACAAACAGACAGGCACATATAAAGACAGACACACATGCACATACAGACAGACAGACAGACACACACACAGACATACACACAGATAAATACAGACACAAGACACATACATACATACATACAAACAGACACATACATACATATACAAAATATTTTAGTCACCCTCCTGTTTCCTACCTTTTAGGTACAGGAGGGTGATTTTCCCTGGGGTCCAGTGGCAGCTCAGGCTGGTGGGAGTCGGAGTTCCCACTCTGACTCCCTCTGCTTCCTCCCGCGCGGGCTCTGTGTGATTGCTGGGAGGAGTGACCGGGGCAGTCACTTCCCCCAGCATGTGATGTCATCACAGGGGTCCCGGTCGCGCTGTTAAAGTGCCCAGTGCTGACCAGGCCCCTTGAAAATCCATCTCCATCGGGTGGCCCTAACAGCATGGCCCTAACAGCATGGGCCACCCGATGGACCCCTTGAACGGCGGCCCCGGCAGTTTGCCGCACGGACCGGGACCGCAAAACATGGAGGCTGGTACCTGGTTGCAGGGGTATGCAGGGCGGCCGGGCCCCCTGGAGTGTCGGGCCCGGTTACAGCTGTGACCCCTGCATGTACGCCGGTGCCTGTACTTACAAACTATTCACTGTTCACATGTGTCTACCTAGGGATTTCCTAGTAGCATATGCCAATAGTTTATCCCCCAGCTGCAGATTCACTTATTTACATATTAGTTACATAGCTAAAAAGAGACATGTGTCCATCAAGTTCAGCATTCCTCACTTCTGTTTTTGCTGTTGATCCAAAAGAAGGAAAAAAACCCAGTTTGAAGCGCTTCCAATTTTGCGTCATTATGTGTCAAACTAGAAAAAAATTCCTTCTTGACCCCAGAATGGCAGTCAGATATATCCTTGGATCAAGAAGTTGTTACCCCAATTCAAAAATTATATCCTTAAATATTATGTTTTTGCAAGTATGCGGCCAGTTGCTGTTTAAACATCTGTACGTATTACATACGACGAGTAGAACATCTTGCAGCTGTTATCAGTTTATACACACACACTGGTGAAAATGTTTGCGAAGTGGACTGTGTGCATGTTCTCCAAAGTCACCGGCCACACATGCGCTTAGCGACTGCTTACATTCGTCCATGGGAGAAAGATTCCTTCTGACAAGTTGGATGAACTTGACGTTGCAAAGTAAGAATTGAAAACACCTTCTTGTCGTGTCCGAACCACAAGAGCTGACTTATAGCTAAAGCAATGTGTACAAATTGCTGCAGTTATAAGCCACTCTCAGCACTAAGACAGGGTGTGGGTTACTTTAACCACCATAACCTATGCAATCATTAAAAGTAGTTATAGTGCTCAGAGTGACCTTTCAAGATAAAGTCTAGATAAAGGGATACACATTTTTTTTTCCTGCAGTGGTCAGTGAACTTTTTGTCCTGATGATGCAAATGTGAGACAGCCTTGTGCAATCTTAACTCCCCAGCCCTCATTAGGAATGTAATTTTCTGTGCCGGCAAATTAATGGAAATATATCGTGTTTCATGTGTCCCCACTAGAGAGCTCAAATGAAGGTAAAACCAGGACACATACTTGCATAAGGGAAAAAAAGTAAAGTCTTATATGATTTCAACCTATTGATTGACTTGCGGGCAATCCTCCTGACGTCTCTGGTCTTAGTGTCTGGGAGAGATTGGCTTAACGTTTTATAAATACTGATTTGAGGAAGATAAATTAGGGACTTCAATGTTGATCTGATTAACCCCTTCATTGGTATAATAATTTGATTCTAACTTCACAGAATGTGTAGCTCTCTCTTGTAAAAGAATTAGACATTAATTTTTTGCAGAAAAAAGGTCTGCAATTAAAGAGTTCACTGATACAAATTTTTTAGTAAATTATTATTTTTGCATTGCTTAGAATTACATACGAGCTTGCAATGTCGTGACAGTAATAACAAGTGACAAAACAGCATGTCAAGTAGCTCGTCACATGTCATATAGAAAATCTAGCACAATTTTAAATGGTATAGTCATCACAAGTTGAACATTCATGTTTAAATTCTGGACAAGATAAGGTCATGCACGCATAAAGAGATATTATAGACATGGTGAGAATTGACTAGGGTGTAAAGCATTGGTGGAGCTACGGCTGGTGCAGCCAGTGCACAGCACCAGGTCCCTCATACTTTGGGGGCCCATCAGGTGACCTATACACTTGAGTCCACCCGATATGTATTATTTTGAAACGGTCAGGTGCCATGGTCCTTTGAGAGAGATGCTCCAGACCCCACACTCCCATTGACCTTAGCCAGCAGCAGCAGGAAGCAAACCCCCCTCATGGACACAAAAAGTAAGCTAACAGGAGGGTGGCTGCAAATATAGAAATTCTGACATTTATGTGTGTATGGGTCTATGTATGTCATATTGTGTGTGTGTGTGTGTATGTATGTGTCAAGGTATGTATGTGTCAGGGTGTGTATGTGTCAGGGTGTGTATGCATCTGTGTCTGTGTATGTATCAGTGTGTGTGTGTGTGTCAGTGTATTTGTCTATGTATCAAGGTGTGTATGTCTCAGTGTGTCTGTCTGTGTATGCATCTCTGTGTCAAGATTTGTATATGTCAGTGTGTTTATCTGTTTGTCAGGATGTGTGCATGTATCAGTGTGTCTGTGTATATCTGTGTATCAGGTTGTTCATCTGTGTTTGTGCATATGGCAGTGTGTGTATCTGTGTGTGTATGTGTCAGTATGTATATGACTGTGTGTGTATGGGTCAGTGTGTTAATGTGTATGCATATCTTTGTAAGTATGTATGTATGGTTGTCTAGGTTGTTGGCTGTTGTAAAGAGGTGTGGGGTGAGTACTAGATCTCTCTGATAGTGCTTTAATGTTCTTTATTCTTTCTGGGAGACATTAGCAAACCCTATCTATCCAACTTACCACCATGTATTAACACCTACGATGCACCCTGGATACCTTTTCTAGAGTATATCTCTGTGGCAGCCTAGGCTGGAGATCACCATCGATATGTGCAACACTTGGCAGTGTATGTGCATACATCCAAGAAATCAAGCACCAACACCACATGCAAATACACTCTTTCAATCTAACACAAATATTAAATACAAACTCCAACATTTTACGCAAACAAACTCTTTCACTCAAATATCTAAAATACTACACACAAATGTACATTCCCATCTAAAAGCCAACATTACAACTAAAATCACCCATGTGCTCAAACGCAAAAATTACATACAAACACACCCCTATATTAAAACACTAAAATTATATACAAACACCCCTTCATTCAAGCACCAACACTACACACAAAAGCACACTTGCATTTAAACGTGAACACTACATACAAAACTCAAGGATTTTCTATCACAAGGTCTTCTACCGAGTACACAGCTGACACTGAATGATAAACTAAATAAAAGGGTTATTCACATAGATTGAAATTGTGGGTTAAAACTTCAACATACAACCTTGTGTTTAGGGCATGTGGACATTGAAGGGTTGTTTGCAAAGTACTCACCCTCTGAAAATAGTAAAGATTGACAAATACATTTTAAAAAATTAAATAAAATAAAAATAAAAAAAAATAGAAAAACAAATCACTTAACTAATCCAGTACCTCCAGTGAACACTGCTCATTTTAGAACAATATCCCATTAAAACCTAAATATAGTACTATGGCATATTACAGGACTTCTGGTTTCATTAAGACGTTCTGTCTATATTTGTATCCTGTTGACTAGTGAATCACATTGTAGGAAGCTAGGGGTGCATTTGAATGGAAGAGCTGGCAGGGATAGAACTAATTTTGAATAAGGTAGAGATGTGTGTAAAGCACACAATGACCTCCTGTAATGTACGCGGTTCCCTGATCCAGGAAATCTACATTTAAAACACAACTTGGGCAATTATGGGATCAGCTGTCTCCGGGCATTCACTTAGTTTCTCCAAATAATATTTCCTAGTTAATTAGTTGATCTCAGTCTCCTGTGCGGATTAATACAATAATAAATAACTAGAAATCATTTGTCCTTTTTAAATATAACTTGAGGTTAAGATGTATTAGCTTGCTTCCCCTTCTTTCCTATAATATAATATCTTTTGACATAAGATAAATGCTTTGAGGACAATTTTCAATGACTATATGAAGGCAATGGTAAATATTCACAAAAATATGTAATCTGAAGTGGTTATGGTGCCTGCAGTCTGCATGTGCTAGAAATTGCTGTAACCCTTCACATGCCTCTGGCCATGTCATTGGGGCATTATTAGCCAGCCAGTAACAAGAGTACCAGGTGGTTAAAGTGAATTCTGTGCAAATTTTGTGTCTGACGCCAACGCACACAATATGCTGGTGCTGGACAGCCAATGGCAGCATGTCTCCCACAATGCTGCTCATGTCCTCCATTTAGCCATCCTATGCCTACAGCCACTGGCTATTTACTGTTTAGTAGATATGCCGCCAGCCGCAGAATTGCAGGTGGGAGCATAAGAAGGAGTAAAAACCTCCCTTATACTAATATGGGGTTATGCTGATTCTCCATAGACTGTATTTTATTATTTATTTACTCTTCTAATGTAGCGACTAGCTAGCAAGCGCCGGTCAGCTTCCAAATGATTCATCCTCGCACCCCTGAGGTTTCTTTGAACTATTATCAAATAATTAGGACTTTTGAAACCTGGGCCTGGTTTTAAAGCACCTGGGCCCAGAGTTTAACAATCCTGGTTCTGATTTTAACCGTCTGCTGGCAGATTTCAATACCTGGTGATATTTAGACCAGATTCAGTCTCTAAGCCGGAGCCTGTTCTGCAAATTCTGGACATTGTTAAATAGTGTGAACAGTATCTGGATTTTGCAGACCAAATGGCTCTGTACAGCACGGGATGGTTAAACCTCTGAAAGAAAGTTTATTGGTTTGTTTTTTTGTTGAAAAAAAAAATAAAACCCAAAACAATAATTTGTTGAGAAATATTCTAAAACACACAGTGCTAATTTTAAATGAAAACCAATGTGGTATGTGCGTGTGTGCGCGTGTGTGTGTGTGTGTATACACACACACACACACACTATATATATATATATATATTTATATATATCTTTCACTAAATGCTTCCAGGAAAAGTTCTAAAACTATTTCTTGCATTGATTGATTTTTTTGGCTGTGACCCTTATTTGCTCCATAAACCATAGAGATTGATTTGCAATGGGGTCTTCCTGATTTGGGGGCATAGTAGAAGCAGGTTTTATTACATGGGAAAACTGCCTCTTAACATTTCTCACATTAAAATGGAGACTGTATGAGTAAAATAGATAATTTATATGATATCACAAATGCAATAAATAACATTACTGCTTTTTTAATTTATTTTTATTTCCAAAAATATGTAGAAGTAATATAAACTTGACAGGCATGATAAATATCATTGAATTATCCTCGGTTTACAACCTGGGCTATTAGTAAAAAAAAGCCAACAAACACATATCACAATATCACACCGTGATCCCAGATGAGACATTGTCCAGAGAAAATTCTGTACCATATATAATTGCAAATTACACCTATTGTCAGCAATTACACTATTTTCCTAACTTTGTCAACAGTTATCTCTGTGTTTGCCTCATTACAAGCTGTTTAAAGTCCCCTAACCTTTTTATAGCAAAACAGATTAAGAAAACAATAGCTTGCAAACTGATTTGCATCACAATCAGCATTCCTAGAATCTCACATACCTCTTTATAAACCTTGAATATTCACCTGGCAACTGATAGCCAACTGACTTGTTTACTGCTAATCAGGTTTTCCCTACAGAGCATTCTTTTTATCCCCAACTATTTTATTGTTATCAGTTTCACATGAAACTACTTCACATTGGGAAAAAAGGTAAATTCATGGACAGTCAAACAAAGAAGAGCTACTACGTTCAGCAAAGTCTATTCTTTCCACCTTCCAAGTACTTCAGATTAGGGTAGAGAGACAGTGACAATTGTTAAAATAAAAAAACAAAAATTCAAACAAAAAAAAAAAACACACGCAAACAAAAAACTCTGGAGATGTATTTTTGGGACAGTATGTCTTTAACCCCTTAAGAAGACATGACATGTGTGACATGTCATGATTCCCTTTTATTTCAGACGTTTGGTCCTTAAGGGGTTAAAGGAACACTATAGTCACCTAAATTACTTTAGCTAAATAAAGCAGTTTTAGTGTATAGATCATTCCCCTGCAATTTCACTGCTCAATTCACTGTCATTTAGGAGTTAAATCACTTTGTTTATATTTATGCAGCCCTAGCCACACCTCCCCTGGCTATGATTGACAGAGCCTGCATGAAAAAAAAAAAACTGGTTTCACTTTCAAACAGATGTAATTTACCTTAAATAATTGTATCTCAATCTCTAAATTGAACTTTAATCACATACAGGAGGCTCTTGCAGGGTCTAGCAAGCTATTAACATAGCAGGGGATAAGAAAATCTCAATTAAACAGAACTTGCAATAAAGAAAGCCTAAATAGGGCTCTCTTTACAGGAAGTGTTTATGGAAGGCTGTGCAAGTCACATGCAGGTAGGTGTGACTAGGGTTCATAAACAAAGGGACTTAAACTCCTAAATGGCAGAGGATTGAGCAGTGAGGCTGCATGGGCATGTTCTATACACCAAAACTGCTTCAATAAGGTAAAGTTGTTCAGGTGACTATAGTGTCCCTTTAAAGCAAAACTGTCTTGTAAAATCCCATTTTAATTAGAAATTTACCACCTTGGCCACTCCAGCCGTTGTTTGATATCCAGAATTTTCTAATATCCAAAGACGTGAATGTGCCTTTATTTACTAATACTCTTTGTTTGTCCACTGTAAATCGCTGCTGAATATATCGGGGCTTTATAACGCAAAAACAAATTACGTGAACAGACACGTTTATTATAGCACAGGAGGGTTTATTTACTAAATAACATTACAAAGTGAATTTCAAGTTAAAGGTAAAATAGCTGAAATGGTCAACTATACTTCTAGATCAGCCACTGTGACCTATAATTTTCTGCAATTCATGGTTCGGTGAATAACCCAGAGACTGTCTCTTTAATGAACCTCTAATCACCAAATCTACCAGTATATGTACCCTCCATGTTATCCCATAACCCTACTATGTTTAGTTGTCCTTCTGATGCCCTCTGTGGTCCACATATGGTAGTGGTGGGTCTCTAAACTCTACTTTCTTCCTTTTTGCCAAAAACAATCCCCCTTCCCCCAGTCTTCTTTGCTTTTTCCCTTTAAGTCACCCAACCCCCTTCCTTCCTCCAGGAACACTGCCTTCATGGAATCATGATACATCATCTCTACTCTGAACCACTATTTTGTGCGGATCTACAGTTTATTAATAAGAACTCACGTCCAGCTGATGCAAGCAGTAAAATATGTTATTTTCTTAGAATGTTTACATGGATGGGAGAATCCATTATGAATGTACCAAAGAAGTTCATTGTTCTTATTCCTTTCTCCGAAATTAGAGTTTTATAGGAAAATCCCAGGATTTACATGGGTAGTGTAGACATGAAACCAAGGCACTGGCATTCGAATGCTGTAATAACACATTAGTCCGACCATTGGGGCTGTGAAAGCACAACTGAACTGAGAAAAAGCCCCCAAGGTAATGGCTAAAGAGCTCTTTAAAAACAAAAATGATCCTTCTTGGTGCTTTGTCGCTGGTATTGTTATGTTGATTATAACACAATGTGACATGTCCTCACTGAAACCTGTCTGCTTGCTCCATTTTTATACTTTATTTTCCCTTTATCTGCAGGTAGAATATTGCTAACATGATGATAATTCAAGAATTAATTAAACTATTAAATATTCTGTTTTCATTGTTCGGCTATATCTTTAAATTCTAAACTAACACAACAGAAATTTCAAAAATTCTAAATAACTTTTTGAGAACATGAACTAATTGCAAATTTTTAGTTTTTTCATCATGCCAAGAGGATACAGTTGGTTTTACAGTTGAAAGCTTGGAATTCTGGGAAAAATTACCAGACTACTGGCAAATAAAGGGAGCCTGGCAATAGACATGTGCAATTCGTTTAGTTCCGAACGTCAATTCGAACGAATTTCGGGCAATTTGGACATTTGGATACTTCTGAATGTCCGAATAGCTGAATTACCTATTGCCCCTCCACTCCAGCCCCCACCCCTGAGCGGCGGGTGTGGGCCCTAAATTAGAATAGGGGGGGACCTATTGCCCCCCCGGCCTCCACCCCTGAGTGGCGGGTGGGGGCCCTAAATTAGAATAAGGAGGGGGGACCTATTGTCCTCCCCCCTCAGCCCCCACCCCTGAGCAGTGGGTGGGGGCCCTAAATACCAATAAAGGGGGGACCCTATTGTCCTTCCCCACCGGCCCCCACCCCTGAGCGGTGGATGGGGGCCCTAAATAAAAATTTAACCCCCCCAGGTGACTAGGGGTCCCCAAAGCCCTAGTCACCCCCTCCCCAAAAATTAATTAACCCCAACCTACCCCCATCACCCTAAAAATAATGAGGGGGACCAATAAGTAGGTACCTGTAAAAAAAAAAAATGAAAACTTACCATTTGATGTTAAACAACATTTGATGTCATAACAACACTCTGGTTAATTTAAAGTAACCAATCAGAGAGTTATGAGTCAAATTACACAGCGTGGGAAAATTCCAAAGAACTTTCCCACACTGTATAAAATGACACAGAGCACTCTGATTGGCTGGATTTCAAGCTAACCAATCAGAGTGCTGTGACAGGTAAATGTAGAGACTTACCTGTCAGTCTCCTCATTTACCTGTCAGAGCACTCTGATTGGATGGCTTAAACCCACCAATCAGAGTGCTCTGAGCCTAATTAGAGGGCGGGGCAAGGCTTTATAAGCCTTCCTCCGCCCTGCAGAGCTCAAACTGCGTGGAGCCTTCCATGGGTCCTGCGCTCTGTTTTTTTGTTTTGTTTTCAAAGTACGACGGTTATTATGGATATTTATTTGCCATTTTTTGGGGTTGAAAAAATAATATTTTAGAAAAAAGAAGACAGGGGTGTGGGCCAGGGGGGAGTACCAGGGATTACCTGCAAGGCAAACAAGGCATTTGACTTGGGCGGCATTTTCCAGGGGACGGCAAAAAAAGCCGCCCCCCAAATGCCTGGGCAAGTGTCTTGTTAGCCTGGCGGCTAACTAAAAATCCGGTTGGGCGGGCGGCGCTGCGCTGGCAAGGGAGCACTGATTAGTGAGCTCTCTGCTCAGCTCCCTCGCGTGCTGCAGAGTGATTCCGGGAGCCGGAATATGACGTCTGCGGCACGCGAGGGAGCTGAGCAGAGAGCTCACTAATCTTAGACCCCTCCCCCTTATTCTAATTTAGGGCCGCCACCCACCACTCATGGGTAGGGGCCGGGGGGAGGACAATAGATCCCCCCCATTATTTTACTTTAGGGCCCCCACCCGCCGCTCAGGGGTGGGGTGGGGGGGAGGACAATAGGTCCCCCCCCTTATTCTAATTTAGGGCCCCCACCCACCACTCATGGGAGGGTGCAGGGGGGAGGACAAGAGGTCCCCCCTATTGTTTTACTTTAGGGCACCCACCCCCTTATTGGTCTTTAGGGCCCCCACTCGCCGGTCGGGGGTGGGGGCCGGTGGGGAAGATAATAGGTCCCCCTCCCTTGAAGTAATATAGGGGCGCTACCCACCACTCAGGGGTGGGGGCCGGGGGGAAGGACAATAGTTCCCCCCTCCCTTATTTCACTTTAGGTCCCCCACCGGCCGCTCAGGGGTGGGGGCCGGGGGGGAGGACAATAGGTTTTTCTGATTTAGGTCCCCTACCCGCCGTTCAATTTAAAAGCCACCACTCGCACAACATGGGTGGGGGCTCGGGAGGAGGGACATGTTTTTAATTTTGTTTTATTTTAATAGTGAGCAGCCACAGGCTGCTCACTGTTTAATAGACATGCCCCTACTCGCGGTATAGCCAGTAGCGGCAGAATTTACTAATACTAATGAATTTTTACTTAGTATTAGTAAATTTGGCCGAAACACCAATTTAGGTCTTTCAGCCTTTTGGTAGATAACTCCCTAATACCATTGGAATTAGGGATTTATCTACTAAGCGGCTGCAAGAGAAGTCCCGAAGTGCCGAAATTCCAAAGTTGCCGAAGTGAACCGAATTGCCGAAGTCCCGAATTTCAGAATGACGAACCGAACAAAAACTTTCCCCATGCACATCCCTACCTGGCAATATCTTTGCCCACCCGCCCCAATTGTTCTGTTCTGGAATTTTTGTTTTGTGTTGTGTTTTCTAATTTTTTCACAGCTGCGGGTATCCTGAGCAGCAGGTTTGGTGAATGAAGAACGCCTGGATGGGCTTGGGGTGTCGCAGCCTGAATTTGGTTGATGACGAAGGACAGGCTGAAGGGGCTCTGGAAGAAGTTTAAAGTGTACCTGTCTGCTGGGTAAAGCCAGCAGCTGACAGTATTTGGTTATGCTGATTTAAATAAAACGGTGGCAGCTGCCCTTATGCCCTTAACATGGTGTTGCGTTAGTTATTGGGAATGGAAGGGTAATTGAAGGAGTCAGCAGTCATGTGTCCGGCTTCCATTTTGCATCTGCTCGTTACCACACTGATACCTTTAAAGACGTTGGTAGCCTGCGTCATCCTAGTACCCCAGTTTCAATGGCATCATTCCATGTTCATGAGTCACTAAACACTGAATTGTAGGTAATTTGGTAATAAATTGCGAAATTTAGGCTAAAATCGTTGTGTTCTAATTACGTTGGAGAGTTCTAGATCAGATATTTTTGCCTGTGTTTTGCCTTCAAGATTGAATTCACTAAAATTTAGAGTTTAGTGAATAATCCTGAGTATTTTGTAAAACAATGACACACCCAAAACATGTGGGCACAACCTACACTTTACAAACCCGTTCAACTATGTGTTCAACACTGAACTGTATAAATGTATAATTGGATAATGCACTCCTAACCCTCAGCATATCATTTGAGTATATTAATACTAGATATGTCTAGATTCACATATGTGTGACTAATACACACACTCCGAATAAGAGGCAGTACATAGCAAGCTTTCAGTATGTACTTTTCACAGCTAATTCCTAAATCAGGAAAATATGGATTACAAAGCCTTACCACACATCTTATCAAAATAAACCCATAAAAGCACATGTTCACTTAATATATATGTCTGAAGATTTGAAAACTGACAGCAAAGCTACAAATTTAATACAGGCATTACCGCAGCTTGACTAAGGATGCTGGTCTCAGTAAAAATGGATTTATTCCATACCGCTGGCGGTTCCCCAGCTCACTCCAAGTGCAGCGTGGGGAAACAATCCACCAAATCCACGACCCACAGGATGCTGCAGACCTGCTACAGACTTTGGGCCTAACATGGGACTCACTTCTCCAGGCGGGCCCCAAAGCCACTACCACTCCGACTCACAGTTGGAACCCGGCAGCCAGCGCCCCGTTCGCTCCTCGGAACCTCACGCCAGTCACATATGCCGCGGTCACCACCTAAACAGAGGACATTTATGGGGTACAAGCTTGAAGCCTCCTTTTCTATGGACGCTGTCCATACTACACTGCAACCTCTTAAATAGAGACTTTCCGACGAGATTGAACTTTCACGTAATATACACTGTCAACGAAATGTTTACTGCTTACTGCCAAATGTTTCAGCACCTCCATGAGTCATTATACATTAGCATAGCGCCCCAAAGCACGCATCAGACATGCTCTTAGATAACCTGCCACCTATTTTGCATGCCACCCAACATGGCACCCAACTTGTTTCTCCCTCATGTCTATTTCCTCTCCCTCTCTCATGTAGGCATAATTTGTGTTGCCCTCAGCCTAATTCACACGCTGTATATACCTAATAATGGAGCATAGACTAGGTGGAATCCCTGTCATACACCTGCCGTAACTGTTAGAACAGCAACCATGATCAGCGACGCCAAGACCCCAGGGGACTTTTCGGTATGTGCCCGGCCAGAGCCGAACATTGGTGTAGGCTGACACTCACTAACTCTCCCTGCCGCGCGGCGGCCTGGACTGCTGTCATGCTATCACATCAATGCAGCCATTGAGGACTATGTCCCGCCAATTTTTAATTTTAATTTTAATTTTTCATGCCCTACATCCCCGCGACAGGCGAATGATAGAAAGTTTATGATCTGTTTTTGTAACGTACTGTTTAATTAGCCTACCCACACATAACGGCTTAGCTATATCACACTCCGGCTAGAAACCTCTGCAGGGGACCCGTTCAGATATACGCTGATTTTTCATGGGCTAGGTGATAGGTGTCCGGCTCCTCTCTGAGGGTTACCTCTGGGCCTCGCACACATCGCTACTATAAACTTAGCGCTTAGCACTAGCCTGGGTAATCAACTAGTGTTACCTGAGTAAGCCTGTCTATCCCATGATATTACCAGATCGACGAATAGATCTAGCCGGTTTGCAGCTTAATAAAACACTTTAAGCCGAAGTTATGCTGCATAGTATGGCTTCGCCTGTTAATATTAAATATTACAGACTTGACATGTACACTTATAATCACTCAGGTATTGTTTAGCCTGCCTAGCTTGTTTAGCCTATGTAACACTGTTTTGTCTTCCCTAGGCACATTTTGTGTAAGGTCTCAATCGTGCATAGTGGACAGTATGCCACAAATGTAGGCAATATGTTTCTTATTTGGGTTTTATTTTCTTTCTGTGTACCGTACCTACTCCACCTGAATATCCTGGCCTAACCTACTTAACCATCATCACACTCAGACCGCTGCTGTGCTTAAATATGTTTGCAGATTAGATTCCTCAAAAATTGAGTGTGCCTGATTATTAGCTACTGGTACAACTAAGAAAACCTGCATGTTCATAGCATATCTACTAACATAATCGAGGCAGGACAGATTAGGAACTAATTGAACATACTGTGCTAACTAGCAGCTCTCTAAACACCATACTGCCGGACTGTCCGACCTGACGTATTTACTTACCTGCCCTCAACACAACGTCTAAGTTAGTGTATAACATTGAATTTATAAAGCCTATGACTCTTAGCATATGTGATTGTTTCTACCAATGTTGTGAGTTCAACTTTTGAAATAAGCCTGTAATCAAAAAAAAAAAAATGCGCTAATCCCCATGCCACTGTTTTGAATGTTTGGTATACACGAGTACGCTGTTGTGGCGTCTGTATTGTTATTGTACTCACCTGCGCAACCAAAATAAAGAATTTAAAAAAAAAAAAAAAATGGATTTATTGACTAATTGGAAATTATGGACAATTGACAGGGGATCTGCAAATTTAAGGACAAAGTAGCCAAAGAGAAAACAAATGACTGGCAAATTTCCCCCACTGTTGCCCACTTTGGTCTAAGATTCTCAATTCTATATAATTCCTGAATTATCAAATAACTGGAACAGGTTTAATCATTAAATTGCTAAGTGAAGTGAATTGAACGCTGAATGTCAGTATTTAGGCTAAAATAATCGATCTTTGACTATTGCTGAGTTGGAGAATTTTTCCAGATCCACTACTTTAGCCTATATTTTTCCAGTCTAAGTTTATTGAATAACCGAGTAAAATCTGGTAACACCACACTTACCGGCTTATTCACTAAAGTGACTATTGTTAGGAATGCAAAGTGAATTTTAAATTTAAGTCCAAAATAGCTGAATTGGAAAATTTCTCCAAGTCAGATTTGCCTCCAGTTTGACTAGTTTGGTCTAAAATTTGAAATTTGCTTTAAATTCCTTGCAGCTCCAAATGATTCAAAACTGTTTTAAAAACTTTCTAAATGATTTGTCTACAAAAAGTCTCTTGGACTCTAATGGTGATTTCTGCAGATAAATTGTTTAGAAAGTTTTTCTAACAGTATTGAATCATTTGTAAAGCTTATTAAACTGGGTCTTGAATGCTCTATCCTGTTCAGTCTTCCATAAAGGGATATTACTCCAAGCACCATAAACAATACTGATACTCCTCACTTACCGACTCGGTCGTAAAAGGCATTGGTCGGTAATTGACGATGCGCTACAAAGCATGCGCACCAGTGCAGATCTATGTTTGGGGAAATCTCCCCGAACATAGACAAGCGCACCAGAGCAGGGAATCCCTCTAATCTATGTTGGGGAAAATTCCCCGAACATAGACCAGCTCTCTAACGTTGGGAATCCCTTCAATCCCACGCGCTAGAGAGCTGGTCGTAAGTCCGAGCCATCTTTAAACAGGTAAGTCATAAAATGAGGACTACCTGTATACCCTGCTGTAGTGGTAATGAAGGCGTTTCCTCGAATCATTCCTGGTAATGGGGCAAACCATTTTACATCAGTTTGCTGTCTTACCTAGTCACAGTAGCCTCATGGAAAGAAAACTTTTTTCCCCATTAATTAGTTTTTATCCTTAAATATTCAATTCCCGTGCCAGTTCCCCACAATCCCTAGTTTAGTAAATAACCCCCATGTAATCTATAGAGTTAGCTATGGATTGTATACCTGGCACTCTATATTCTCTTGTTGATATATTACACTTTCACCTTTTTGTGTACTAACCCACTTCCTTTATAATGTCAGCTGGTTGGTGCAAAACCATTGTCAGCTTTTGCTGCCCATATATCCATTTGTTGCTATTCTCTTTATATATTTATTGTACCTATTGTACTGCACTGCAGAATATGTTGGCATCACGTGACCTAAATTACCATTTCCTATAGTATAAAGTGTGCTGCACACCACACGTTACAAAGAGCACAGGTAGTTGCCTTAAGAGCTGAAGACTTACAGCTAGGGAAGCTATAAAGACATTGGCAGAGATTGACATTGGCAGAGATTACTCGAAATTAATTTTTTTTTTTTTACTGTGTTTTAAAACTGTGGCTTTTCTAGACACATGATCCCAGTAATGTAAGTAACGGAGGATCGGATCATTAGCAGTCTGCACTATTTAACCAGCTTCCTAAACAGTTGTGTAAGCAGAGTTTACAATCTGTCGCATTCACACTTGCATCTGCTCTGTGTATCAGTGGATAAATATAGGCTTGTTGATCCTGACACTTTCTAATCCAGTATGTTGATTGCCCTGGTGTTATTGAAGCAAATTGAACATATGTCCCCCAGACATGTATTGAATACAGGGCGAGATTTTACAGGATCACTGGGGGGGAAGTCACTCAGCTGAGCTGGTGGCCTTCCTGTACCATAGGACAGTAGTAAGAGACTGACATTTGGAACCCTGTGTGTATTAGAGAGGTGATTATGTATGAGACCTTATTACACCTCCATGTTAAAAGGAAATTCATCATTTTGTTAAATTTACATCTTACTCTTGTCGGTTTAACATTAAAGTGTTGTGTACCAGGTTTTATTCTATCCCTATTTCATTGATTTATTTTTTTTATTCCTCACATTTTTCTTCTAGCTCTGTGTTTTACTTCTGTTTTAGAGTTAGCTTCTTATTTTTTTTTATTTCTAAGCTTTTTGGTGTGACGAGATTGAATTGTGTCAAATCGTACTGTAAATATATATTGCAAAAAAAAAAAAGGAAAATGAGGGGAAACAAGAAAAGAACTAGAAAATAAATGAACGGACTTCAGAGGAAATTAACTTCTTTAGTTCATCTATTAACAGGGTTGTTCGCTAAACTCTTTCAATTCAAAGGAATTTCAATTTGAATTAAAGGGATTCTATAGTGCCCCCCTCCCGCGCAGCTGAGTGGGTTAAAACCCCTTCAGTCACTCACCTGAATCCAGCGCCGATGTCCCTCGGCGCTGGGTGAAGCTACGCCCACGCTCCTCCCCCGCCGACATCAGCTGGCAGGGGGAGACCAAAGGCGCATGCGCGGCTATGGCCGCACTCGCATTATGATTTCCCCATAGGAAAGCTTTATTCAATGCTTTCCTACGGGGAAAATCTGACGCTGGAGGTCCTCATGCATAGCGTGAGGACGTCCAGCGTCTGTGATCCAAAGGTCTGTTTTTCGATCCCAGAAGTCCCTCTAGTGACTGTCTGATAGACAGCCAATGGAGGAGGAGTTAACCCTGCAAAGTAATTATGGCAGTTTCTCAGAAACTGCCATAATTACTTTGCAGAATTAAGGGTTGAGGGGGTCAATGAGCTGAAATGGTCTGGGGGTCTACAGTGTCCCTTTAAGTGATTTTTACATTTTAGACCAAGATAGACAGACTGATATCATAGCTGTCTTAGAGAATTTTCCCAGTGCAATTATTATGGTTTGGGATTTGAAATTTGTTTTTGAATGCACTTTCAATGCCAGATAATTCACAGTTTATTGAATAATCCTGTGTGAATCCAACATAAATAGATTTAGAATCTAGGTGTGCACGTAGGAGCTTGACTAGCAAGTCAAACTTTAAGAAGGCCAATTGTCCCATAGTCCTCTGCGCATCCATTATAAGTCTCTAAATGAAGAGAGCTCTATAGGCCAGAGGTATCAAACTGCAAAATACCAGATGGTTTTTTTTTTTTTTTTACAACAGCTCCTGTAATGTCTTTCAAGTCAATGGCTGACTGATTTACGGGAGTTTTTATCCAACAATAACTGGGATTGACACCTCTGCTCAAGGCTGAAGGACACAAAAATGCCACAGGAAGAAAACAGCCAACAAGAAACCTCCAACCTCAATTATTTTACTTACACATAACTGAAATAGCAACAGAAAAAATATGAGTGCAATATTTTTAAACCAGACATTCAATCACCTGTCATTTTACACAAAATAATAATAATAATAATAATAAAAAAAGACAACAGCAATAAATTAATTACTATTGTATGAGTAAAGTCTCTCAAAAAGGCAAAAAGCATGAATATATGCAAATATGAATATAATAATACTATAACAACTAGTATTTACATAGCGACTTTCTCCCAGTGGGACTCAAAGCACTTTTCAGCGCATGCTCTCAGAATTAACCAAATCGGCAGCTGAATAGTAAGAGATGTTATTATTACCCATTTGATGGTACTCATTTTATCGACCTCGGAAGCATGAAGAGCTGACCTGAACCTGTGAACTTGCATTTTTGAACAGGCTTTGTAGTCAGGCATGTAGTATAAGCATATAACGCTACTGCTTGTAGAAATGTACATATGCGCATACAATGCTCAAATATAATATGTTTTGTTTAAACTCTTCCCAAAGCAGAAATACGCAAAAAAATTTGTATTTTTTTTCTGCACCTATTATTCAGTGTATTCGAAGAAACCATCACATTGCAAACGATTCCTGCTCGTCTTTCTCTCTTTTTGATGATTTCAAATTGCTGGGTATGCAATGAGCTGTGAAACTACATCAAATTACCAAACTAGAAAAAGGACATTTAGTTTTCTTGAAGTTGAATCATCAAACCCTCTGCTGCAGCATTATGTCAATACAACACATTTGGTATAAATCCAAAAGCAACAACGTTGTTAATATCTCCCAGGCCGCAGGAATGGACTCCAAAGGTCTTTACCTCCCACCAAATGCACGAATGACCCCGGTGAGTGAGATTATGATGGCACATGGCCAAAACATGTAATTTTAAAGTACTTATTTTATCCTATTTGAGATAATGTGCGAGGTCGTTGTCCCACTACCGAAATGTATCTCTCTTATCTTCTCGATGTTGGTGGAGAATAAATAATCCCTATAACCCTGTGCGCCCGTAAGTGGGAGGAGAAGATGGGACACTGGATGAGGAGAAGTGGGACAAGATAATGCTTTTGACTCATAAATGTGCTACACCCACCGTCATTCGGGAAGTTTTGTATAAGCTGCTTACACGATGGTACTTCACATTTGGTGGAAAATGCCCAAGGTTTAAGAAATGTGTTTCACGTTATTTGGCTTCCTCAGTCCTTATGAATGTCCCTGTGTAAGAAGGGGAACATTCATAAGGACTGAGGAAGCCTAATAACGTGAAACACGTTTATTTTAATTGAACCATGAGGATTTACATTGTTATTTGATTTATTAGTTTATCTTGAGATTGTTTTATTTTGTTTTGTTTATCTAACAAATATATTTGTAATCAACTACTGGAGAATCTCTTATATTGGATCATGGAGGGTGGTATCCCCAAAAAGAGGACGCACTACGATTTCAAGAGAGCCAATATACTGCTCATGAACACGTGAGTGGTTTTCCAAATTATTTTTATAGTGTGATATTTTTTAAAGATATACTACACTATATACTTTTATGTGTTTTTGCTACTGTGGTCTTCAGTGACAACTAAAGAGGAGAGGAGTCCCCCCTAAGACTCCAGGGCGAACATAAAAGAGCCATTTCCGACTCTGGTCTATGTGAGTGGGTATTTTTTGGATTAAACACATTGTTAAAGACACGTTGCACTATTTTGTGTTGTTTCTTTTTCTGTTTTGCGAGGTTTTAAACTTCCCTGGAAACTTCTAGTACTGCTAGCTATACATTTTAATAACTTAATGTTGTGTTGGTACACTGAGTGGCACTTGCACTTTAAAAGATTTTCTGTTGGAAACCTGAATCGACACTTTATTTTTTATTTATTATGTTATATTTTGGGTGACACTGTAAACACTGAAACACAATTTTGTATAAGGTTCTGTTGAAGCTCTACACTATATTTAGGATTTGTCTAATTATTTTATTTGAACAAATGTTGGTCTCTACAGCATCACCACCATTATTTTCATTATCGATTGATTATGAAAGCTGCATAAAGGGTCATTCCCTAAAGTATAACTTTTCAAATTTTAGGTAGAATTAACCAAACTGAAATCATAGCTGACGTGTAGAATTTTCCAGTCCTGTTATTTTGGCTTCAATCTGAAATGGTCATTGAATAAGATGGTTTATATGCTAACCCAGGGATTGGGAAGAATTGATGAGGAAATTGCAAATTAATGACAATTAACACATCGGTGAATAACTCTGTATGTCATCACTAAGGAGGAAAAAATAGCATTCAGAGCCTCTTTTATTCACTTTAAAAGTTTTGCAAAGTTTTTAAATGTTAAGTTTAAAAAGTCCAGTTAAATTTTTTTTTTAATTAAAAATAGGAACCTCTGGTGATCTTGTATTAATTAAACGCCTTTTATATTGTTTTTCCAGGAAGAATGCTTTGAGATGTCTTTCATTTTTTGAAAGTATGTCCTGGACGTTTGACTAATTTGGTTTGAGTGAAAGCTCTGATGGAACATAGTTTAGTATGCTTGTACTCTGTCACAATGCTACAGTATGCATTGTTCCTCTAAGTACAAAGCTTTGCAGTCCTGAGCAAAGCTCTGTGAAGGTATTTCTAGCAGCCCAACCCCCACAATCCTTAGGTACAGCAGGTCCTAACTGTCCTCCAAGGCAGCCTTTTTGTTCACAGCTTCCATGAGAGTTGCATTTCAAAGGTCTCAATAGAGGAGACACTTCAATGTGTTTATTTCTGCATATTCACAGTTGGATAAGGCTGCCTTTATTAGCAATGTGGAGGAGAGCGGTGCTATTTTACCCCTCCCCCTTTTCTCATTTCATGGTAACATACACAGAACTGTAACTATAGAAGTGTAGCATTACTTACGTTGTCCGGGGGCCGGCCGAGGTCCTCTGTTCCCGGCGCGCTCAGAGCGCCGATGACAGCGGGCGCTGACCGCGGAATGCGGTCACGTGTCCCGCCTAGCCTTAAGAGCGCGCCGCGCGTCACGAGCACGGTCTTAAAGGGGAAGTGGGAGCCGAAAATCAAAACGGTCTCCCATTGGCCCCTGTCACCCCACACTCCCCATACTCTCACATATTGGGGGCGTGGATATGACAGGGGCCAATCAAGAATAAGTTGAAGGTATTTAAACTTACCTCTCCCTTTACTCCCTGCCCTATCGTGGTTTCTGTTTCAGTTCCCTTTAGCGCTTGTTGTGTTCAGTTGTGTTCCTTCGTATTGACCTTGGCTTTGTTTCTGACTACGTTATCTCTTTATCCTTATCTGTTCTGTTTGCCGGCTTGCTGTTTACTGTGTACCAGACCCCGGCTAGTCCTAGTTTATGCTGTCTCTCTGTGCCCTTGACCTCGGATCGTTCCTGACTCTGTCTCCTCTCATATACGTCGAGTCCGGCCATTCTAAGGTCCAGTAGACGTATCTCTCCTCTGTGTTGTCTTTTGTCGAGTTGAATCCTGCGAGTTGGGGTATATTTTCGTTACAAGAAGCAGATTACTCAGTTAAGTGTGGACGTTTACTAATTCAAAGTGAATAGCAGAAATTAAAAAAATAGCTGACCTGAAGAGTTTTTCAAGGTTTTTTGGGGAGCCTAAATTTCTAATTCTATTGTAATTTCATTTAAATTCTGAAAAATTCACACTTAAACAAATAAACCTGACATGAATCTAAAAATATACAAAATCTGTATCTGTAAATGCCATTTTTGTAATAAAGTTATTCTATTTACTGGTAATCTGATTCTTTAGCTTATTTCTATTTTAAGGGAACACTAAAGCCTTAGGAAAACAAACTCCTTAGAATCCCTATCCCTAGTTATAGAGGTTCTGCCCCTGGGTGTCCATAAAAATTATGCAATTTAAGTTTTTACCCACCTCATGTGTTGTGGTCCAATTAAATGCTTCTCATAGACGAGCACTGGGAACCTGATGTGCATGCGCAGCAAGTGCTGTTTGCACATCCAAGCTTCCCCACAGGAAAGCAGTGAATCAGTGCTTTCCTATGGGGGCTTCTGTGTTACGTGAAGCCCCCATACAGTGTAAGCAGACTAGATGGGCCGAATGGTTCTTATCTGCCGTCACATTCTATGTTTCTATGTTTCTAAGCACCTGTAACAGCCACTGGAGGTGTTTTTAACCCTTTAAGGTACACATTATCGTGTCTGCAAAAAGGTAATGCTTTACCTTCAATGGTTAAATTGACAGAACCACTGCATCCAGGCCACTTTACTGAGATGATGTGGCCTGGGTGACGTAAGTGGGCCTTTAAGGTTGGATATTTCAATCTTTGCAGTTTTACTTTCAGTACATGACAGTTCTCTGTTTAGTTAAACATGTGTACATCCAATTTTATGGAATATGGACCAAGAGACCTGTCTACTAAGTTCATAATTTCATGAACCAAGAAGAAAGAGCAAGGTGAGAACAAGTGCAGAATTTCAGAGAGACATTCTGAACTAGATCCCAAAAACCATGATTCGATGTTCTCAGGGATACCATTTAGTATACTGTCACTTTGATACACTGCATGACAAAAGAAGTACTCTGCCTGACCTTAGAACATTTACATTTGTGAGTGTCCATATGGAAGCATACACATGGCAACAATCCTTTTTGAAAATGAAGACGTTGCCAAGAATGCTGTGGCCTACTGGTTATACATAATGTTCCAAGTTAGAACACTGGCTCTATAGGAGAGACTCATCATGTGCAATGTTATGTATGGCAGGAATAGCCTCGCATTATTATCTCAAGAATCGTACCATTATTATATATTGGGATTCCTGCTTCCATGTCTCCATGTCTATGTCCAAAACCTTCCAGTTGTTTGGGCTGATATTTCACAGGAATGCTCCTACTGTGAAACATGACATACTGCCATAATATTATGAATAATAAAAGGAAGAACAAAAAGCCTTTTGTGAAATACATGAAATGAAACAATTTCAGCAGTGTTGATACAATTCCACAGATAAACATGAAATTGTAAGGGTATATCAACAGACGCGGCTCCTCTCTGTAGTTCTGTCTGGACTTAGTGGCAGACTTTCTGTCGTCATTGAAGACCCATGGCTGGTCAATACAACTGTATTGAGGAGTGTATTTTTTGTATTGTTTGCTTGTTTCTATGTATACTCATACGGGTGAGAAGACAATGGTGATTCCTTGTTTAATGCATCATCCAATATGGCTGCCACCCTGTCCAGTCAGGAGAGACTTTCTTTTATTGCCTCATTCTGGCTGGAGAGAAACTCTACCTAGTTAAATTCTGAGAATTATACTCCAAAAGGGGCCCATAAAAGCTAACAGTAATTTGACATTATTTAAATTAAAAAAAAAAGAGGCAATATTTCGATCATATTAATAGACTAATCTCTTTACTAGATTAATCCCATTACAGTCCCATATATAGTTGCAGTCTTGATAAATTAAGTTGTTGCATTGTATGTTGCTTTTGTAGCATTGCATTGTACATAGGATTTCACAGCCTTAGTGTAAAGTTCACTGAGGGGAGAGAAATCCTGAATTCATATGACCTATGTACTAAGCACTCATAGGCAGAGCCTCTGAACCCAATTTATTGTAAGGTGACCTTTGAACTTATCAGCTTTTCCGTGCCTGAAAGTAAAAAAAAAAAGGATTGCAGGAAAGTACATGCAGGAGCTCAGCTCTTTGTTTGAAAGATGTCAATTAAATTGTGCATCATCACTGACAGAACAAACTACAACTTCTTCTCTTTCAGTGCATAGAATTGGACTCTGAATCAAGTTAAAGGGAAAGTTAATTAACACATTAAAGGTTATTCTATTTATTTTATATAATGCATATTCAGAAAACTTAGAAAACAGTAAATTATTCCATGTAATCAGACTAAGATCCTAAAAGTGAATCAATTGAATCAATGCCTTCCTGTTGGATTTTCCGTGTGACGTGATTGCGTTTTACTCAGTGCAGTGGAAACACCTCCAGCGCCTATCAGTGACTGTGTTATTGCCACTGGAGGTGGGTTTCACCTTTCAAGGTAAGCATTGCCTTACTGTGGCCTGGGTGACTTTACTGGTCCATTAATATGAATAAAATGCTGTTTGCTTAGAGTAGTAGGTGCCTCAGATCCTTCTTGGTACAGATTTCTCGTGTAATGTAAGTGGTCTCGAAGGCTATACACCTATTTCAGTAGACTCTTGTTTTTGTTGAGCAGTTTCTGCAGGTTAGGTCAGGTTTGACCAGAAAGAATCCTTGAGTTGCAAAGTGTCAGCTACCGCAGCGAAGGTGATTGAGTTGAGGTTGTGCATTGTCAAGTCCAGACCTTAGCATGAAGCCCCTTAACATCAGAGCTCTTTGTCAGCACCCGCAGTCCTTTTTCTTCAGACGTCTGCTATTTGGGTGTGTTCTGTGTCCCCTTTTGAACATGCATGTTGCATGTGTGTGGCATGTGTTTGTGCTTGTTGCATTGTAGGCTATTACCCTCCCTCTGGACCTGTCTGCCCTTACACAATGGTTTTCACAGGTTTTTATTATCTATCTACCTTTTGCAGTCTTTTCCCCAGACATGTTGGAGAGATCTTTATGCTCGTTGTTAATATACTCCTCCTTCCTAAGGGGGCATGCTACTGCTGTTTGGGAACATTGTACAGAAAATAATGGGGCCCTGCATTCATAGAATATTCAAACAATACTGAATTATGTAGAAGATCAAAACAATTAAAATTTAAAGATTGACCATGAGATGGCTGAAAACCTTCAGTCTTGAGTGACAATGACTAGAATACCATGATATCAGGTACATCTAGATGAATGGGTCATAGAGACAAGGTTAGTGAACTAAGGCCGGTCTTCTCCAACGTATGAAATCACATAACATTAAAGAACACCAGGAAAAAAACTATTGCAATAACACATAAAATATTCTGTTAATGCTGGCTAGCTGAGTATTATACCAGATGTTCACTGTAAAAATGCAATTTTATGGAAAAAAATAACAGGCAGTCTTATTTTGGAAAAACCGATCAGGTAATAACCTACCTCAAAAGTAAGAAAAATCTCAAAGGCAAATGTGTTTACCCCATTAGTCAGCTTTCATTGGTGAGTAATATAAATATTCTATTATTTCAATACGGTACAGGCATGACCAGCTCTTGTATTAAACATGGGCATAGCTGTAGAGGTCATACATTACTTAACTATAACACTTGTGCATTTGGTTTCAATTTACATAACACTGAATAACCATACAAGCATATCATGAAACAAACAAAACGAGGAATGAAAGAGGCACTTAGTTTGGTTTGTGGTTCAGAGTTCTGTTCGTCATGATTGTTGGAAAAAAAGATGATCGATGGCTAGGGTACTAAATGTTGATTTTATTTAAAGGGACATTGTAGGCACCCAGACCACTTCAGCTAATGGAAGTAACTGGGTGCAAACTCCCATCACCCTTAACCCTGAGCATGTAATTATTGCAGTTTTTATAAACTGCAATTATTACCTACTAGGGTTAACTCCTTCTCTAGTGGCACTAGAGGGACTTCCGGGTGGATAGACGACTTTTTGTCTCCTACACGACGTTGGACACCATGCATGAGGACCTCCAGCGTCACCGGAATCCCCATAGGAAAGCATTGAATAATGCTTTCCTATGGGGAAATCCTAATACGAGCACGGCTGACATCGGTGGGGGAGGAGCGTGGGCAGAGCCAAGCCTGTGCCGAGGGACATCTCTGCTGGACCCAGGTAAGTGAGAGAAGGGGTTATTAACCCCTTTTGTACCACTTGGGAGAGGGGGGGGGGGGGGGAATTTGACAGAGGGGGTAGCTATAGTGCCAGGAAAACTATTATTTTTCTGGCACTATAGTTTCCCTTTAAAGATTAAGATTAAAGAGTTGGGAATAGTTTTATACTGCTATCAGGATAGAATGGTTGCTATTATACTATTATTACCATGTTTCTTGGTCCCACCAGTATGTTTTGTAATATACTTTTTTTCAGAATGCATAGTATCCTGTTTAGTTATGTTGCTATGTACTTTAGTACATCATTGTGGCGAAACCAACTTCGCCACTGTGAACTGGAGAAGCCTGGTTGCTAGCCTCCTGCCCTGCGACTATGGCCCCTGGACATATTGTACTGTAAAAACTATATTTGGGCATCTAATAATTTATATTGCTGCTACTGGGCCTTTAAGGGCCATCCGTGGACCTATTGGGACTTTTGGGATACTGTACCTTTAAGACTGTGGAGCGTATTACAGTAATCCTGCCTTTAATCCTTTAATGTTATGTATGTATTTATGTGTGCAGTTAACCTGGGTTATATATATGCAGCATTCATCTGATTGTTCGGTAGAATCACTCCATTCATTGTATTGAGGAAACTACCGAACAACCAGACCACCCAGGACTAAGTGTGCCTCCAATTACCGTTTGCAACAATGTTGCAAACGGGTAATTGGCAATCAGTGCAGTGTGGTCTTTGTCCTCTGGGTGGCCGCCATTCGGGAAACGAACACGTGGCGGCGGCCATCTTAAACTACCAAACAGCGGTGTTTTGCCGTCGAGCGTCTGGAACTGAAAACGGACACTCGACTAGGCAAACACCGCTGAGACCTCCAGACTTCCAGGATTTCGTGGGGAAACTACCGAACGGCCCGCCGTTCGGTAGAAAGAAACTCACGAACTAGGGGATTCATGCGAATCCCCCTTAGGCTCCATAACCCAGGCAATTCGTCTGTTTCGTTCCCTTTTCTGTGACCGACCGCAGGGCCAAAATGCATGGAACTGTTTTCGGATACTTTACCCATGCGGTCGGTCAAAACTTTGCCTGCCCATAACTCCCGAACGCTTTATCCGAATGGGCTGATTTTAACATATGTTGTTCCTCCAGACTAGGGCTATCTGGAGATATTGGATTTGTGGATGTACCCCAAGTATTTAGGGTACATCCAAAACTTGGGTAAAACTATGTCCTTGTTAATTGTGTTAACAGATATGTTGGAGGGAGGAGATGTGTGGGTTGTACCTTAAACTGGATTGGTGTACTGTAAACCCCTCCCTTGCATGGGAGAATCTCATATAAGCCTGTGTGTGAATAAATCAGTGTTGTTGCTGTTTAACCCTGAAGCTGGAGTGTGTCTCTTTCTTGGGGGGAAAGGGGACTGTATGCCGACTGCCAGGAGTGTAAGCTGTTCGTATTGCTTTTCCTGTTCGGCTGCTTCCAGTGTTCGTGTGTCTGCTGTTCGAGAGTTGGTGAATTCGTGCAGTTTGGGAGTTCGGGAAGTTGGTGATTATAGTAGCTGCTGGTCTATCTAAAGGGGATTATCGCCTAAACTGATTTTTCCCCTTTTATGCTGAAACGGTCCGCAACAATCATCTACCGTAGTCCTGTTTTATGTTAATTCTCAATTTGTCTCCTTACCAACCTCTACCCTCTTTTAGTTTAATATCGATCCTTATCAAAACAGACAGCCCCAGGAATACAGGTTACACACACCTTTACTGTTCTTAGTGGCAGAATTTTTACTGATTTCTTGGCCTGTGCAGTTGGCAAGCCATTGGGATCTCTATGAGAGCTTCACAACCTGGTGCCAACAATACAATCCTGAAAGCCGTGTAGTGACAAATTTATGTTGTCCTTTGACTGAATGGTAATCCCCTATGGAATTTTTTACTAAACTTCTCTTGTACTCAGACATAAAAACCTCCACACAGTCTTCATTCCAAGGCCAACTATCAGCACTGCGTACATATCTGTGTGATTTATATTATGCTCAGGAAGGAGAACACACTGTTAAACTACTCAAACTGTTCAGAATTTCCCTTCAGAATGTTTGATTAGTATACTTTAACATACCTGTCCTAACTGCCTGAACTGCACTACACCCCCTCATTGTTCCAATATAATGAGATCACAACCGTCACTAACATTGGCAAAGGTGGTAGAATTACACCTGCTTGCAATACTGACTCACACTGACCAGTGTCCATTTGTTGAGATTGTAACCATCCTGGGACCAACTTTTATAATTTCGGAATCACTGGGCCACTCACGGTAAACTCACACCTACAGACACCCTGGACTTAGAGCACCCCATCTGCATATTCCTACCTCCTTCACTAGGGTCCTTATAATTCCCTCCCTCCCTTAGTTCACTATGTTCCCCTCATAAATAGACCGATAAACAAGAGAAAGGGGGGGCGGGAGAAAACAAAACAAAAAACACTAATAATAATCAGCCAAGTAGACCGAATCGGTTGGACTCTATCGTCCTGTCATTTTCTTATCGCCCTCCAACTCTACTTAGCATCTATCCCGCTAACATTCCTATCTCCCTCTTTCTGGTTCTATCTACCGTGGATAGGTTTGTAGATAAATCCTCATCGAAAAGATCTATTACAAATGCTCAATAGCCTGCAAAGAAAGCCCATTCTTCAGACCTATCTGTCCCGCAAACACAACCTACTCAACAATATGAAGTGGAGGATAACCCATTACCACACTTCTCTCAGCACACGTCAATTTCCCTACAGTATTCCGCAACAGCCAAAGAAGTAACAGCAATATTAAAACCCATGTTTGAATCACAGTTCCAACACCTAAAAGGTTCTGTTGACTCGGCAATACACTTACTAGAAACCCATTGCTCTCAACTAACCATTCTAGAATCCTGCCAAAACAATACTGAAGACGATTTATACCATCTTCAAGCCCCAGTCTAGTCTCAACAATCCTCAGTAACAACTTTACAAGACACACTAGACAATTTTGAAAATCGCAGTAGAGAAATAATCGCAGATTCATAGGCATTCATGTATCAATCAGATCTCAAGAACTCCTACAGAACTCCTACAGTCCCTCAAAGCCTGGCTTCCAGAGTAGCTCCCTAGACACACCACTGCCCATTGAAAGAGCCCTCAGGGTGGGCCAAGAACTGACCACCCCAAGGCCTGTTATAGAAAATATTTCCTAAGCTACATTAATGGTATAACGTTCCTAAGACCGGTTAATACTTGGAGGGGATTTCAAGTTAATCCTAGAGCAACACAGAGACAGGTTACATGATAGAAAACACACAGCCACAGATGATAATACTGGCAGAGGTGTTACCTACTAAACACATCTGCGACCATCTGTGTCTCCATGACCCTTGGCATATCTACCATGGTACAGAAAGGGACTACAAGTACCACTCAGCAATACATCACTAGCAGTTCAACATAGAGATGTTTATGGTTTCCAGATGCACTCCCATACTTATATGACATCCATAGAATCCCAATAACTCTAACCCTGCAACATCCTTCTCCCCAACTGTACAGTATATTCCACGTTGGCAATTTCTGTCATACTTAGCTAACAATCTCACCTAATAACTAGTTGGTCAAACTTCAAAGATGAAAACTTGATTCATGCTGATGACCAAAAGTTACTCTGAATGACCTTTAAGGCAAATCATTTCGTATGTAACGGGATTAGCAACACTCAAGGGAGGAAAGAACCAGTAGAATGCAGAATCTAATTTAACGAAATTATGGAGGATGAAAAGAAGTTGCTGATGATCAACAGTGTTGAAAGCAGCAGAAAGGTCAAAGAGAATTAGGAGAGAGTAGTGACCACTGTACTTTTCAGCAATTAAATCATTGGCTACTTTGGATACCAAATTGCTCATAGAATTAGAAGGCAGCGTAGTTTTGGCAGACACAGCAATGCCATGTGAAACCTGGAGTTAAATGATTGGTAGAACATACACTATTTGGCAATCACTTACTGTCAATGCATAATTTAGTAATGCTGCCCTTCTTCCTTTCACCTGCCCCACAGTTCTCCATGCCGCCTCACTTTGTGACTTTAAGTTAGTATATGCCACTTCACCCATTGCCACTTTCTTACTGTTATATATGCTCTCCAGGTATGCACCCAATGGATTTTAAAATATTTGAAAAATAGGGAATTTTGATATATCTATATTTCTTCTGATGGCCACTTCCAAGTCTCCCTAGATACCTTCAAATTCTTTTTTTTTGTTGTTACATGCAATTACAACACCTTGCTGGTCCAACCAAACTTAAAACTGATTGTTACCAACATTTCTGCTATGTGCTTCTTAAGTCTGTGTTATTTGCTAAGAGGAGGATTGAAAATATGGTATCTTCCATCAACTTTGTCACCTTTTGAAAATAAGAAAGTTGTCATACACAGCATGTATGTTCATTACCTCAATTCTTCTTCAACAGTTGGAAAAAAATGATAAACATGTTAAATTATACCTTGGATGACACAATGTGATAGGTACCCAATATGTGACATAAGGTTAACGAGTTATAGTTAGAAAGAACCTGGGACTAGTTCCTACAACTGACCAAAATGATACAAAGTTGTGTTTAGCTTTCTTTCATCATTCAACTGTAAAGTTCTTGTTACGCACATGATTCTGTTCCCACCAGGCAACTCGTATTTAAATTGCAGTACAGTGGAGTCGTTCAGCCAAATAACTCTTCATTGTTACTTTAGTAATATTATGCTTAATTGATGTGCGACTTTAATCATTGTTGGTTCCTCAAGCAATAAAATGGTTCACTGGCAAGGCTATACAAACAAGCTAATATTCATGGACATGAATATAAATCCTGCTCAGATACATTAATTGGGGTGATATGTTCAAAAGTCACTTTAAGTATAAAAGGTTCAGCATCCATAAAAGGATTTAGACAAATGGAAGAAATAGGAGAGGTCATTTTTTTGTAAGAAAAAGCACAAGGACAAATTGTATGTATTTTCTTTTAATTTGGCTTTAGTTCACAGGCTTCCCACAAAAAAAAGAAACAGTCAAAAAATGATATTTAAAAAACAAACAAAAAAAACCCGTCCTCAAAGATGTTTTCCAAACTGTACACTATTACATTGTACATTATTTGTGGTACTGACATTTTTTAAGTTATTAGATATATAAAAATGTTTATGTCGAGGGGCGGAGCCTGGAGCCGGAGCTGAATGGCCGCCAAATCCTCTCACTCCTGAGACTGCTGCTGACAATCCACGAATATCCCCTTTCCACGACACCATCCGACCCCGAAACCGGGGAAACCGACACCGGGACTCACACCCGCATCGCTAGATGCCTTTCTTTCAGAGCCCGAAGACCGGGAGAACGAAACGGCAGACTCGGGCCTACCTTCCAGCGGCATACCGCGACCTGGATTTCCTCCTAGGCGGGACGCCTGAGCAGAGCTGCCCTGCAGTACAGAGCACACCGACCTCTCCCGGCGACAAGACTCCGGTAAATATGGGGCGCCGAACGCAAAAAACACAATCAGGCCCCTCAGCTGAGCATCCAGACATTGGAGCCATGCTACAACGGCAGCCACAACCCAAGATGGCCGCCGCAGAGGCCCCAGCCATACCACCACAACCCCACTCGGGGGCTCAGCCCATTACACAGCCCAGACCAGATCCAGCACAGGTCGAAATACCATCACTGGTGACTCCAGATGATAACTCCCTAGCCACAAAAAGGGACTTACAAAACTGGGTGCTTGACATCCAGAAAATGCTCTCTGCTGACATAGGGACACTTAAAGCTGACATGCAGAAGGCTACTGACCGTGTAAGGGCGACAGAGGATCAAATAACGGATATTTACAACAATATGTCCAATATGAATAACCACATGCAACACCTGCACGCAGTACAACAAACACTCACGCTGCAGATGTCCACCCAGGAGGACCGCGCACGACGCAACCATATTAAAATCCGCGGCATACCGGGTGACATAACTGCGGACGAACTGCCACATTACACAAGGAGACTCCTGGCCACCATTGTACCCCCGGCAACAGCCCGTAAAATCACCCTGGATGGGATATACCGTCTCCCGACTCCGACAAATGCACCTACCAACGATGCCAGAGACGTAATCCTCCGCTGCACCACAACACACGAGAAGACTCAAATTATGACAGCACTTCGCGGCAAAACTCCCCTCACATTTGAGAACTCACAGCTCTCCTTTTACCAGGACTTATCTCGAGCAACACTTCAGTGGCGGAAATCTCTAAGCCACCTTACCAATCAGCTACGCACCAAAGGGATACAATACCGCTGGGGACTGCCAAGAACCCTTACGATCAATCACGCCGGCAATGTCCACAAGATCACCACAGGGGCGGATATCCCTGCTCTGATGTCCACACTGGGACTCACACCGACATCCACGGAGATACCACAGCAGACCACCTCTTGGAACCCTGACGCCGCAGTGTCCTTTGTCCCACGGGCAACAACATCCTTGGACTCACCCACATGACTGGACTTAAAGTCGACCAAACTTACGGCAACATCGAGAGCTGTAGCACAGTTCCTTTTTGTTCGCATTTTGTGTTTTCATTTATATTGTCATTTGTTTTACCATTTGCTGTTAATGCATGCTCACACTAGGGGAGACCGGAATGGTACCCAGGTCCCAAGAGAAAGCATTCATAACCTTCACGGGCAGACCCTGCCCACCTCCTGGAGCCTAACTTGTAAACACCCTAAGCAGCAGTACACATACCCTAATAAGTAACCTGCAACACCCTCCACCCCCCGCTACTCCCTTGGTTAGGAGTAAACACAACTCACAAATGCCCTAAACACCACACGAATAGTGTCTACAAACGAGGAACCACATATAGATGCATTTGGGACCACCCACACAAAAGTGACCGCACTTAACACCTGAACTCCCCACCTGGCACATAACGCAACCTATAGCGAGCTACGCCCAGACACCTACAGTCACGAGGAGTCATGAGCAAACACTCAGGAACATGAGCAAACACTCCGACGCCTGAAGCTCCGAACCCGTGACGCATAGCTATACACCTCACGATAGTGCCTACATAGGAGTTCTTACTTAAGCAGACCATCTAACTTGTTAAAATATAGTTTAATTCTCAAAGCCGTAATGTGACATGTGTTTCATGACTGCAGACCTCTATTCTTAAACTACCTTACCACATACGGCATACCTAACCTGTAACCTACTCCCATAAAAAGAGGCTGCATAACAAATGTATGATGTATGAAAAAAAAAAACACACAAATTACAATTGTAAATGTCTCGTGTACCATGCATATATATGATCGTTTTGTTCACTCATATGCCTCAAAAATAAAAAGAGATTTACAAAAAAAAAAAAAAAAAAAATGTTTATGTCTGCTCATGAGTGAAAAACTATATTTATCGGTATTGACTCTATGAACATCTTTTCTATGCTCATACCCATCTTTCGTAAAAGCTTAAAATTGCTGTGGTGTATAATAGGACTTCACAGCAATAAAACCACATTAATGTGTGTTTAAACTACAATAAAAGTGATTAGAAAGTATGTGTTAATAGGATACTCTGGTGTTGTAAATTAATCAGTGTGGTGCTTCTATGGTGGTGTGGGGGGTGCACCGAGGGTTTAAGTATGGGGCCCAAAGATTTCTGATAACATTCCTGGAGGTATATGTATTTATACAGGATACATAACAGTGAACTGGGTGTAATGGAAAATAAAAACATCAAATGGTTCTGGAGACATCAAAAACCACAAGACAGAAGGCTGACTATGTTATTATAACCATATTTCAGCATTATTTATATTTTATATTACGTGATTATTATTTTTTAATATCCACATCATCTAGAATGCAATTATTGTCCGTTCTCTTCCATTCTAGCTGATGTGTGTATTCCATGGAACACACACACACACAGACACACACACACATAAAGACACAAAAAATATATACACACAAACCCACATTTGTTTAAATTCACCTTCAGGCTGGACCCCCAGTTTCTGCCTCTCTATGCCCATTGATTCTCTCCCTCTCTCCTTACAAACATGCCTCGCATGTAGCTGGAGAGAGTGCAACACCGTCACGGTTTTTCACTAAAGTGAGAATACAAAGGGAATTTAACCCCTTAAGGACCAAACTTCTGGAATAAAAGGGAATTATGACATGTCACACATGTCATGTGTCCTTAAGGGGTTAAATATTAGCCCAAAGTAGCCTTAAATTTGACCTTCTCTTTGAATTTACATTCTGTACATAATGTAAAATAAATGTTTAGTAAAGTTAACATTCCCCTCCATATTACACCAAAACCAGACGCATGTGCTGGAGTGAAATAAGATATATTGCAAATTATGTTCTTTGTAATTTTTATTCTAGTGGTTCTTTCATCCTTCATCGCTTTTCTTTTGAAATATAATCACTTTGCATTAATATGTGTACATTTTAGACTATATAAAATAACTTCTTTGTGATTGACAGTACACTTTTGTGCAGGGGTTTATTCGTACATATTGATCTTGATGCAGATTTCCTTATAAGATGGTGAGTGGGGTGCGGGGGCTATGGAGGAACATATTTAAACCAGGGACTGGGAAAACATACTGGAGGGACATTAGGATGGGAAAACATACTGGAGGGACATTAGGATATCTGTTGATACAACATGTGGCCCACAACTGAGACGAATCCACAAAAAAGGAAAAAAACTGATTGGTACTTCTCCAATATAGAAAACCCTTCTATTGTGATAACTTCATAGGCAAAGGAACGTTTCAACCAGATATGTGGTCTTTCTTAATGACATCCCATCTCCACTTCCTGTTAACAGACCACAGGACTCCTGCCGAGGTGGTTAAAAACCCCCAAATTACAGGACATAATTTATAGATATGCCATTATCCATGGCAATTACAGACCCTTAAAATGTGATCTGCTTGTTAAAATAACCATCAAATCATGGGGTACCATGAATATGTATACATATATACGTTTGAATACAAATAAACACGAACGAAGGTGCACTAAAGTAGAAACATGCTTGGACAAATTGCCACAAATGTACGGGGCATTGGTTTAAAAATACAAGGTCCTTTAGTTAACAATACCTCTGGTCCTTGTGGGGTTAAAGTATGTAAAAGTAACATTACTTTGATCTATTTGGAAATGTAATCCTCCCAGATGCATAGTTGGAAGTATATGAACCTGCTGCGTTTTAATGTTGGTTTCAGTAATTTTGCATTGTCTGTTGGACAGGACATTGTTAGACTGTGGGGAACACACATTTTTATTCAGGTGTGATCAAGAGGTTCCCGTGCCGCTGTCAGCAAGCAGACATGTTCAAACACTAGGAGGGAGAAATCGTCTACAACTTTCTCTCATTATCCCTCGAATATTATTAACGAGGAAGAGGGAAGAAAATGGTGACTGCCGTTTCCGACCACCTGCTGAGGAGGTAATGAAGCAGTGCCATGCAATTGCTGTTTGATGGCTTTTATCTTTGGGATCCCCCAATCACCTTTTAAATCCAGCACCTGTCAACTGTCTAAAATAGGGGGATTTTAATCTTTCAATAGGGCTTCTTTTTCACATCGGCCCCTAACATGCCATTTCAAGTTGGTGACAGAATGTGACAACAAACAATAACAATCTAGAATCCTGCAGAGCGAGATTAACTCCTGGGCCGCTAATGTAGTAATTCACTGTGAGAGTGGATGGGTAATAGCTAAAGCTTCCACGATTGAAATGCATTAAAGAAACTGAAAATGATAACAATATAGTAAATAAAAACGAACGCCAGGGACAAAATCAGCGTGTGATTTATTTATTTGCGTATAGGACCGGAGTCATCGAATAAAGATGGGCAAACATTGGCTCGTATGCAGGAAAAACATGAGTATGGCTTTGGCACAAAGACTCTACATTAACCTCTATGGGTATATATTGGTGTGAACTAAGTTACACATAGCAAGAGCAGGCTTTCATGGTTATTTACTACATCAGAAATTGTGGAGAGAAGAATTAACTGGTCTCAAAGTAGCTGAACCGAAAAAATGCCCAAATCGCCTAAATTCCCATCTTGGCGGTATACTTCCCTTTTCAATTCTCTCAATTCTCTTTTCAATTCTTGTCAATTTATGGTTTTAGTGAATAACTCCACCAGTGTTTTGTGTGTCCAAACAATAACAACTGGCAGGGTTGTTCACTTAAAGGGGCACTATGGGCACTAAAACAGCTTTAGCTTAATGAAGCAGTTTTGGTGTGTAGATTATGCCCCTGCAGTGCTCAAATCTCTGCCATTTAGGAATGAAATCACTTTTGTTTTTCTTTATGCAACCCTAGCCACACCTACCCTTGCTGAGACTCACACAGCTTGCATGAAAGAAATGTTTCATTTTCAATCAGATGTTAACATGTTTTAGAGGTTTATGTCTTGCTCTGTAAATGTAACTTTAATCATACACAGGGGGCTCCTGCAGGGTCTAGAATGAATTTAGAAATTATAAACTAAACTGTACATGCAATAAAGGAATGTTAAACATTAGATCTCTCTTTACTGGAAGTGTTTAGGGGGGCTGTATATGTCACATGCAGGGATGTGTGACTAGAGCTGGATACAAAAAAAGTGATTTAACTCCTTAATGACAAAGAGTTGAACAGAGAAATTGCAGGGGCATGATCTATACACCAAAACTGCTTCATTAAGCTAATGTTGTTTTAGTGCGTATAGTGTCCCTTTAAGTATGAATTGTCAGGAATTTCTCATTTCTAAATTTCAAATTTTAGGCCACAAAGTTAAACAGAAAATATAGATAACGTAAAGCTTTTTTCTTTTTGTTACGGTGTTACAAACAGTTGCAATCTACAAAAAAGTTGCAAACTTAGTCTAAGGCAAAGGAAAGATTTTTTTGCCATAAGAGCAATAAGGATATGGAAACAGGAGCAGGATATTAACACAAAGACCGCCCGCAAATCAAGCCACATCGGGTTAAGATACATATGATTGGACGAGACACACGGCAGGCGGGACCAGGTCGCCGAACTGGCCCACCAGGATACCGGGAAATTTCCCAGTGGGCCGTGGCACCTGGGGCTGGGCTGAAAGCCCTATTCATCACTGGTTAGCCTCCTGTAATCCCGGCCGGCCATTTGCGAGCTGTGCCGCCACACAGGGCCCCATGGAAGAAGGGGGCCGACACAGCTCACACATGGCCGGCCGGGATTTAAAAAATAAATTAAATTAATAAATAAATACATTTTGCGGTGGGGCGGAGCTTAGCGTGTGGTGGGGCGGAACTTACGGTGCGGCAGGGGCCCTGGTAACTGCAGCATGGGAAGCAGGAAGGAGTCCCTGCTTCCCCAACAACCAGTCTCCAGGAGCTCCAAGTGAGTACTTACCCATACAGACACACATACTGATCCATACAAACTGACACACAAACATATTGACTAACACACATTCTCTGACACACATCTTGCCTCCATTGCTGCTCCTATGCTCATCTTGCCTGCGCCTGGCGGCCCATCACTTACTCTCTCAGCCTGCCTCTGCTATCCTCCAGCCCACTTGCCCCCAGGTACAGGGGAAGGGGCGGGAGCGAGCGCTTGAAGCGCCCTCACGCTGCTTTGGCATTAGATGCCTTGGAGGGGGCCTGGCTCTTAAGGCTGATGGATTGGTGTTCTACCAGGCGCTAGTGAGCAGCAGTGTAAGTGCTCCCTAGCGCCCGGTAAAATGGCCGGTGGCACGCTCAAAATAATAGAGGGGCGGCTGTGGGCCAGCGCAAACTTGATCATGAAGTCAGGGCCGGCACCCCCTCTTAAGCAGGGCTGTAGGCGGCCGCCTTGTTGGCCTATAGGAAGCGCCGGCCCTGACCACACACCTTGTATCCCTCACACACTGTACCCCTCACAAACAAACTGTATCCCTCATACAACCTGCCCCCACACACAAACTGTACCCCTCACGCACAAGCTGCCCCACATACACACACACTGCACCCTACACACAGGCACACTGCACCCCTCATACACACACTCCACCCCTCACACACACTACAGCCCCTATCAAAGCAGATCTCAGGTAAGTTGTCAAACTAATCTTAAACAGTTTTACTGCTTACTCTGGGAGGGTACTACAGCACTAGTGACACCATAACCACTACAAAGTGCTGTAGTGGTTATTGTTCCTGGATTGTTTCTTTAAATAATCTACCAGTGCCCCAATATAAGGTTCTGGATCTGCGCTTGAACGGCAATTATTTCTGCCGAACAGGGGCCCAGTATATGCTGCTGCGCTGTACATATATACAAACTAGAACATTTTTTGGGGCGCTTTGTAAAAATATTAAGGGCACCTTGAACCTAAAAAGTTTGGGAACCACTGATCTACCCCATACAATAGACACAAAGCTATTCAACTTGGAGACAGTTCCCAAAAGGCTCCAAACCAGGTGAGCAGTTTTGATTTTGGTATACCACCCTTATCCACTTAAATATCAAATACTGCACCAAGAAGTTTCTTGTCTGTGTTTATTTTCTCAACATATTCAATTGGGAGTGACTGATTTATTAAAGAGAGGTTGTGTATGCCACCTTAAGGCACAAATACCTGTGTGTTTAGAGCCTATACCCTGAAAAGGCTTTAATCTATGTGAGTTAATTTTCACTCACTTCTATCTGTTTTGTTACTTTATACCAGTGGTAGTCAACCTTTTTCTACCTACTGCCCACTAATGCATTTTTGGTTGAAAACATTTCCTTACCGCCCACCAGTTTTCGCGCAAGTGCGGAATATATTTTAGAAAGGAGGGTGTTTTAAAAAAAAATAAATGTACGTACATTTATCTTTTTATTTCTACTTAATGCATGTTTATAATGTTTTTAACTTTATAAAGTTTAATGAGAAAACAATAAAAAAAAATTGAAATTACATTTACTAGTGATTAATGAGATCCTTGAGGTTGATGCTGCAAGACTAAATATTTGATATCTGGTTCGATTTTCGTAAGGAACAAACGAAGGTCTCCTCTTTCGGTGATATTCAGACGACTTCTCTATTTGCGCATAATATGATTTCTCATCTGTGCGTCAGCTCCCCTCCTAACCCTCCTCAATTCCCCTCCCCACCTTTTTCCCCCCTTTTTAAAAAAAATGTTTTAACCTTCCTTATAGCAATGCCCAGTAGGAAGGCTGAGCTAGGTATCCCACTTACTATTACTTACTATAGCCCACTATAACAGACAGGCACACATACATACATACAGACACACACACACACACAAGACACACATACATACAGACAGGCACACACATACATACAGACACACAGACAGGCACACATACAGACACACACACAAGACATGCATACAGACACACACATACAAAGACACACACATAAGACAGACAGACACAAAACACACATACATACAAAGACACATACACACACAACACATACATACAAAGACAAGACACACATACATGCACACATATATACAGACAGACACACACACACACACACACAATACACATACAAAGACACACATATATACAGACAGACACACACAAGACATACAAACACACACAACACATACATACAAATACAAGACCCACATACATACACACATATATACAGACACACACACACACAAGACACATACAAAGACACATACATACAGACAGACACACACAAGACATACAAACACACAACACATACATACAAATACAAGACACACATACATACACACATATATACAGACACACACACACACCCGACACATACAAAGACACACATACATAAGACACACCTACCTTTAAGGTGCAGGAGGGTGACTTTCCCTGGGGTCCAGTGGTGGCTCAGGTGGATGGGAGTCAGAGTTCCCACTCTGACTCACTCCTCCTCCTTCCTCCCGCGCAGGCTCTCTGAATGCTGGGAGGAGTGACCGGGGAATCACTTCCTCCCAGCAGAGATGATGTAATCACAGGGGGCCCAGTCGCGCTGTAAAGCTCCCATCGCTGACCGGGCCCCCTCACAATCCACATCCATCGGGTGGCCCTGACAGCATGGGCCACCCGATGGACCCCTCCATATGCGGCCCCGGTGGTTTGCCGTGCGGGCCGGGGCCGCAGGTGGTGGTGGCGGTACCCGGTCGGCTCGCGCCCGCCCGCTCACCCAATCTCTCAAAATTAAAAAATCCCTAACGCCCACTAGTGGGCGGTAGGGACCAGCTTGACGACCCATGCTTTATACAATACTGCACTATATACGTCTTTTATTTTTCTATTTTAGTTTCAACAATTTGAAAACCACATACTATGTAAGGGGTAAGTCCCAATTAGTTAATAGTGCTGCACTTGCACTTTCTGTTGTTATGGGGAATATCACCCTAAACATTAAGTGTTTGTTAAAAATTAAGGATATGGAATTCTCTGCCTGAAGAAGTGGTTTTATCACAGTCCGTACAGATGTTTAAACAGCAACTAGATGCATAATTTTTCAATGTAGGCTAATAGATTCTTGATCCAATTATAAATCTGACTGCCATTCCTGGGTCAAGAAGTAATTTTTTCCTAGTTTGTTGCAAAATTGGAAGTGCTTCAAACTGTTTTTTTTTGCCTTGATGGACACATATCTCTTTTCAGCCTATGTAACTATGTAACTTTGAAGTCACTACCATTTCAACTTTGTTGCATAATATTGTCTATGGTTTTTTTTTTTTTTCCCCCCACTAACCCAGAAATTGTGGAGAATAGACAAGGAAATTTTACACTCAATCAAATGAGGTAGGGAAAAAGATGAGTTTAAAAATATGCTAATTTGTCCTACCATTTGCTGGCCAGTTCTCCACATCTACTGATTTATTGACTCACAACCCAAGGATTTTTCTACTGAACCTTATTTTTACAGAATAGTTTCTATAGAATGTATTGATATTTTATTCTTTTCAGGTTGGGTGTACTACCTCTTTATATAGCAAGAGACATGTTCACATGCATATCATTACCCAGAACCCTTGTCTGCGCTGGTGATTTGATGACCAGTAGAGATGTTTATTGTAACATATTTAGTAGTTTAAGTCTGGCTCTAATTTGGAATCGATCGTGTGCTGCCAATATCCTTGGGCTGTAGTATGTAAGTAACTCAAGCACACAGGGTCTTATTTTCCACTCTCTAACGATAACCCTGTGGCTTTCATGGAATTTTGTTTATTGAGATTCCAGATGTCATTTGAAGTGACATGGAGACAGGTTCCAATACAATGTTCCATGTACAAAAAATGACTCCTAACCCTTTGAAGATTAGCAACATATTGCTTTGCAGCCTGTCCCTCATTCTGCACTAAAAGATCGAAAACTATTTCATCAAGAGAAAAATGTGTATCTTTGTAAGTTACACCCAAATATATTAATAGTGTTTTTCATTTTTTTTTGCAAAGGTCTTGTTTTTTTTTTAATTTCCTCTTTGTATGGGATGAATTTGGGGTCTATCACAATACAACTTTAGTATCCAATCAAAAATGTTTTCTGACCTATGGTCATGTTATTATTTGTACCTCTGCTGACATAAGAAAACATTAGTCAAAGCCAGTCTTAACCTGTGAAATGTCAATTATCTGTTATATTCAAAATTGATTACGATGCAGTGTGTGCATGCGTTTCTTTAAAAGGATATGCTAAACCTCAAAACAATCGTAGCTTGATGAAGTCGTTTTGTTGTATAGATCATGCCCCCGAAGTTTCAATGCTCAATTATCTGCCATTTAGGAGTTCAATCACATTGTTTATACAGCCCTAGGCACACATCAGCTTGCTGTGAGTCACACAGCCTCCCTACACACTTCCTGTAAAGAGATATCTAAATGTTAAACTTCCTTTATTGCACAGTGTGTTTACTTTAGAATTTATCTCCTGTTCTGCTCCTGTTAGTGCCTGCAGGAGCCTTAAAGTTCAATAAACAGAGCAGAAAATAAAAACTTCTAAACTCAATGTGTAAGTAAACACACTGTGCTATAAGATCTACTTGAACACTAAACTAATTAGTTTCTTGTTGGCTGTGTGAGTCACATGAAAGGTTAGGCTAGGGCTGCACGAACAAAGTGATATACCTACTGAATAGCAGAAATCTGAGCAGTAAGACTGTATGAGCATGATCTGTACACCAATACTGTCTCATTAACCTTTTCCCGATGTTAGGTTGTGCTATGACATCCTACAACGCCATTAGGGTGGCATAGCACGCCCTAAAAAATCGGGTCCTCCCTGCAGCCAGCATACTCATCCTCTTCAACGGATCTGATTGGGGGAGGCCGCCTGACAACCAAGGCAGTCCTCTTGCAGTCAATCCTGCTGGTCCGGGTCATGTGATCCCAATTATACCGCAATCACATGTTTGAGATCTGCCGGATTGCAAGACTGACTGCAGGGGGACTGCCTGGGTTGTCAGACAGATCCCTCAACATACAATTGGTAAAATCACTGTATTATGTATAAATCATTTAGAAAGAAAATTAAATAAATAAAATATGTGAATATTTATGTATTATTTTTGCAAAACAATGTAATTTTATTAATTATATATTGGGGGACCTGCTGTCCGTAGAATTTAATTTGCAACTCCTATATTTGACCCTGTAACTTTCCAAAACCTCATAAAACCTGTACATTGGGAGTACTGTTGTACTTGCGAGACATTGCTGAATACAAATTAGTGTTTTAGAGCAATGTATAATATTGAATATATCATCTGTGAAAGGGCATTTTTTTGTGTGAGAAATGCGAAAAACTAATATGAACACTAACTTTGGCCAGGGTTTGTGACCATGTGGCTACTAAAAAAGACTGGAAGGGAATTGGGGGCACACCCAGAATATGCATCTTGCAGAAATGGTGCTGCCATAGTGACCAAAATGTATACATAATACAAATTAAGGAACAGCTTTAGGACTTGGAATATTGGCAGGTATATGTAATAAGACCAATACACAGCAGATTACACATGTATTATAGTTTATCAGAATATAGTGCATACATCAAAAAGGCTGGTGGCAGGACATAATCCATGTGTTACAAAGGTAACTAGAACCAACTTATTTATTTATTTGTGGTACAATTTCCCTATACATAGGGAATCGATCAGAGGTCAAATAAATATCATGAAGCGTTGTTAATATGTGGCTAAAAGACCACTACTAGATCTTTTTTTTTTCTTTTGTGAGAAGCCATTTTATTAATTACTTTAGTGCCAGATTCAACAGCAATGCATTTGGAAAGCAGAACAATTATTTGGATGTCCCATTGGCACTCAGTTAAAACAATATTCGGCTTTCTATTTATTTGTATATAAGGTGCAATATTCTTCCAGTTGATTCCACGATGGCTTCTTTGTTAAAAAGGCAACAGGAGGGGGGAGGTTTCGTTACGCTGAGCTAACATGGAAAGAGAACTGGTACATTCAATAGGATGCATCCGGAGCGGGACAAATGTCCTAATCTGTAAGTAGAGGGTGAGAAGAACGGTAGAAATACGAAATAACGGCATTCAAATAGGAATATGTGCAGATAAATAACAATAAAACAAAGTAGAGGGTTGTTAAAAGTTTGGTCAAGAGCTCTATGTGAGTAAAAATATATATATTGGCAATATAAGGTAGAATGATGAGAATAAAGGAGAATAGATGGACAGACATACTGAGGAGACTGGTAGAGGAAACACAGATTTGAGAAAGTATCAAAAAGCAAAATGGAAAGTGGATAACTAGCAGGGTGGTGGAAAATAAGGATGTAAAGCATAATAGGACAGGAAAAGAGAGGAGGAAACTAGGAACAAAGAGGCGAGGTGGACAGAAACGAGAGATAGTAGATTAGGAACTGAAGAGAAGTGAGATTGAGACAAGAAATGGACAATGATGAATCAATTGATGAACAAATGGGGACGTAAAGGAGCTCTCCGAACACCTACAGCTTTTTTAGCTTGCTGAAATGTTGTAGGTGCTAATTGCCGGTCGATGCAGACTTATGATATAAAAGTGACAATAAATGACAATAATATCCTTATCGATCAACGTTTCTCTCGAGGAGAGTAGAAGCAGAAAAATATTTTTAAAAAGCAATGCAGCAAGAAAGTGTTTTCTTTAAAATTTGAAATAAAACATTCCTTCTACATCACGTTGTATTCATTACATTCTTTTTTTTTGTTTAAACACACTTTCTCGCTATATCTATTATTTTGTAGACAATTTATTCTGCGACTGTGCATTTCTCTTTTTGTACGGTTTCCAAGAATGGATAACTGATGCATGGAAACACTTAGTAGTGTAATGTGTAGACTGCGTGGGTCCCAGCTGTAAAATGTTTTTCAGGGCTTCCCCCCCAACTCTTCTAAAAACGAGGCACCTTCGTATTCACTTATCTTCCACACAACAGAGGCCTGCATCCCTGACTATCTCGTGGCAAACGAGCCAAGCTTTGTGCTTGCTTGGGACAGATACCTGTCAATGTTCCTTTGCCATCTTTCATTACGTGAATATTGAAGCGTAAAATCGTGCCTCAGTTTCACTCACTTGGCTCAAGTACAGATGTGACGTTACTTGTGGTTTTATCATTTTATGCCAATTGCAAGAGGGCGATCAGTGGTATTTCAATATTAATTTTCAGGTAGTACTGAACTCAATAACTGAGAAATGTATATATTTACATAAAAAACAAAAAAAAGGTTTTAAACTTCATTGGAACGGAAACAATGTTTAATATTTAAAATTGTCTGCGCACCACTTTCTTTTTTTGTCAAACATGACTAATTCAGAAATAATATCACTGACAGGAACCATGAGTCCAAAGGGAATCTGCATTTTAAATGTTCAATTATTTTGTATGGCTAATTGTACTTATTGCATACATCTATTATTTACCAGCAATCCAGAAGTGAAATTATACCCCATACTTTGTTCTGACATCATGCTTTGGCTTTAGAGAGCTGCCAGGAAGTGTCACTACCAATACTGGCAACTCCGAATTCACAGAAGTCTGTGGGAGCGGCTGAAATGTGATGATATTTCAAAGATGGCAGAGGACTCCACTGGGAGTCTTGAATGGCAACGCTATAACAGCTGTTTGGGAAAAGGAAACTAAGACATTTATAAATGAAAATTAAATTTCAGTCAATTAAAATGCCCTTTAATATTTCTATATGTTTAAGCACATTTTGCTTTCGCAAACTTTAGTATGAACATAAGACAGAAAAATAGTCACCTTTTCTCCAAACTAAAGTCAAGGTTTCAAAATACAACACCAGAGGAAAATAACTGTTCCAATTTAACATGGACCCATCTCCAAAAGAAAAATTGCTTTAACCTGTTTTTAATCTGATGAGGGAATCTCGGAAGGGTGTCCAATACACACATTAGAGAGTTAGAAATGTCCACTCAGCCTATCGCCAGTATCAAGGGGCAATTGGCAAAAGAGATCAGACTTACCCTAAGGCACATATCAAATGTTATTTAGTAGTAATGACGCCTGGAGGCTCCTGGGCCATAATCCTTGCTGTGGTAAGTAGCACAACGTGCACTTAATCAGCAACTGAGGTGAGTATCAAAGTATTCAGAAGGGGGTTGTTAAGCCAAAAAATGCAAGGTTGGAAAAATAGGTGAATTTGAGATTTGCAATTTATTTTCAGTTCTCCAAAATTCAGAAATGCATGGTTTAGTGTATAACATAAATTTAAAAGGAAATGTATAAATATATGCCTCTGTTTTGGTTAAATACAGTCATATAATGTATATATTATATATTTCATACAGACGTTGGTTAGATATCAATATCTTCCTAAATATAACCTGAAAACATTGCGCCTAAAAATAGCTATTACTGAAATATAGGAAAATCCTTACCCATACTTACCGGAAATTTTTTTTCCTGTCCGTTTCCATGGCACCATCAGTAATGGGTTAAATCCCCACTCAGCAGTTAGGACAGTATGTATCAGTAAACAAATCTTAATAAATTCCCCTCACTTTGAAAAGCGTCCAGAGAAGGGTGGGAAGTTGAAGCTGCCATGGAAATGGCCAGGAAAAGAACATTCAGGTAGGTATGGGTAAGAATTTACCTATTTCTTAGCCAACATGGCAGCATCACTAATGGGGAACCTCCAAGCATGAAGGGAGACCAGCAGTGCACTAAACATGGCTATGCGTTAAGTAGTATTGGAAATATGGATGAAACTCCAATGAATTTTGATATGGTTGGAAATAAAACTGTCCATCAAAAAGGTGAAAAAACTATTTTAATTAAAACAACAGGACATGAGAAGTCCTGTTTTACAGTGGTACTAGGATGCACAGCTGATGGCGCCAAACTGAGACCAATGATTATTTTTAAAAGAAAAACAATGCCGAAACTCATGTTCCCTGTTGGTTGTTTTGTACATGTGAATGAAAAAGGCTGGATGGACGAAGAAGGGGTAAAGCTATGGCTTGATAATGTATGGCGCAGGCGACCAGGTGGACTTATTCAAAAACGTAGTCTACTGGTGTGGGATATGTTTAGGGCTCATTTAACTCCCAGCACCAAGCAAAGGCTTGCAAGACTAAACACAGATGCGGCAGTTATTCCTGCAGGATTGACAGCGTTGGTACAGCCACTGGATGTGTGCCTAAACAAGCCATTTAAAGATCGCATTCGAGAACAGTGGAATGAATGGATGGTTAGCGGCGAAAAGTCATTCACAAAAGGAGGAAACATGCGTGCTCCACAGTTGGATGTTTTGTGCAAGTTTGTCATTAAAGCCTGGAATGATATTGATGCAGAAACAGTAATCAAGTCTTTCAAGAAGTAAGGCATATCAAATTAATTAGATACAGAATTCGATCCATACGATGACTGCCTTACAAATGTATCACAAGATGTCATTGATGTACTTATGATATCAGATGACGAACAGGAGGATTTTGAAGGCTTTTAAAGGGAAACTGTCACGCCAGCAAAACCTGTAAAAATACAGTGGCTTGCAGTTATGATGGGCGTTGCTAACTCGCCAGGGACTTGCTCTCTCTCTCTATTGTTTGCTATCTTCCTCCTATCATCATCAGTTCCAGTTTGGTTGACAGCTTAGAAAACAAACAGCATGGCAGCTCCCATGGGTTTATTGTCTTATCCTTCCTTTCAGCTTTAGAGTGAATTAGGAAAAGTTGAATCCACTTGCACCGTTTTATGTTGACATGTTTCATGACAAACAGCCTTATGTTTATAAGTGACAGTTTTCCTGCTAAGTACCTGCATGTCATAAGCATTTGAATTAAAATTACCATATTGAAATCAAATCTGATGTATTTTTTATTTTTATTTGGTGTGCGTTGGAAGAGGGGTAGTCTTATACGGTGAGTAATTTCCAAACTATATTTTAACTGGAAAAGTTGGGGGTCGTCTTATACGCCCAGTCGTCTTATACGCCGGAAAATATGGTAAATGTAATGGTGGTTGTAATGACCACAACTCCCAGACACCAGACTAAATTCCTGTGTACGATAATGTCCATGCCCCTGAGAGTTCATTTGCTTCCATATACTTCACTGCTATTATATCAGTGTAGGACAGATGATAGAAAAAAACAGAGCCCGGCATACAAATACTCCCAACAGACAACGGTCACCTGAAAAGACCAAACATTAAGTCCTTACAGGAGAGGGTTAGGTCAGACCCCCAGTCACTAAAAGGGGTACACAAAGGTAGTCACCTTGCAGACCTTTGTTTGCTGAGTCTTCAGGAACAAGAGACTGAACCCTGGCCAAACCTTCAAAAATATTGGCCTGTTGAGCATAACATAAAATTTAAGCATGCTAAGCAGGCTCCTTCCTAACTGCTGGAAGAGGGAATAAAATATAGATAGAAGATCCTACAGGGTGAGGGCAATTTATTAAGTTGTTACTTAATTTGTTAATTGATACTTCCTGTTCTGACTGCGGAGTGTGGTTTTAACACATTAACCCCTCAACGCCGTTACGGCGTTCTATGCCGTCGCGGCTTTAAAGGGTTTTAAAGCCGTTGCGGCGGCGTAGAACGCCGTAACGGCTTGCAGCCCCTGGAGGTCCGGCGGTACTCACCTCCGCCGCGATCCTCTTCTGGGGGGCTGCCTGAGAGCCCAGGCAGCCCCCCTCCGGCAAATGAGGCCCCCGGGGGCCATGTGATCGCTCTCAAAGAGCGATCACATGGCCCCCTATAGCTGGCTATGGATCTGCCAGCAGGGGGACTGTCTAAAATATTAGACAGTCCCCCTGCTGGTAGGAAAGTATAAAAAAAAAAATTAAATACACATGTTAAAATAAAATAAAAGTATTTATATATATATATAATATATGTATATATATTAGATATATATAATATATATACATATTATATATATGTAACGTCATACGTAATGTATTTTAATATTAATATTAGTATATATATTAGTATTAAAACACACTTAGAATGACGTTACATATATATAATATGTATATATATTATATATATAATAGATCTACATATATATATTATATATATATATATACGTATAATTACAATAATAAATAAAATAAATAAATAAATAAATAAAATATTGAAACAAAATGTAAAATAAATTATATATTCATATGTAATTTCATTCTAACTGTATTTTTTTTATTAATATATATATATATTGGAAACAGAATACACTTAGAATGACATTCTATATATATATATATCTATCTATATATAAAATACAAATAACCGCAAATATATATATATATAGATAAATACATATAGTTACATAAAAGATTACATTAGTATACACGTGGAATTTAAATACCTATAAATGCATATATATTAAAATTCTACGTGTATATTTAAGTAATTTTTTAACATAATTATGTAATTTGATTAATTCAAATTTGATTGACATGCCTGACAACACAGGGAGAAAGTGCAGAGAATTTAATTCGCAAGCACTATATTTGACCCTGTAACTCTCCAAGACACCATAAAACCTGTATATAGGGGGTACTGTTTTACTCGGGAGACTTCGCTGAACTCAAATATTAGTGTTTAAAACTGGTAAATTGTATTACAACAATGATATTTTAAGTAAAAGTGAAGTTTTTTTGCATTTTTTTACAAACAAACTGCACTTTTATGGACTATATTATTGTTGTAATATGTTTTACTGTTTTAAAACAGTATTTGTGTTTAGTGAAATCTCCCGAGAATAACAGTACCCCCCATGTACAGGTTTTATGGTGTTTTGGAAAGTTAGAGAGTCGCATATAAGGCTTGCATTTCATTTTTTTGACATTGAAATTTGCCAGATTAGTTATGTTGCCTTTGAGACCGTATGGGAGCCCAGGAATAAGAATTACCCCCATGATGGCATACCATTTGCAAAAGTAGACAACCCAAGGTATTGCAAATGGGGTATGTCCAGTCATTTTTAGTAGCCACTTAGTAACAAACACTGGCCAAATATTAGTTTTTTGCTATTTTCACACAAAAACAAATATGAACGCTAACTTTGGCCAGTGTTTGTGATTAAGTGGCTACTAAAAAAGACTAAACATACCCCACGTTCAATACCTTTGGTTGTCTACTTTTTCAAATGGTATGCCATTATGGGGGTAATTCTCATTCCTGGGCTACCACACCGTCTCAAAGGTAACATTACTAATCTGGCAAATTTCAATTTGAAAATGGAACGTTCTATATTTGACCCTGTAATTATTAAATTTACATCTAAAATGTGAGGCGGAACTACAAATTAAAAAAAAAAAAAAATTCTCACAGTTTTTTTTTTTATTTTATTCATAATAAATTGTTTCATATATAAATATTTTATATGAAATGAAAGCCCTGTTTCTCCTGAACAAAATGCTATATAATAAGTGTGGGTGCATTTAATATGAAAGAGGTGAACTACGGGCGAACAGACATATAGCGCAAATTCCAGTTTTTGTTTACGTTTTGTTTTGATCAGAATGTGTACTATTGACTCCGTCCTGAAGGGGTTAATGATGCTGCCACGTTGGCTAGGAAAAATAAATATGAGGCATGCTTGCTAAAAAAAAAGACCATTATATATTGTAGTATACGTTTTTTTTTTACAAACATTTTAAATTTATATATCCATCTCCCGCAGGGCCGGCCTTAGGCTTCTAGGCGCCCTGTGCGAAAACCCCCACCCTCCTTGTCACAGAGCTCCACAGCAATACAACTCTCAGTAAAGTGTAGTGTATGAGCTTGTCACAGAGCTCCACAACAATACAACTCTCAGTAATGAGCCTATTAGTGTATCACATAGCTCTCCAACTATAAAAGCACAGAGTAATGTGCATTTTGTATGCCAGAGCTCTACTGTAATAAATCTTACTATATTATGATGTAGTGTGTGTGTTGTCTGTGTGTGTGTTAGGCATGATGGTTGTGTGTGATATGAATGCTATGTGTTGGCTGTATGTGATATTTGTAATGGGTGTATTAACTGTGTGTGATATATGTGTGCATTGGCAGTGTGTGATATTTGTGCTGGGTTTATTGGCTGTGTGTGATGGGAACTTAAGTCAGATAAAATTATGCATGTTCTATATGTGAATGCAGGTGTATATGTTTGTAGTCACATGTACACAGTCCCACAGTTATACATATACACTGTCAATTGAAGCCACATGCACACTGTTCCAGGCACATAGTCACACACACAGTTACAGGTATATGGTACAACACACAGTTACAGTCAGTCACACACATGCAGCCACTCACACACTGTTGCAGGCAGACAATAACAAACACACACAGGTACAGGCAGACAGTCACATACATACAGCCACACAGACAGTTACATAGTTACATAGCTGAAAAGAGACTTGCATCCATCAAGTCCAGCCTTCCTCACATATGTTGTTGCTGTTGATCCAAAAGAAGGCAAAAAACCTAGTCTGAAGCGCTTCCAATTTTGCCACAAACTAGGAAAAAATTCCTTCTTGACACCAAAATAGCAGTCAGATGTCTCCTTGGATCAAGCAGCTATTACCCCACTAATTAGAAATTATACCTCTGTATGTTATGTTTTTTGTAAGTATTTTTCCAATTGCAGTTTAAACATCTGTAGTGACTGACAAAAACACCTCTTCAGGCAGAGAATTCCATATCCTTATTGCTCTTACTGTAAAAAAAACCTTTTCTTTGCCTTAGATGAAATCTCCTTTCTTCCAGCCTGAATGTGTGACTTTGTGTCCTATGTATAGCCCTGTTTATGAATAGATCTCCAGATAAAGGTTTGTACTGGCCCCGAATATATTTGTATAAAGTTATCATATCCCCTCTCAGGCGCCGTTTTTCCAAACTAAACAGATTTTATTTTTTGTTTACCTTTCTTCATAACTAAAATGCTCCATTCCTTTTATCAATTTTCTAGGTCGTCTCTGGACTTTTTCTAGTGCCATGATATCTTTCTTTAGAACAGGCGCCCAAAATTGCACAGCATATTCAAGGTGTGGTCTTACCAGCAATTTATAAAGAGGCAAAATTATATTTTCATCCCGAGAATTTTTGCCCCTATTTATACATGACAAAACCTTACTGGCCTTAGCAACTGCAGATTGACATTGCATATTGCTGCCTAATTTGTTGTCTATAACAATTCCCAAATCCTTCTCGTGTGTGGTTATCCCTAATTCACTACCATTTAGTGTGTAAGTTGCTTGTGCATTCTTTTTTTTTTTTTTTTTTAATTCTTTATTTTGGGTGTGCACAGAATAAACAAATAGCTGGAATGCGCCACAACAGCGACATCCAGTAGAATAGGTAGACATTGGCATTACATGTCATGGCATTCGTAATATACGAAAGAAGAAAGGACCACAGGCACTCCAAATTGAAACCGTATGCAGATTTATTAGGAAAAAATGCAACGCCAAGCAACGTTTCGACCAACAAAGGTCTTTTTCAAGCATTCGTAATATAGGCACATTTTTATAGTATTAATAAGCATAGATCAGCTTAGCAAAAATAAAATAAGAGTAACAGTCAGGTAGTACATGCTGTCTAAAAACGGTTTAACTTGAGATTATATTAGTACAGTTGGTCATATGGAAAATAAACATTTAACACTTTACAAGCTAAGGTTTGGTGTCTATCCATTGATTAGAGCAGGTGTAGTCATGTGGAGAGAAATAGTGTAGACATGTTGAATATGTGCTGCTGCTAGGGTCAGGCTGTGCGAGCAAGTGAATGCTAAACATACATGCTAGTTACTGCCATCTTAAACATACCAACAGTTTTAACAGGTGGGGCACAGGTGTGCTCAGGGTTACACTTTGTGTCACTGAAGTTTGCCTGGTATATAGTGATTTGTTCTAATAGCAGTTTAACAATTAACGCTATGTCTAGCAAGAGAGATGACATTTCTTTTACATATGTATTTTCATGTTAAGTACAAGCTCTTAATTCTAACAAGCAATTAGACCCGAGTTTACCCTGCTTAGCTAGAAAGTGTTTAACAAGGTTCCCTGTAGGCATGGCAGTCAGTCAGCAACCTATTATCATTAACTGGACATGAATTCGATGCAAAGCAAACTGAAAACATAAAATTAAAATATAAAATAACATGAAGTGGCATCAGTTCAGATGCATCTGAGGGGTGCGTGCTAGGTAAGACCTGATCAGCAGTGTCAGCAGGGGAAAGTCCAGGCTTGTGAGTGTGAGTGTGAAGGACTGGTGCATCACTGGTGTGTCCCGTTCAGCCGATGCCCCGTTTGTGTGCGGGTGTTGCAGTTGGCGAAGGTGTCTGGCCTAGCTGTATGTGGGAGCGCCGCCGTTGCTGGGTTCTCGGTTTTGGGTCCTCATTTCCTTCACGGCGGAGGTCATCCAGTGGGGGGTGAGTTAGGGCTGCTGTAAGTGGCGTCCGCTGCATCATCTTTGTCTGCCAGCGTGTTGGAAGGTAGGGTGTTTCCTGCGGCTGTTTGGTTCGACCCAGGCAGTTGCTGGTTGTGTGGAGGGTTTGTAGAAACCTGCGTCCTCGCTTAGATGCGTGCGGTCTCTTCTTGTGTTTGTTTGTAGTCGAGGGGCAGTTTCGCCTGCGGCGCCATCTTGGTGCGCTGTCAGTGCGAGGAGTAACTCGCTTACGGCGGGGTTGCTTGGGTTTTTCACTGTGTGAGTGATTGCATGCTTTGAGCTTCCATGCCCTTTTCTTCAGTTTTGCCCAGAAGGCTTTAAATATGGCTGTGAGTCTCGTTGAGAGGTCCGGCACCTCTGAGTCACACTCTGGTACGCACGTGGCGTCCGCCATTATGCTGATACTGGTGTCTAGGTGTCGTGGCCCAGTTGCTGGGTGGTGGACCGGGATAACCCCAGCCGGTCGGTCCTGGGGGGGGTGGGGGTGAGAAGGCTGATAGTCTGTGTCTCCATCTCAGTTACCCCGGTGCGGGATCGAGTGGGCCGCCGAGTGCCTTTTTTACGTTGTGGTCGTCCAAGATGCCCATGTCTGGTATCAAACGATTCGCCAGGGCGCTCCCTATCTGGGTAGCGTACCCCGGCATGGTTTCAGGCTGTGGTTAGGGTCTTGGTACTCTTTTTCCACGATGTGTGGCAGGAGCTCCCTCAAGATGCGACCATGCAGCTTGCTGTTCCTGCTTGTGCATTCTTAACCCCAAAGTGCATAACTTTGCATTTCTCTACGTTAATCTATCCAAATCTCTCTGCAGCAAAGCAATATCCTGCTCACATTTTATTACTTTACAAAGTTTTGTGTCATCTGCAAACACTGATACATGGCTTTCAATGCCTATTTCAAGATCATTTATAAATATGTTAAATACAGGGAGTGCAGAATTATTAGGCAAGTTGTATTTTTGAGGATTAATTTTATTATTGAACAACAACCATGTTCTCAATGAACCCAAAAAACTCATTAATATCAAAGCTGAATATTTTTGGAAGTAGTTTTTAGTTTGTTTTTAGTTATAGCTATTTTATGGGGATATCAGTGTGTGCAGGTGACTATTACTGTGCATAATTATTAGGCAACTTAACAAAAAACAAATATATACCCATTTCAATAATTTATTTTTACCAGTGAAATCAATATAACATCTCAACATTCACAAATATACATTTCTGACATTCAAAAACAAAACAAAAACAAATCAGTGACCAATATAGCCACCTTTCTTTGCAAGGACACTCAAAAGCCTGCCATCCATGGATTCTGTCACTGTTTTGATCTGTTCACCATCAACATTGCGTGCAGCAGCAACCACAGCCCCCCAGACACTGTTCAGAGAGGTGTACTGTTTTCCCTCCTTGTAAATCTCACATTTGATGATGGACCACAGGTTCTCAATGAGGTTCAGATCAGGTGAACAAGGAGGCCATGTCATTAGATTTTCTTCTTTTATACCCTTTCTTGCCAGCCACGCTGTGGAGTACTTGGACGCGTGTGATGGAGCATTGTCCTGCATGAAAATCATGTTTTTCTTGAAGGATGCAGACTTCTTCCTGTACCACTGCTTGAAGAAGGTGTCTTCCAGAAACTGGCAGTAGGACTGGGAGTTGAGCTTGACTCCATCCTCAACCCGAAAAGGCCCCACAAGCTCATCTTTGATGATACCAGCCCAAACCAGTACTCCACCTCCACCTTGCTGGCGTCTGAGTCGGACTGGAGCTCTCTGCCATTTACCAATCCAGCCACGGGCCCATCCATCTGGCCCATCAAGACTCACTCTCTTTTCATCAGTCCATAAAACCTTAGAAAAATCAGTCTTGAGATATTTCTTGGCCCAGTCTTGACGTTTCAGCTTGTGTGTCTTGTTCAGTGGTGGTCATCTTTCAGCCTTTCTTACCTTGGCCATGTCTCTGAGTATGGCACACCTTGTGCTTTTGGGCACTCCAGTGATGTTGCTGGAATATGGCCAAACTGGTGGCAAGTGGCATCTTGGCAGCTGCACGCTTGACTTTTCTCAGTTCATGGGCAGTTATTTTGCGCCTTGGTTTTTCCACACGCTTCTTGCGACCCTGTTAGCTATTTTGAATGAAACGTTTGTTTGTTAGATGATCACGCTTCAGAAGCTTTGCAATTTTAAGAGTGCTGCATCCCTCTGCAAGATATCTCACTATTTTTGACATTTCTGAGCCTGTCAAGTCCTTCTTTTGACCCATTTTGCCAAAGGAAAGGCAGTTGCCTAATAATTATGCACACCTGATATAGGGTGTTGATGTCATTAGACCACACCCCTTCTCATTACAGAGATGCACATCACCTAATATGCTTAATTGGTAGTAGGCTTTCGAGCCTATACAGCTTGGAGTAACACAACATGCATAAAGAGGATGATGTGGTCAAAATACTCATTTGCCTAATAATTCTGCACTCCCTGTAGAAGTTGTCCCAAAACACTTACAGGTAGACACACACAGTTACAGTCATACACACATGCAGCCACTCACACACCATTACAGGCAGACAGTCTCTCACTCACACATAGTTTGACTGTGTGTGTGTGTGTGCGCGCACGCACTACTGTCTTTGTGGCTGTCCGCATGTACCTGTGTGTGTTTGTCATTTTCTGCCTGCAACTGTGTGTGTGCGTGTGACTGTCTAACTGCGTGTGTGTGACTGTGTCACACACAGTTGCAGGCAGGCAATGACAGAAACACACAGGTACAAGCGGACAGTCACATGCATACGTACAGACAGTCACACACACACAGGCAGGCAGTAACACACACACACACACACAAACAATCACACCATGCCCAGACACTCAACAAGCCCCACCCCCGCTGCCATGTTCTTACTTCTGATAGCCCTGAATGGAGAATACTGAAATACTCCACTCGGGTAGCTGAACATGTGTGAGCTGTCGGCCACATGGCACCCCCTGCTGTCAATGGCGCCCTTTGCGGCCGCACCGCTCGCACACCCCTAAGGCCAGCCCTGATCTCCCCTTTTCAGGTTACTATCCATGTTTCTGTGTCTCACCTGTAATATTCACCAAGGCTTGTGATGGGCAGGTGGTTGAGAGCTCTTCTGGTGTGAAAAGAACAGGTCACGCATTTCTGGTTTGAGGCTTAGTCCAGGCACTGTGAATATGGACCGCACTGAAAAAGAAAAAGTATCACTTTAATTCCTTTTCCCCATTAAATAATACTGCATGCAGCCACTCCATTCTACTTCATTGATTTACTGAGTAGCACTCCTTGTGAATGCATTACACTCCACAACTAAAGTAATACTCTGTTTAAAATAAAAACTTCATCTGCACCCCTCAGTTTCAGGGGCTGGATACCGCTGGGAAACCTGGAGATCCGCGCTGAAGGCAGCCTTTGGGGTTAAACTGTTCAAGGTAAGAGAGTGCCCAGGTGCCTCCTGGCACCATAACAACTTCATTAAGTAAAAGTTGTTATGGTGACACTCAGCTTCTTTTACTTTACTCACGGCTCTTTTCGTACCTTTTCACTTCAATGGTCCTTGCACGTCTTTCCTATATTAGTTTGGATTACATTTAAAACTTTCCACAACTTTTTGGAATTTGCAAGGACTTTGCATCCGCACTGTCAATGGCCTTTTCCTTCTCCTTACCTCTGTGTGATTATACTGCCCCAATTTCTCTAGATTAGTGGTTCTTAAAGAGGAATTTTCACTTTTCTGCTTCTATCATCACCAAATATCCAACCAAAAGCTATTGCTTGTGCAAAAGGTTTTTTTAAATGCATTTTTTTTAATTTAAAGTGACACTGTAGGCACCCAGACCACTTCAGCTCATTGATCTTATATCTTATTATATCAAATTCTAATACTGGAAAGCACCTCATTGAGGGGTTTTGCAGAAATATTTTTTTAATGCATTAATACAGACAAAATATTATTCACTGAGCTTATTTTAAAACCTACAGTTTAGGTCCCTAAGCTAAACGCCATGCATACAATTTGGTCCCTTGACGAAGTTATTTAAAATAGATTATCTTTTTGTCTGAATTTATTTCTTATAAAATACTTGTTAATTTGTTCTGTTTGCACACTGTACAATGCTCTGGAAAACAGTGGCACTGATAAATATTGCTACAATTTGAAAAAAAATGTTTTTTAAATTCTTTATTTTAGTTGTCCAAAGATAATACATACAAGCTTACAATGCCACAACAGCTAGAGTAAGCATATCATCAGACAAAAATAAACAGTTGTATCGCATTAGAGAACTGCACATTTTTTATGGAATAATGTAGTTTGTCACAGAGTTACATCCTAATGTCGAGATGTAAGAGAGATAGTGTAATATAGTACCTCAGGTTTAGCGATAGGCTATAATGCACAATACCTTCTTAATATTAGGTAGCTTAGTGGTGAATGGAAAAGAAAATAAATAACTGAGGTAAACATAACTGAATTAAGATAATGGCTGCCTGCTTTTGAGCGGCTTGAGGGTTTAGGCCCCAGTCCCTTGTTCAGAGTCAGGCTATGCCTCTTCATTCCTGCGTATCCATACTGCTAGCAGCCGCTGCAGTCCGTGTTCGTGAGCCTCTCCAGTCCCAGGCTTGAGAGAGGGTCGGCATCGATGCCCCATAGATCTTGATGTTCCCTTATTCCACCCCTTGCTGAGTGAGTCGTCATTCGCTGCTTGCCTCGGGTAATCTTGTGTCTCCGTGGGTGATGGAGGGCAAGCAAGCCCCTTATGGCTGGGTGGAACGAGCAGGTTTTCTACCCTGTGTGTTACTCTGAGTAGGCCTCTTCACCATCCGCTGCTGGACTATCCTGTCTCCCGACTGAGGGTTGACTTTGGTGGCTGAGATTCGTTGCTACAGTTTCAGCCAGAAGCACAGAAATTTTTTGTCAAGCCTCCTCAAGGAATTTGCTGTGGATTCATGCGGTATCCTCTGCATGGGACCCTCAACCATAAGGTTGCAAGGGAGTCATCCGCCATTTTGGAGCATCAAGGTTAAGGCAGTGCAGCCTGGATGTTGTGGTAAGTGCGAGTAAAGTCTCTGAGCTGCCATGAGGGGACCGGGATGACCCCTGCCGGCTGCCGGTCCAGACGGAGGAAACGGGGGTAGGAGTGCCGCGAGTCCAGGCCCTGGCCGAAGCATCTGCTGCTTTCCCTCAGCCCAGCCCCAGGTAGGTTGCAGCAAAGTTTTCAGGTTCTCGGTATGAGAAACACACAGATGAAGTATCGATCAGCTTGCCTGGGATCCCCTGACTTTAGGTACACATAGAGATTTGCATGGCAGCCTGATCTGCTGGGTTATAGCCTTTATCACAGTGAAATAGTTGGGAGTTCCGGCATACCACGTCTTGCTCCCTCGGAGGTCAGGAAATAAATAACTGAGGTAAACATAACTGAATTAAGATAATGGCTGCCTGCTTTTGAGCGGCTTGAGGGTTTAGGCCCCAGTCCCTTGTTCAGAGTCAGGCTATGCCTCTTCATTCCTGCGTATCCATACTGCTAGCAGCCGCTGCAGTCCGTGTTCGTCAGCCTCTCCAGTCCCAGGCTTGAGAGAGGGTCGGCATCGATGCCCCATAGATCTTGATGTTCCCTTATTCCACCCCTTGCTGAGTGAGTCGTCATTCGCTGCTTGCCTCGGGTAATCTTGTGTCTCCGTGGGTGATGGAGGGCAAGCAAGCCCCTTATGGCTGGGTGGAACGAGCAGGTTTTCTACCCTGTGTGTTACTCTGAGTAGGCCTCTTCACCATCCGCTGCTGGACTATCCTGTCTCCCGACTGAGGGTTGACTTTGGTGGCTGAGATTCGTTGCTACAGTTTCAGCCAGAAGCACAGAAATTTTTTGTCAAGCCTCCTCAAGGAATTTGCTGTGGATTCATGCGGTATCCTCTGCATGGGACCCTCAACCATAAGGTTGCAAGGGAGTCATCCGCCATTTTGGAGCATCAAGGTTAAGGCAGTGCAGCCTGGATGTTGTGGTAAGTGCGAGTAAAGTCTCTGAGCTGCCATGAGGGGACCGGGATGACCCCTGCCGGCTGCCGGTCCAGACGGAGGAAACGGGGGTAGGAGTGCCGCGAGTCCAGGCCCTGGCCGAAGCATCTGCTGCTTTCCCTCAGCCCAGCCCCAGGTAGGTTGCAGCAAAGTTTTCAGGTTCTCGGTATGAGAAACACACAGATGAAGTATCGATCAGCTTGCCTGGGATCCCCTGACTTTAGGTACACATAGAGATTTGCATGGCAGCCTGATCTGCTGGGTTATAGCCTTTATCACAGTGAAATAGTTGGGAGTTCCGGCATACCACGTCTTGCTCCCTCGGAGGTCAGGGTCCACCACCTACTATTTATTTGTAATTTTTTTTAATTTCTCTAATATTAAGCGTTTAAAGGGAAGTGGCAAGGGAACGTTTCTGTTATATATTTTTAAGCATATTGTGAGTACTTAAGATTGTTTTAGAGAAATATAGATGTCAAATTTCATAAAACTGTACAATCTGGGGGGGCGGGGCCTGACTGTCCCGGAGGAGAGATGTGCCTGGCTTGAGCTCCTCACTAATCCTGATATTTACAGCTTTTGTCGGCCCCACACAGCTCATATTGAGTGGAATCCAACGACTTACTAGACCTTCAAGGCACACGGTACTCTATACAGTGCTCCACAACTCGACAAGCGACCACTTGCTACATACACGAGAACATGTGGCCTGACATGCACTGCGCAGGGGAGGCGGCTGCTCTCTTGGCCTGGCGATGCCCAGCACCCGTCAACATCGCAAGGCTGCCCTGCCACCTACCCACCCCCTCTGGACCGGTGGGGGTCATCCCGGTCCATCTGTAGGAGGAATCCCTGATCTCACAACATCAAGGGACATTTCCATAAAGAATGCGGGAACTTTTGGCGACTCTAACCAGATGGCGGAAGGCATGCAGAGTTCCGGCATCGCCCCCAAAAAAGGTATCTTGTCCAAGTTAGACAGAAGCTTTGACGTCTTTTGCCAATGTCTAGAAAGCAGGATACATCAACCTAGCCCGCGAGAGTCGGCTGAACACATACCTCAGTGGATCATTATCTGGCAACTGCAGCCCACGCATCCGGAAGCAAACAAGGCGCCAAAATGGAGAAAGGGCAAGAAGCATCTGCCGCGGTTCCGCAAGACGACACACAAAAAGGTATCGAGGCAATTTAGGACCACAAAATGTCTGCGATACCAGAGGAAACCACACTTATGCTATATGGCTCTGCGCGCTGCGCTACATCATGGCTAGAAGACTGGACACTCTACCTTCTACTATGGGACTCTGATAAGCCCCCGGTCGGCATAGGCTGATCTGGACTCCCAGGCTCTTGGCCATCCATCTTGCCCATCCCCCACTACATCTGTTAGAGAGCCAGCTGGATGCCATTTTGTCACATTAATGAATTCATTTTTTTATTTTTTTTACATTTCAGACTTGTACCTGCCATTATATAATTACGTTATTACATATGTAGTATAGGCATTGGTATTCTGTTATCATTAATGTTTTCTCCCTTCCTTTTTCCCCTTGGATTCCCATCCCTTTATTGAGCATCCCAAACAGTGATTTGGGTTCGCTTCTTTCCTAATTAAAGTTCATCAATAGGGATAGACAAAGGAAGCAAGAGGGAGAAAACTAAATTTTTTAGACCTTATCGAACTCCCATTTATCCCCACCCTGTACCATCCCCCCAACATTTCTTTTAGATCCTATTACAAATTCCATTATTTCCATCCTTCTTTATTTATTTGTCTCTTGGAGAGCGAGATCACCATCCTATCTGCTTTACTGTTTTATAATTGAAAAAAAAAATGTTTTATTTATTTGCCAGATTTTTTCCGGGGACAACTTCTTGTCTCTTTATGTTATTAATTGGGAAGCTTTCTTACATATTTGTGTAACAAAGAGATTCGTGTTTCCATTTTCTTTATCCACATGTCCCACTCTTCTATCTGGATATATATTTTTCCCAAATTCATTAAAATACCCTTTTCCATTTTTGCCTGCCAGATGACTTGTGATATTACCTCTTACTTGGGAATTTTCATGTTTTCCAATTTCGTGCTAAGAGTAGTTTGGCTGCGTTTGTAATGTGTAATATTAACATTAATACATGTTTTCTCATTATTGGCCATCCTAGATTTAATAAGATTACTCCAGGTTCAAAGCCTAATTTCATCTCAATTATTCAGTGTATTACTTTTATTATTTTTCCAATAATTGTTTATGGGTATGCATTGCCACCAAATGTGGATTAGGTTGCCTTTGTTAATATCACATCTTCAGCACCTATCCGATGTCTCTGGGTAAATTCTCTTTTACAGTTTCCCTCAGCCCAGCCCCAGGTAGGTTGCAGCAAAGTTTTCAGGTTCTCGGTATGAGAAACACACAGATGAAGTATCAGTTTACAGTAAGGCTGTTAGATAAGATTTAAATGTTTTTTTTTTTTTTTTTTATAAGCAAAGAGAGAGAAAGCCAATGATAAAGGGGAATTCTAAACACCATAACTACTAATGTTCAATGTAGTGGTTAATGGGCAAACAGTCTTTAGACCCAGTCCCCCTGGTATTTATCAAACTGCTTTTCAGCAAATTGACAAACATTAATATCTTCCAGCATATATAGCCTAGACAGCTGCAACTCGGCTAATTATTATTGAAAATACAACGTTAGTTTGGTTGGCAATGGCTGGCTAAAACTTTGCACCTTCAGCCTATTACTGTTATCCCAAGTTGAACTGGCTGAATAATATCAAAATATAAGTCCACCAACCCCCTTGCCTTGGGAAGAGCTGAAGTGGATCCTTTCCCTGGGATCCAGTGTGGGCTTGTGTAGTCTTTGTGCTCTTCCAGCACTGCTCCCTTGCATGCTGTTTAGTGATGCCAAGCCCGGAGTAACATAAAGACCGGCTCCCAGCATCACCGCAAGGTGCGTGAGGGAGCGGTGCTGGAAGATCAGGAAGAGTACAGCTCCCTTGCATATTCCGCCTCCATTCTTCCCCAGCTGGACATCTCCTGGATGGCGCTAGAATGGCTAGCCTGCTACATATTGGCACATTTTGACTTTGATGTGCGTACCCCCACAGTTAAAGTTACACCGTGCCTATTCCACTTGTTCTGCTTAATGCCACTTCAGGTGCCAGGCTGTCACTCTCAATGAGTTTTGTCATCAATCTGGTAGTAAATTCTTTGATTTTTGCATCATGACCAAGTTGATAATTTGGTTTATTTATACATTTATATATAGTTTAAGAATTAAATGATAAACAGAGTTTGTATTTACTAAACACCAAACTGCAGGGAACTGAAAACAGAGCTGTTACGTTGAATAGTTGGTTTGGTACATATTGGCTATTTTTGCCTAAATTTTGGAATTTAGTTTTTAATTCACTATAATTTAATGTTTAGCCCTAGAGAAAGAGTTACACCATAAGCATTGTACACCCTCTGCAAAACAGACCATAACCATCTCACACCTCCTGCAGTACATATGATTAACATCTCGCATTCCCACCAAAATGAGACAGAAGAAATACCTAAAAGTATATACCGTATACCTGAGCTAACAAGGCTAAGAGCATCTGCAGAGAAAATTCTTCTTTTCATAATTACAAGAAGTAAAGTTTTCAGAAATCGGAGGTTAGTTGGGAGGAAATAAAAAATAAAAAAATAAAAAAAAAGTGGAAGATGAAGAAGAGGAAAAATAAGACAGAAAAGCAAACATTCTCTCTCCTGCGATTCCCTATTAACACCATGAATCTGACAGCCTAATTATCACAAGAGTCTCATGCTTTGAATAAATAAATATGCAAGTGAGCGCTTAGCGGTGGGAAGAAGGGAGATTCAGGCACTTCAACGGCAGACAGGCAGAGAAAAGTTTATTTTCAAATTGCATCCGCTTGGCGTCTTAATATCATATCGAACCTAATGAGGCACTTTGAAAGAACGTGAGTCACTCTACAAAAGTGTTTTTTTTTTCTCTTTATATAAGTTTGCAGCTCTGTAGAGTACACCAAATGTCATCAACTCAATACGGTATACAGACTGCAACATTTTAACAGTAGGGACAAGTTACCAGCAGCCACTAGCATATAGGGTTTGTGGTCTGCAGCCAATAAGCACATTCTTATCACTGAGTTAATAGCAACTGTGGTGATCACCACAGTACTGCCAGAACAATTAGCAGAACGGAACACTGTATTTGATAATTCATCACCTGTTTTTGTATTTGTGGCCAAATGTCATTAAAAAAATAATTTTAAGGAGCAATTGGCTAAGTGATTGCGGAAGTCACTCTTTTTGGCAGAAGGACTGCAAACTCACTTGAATTGGAAAGAAAAAAACAAAAAAACATAACATAAAACAAACACAGATAAGAAAGATAAAAGGACATCTATTATAAGAAAAGTACGGTAATATTTTTACTCACATTGGTGTACACAGCGAGCTTATTCAGTTTCTTTATTGGCATGCCAATTTGTATCTTAGCAAAAATACTATCTTTAACCCCTTAAGGACACATGACATGTGTGACATGTCATGATTCCCTTTTATTCCAGAGGTTTGGTCCTTAAGGGGTTAATGGCTGTTGTATATGATTAACATTGAAAATGGGAAAATGAAAACATCCAGGAATTAACGGATTTAATAGAAGTCCAAGAGGGATTTCGTTATTTATAATAAAAAGTGAAATACAAGAACAGGGTGGAAAGATTTTAAGTACAAGAGAAATATTTTATAGAATAGATAGAAGATACAGTACATGGACTAGCCTTAAAGTGGAAGTTCTAAGAAGAAGAAATACATGTTAACACGTTTAAAGCCCCTGAAAATGCTAAATAATATAATGAAGAAAAAAATTATTTTTCCGATGTTTTAAGGATCACCATCGGAAATGTGGGGCCTTGTAAATACCCTAAAATCGGAGTGTCAAACTAATCATTAACACTGCTTCTGTGTTTTGGGCCGCGTACCTCCAGTCTGAGCCTTTTTCATTTACACTTTTATCACTTTGCACTTTTTTTAGTCTCCTCCTTTTGTACAAGATTTGCATCTGTTTATAATCTGGAGTTCAAAAAAGCGTGGGAGGAGGCAGGGGGGTTTCATTATTTTTTATAAACTGGGGTTAACACGGGTTACGCTGCACACGTGATGCATTTCAGCATGTTGAAGTGCTTTATGGGAGTGGAGTGGTCCTTTTAAGGTAAAATGAGCTGCAATGGAAAAAAATCTCTAAGTCAGCTATGCTTTCAGTCCCACTTCCTTGGTCTTAAAATGTTAGCGAATAACCCTGTAGGTGTCTTGCCCAGGGACACTTACTGGTGAGGTGGTCTGACCGGGATTAAAAACTAGATTTCCTGGTTCTAAGGCAGTGATGTTACTACTGCTCTAACCAGATGATATAGAACATCATCCACATGTCCCTCATCTGCCTCTACCACCCTTTCGCATGTCGCCATAAGTGTATGCAATCCACCATCATTTTCTGCCATTATTTCCATATCCCTATAACTCCATGCCTGCCTCTCTATGTCTCGGATAGTTATTTGCCATCCCTCTCATGTCCCTCTTGTGTCTCTTCCATCTCCCCCATCTGATGCATCAATTCATTCCCCTCTATTATCCTCCACATTCTTTATTCCCACATTTGTCTGCTCCATCCTGGCTATGTAAAAGCTGTGAATGAATGCCTTCCCCTCTGCTTGGTCCCTCCATTGTAGTTTTACCACTGGGTAATATCAAGATAGATATGATATGAGGGGATACGAGGTAGCATCATGCTCTGCCCCTTCCATTCACAATGTACTGATTGCAGACTCAGCTCTTCACTGACATTTACATGAACAGTTCCAACTGTTAAATTGCAGCAGAGTTAATAATGTATGTAAAAAAAAAAGCAAAAACGTTGTAGCAGATGAGGGATTTTGGACATACCATGAGGGAAACAAAAAGGTGTGAGGATTTCCAGCGTAATTTAGGAGACCTAGAGTCCATTAGCATCCAGGAAGTGACTTTAGTGGCTGTCTGATTGACAGTCACTAGAGGTAGTCTTAGTCCTGCAGGGATTTATCTAAAACTTCAATGATTTATACTGCAGGTCTAAGGGGGGCATGGACACTGCACCTAAATGACTTAAATGAGCTGAAGTGGTCACTTTAAAACAGAAGTCATGTTACAGGAGAGCTGCTGGCACATACTTCTACCTTGTCATTTCCAGAGATAACATATTAGTAACCTTGCTGTGGCAAGTAACTTCAGGCTTGGCTAGTAGCATAGGACACACACTGTGTCCCTTTTCCCCCCACTGGTGTGAACAGGCAACAAGTTCATGTACAGAATACAGACATTACAATCTGCATTACTAGTAAGAAGATCACAATTAAACCCTTAAGAACCAAACTTCTGGAAAAAAAGGGAATCATGACATGTCACACATGTCATGTGTCCTTAAGGGGTTAAAGTATCAACTTCTTACCCTACCACGTTATTTTCTTAATAGCAGTGCATTTATTTGAAGCATCAGTTGCCTATATCACACAAACATATTAAAGATAGATTAAACAACATTTGTTATATAAATAATTACATTTTTTCTTCTTTTCTCTTTTTTCAAAATTTATTATTTTCCTTTTTGGAGGTTTTACAAAAATACTCTGTGCAAAATGGCATGGTTGTAAATAAACTAAATATTAAGATAGATGACAGATTCTGATTTAAAGAATCGGAGATCGTAACATTTTTTATGAACAAGAGATCGTCAACAGTAAAGATCTTACACTGAGTGGCCCAACAGGAAAATTTGGATTATGAAATAGGTGCATTCTCGGGGGGGAGGAGTGATGACGTAGGACGTGAACGCATGGGAGCGTACGTCCCCGATCACGGAGATGCTGGCGCCCTAGAGTGATGAGCCGCAGAACGCCCCAGACGGACGGACGGCAATAACCCGAGATTGCTAACCGAGCTGGGACAGAGAGGACTGGGACTGAGAAGAAGTTAGAGGAGGGCTGCAGAACTGCCCACAAGACTGAACTGCCGTAAGAGTGCTCACTCGGTAAAAACCCGCCTGAAGTGAAACCCCGCCGGCTGAGGGTCGGAGGAGGTGTGTTCAGCAGAGGGTGAGAGGAAGTCGGCTGCTGGGAGGATAAGTGGAGCGGCCAAACAGCAGTGGTTAGCGTTTGGGCTCCACTCGACATACCCCGATATACCCCCGAGAAGAAATGTAAGAAGAAGAAACGTAAGTGCAGCCTGGCGGGGGGGGAACGCAGAGACCTCTGGAGTAATGGAGGAATAGCCTTACTAAGTTTATTAAGTAACTTTAAGTGCTGAGCAACTTCAGGGGGGGAATCCCCTATCCCCTATACACAAGGAAGAATACACAAGGAAGAATCTCCTTTAAAACCCCCTATAATCTCCTATAAATCCCTTCCGATAAAACCGGAGTAATGGAGAAAGTAATGGAGAAATAATTTCACTAAGTAATTTTAAGTCTCGTGCAACTTCAGGGGGAGAATCCCCTATACACAAGGAAGAATCTCCTTTAAAACCTCCTATAAATCCCCTCCTATAAAAACCTCTTATAAATGTCTTAATCTCCCATTAATATTATAATATCTATCTATACAACCTATACAACAACCTATATAACTCTGAAAATCTCTGAAAAATCAAGACCTACAAATAAAAGAGATAAAGGGAGAAAAGAGGGAAAAGGAGGGGAAAAATATGTATATATACAGATAAGAGAAGGGGAAAAAAAGGGAGAAGAAAAGGGGGAAAAAGGAGAGGAGGAGTAGCTCTCTGCAGGCAAAGGAGACTATGATAACAGTAATATAGGAAGACCAAGCAATTCTGCTGAAGTAAAAGAAAAAAAAACTGAAAAATCCGATAATTCAGATAGGCAAAAAAAAAAAAAAAAACGAAAAAGAACGAAAAACGAAAAAAAGGGGTTTTAACAAGAAAAGTGAAATAAGTAAGGATTCTAAATCTGCCAATCTATCTGAAATAACGAAATACTGTTTTACGACCAGAACCCAGCACAAAGGCTTTAAAAAGTGATTTTAACATCAAAAGGTCCGTCCGAACCTGGTGTTTTTTTTTTTTGTTTTGTTTGTTTGTTTTGTGTTTTTTTTTTTTTTTTTTTTTCCTCTCTCCTCCTCTCTGGTCTGAAATGGCGTCCAGGAAAGGGCAAGAGAATAAACAGCAGATGAAGAGAGAAAGAGAGAAGAAGTTGGAAAGTAAGACAGAAAGAAGGCTTTCCTCCTCAGTTTCTGTGCAAACACAGAAACAAGAAACTGAACAACAAAATTTATCAGATTCCTCATCCCAATCATTTAAAGAAGTAGACAACCCATCTCCAAAAAGGATAGTTACAAATCCAGGCTTAAAAGAATATAATTCGGACGAAATACTTATGCATCTAGAGTCCTGCTTTGAGCGTCAGTCAGAAAAAATCAAAAAAGAGATCCATGAAGGCTTTATGGAATTTAAAATGGAACTATTACAGATGGGAAAAAAACTCAAGCAGAATGAAGAAAAAATAGAATCGCTAGAATTTCAGCAAGCTTCAACAGAAGACACTCTTGGAAAGACAAACAAAAAAATAGAGGAGATGGAACTTAAAATTGCAGATTTGGAAGATCGCTCACGGCGCAACAATCTTAGAATTAGGGGAATTCCTGAATCCATCAACAGTGACAAACTGCAAGATTACATAATGGAGATTTTTTCCCAATTGGGCATACAAACATCAGATCTAGCAAACTGTCTGGAAAGAAGCCACCGTGTTAGGAAACCAGACTTTGTGTCCCAAAGCGAACCCAGAGATGTAATGATCTGCTGCTCGGCATATAAATTGAAAGAACAAGTCTTAAAAGTATCAAGACTTACTAGGCTGAAGGATCCATACAGTGAAATTATGATTTTTCCGGATATCTCCTATCATACTAGGATTAAAAGAAAACCATTTGCAAGTTATACAAAGATTCTACGTCAGAAGAATATTAGATATACTTGGGGCCATCCCTGCAAAATCATCGTTTCATACGACGCAAGGACATATTCCTTTTCGGAGGTTACAGCAATTTCGAAATGGATCAAAGAACAGCATTTTGAATTGGACAAACCAGCAGATGAGGACAAAGGTCGCAGGAGAGAAGCTGAAAAATAAATAGAAAGACTTTCTTTTTTTTTTTTTTCTCTTTTTCCCCCGGAGGCCATGAGACTGACACCTCTCCCAGGGACTCTCCTACAACTTGATTATATAGATTGTAATGATACTGTGTATTAAGAGTAATGCAATTAGAGGGATTCACTATAGTATAGACATAAGTTAATTGAAGTCATATAAATAATTGAAATTTAAGAAGACATGTTTTTTTTTTTTTTTCTCCTCACTTGAAAATGACTACGACATACAAAATTGGGCCACTTAAAATTCTAAAGAACACACAATCACTAGTGTTTTTTTTCTGTTTTGTTTTTTTTTCAATTTAAACTAGTCAGACTGCGGGATGAAGCTTGGGAGCTAAAATTGCCCTAGATCTGATAAATCACAAAAGTGTGGGGATTGAATAACCAAATTTAAAAATGAGAATTATGAGTATTGATATTCACGCTTATAGATATAGTCCGAGAATTTCAAGGCACAATTAGAGGAATTTAAGGTCACAAAAGACATATTGAAAACTGAATGTAAATCATTAGCACTATTTAAGGATAGAAAGACAATGTTGGACATGATATACCAACTTTTGATAGGGGCGGTTTAGACACTAAGGATCACTATGAATTTGATAATAATATAGGTTAACTAGAGATTAAAGCATTAGAAGGAACGGTAGGACGACATAGAGACATGAGAAGAAGAAAACGGGGGGAAGGGGGAAGGCAGAGGATACAGGTATAAAGAAAAAAAAAATTTTTTTTTTTTTTTTTCTGACATCTAGGAAAGCGTATTATCTTGGGGCCGAATTGGAATATCTGGCTCTTATGCTCCCTAAGAGGGGCAGTTCAGCATCACTATACTGATCCTGTATTGGATCTAATTGGAGGTTATGCGAAAGAGGGTTTATCGCAGGACCATCCATACTTCCTTGAAGGGATGTTTCTTTGTAACTGTGTGTGTTAATGTAAATGTTGTGTGGTTCTCTGAATGGTTTAAGTTGACGATGAAAGATAAAATTCAATTATACAGAGGGGGCGTGGCTAAGCGATTGAACTGCATGGCCGCACGGTCTCAGAGCTCCGAGACACATCGAGACAATCACAAACTTTACCCGCAGTACAGCCGACCCGAAACAACAGGAAAGGCAGGCGGTAGACTCACATCTCAATATGGGTCGGAAAAACAAGAAGATAAAGCCCGACAGGCCCCGATCAAGCCATGACATTGGCGTGCTCCTAAGGCAGGCACAACAGGCCGGCGGGCCCAAAATGGCCGACACTCCTGAGGCCTACTCAGACCTGTCTGAAGAACTATCCCTGGAGGAAGACGAAGACGAAATGCCGACTAGATCAGCACCAGCAGCTCAACCGGTCAGCCCAGACAAGGAGCCGGTAACGACAGCGGTGCTGAAAAACCTGCTGGCGGAGCTACAACATAATATCCTGGCTGACGTAGCAAACCTACGTGCAGACCTCCAGGGCCTGACAGGCCGGATCGGAGCCGTAGAAGCGTCCACAGAGGAGCATACACTACAAATTGCCTCCATGCAGCAAACGATACGGGGGCTTCAGAAACAGAATGCAGCGTTCGATACCAGATTGGCGATATTGGAAGATATGCGGCGCAAAAACAATTTAAAAATCCGAGGCATCCCAGAGGCTATACCCACAGAGGAGCTTCCACATATGATGAGGCGCCTCATGACAGCATTGTTGTCTCCACGACAGGCCAAAGCCATGACTATGGAGGACTGTTTCCGCATACCAAAAGCACCGAAAGCACCAGCAGCAGCTCCGAGGGATCTAATAGTCCGCTTCCGCAATGGCAGGGACAAGGCGGCTATGCTCACGGCCTTCAAGGACCGGGATTCTTACACTTTTGAAGGTACGCACATCGCCTTTTATCCAGACCTCTCGGGAGGGACACTGGCGTGGCGGAGATCCCTCAGACCAGTTACCTCCCTCCTCAGGCAGAAGAGCATTCAATACAAGTGGCGGCTGTCACGCACCCTATTAATACTGCACGGAGAATCCCAGCACACAGTCCGCGACTTCACCGAGGCTCAGGCTCTATTGCATACTATAGGACTCTCTATGGACTCACTGCCACCAGACAGAGCCCAAAGGCCCAATCCTGCACCTCCACGCTGGGACCCGGCAAAAGTGACCGCATTTGTACCGCGGAAGCCTCCTCCGGCCCAGCCGCAACGGTCACCACTTGAACTTTTGAACTCTTGCCTCTATTACGGGGTACCCACCACCCGTAGCTACTCAAAGTTACCCTAAGCTACTATAAGTAATGTTTTATATGTTTTCTTAGCACTTACTCATGTTAGGCTTCACCCTGGACGCAGACACATAGGCACACTCTCGTAGAGCGACCCTCTGACCGCACACCAACCCCCCTATACCCGACTGACTCGCACCAACGATGGACACAAGCAGCCCCTTAACCGGGTGCCAAACTCCTGGCCCCTGCGATAGCCCAAGCGAGACTAGCAAACACTGGCAGTAGACACTTAGCAGACTAGTGCCTGGAAGGTACCATGTCTTCCGTGAACACCCACACCTGTGGCAAGAGCTTAGTTGCCCGGACATCACCCTCACCCACAGTGTTTACGGATGGCATAACTCTCTACAACTGTCACATACCATCAGCAGCATACCCGACGCATCAGTCACCCAATATGACCGTTACTATGTTACATATATCCTGCTTTACATAACGACGTTTCACTTACGGTATCTCTCTAAACAAAAAGAATGTGCAGAATTACTGTTAGCCACGTTGGAACTGTATATTAATGTTTTGCCCTGGAATGCTATTGTGGCACCAAGGGCCCATTTGTTCTTAACCGCACAACAAAAATAAAGAATTTAAAATTCAATTATACAGAATAGTAAAGAAAGTTGCCTATCCTGAAGAGTATGTAACCTTGAGTAAGAGGGAAAGAAAAGAGAAAGAGAAGGAGAGGAGGGAAGAAAGAGAGAGCAGGAGGAAAGTAGGATAAAATTCACATGTTAAATATTGTTTCAATCAATGCGCAAGGCTTGAATTCCCCGCAGAAAAGAAGACTCTTATTTGATCATATTAAAAGGGAAAAGGCGCAAATTATAGGCATTCAAGAGACCCATTGGCGTAGAGCAGATGAAGGGAAATTTAGCTCAAATGACTTCCCCAGCTCAGTATACTCTTCTCTTAAAGGTAAAAAAAAGAGGGGAGTAGCCATTTTTTTCTCAGCGACAGTAAATCTTGTGATTAAATATTTAAAAACCGATGCGCTGGGTAGATGGATTATTCTAGTCTGTACAATAGACGATAAACTTTATACAATTGCCAATATATATGCCCCGAATACTTCGCAGATTCAGTTTCTATATAAATTCTTCTCACAATTAACTAAATTTAAACAAGGAAAAACTTTAGTTATGGGCGATTTTAACTTAGTAATGGACCCCTACATGGATAGAAAGTCTGAAAGGTCCAAAACTCCATCGAGGAATGCTTCAAATCTGGCAAAAAAATTTCGAAATATAATACAAAGTGAAGCCCTCCACGATTGCTGGAGGACATTTCATCCTATGGAGGAAGACTTTACATGCTTTAGCAAGACTCATTGCTCATACTCAAGAATAGACTTTATATTTGCTGATCGAAATTTAACGGAAAATGTAAAATCTGCGAAAATAATTACGGTGACATGGTCAGACCATAATATGGTGAAAATACAATTAAAGAATAACTCTCCAAAGCATAGACCAGAGTGGAAATTAAATGACAAGCTATTAATCCCTAAATCTAACGAGGAACAGATCGCAAAGGCGATAGACCTATACTGGCTAGATAATGACAATAACGAAGTATCCTCAATCACAAAGTGGTGCGCATTTAAAAGTGTTATAAGGGGACACCTTATTAGTTTAGAAGCTCAGGATAGGAAAAACCGTCAGGAATCCCTCTCTAGCCTATATATTAAATTAAGTGAGTGCTATAAAAAAAACACTGAGACACCGACAAGAACAATTTCAAATCAAATTAGGATAATAGAAAATAAAATAAATGAAATTCTGATAGCTAAAATAAATAAGAACCTCCAGTATATGAAAATAAATTATTACTATAGGGGGAATAAGGCGGACAAACTTCTTACTAAAAAAGTTAAAAATATACAAAAAAACAAATTTATTACAAAAATAAAACAGGGAAACGAAATAGTATTAGATCCCCAAAAAATTGGAGAAATATTCAGAAATTACTATTACAAACTTTATAACTTACCAGCTACATCCTCTCAGGAGGAGCTAGATAGTTATTTTCTAAATATTCATCTCCCTAGATTAGATGATTCTCAATTAGAACAATTGAATACAGAGATTTCATTTCAAGAAGTACATGACGCCATTGTCACTATGAAAAAAAAAAAAAGCACCAGGCCCAGATGGGTTTACAGATTTCTTTTTTAAAACATTTAAGGATAGGCTGATTCAGAGAATGGTTGATTGCTATAATTTAGCGATGAATACAGGCAAATTTCCTAAAGAAATGTTGGTGGCAAATATTTTACCTATTCTAAAAAACAATAAAAATCCAGAAGAAATAAATAACTATCGACCAATAGCACTTTTAAATAATGACTATAAAATTTATGCCTCTATCATCGCCAAAAGAATTAGGAGTATAATCTCCTCTTTGATTTCAGAAGACCAGGCAGGGTTTATACCGGGCAGGATGTCTTCCAATCATATCAGGAAGATATTAAATATTTTTACAAAGATCCATATGAATAAAATCCCCTTTTTAACGATGGCCTTAGATGGAGAAAAGGCATTCGACAGAGTCGGATGGAACTTCATGCAATCAACTCTAAAGGCTTTCGGATTTGCAGGACGGATTATCCCGGCAATTATGGCCTGCTACTCCTCACCATCTAGCAGGATTGTGGGAGGGGGGATTAAGTCTGATTGGTTCTCGGTATCGAACGGCACCCGTCAAGGATGCCCTTTATCCCCATTACTATATATTTTATCAGCTGAACCCCTGGCATATGAAATACGGAAAAATGCCGGAATAACAGGGATAAAAAAAAGAGATAAACACTTTAAGATATGCCAATATGCGGACGATACACTGTTAATGTTAACTAACCCAATTAAATCAGTACCAGCCGCTATGCAAGCAATTGAAAATTATAGCCGCCTTTCAAACTATAAACTTAATGTTCAAAAAACGATGGTATTGCCCTTTTACATGCAAGAGGCAGATTACCAGTATCTATCTGAACACTATGCCTTTAGGTGGGAAAAAAAGGGATTTGTTTATCTTGGGATCAATATAGTGAAAAATCCGGAAAACATAATGAAGGCTAACGTAAGCCCCTTGATTGAAGAATGCACTCAATTGTTAAAACACTGGAACTCTATGCAGTTATCCTGGTGGGGACGGGTTAATTTCATTAAAGCATATATTTTTCCCAGGTTTATTTATCTATTGAGGATGATTCCGATTCAGATACATCCCCATCGACTTAAGCTTATAAATAAGATTTTCAGAGATTATGTATGGCTTCAGAAGAAACCCAGATTGGGACAGGAGCTTCTATATATGAAATATAAGCAAGGTGGGATTGGTTTTCCAAACATCTTTTTATATCATCAAGCGGCTCAGTTAATGCATACCCTTCCACTAATTAGACAGGATAAAATTTCACAAAGCTGGTTTGAAATAGAGGGAGAAGATATTACCACTCCATATAACAATTTATATCTAATGTGGCCTACAAGAGAAAAAAAACGAAATAAAAATAGAGGGTGTACTACGGACAACATTATAACAAAACCTCTTGTAAAATTTTGGGTCCAGCTTAAAAATCAACTAGACTTAAAAAACAAAATATTGCCCGCTATGCCCTTCAAAGCGTTAGAGGTCTGGCTAGAAAATTTGGATTCAACAGAATGGCTGGAGAAGGGGATCCAAAAAGTGGCAGACATAATAGAAGACGGCAGGATTCTGCCTTTCTCCGAGATTAGGAGAATATATGGTCTTTCAAATGCACAGACTTTTAATTTCATTAGGATTAGGAGTTTTTTACAAAGCTCCCTCAGTAGGATATCAAAGTCATCTTCAGTAGCCAAACTAAATGAATTAATAGACTCAGAGAAGGACATAAAATTATTAACCAGATGTGTTGAGATTATGAAAAGTGTAAAAGGATATGTGCAGCCTCTAGCAAAATGCAAATGGGAAAGAGATCTATCGATAGAAATTAATATAAAGGAATGGAATAGGGCCCTCCAAACAGTATACTCAACAGTACACTGTTTAAACATAAGAGAAGCCCACTATAAGCTTCTAAATCGATGGTACTTGACCCCAAAACAGATTCAGAAATTTTCGAAGGAAGGAACCGCCAGCTGCTGGCGATGCGGCAGTGAGGGGGCAAACGAATTGCATATATGGTGGGAATGCCCTCCAATTAAAGCAGCATGGGATCAATATATGAGACATATTAATTATCTTCTAGACATCACATGTATCTGGACCCCAGATGCTTTGCTACTGCACATAAATCTGCCGCATTTAACTAAAGATAAGAAATGTTTGCTGATACATGCTCTGATGGCATTTAAGGTAGCCATAGCAAGAAATTGGAAGACAACCGCAATTGATTCCTGGCCATCTATTAAGGCGACTATTTTAACTCAATGCAAAATGGAAAGGGGTATAGCACTATACTTAAATATTAATATTCGCTTATTTGAGATATGGGATGAATGGATAAAGGTTCTTGAAAATTCAATCGATAGCTTACTTTCTGACTAATGGGATTTCTCAGCAAAGAGGAAATAATTATGAATCAGGATAGGCAAAAAAAAAAAAAAAAAAGAAAGAAAGACAAACAAATAATGAAATGTCAACTTTACTATTGGTATGTCTGTTTATGAATGGGTACAGTGGCTGTACGTACGAATGTTAGAAGGGGAAGGAGATTCTGACTCCGATACCCTTGAATCCAGCAGAGTTTATATGGGGGAAGAATTATGGAGATTTAAAAATTTAAAAAAAAAAAAAAAAAAAAGAAATAGGTGCATTCTAGTGGATCAGACAATAGACAGTCAGACGGTCTACTACTACATAAATGGACAGTGAATCAGACAGAGGGAGAGTTAACTCTGAAGCCTGTGAGATTACAAGCTGTAGTGGAGGACAGGAATTTTGGAGGAAATCAGGCTCGCTCTATATCAACCCAACACATTTTATCCTGTGGGATATTCCCAGAGGACTTCTGTCCAGAACTCTGAGAGTTTGAAATAATACTGATGGCATCGAACACCCACATCCCCACTAGACTGCGGATATATAGCAACAAGTCTGGGAGAGATGAGTTTGTGTGTGGTTCCATATAAAGTGAAATATTTAATTCTGTGGTTTCACAATGGCTTGAGATATAAATACTGAGCAAGGAGTGTAAAACGTTTTTTAAAAGATTTGGAGAAAGATATTAATTTAAATTGTAAAAACGTGGCCTAGGCAGAAAATGGTGTAAGGAGTCAATTTCCCTAAATACTGCACCAGTCTCTCAATAAGAAGCCAGAGGCCATGTATATGGTTTTATGCCAGACTAACATGCACCTTCTGTGGGCAGCACACTGTTTGCCTTGGTGGGCAGGCCCCGTCTTGAACATCACCAGTAAAGCTTCGCTAGTGTGTGAACAGTGGCGGTATACAGACTGCAACATTTTAACAGTAGGGACAAGTTACCAGCAGCCACTAGCATATAGGGTTTGTGGTCTGCAGCCAATAAGCACATTCTTATCACTGAGTTAATAGCAACTGTGGTGATCACCACAGTACTGCCAGAACAATTAGCAGAACGGAACACTGTATTTGATAATTCATCACCTGTTTTTGTATTTGTGGCCAAAGTCTAAATACCCCTTGAGCTGCAGTATCTGGTTCCCTATTGGACTACCAGATTATGATAAATATGTAGAAATATACACCATGCACGTGGGATTCAGCTGGTATTTCTAAAAGAAAACAAATAAACAAAACATAGTGTGATAGAGTTAAATACAAGAGACACTCTCTGCTATAGATTGCACTCACTATATATTGAAATAAGAAGCGATCCTAGGATGCCTCCCTTAAAGTAGTGGGGGGCTAACATCTCCTTCTCAGTGTTGAAGTTATCACCATAAATCAGGAACCAGCCAGGACTACGATAGTAGCTGAACTTAAAATGGCTTTTATTTTCAATAAAAGTAAAAATGACAATAAAATAATCCGTCTGAATATGTATATTACCTCTGGATATATTTACCCTCGGGCTATTTGTTTATATTTGCTATAAGGCCAAAATTAGCAAGCTCTCCCCTGGATTGGAGGGGAAAGGACAGTCCCGAAGGATTGGAGAAGCATGGCATCAAATAATGTTAAACACACTCTGGATACCCTTAGTGATAATGCATGGATTATCAGTCAAGGGGGTCAAAATATCCAGTAGCTCTTTGAAGTAGCTGTGGCCTTGTTTCTGTGAGCATTAAAATAATACACAATGACTAGTAGTATGACAACGTGCTTATTAGCACCAGTTGTGAATGATTGAAGGTCAGACTTGAACTGCTGTAGATTTTAATTCCTAGCATTCTCACACAGCAGCTGGCTCTTTACACTGTGTTAAGAGTATCAGACATTTTCTATGCCTGCTTGGTTCCATTATGAACGTTACATTTTATTGATCTTGTCCTTGGTCATTGTTGACTTCTTTTTTAATCATTGTCTAGACTATATTTTTTCTTAGAATCTTGGTGGAACACGGGAACATTGAAGTACTTCCCATAGTTCGAAGAATTATGCAATTAGTAGCTAACCCTACATGGCCTAAACATCTTAACTTCCATCCGTCTACAGCCGTCTTGCATTTTCTCCTGTCTGTCTGTGCTCAGTTTTTATCCCCTTTGCTTTCCTCCCCTATGACTCCTTTTTGATTAGATCCCTTACCTGTGGCTTCCAATGATCATTGATTTCTACATTTATTCAGCATCATTTATCTTCATCCCTCCTCTACTTTTTCAGCCACTCTCCAATTCCTGCCTATATTTATATCCTATCTCTCTCCCTCTCTCACCGTTCCTGTCTGCCGTTGCATGCACTTTCATCTGTTCCCTCGGGGACTGGAGATGTCACCGCGGGATTTGCTTGTCCGCCTCTCATACAGTGGCAGAGCCCCATGGCTTTGACAAACCTCATTTAATTGGGAGGAAGCCAGGAGGTTTTGAAAGAACTCACATGTCTACGGAACTCCTTTTATCAGGCATAATTTAAACTCTGCATGAAAAAAAAGCCTATATGTAGAAAAGAAAGTCAAACTCCCTCCTGCTGTGAAATTCCCCCTCTTTCCTCCCCAGATAGGCAGGTTCATATAAGATTCTATCTTTTTATTTTTATAAAAGTGTCAGTGTACATTTATGTTCTACAGCTGTCTGCGGAGAAGGAGAAAAATGTTAAATATCTGTCCCCCTCTCACCTTCTCCCTCTGTTTGCAGCACCCTATTCAATATTTACAAATGACAGAATTAGCAGATTTTTAAGAAGCATCAAATATTTGTAGGCAGAGTAATTACTTTCAAAAGCTATTTAAAATTGTGTGTTTTCTTTCACCACATAGAGCTCTCTCTCAGCACCTAAATCATTTTATCTAATGCCGATTCGATGATTGATGATACATAAAAAGAAAGGTATGGGTAAGCATATCCTCTTAAGACTTGCAGGATTAAAAAAAAGTTCAGAATGACGATGCCCAGTGTGATTATAAATACATAAAAATAAACTGACTCACAATTTTAGAGCACTGTGGAATATGTTAAATAAAAAATAGTTTTATACATAGGTGTAAAAGATGTGTATTTTATTGCCAGAGATAATACCTCCAATAAGAGGCGTAAATCTATTAACTATTGTGGTTTAACAACTCAGACATTCTTGTGCAATTTTATTTCCAGCGATAAGGCCATGTTTATGTATCATGTGTTATCGCATGTGTAAAGGGTGTATAAAAACTCAGATAATGCTGATAGTTTACACCATAAATCTCATTAACACAAGTTGTAAAGCATTTTGCTTGCAAGAAAATAAACCTCAAAGTATCTAGATTGTATTACTATATGTACACTAGATTGTGGTTCCTACACTTTAGTCAAGCACTTCTTTAAGTCCTTGGTATTTGTCCACCTTTTCATGTCCCTTCTTTCTAATGTTATAGTCACTGGTTATTGCCACATCCACCACCACTACAGTCTTCCATTCCTTGTCTACCACTACAGTGTCAGGTTGGTTGGCCACTAATTGCTTGTCTGTCTGGATCTAAAAGACTCACAGAATCTTAGCCCTGTTATTTTCATCAACCCATATTTGGTATATGCCATCTGGACATGGGTCAAGCCCATATTCTGTGCAGATAGTTTGGTATACAATTGCAACAACTTTTGCCAAGCTGTCCCTGCTAACATATGTGCTGGATTGTGTTAGATTCCTCTTTGCACAGCCTGCACCTTGGGTCTTGTCTGGTATGGTAGACCCTCACTTCTATTGATCTGGTGCTGTGTGCCTGTTTCTGTGCTGCTAGGATTAGTGCTTCAGTGATGTCTTTCAGTCATCCATTTTCCAACCACAGGTAAAGTTTCATAATGTGGGCCACATACACTATCTGCCAGTGATACACCCTATATATTATATATTCCTGTCTGCCTGCACCACCAATGCCTCCCCAATCTGTCAGTCCCTATATTGGCTTCCCATAAGATATAGGGTTCGGGTAAAGATTCTGGTACTTGCTTACAAATTTCTTCATATTGCTGCTCCTACCTATCCTCCCTAATACACAAGCACGTCCTATCTAGGCCACTACGATCTACCGAAGACTCTCTGTTCATACTCTCACCTCTATTCATACACTCATCTCCAAGACTTCTCCAGGGCTGCGCCGTCACTTTGGAACTCTCTTCCCTGCTCTGACTCTCACCCAGTCTCCAGTCCATATTTTGAATTAAATAAATTGTTAATAGGTTTCCCTCTCCTGCAACTGTCATCCAAAAATACCCCACAAACAACAAAACACCCCACTAAGTCCCTAGTGAAAACTATTGTAGCAACCTACTTTTCCACCCTACCCTTACCTTTTGTGTCACTATGCCCCACTCCTTCTCGCATGTAAGCTCATTTGAGCATGGCCCTCAACCCCTTCTGTTTCTGTGTGTCCAACTCTTCTGGTTACTTACAAATACTTGTCTGTTGGTCCACTAATTATACAGGGCTGCGGAATTTGTTGGCGCTTTATAAATAATAATTATATATATATATATATATATATATAATTATTATATGTATATACACACTCTCTCTCTCTCTCTCTTTGACATATATATAACATGAAATAAAGAAAATAACTGTCATCAAGACTGAATCATCATTTTAACCTGGCCATGTACACCTGTTTTGTTCAAATTGATGTATTTATTTTTGTGTGAAACAAGAGCCACAGGTGTTCTTTTTCTCATATATGTCTATTTGGTTAGAGACTGCACTGAGGCGGATGCTCTTACAAAGCAGGAGAGAACAAGCATGCATATACGACCACCCATCTAGTACAGATTTTCTATTACACATTTCCTAAAAAGTATGTATTTTTTAACAGAGATTTTAGAGTAGAAGTATTATTGGTGGCACAAAACTGGTGTCCAGCTATTGTAGAAAGATAAGCCCCATGGTTATTGTCCAACTTAAGCATGACAAAGCATCATAGGAGTTGGCGCTTCATAACAACTGGGGCCAATTTTGGCCTCTTTGGATTAAGCAGTATGAATATGTTAGTACAGTAATAGTTAAAGTTGAACCATAGATGTTTGTGGACAACTTTCCAGTGTTACCCAGCCTGTGCTATCCCCAAATAAAGCAAGCAGTGCATATTGGCACTTATCTCCCATGTATAAAACTAAATTAGACTCCACAAACATTGTAGTAGCATAATGAGTTTATATGGTTTGACCAAATACATAGATTACTCTATTACTAAAGGTATTTTCAAATAGCTTTACAGAAATTAATTACGAACACTTTTATTTAAGAGTGAATCAGTACATATTTGCAAGCTTATTTGAGCAGGCCAATCTTCACCTCTTAAACCTGTTAACATCCCTATTATCTGTCAATTGCTTGCTGTTATATACCACACTGTATAACTGTTAACCGCTGCGGAACAAGTGGATACAACATAAATGCTTATAATAATAATAATTTATAATGGAAACATGACAAGATAGTACACTGATAATCTGGACTACACTGGGGAAAGTGACATTTGTACTACAACAAAGCATGTAGTCCTGAAGAATTTGGCTTTCATATCTTTTGATGTTTTTGATATAACTTAATGGTGAACGCATTAGCAGTGCTATGCATTGGCGGATACAGGGGAAGCATCAGGATAACCTGACTTGAAGCAGGGGCTGTATGAGGGGTCACCCCTAATGGCCTCCAGGGCCACCACTTGTTACATCTGTTACAGATACAGGGGAAAGGGCTATTTAATTGATTTGTCAGGCAGGAGTCAGAGTGTCAGTGTTTTAGCAGAAGCTGCATGCTTAGATGTTTGTAGGTATTGGTCACTGTATGCCTATTTGTACATTAGTGAACCTGTGCTTTTGTGAATGTATGTGTCCATCTTTTAGAATTTGTCACAAAGTGCCCCTCTCGGTGGCCCAGTGTTATGTTGCATTACATATTCTGGAGAGTGCTTCCCATTTCTTTTTTTTTCAGTTTGACGTCATCAAGTCAATACACGTACCAGAGAGATTATAGATAAATAGCCAGCATCATTACAAAATGGACAGATTCTTACAAAAAATTTTTTTTAAATAAAAATATCTATCCACATCTACAGCAAATCCACGCATTTCTTTTACAGCTGGAATGTATATATTTAAACTAATTTGTTATCACACAATGTATGTCTCAACAGTTTAGAGGCTGCACCCATTCCTAATGCGAAAGATGAGCTAATACGGTACTGTTACAAAATGGTCGCTGACTCCTGCAGTTCCCTCTAGAAGAATGCATGTTTATTTAGGAATTCGAAGCCCTAACATGACCAGATGGGGAATTGGAATTCTTTCACAGAGGGTCGAACTCTCCAGAGTGTTGAAATCCTACACATTTATAGGTCTACATACAAAGTGAACTGGGCTGTCTGGGATTTAAGAGATAACCCAAATAAAAAGAGTTGGCATGTCAGGAATTTATGTGGTAATCCTACAAAAGGATTATCAAGGGACCTTTGGTCATCATGTGATGAAGACATTGCCATATTGTTCACAATGAAGCTCTGTTGTAATGCAAGCAATATATACATATATGTATTTATGTGTATAAAGGGACACTCCACTGCCCAAATAATAAACAAAAAATGTAAATCCATCTTTAGTAGATATATCATGAATTAAAACATGCATGCATTTGAATATGTATTTTTGTCATTGGGGGTATATCTATAAACAGGTTGCACAGGGGGGCCCGTCTGACCGCTGAGGAAGATGGCAGCATAAACCTGCAGCTCCCTCTTCCCAGTTAACTCAATCCGCAAACATCCGCACATACGAGCGCTAACAAAGCCAAAGAAAGCCCGGACAACAGCACGCCAAACACCCCACGCGCGAAACTAGTCATGGGTGGCGGAAAACAACGGAAAGATCCCAAAGAACAGACCCCGTCGGTCACCACGCTATTCCGCTCACAGCAAGAGCCCGACGGACCGTCCTTCCGCCAAAACATGGAAGGGACAGGAAGAGACGCGGCTGAACCCACTGGCACATCGCCAGATGCCCCTTTAACCCTGCAAGTAATGCGTTGAATGCTACAAGAAGCCACAACGGACATTAAGTCCCACATGGCATCGGAGCTCAATAAGAGACTCACAGGCCTCCTCGAGGATATCGACTCCCTGGCACAGAGAGCAGACGAGACCGAGGAACATATCACCGGACTCACCTCCAAATCCCAGAAGCACTCCCAAGATATCGCCTACCTCCATGCGAAAATAGAAACCCTGGAAGAAAACATGGAATACTTAAACAACAGGTCTCGGCACAAAAATATAAGGATCAGAGGCCTATCTGAAAACGTCACGCCTGACGCTCTACACACCACACTCACAGGCCTATTCCGAACTATCCTACCGGAGGCCTCCCCGCAAGATCTCCTCATGGACCGGGCCCACAGGGCACTCCGGCCACCAACCCTCAATCCCGACTCACCTAGGGATGTTATTGTTCGCCTGCACTTCTTTGCAATAAAGGAACGGATCCTCAACATCTCCAGGGCTAACCCCCCTCAATACCAAGGGACTCGTCTGGCTTTCTTCCAGGACCTAGCCCCATCCACCCTAAAGAAAAGAAGAGATCTAAAACAACTCACCCTCACGCTTAACCACTATGGGGTCCGATACATGTGGGGTCACCCCTTCAAGCTGATCGTCAGAAAAGAAGGTCAGACCCATATCCTGACAAGTGCTGCAGAAATGACCCCATTCACAGAATCGCTGGGACTCACTCTCCTACCGGTCCAGCAAACCGCCTCCATGAACGCGAGGAGCAGGCCGCGACCACAACGAGACAGACTCTCGGACTCCCCCCGCCGAACACCGCGCAAGAGGGCCTCCGCGAGACCTGAAGACCAGAATTAAACGCAGACCTGTAACCTCCTGGATGCACCTCCGACTGACATGATTGAACGCACATGCCCACCGATGACAGACCACCTGGAACTGGCAAACATTCTTCCCCTGTCCCCCCACCCCAGCCCTGTAGCCCAAGATCTCGCTCTCCCCCCAACAAGCGAGCACCTGACACCGGAGCCCTGAAACTCACTATGACGCACCTCACGGCTATACAGACCCCCCCAAGACCCTCAGGTCTTGCGCCCGATGGACAACTGAACACGCTACCACATCAAATCGCGAATGCCTTCCAAAACTACTATGCCTCGCTCTACGACCACGCCCCTGAAACACGACAGGACCCCACCTCCATGAGAACGAAAATAGAGACGTTCCTAGAACGCATCCCCATGCCCTCACTAACGGAAGAGGGACGCCAAACACTCAACACACCATTAACCACTGAGGAGATTGCGCAAGCAATAACATCCCTGAAGCCAAACAAATGCCCGGGCCCTGATGGCTACTCCGGCCTCTACTATTAAACTTACCCAACGGAACTCCTTCCGCACCTCCTAACACTGTTCACCTCCATCATGGACGGCGATCTCCCCCCCCCCAGACATGTTACAGACAAACATCTGCCTAATACCGAAACCCGACAAAAATCACCAAGACCAAGGCCACTACAGACCAATCTCACTACTCAACACTGACATCAAAATCTTCACAAAACTACTAGCAAACCGACTACACCCATTTCTCCCCAAACTGATACACCCAGATCAGGTAGGCTTCATCCCATACCGCCAAGCATGCGACAACACTAGGAGAACGTTCGACCTCATCTGGTTAGGAAACCGTTGCAGGCACCCCACACTCCTCCTCTCCCTTGACGCTGAGAAGGCATTCGACCGCATCCTCTGGCCCTACCTATTCGCAACCCTCGATAAAATGGGCTTCCCTGGGACTTTCATAGAAATGATCAAGGGATTATACTCCCAACCCACAGCAAACCTTCTCATCCCGAACGCCCAACCCCCCACCTTTACGATCCACAATGGCACACGACAAGGCTGCCCCCTTTCCCCTCTTCTCTTCGCCCTCTCCCTGGAACCCCTCCTACAGACAATCCGACAGAACAAAGCCATAACCGGCATCAAACTCCGGGGCGAAGAATACAAAGTAGCAGCCTACGCGGACGACCTACTGCTGACACTGACAGAACCCACATCCTCCCTCCACCCACTACTGGCCCTCCTAGACGACTACGCAAAAGTGTTGGGCTACAAATTAAACCTTAGTAAAACAGCAGCCCTACCAATCCACATCCCTACCAACACACTAGCGGCACTCAAATCAGAATACCCGTTCAGATACGAACCGCAATGCATACATTACCTAGGAACACGATTACCGGCGGAATTGCACTTAACGTATCAACTTAACTACCTCCCACTACTAACTAAAGCGACCCAAGACCTAGACACTTGGCAACACCTCTCCATCTCCTGGCTGGGCCGACTGGCATCAATAAAAATGAACCTCCTCCCGCGCTTCCTATACCTCTTTCAGGCCCTACCCATACCCATATTCAAAGTGGACTTCAAATCATTACAGACTCGTATTGACAAATTCATATGGGCAGGGAAAAAAGCAAGGGTAAAGAGAGCAACACTGTATGTACCACACAAGATGGGGGGGACAAGGCCTCCCCAACTTCTGGGACTACCACCAAGCGGCCCAGCTTGCACAAATCTAGAACCTACACGCCCCTGCGGGGCACAAGATCTGGGTGGACCTGGAGCACGACCTACTCGGACGGGACTTCCCCTCCCTACTTTTATGGCTACCCAAACAAGACAGATCACAGACCCCCCGCACAACCCCAGCACTGACACACTCCATACAACTATGGGATCGGACCACTCGCAAACACGACATAATCAACTCCCCATCCCCACTGACACCAATACTGCGTAACACCCAATTCGAACCGGGAATGACCCCCAAAGATTTTGCAAGGTTCGAAGACAATGACCTGGTCAGATTTTACCACTTTTTCAAAGGGCCACAACTTATCCTCTTTCCGGACCTCCCGAACACCACACCATTCACCACGTTCGACCATTTCCGCTTTCTACAAATCAGGAGCTTCTTGTCCCTACCGTCCAACCACCAAGCAGCCACCACACCAACCACGACCTTTGAAAGGATGTGCATGCACACCCCAATACAAAAGAGGCAGATATCCATCAACTATGGCATTCTCCACAACTCCACCTCCCACGAGGCCCTCTCATACACAGCGGCTTGGGAAAGAGACATAGGACATCCGGAAGACCCCTCAGACTGGAAGGAAGTGTGGGAAGCCACAGCCTCACTCACCATCTGCGTCACACACAAGGAACAGGCTTACAAGACCATGTTCCGATGGTACATTACCCCCCTGAGACTGAAACAAATGCATTTCTCCACCTCAGACCGATGCTGGAAAGGATGCGGGGAACAGGGCACATACCTACACCTTTGGTGGGAATGCCCCTAAATTGCCCCACTATGGAGAGAGATAGCCCAAACAATAAACGGGGCGCTCCACAGTGATATACCGCTAGATCCCTGGATCTGGCTCCTCTCAAAACCACACGAATCCCTAACTCGAGCCCAAAATAAACTCACAGCCCGGGTGGCACTCGCCACACGTAGAACCATAGCCAGACACTGGGGCAGCAACGCCACCCCCTCCATGCCCGAAGTACACCAAAGAATAGAAGAGGCCGTAGAAATGGACAAGCTATCGGCCCTGATCCACGACACGACTAACTCTTTCCACAAGATATGGGACCCATGGACAACGAGAGCGGCAATAATGCCATAACCTCCTTAACACAGAACCCCCATCACCCAAAACCCCCCCTCCCCCCCACAACCCAACCTTTTTTTTTTTTATTTCTGTTCTTCTTCTCTTTCTCTCCTTCCCACCTCGACCCTACCCTCACCCCCCTCCTCCCCCTGCACCTCCCCCCACACAACCACACAGGCACCACAAGACAACAAACCGACGCGCCACGCGCCACAGACACCAACCTGGCATAACCACCCCCCGGAAACACACAACATACAACAGATAAAGAAAAGACGGAATCTAAACACCCCCTTCCCGCCTGGACAAGTTATAAGCAACCCCAAAGCAGGCCAAACCCAAGCAGACACCGGCAAGGAAGGCGCATGCACCGCACCCCCACACCTAGCCCCCACAGCTAGAACCAGAACTCCACATAACACACCCAGCATGAGTAGTTCCACACCCCCGCACCTCAGTACAACCCCAAACACACACACGATCGACCCACGGAACCAAGCCCCGATCACCCATCCCCTCCCCCCAGGACAATATACATCAGCGACGGTCAGACGCAATGACCCGACACTATACACGAACGGAAAAACACACAAATAACCCCACCTAACACCCTGACTTCCGCACCCAACAAGAACAATTAGGACGCAACACACAATCGCTAAGACAGATTTGGTACGTAACTGAAGATGACCAGACTCAAAACCTCCTGGCATCAACACCAGACAGGGTACCCCCCCTCCCCCATTCCTATTCTGTACCCTCCCCCAACCACTAGAGCTACAACAGAAGCAAATGAAACGGACAACCGAATACTTTGTAAGCAAACAATCGCTACTGTAACTAGTGAAGCAAAGATATTAAAACGCTATATATGTAACAAACAGCATAACTATGATTTACAAACTCTGTAACTCTAACCTCACTCCCAAGTTTTTCTTTCTGTACCAAACTCCCGGTGAAAATTTAAAACTGCAAAATAAAGAATTTATAAAAAAATAAAAAAAAACAGGTTGCAAAAGCTGCAGATCTCTTGTCTGCAGCCTTACAAGCCCCAGCCCAAACTTTGGCCGTCAAAACATCGACTTTTTGATGCAGCTCAATGAGAAGTCTTTGCAAGGCAGGTGTTCTGGGCAATTGCTGCCTCTTGAGTTCAGCTCCACTGAGCTAAACAAACCCGGAAGTAACAGGACCAACTGTCTGATTGACAGCCACGGGGTGTAACAAGGTTAATTTATAAACATTTAAAAAGGGCAATTTCTATTGAAATCAGCACTTTCTGAAACATAATAAAAAGAGGACACACTATTCACACATAAAGCATGTCAACAAGCAAAAGTTCTTTAGATGTTTGCACTGTTCCTTTAATTAGATAGCTGACTACTAGTACAGTTATACAGGTATTCCATCTAAGACAAGACCTATAGCATTTAAAACTGTTGCAGAACTGCAGTCAGGTTATTAATGATCTGTATTAATGATCCTTGACCAATCATTTACTCTATTTTATACACTGGTTCCCTATAAGGCCACACATATGCTTTAATCTCCTTATGTCACATTTGCCAAGGGACTCATTTTAAACAGATTTGCAAGTGGCATCATTTATAATTGTCATTTTTAGTAACGATGCTATAATGTTGCTGCATTAAAAATACTGTAGCATTATCAGAGAGATGCTTATAATGGCGGTGTCATTAAAGGAACACTATAGTCACCTAAATTACTTTAGCTAAATAAAGCAGTTTTAGTGTATAGATCATTCCCCTGCAATTTCACTGCTCAATCACTTTGTTTCTGTTTATGCAGCCCAAGCCACACCTCCCCTGGCTATGATTGACAGAGCCTGCATGAAAAAAAAAAACTGGTTTCACTTTCAAACAGATGTAATTTACCTTAAATAATTGTATCTCAATCTCTAAATTGAACTTTAATCACATACAGGAGGCTCTTGCAGGGTCTAGCAAGCTATTAACATAGCAGGGGATAATACAATCTTAATTAAACAGAACTTGCAATAAAGAAAGCCTAAATAGGGCTCTCTTTACCGGAAGTGTTTATGGAAGGCTGTGCAAGTCACATGCAGGGAGATGTGACTAGGGTTCGTAAACAAAGGGATTTAACTCCTAAATGGCAGAGGATTGAGCAGTGAGGCTGCAGGGGCATGTTCTATACACCAAAACTGCTTCATTAAGCTAAAGTTGTTCAGGTGACTATAGTGTCCCTTTAAAGTGCCATGTACATTGCTTAAGTTGTTCTAATGAAAGATTTATATTACTAATTGTGGCTGTTATAGTGTGCATTCTGTATCTTGTATAGATTGACTTTTTTAGGCATAAGAGGGAGTGCCTATATAGTTTGCACCTAGCTGTTGTATAGATTATTTGTTGTCTCTCCATGTGTTTTTGGTTATTATAAAGAAAAAGCATACCATCTGACAGTTGGTGAAGCTGGCATGGCAAAGTACTGAAGAATTTATGAAGAAGGGCATCCTCAGCAGAGATCCTTTCCCGAGGGGAACCTTTCAGCATCTTCTGTGTAAGATCCTCAGCTCCCATTACTCTGCCTAATCTGGGAATTACAGAAAGCATTGTAAGGATAAAATATAATCTACAGTAGTTTTCTATAATAGAGGAAAGGATAAAGCCCATAATGAGATAAAGACCAGACCTGCCATTAACCCTCATGTTCATTTTTATGCATTTTGAGTTAATGAGAAACATTTAACAGTTTACTTTGTACTTCATGATATATACTGTAGCAGTATATATATATTTATACTTTACTGTCTCTTACAGAATATTATAAGCTCTTAACTATAAATAGGAGTAAAATATCTATGGAAAAGTAAAATGTATGGAGAAAGTCAGATGGAAGTTTCATAGAGTAGGTACTCAGTAGAGATGGCAAAGGTTAAGGAAACACATTAACTAATTAATACATGCTTATTATATCTAAATGTACACATAGTTTTAAAGTGCACATAGCCCTTAAAATAATATCACCTTTGGGGGCAGAGCCTGCTATCCAGCCAGATAAGACGCCATTTCAAGCAGCTCCTCAAGACATCTAACAATCCACTACATTTCTAAAAATCTGAAGGCCATCCAGCAGTTACACAAGCCTAGCCTGAACCTATCAGGCAAGCGACATCCATCAATGCCTTTTTTTCCCACCCAAAAGCAGCCGAAGCAGCGACGCAAGACTGCGGCCTACCCCACACCAGCATTCCCTGACCTCGAGGCCCTCCTGGGCGGCATCACTGCGGACAGAGTAGAGGCCAATACATTTCCCGCACGGTCAGACCCGCGAGATAACATGCCAAGTAAGGGGAGCAGATCACAGGAGCCACAAGCCGCTATGGAAAGCAGAGACATTGGTGCCATGCTCTGGCAGCCCAAACAGCATAGGTCAACTCCTGGGGAAGATACGCCATTGGCCGACCCCGACCAGGAGGCTCTGGATACAGGGACAACAGGGACAACACCTTCACAGGCCACGAGGCCCACTACCTCCGAGCTCACTGACAACTCGGCACCAACCACCAGGCACGACCTAAAGGTCTTACTGGCCGATATACACAAGCTACTAGAGGTTGACTCAACCATCGTCAAAACCGCAGTACAAGCGGTCACCAACCGGGTGCATGCCTCAAGAAGAGAAACTGGGTGACATACAAACCAGCATTATCACACTACAAGCCTCGGTCCAACGGCTTCAAGATCACCAAAGAGCCCTATCGTTTAAAATAACGTCCATGGAGGATCGCCAGCACCGAACTCATATCAAGATACGAGGTATCCCCGCCACAATATCAGTGGAAGAACTACCACATTATATTAGGCGCTTTGTGGCCACCATACTACCACACACCGCAACAAGAAAACTAACCATAAATGGAGTATACCATGTCCCCAGCACTGCACCCCCAAGCCAAATCTGGCCCGAGGCGTCATCCTGCGCTGCACAACAGTGCAGGACAAGATACAAATCTTGAACGCCTTGAAAGGCAAAACGCCTCTCCCTGTTGCAGCGAAAAACCTGTGGCCCAGTCACTACCCAACTAAGAGCCGCAGGCTTGGCCTATAGATGGGGAGCCACCGGAACTCTGGTAGTAAACCACTCTTTACTCTATGGATGAAGCACCAAAAGTCCTGAGCACATTGGGACTGACTCTCCCACACACTAACCAGCCTCAACAGCAACCAGAGGCAACTTGGGATCTGACGAATAGTACCCCTTTTGTCCCGCGGACAAGAGACCCGTGAGCACTGCCACCTTGATGAGGACTGACAACAGTACCCACAAACATCGGAAGAGATCCTGAAGATAAAAGAGTCACAAATTGCAAAAATGCCCGGTTTAATATATGCTTATGTTGATGTTTATTATTGTTATTTTTATATTATTTGTTTCCATACATTGTGTACAGCGAGTGGATGCCTCCCTAAGCCCAGCGACATAAACACATCTTAACTTAATACATTCAAGATGGGAGCGCTGCAGACTTCTGAAGTCCCACTTCATTATAGCGCACTTTCATCCCCCACCTCCCTGTCACCCAGTAGGTTAGGGGGTCATCAAACAGGATGCTCAGCCTTCACCCCAATAGCCCTGAGGGGACACTGCTCGACCCTACCACATGTCGGGTTCACCACCCAGACTCCTGCATCCTACTCTCAACCTGTTCCAGCAAGCACATATACTAACCTTTAAGCAGAGGTAATACCTGCTTAGCACAACTCCCACCATGACTCCCTCACCAGGCATAACTGCCACCCTGCCACTAGGGTACTGTCACTACCAGATTACCACATAGCAATGTTCAAAGCCCTCCCGAGGTCCCTAGTTCTTTGTTAACTTGTTATAATAAAGAAAATTAGTGCATGATTTCAACTTTGTACCCTTTATTGATGACTGTTTTATACATATTGACTGCCAAACCTGTGATAAACAATGCACATCAAAAATAAAAAATTAAACTAAATAAATAATATCACCTTCACAAACAAAGCAGAAACATGTCTAAACATGCAATTTTAAGATATTATTACTCAATCCCAATATATATACACATTTTAGTTCTTTATTTTGTGTCAGGCACAAGCAGATTAAACATACTGCATCATATTACAGGGAGTGCAGAATTATTAGGCAAATTAGTATTTTGACCACATCATCCTCTTTATGCATATTGTCTTACTCCAAGCTGTATAGGCTCGAAAGCCTACTACCAATTAAGCATATTAGGTGATGTGCATCTCTGTAATGAGAAGGGGTGTGGTCTAATGACATCAACACCCTATATCAGGTGTGCATAATTATTAGGCAACTTCCTTTCCTTTGGCAAAATGGGTCAAAAGAAGGACTTGACAGGCTCAGAAAAGTCAAAAATAGTGAGATATCTTGCAGAGGGATGCAGCACTCTTAAAATTGCAAAGCTTCTGAAGCGTGATCATCGAACAATCAAGCGTTTCATTCAAAATAGTCAACAGGGTCGCAAGAAGCATGTGGAGAAACCAAGGCGCAACATAACTGCCCATGAACTGAGAAAAGTCAAGCGTGCAGCTGCCAAGATGCCACTTGCGACCAGTTTGGCCATATTTCAGAGCTACAACATCACTGGAGTGCCCAAAAGCACAAGGTGTGCAATACTCAGAGACATGGCCAAGGTAAGAAAGGCTGAAAGATGACCACCACTGAACAAGACACACAAGCTGAAACGTCAAGACTGGGCCAAGAAATATCTCAAGACTGATTTTTCTAAGGTTTTATGGACTGATGAAATGAGAGTCTTGATGGGCCAGATGGATGGGCCCGTGGCTGGATTGGTAAAGGGCAGAGAACTCCAGTCCGACTCAGACGCCAGCAAGGTGGAGGTGGAGTACTGGTTTGGGCTGGTATCATCAAAAATGAGCTTGTGGGGCCTTTTCGGGTTGAGGATGGAGTCAAGCTCAACTCCCAGTCCTACTGCCAGTTTATGGAAGACACCTTCTTCAAGCAGTGGTACAGGAAGAAGTCTGCATCCTTCAAGAAAAACATGATTTTCATGCAGGACAATGCTCCATCACACGCATCCAAGTACTCCACAGCGTGGCTGGCAAGAAAGGGTATAAAAGAAGAAAATCTAATGACATGGCTTCCTTGTTCACCTGATCTGAACCCCATTGAGAACCTGTGGTCCATCATCAAATGTGAGATTTACAAGGAGGGAAAACAGTACACCTCTCTGAACAGTGTCTGGGAGGCTGTGGTTGCTGCTGCACGCAATGTTGATGGTGAACAGATCAAAACACTGACAGAATCCATGGATGGCAGGCTTTTGAGTGTCCTTGCAAAGAAAGGTGGCTATATTGGTCACTGATTTGTTTTTGTTTTGTTTTTGAATGTCAGAAATGTATATTTGTGAATGTTGAGATGTTATATTGGTTTCACTGGTAAAAATAAATAATTGAAATGGGTATATATTTGTTTTTTGTTAAGTTGCCTAATAATTATGCACAGTAATAGTCACCTGCACACACAGATATCCCCCTAAAATAGCTATAACTAAAAACAAACTAAAAACTACTTCCAAAAATATTCAGCTTTGATATTAATGAGTTTTTTGGGTTCATTGAGAATATGGTTGTTGTTCGATAATAAAATGAATCCTCAAAAATACAACTTGCCTAATAATTCTGCACTCCCTGTAAAGTCATTACATGCTAAACCCTATTTTCATTATTACATAACAGAACAAATAAAAATATAATAGTAAAGAATATGTATGGGTATATGTTATTATCAATGCAGGAACACATGAACCTGCTGTCATTTTACAATACATGAGAATCTTGTCATCATTCATGGTATTTCGGAAACTGCATGACACAGTTTACAATCACATATCAAGATAAATGTGAACATAGACCAGAAAGTGCTTCCTAGAGGTATCCGGTAGCATACCCCTGAGTGAGTTGGTGTACTATACACACTCCCCCACTGTCCTTTAAAACAAGGAATAAAAGATAAAAAAAACACCATAAACCAAATAAGACCCTGCATATCAAGGGGAAATAAAAGGAGAAGTTGGATAAAGACCCACGGACCAGCCTCCGATGCATCCACTCCCCTTCTACTCTTCCAGCTTCTTCCAGGGGTCTTAGACCTTTTCCTATGCCTGCATATAGTTATGTACGAGCTTGTCCATGAAATAATTTTATTTTAGTCCATCTCTAACTTCTGACAAACTGGAGACTGTGTTACTCAGCCACACCGCCACCAAGCCCTACGTGCCACCAGTATTATCCTACTAAACAACCTCTAGGAGTGAGCCAGTATGCGCTCCACAGATCTCGTGAGAAGAAAAGCCCTAAGGTTTAAGTCTCTCAAAGTCCTGAGACAGCAGATCTCATACGCCTGCACAGAATGGCACAAATCGTGGGCATTACCACTACTTGTAGGTGTAAGTATCCTTAACCCCACATAGTCTTAAGCAACAAGTCAGAAGTACTTCTACCCATTCTACATAGCTTGATCGGGGTTGTATACCATCTCATCTACATCTTAACCGCTTGCTTCCATAACCCCACACAGACTGAGAGTTTACGTGTAGCTTCCCATATGTCTTGCCACACCTCACCCTCCTGCTCTCCCATTGTGTTACATAGGCATACTCCCGCCGTACTCTATAATAAAGTAGAGATATTTCTATTATAGAGTAGAGATATTAGCCCTTTCTGCCCCTTCCCCACCTCAAAATAAGTGCTCGAAAAAGAAGGGCTTTGCGCGGCCACCTGGCGGTCCTTACTTCTCAAGCCACAGTCCCTCTCCAGAGAAGTGCCGATGATTTCTATCTAAGCAAATATAAAACTGAGTTAGGTCAGAGCCCATGAACCATGATTCCATATCCACGCAGCATCACTCTCCTGGAGGCTTGTGCCAAAGGATCACCTGAGTCATTTGCACAGCTACGTAATACATGTATTACCTGTTCTGCTATTCTATGTCTTTTGCCTCCCCAAATAAATTTATCTATGGTGGTCTGCAGTCCCACCAGATCACTTTTGTTAAGGAGAATCGTGAGGGCATGGAAGAAAAATAGCAAGTGGGGCATAATGTTCATTTTTAAAGTGCACATGTCCTATCCATGAGATTGTTGTTAGTTGAATACCTAAGTACCGCAAAACGTGTGGGTGAATTCTGAACCTGTATTTGGATTAAAGCTACACAACGTCCTGGGCACTCACATGAAAAGGCATGACACAGCCACGCCACCACCTCCATCCAGTAGTGGAACTTTGGAGAAAGATGATGCTGGTAGGTCAAATCCTCTCAGCGGTTCTATCTCAAGATTCTGCAGGAACTTTGCGAGATCCAGCATCTTAAGGTGGCTATGTCAGGTGAACCTCAAATGTTGAGATCACAACAGATCTGCCAGGGGTCTCCACGTCTTTCATCACTGAAGAGTGGCTGTGCATACATCCTGGTATACCTGCAGCACCCGTCCTTGGTACAGCAGATTTGTGGATCTGGCTCATCTGAGGATTGCCTCCTTTGTTCAGTAGTAGTGGAATTTAATTAGGATGTTGAGTAGCAGCACCCTTTTTCCTCCATGAGACTGGAAGGCCCTATGGACTCTATCAGGCAGAGATTTTCAGTTACTCAGGAGCCAGTGGACGGGGAAGCTCAGTACAAGATCTTGTAGGTTCCATTCTCCTGCCTTCTTAGGTATGCCCCAGAGAGGTGCAGGTTGTTGTGACGTGAACTGTTTGACAGGTGTTTGAAATCTTTCAGCACCATTAGGCAGAATTGCATTACCACAGTGCAGTCCACTAATTGGCTGTGGGACTCTACTACTTTTTTCACTCTGCCCTCTAGTTTGGCGGTTCTCTGACCCACTGCCCTGACTTCTTCTTTAATCTCCTTGTGGCTCTGAGAGAATTCCTACGCCAGGTAGAAGTTTAGTTCCCCCATCCTCTGCAGAATGTGTTCTGTGTCTTTCAACACATGGAGTTTCTCCTTTGGTTCAGCATCATGGGAGAGTGAAGGGGGGTCATTACCGCAGGCGCCATCTTGGCTTCAGGTCTGAGGCCTACACACCGAGGCAAAGAGTGTGGCAACTGTGGTATCTTTGTTTGCGTTTTTGTGGTGTAGAGGTGCCTATGGTGGAATAGGCTTGTACTCCAGCAGAGAAAAGCTTTGATGGGTAAATATCTGCTCAGATTAGCACGGATTACAGGATGCGTGGAGCAAAGCTGCTCTCTAAAGCTGCCATACGGCTTAGCATCAAAATTATGCCACCCCCTAAGTCCCAATATTAATCAATATTGTTATAATTATGTGCATAGCTCTCAGATCATACAGCAATGCACTAGGGGACAGTAATTAGTCAGCAAATAAAACTCTTCCATCCCCATGTCAAATGATAAACTAGAAGGATATGTCCCTATCACAGCCTTGTATTCTGTTTTCTAGTATATTGTGTGCTGTCACTTGGTGAATTTAGGGAAGCAAACTACTTTTATTTCAATGGTCCTTAGACAATCCCCAAACCATTTCCTTAAAGACTAACCACAATGGCTAACACTATTTCCTTTCCTTAACTTCAACTCTTACCCAAACTATTATCCTGTAGAATTAAAACAGACCATGAGTATTTAGAATGTTTGTACATGTATGCAGAATGTTAAATGTTTGATTGGTATTATAATTCACTGGTACTGATTGCAGTTTAAAGGGCATTATAACTAAGGCTGAGATGTTGGTGTGGGAGAACTACAACTTAAGTGTGTTGGTGTGATTGTAAACAAGAGCTCTGGGTTTAAAAAAAAGAAAAAAAAGAAAAGAAATATAAAACAATGTTCCTGGAGGCAAAATCCCTAGTACTGAAGAGACGGGACAAAGTGTTTTTCAAATGTCAAATCTGCTTTAGGATCATAGTGAACAAACCAAGTGTTAGGAACAGTATATAGCTGGGCAGGACATGGTTAACTTACGCTGGAGTTGCAATTGTCACCACTCATCAAATGTCACAATTATTTTTTTTTCCTTCTCCATAATTTGCAGCACATGTCTAAATTACTTCAAAATCATGTCATGCATCCTCCACTGGATATAAATTACCAAATGAATGCAGCGTCAACTTAACGCCCAAATTGGTTTGATACACAAACTACAAAGAGTCAAATATTATTACACGCTCTTTGATTTCCTGTTTTCTCAAGCTTTTTTGGAGATTCATGGTGCCTTTAAACTTGATCTCTTAAACAATATATTTATTTTATTTTCTTTTTGCATCGCAGCACCTGATAAGAATATAAATCCTTAAAAAGGCCAAGTTCTCTCTTTGAAGTTGCGGTCTTTAAAAAGGTTTGGCCGCTGGAAAACCCTGAGGGTGTGCATGTTTTTTTGTTTTTTTTTCTCTTTCAGGCTTTTTGCCTGAATGACTGAAGGCCTGATTCATTTTATGGGCAACTGCAGCATACTAGTAAGTTGTCTGCAAAGAAGCAAGTGACAACAAAAACCCAAACAGAGGTCACAGCATCAATTGTGTGACAGTCTTCTGTCTTTCAGTTCAAATACAAAGCTTGTATTATTGGCAAGGACAATTGAAAAGGGGCTCTGAAATTAGTACTTATACTGTTGAGTTCCATTTATTCCCAAACCTACTAATAAACTAAGCTGTTGAATGATAATTTATTTTCTTGAGTGCTGTTTCAGGGCCCCATTAGCCTGTTTTTTGTCGCATACACTTTTTAAGAAAAAGGTTACTTTTTTCTTCCATCTTTAAAGAAAACTCTCCCTTTCTTGAAGTCGGAATAAGATATGTGCTACGTGATGATCATTTTAAGGCAGTCACGCAATAAAACATGTATATTCTTTTGGAATTCAACATACTTTTCAATTGGTACTTGGTATTTTGCTTGAATATTTATTAAATAGGCAAAATTTAAAATTATTGACTTAAAACGTCGATGTTATTCTATGTAGTGGGTGGTTTGATGAACTCTTCTCTAAACGGTTTTTATAGTTTGACTGAATTTTGACTGTAAGAACATTACATGTGAGCTATATTTTGATCTTGCAAAATTTGAAGGGAGATGGTTTAGAATATAGAGCAGGGGGCTACATTTATCCTTGCCCCATCTTCCATCCACTGGTGCTATGACTATGAGATAGGGGTTAATTGTTCAATTGGTCCAGTGGGTCAGCCTCTGTTAATAAACTACTGCTTGCCTAAATTCCTTGTCTTATCTATCATCACTGGGTCAAGGGGTCTCAAGCTACAACAAACTTTGTATACTCCAAGAGCATACCTACAAAGTTCCACTATTTAGGAGGGACTGTTCCTATTTTGGGCATAGATCACCTTGTCCCTCTTTTCCTTCCTACTGTCCCTTTTATCTAGGAGTTCCATATTGTTGGATTATCTGTAAGTCTATAACCGAGTTTAACAGCAATGATACTCACAGTAATGTGTCTTTAATCGGTCTCTGTAAACAAGATACATTGTTCTTGTTCTAAATTACATTTTAGTTGCAAAAATGATTGCTAGTAAGTAACCTAAAGTTTCTCATAACAGTCCACCACTAGCCACACCCCTAAAGTGTCCATTTAAAAATGTTGGGGAGGTATGCAACAGGCCCAAATAATGCACAATTCCATGACCAGCAATACTAGGTTGAGAGTGCTTGGCAGTGCTGTCAACTCACCATTGCCACCTAGTTTGGATGGAATACAACTTTATAATTTGGAATAGAACTTGATGTGGAAATGAGGGGTCTGTTTTATCAGAGAGGCTAAAGCAGAGTCCAGGTATTGTTTCTTACCCCTGATCATCTGACAGAGACGCTGTCTTCGTAGTGTCAGGAGGACTAGGGCAAAGTGCACACGTTTACATGCACTCACCATTGCCACCTAGTTTGGATGGAATACAACTTTATAATTTGGAATAGAACTTGATGTGGAAATGAGGGGTCTGTTTTATCAGAGAGGCTAAAGCAGAGTCCAGGTATTGTTTCTTACCCCTGATCATCTGACAGAGACGCTGTCTTCGTAGTGTCAGGAGGACTAGGGCAAAGTGCACACGTTTACATGAACGTGAGATGAATTACAGAGCATTCCGGATAATATCCGTGCTCTCCAACAATGCTTAGCGTACGAGCAGTCCTGATTGTAATTCTGCTGGGAGTTCATGCGAGAATGTCACCCCATGGAATAATTCCAAAAGTGCTAGTTGAATCATGGGCATGACCACACCTCCCCAAAACACCATTTACAATTGCAGATCATATAATCACCAGAGAATTTATTGACCCTACCCCCTGTTATTTCTGCAACGGATGAATGACTACATGAAAAATTTAAACTGTACACATTTACAGAATAAAAATAGGACAATAGGTCGCCCAGTCTTGTTACTTTTGGCGAAGGGAAAAACGAAGGGGAAAACAATGAATAGGTGTGTCCCCACATATGTTACTTTTGGCCCCCACCCGACACTCATGGGTGGGGGCCGGGGAGGCAGTACGCCCCCCCTTTTGTTATTTAGAGCACCCACAAATCATGGGTGTCCCCTGTCCATTTAATAGCCCCCACTTGCGGGGCACGGTGGGGCCCGGGGAGGACACGATGTCCTCCCCTGTTAATTATTTTAGTAGATGCCCCACCATGGAGGACCTTTGCTAGGTTCCCCTTTATTCGATTCATGGGGGGCGGTTTGGTTTTTTTTTTTTTAGCAGTGAGCAGCCACTGGCTGCTCACTGTTTAGTAGACATACCCCTACCCGCAGCATAGCGGGTAGGGGCATTTGGGAGATTTTTATCTCCCTTATGCTAATATGGAAGTCATATTGACCCTCATAGAATGATATGTGGATGGGGGGAGTTAGGAAATGGCGGCTTCAAATTTCACATATTACAAGGAGGGAGCTGCGAGACAGTAGCCCCCTCCTTGTAATAAACTAAGCGAACGAACAGGTCTTCGTTCATTCGTTTGAAATTTCTATTCATTCATTCATCTTTCTTACGAAAAAAAAGACGAAATTCCCGTACGAATTTCGGACAATAGCGAATGCCCAAGTGTTTAACTGGGCATACGCGAAAATTTCATAGTGCTATCTAGTGTGGGCAGATGGCGATGCACAGGACCTAGGTCTGGGCAAAAAATTAAGTTTAACAAAAAATTTATATGAGGGATCTAGGGGCATTTGGGAGTGACTAGAGGGGTAATTAGATGTAGTAGATTCGAGATGGGGGTTATATTAGATTCCGTAGGCTATCAATAAAATAAATCATATATAGTAAAAAACATATGAGCCTCTCATATTGGAAATAAATCAATAACAATATAACTAATGACACCTAGCCAATGCCACATCAATGTTATTGATTCATTTCCATGGGAGGTTTATATGTTTTTTACTATATATGATTTATTTTATTGATAGCCTCCGAAATCTGATATACGGCTCTATCATAGGGATTCATTTATGGGGATAAGGAGAATACATTTTTTATATATTTTTATATTTATAATCTTTATCGTTATATTAAAGGCATATACATTGTTCATATAGATACAGTTTTTTCTGTTTTCTTTATGCACCTATAGCTTTGGAGCGCTCATACGATATTTTATACATTTAATTTTTTTATTTTAAATCGCTTCCCTGTATGTAGCTGCCATGTCATTTTTAATATATCGGTTACCATTGCTCCAACCTTCTATTTTACGAATTCCTCTAATCCTCAGTATACTGCAGGGATCCACAATCCTCATTAACATACTTGAAAGGACTTCCATTCTCATCATCCACAGGAATACAGCTAAGTTCTTCAATTAATGGGATTAATTATTGGATCATACCTTGAAGTTATTAAGAAGGATAATAGGGAATGCACTTGTCTGTCCTCTGGGATCTGGTTACTTCCAAATCGCTGTATTGGAAGTAACCATTTCAGCTGATTGCTCTTTCCTAAGTTATTTGCATTTATTATTTACTGGAGTCTGTGATATTTAATCAGTGTCTACTTAATTTTATTACTACTATTTATATTGCTGCAGAGGATTATTAAACCGGAATTACCAAAATTCAATAAATTATACTTTCTTAACCCCGTAAGGACCAAACTTCTGGAATAAAAGGGAATAATGACATGTCACACATGTCATGTGTCCTTAAGGGGTTAAAGTGATGGTATCACATTTATTTTTTCACCTGCAGTTGTGTTCCAAATGAAGTTTTTCTCAAAGTATCACAATAGCTATCAGACTGGTCTTTTCAGTATTTGGCTTTTTTTCTTTAGGGCTAAAACCCCTTGTTCTAAGGACAACAACATATTATTGTAGATGTCTTCTCTTTGTCTTATTTGTTTCTCTCTGTAGCCCAACTTTTCCACAAATGGTCACTATATAAGCTCTGACACCCTGTCTAAGAGGTCTACAAAGGGTTAGATGGTATTTATTAGTAACATGGCCTGGATCAGGCTGCATTTGAAGGATGAGCTAAGTAGTGTTTGCCATATGTTTGTAACTGACACAACAGATATCACCTGGTCACTAAAAACACATGTTTTTTTTCCCCTTTTCTCTATAGCCTCTCCTCAGCAGACACACCTGTCCTGGGAGCCAGCACTGGCTGCAACTGATGAGGAGTTTGCATTACAATGTCAACATTTTCCTTAAGCATCTGGACCTACTAGTAGCCTTCAACAGGAACGACTTATTGCAGCTTAGTGCTACATACTAGTGCTGTCACATGATAGCAGACCTCTTAATGTTGTGTCCGATTAATATTAAGTAGGTGATATACTCTACATACTTAATACAACAATGACAATTGGGAACAATTACAATATTTGCTGCTGTAAATGGGCTCCTATCCATTTCCTGTGATATGTAATTCCCCTAGGAATTAGATAAAATATGTCTGTCCAGCAAGCCCTGAAAGATAGACCATGGCACACGCTGAGAAATTTCAGCCAGACAGATGGTGTATAGGCAGGCAGTGCAGGGAATGGATTACCCTGCATAAAGACAGACATTTTGTGCATTTCATTGTGTGCCACAAGTTGCTCACAGTCCTTACATCTTTGCGGTCCTATTTCAGAATATATCTGACAAAATATTTTATCACTTGTGGTCCCATGTCAGCATAACTTTAGGGTGGCATTGGACCGCAAGTGAAATAAATATTTTGTTGGATATATACGCAGGGCAGGGCCGGTGGTTACCGTTTGTGCTGCTCCCCTCCTGCCTGTGTGTAGAATGGCCAAGCGGACTGCAGTCTAAATGGAAGTGCTCACTGAGAGAGCACTACCTATCAGACCAAGTACCAATGAGCAGGTACAGGAGGGGAGGGTGGAGAGAGAAATGGAGGGGCTGAGGGGGAGGGAAATGAGACTTATACAGAGGCTGTGGATGAGGTAAATGAGATACACAGAAACACTGGGCGGAGTGAAATGAGACACATGGAGGGGCTGGGGGAAGAGGAATGAGTAACATGGAGGGGCTGGGGGAAGAGGAATGAGGAACATGGAGGGGCTGGTGGGAGAGGAATGAGACACATGGAGGAGCTGGGGGGAGACGGATAAGACACATGGAGGGGTTGGTGGGAGGGAATCAGACACATGGGAGGGAGAGCAGGGCAATTTTTGCACCGGGCCCCCGTGATTTCTAGTTACACCTCTGAAATTGAACTTCCCCACACTCCTTTTCCTACAGTCCTACTGTCAAGCACTTACTTCTAGTGAACATGGTGAGCCAGCTGCTCAGCAAGTCTGTCCCCCTCCTCTTCGCCCCTCCACCTTCACCTTTTCTGGCATCTGGCACGGAGAATCAGTGGTATAAGAAGGTGGAACACAGGCACCCGGCGTGCGTTCCACCACAAAGAGAGGAAGAGGAGAGACCTGCTAAGCAGCCGGCTCACCTTGTCCCCTAGAAGTAAATCTTCAATTTGGGCGCAAAATGATTTCCTAGAAAATGAAAAAAGACCTGCCGGCGCACTTAGCAAACATTTATAGGACCGCATAGGGTTAAACATGTAGTAAAATATAGTTCATTTGAGCCCACGCACGATTGCTTTAGCACTGCTCAGTTTATGGTCAGACAGGATTGCAAAGCGTCATCAAGTGGCATATACGCATGCTATATGGTGCTCCTATTATGGGCAAGCATGTTGTCCGTGACACAAACTGCATCACGCCCATCCACTGGCCACTCCCACCACTTCACTTTCCCTATTTAAAAAATGCCAGACTTGGCTGGACAGCGATCGGATTCATTATCGTTCTCATAGCTGATAAAATCAATGCCCCTGATTCAGGGTTGTTAAACGACTAATGTTATTCTGCCTCTGGATCACTGTGCTTAGGAATAATAAACTAATACATTAAATAGAAATAAACTAATAAAAGTAATTTTAATCGAAATTTATAGAAATTTTAACACTGAAATAATAATTCTATTTTAACCCCTTAAGGACACATGACATGTGTGACATGTCATGATTCCATTTTATTCCAGAAGTTTGGTCCTTAAGGGGTTAAACCACTCAGTATATTCCCTTTGGCAAGAAAGATAAGTTATTTATAGATAAATAAAGTTGAAAGCATAATCAGTAGGTTAAATGATAAATTGTAATCTAAAAGATTTGTGGCTGAAATAGTTATATTAATTTAAACTAAATTAAATAAATTAAACTAATAAAAAGGGAGATAAATCAAAATGTAAAAACAAAAATAAACTTCAATGAAGGTTCTAAAAGTGAACATAAAATATGATTTGTAAATATAAATCCTTACGCTTGGAGGTGCACCAGGTGCTGTGGTTCTGTGGCCATCAGGGCTGGCCTGTGTACAGGTCATGATGAGGCCATGGCCCCAGGCGGCACTACAGTGGCGGCTGCCCCTGTACACTTTAACTAGCCTGCACGGGCCACCTATTTGCATGAATATATAGCTAATACTACATATATATGCAGTTCCGAGTCCCTGCTGACTTGTCCATTGAAGATTTGACCCAGGTGTCTTACCTTACACCTCCAAGAGAATCAGCCGCAAGAGCATGCATTACATTCTTTGCCACCAGAACATGAGGGAATCTAGGCAGGGAGTGGAGAATAAACATAATTCTAAATTTAAAAAAAACTGTTCTCCCTTTACAGCCCTTATTGAACACCACAAACACACACTACATGCACTACACAGACCCTGCATCCACTACCCACACTGTATATACTACACAGACACTGCACCCACTACACACACTGCACAGACACTGCAAACACTATACAGACAATGGGACAATGACACAAAGGGGGGCTGAGAAGGGAACAATGTCACACTGAGGAGCTGGAGAAGGGGACAATGAAACACACTGAGGGACTGCGAAAGGGGACAATGACCCACTTAGGGAGTGGGAGAGAAAGAGACACATTCGGGGCTGGAGGGAAGTAAGAGACACACAAAGTGCTGAGAGAAAGTAAGACACACAAAGGGGGAAAATAAGAGACACAAAAGGGGCATGTAATTTCACTAAAATTCCAACCCAGTCAAGGGATATACAAGGATATATACAGATTATATAGGGCTACTTCGTCTTTGTATTTCTTCTCCGCCTGGCATTCATAGACTCAAGGCAGAGTCTAAAAGTTAACTCCTGGGAATTGGCTGTGTCTATGGAGGATCCCATAGACTTCAATACATGCGTGATAGTACAGTAATTGGTACCACGTTGGTTCCTGTCGCTTCATTGAAGAGGAGCAGTGAGAGAAAGATGGCGGTGCCCGCGAAGGATAGGTTCAGGTAAGTAATCTCACCTTTACCTGCAAACCAGGACAACTGGACCCCTAACGGCTATGGCACAGTCGGAGTACTTTGCGAATCTGACAGTGCTGCTTTAAGGCCTGGCAGCTGACAGAATTTCAAGGACTTATGTTATACATAATATAAATCAGAGGTATGCAACCTTTGCCACGCCAGATATTGTGGACTACATCTTCCCCAAGATTTAGGAATATGTAGAGAAAATAACCTCAACAGGGTTATTCACCAAAGTGTGAATTGTAAGGAATTTAAAGAGATGACATGGGAATTTATTGTCAATTCAGCTGATATAAAATTCAGTTTGAATTCATTACGATTCTGTGGAAAAAAACTGATCGTTTTCACTGCTTTGCTTTTAACTACACACATAACAGTGCAGTGTTTAATCTTGGCCATAGTGACTTGATCCCGTTAAATTTCACGGAATGTTTTTTGAACAACTAATCATCTTTGGTCTCTTTTTAATAAATCAAACAAAATTATGGTCCAGGCACTCAAGGGTCACTTGTGCAACAAATTTGTTGGAAAAAAAAAATAGGATAAGAAGTGCACTTTTTATCCTGGATTTTCAAACACTTTTTATAATGTTTTTTTCCTCAACAAATCTGTTGCACAAGTGACCGTTGAGTGCCTGGACCATATATTTGTTTGACTCGTGGAGTGGGGTTGGCAAGTCTCCAGGTCTGGCAGCACCAGGACCACCATAAGAGTGTGATTTCACCCTTTTTCTTGATATCTTTTTAATAAATGTGACATTCCATCCTTATATAATCAGGCAGTGTTTTTGCTTCACTTCAAATTGCTTAAACCCCTGAAGGACCAAACGTCTGGAATAAAAGGGAAGCATGACATGTCACACATGTCATGTGTCCTTAAGGGGTTAAAGAGGTCTGCGAGATAGGATACATACCAGTCAAAACCAGAGCATTACTGAGCATGATGAGAGTTTAAATCCATCATAATTTAGGGAACTGACGTTCCTTAGCTCATAATAGTTTAAAACAGAGAATGCCATTAAATTAGTTTTCTACTTGCATGTCATTGGGTTTACAATCTACCAAAGTGATTTAACTTGAAAACCCGTAGAAAACGTGGTTTGGACAGAAACTGCAGATTCTCTCACATGGCAAATGGTTCACAATTGGGAATGTCTCCAGTTTTCTGCTGTTGTCAGATACAAGTTCTTAGCCTTGTTGGCTTTGACAGGCTCAGCTGGGGTTTCTTTTTAAGAGGGATACACAGCCCTCCCTTGCCATCTGTTCATCTGTTTCATGCTCAGCCTAACATATTGTGGTGCAGAGAGTGAGGGATGGGGCACATACTTTTACGGCTGACTGACTGAAGAGACCTGCAGGTGCTATCTTCAGTGTTGTGTCAGGTGATGGGGTGATAGAGGGCCCAGGAGGGACAGGTGTGTGTGCTTAAATGGCTTTAGCTATGTATTGTCTGCCATATGACAATGGGGAAACTTAAAAAACAAACCTTATTTCTCTTTCATTATAAAGACAAAAGTAATTATTATTATTATTAAGTTAGTTATATAGCGCCATCAAATTCTGCAGCGCTTTACAATTCGATACTACTCTAACCATTTCTACATTTTGTGATGAAGCTTTACAAGTAAATAAAAAAAGATTTACTGATTAATATAAATAAATAAAAAATTTCTGAAAAAAATAAAAAATAAAATCAAATATATAGATACTGTTGCGACAGTAATCTACTATGTTAGTAAAACTGCAGTAAAACGTTGTCATCAAGTTTTAAGGTCTGGGTGCGATAATTTGTAATCATTAAAGTACCAGAGTTAAACAAATAAAATATTAAAGGGAAATTATAGTGCCAGGAAAACAGTAATAATGCTAACCCTTTCAGGCACTTACCTGAGTCCAGCGCTGACTCAGCACCGCCCATGCTCCTCCCCTGCCGATGACAGCCGGCCTGGGAGACCTAATGCGCATGCGTAGCAATGGCCGCGCTCGCATTAGGATTTCCCCATATGAAAGCATTATTTAATGTTTTCCTATGGGGATTCCGGTGACGCTGGAGGTTCTGATGCATAGCATGAGGACGTCCAGCGTCGTTTAGACGACCAAAATTGGTCTAAAAACCCGGAAGTCCCTGTCTGGTTGACAGCCACTAGAGGAGGAGTTAACCCTAGCAGGTAATTATTGCAGTTTATAAAATCTGCAATAATTACCACTCTAGGGTTAAGCTTGATGGGAGTCTGCACCCAGACCACTACAATGAGCTGAAGTGGTCTGTGTGCCTAGAGTGTCCCTTTAAGAATAATAAGGTGTGTTTTGGGGGATACAGGCTGTAGGGTGTGTAGAGGGATAGGATCTGTAGAGTTTGTTTGCGAGGGATAAGGGCTGTAATGTGTATTTGGAGAGAAATTGGGTTGGTAGTGTTTGTGTGGGGAGAAACTGGGGTTGTAGTGTGTGTTTGGGGGTGATAGGGACTGGTCTGTGATGGAGGGTGGGGAATTGGGGCTGTTGTGTTTGTGCTGGGGGGACATAAGAAAGCTAACGTGTAATAGTGCTGCTAACATGTGTAATGGTATAATTAAGGTGTTTTAAAGAATTTATTTTGCTTCACATTATGTGAAGGTTAAGAAATAGTTACTGAAGCTAAGCATGGCCCACAACAGGATCAGACTCATTGGCTTAATATGCTTACCTGATGCTCTCTACCAATAACAACAGCCCTGCACTGTCCTACTTAACTTAGATGAGCCAACTGGATTCTCATTGAAGGGCTGAAGCCACGGGCACCAAGCTAAGTTGTCAAACCATTCTTGAAAGGAGAGTGCTAGAGCACTCCTTGCATCATAACCACTATAGCACATTATAGTGGATATGGTGCTTGGAATGTTCCATCAAAGAACGAGTTGTCAAGCAGATGTCTTGTATGTAATTTGGGTCCCTATCAAAAAAGGTTAGGCACCACTAATCTAAAATTAGATGTGCTGAATAAGAAATCCTAGGAAATATCAAAGAGCAGCGCAGATTGCTTGCTTGCAATGGGACCGAAACTGGGAAATTGCTAGAAGGGCTGACAGGGGGTGGAACCCCAAGTGGGTCATTTAATTGTTATCCCCGAGGTCCCTGTAATTCTGATAGAGAAGCAACACTCCCAATTACATAGTGGTAGTGGGACTTTAATAAACCATATTTGGAATTATTTTTTACAACATATTGTGGGGGGATTGCTCTGGGTACAGGGTTAATATGTCACTACTTAAGATTTATACAGCAATTGTGCAGTTTATATATATATATTACTCTAACTTGATTCATAGATGTGGTGTCACAGTGTGATTTATGGAATGTTAGGGTTTATAGTTGGACATACAATGTGGTATAGGGCAGGATTTGGGAGGGGCCATACAATTTTCCCTTTGGCTGAAGGTCCCTGAACTAGCATCCTCCCAGACCAAAATCTATATTGGTGCGATGTGAATCCAGCATGTCGTGAACATTTAAAGCGTATAATATATATTAGTAGTTTGGCTTACCTGTCCCAGACATTTCCAAAAGGTTGACTTTCATATAACGTGACCCATTCTGGATATAAAAGTAAATAAATAAATAAAATCAGTATCACATCTCACAAAATACTAATTTAAAAAAGTTCATAATACAAAACAGACAATAAAAAAAAATGGAACAACTTTTGCATGCATACAGTTAAATGTAAAAATATATATATTTTAATATATTCTTGCATTAAGTAATTGCATACATTTAGTATATACTTGCATTAAGTAATTGCATAAATACAAAATCTATATTTATATGTACTCCATATTCCATGTACTAAAATGCATAAAAATCATATAGTGCTGTACAATTTAGAAAAACACAGAATGTTTCTTTATGTATTACATCAGCTTTCTAAAACCAGTGGAGAAATATCAAGAGGGACAATTGCCCCCCAGACCACTAATATGCAAAGGTTGTGGGCTACCTGCTCACAGTATATTTGGGCGCTGCCAAAATGTCGTTTCATCTGAACACATTTAGGCAGGAAAAAAAAATAGTTTAATCCAAAAACCGAATTTCGTCCATTTGTCCATTTGTCCTCGGGTGAAATTCAGTCATTATTTTCTTTTGAAATTTCATTTGGAAGCACTAAATTCCAACTTGGTCTTGTGTCTATAGGCAACTATTTGGACATTACACTATGAGTACTACTTTAAAAAAATATATATATATATTTGTCTTAGCCATATTTGCTAATGTATGGCTAAGTACATGCTTCCTTAGGAAGCTTCTGAAATATTTTAGAGGTTTTTTTTTCTTACCCATTATTCTACTTTATTTGAGAGGGGCCAGGCAGGATTAACACCTGTAGCATTTACTTTGCACCCGTAGACAATTTTTTACCTCCAAGTTATACTACACCTTTATAGAAAGTTCTTTTTTCTGATCTGTATTTTCACCTAGCCTAAAACAGTTGTTTACTGGGTTTACCTTTTTAGTGAGGGTTTTTCTAGCAGTCTGTTATTTAGGACTATATATCTATAGCCCTCATTGTTTATAGCTGCTCTACCAGGCATGTATGTTTTCTCTCACTCTTTCCAGGGTAGAACATTGTGTTTTGCAGTTTATAATCACTGCACTGTATATTTGTTTTGCCGTTTATAATCACTGCACTGTATATATGTTTCAGTTTATAATCACTGCACTGTATATATGTTTTGCCGTTTGTAATCACTGCACTGTATATTTGTTTTGCAGTTTATAATCACTGCACTGTATATATGTTTTGCAGTTTATAATCACTGCACTGTATATATGTTTTGCAGTTTATAATCACTGCGCTGTATATATGTTTCACAGTTTATAATCCCTGCACTGTATATATGTTTTGCCGTTTATAATCACCGCACTTTATATTTGTTTTGCAGTTTATAATCACTGAACTGTATATATGTTTTGCAGTTTATAATCACTGCACTGTATATATGTTTTAACATGCGCCGCTTAGCCTGGTGTTTATTTGAGGTTCCTTTTTAACTGATCTGCTACTTTAATAAAGATAATTAATAGTTTTTAGCCTTACACCTGTAACCATTCAGACCTTATTGTCTGTTTGGGTCTTCTTTCATTCATGTACTTGCTAAACGGAAGGGAAGCCTGATAAACCACACAGTCTACTATAAATCTTTGCAGTAAGTGGTTAAAAGTCTCCCTCCAACCAAATTAAAATTTAAAATGAGTATACTCCTTTCACTCGATTAGAGTTCACACAGTCAAAACAAAATATACATCTTGTCCATATATGTTGCTTATTTATGTTTTTTTCGTTTTTTTTTCTTCTTTTACATTTGGGTGCATTTCCCTAACAGGAAATAAAAATACTCAGGATAACTAAATGAATTTATAACTTTTCTTCAGTTCTCCATTATTCTTTATTTAGTGAATTAACTTTTTAAGCGCCAGATGAACTGACAATGTATTTCATTTTTCTTTTTTTTTTTTTTTCAATGTATATGTTTTATTGGATTTTACAAATTATAACAGACTTACAGACAGGGGGAAAATAATACAGTACAATACAATAACAAAAGATAAACTGTACAAGGATTAGGAGGTTTAAACATAGTATTACAATGTTTGAGGTAAAAGTTTGGACAGCGACAGATACAACAATACACTACATCGCGGTTAGGTATCTACTTGGTACATCTGCTGTGTCTTACACGGATACTCTTCGGTGGACATTTACAAGGAGGCAACAACTTATTGTGTTACAAGATGCGTGAGTGTAAGCGGCTGTTTGTCAAATGTTGTACACTATAACAATCAAAAACACTTTTAACCTCCTAAGGCAGGTACTCCAGGGGAGTAGAGTGAAGAACAAGAGTACAATGGGATACAAAAGGGGGGAGGATAGGGGAGTGGATGTGGTGCCCAGCATGCTACCCCAAACAGTAAGTTATCAGTACGATTACAATTCTTAGAAGGCCGTTTCTCTGAATGTCTCCCAATCTTGCCATTTGACTAGGAATTTGGCCAGTCCTCCCTGTTTTGCCCATTCTTTTTCGTGGTAGTATGTGGTGTCAGTTCTACGAAGAACCTCTGTTACCGTGGGGCTGGTGGGACTTTTCCAGTGGGTTGCTATGCTGATTTTGGCAGCTAAGAGTATATTAATTACCGCATCCCTTGCAGGCAAAATTTGCAGGTCGTCAATAATGTGAACCAGGTAGCTTTTGGGTGATAATGGGATCTTAATTTTGCAAAGTGAGTGAATGGCGTTTTGTATGTCACGCCAGAAATCACGTATGTCTTCACAGTACCAGAATATATGTTCTAGGGACCCTTCCGCCTTATTACATCTCCAGCACAATGGGGAGGAGTCAGGATATATTTTGTGAAGTCTGCTCGGGACCAGGTACCACCTCATCAGCATTTTTGCGTATGCTTCCCAAAGTGTGGCACAATGCGATGACTTTTGAGTACACGAAATAACATATTCCCATTCATCTATAGTGGGGGCTATACCTAAAGTTTCCTCCCATTTAAGCATGTAGGGCAATTTTGCAAGCTTGTTGATGTCGTGTTGCATTGAGTAACATAGGGAGAGAAACTTACAAGATTGACGAGACATTGTTGCATTGAAGCATTTCCTCCCTAGACTGCCAAATGCCAATGGGTTGATATGTGTGATCGAATTGGAATGAAGTATGTTTTTCAGTCGGATATATAAAAATATATCTCTTGGTGGTAAGCTATATTTCGCCTGCAGTGTTGGAAACGGGTGTAGCCCATTCCTATCAAATAATTTGTGAACATGGGATATACCTAGTGACATCCACCTGTGAGTTGGGAGATCAGGTGAGATACTGGAGAGGGCTGATAGAGGTGCCAGATACAGTGACTCCTCCTTGGACCACAGTGATGTGCTCCACTTTTGCCAAGAATTTAATAAGAATCGGGTTGTTGGGAGCATGGAGGGAGTGGACGGGGAAATGGAGGCCCACAAAGCATTTGGGAGGGAGACTAAGTTGCCGCAGGCGGATTCAAGATTCACCCATACCGGAGTCGTCGTACCCAATAGGAGGTTTAGGCTTTGCGCCAACAGTGTTGCTCTGTAGTAATGTGCAATGTTTGGCACACTGAGCCCGCCTTGTCGGAGTGGACGCCAAAGCGACCGAAAGGCCACTCTCGGTGGCTTTCGTTTCCAAATATGGGCATTAATTGCTGCTTGGAACCGTTTGATAAGAGAAGCAGGCAAAGCTATGGGCAGTGTTCTGAACAAATAGAGTATGTGTGGGAGAATCATCATCTTTACTGAGTTGATCCTGCCTATCCAGGAAGTATACAGTTTTTCCCACCCTGCCATTTGTTTAGTGATTTTGGTGAGGACCGCTATATGGTTCTCTTTTATTGTCTGTGATCTAGAGTGAGTTAGTTTTATCCCTAGATAGGAAAGGGCCTTCGTTTTCCAGTCAAAGGGGTATTTATTTGTCAGCTCCTGTGTCACTTGTTTGCTAACGCCTATAGGGAGGATTTGTGTTTTACCGACATTGTTTTTGTAGTACGATATGGAGCCGTAGGTAGATAAAGTACTTAAGAGTCGTGGAATAGATTCAGTCGGTTTGGCAAGGAAAAGCACAATATCGTCCGCGAAGAGAGCCAGTTTTTTCTCTCCTGTTGGAGTAGCAAGGCCGGGTAAATTCCTGTCCTGTTTTATTATTTTAATCAATGGCTCTAGGCATAGGATGAATATCAGCGGAGACAGGGGACACCCCTGCCTTGTTCCGTTAGATATTCGGAAATTTCTAGATGTGAAGCCAGAATTAAATACTTTAGCAGATGGTGCTGAGTAAAGGGCCAGAACACTGGTCTGAAAGGCTTGTGAAAAGCCGAATGTCGACAGTGTTGCGGTCATATAGTCCCAGTTCAGGCGATCGAACGCCTTTTCTGCGTCTAGCGCCATTAAGACGCCCTGTACTTTATGCTTATTGGCCCAATCGATCAGATCCATACAATACCTAGTATTGTCGCCTACTTGTCGCCCGGGAACAAATCCTGCTTGTTCCTCCGAAATTAGGCTATGTAAGAGGGGTTTAAGTCTATTGGCAATCAGTTTAGCGTACAATTTAACATCAGCGTTAAGTAGGGAGATAGGGCGTAGATTGCTGCAGATTGTTGGTGATTTGTTGGGTTTAGGCAGGGTGATGATGTAAGCTTCTAACATTTCGCCAGGAAATTTGCCTATCAATCTAATTTTATTAAATAGTTTAGTGATATGCGGTGTTAGGGATGACGACAATTTGATATAGTAATAATTGGAGAGGCCATCAGGTCCTGGGGCTTTATATTTGGGTAGGGAACGTATCGCCTGTGCTACTTCTTCCTCAGTGAAAGGTGCGTCTAGTAGTTCATTTTGATGTTCTGTTGTTTGTGGCAGCGTGATTTGGGATAGAAAGTGTGATATCTCAGTAGAGTTCGGTATGTGCGTGGTCCCGTTAGCGGCTAGGTTATATAGTTCTTCATAGTAATGGGACAATTCCACCACAATACCGTTAGGGTTGTAAATTCTGGTGTTGTCTTTGGATAGGATATATGGGATTTTTGTCTGCAAGTATCTGACTTTTAATTGATTGGCTAGGAGTTTCCCTGCTTTATTACCCTGAACGTAGTATGATTGGCGGGTTTTAAGTAGGCGTTTGGCGTACATCTGGGCCTGGAGATTATGAATTTCCTCTTGCAGTTTAGCAATTTGTTTGGAGATAGATTTAGAAGGAGATTTTTTATTGGAGGTTTCCAGTGTCAGGAGATTTTGGCGGAGTGTGGCGTCTCTGGAAATAATGCGTTTTTTGGCCATAGATCCTATTTTTATGAATTCCCCTCTGATAACCGCTTTGTGTGCAAGCCACTGAGTTTCAACTGAAGTGTCTTCAGTAGAGTTGAGGGAAAAGTAAGTATCGAGAGTTGTGGAAATCTGTCGACTATTCTTGGGGTCGTCAAGGATGGCCTCATTTAAGCGCCATTTCCCTCTCCCTCTTGGGGGGTATGGTACCTCAAGTGTGATCAGTATGGGAGCATGGTCTGACCACGTTCTAAGACCGATGGTGTGATCTAACAGGTGGGGAAGTGTAGATTTGTCAAGAAAACACATATCAATGCGCGTATACGTCAGGTGGACGGGTGAAAAGTATGTGTAATCCTGAGCTTTGGGATATAAATTTCTCCATGTATCGTAGAGGTCGTGTGTATGAATGAGTTGAGAGAGTAATTTGCTGTTGTGTGCGGAGGATTTGATGGGAGACTTGTTGTGTGTGCGTTTGATGTCCAGGGAGGGATCTAGGGTGCAGTTACAGTCGCCGCACACGATTAGGTGACCTTGTTTGATGGATGAAATTTTTTTGAATGCCTTGCCTAGAAACGAAATTTGGGCCTCATTGGGGGCGTAAAGGGATGTTACTGTCACCATTATTCCATTTAATTCTCCTACCAATATAAGTAACCTGCCTTCTTTGTCAGTATATTGTTTGTGTAATGTGAACACCCAGTCCGTGTGGAATAATATTGCAACTCCTTTAGATTTTGTTCGCGAGTGAGCAAAATAAGCTGTATGGTATTTCGGGGAACGAAGTTGGGGAGGGTTTTTGCTCGAAAAGTGAGTCTCCTGTACACATACAATAGCCGCCTTTGAGTTATGCATTTCCTGTAATAATTGTTTTCTCTTATAAGGGCTATTGAGGCCTTTGGCATTTATGGAGAGGATTTTCATTGATTTATGGGCCATAATGAGTTAGGATCAATAAGGCTATGGGGCGAACTATCCTGGTGGAAGGTGTAGTGCGAGCTCTGAGTACCTGGAGCCATGAGATTTTTGGGTCTTTCTGAAACTTTGAAGCCATGCAGACAGAACGAGTGGTCACGGGGGGACGGCAGGTAGTACGTCTTTCCTGCAATGGGTTTTCCTGGGAACCATCTAGGTGGGGAACAAAAGGGGGATGGGGGAGGGGAAACACAGAAGAGAAAATATACCAGTAACGAAAGTATTTACATACATAACCCTTGGTAAGGTTAACAAACGTAGTCATTCTCAGGGTAAAACTGTAGTACCCAGGAGTGACACGACGAGGGGCTTTGAGGCTCCTCCCGACCTATGGATTGTAACCTTAAATTGGTATAATACTAACAATAACCACATATGTGAGTTCTGAAGAACCATAACTTACATAATACACAATACACAATACACAACACCCGCTCTCAGAGAGCACTTGATTGGGGCTTAAACAACATTTGGGTATGAACATAACTGGAAGTGCATGGGGTATGTTGGGGTACCGCCTTGCGTAATCACAAGTGGTATGGGTTTAGTGGGCGAGTTGTCAGAGGTTCGTTAAATCCTCAAAATAGCCTTGAGATACATTTTTCAGAGATTATATGGGTTGGAAATGTATGACAACGTGCACCCGGGAATAGTGAGGTTGCTCACTAAGTAACTATAATGCAGGTCAGCTTAGCGGTAATAAAGGAAAGATTGGAAGTGTGAGTTAAATAACGCTGAGTGGGCACCACGTGGCGTGGGCAAGGCCCATGAGGCGTACCTGAAAGTGGGCCTATTTCAAACATAGTGATCATTTAGGGCAAAGACATATATATAGTGCACATATCGGCAAAATAACAACGCTAAGGCAAACCTCAGAATAACATAACCTGCAAGTAGGTAGATATGTTAAAGCGTTCAAGGGGCTTTGGCTGGAGATTTGGCCATTTGCCACTCTGCCTGGAACCTCTTAGGTGGCGCAATCTCAGCGGGTTCTGGTCCTTTGGGCGATCCAGTCCATAGACCCCAGGATGTAATCAGCTTCATACCTTCCTTCGGATCATTCGCCACATAGTTCCGACCTTGTCGCCATATAACCAGTTTTGTGGGATAACCCCATTTGTAGATTACGTTGTTGTTTCGTAAAGTCTTAGTGATCGTGATGAACTCCTTCCTCTTCGCCATCGTGGCCGCCGATAGATCTGCGTACAGAGCGACGTGTTGGTGAGGTTCTGGCAAAGTTGAGAGTTTCCTCGCCGCCAGTAGTAGCGTTTCTTTATGCGCATAATAGTGGAACCTGACAATAACATCCTTTGGGACTTCGGTTGACAAGCGAGCCGGGCGCGGTAGTCTATGCATTCGGTCGTAGGCCCATGCTGAATCGGGCAGGCTCGGGACTAGAGACTTGCACAGGGAAAGAATGTAAGCGGGCATAGCATCGCTGGAGACATCATCCGGTATGCCTCTAAAACGTACATTTTGTCTTCTAGACCTGTCTTCTATGTCCGCCATTTTGGTTTTCAGCATTGCGTTTTCTTCCGAAAGTACCTGGAGTTTGTCCGCTATGTCATTGTGGGCCGCACATAATTCATCCGTTTTGTTTTCCAGGTTATTCGTTCTTTCGCCTAAGTTGGAGATTTCTTTGTGCAGTTCACCAGTTATGCGATGAAAGTCGGCTGTTATTGTCGCCCGGAGTTCCTGCAGCATTTTGTGGAGGCCGCGCTCCGTAACCGGGCCCTCTGAGTACTTGGTAGTGTGCGTTTCGTAGTCAGACTGGCCATCCGACAGGTTAAGCGCATCGTCGCCATCTTGGGTTTCTTTGCGTCGTTCAGATCTTTTCGTTCTGGCCGTTTCAGAAGGTTTTAGTTGTTTAGTTGAGGGCATTGTGTGCCTGTGCATTCACTACGGCAGGGCAGGTGAGTTTTATCAAGTTTTATCGGCAAATGCTGTGAATAAAGTTGCTTTTAGGTCGGGATGTTGGCGGAGCTCCTAAGCCATGCGACCGCTCTCACCGGAAGTCAGACACGCCCCCCCCGTATTTCATTTTTCAATGATGTGGTACCCAGAAAAAGTTTAGAGAAAACAGACCCTTAACCTTTTCCCACATCTTCTCTCACAATTAGACCTTATTTGGAGTAAGAGGGTAAAGTAAAGGCAGTTTCGATTTTTCTTAATTTTTTTTTATTTTTTAATGTAATAAATCTTGCCAGGGGACTGAGCCCCTGTTTGGGCATTATTTGGTCTATTTGGATGTCATAACACCCGTTTTAATTCCAAATCCTAGATGATGAGTTGGGAGCTGTGGACAGGCCTCTGGCTTAGCTGATTAAACTGAACCCTTGCAAATTAGGTTAAAGTAGACACAGGGGCAAAAGCCGCAAACACAGCTATTATGCTGAATTTATGACATTTGTAAAATATGACTGTAATACGATCCCCAATACACATCAAGTGTGTTTATCCCACAGTAACATTTTATTACAAACCAGCCCATTGCTGTCCTCTGAGCCACTGAAGTAGTTAGTGTAGTTAGTATTCACATAGCATTGCTAGGCAAATTTGAGTAGTTGGCTACATTGAAGAGGAGAAGGGTATCCGAATTGCCAATGTGAGCAAAATGTTACCATTAATAATTATACTTGTCAAACGTGAGATATTCATCATCACTGCCATTGATTGGGCTTTATTTTAGCATGCTAGATCTTGCTTTATTCACTGTGCTTGCTAAGAATTACTTGGTAACATAACATGCTATTCAAACCACCTTTTTCTGAGGTTTTATGCCAGAGAGTAATAGAATTAAGTCTGTTAATAAAAAGTATGATCTACAATTACAAATCCACCAAAACCTTTGGTTACAAGACTATTTTGTAAAAAAAAAAAAGGTGTAAAATCGGCCAAAATATTTATATAGTGTTTACAATACCATTTTTGGATTTTTCTTCAGCAATCTCGAGAATCCTATCCTTGGTATCTCAGGAATGCAAAAATAATCATGCAAATACCTTCTAGAACCTATTCAGTGCCAGAGGAGCCAACAATGCCCTTGCCACCTGGAAAGGGTTAACCCTAATTCTTGTAGGAAAGGAAACAATTAGAATCCCTTCTATACCCTCCCCCTTCTTCCTGCTGAATATTTTTTTAGGGTTGTTTGCTTGTCTAGTAAACTCTTACTGCTAAGGTAATCAGAGGTCTGTTTTACATTAGCCTGACTGCTCCAACGAGGCTCCTGAAGGATTTGATTAGCCCTTTTTTTCAGAAATAGAACTTTATGTTTCTTTTTGGAGAATGTGTTTATATTTCTTATTCCTTAAGGCTGGTGACTCATAAAGCAGGGAGAAGACACTGCATGTGTTGTCTGATAGGTAGAACAAAGAGAAAGTCTACACATTATTACACTATAAATGTAGCTCAACGTCAACATTTGGAGAGTCTAAACTTGTATAACCCTTATCTAGAATTGGGAATGAGTGAAGATCAGGCTTTGAGTATTCAGCAATCACAACTTTGTACCAGTCAGTATTGTAACTGAGAAACCACATATGCTGTTGACCACATTTATGAAATAGTATTGTAACAATAAGGGCTGTAAGGGATACAGCTATAATTGTCCCTGAATTTAAAGGGTACAGGGAGCTCTACACCTGCAGTTATCCTATCTTTCAAGCAGCACTGTCAATGTCTGGGGACTTTGCCGATTTCACAAAGACTCCTGATGGTGACAATGCCACTGGGTGTCCAGTGGCCGGAGGGTTGCAGGTAAAGGTGAGTTTTATTTACCTGAACTTGTCCCTCCTGGTGACTGCCATCTTGTCCTATTCAGTTCCTTTTGCTTTAGCATTGAGTGCTATGGAGGATCCCTAGAGACAGCGAGATCCTATATAGAGAGCCAATTCCCTGCAGCTGTCAACCAGACCACACATATCACGAGTAGGGACTATATTTCGAGGGGAAATTTGGACATGGTACATACACAGGCTCTGGCCTTGATAGGCATACTGTCAGTACTGATTCTGGTTATTGTATTGTTATGCTACTACCACAGAGACCTGCAAGTCTCATTGCTACATGCGTGTTGATTTCCACGACTGAAGAAAAAAAACAAAAAACACAATAAAAAAGGTATTTACAAAATAAAAAATCCCTTCAGCGGTCACTGGTGTGGCTATCGGGACGGACACTGTAGCTCTGCCCATAGTTTAAGAAAGTCAGGTGATGAAAAGATACAGGGACAAAGTATATATTTTGGAGGCACATATTTTACCTGTCTCCCCATCCTGTACATCAGAGTTAGGGCATCAGCTATACAGAGATATGAGTGTAAGTGGGATGGAGATCTGGGCTGCTGAAGGTACAGATCACCCAGTTCCCTATCTTGTAAAGCGCTACGGAATCTGTTGGCACTATATAAATGGCGATAATAATAATAATAATAATCAGTGAGAAACTAGGATCAGGATGGTAATTCAAGGGATATGCAGTTGGTAATGTCTTGAGCATGCGGAGGATGGGGGTGGGGATAGTTTCAAAATTCTAATCAAAGGGCCTCCTTTTCCCAAGTAATTTCAAATTAGCCAGCTGTCTAAATTGCCAGGCAGAAGGGGCACTCTTTTAACACTAGCCATATCATACACAATATATTTTAATTAAGCACATTTCTCTAAATGAACAAATGGAAAACGGCTGGGATTACTGGTTTTATTGATTCTGTGCAAGCCCTGCAGATCCCAGATGTTTGTCTAATACGTCATATAATGCTGTAATATTATTTGGGCTAGCAGTAATACCAGATAAGATTAAGCAATATTGGCTGAAATTAATACTGAGAAGCACCATTAGAAGTTTGTATCATAAGCTATACAACTCTTTAATAAATGTTCTCCCAATACATTTTATAAAGATATTCATGAAATCTTGAAATTATGACTAAATTTAGGTTTTCAGACATAATGATACATTTAAAGAAAACAACTTAAGGGGTATGGAAAGCATAGCTTGTCCCCTAAGTAAGAATGACAACATGAAGAAAATAGAATGAATTTTGTATAAGTCTGGAATATTTCTTATAGGAGCACTCTAAGCTCCATAAACACTACAGCTAAGAGTAGTGGATATGTGTGCTAAAGGAGGCTGAGAGTATTGTGGATGGATTAGAAGCGTGTAGTCACGGCCATTCATAGTAGAACTGATAAAGATAATGTGGAAGTGTAAATTCTGCATTAGTAGCCTGACTGGAGAGGGTCATGCTATAGATACTGGAGAGAACCCTGTTTTTAAACAACTGGGTCAGAGCATCTCCAAAAAGGCAAGTCTTGTGGGGTGTTCCTGGTATGCAGTGGTCAGTATCTACCAAAAGTGGTGCAAGGTAGACATGTGCACTTCGGTTCGGTCCAAATGGAAATTCGGCTGAATTTTGGACATTCGGATGCTTCTGAATGTTCAAATGTCCGAAGTGCAGAATTGCGAAGTGCAGAACCAAATTTCCGAAGTGCTTCGGACTTCTGAAAAGTGGCAAAATGGATAGGGGTAGGATTGGGGTAGTATTAGGAGTAGTGTTAGGGTAGGGTTAAGGTTGGGCTAGGAGTAGGGTTAGAGTTAGGGTAGGGTTTGGTAAGGAGTAGGGTTAGGAGTAGGGTTAGGGTAGGGTTAGGAGTAGGGGTACCTCTACCTTTAACCCTAACCCTACTCAGTAACCTAACCCTAACCCTACTCCTTACCAAACCCTAACTCTGCCCTAACTCTAACCCTACTCCTAGCCCAACCCTACTCCTAAACCTGACCCTACCATAACCCTACCCTATCCCTGACCCTAACCCTACCCTAACCCTACTCCCAACCCTTGCCCTACTCCTAACCCAACCTTAACCCTACTCCGAATCCAACCCTACCCCTAACCCTACACTTACCCTAAGTCCCGAAGTCCTGAATTTTGGAAGTGCTGAATTTCGTAACTGCCGAACGGAGCCGAATTGCCGAAGTCCCGAATTGCTGAAGTGCAGAATTTTGGAATGCCGAGCCGAACCGAACTGAATTGCCGAAGTCCCGAATTGCAGAATTTCAGAATGGCGACTTAAACCACATTTTTTTGCCCATGCACATCCCTAGTGCAAGGAAAGATAATCGTTGAACAGGCGTCAGGGTCATGAGTGCCCAAGGTTCATTGATGCACGTGGAGAAGTGAAGGCTAGCCCGAGTGGTGCAATCACACAGAAGTGATTTGATAGTGTAGCTCAAAAATGCTGGCCATGATTGAAAGATGTCCTAACATACAGTGCATCACATTTTTCTGTGTAAGGGGCTACCAGCCGTTTAGATTGCCCATTATGACTCCACCACTAAAAGTGCCTTCAGTGGGGACCTGAGCACAGAACTGAACCACAGAGCAATGGAAGAAGGTTGCCTGATCTGATGAATTACGTTCTCTTTTAGAATATGTGAATAATTTACCAGGGAAAGAGATGGCAGCAGGATGCCCTATTGGAAGGAAGCAGGCCAGCTAAACCGTGTTATGCTCTAAGTAATGTTCTGCTGGGAAACCTTGGGTCCTGGCATTAATGTGGATGTTACTTTGACACGTACCAAGTACCTAGAGATTGCTGCAGACCATGTATACCCCTTTATGGCAATGGTGTTCCCTGATGATAGTGGCCTCTATCAGCAGGATAATGCATCCTGTCACACTGTGAAAATTGTTCAGGAATGGCTTGAGTAGCATGACAAAGAGTTCAAGGTGTTACCTTGGCATCCAAATTCCCCAGATCTTGATCCGATTGAGCATCTGTAGGATGTGCTGATAAACAAATGCGATCTATTAAGGCCCCACCTCGCAACTTGCAGTACTTAAAGGATCTACTTTCTTGGTGCCAGATACCACATGACATGTTCAGAGGTCTTGTTCAAGATTTACGCATCAAAGCTATTTTAGTAGCATGAGGAGGACCTACACAAATTAGACAGGTGGTTTTAATGTTGTGACTGACCAATTTAAGTGAATTAGGGATTTAAAGGGTTACTCCTGAGTTATTTTTAATTGTGTGCAAGGGGCTTGTTGCACTCCCAGCACATGTGAGTTAGACAGTCCAGAATTCTGTTTTGGGCTGCCTAATGTCAATTCTGTGCATATTTTATATACGTCGTCAGTGTACTAGCAACAAAAGTAAAAATCTTCCCCCTTACAAACAGAGCACCTGCAAGGGGAAGATAGCCTTCCCCTCCCTCTGTCACTTACATAGGGTCTTTTTAAATTGTAATTCAAATCTTCATACCCCTCACGTTGCTGGTTCAGATTACACGCATGCACTATGACAAGTGATTGGACCGCTGGAGTGCCGGGATGATGTCAGGAGGTGGTGTGGAAGATAAGAGAAGGGAGCTTCGCTCGGTGCTGGATATCAGGTACGTAACAGGTAACATTTTTTAACAGGTTTTAAGTGGAGGGGGCTAATAGAAATGCCCCATAAAGCACTGTAAATTGAAGAACATTTTTTTTTTTTAAGTTAAAGGGTTGCTGTAACCTTTTAAAAACTTTTTTCCACACTTTATGTTCATTTCAGCTTTTGGCCAAATATTTGCGGCTTTATAAAGTGTGGAGTAATATGTTTGTGCTGTATATATAAGAACATTATTAATACCGGTTCAGTGTTGGAATATAAAACTTACATAAATTACATATCTGCAGTGTGCATGATTGTCCTTTTCACCCTAGTTGCCATTCTGACAAAGGCCTTAATAGACCCTGTGTGTGACAATATGGTTTTTACATTTTTTTATCCACAACACTTTTTACCCTATCCATACAATCAAAATAAAATTACGTTCAGTATCCCCGTTTTAATTGGTTAGGATTCACATTATTTGCATTCTGATTACATTGGCCTAGTCTAGCTATTTGTAATTATGCAAATGTGTAATGTTCTGATTATACGAAAGAGCATTAATGATAGGGCACGTTGGATTTAATCCCAACACATCCAAGAATTTGATGACAGGGATAAGATTTACAAAAATGGGGAACACATAATGTGGAATTTTAATGTTTACTAGGAATGTGTATGAATTTATGGCAAATGCGTCAGGCGGGGATGCTGCCCTGTAGGATGGATATTTTAATAAGGCATCAAAGGAAAATGGAGTGGTATGGCCATCTTAGAGAGAGACACGGAGCATGTACTCTCATTCTATAACAGAGTAACATGAGACAGCACATTCCTGTACCATATTGCAGAGCTGCAACAAACAGAAAGTTATCTGACTGCATTAATAGGGTTCCCACAACCAAACTGTCTCTGTACTATCAACGGTGCTGCAGACTGTGACTCAAAATATGCAAAGGCAGGCATCTGGACGCAAAGTAGCCTACTCTGAAACTTCAGGACCCTCAAACAAGTTTTAAACATTACCACATACTTCTATATTTTAAATATTACTAATTTGCACCAAACATGACAAAGTGCTCTCTTTCGTTTGTCACTGTTGTCACTATATTTAGGTTTGTGCAATTTTTTTCTATATCAATCCCTTTTTTTTTTTTTTCAATTCTTTATTTATGTATCGACAGGCATTCAGTACAACATTATTGCTGGCTTACGTAGAAGCCTAGTCATCCGCTATTGCTCAAATGGTGTTACAGAAAGGAAGGTTAGGTTAGTAGCGTGCATAACATATATTGGTGATACCATTCAAGCGGCTTGCGCAGAAGCCATTGTTGTGGATTGTTTTGATTTGCTGGTCGTGGTTTTTCTTGTACTTTAAGTAAACAGGAAGATATATACAATAAAAGAACAAAATAAAAGAAAACTGTGGGTAAAGCTAGATGTATTACCCTGTATTGCACGAGTGAATATCTGTCTGTAAGTGAGCGCTAAAACGTCTTGATTCTATATATCGTATTGTTCCCAGAGGGCCCATACATTTTGGAATGTGTTGTTGGTGTTGCGGACCTGTGCTGTCATCTTGTCCATTAAATAATTGTCCCTGATTTTGGAGATTGCTAGAGAGATTGGGGGTACTTCGGGCTTAATCCAGTATTGTGCCAATGCTCTTCGAGCCGCTAAGTTAAGCATATTCAGTAGTCTTTGGTCATGTTTGTCTAGTCCCTCTGTTGGTCGTGACAGTAGGCACGCCCAAGGGTCTGGTGTTATTCGTCGTTGTAGGATTCTGGTGGTCAGATCTGCTATTTTTCCCCAATACTCTTTAACTCTGGTGCAGTGCCACTACATGTGGATATATGTACCTTTTTCTCCGCATAGCCTCCAGCAGGTGTCTGTGGGGCTCAGTTGCATGTGGCATTGTTTGACTGGGGTTGTATATCCCTTTTCCCTTTTTAATAAAACCAGACAACGCTGAATTATCTGAACGTCAGATTAGAGTCTTGATGTTACTTAATCCCCCCCATTTATAGCCAGATTTTGATGAAGCATTTTATTCACGCAGCTCTGTCACCTTCTGAGGTCTTTCCATATGTTGCAAAGACCCCTGATGTTGACTTTGCCACTTGAAGTGAGGTTACCGCAGGTGTAGGGAAAGTTGAGTTTTAAAATCAATAATAAAAAATAAAATAATAATATAATATAATGCAGCATAGTGTAGCGTGTTTTTGCAACAATACATTTACAAAATTCCATATCTGGTTTTTTATTTTCTCTTCCAGACTCTCTTGATAACCTCACTTTAAAAAGATTAAAAGCAGGGGGGCGGAATGGACGTGCTGAGAATGGACGTGCCGAGCTTCCAGGCTGAATGGACGTGCCGAGAATAAGCTCCTGACAAATGCTGCACAATCCGGGGCAAAAACCCCATAAAAGGGGCACGTATTTTTTCTGGAGGGTGACAGACGAGTTGGGGACGCCCAGGTGAATCGAGGGCTACCAAGCTTGAACCCGAAACTGACCGGGAACCCGCAATCACAATATGAGGCCTATTTACGATCCTGCTGCTCGCTTGTGGGCAACCTTGCATACAGTCTCCCTAGCTCACTCACCTCCTACCAAACCCTCTCTGGGCGGGTGGGGGTTATCCCGGTCCTCACTGGGCACCCAGAGCACAACGGTGTTACCCCCATGCGGCACATCTAAGATGGCGGCTGACAGCACACGACTCACACAGAACCTGCTCCCACACCAAAAGCGCACCCACAACACCATGCAGCGCCTGAATTAAATATTTAACCGCTTCTAGGACAAGCTATTGGAGAGACAACAAGCAGCCCAGACCTCACAGTGAATCTCGCAGACACCGGGTAAGCAGGGCCGCTGGCAGCAGGGGACAGGGGACAAACCCTCGGGCACAGCATTAGAACTCTCACCTCTTTCCACTCCCCCGAGCCCACCCGGGCTGAAGGCCAAAAGGGCGAAGACTCTGACGCATCGCCCACACCTACGGAGGCTCAAGCGCCACAAGTGGCCGAGGTCCACCAGGCCCTCTGTCACTCCCACACGTCGAGGAAACTTGGGCTTCAGAAGTCACAGATTCTATGGCCATGAGATGCAGGTCTACACACCAGCCTGGGGCTGGAGAGACACCCTCCCAAGCACCTATGCAGCTGCAGCCTCCCATGGCCCACCAGCAGGCTCGTGCCGCTTTCCAACAGAGGGCATCGGTTAACAGAGACTCTCTATCTATCTTTCTTCACCAAGTCCATACCCAATTACTTTAGACCTGTTACTCAGCATGACCAGGACTTTGAAGTTTAGGGAGCAGAATGCCTCTCCAATAGAGCTCAAGACCACAGTGAAATTATCTCTCAGCGTAGCTTGTTCTGACCTATAAGCTGATTTATACTCATATCAATCTATGTTGTTTTATATATGACCCTCACGAGACGACCTCACTACAAAGCACACACACGATGACTAACCGACTAACCCAGCTTTATCCTGACATACTAGTCCTAGCATCTTGCGCATATGTAGAAAGGCACAACTAATGTGACACAGTGCAGCTTAAAATGTTTATTTTACCTCAGAATATTATGCTACATGCATAAACTTGTTATGTTTTTGTTCTTATTATATAAAATTGTGCATGCACCCTCTTTTCCCCAAATGTAAAGCATAATACTGAGAATGAGGACTGCCGTCGGGGTACCTCAAGCGTGACTGTTACAATCTTATGCACTGCAAAAATACAAAATTCCTTTTTTTTTTCTTTATTAATAAAAAAAAAATTAAAAGCAAGGGTCACTGACCCTTGTCTAGGCCGTGGTATCACTCAACCTACCAGTGTACAAAACCAACAAGCCAACTACTGTATGTTAAGTATCGGGAAACACAACGGCTCACAGTGGAGGAAGGGGAATTATCCAGCATCAAAAATAATAAAAAAAAAAAAAAAATAATAATAGTGTTTGAATTGAAGGACTATGGTCATTACAAATTTGACTGTATTAAAGCATACAAGAAAATATAAAAAAACATGTCATTAATGATATTATAGTCATGTTAAACTGGCAAATTCCATACAAAATGTAGATAGTTCTGTAAACTTACAGGTATTGCTTCTGAAAGGAACACTCTGCTATTGCTATAGAATGTGCAATAAATGTAAATCATGTATATGATTCTACCCCTTTAATATGCATATCATGAATGCATCCTGTTTATTACAGCAGGATTTTTTCTGTATTCTATTTTCTGAATCCTTATACATTTAAAATAATAGGAGTAGACTCTTACTCATGCATATACAGTCATATCATACACCACTGTGTTCTCTCTTAAAGGTACAGTGTAAAATAATTCTCACTTTATGGAAAATACCTTTAAAACATGTTCATAGTTTGTGTGGTAAGCTTTTTTTGTCTTCCTCTAGTCGGATTTAATAAAACGATCAGTAAAACATATATTTGTGCAGATACCACCATTATCTATCTATCTATCTTCATTTTATAGACTTGTGAAAAATCTAAGATTCAGAATGTATCTGTAAAAACATGAAACGTAAATGTAGTTATTGGCTGGTTGGAGCAGCGGTAACATCACTGCCTTAGAATATCCTGGTTGACCAATAAGTGTCCTAGGGCAAAACACCTAACAATATCTATCCAGCTACCATAGATTGTAAGCTTGTTTGAGCAGGGCCTCTCTCATTCCTTTCTGTGATTGTAAAGTGCTACCATAGTTACATAGTTACATAGTTACATAGCTGAAAAGAGACTTGCGTCCATCAAGTTCAGCCTTCCTCACATACCGTATATACTCGAGTATAAGCCGACCCGAATATAAGCCGAGGCCCCTAATTTTACCCCAAAAAACTGGGAAAACTTATTGACTCGAGTATAAGACTAGGGTGAGAAATGCAGCAGCTACTGGTAAATTTCTAAATAAAATTAGATCCTAAAAAAAAATATTAATTGAATATTTATTTACAGTGTGTGTATAATGAATGCAGTGTGTGTATAATGAATGCAGTGTGTGTGTATGAATGCAGTGTGAGTGTATGAATGCAGTGTGTGTGTATGAATGCAGTGTGTGTGTATGAGTGCAGTGTGTGTGTATGAGTGCAGCGTGTGTGTATGAGTGCAGCGTGTGTGTATGAGTGCAGCGTGTGTGTATGAATGCAGCGTGTGTGTATGAATGCAGCGTGAGTGTATGAGTGCAGCGTGAGTGTATGAGTGCAGCGTGTGTGTATGAGTGCAGCGTGTGTGTATGAGTGCAGCGTGAGTGTATGAGTGCAGCGTGAGTGTATGAGTGCAGCGTGTGTGTATGAGTGCAGCGTGTGTGTATGAGTGCAGCGTGTGTGTATGAGTGCAGCGTGTGTGTATGAGTGCAGCGTGTGTGTATGAGTGCAGCGTGTGTGTATGAGTGCAGCGTGTGAGCGTATGAGTGCAGCGTGTGAGCGTATGAGTGCAGCGTGTGAGCGTATGAGTGCAGTGTGTGTGTGTGTATGAATGCAGTGTGAGTGTATGAGTGCAGTGTGAGTGTATGAGTGCAGTGTGTGTGTGTATGAATGCAGTGTGAGTGTATGAGTGCAGTGTGTGTGTATGAGTGGTGTGTGTGTGTGTGTGTTGCAGAGCCTTGGTGGGGGATGGGCAATTTTTTTTTTATTATTATTTTAATTTTTTTTATTATTATTTATTATTTTTATTTATTTAATTATTTTTTTTATTATTTTTGTATTATTTAATTTTTCTTTTTTTTATTACTACTAATTTTTTTTTTTTCGTCCCCCCTCCCTGCTTGATACATGGCAGGGAGGGGGGCTCTCCTTCCCTGGTGGTCCAGCATTGGCAGTTCAGTGGGGGGCTGTGGGGGCTGTAAGAGAGTTTACTTACCTCTCCTGCAGCTCCTGTCAGCTCTCTCCTCCTCCGCGCCGTCCGTGCAGCTCCCTCTGTCAGCTCCCAGTGTAAGTCTCGCGAGAGCCGCGGCTCTCGCGAGACTTACACTGGGAGCTGACCGAGGTGCTGAACGGACGGCGCGGAGGAGGAGGAAGCTGACAGGAGCTGCAGGAAAGGTAAGTAAACTCTCTTACAGCCCCCACAGCCCCAGTCTGTATTATGGCAATGCAAATTGCCATAATACAGACTATTGACTCGAGTATAAGCCGAGTTGGGGTTTTTTAGCACAAAAAATGTGCTAAAAAACTCGGCTTATACTCGAGTATATACGGTATGTTGTTGCTGTTGATCCAAAAGAAGGCAAAAAATCTAGTCTGAAGCGCTTCCAATTTTGCCACAAACTAGGAAAAAATTCCTTCTTGACCCCAAAATAGCAGTCAGATGTCTCCTTGGATCAAGCAGCTATTACCCCACTAATTAGAAATTATATCCCTGTATGTTATGTTTTTGTAAGTATTTATCCAATTGCAGTTTAAACATCTGTAGTGACTCTGACAAAAACACCTCTTCAGGCAGAGAATTCCATATCCTTAATGCTCTTACTGTATAAAAACCTTTTCTTTGCCTTAGATGAAATCTCCTTTCTTCCAACCTAAATGTGTGACCTTGTGTCCTATGTATAGCCCTGTTTATGAATAGATTTCCATATAAAGGTTTGTACTGTCCCCGAATATATTTGTATAAAGTTATCATATCCCCTCTCAGGCGCCGTTTTTCCAAACTAAACAGATTACATTTTTTTAACCTTTCTTCATAACTAAAATGCTCCATTCCTTTTATCAATTTTGTAGCTCGTCTCTGGACTTTTTCTAGTGCCATGATATCTTTCTTTAAAACAGGCGCCCAAAATTGCACAGCATATTCAAGGTGTTACCAGCGTTTTATAAAGAGGCAAAATTATATTTTCATCCCGAGAATTTATGCCCCTATTTATACATGACAAAACCTTACTGGCTTTAGCAACTGCAGATTGACATTGCATATTGCTGCCTAATTTGTTGTCTATAACAATTCCCAAATCCTTCTTGTGTGTGGTTATCCCTAATTCACTACCATTTAGTGTGTAAGTTGCTTGTGCATTCTTAACCCCAAAGTGCATAACTTTGCATTTCTCTACGTTAAATTTAATCTGCCATTTTAGTGCCCAGTCCCCCAGTATCAAATATGTTGGTGCTATATCATACCTCCCAAATGTCCCTATTTAGGAAGGACAGTCCTTAGTTTAAGTTCCCTCTGTCCCTCTATCCTCATGTCCATGTTTTCTAGGTGCTCCATATTATTGCTGTGTATGACAGAGCAGCAATAATACTCACAGTAATGTGTCTTTAAACTGCAATAAATATGTTTAGAAATCAGTCTGTGTAAATAAAATACTTTGTTCTTGTTCTGAATTACATTGTGATAGCATAAATTGTAATTAGTAAGTCCCTTAAATGATCACTATAGTGTCAGGAAAAAAAGTAAAGCGGTTTTCCTGACACTATAGTGCGCTGAGGGTGCACCCACCCTCAAGGCCGCCCTCCCGTGGCGCGGAAGGGGTTAAAACCCCTTCAGCAGCTTACCTTTATCCAGTGCGACGCTCCCTCGGCGCTGGTGACCTCTCCTCCCCCGCCAACGTCAGCTCCCTCTGCCGACATCAACGGAGCCGAATGCGCATGCGCGGCAAGTGCAAAGCGCGCATTCAAGCTGTCAATAGGAAAGCATTTGTCAATGCTTTCCTATGGACGCTCTGCGCGATGGAGGCATAATATGCCTCCAGCATCGCAGATGTGCCTCTAGTGGATGTCCGGAAGACAGCCACTAGAGGCTGGCTTAACCCTGCAATGTAAACATGGCAGTTTCTCTGAAACTGCTATGTTTGCATCTGCAGGGTTAAAACCTGAGGGACCTGGCACCCAGACCACTTCATTGAGCTGAAGTGGTCTGGGTGACTATAGCGTCCCTTTAAATTTCTCAAAAATGCCCTGCAGCTGGCCACACCCCACTCACATCACTACACTTAAAGGAACACTATGGTGTTAGGAATACAAAACTCTATTCAGCCCCCTCCAGCGACAAACAAATGGTTACTAGCCCTTTTTTCACTTATCTAATTCCAGCGCAAATATCCTTCAGCACTGGATCAGGCTACTCCTCCATTGGCGTGACAGCGATTCGGAAACCTAATGCTGTGTGCGCAATAGGCCTTCCCTATACAAAGCATTAAATCAGTGCTTCCCTATGGGGTTTTTCAAGACACTGGATGTAATTATGCAAAGCGTGAGGATATCCAGAGTTGTTTCATGGCGTAAAACTCAATGAAACACCATGAAACACCTCTAGTGGCTATCTGACAGACAGCAACTAGAGGGGGAGTTGACCCTCAATATAATTATTGCTGTTTCTCAGAACATTGCAGGGTCAAGGATACAGGGGCACTGCACCCACACCACTTCAATGAAATGAACTGTTCTAGGTGCCGACAGTGTCCCTTTAAAGTGTCCCTCTCTATCTGTCTAAAATTTTGGGAGGTTAACTATATACATACTAATAATTAATCTGCAGGTACATAGTAATGGAGATATACATTACATATGTTACATGATTCAAAAATGTTATAGACACCCAGATCACATAATCTCAATGAAGTGGTTTGGCTGCAGTGCCCTTGTCCCCTTAAACCTGCAATGGAATAAAAAAAGTTGGCCACGTGATATAATGCTTTCCTGTGGGCAATTTTGAATGCCTATGGACTGGACTTGTGATGTCGGCTGAGGAGAAGAGGTAAGTAAATCCTTTTTTTTTGTTCTGGGGGAGGGGGTGCTGCCTACAAATAGGGACATGATGAATACTATAGGGTTAGGCGTACAGATTCCCAGATTCTAAATGTAATAGTGTACATTTAAGTCAACAGCAGGTTGATAACAAGGGATGTGTCATCTTGATAGCATCTGACAGGTTTGATGACTTAAGCTACAGTGAGGGAGTAGCCTAGTATTCCTACTCTAGGGGCTTCTCCATTATGGTTAAAGGGGGATGTTAAACCCAGGATCGTAATGCAAGGCTGTTTTCTCTGCTTGTGGCCAGACAGAGCATTTACATAATGATACAGGCTACAAACAGAAAAAGCAAAGCTGTGAGAGGCCTGACTTTTAAGTTGTATTTATTTTATGAAAATAGGCTAGTTTAAATAAATGTGGGAGCCAAGAGTGAACATGACTACTAAAGGATATTAGTATAAGTCAAACACATGGAGGGAACTACTGTACCCTCTAGATCCTGGGGGCAGCACCTATAGTTTATTTTTATTTCTTTTCTTGCTGTTTGATTTATTTCCCCCCCATCTCCTAATCTGCCACAGTTTAAAGCAGGAGTGGCATAACTATCCATGAATCATGGGACTCCTACCATATGGCCCTCCCTGCTTTAAAATATTGAGTGCTGCTGTGAGAGCAGACGTAGTTGTCACTAAATTGTAGCCCAGACACATCTGGATGTAATCACGTATCAGGAAATACACAAGTAAAAATTCTGTGAGCGGAGATTTGATGCACCAGGGTAACCAGAGTTAAAACTGCTTTCAGATCACGCAGTTGTATTTCCCCGACTTTGGAATCCATCTCCAGGCTGGCTTTGTAGCAAGCATATCATATCTAATATTAAAAGCATATATTAAATAAGGCAAACCCTCACATAACCTGCAATACCACAGGAGCCAAGATGTTGGTGTGTGAACTGGGATATTACCCATCCAAAGGAGATTGCAGCCCAAAGAGCTATTTAGTATGTCTGTTTGCAATAATCTAAATTAGAGACAACCCTCTGTTCTCTGAACCTGCTGCCAAACGCTGGGCAGTCTAAATTATTGATATACTGTAACTAAACTCCCATTATTTTTGCCTAAGTTAGGCGTTTTAAAAAACAAACAAACAAAAAATGATTACATTCTGTGAGCTTCGAAATTTCTGTTTAGTGAATGAGTGAGTGCGCTGGATCTTGTGTGCAGTCTAAATTATTGTGCAGGCGACAATAAGAAACAATATATGTACTTCCAAATAAAACTCCTACACAAATGTATTGTGCATAGCCTGACAGATCAAACATATGATTAGATATAATGCATTATTAATTATCCATAAAAATTGGCAACAAAAATATGTCCCGTACCACTAACTGAAGAAATAGGAGGGGCATCTCGACCTTCCACTCCTTTATGTCCCGGAGCCATACCTCTTACTAGGGCAGACACATTGATTCTGAGTTCAGGCTTCTCTGATTAATGTGTCTCTGCTAATTGTTCTAAAATGGCAGCCTTGAGTCAGTGTAACCAACCTTTTGTGCAGTGCATAGCTGTTCATGTGAAAAAGGCTTATGGGGGTGGGATGAAACTCCTCTAAAACAGGGAGCCCATCCACAGGGTCACAAGCAACACCCTTTTCTTTCAGGTAAAGTTAATATGCTCTGATAAATCCCAAAGCCTTTTTTTCTTCTTCAATGCATCCCATCCTCTTCTGCTTCTAACTTCTCAAACACATCCATTATTTGTTTCCCATGGTTGTAAAGAACTCTTGCGCTGTTTATAGTTATTCTAGTTTGATTTTATGTTTTTGTTTGGTTTTGGGGTGGGTGTGCTAAAGGATATCTGTTTAGTACAGATATACCTGATAATGTATTGCACAATTAGAAGATCCATATTGCATTTGTAAGACATAGTTGATTGGAGGGATAACTCACTATATAATATATAACACATTATCATGTCTGCTGTCTAATGAGAAAATGCAAACAGTTCATGTATTCACAATGTTTGTATATTTATGCTTATTTTTTTAATTTTGTGTCAAATGTTCTCGTTTTGTTCTTACTGACACTTTCATTTTGTTGCGTTGTTCCGTTTTTATGTTGTTTTGTTTTTTTTCTGACAGAATTAGTAGTGCCGTTAATTCCATTCCTATATTTTGCTATATGGTGGAACTAGTGCACCAATGTATAAAAAGTGACAATTATGTTGCAAAAAAATTAATAAAAAAGTAACAGTTTTTATACAAAACCCAAGAAGTACTATACAATAATATGCCCTTACCTTTTGTGTCACTTTACCCAACTCCATCTAGCATGTAAACCCATTGAGCAGGACCCTCAACCCCTCTGTTCCTGTGTGTCCAACTTGTCTGGTTACAACTCCATGTTTGTTAGTCCACCCATTGTACAGGGCTGCAGAATTTTTGGTGCTATATAAATAATAAAAATAATAATAATAATAATAATATAGACTAAATTAGTATAGCTTACCTGTTTTGTAGTGTGGCAGTTGTGATACTCCATGCCATGAATCCTCTGTCGGTGTCCCAATTACCTGACAAATTATAAAAAAAAACTTAAATCATATAGCAAATCACAAATTATATTTGCAATTATGCAAAAAGTAACATTAAAACCAATTAAAAAAAAAAAGTAAAATAAATGCAAACAAAATAAAAAGATACACTCCTTTAAACATCTGTAACTGCACAGCTAAGAAGAGTCTGTCTGCCGCTACGAACAGACTATTCTCTCACCAACAACAGGATCCACCAATCAGGAGTCTCTGCTCTGTGGGATCTCACCCTATCACATGAATCCTTATTCATAAGGGATTTATTGGATACATAGTTTATCGCTAGCAGTAGTTCCACTCTCTACATCCATGCATTAGCGTATACTCAGTCAATCATTGTGGCGGGATCACAGGCGCATTTCCTAGCAGTAGCTGTAGACAGTGTTGCAATCAGTTTTCACTAGTTCTGCATACTCATTTTTTTTAGAAAACTAAAGCAAATGTACTTTTCCTGCAACCACTAAACCTTACCATCTCTCTACAATATTAATGTATTTCCATCAAATGGGCTGTATCCTGGTTACTGTGCTTACCTATTGCATTCCCCATGAAAAAAATGCAATCACGCACATTTTGCAAATGGATTTCATTAATTTGAATACAAATAATCTGAAAGACATACAGAGCACGAAAGCCAATCGGATGTCTACTGCACTCATAGCAGTGTTTCTGACACTTATTTCGATGGGAGCTCATGGACTGGTTGGTGCAAATTCTTTAGCTAGCTTGGAGATATAATTTCACGGTTGTCCATGAAAAAGAATCAGGGCTCTTTCCTAGACATGTATCTGTATTTCGAAATTGGATTTTTTTAGGACTCATCCATAATACATTAATACATGTATAGTCCACATTGGGGTGTCCCTTTAAACAAAAAAAAAATATTTTAAGGAACTGGTTCTCACTTACCGACCATATCTTCTCAAGTTGTTCAGATATGTCAGAAACCCCAGAAAAAGCAGGGTATCCTTGAAGCATTTCAATAAATATGCATCCAGCACCCCTGGAATAAAGCAAATTATACCTTTAGTTTATATATTATGTGTTAGTATTTATTTCCAATAAACTTTTTTTTTTTTTCTAAAAGCAGGAAGCACATTCATTTTAGTTCCTGTATCAAACAGACTTCAAAAACAAATGTCCATGAATCCTTATGGTCATTTAAATGGATGCTCAACACAAACTACCAGGGCCTTTGCGCTCATGTTAATTTCGCTCCTTTGTGTCCATACTACAATGGAATGATCTTTTAAATACTTGTAAAATCCTTAATCATTGCAACATTATTTTATGATTTTAGCTTCAAGGCACCTCCTGTCCAATGCTTTAAAGTGAAATGGTTCTGGAACTTGTTTGGCAGTGTAGATCCCTTGAGCGATATTACCTAGACTTTGACCTTTGATTCTAATTCTCGAAGGAGTATTGGCCTTTAGCTCTGAATGCTAAACAAAGAAAACCCTTTAAATGTCAAAATGCTAATTAGGTGCATTGCACAAATCGCAAGCATCCAAATATGTAACGTGTTAGCTATGTGAACAACATACAGGATTATTTGCTAAAGTGATAATTCTAAATAAATATCATATTTAAGACCAAAGTCGCTGACCTGGAAGCATAGCTGAGTTAGAGAATGTTTCAAATTCGGCTATTATCACCTTTGAATTCCTTGCGAGATCTCTAGACTCTTACTGCATCCACACGGAGAACTAAGCTCACTGAATTATTTGGTTTATTAAAGAAAGTTGTTTGGCAGTTTGTAGTTTTTTTTTTAGTTTTTTTTGGTGAGGTACAATTTTTGAAAGAGCAATGCTATCATATATCCACAAAGTCAAACAATAAATTGCAAGATATTCTACCTTTTTTGTTATAAAACATGAAATAAGTAATCAGGCTTTCCATCATAATGAAGAAACCAGTGAGAAGATAGCTAGACTGTAGATCAAAAGAAGAAGAAAAAAAAGACTGGATATACCAAAAGCTTGTTAGAAGCTAAATAGAAAACACCCCTATAGTAAATGTTTCATAACCCTGGGGTGGGTGTGTGTACGGGGGGATCACAACAAAAACTTGTGATATTTACAATATGGAATGGGTAATTGCTTAGATAAACCAATAGGAGTAGAACGTTCAAACAAACCATATTCGAGGAGTAAACAAAAGAAAGAAAAGACATGGAGAAATAAAATATGAAAATAAACATTGAGCCCTATAAAAAAAAGAACAATCACATAAATGACTGATGCAGACAAACCACCAGGGACATAAACTGAAATACTGTCAACATCCCAGACATGTGATGGTCTGGAATTTTTGCTCAGTGAAGCTGGAACAGATATGAGCAGAGCTTGCAGAGAGCTATCAGCCTCTGACTCTACTCTCCTGTACTATACGACTCTGGTCTAAACTGTCAACATGTAATGACCAAAGATTTCCTAATCTGAACGGGATTGCAGCATACTGTAATGTTTTGGACACCATCTTCAGAGATGCATGACATTATAGTGTAGAGATGCAGAGGTCGTCAAACATTTTTTAAAGAATTTTGCTCCAAAATGAAGAGGAATATGTTCTCTTACTGCATTCAAACATGAATCTTTATCACCATTCGTCTTGAAGTACATGACATCATCTTGTGGTACAGACAGTTGGGCATTTGGAGGTCTTGGAAGGCGATATAACAAATCCAAAAATGACCCTTGGCTTGTTTAGGGGACAGGAGCGTAGAAAAACAAATTCTTATAAACTGGGGGAGTTCAACTGAGTCTACAGAGTCAGATATGCCGCTAACTTTTCACTGCCATACTTTATCCTTAAGTTATATATGAGCCAAACCTGAGTCTTGTTTAATGCGCGCCCCCTGAATGTCCTCCTCCACCCAGTAAAAGTACTAATTTCTTCCTTAAGAACTGCCATTAAATAAGGCGTTGATAGCGACCTTTACATTGGAGATGTCCTTTTTTTTATTTATTTTTTTAAATACTTTATTTAAGGATAAAGCGCTTGACAAATACAGAGGTATACAGTTGACATGGCACAATGTTACAGTCATATTTATGCAGTTGGAATTTTTGGTGTTGATCTCTGTGCCAGGTGTCCCTGTCCTAGGTTCACCCTTGTTTCGCTTTGTCTATGTACCCTGTGTTTGCTGCGTATTTACTATTTTATGGTGCCATTCTACCCGTAAACTCTTATTTACTATCTATGTAACGTGGCTTGTCGCCCGTGTTTATGGAAACTTGTCTGTACGTCTGCTTCTCTGGTTAGGCCCCAGGCCTCCGTCTCCCCTTCCGCTGCCACCGGGCGGAGATGTCCTTTTTAGTAGCACGATCAGAGACAGTGGCGTACTAAGGGGGGGGCGGGGGGGGCGGTCCGCCCCAGGTGCCATCCAGTAGGGGGGTGCCACACTCTGTACCTCCTGCTGGTCGTCCTCTCCCTCGCGGCTCAGGCGCTCAGTGAGTGAGTCAGAGCACAGGGAGGGGATTCCCAGCCTGTGTTCTGAGTCATCACTGAGCACCAGGGATGCTGTTTTGGAGTGTGCCAGCAGGGGGCGCAGAGCGTGCATTCTGCCAGGTTTCTCCCCTGCGGCCACTCTGCCTGCACCTCCTGCACTGCCTGGGCTGGGATGGAGAGAGCCCCTGAATTAAGGTAAGATAATAATATTGTAAATTCACCCTCACCCCCTCCCTCATTCACCCTGTCATCCCCCCTCAGTCACCCTCTCACCCCCTCCCTCAGTCACCCTGACACCCCCCCACTCAGTCACCCTGTCACCAGTCACCCCTCCCTCAGTCACCCTGTCACCCCCCTCAGTCACCCTGTCACCCCCCCTCAGTCACCCTGTCACCCCCCTCACCCTGTCACACCCTCCCTCAGTCACCCTGTCACCCCCCTTAGCCACTCAGTCACCCTGTCACCCCCCTCAATCACCCTCTCACCCCCTCCCTCAGTCACCTCTCACCCCCTCCCTCAGTCACCCTGTCACCCCCCCTCAGTCACCCTGTCATCAGTCACCCCCCTCAGTCACCCTGTCACCCCCTCCCTCAGTCACTCTGTCACTACCCTCAGTCACCCTGTCACCCCCCTTAGCCACTCAGTCACCCTGTCACCCCCCTCAGTCACCCCCCCAGTCACCCTGTCACCAGTCACCCCCCAGTCACCCTGTCACCCCCCCTCAGTCACCCTGTCACCAGTCACCTCCCCAGTCACCCTGTCACCCCCCTCAGTCACACTGTCACCCCCCTCAGTCACCCTGTCACCAGTCACCCCCCAGTCACTCTGTCATCCCCCCTTAGCCACTCAGTCACCCTGTCACCCCCTCAGTCACCCTGTCACCCCCCTCAGTCACTCTGTCACCAGTCACCCCCTCTCCAGTCACCCTGTCACCAGTCACCCCCTCCATCAGTCACCCTGTCACCCCGTCACCAGTCACCCTCCCTGTCACCAGGTTGTTAGGTTGTTTAGTAGATAACTCACTTATTTGTTATCCTTATGTGGGATTGACATATTTAAGGACACCAAATTAGGGAGTTATCTACTAAACAACCTAAAGATTAAAATTAAGAAAAAGGCTTTTTACATTTTGATCTTTTAGCTGTTTAGTAGAGAATTCCCTAGATTGGTGCCCTTATGTGAGATTCCATGTGTAAAGATACCAAATTAGGGTGCTGTTTAGCAGATGGCTCCCTTATTTGGTTTCCTTAAATATGGCAATCCAGCATCTCAGCATCTTGCCAACACTACACACAAACACATCCCTGCATTCCAGTGCAAACACTACATACAAACACACCTCTGTATTAAAACATCACCATTATATATAACCACACCACTGCATCTCGCCAACACTACACACGAAAGCATGCCTGCATTAAAATGCCAACACTACATACAAACACACCCATTCATTCACTCACACTTACTCCATACAAAAGCATGCTTACATTGAAACATGCAAGCACTGCTCAATGCTACATACATTAAAAAAATTGTGGGTGTTTTGTACATTTTAAAGTGCAGGGGGAAAGGGTGTGCCAAAACTAGGACCCGCCCCGGGTGCCATATGCTCTAGGTACGCCCCTGATCAGAGACATTATTTATCACAGCTGGTTTGGGCTGCCTTGTGGACAGCACAGTGTTCCCAACAGATCCAAACTTTCATCGTCTGAGGCAGAGGCCAATGTCATGAATAAAAGGGTATAAACGTGGTTGCTATAGTGGATTATTGTTTACAATCACTCTGAGATCTACAGGTTCTTTAGCTGAAATTCCCCTGGCATGTTACCAACAGACTCTTATTTCGTAGATTCTGCCACCCACCTGTTCTGCCATATAGTTAGTATATTTTTCATTAAAATTAACTGTAGCTCTTGCCACTCATCAAGCTTTCGTGGAGTGCTGGCTACACGTTACACCTCCTAGCTTGGCAAAATAAATTCTTACGGTTAAAGATAACATGATGGATAAACTCACTGCTTATTACATCACACTACCCATTCCTTGTAAGGTGTGGACAGCCTTTATTATTTATGCAACTTAATTTTGCATCTATATTTTGGTTTTCAACTATCTGTTCCTCCGGGCCACCCCACCCCATCTTTTTCATCATCTCTTTACTTGTTTTCTCCTTTTTCTTCTTTGTTTTCTTATTCCTCTTCTCTCATGGACTCACTTTTCCCAATTTATTTTTTTTGTCTGAATATGGCATCATAACACTTTGTTACCGTTACTTGGCATATTCAACTTTATATGCTCCATATTTCAGTTTTTTTCAATTCTTATTATTATAGTGTGAGGCATCTACGTTTTGCACTTTTGGGGTATATAAAAATGTCGGGAAATGTTTTCATGCATCATTGCATGTTATACCTGCTCCTTTTACTTTCATTCACACTTTTCAAAATAAAGAATTTTTTAAAAATATATCAACTGCAGTTGCAAAGGCTGGATCCGTTCTGAATTGGGCAAAACTTGTCCTTAAACTTTAATAGTTATAAATGTGCAAAATAAATTCACTCCCGGTACCTCTGACATGCTGGTACTTACCCACTTAATCATTGAAAGGTTTATTCACTAAAGTGTGAATTTAAACTTTTAGGTTAGCTGAACAAATAACAAAGCTAATTTGGAGAGTGTTTCAATTCGCTATTTTGGTTTAAAATTTGAAATTCATTTTGAATCCACTTCGAATTCGAATAATTCACATTTTAGTAAAGAACGCTTTGGATTGTAAAATGTAGGCAAGCTGTGACTGTAGTGCATTTCGAGAATTTTTAATATTAATAACATTTTGCAATTTGTTTTTCAGTTCAATTCTGTGTTCAGTGAAGTAACCCATATTAAATTTGAAAATGGAACTAGAAGCGGGACAAATAGAGCTGTGCAAGCCAAGAACCCTTATTAAGCTATTATAATAGTTACCTAGCCGTATCACCCTTCTGCTGTGACTGTTTTGTATTCTGTTTGCACTCATTGCTGAGATAAAACAGCCCGTGCTAGCTTTCATCCTGCTTGTGTGTTTCCCGCGAGCTGCAATGGCTTGCTTAGGAATGCTCTGAACATCATTCAGATTCAGACTTAATATATCTATTTCAATCTTTCTTTTTACTGTCAATATTTCCCATGTTTTACATTTTAGTTTATACCCTTCTTTGTCCCCTGCCCTTGACTTTGTTTTTGAATGCTTCCGGGATCAATCTGCCATCTCTTCTATCCCACATTTTGTGAAGGTCAGCCACACTAATTTAAAAATAAACCATTAAACTCTGTTTCCAATGTGTTGTAGCAACAAACACATTGTGCCAATAGCCTATTCACTAATTTAAAAAAATGTCTTTCCATAAATCTATTTTAAAACAATAAGGCAAATAGATGACTCTTATTAAAATTTAAAGAAGCTATAATATGTTTAACTAAGATTTACTCTTGAAGATCAGAACATTTGTCAGTGTGTGGGCGGCCATCAGTGACAGATCCTGCTAAATAAAACGAGGCTTTGGAGAGCATGTGATGTCAGCAGCCAATCAAATCCTGCGATTTGCAGAGTAGCTCCCACTTTTCTACTGTGCAGGAACTGCTCTGTAAAACTCTGATGATGTGCAGCGTCCAAAATGGAAAAGGTTATCTGGAAATATAGTCCATGTTTTTTTCATAAAAAAAGCTGCAGATTGAAAAATATCTATACAGGGTAAAGATGGCTTTGCTCTTTATAAAAAATATAAATCAATTTAAATTAAAAGTGTGCGCAGATACAAGAGTGCTTGAATACATACAATAATGATGAGATGTTACACATAGTTACATACCCATATGGTAAGTGCAAGGTCATGAAGAGTTCATATAAAGTTCTCAGATCATAAACTCTTAATTGTGCCCTCTTCTTCTCACGTTTTTCATTTTTTTAAATTTACTTTTTACCACACACTAAAAATATTTGCAGGCAAGAACAGAATTTATACTAAAAAAAATTAAAGAGAGAGGAAAAAAAAGAAAAGAAATGGGGGGAAAAGAACAATCATCCCAGACATGCCAACTTGGCAGAAAAACTGAGATTGGGACAGCAGCAATTCCAAGACACTTAAGAAGACAAAACAGACCATGGGACACAAACAAAAGAGATGAGAAAGACGGAAGAATAAAGGGAGACAACAGAAGATGGAAAAATAAAAAATAAAACAGGGCGGAGGTAAGTTAGGTAACAGCTTGAGAAAGAAGTCAAGGGGACACATGTCAGGGTACCTGAAGTCTCTACCTCCGAGAGAGGTAGAGACTTAGACGTTCATCCGTCCGGACGCCATGTTTCCTCTGTTCCTCGCGGTCGACCCGGTCACACAAACGCCGGCCGCGAGGGAGTCTCTTCCTTTTGTAGCATGGTGCCCGGAGGCCGACGTCATCACGCCAATCCGGAACGACCTGTCACTCAGTCCGAGACAGACTAATCAGGTTTCGTCGGAGGCGTGTCTATCCTCTCTAGCCAGGGTATTTAAACATACTTCGCCCTGTTGCTCATTGCCCTGTCGTGGTTCTAGCCTGTCTAGTCACACAGTGCTCTGGTGTTTCTCAGTTATCCTTTTGGTTTCGACCCGGCTTGTTTCCTTACTCTGTTTACCTCCGTTATCCTTGACCCGGCTTGTTCCTCGCTTACCTGTCTTCTCGTTCCCTCGACCTCGGCTTGTCTCTGACCATTCTCTATACTCTCTGTACGTTAGCCCGGCCATTCTAAGGACCGGTATACGTACCCTGTACCTGTTTGTACTTTGCGTGTTGGATCCCTGTCCCGATCCTGACATTACGACAGGGCCAATGGATCCTGCAGGTACAAACAGTCAGGTTGGTTCCTCTGATTCCAGGTTTGACGCCATGGAACACAGAATGGACCAAATGGCCTTAGCACTACAGGCATTGTTGTCTCGTGCTAATAATCCTCCAGAGGAGACGCGTCCTACTTCTATTTCCTCTGTAGGTTCAGGTCTAGAGGTAGCTACTGTAGGTGCCTCTTCCCGTGTTACTCCACCTGTACGTTATGGTGGGTCACCTGAGAAGTGTCGTGGTTTTTTAAACCAGATCAGCATTCACTTTGAATTGCAACCTCGCTCCTATCCTACCGATAGGGCAAAGGTTGGGTTTATTATCACCTTACTCATTGAGAAAGCTCTAAGATGGGCTAACCCATTATGGGAGAACGATAACCCGTTGGTATACAATTATACTGCTTTTGTAGCTGCTTTTAGAAGAACTTTTGACCCCCCTGGTAGAAAGGTCAATGCAGCCAGATTACTGTTGCGCCTGAGACAGGAGAACCGAACATTAGTGGATTATGCACTAGAGTTCAGGTCTCTGGCGTCAGAAGTTAAGTGGAATGAACAGGCTTATATGGATGTATTCTTGAACGGGTTATCAGATGTTATCCTTGACGAAATTGCTACTAGGGAGCTACCAGAGAATTTAGAGGACTTAATTTCGTTCATTTCTCGTATTGATGAACGTATAAGAGAAAGACAGAACACTCGAGAGAGGAACCTAAGACCTGCCTTTAAATTAGCACCCGCATTTCTAAGTCCTGAGTCCAATACCTCACTAATTCCTGAACCTATGCAGATAGGCAATACTCATCTCTCAGAAGAGGAGAGACTGTACAGGAGAAGGGAGGGATTGTGTATGTATTGTGGAGTCAGAGGTCATTTACGCCTGAATTGTCCTGTTCGCTCGGGAAACGCCCGCACCTAAGTTTCTCTAGAGGACAGGCCTTGGGTGTTTCTATTTTGTCCTCTACGCATAATTACAAAAATCACAGGCTTTTACTACCAGTTTCTTTAACATGGAGGAGGGAAGTACTTAAGACCGTGGCATTGATAGATTCCGGCGCTGCTGAGAATTTTATCGATCAAGCCTTTGCCACTAAGCACACTATTCCTTCCCAGTTAAGAGAGACCCCCTTGGCCGTTGAGGCCATTGATGGTAGACCACTACTCGAGCCTGTTATTACTCGTGAGACTATATCCATGAGCCTGTCTGTTGGTATCTTACACGAGGAGAGTATATCTCTTATGCTTATTTCGTCCCCTTCCGTTCCCATAGTCCTGGGGTATCCATGGTTAAAGAGACATAACCCTACTATCGATTGGGAGTTAGGGGAGATACTCTCGTGGGGTCAGGGTTGTCAGGAGAGGTGTTTACAGAAGGTATCCCCTTTGGCTGTAATTTACACACCTGACACTACTACCCAGCCTAAAGAGAGACAGATACCTTCTTTGTACATGGACTTAAAGGCAGTATTCGATAAAAAGAACGCTGATACTCTACCTCCACACAGGTCCTTTGATTGTAAAATTAACCTATTACCTGGTACCATGCCTCCTAGGGGCAATGTATACCCTCTATCCACTAAAGAGAATGCTGTTTTAGAGGAGTATATTCAGGAGAATTTAGACAAGGGATTTATCAGGAGATCCTCATCTCCTGCCGGGGCTGGGTTCTTTTTTGTTAAGAAGAAGGATGGGTCACTCAGACCTTGTATCGATTATCGAGGGTTGAATAAAATAACCATCAGGAATGCCTATCCTATCCCCTTGATTACAGAACTCTTTGATCGGTTAAAGGGATCTAAGATTTTCACCAAGTTGGACCTCAGAGGGGCGTACAACTTGGTGAGAATTCAGCAAGGCCATGAGTGGAAGACAGCGTTTAATACCCGCTATGGTCATTATGAGTATACGGTCATGCCTTTTGGTCTCTGTAACGCACCTGCAGTTTTCCAAGATTTGATTAACGAAGTTCTTAGGGAATTTCAACATGATTGTGTTATTGTCTACCTGGATGACATACTCATACACTCTAAAGAGATTGAGACCCACCATCGACAAGTCAGACAGGTATTACACAAACTTTTACAACATGGTTTGTACTGTAAACTTGAGAAATGCAGTTTTGACCAGACCCAGATAGACTTTCTTGGATACGTGATTTCTGGGGAGGGCTTTAAGATGGATCCTGACAAACTCCAGTCTATTTTAGATTGGCCATTGCCTCAGGGACTCAAAGCCATTCAGAGATTTATTGGCTTCTCTAATTATTATAGACGCTTCATTAAGGGCTACTCGTCTATTATTGCGCCCATCACCAATATGACCAAACAAGGGGCGGATACTAAGACATGGTCTACTGATGCTCTAGCTGCTTTCAAGAGTCTCAAAGAACTTTTTGCTTCTGCTCCAATACTAGTCCATCCGGATACGACCTTACCGTTCCTACTCGAGGTCGATGCCTCTGAGACAGGGGTAGGGGCGGTTCTGTCACAAAGATTGGGGGTAGATAAACCATTGCACCCATGTGGTTTTTTTTCTAAGAAACTTTCGGGCCCTGAGAGCAGATATGACATCGGCGACAGAGAACTCTTAGCAGTCATTAAAGCCTTAAAGGAATGGAGACATTTATTAGAGGGAACCTTACACCCTATTACTATCCTGACGGACCACAAGAACTTGTCCTACATTGGGGAGGCTAAGCGCCTGTCCTCTAGGCAGGCTCGTTGGTCCTTATTCCTGACTCACTTCAACTATGTGCTGACTTATAGACCTGGTTCAAAAAATTCTAAAGCCGATGCCTTATCTCGCCAGTATGAACCTTCTACTGTACCTGAGCCGGTCCTTTCCTCTATAGTTCCGAAATGCAATATTGTTGCTAATACGAATCTCAGGATTCATTCTCCGTTACTGGCCGAGATCGTTAAGCTACAACATTTAGCACCTAGACAGACTCCTGTGGGTCGACATTTCGTTCCTCCTGCTCTTCAACTGGAACTGTTGCAGTGTTTCCATAACAGCAAGATGGCGGGACATCCTGGTATTCGCAAGACTTTTGCGTTGATCTCTAAGGATTTCTGGTGGCCTGCTTTACGTAGGGATACTAAAGATTTCATCGCTGCATGTGAGGTTTGTACTAAGACCAAACAACCTCATACGCTTCCTTGTGGATTCCTGCACCCCTTAGAAGTTCCAGAGAAGCCGTGGTCCTGCTTGGCCATGGACTTTATTGTCGATCTACCTATCTCTAAAAAACAGACTGTTATCCTCACCGTGGTTGACAGATTCACTAAGATGGCACACTTCATTCCTCTGCCTAAACTTCCATCTTCTCCCGAATTGGCCGAGATATTCGCTAGGGAGATTTTTCGCCTACATGGGATACCCTCTCAAATTGTGTCTGACAGAGGTTCCCAATTTGTTTCCCGTTTTTGGAGGTCCTTCTGTTCGCAACTTGGTATCAAATTGAACTTTTCTTCTGCCTATCACCCTCAGTCTAATGGAGCTGCTGAACGTACCAACCAGAAAATTGAACAATATTTGCGATGTTTTGTTTCCGAACACCAGGATGATTGGGTCGGTTTGATTCCTTGGGCAGAGTTTGCACACAACAATCTCGTTTGCGATTCTACTCATTCAAGCCCCTTCTTCATGAATTATGGCTTTCACCCGTCTATTCTTCCTTCGGCTTCTCCTTCCCAGGGGGTGCCGTCGGTTGATGTTCATGTTGCTAATTTGAGGAAGTTGTGGGATCAAACTCGGCAAATCCTTACGCACAATTCTATGCTGGTTAAGAAACATGCTGATAAACGTAGAAGGGCGGCTCCGCTCTTTGTTCCGGGTGATAGGGTATGGTTGAGCACGAGGAACATCCGTTTAAAGGTGCCCTCCATGAAGTTCGCTCCCCGTTATATTGGACCTTACAGGGTGTTGTCTCGTATCAATCCAGTTGCGTATCGTCTAGCTCTTCCTGATACCTTACGCATCCCTAACTCGTTTCATGTGTCGTTGCTGAAACCTCTTATTTGTAACAGGTTCTCCTCCACAACAGCCCCTCCTTGTCCTGTTCAGGTGGAGGGTCAGGAGGAGTATGAGGTTAACTCTATTATTGATTCTCGTATCTCCCGGGGGAAAGTACAATATCTGGTCGATTGGAAGGGATACGGTCCTGAGGAGAGGAGTTGGGTACCTCAGGAGGATGTTCATGCTCCTCGTCTCCGCAGGGCGTATCACTCTCGCTTTCCATCTCGTCCCGGTTCTTTCCGCCCGGTGGGCGTATCTGAGGGGGGGGGTACTGTCAGGGTACCTGAAGTCTCTACCTCCGAGAGAGGTAGAGACTTAGACGTTCATCCGTCCGGACGCCATGTTTCCTCTGTTCCTCGCGGTCGACCCGGTCACACAAACGCCGGCCGCGAGGGAGTCTCTTCCTTTTGTAGCATGGTGCCCGGAGGCCGACGTCATCACGCCAATCCGGAACGACCTGTCACTCAGTCCGAGACAGACTAATCAGGTTTCGTCGGAGGCGTGTCTATCCTCTCTAGCCAGGGTATTTAAACATACTTCGCCCTGTTGCTCATTGCCCTGTCGTGGTTCTAGCCTGTCTAGTCACACAGTGCTCTGGTGTTTCTCAGTTATCCTTTTGGTTTCGACCCGGCTTGTTTCCTTACTCTGTTTACCTCCGTTATCCTTGACCCGGCTTGTTCCTCGCTTACCTGTCTTCTCGTTCCCTCGACCTCGGCTTGTCTCTGACCATTCTCTATACTCTCTGTACGTTAGCCCGGCCATTCTAAGGACCGGTATACGTACCCTGTACCTGTTTGTACTTTGCGTGTTGGATCCCTGTCCCGATCCTGACAACACATATATTTTAAATAAACATATAACATTAATGTACAATACAGTACTCGCTTCCTTCTTCTTATAACTATTACAATGTTTCATTCCAGTTTAATCCATCAACAGAGTCCATACATTCTGATTGTTTTGATATTGCTTAGAGCAGTGAACACTGTTCGAATCTTGGTCAGCCACCTCACCAGTAAGTGTCCCTGGCAAGACACCTAATGATTTATGTCTGTCTTGCTCAAATTCTCATAGATTGTAAGCTCGTGTGAGCATGGCCTGCATCACCTCTAAATATCCCCTTTCTATAATTGTAAAGCGCTGCAAAATATGTTGATGCTAAATAAATGCTAATAATAATAATTTGTAGAATTTGTTGAATTTAGATATTCCTTTCATGGACCAACACTTTGTGACAACCTACCCAGAAGATCTGCGGTTAATTCTTCCATATTATAGACAAAGTGAATTTCCCTTAACAGTATTCTGAAATCAGACATCAAATTCTTCCACCAGCAGGTTATGAATAGGCATATGGGCAATGCAAAATGTTATGGTACAGTTTCCACGCTGAACATGGAAGTCAAGGAATGGATAGAACTGCATTTAAAAGAGACATGTTAACAGGGCCTCCCTTGGGCTCATCACAGGCCCCGTTTCCCCCCCTGTGGGCCGGTGGGGGTTATCCCGGCCCCCCCACCGGGGAGGCAGGGCACACTCTAGGGAGCTGGACAACGGCGAGACCAGTCTGGGCCCGCATGGCACAAGCTAAGATGGCCACCGCATAAACTACACGACGGAGCAGAGCGACCGCAGTACCTGAGAGCTGGCTGCATGCCCCCCAGGAGGTCAGTGTGAACGACAGCAATAGCAGAAATCTCCCAAACTGACACTGGGGGGAGCAGCTGGAGAGTGACCAAGCAACACATGAGCGAACCGCAGCAGCCCCCTCACGGGACCCCTACCCACAAGATACCGGTAAGAGACTTCTGCCTCCGGTCACTGTTCGCATGAGCGGATCAGCGGGGACCATTGCAGGACCATGATCCAGCATTTCATTTGAGGCTGGAGCAGGGGGACACTCACGAGAGAGCATAATGCTAGCTGAGGACGAACACCCCAGCAACCGGCAAACCCCGCAGAGATGCACAGCACATGGTACTGACCCATGGATCCAACGCAGCTCTGGGAGTGAACTCCTGTGTGATCCCGGCTCCTTGCATGTCTAGATAGCCCTTGTACTAGCAAGCATCTGCCTTCCTGGAGGGCCTTATTCAGCGAATATCACTAGAATATCACTAGAAATATTAAGCCTAGTTACTGATGTTGTATGTATCTCCCAGCCAGCATTCGCACAACGCAACGATGATTGAGATGCTTAGGGCAATATTGAGGTTTATTAGCTAGTAAGAAACTACTGTTAATCTATGTGTATTAACTTGTTAAAACACAAAACTTTATAATCATAAGCACAACTAATATGATGAGCGACTCTACCCTAGCATGTCTAACAGTGTAGGCGAACTGTTTACTGCATCACATATACTGCATTACCTGTACTATCTATATTGAAACTAACATAGTATACACATGAACCAACCCTGCATAACATATATACTTACGCTTTAATCGATGCCTTAACTAATTAATGCTACTATCACATTACTGTTATGTTTTTTAAGCCTGATAAAACATAAAAAATTGTGCCAGTTAATCATACACCCCGCATGTTAAAACGTGGGAAAAGCCTGAGGATTGCTGTTGGGGCACCTCAAGCTTGTCTGTATCATGCATGTGCACTACAAAAAAAAAGAATAAAAAAAAAAAGAGAGAGAGACATGTTAGGAAAAACTGAATCAAGCGGCTAAGGAACATAAAGATTTCTCCGCACAATGAAGCTACTTTATTGTACTCCCACCACATGTAGTAATATGTGCCTTAAATCCTGAAAAGAGACCTGGGTAAACGTGGCTCAAACTGACTGAATCTAAGTACCACCTTGAAACACACTCCTATCCACTTTCTTTAATAGTGGTATAAATGGAACAAAAGTAGCAATTTTCAAAGATTTTACTACTGTTTCTTTGTTAAATACCTTACCTTAGATCCCTCTCCAAGAGTGTCGAAAAAGCCAATTTGCCCTGTAAGATGGAGTTCTTGAGCATACCTTGTACTCTAGAGATTGCACCTTTTATCAGTATTCTGATATTTGTACATCCGCTTGAAAGGTGTTAGGTTTCATTTTCCACTAGATGCTAGGATACTACACCAGTATTCAATGACAGCAATAAGGTTGCCATGGTAGGGCATTCATATTTATCTTTACAGCCATCGACTGTGGGTTTTTACCAATGTTGTTCAACATATCCAATCATTATCAGGGGTGACAGAACCACCAGGTAAATTCCTTGGGATCCCGCTTACAGTACCCATGGAGGCGGCAGAACTGTAGACTAAAACATGCGCAGGCACAAAACTGTACTCCCAGGTACACATACACATGAAGAATCTAATTCATATACACTGCTACACAATTCCATACACAAATTTACAGCTCCACAATTAGATAGACACAGTTAAACTAAGCTACACACTACTATACATGGCTGGGGCCGCATTAAAGGATTGAGTGGGTCAGAAATTTGAGACACCTGCTCCAAATTATTTAGCAGGAAAAAGCACAATTAGCCTTTGTTTAAGGAGTAAATATTTTTAGAATCTTCTGATATATTAGTGAATGAGCCAACATTTCACTCAGTCCTTTTCAAAGATTCAATGATCAATGAGCAAACCTGTGTACATAGTAGGATATATGTTGAAACCTTACACTGTTGGTGAAGTCTGCAGACAAGCTATGAGGGAACATTGTTTTGCTGTCCCAAGTGAAATCAATTGGATATTTAAATGTGTTTGCACATTGAAGATGAGCTTTGCCACCTGGATTGACCAAGCAATTAACTAAACCTAAAAAAAAAAGTATTTCTTAATTTCTAATACTTTTCCAAACATATCCCAACACATGCCATTTATGCCAACTAGATGTCAAATAAAGTAAGTGAACCTTTTTCTTACCAGATATCTAGGTCCGAGGAATAATCTGTGGCACCCAGAAGCACATCCGGTGGACGGTACCAAAGAGTCACCACTTCTGAAGAATATGTCTGACTTGGAATGGATTTGGCTCTGGCTAGACCTGAGTGAAAAACACAAAAACACAAATGATCCAATTTTAGATAATGATTGGTCATCAATTCAATGGGGAATATTAATCTCTTAGTTGTGTTATAAGGAACAAGCACAGGAAACTATTATGCACTGGCACCAGTCTATCAGTTAAATTATACAAGAGTAAATCACATATTTCTGATGGAACATATTGAGCTTTACAAGAATGCACCTCTCTGTCTGGTGGTTATATCTCAGACTTGGGAATTTTTGGATGAATGTTTGTTGGCTTGGCCTTCCAGATATTTTCTAAACCAACAACCTTGGATTAGTAGACTGTCCTACTACACAAACAATTGGATCTTTTTACAGGCTTTGAACTCTGCGTACAGACAAGCTGATTGCTTTAGTCATGAAATGGACAAATTGCTTTGTAAGATCTGGGACCTCTGGATTTAGGATGCAAGACATCTGCAAATCTGTTTAAAGCAATAAGTACAACATAATAATTATCACACAACAAAAACTAATGTAAAAGGGAAATAAAAGAAAAATCCTTAATAAGGAAAAAGGGAAAGCATGTACATGAAATCCAACGTGAGTATGTGGTGTCTGGGAATAGAGTCAAAATATGTCACTTATAGTAACACTCCATCTCAATGTATTTGTTATGGTACTTAGAGGTCTCGGGCGCCATCTTACCAAAAGGGCTCAAACCATTTACAAACTGTTCAACACAAATCTGCTACAGATGGTTTATTCCTGGCCCCTCTGCCTTCTCCTCTGGCTACCTCACTGAGCACTTATAATAGGCTTAGAGTGCATGCCGACGCGCCATTTGTGCCCTACGCATCTATATTAACATGTAGTAAACCTTGCCTATTCCATTACTGACTTGGGAAATTAAATGAGAAAGTCTAGATTTTTCATTCTTGCAGCTAGCTGGATAATCTGACTATTGTGATTTAACTGATAGAGAGAACAGGTCAGAAATATTTAAACATAGTGCATGAAGCACAACTACTGCTTAAAGAAAAACTTTAGGGATAGGAACACAAAATGTATTCCTGATCCTATAGTGTTAAAAACACAATCCAGCCCCCGTGTCCCCCGTTACCTCCCTAAATATAGTAAAATCCTACCTTTATTCCAGCATTCTAGTGCTGGCTCTGCCCCTGATCTGTCTCCTTGGCTGACATCATCAGAAGTGATTCTCTGAGCCAATCACAATGCTTTCCCATAACACACTGTGCAGTACTGCCCCAGGAGCATCTCTAGTAGCCATCTGAGGAGTGGCCAATGGAGATATCCCTAGGATGTAATGTAAACACTGCCTTTTCTCTGAAAAGACAGTGTTTACTGTAAAATGTCTGAAGGGACTGATTATACTCACAAGAACAAATACAATAAGCTGTAGTTGTTCTGGTGACTATAGTGTCCCTTTAACCCCTTAAGGACACATGACATGTGTGACATGTCATGATTCCCTTTTATTCTAGAAGTTTGGTCCTTAAGGGGTTAAATAAATACTGTAAGCAGTGATGTATCTATCACAAGGCAAACAAGACATTTGCCTTGGGCGGCACTTTGCAGGAGGACGGCAAAAAAAGCGCCCCCAAACGCCCAGGCAGCTCCCTTGTTTGCCTTGTGTCCTGGGGGACTCAAGAGCTAGCCACTTTTGAGGCTCTCTGAGGCGGGCAGCGAGGGAGCATGCTCACCTGAGCTCTTCCTGCTCAGCTTCCTCACGCGCCACTTAATGAAGCCGGGAGCCGGAATATAACGTCACTCTGGCTCCCAGCATCACTAAGCTGCTCGCGTGGGAACTGAGCCGGGAAAAACAGAGCTCCCTCGTCGCCTACTCAGCTTGTCCGCCCCCTGCCTACCCACCCAGCATTCCCACTGGACCACAGGTAAGTAATCCACTCCAGCTCTCCCAGGGAGGCTGGGTGGATTAAAATTTAAAAAATAATATTAATTTGTGAGTGTTGGGGGAAATGTGTGTGTGTATCTGTGAGTGAATGCGTGTGTGTGTGTCTAAGTGTATGTGTGTCTGTAAGTGTGTATGTCTGCAAGTGTGTATGTCTGCAAGTGTGTATGTCTGCAAGTGTGTGTGTCTAAGTGAATGTGTGTGTGTGTTTCTGTGAGTGAGTGTGTATGTGTCGGTTATTGAGTGTGTATGTGTCTGTCAGTGAGTGCGTGCGTCTGTCAGTGAGTGCGTGCGTCTGTCAGTGAGTGCGTGCGTCTGTCAGTGAGTGCGTCTTTCAGTGCGTGCGTCTGTCAGAGTGTGCATCTGTCAGTGTGTGCATCTGTCAGTGTGTGCATCTGTCAGTGAGAGTGAGTCTGTCAGTGTGTGTCCGAGTAATAGTGTGTGTCTGTCTATCAGTTTGTCAAATCAGTGAGTGTGTGTGTGTCATTGTTTGTCAGTGTATATAAGAGTGTGTGTCTGTCAATGAGTGTATGCATCTATCAGTGAGTGTGTGCGTCTGTCAGTGAGTGAGCGTCTGTCAGTCAAAGTGTGGCCTTGACAGGAAGGGTGGGGAAAATTTAAATTAGGGGGGGTGCCTGAGCACCGTCCTGCCTAGGGCAGCACAAATCCAAAATACACCACTGACTGTAAGATCAAAAGACATTCCTATGCAGCCTTATAGCTTGTACGAGATGCATTATCCAGACTGATCACATGGACTCCAGCACTGGAGGGGTGAAGCCTGTCATTGTTTTTTGGCCAGTTCCTTGTGACCTTAATTGAGTACCATAGATCATTTTTAGTACAGTATATCATTTTTTGACATGCTTTATTGATCAGACTGCATTAAAGGAACGCTATATCTATAGGAATGTATCCCTAACACTATAGTGTCTTAGTCACAGTTTAGGTGACCAGCACCCCCCAAGTGTTAAAAGAGAGCGCACAGCCTTTTATCCCAGACTGCGCTGCTCTCTCCAGAGTCTCACTGCCTCTTTGACTGCAATCCCTGCAGTCATGCAATCCAATGCTTTTTACTTGGGTATTTTGAAGGAAACGCCTCTAGTGGTAGTCAGAGTGACAGCCTCTAGAGGTATTTAAACCCTTCAATGTAAACCCTGCAGAACGGCAATGTTTTTACTTGGAGAGTTAAAACTACGGGGACATGGCACGCAGTCTGCTTCATTGAGATGAAGTGGTCTGATTGCCTATAGTGTCCCTATAACATACATTTTACTTGATTAAAGGGTAACTGTGCCTATCACGTTATTTCAACAGACAGATCATGTTTTCAAATCTGGCACTGCACAGTGGGCGACAATATCCATGTATTATTCTCTGCAATCTACTGTTTGAGAGGAGACGTGGAGAAAAAAAATAAAACCGCCTGGTACCTCTACTGGCGTATTAGTATTGGGGGAGAAGCTGAATTAATGGTGACATGAGCAATTAGCAACTACTGCCTGGCAAATACCTCCCATCAATGTAGGGAAGAGCAGGACATATATGTCTCTGTGCCACAATAAAATTGATTGTATCCTAAACCCATTAGTAACCTTAACCCTAGCTCTAATATAAAACAACAACATTATATACAAAAAATACAAATACAGGCACATAGGGTACTACTGATAAGATAACTGGTTTGGATGCGTATATGATTGCACTCACGAAATATAAAAGAAGTGCAAAGCATGCCTCCCTTCAAAGTAAATCCCAATTCTGCTATACAGGAACAGAAGGAAAATAAACCATAGTGTGTACCATTTAAAATGGTTAAAAATGGTTAAGAATATTAAAATGAATTTTAATACTCTTATCTTGTGAGTGTAATATTATTAAAGTGACTTTTTTTTTTTAAATGTTGCACACTGTGTTTTGTTTTTTTCTTTCTATTTTTGCACAAGGAATATTCCTGTATTGAAGAAATAGGATAACCTTTGAAGGGAGACACACTTTTAACTTTTTCTATAATTTGTGACTGAATTCATATACACATTCGAAGTCAAACCAGTTACTGTATATACTCGAGTATAAGTCGAGGTTTTTCGGCACATTTTTTGTGCTGAAAAACCCCAACTCGACTTATACTCGAGTCACTGTCTGTATTATGGCAACTTACATTGCCATAATACAGACAAGGGGCTGTTGGGAGCTGGCAGGAAGCGTTTACTTACCTTTCCTGCAGCTCCTGTCAGCTCCCTTCTCTCACGTCCGGTCAGCTCCCTCTGCAAGTCTCGCGAGAGCCGCAGGGTCAGAGCGTTGCCACGGGTCACCGTGGCAACGCTCCGCGCGGCCGCGTGACTTACACTGGGACTTGACAGGGGAGCTGACCTCACCGTCGCGGAGGAGAAGGGAGCTGCAGGAAAGGTAAGTAAACGCTTCCTGCCAGCCCCCTCCTACACAGCCCATCCACTGGACCACCAGGGAGTGAGAGCCCCCCTCCCTGCCATGTATCAAGCAGGGAGAGGGGACGAAAAAAAATAAAATGTAAATAATAAAATATAATAATAATAAAAAAAATATTACTAATAAAACAAAAAAATTATAATAATAATAATTAAAAAATTATAAAAATGCCCACCCCGCCCACCAAGGCTCTGCATCTCATACACACACACTGCACTCATACACACACACACACTGCATTAATTATATACACACACTGTAAATAAACAATTTAATATAATTTTTTTAGGATCTAATTTTATTTAGAAATTTACCAGTAGCTGCTGCATTTCCCACCGTAGTCTTATACTCGAGTCAATAAGTTTTCCCAGTTTTTTGGGGTAAAATTAGGGGACTCGGCTTATATTCGGGTCGGCTTATACTCGAGTATCTTAATAACGGGGAAAAAAAAGAGTAGAAAAAAAAAAGGAAATAAAAAATTGGAAAATAAACCTTGGAGTTACATGACGACATATCTACTAACCGTTCCTCAACACTGCAGTCCTCCTTAGTTATATTAATTTTCTATTGTTTATCTATGTTTAGTTGTATAACTATTTAATTGCTTTAAATAAGGGAAATACTGTGATGACGCGCATATACACGCTGTACAACTATGTATTAATTTCTATTATTATTTTTTGTAATTAATGCATCATATGCTAACTGCCGGCAATGGCTTCTGTAATTGTACTAAAAAAAATAAAAAGAAAAGATATCTAAAAAAAAACAAAAAACAAACAGTTATCTTATCACTATTACGGGCCTTTGTGCCTGTATTTGTATTTTTTTTTTTTTTTTAAAGAGTGTTTATATTATTGACATTTATATAGTGCCAACTTATTCTGCAATGCTTTACAATATTATAAAGGGGGACATTTAACAATTAATGAGCCAATTATAAAATGTTACATGTACAATAGGCTGAAGATGATTACAACAAGTTTACAATCTAGATCTTTTTGTTTTATATTCAAGTATTGAAGATTTGGAGGAATCTTATACACTCTACATTTGTTTAGGATTTACAAAGTAATTACCTTTTTTGTTTATTTTTTTTTACTGGTGTTGTATAAGGTGGTTACTTTAGCCTGTTCTTAACCCTACCTCTAACCCTAATATAAAGAATACAAAAGAGCATTAAAGGAAAATAATGCTATACTGACATCCTGGAGGCATTCATAATCCATTTAACTTTCAGTCTTATGGTTAATTAGAATTGTTATCATTTATAGAGTGCCAACATAGCTAGCAATGCACTTTACAATTATAAAATGGGGATATATGACAACAAGTAATCTACAGCCAGAATATACAGGAGACAAGACTAAAATGTCACCATTAGGTATCCTCTCTCCAAGGGAGGGATGGCAAGTTTTGGTATTGTGAGGCTCCAGCCCACAATCTCTGAATGCTAGTGGCCCAGGGAGAAATTGCCCCCTTGACTCCTTTGCCAGCCCTCCCAACCTATCTCCGATATCATTATAAAATATCTATAATTCCCAACGGTATTTCTAGTAGCCAATGTGTTCTAGGAACCATACACCCAGCAGAAACCAACATTACTACTGTATTTTTAAAAACGTACTGTGTGCCAAAATTATACATTTTAAAAGTCTAGAGCTGCTGTCTTTTCATTTAAGTACAATTAGCTAAACATATTGGCTATTTTTTTACCAGGTCAACTTTATATACATTGAAACAATAGAAGTTACTTTGTGTAAGAGCTTCAAAAAGACCAAGGTGACACCCAAGCAGCTTAATTCTGTCAATTTTAAGAACATGACTTAGACAGGAAAGACTAGATACTATCTACACATACATATACTAAAATGAAAAAAGTGAACTCAAAGTGAATTTCAAATTTAAGGCCCAAATAGCTAAACTGAAAGCAGAGCTGACTTAAAGAATGTTTCCAGATCAGCTAATTTGACCTTAAATTCTCACTTTAGTGAAGAACCCTGTTAGAATCTACTAACTAAGGAATTGATCATTTTAGGTCAAAGTGGCTGAATCTGTGACATCTGCCCATTTAGCTCTTTTTCCAATCTGATTTATCAAGGCCTAAAATGTATGATATCTTTGGTAATTCTCTATATTCCTGGTTTAGTGAGCACACCCTATGTGAAAGTATCAAAGTGTGCTAGAGAATTATTTACATGACATAACACATTGAATGCTCTTGTATACCAGAGGAATCCTAAACTGGGCCTTCAGGTGATTTCCTAATGAAAATAACTCGGGCTGTAAAATGTAAACAGCATAGCTAAGCTTTGTTTCTTTCTGCACCCGAGGCATAAACATGAGGACTCATATTATTACCTTTCTATTTAGCATTCTGCTTCTACTGTGCTAGATTGAATTATTCTTACATGGCCACTTAATTATTTACAAACCTGCTTTCACTGATTGAGTCACCTCTCTGTAGACATCTATTGTCACCATATGAAGCTGATCGCTTGGTGATATACGCCTAATTACTGTTCACAACATCATTCTCAACCCATCTGCCAGGAAATATTTACTGCTGAAAAATAAGAGTACCTTAAAAAAAACAACTGAAATTAAAGGGACACTGTAGTCACCAGAACCACTACAGCCTAATGTTGTGGTTGTGAGGTCCATAGTCTGTCTTTGCAGGCTTTTCAAAGTAAACGCTGCCTTTTCGGACATAATAGTGTTTACATTGGTGCCTGGTAACACCTCTACTGGCAGTCACTCAGACAGCCACTAGAGGTGCTTCCTAGTCCAACTCAATGCATAGCTATGAGGAGATATCGATTGGCATAGCACGGCGTTTTGCACTGGAAAGCACTGGATTGGCTGAGATCATCAAGGTTGCCATGGAAGCGGGACCAGTCACGGTGAGACTAGTGCGGCGTGAGATAAAATGTGAATTTAAACACCTTTTTACTGCACAGAGAGGGGCTGGATAATTAAATGGCTATTTTAAAATGATGGTGTTAGTAATACATAAGAAGCACTTACCCTGTATTTAAAGGATGGGTTGCAGAGGTAAATTGGGCATGACCCACTACATACAAATTGAGAGAGAACTAATGAGGTTAGATTCCTACCTAAGTCAAGGCGGAATCCAGCCCCACTGGAATTACCTCTAATTAGAAATCATTATAGGGTAATAACCTTTATTGTAAAAAAGCCAATACAAACAGTAGAATAAACACACAAAAGTGGATGTGCACACTATAGTGAAATAATCACAGAAAGTGCCAATTCAAGAGTTAAAAAGGAATGGGCACCTAGTGGAGGTCTGTAGGGCTAATAAGTATATGTAAGTAGATAGTAAATTACTGATTGGACTCTAGAGGAAATAACAATATATATATTTTAGGGCGGTAGCTCTATATTGTTATTTCCTCTAGAGTCCAATTAATAATTTACTATTTAATTACATATACGTATTAGCCCTACAGACCACCACTAGGTGCCCATTCCTTTTTAACTCTCAAATTAACACTTTCTGTGATTATTTCACTATAGTGTGCACATCCACTTTTGTGTGTTTATTCTACTGTGTGTATTGGCTTTTTTACAATAAAGGTTATTACCCTATAATGATTTCTAATTAGAGGTAATTCCAGTGGGGCTTGATTCCGCCTTGATTTAGGTAGGAATCTAACCTCATTAGTTCTCTCTCAATTTGTTAAGAATACATGTCTGTGTTCCTGGCACTATAGTGTTCCTTTAATTGACCAAAAATGCTAGTGGTTTACGCTTTGGCAAGCAGAAAAATAACAGATCTGGAAAAAAAAATCTTTGTAGTTAGTTTGGTCTAAAATTAGCTATTTTTTTACAGTTGTCAATGCTTCCTGGTTTATTGAGTAACCCTACTCATCTTTCCTGTTTTGTTATTTTCTTTTACCATAGCTAATATATCCAGTTCATACTGTATTTAAAGTGGTATCCAAAATAGTTTGTAACTATTTTTGGGGAGATATTGGAAAATAAAAAACAATAAATTGATCTAACAAATACACATTACATAAATTAGCATGATATATCAATGGAGTTCCATTTGTATATTTAAAAGAATACATTTGTTTATCTGATAACTCTTTGCTCTGTTATATTATGCAAAGCTTCTCACTTCTTTCCATTCATTAACCTTCACACCAGGGTCTCCTGGCAATCTTTGTCTGAGAAGTTGTGGCTTTCCGCGCTCCATTATGTAATGAGAAGAGAGGCCCCTTGGCATGCTGGGTGAGCACACTTCTTTGTGCCAGGAATTTCAATGCAAACCGAGTTTTGGAGAAAAACAGCTACTGACTCTTCACCAACTGCCAAGGGACTCTGTTCCTGGTGTCAAAAGATGAACAATGGGACGCAGACTTGGAATTTCAAAGTAAACTCTAGTAATCTGTTATACGTGTAGTTACAGCTCAACAAAAAAAAGTAGCACTATTGAATGAAGATAATTGTTCATGGTTTTATAGTCCTTTGAATTGGTAATTGAAATTAAACAACCATATCGTTTAGCAAACACGTGTAGACTTAAGACTGGCAAAGCATCTTGGGAGTTATAGTCCTCCAAACCTGGGCCCAGGAGATGTTTACTGTATATTGCATTGCAGTTTAAGCAGAACATTAAGAATTGATGAGTAAAGGGAATCACATGCATAATAGACGAAAATTATAGCTATGTTGTTAGTGTCAGAAATATATAGGGATCCAAAACCCAGAGTGTAGTAGAATAGTAACGTGTACCGGACCTTAGAATCCCCGGGCTAACGTCACAAGGACAGAGAGTATTCAGGAACAAGCAGAGGTCAGGGGAGCCAGAAATCAGGAGCAGTAAGAGTTCGAAAGCAGAGTCACAGGAGTATAGAAGGTAGAATAGTCAAACGTAGCCAAAGTCAGAACCAAGAGCTTAAAGGGACACTATAGTCACCAGTGCAACTACATGTATTCCTGACCCTATAATGTTAACACGACCATCTAGCCCCCCTGGGCCCTCATGCCTCCATAAATATAGTAAAAATCTTAATGTATTCAAGCCAGAAGCTGTAAATCTGCATGCTATTAGACTCAGGAAAAACAAGCAGTCTGCTGACATGTGCTAGCCTGATCCAATCACAGTGCTTCTCCATAGGATTGGCTGAGACTGACAAGGAGGCAGATCAGGGGCAGAGCCAGCATGATTTAAACACAGTCCTGGCCAATCAGCATCTCCTCATAGAGATTAATTGAATCAATGAATCTCTATGAGGAAAGTTCAGTGTCTGCATGCAGTGGGAGGAGATACTGAATCACAGGATGCTCGTGCACAGCAGATCTGAGTGGATGGAGACATATTATGCCTCCATCAACTCAGAAGTCCCTCTGGTTCACTCTGAGTGACTGCAACTGGAGGTGTTCCTAGTTTTCAATGTAAACACTGTATTTTCTCAGAAAATACAGTGTTTACATGAAAAAGGCTGCAGGGAGCTATAGTTCTCACCTGAACAACCTCATTAAGCTGAAGTTGTTCAGGTGACTATAGTGTCCTTTAATACAAATATATAATGCACTATTGGGACTATACAGAACCACAACAGGGCAATGAGTCATGTCCTGAACATCCCTTATATACTGTGTTCCTTTAACCCCTTAGTGACCAGACCGTTTTTCAATTTTACCGTTAAAGACCAGGGCTGTTTTTACATTTCTGCGGTGTTTGTGTTTAGCTGTAATTTTCCTCAAACTCATTTACTGTGCCTAAATATATTATATACTGTTTTTCTCGCCATTAAATTGTCTTTCTAAAGATACCATTATTTTCATCAAATAATTTACTATAAATTTTTTTATAAAATATGATGAAAACATTTAAAAAAATACCACCTTTTCTAACTTTGACCCCCAAAATCTGTTACGCATCTACAACCGCCAAAAAACACCCATGCTAAATAGTTTCTAAATTTTGTCCTGAGTTTAGAAATACCCAATGTTAACATGTTTTTTTTGCAAGTTATAGGGCTATAAGTACAAGTACAAATGTATCAATAGTATCATTGTAACAGTGGTGTATTAAGGGGGTGGGGAGGGGTGGTCCACCCCGGGTGTCACTCACTGGGGGGGTGCCATGATGACCAGGGTCTGCTTTAGGATGTGTGAGCTGTGTGACCGACACAGCTCACACAAGCAGGCAGGCGATTTACTGCAAACCACACAGGGCCCACGTTAGGTAAGTGGGGGCAGAGCAAATTAAATATGGGGCGGGACAAAACACAGCTGGGGCGGGGCTTAACACCCGCTGCTGTTACTGCTGCTTATTAGGGGAACTTGGAAGCATTAAGAAATCATGGCCTCCCAACTTGGACTCCCAGAAGGGACTTCAGTAAGTGAGAGAGAGAGAGAGAGAGAGAGAGAGAGAGAGAGAGTGAGTGTGTGTGTGTGTGAGACTGGCTGCATGTGTGTGTGTGTGTGTGTGTGTGTATGAGTGTGTGAGTGTGACTGGCTGCATGTGTGTGTGTGTGTGTGTGTGTGACTGGTTGCATGTGTATGTGTGTGTGTGAGTTTGTGACTGGCTGCTTGTGTGTGTGTATGTGTGTGTGTGTGACTGGCTGCATGTGTGTGTGTGTGTGTGTGAGTGAGTGTGTGACTGGCTGTGTGTGAGAGTGACTGGATCCACCCCTGGTGCCAAATGCCCTAGCTACGCCACTGCATTGTAACACTGTTATCTGTCAAATCTCTGAATCATATCTCACATGTACATATTTTTTTAAAGTAGATAACCCAGGGTATTTAATATGGGATATGTCCAGTCTTTTTTAGTAGCCACTTAGTCACAAACACTGGTCAAAGTTAGCATTTATATTTGTTTGTGTATTAAAAATGCTAAAAACACTTATGAACACTAACTGTGGCCAGTATTTGTGACTTAGTGGCTACTAAAAAAGACTGAACATACCACATTTGCAATACCTTGGGTTGTCTTCTTTTGCAAATGGTATGCCATCATGGAGGTAATTCTCATTCCTGGGCTACCATATGCTCTCAAAGGCAACATAAACAAACTAGCAAATTTTAATGTGAAAATCAAGCCTTATATCGGACCCTGTAACTTTCAAAAACACTATAAAACCTGTACATAGAGGGTACTGTTATACTCAGGAGACTTCGCTGAAAACAAATATTAGTGTTTCAAAACAGTAAAACGTATCACAACAATGATATCATCAGTGAAATTGCCATTTGTGTGTGAAAAATGCAAAAAACGTCACTTTTACTGACAATATCATCGCTGTGATATGTTTTACTGTTTTGAAACACTAATATTTGTGTTCAGCGAAGTCTCCCGAGTAAAACAGTACCCCATGTACAGGTTTTACGGTGTCATGGAAAGTTACAGGGTTAAATATAATGCTAGCAAATTAAATTCTCTGGACTTTCTGCCTGGGTTATCGGGCAGGTGCCGCAAATTGTAATTAATAAAATGACTTAATTATGTAAAAATATTACATAAATATGCCCATAGAACTTAAATATATATACATATATATTTGAAGTCTACGAGTCTACGTGTATATTTATTACATTATTTATTTAATTATGTACATATACATATATATTTTGTTTTATTTTTATTTACTTATATATACATAGATATATATAATTTCATTCTAAGTGTATTTTGATATAAATATATATATATATATATACACCCTGTTCCAAATTATTATGCAAATATTTTTCTCATTTACCTAAATAATTGAAGTAAATAACAGTTAGCATAATTCTCATGTTATCAACTATTAAGAGTACAATTCTAATTTTATTGAACAACCTCCTAATGATAACAGTATATTTTTAAACATAAAAACCTTACAATGCACTGTTCCAAATTATTATGCACAGTAAGTTTCAAAACACTTTATAGGTTGTAAAGAACTGAAAATTGTTATTTGTTGTGTTTGCAGCATATTTACTGAAATCAAAAGCTATTTCAATCAAACTTATAACAACATTTCAACTTTTTAAACATTTTAACAGGTCACGTTACATTTTAACATAGGACCCCTTATTTGATAGCAGCTTCACAAGTCTTGCATCCATTGAACTTGTCAGTTTTTGGACAGTTTCTGCTTGAATTTATTTGCAAGATGTCAGAATAGCCTCCCAGAGCTGCTGTTTGGATGTAAACTGCCTCCCACCCTCATAGATCTTTTGCTTGAGGATGCTCCAAAGGTTCTCAATAGGATTGAGGTCAGGGGAGGATGGAGGCCACACCATGACTTTCTCTCCTTTTATCCCCATAGCAGCCATTGATGCAGAGGTATTCTTTGCAGCATGAGATGGTGCATTGTCATGCATGAAGATGATTTTATTACGGAAAGCATAGTTCTTCCTTCTGTACCAGGGAAGAAAGTGGTCAGTCAGAAACTCCACATACTTTGCAGAGGTCATCTTTACACCTTCGGGGACCCTAAAGGGGCCGACCAGCTCTCTTCCTATGATTCCAGGCCAAAACATGACTCCACCACCGCCTTCCTGATGTCGCAGCCTTGTTGGAACAGGGTGGCCGTCCACCAACCATCCACTACTCCATCCATCTGAACCATCCAGGGTTGCAAGGCACTCATCACTGAACAGGACTGTTTGAAAATTAGTCTTCATGTATTTTTCTGCCCAATGCAGCCGTTTCTGCTTGTGAGCATTGGTTAGTGGTGGCTGAATAGAAAGTGTATGCACAGTTGCAAGACTCTGGAGGACTCTATACCTTGATGTCCGTGGGACTCCAGAGGCACCAGCAACTTCAAATATCTGTTTGGTGCTATGTAATGGAATTCTAGCAGCTGCTCTCTTCATCCGATGCATGAATCTGGCAGAAATCTTCCTCAATGTGCCTTTATCTGCACAAACCCGTCTGTGCTCTGAATCAGCCACAAATCTCTTAGTAGTGCGATGATCACGCTTAAGTTTTTCGTGAAATATCTCATGTTTTCATACTTCGTCCAAGGCATTGAACTATTTCACTCTTTTCGGCAGCAGAGAGATCCTTTTTCTTCCCCATATTGCATGAAAATGGTGCTCTGTTTAATAATGTGGAACACCCTCCTTTAGTAGTTTTCCCTTAAATTGGGCTCACCTGGCAATCTAATTATCACAGGTGTCCGAGATTGTTTTCAGTGATCAAAAGAGCCCTGAGACACAATGCCATCCATGAGTTAAACTGAGAAACAAAATATTTAATCTTTGTGACACTTAAATAGAATTTGCATAATAATTTGGAACAGGGTGTATATATATATATATATATATATATATATATATATATATGTTGTAGAATTATTAAAACCTGCATTAAATTTCTCCATTAACTCCATCTAACTTCATTATATGACAGATTTTCCTAACAGCATTTAGAATATTAGACAGAGAATGTATTTTCTAGAAGAATATGACTAACACCGGAATTATCAAGTTCCTGTAATATGTAACAATGTATGCCATAGTTAGGTCACGAGAAACTGCACTAATGAAATGTTCATTTACTAAAAAGCCTTGAAACTAACCTCGAAGCTAAACAGTGCCAAGTACTCAAAATGGCTGGCTGCCAGATTCCCCCTCCCATCGAGCGAGCCTCGTGCTAATCAACAATGGCGCCTAAATCTTATGTCCCATCCCTGTAAGAGATGACGACAGTTCATGATGGGAGGATGCCCCACTAGCCACTTAAACCCCTAAGCCAATTACTAATATAGATGGGAGGGCATTTAACTTACCACTTAGTACTTGAGCCAATTAATAATATTGATGGGTGGACATTGACATAGCCACTTAACACCTAATCCAATTAATGATGTTTATTTGTTGTTATCTTGATATTCTATGATGATGTAATATTGCCTTTAAAAGGGTCTGCATACCCGCTTTTTAACCAGATGCCATTAAATTTCCTCGAAGTTATTTTAACCTGAACTCCGTGTGTCAGTGTGAATTTACTTCTGCGTATACGCAATTTAATCATCTCAGATTTGGACAGGAACAGATAGACATTTAAACATATTTGTTTATTCAAAATAATCTATATCAATTTGGCGCCCAACGTGGGGCACCGGGCTATGGCCTCTGGCCGGTAAGCCGTCCTATGAAGACGCTGCTGGACGGAGGAATCCTGGGGGAAGGAAAGGAGACTGATCACCTCTGAATACACGGTTGAGTCTGCAGCATCCCGGTATGTTCCAGCCCCTTCGATTGACCCGTCCCAGTGTCTGTGACTGCTACCGGGAGGACTGCTACCTGTTTACCTGCATTTTTGCCTATCTGTTGCCTGGGTGTGTTTGTATTGGTTTGACTAGCTTAAGTGCCCGGGTGGAGTGTTTGTTTGCCCCTTTTTGGGATAAAGGGGGGTGGACCTGTGGGTGTTTGCCTGGGGGTCCTTTGTTTGCCTGTTTACCCCTTTTAGGAGCCACGTGGCTGTGGCTGCAGGGAAAAAGGGGGGTGGACCTGTGGAAGTTTTCCTGGGGGTCTTCTTTGCCTGTTTACCTCTTTTAGGTGCTGGGTAGCTGCAACAGTAAGGAAAAAAGAGGAGGGGGGAATCTGTGGAGGGGTGTAGACTCATTGCTTCCTGGGGATTCCCCATGGTGTCACTTTGATAGCCTAGCTAGCCTCATTGTGCACATTGCTCTGCTTGCAGAGAGGTGGTATCCTCCAGCCTCGAGCGCTGAGGCTGGTGGTATTCCAGTTTTATTTGTGGTGAGTGGATTCGGGCAGGCATTGCTGTCTCCATCACCACGGGGTAGTGAGACATACGGGTGGGTCCGTAGGGGCGCTACGAGGGTGAGGATAGTGGTGGTCACACTTATTGGACCGCTGTAACGGGGGAGGCATACAGATCTCGGGCCGGTGTTAGCTGTTTTCTGTGGCCGCTGGTAGTGAGACTTGAGGAAGTCATTCTCCGAGCAGGGACACTACGAGGTTGAGGGAGGTGGCTTTGGCCACATGAGTAAAGGAAAGGGATTACTGTTGAATTTATTTGAACTGTGATGCATGCACTGTATTTCAATTGAATTGTTGTCTTAATTGGGAGTCATTCAAACTCCTGTGTCTGTCTCTACTTTCACTTTACTTTTACTCTACTTCCTGTGCTATTTGCACTTTCCCCTCCTATTTCTCTTTGTGAGAGAAGTGATTGGTCACACACTTCTCACCTCGCTCCAATCCGTGGCTACCTCGGGTAGGCGGAATAAGTGACTAGTCTACGTTTTGGGAAGACGCACGTGGGGACCCACCCTCAAGTGGCAGTCAAGCATTGTAGACACTCTGTTTCATTTTCCTTCCTCTATATCTGGGACGCCTTTTATAGGGGGAATGGGACAGGGGTTAGATAAGCCCAGTAAGGGCTGGTTAGCGTGTGATCTAGTTGAAGACAGAGAGGGTGAAGAGATGGTTAAGGGAGTTGAAAAGATAGCTAAAGTGTGTAGAATTGCTGTACCTTCATGTGGTAGATTACAGCCAGAGAGCTGGCGCAGATGACTAACAGAGGAGAAAGGCAAGCTTACAGATAATGCTTTGCTGGTACAGAGTAGCAAGAGCTATTCAGCAGGAAGGTTGGGTTGAGGAAGAACTAGATCACAAAGGGTTAAGAATGTATGTATATCGGGGGCGTGGCCTGACGGTGAATGGAGTAAGTCGCACTTCACCGGAGCTCCGCAACCTCGACCCACATAGCCCTCTATAATAGCTGATCTGTCCTCGCAGGATGGGTAAAACCAGACGCGTAGGGACCCCGGGGCCCTCTGCCTCCAGCCCCCCAAGAAAACAAGCCGGCCCAATGGATGATTTCCTCACAACCCCAGATGGCTACCGGGCCACGAGGCATGCCGACAAGATGGCGGCGACATCCCCGGGTGCAGAGAGTGGCGCGGATTCTGAGCCCAGTTCGGCGAGGGGCGACACCCTCTCACAGATCACGATTGAGCTGGCAGCCATCTCCGCCAACATGTTCACCAAACATGACAAAGCCGCCATGATAACGGAACTTAAAGCAGCGATCCGAGAGGAGATAATGGCGGTGCGTAGGGATCTCTCGGCCCTGGAGGTTCGAGTCACTGAACTGGAAAGTGAGAATCTACAGGCCATACAACACTCCCAGGCTACTGACCATGCCACTGCCAGACAAGGCTCCGTGCTCCTGGAGCTCCGCCGTCAGGTAGAGGATTTAGACAATAGGGGGAGACGTAACAATATTAGAATCAGAGGCCTGCCCGAAACCGAGAATGAAGACCTCAACAAAACCCTTGCGCAACTCTTCACCCATATCTTGGGCGACGAGGCACCGGACGAATTCCACCTCGAGCGAGCCCACAGGGCCCTACGCCCCCCTAGGAGTGACGGCCTCCCCAGAGATGTAATCTGCTGCTTACTCTCCTTTCAGCTCAAGGACGCTATTATGAGAGCAGCCCGTACGCAGTCGATCACCTTTCAAGACGCCTCGGTCTCTCTATATCAAGACCTCTCGACCCTCACTCTCGATGCCCGGAGAGCTCTGCGACCGCTGACACGCTTGCTCCAGGAGAAACGAATCCAATACAAGTGGGGCTTCCCATTCTGCCTCCAGGCGAAGAAAGGAAACACGTGGTGCTCCTTGAGATGGCCTAACGACTTGCCCAGCTTTCTAAGGGCCCTTGACTTGCCGCCGGTCACTGTCCGCAATTGGATCTTGGACCAGCCACCACCTCGCCCAACGTACCCTGAGATCCCCGAGTCCCTCCGCACCCAACCTCGCAGGAATGCGCAACCCGTGCGCTGGGGCGGACCGGGTGGATCGGAGGAGTGACTACAACAGCCCAGATCCGAGCCCGGAACCCGAGGACCGCTCCGATCAGACGCCGACCCCAGTGGTCCTACCCCGGACTCATCTGTAATAAGCTAAGTACTTGCATGCGTATCCACGGGGACACCCTAAACACAATTTCAGGGTCAGACACCGGGACACACAGCCTTTACAGCCGCACGACACCCCTGAGACCACACCGCCTCCCATGGCCCCAACTTGACTTTCCGTGGGCTCATGCCATATTTGGGTGGGGAGCGGGTATTTTGCTGCATCACATTGACTTGGGTCGCCCGTGCTACGGTTTCCCCCCCGAACTCTGACAGGGAACGGCCGGAAGAGCCGGATAACCACCCAGGGCTGGGGCCCTTAGGACTTACCTATTACCAACGAAACCCCATCCTTGCCGCAACACATCACCCGGGGGGGTTGCCATGGACTGTCCTGAGGCAAACTGGACCCCATGAGACACCCTTGACTTACCCAACGTCCGCTTCCCCACGTTGCATTAGGTGTTGGAACCTGGGGTCATATAGTTTTCATGGTACCCTGACCGGGGTACTGGGGCCGACTGTTATGCCTATGCTTTATGTTTATTGTTTTATGTTATATGTTCAACTATATGCATGTTTCAAAATGTTGCCACATACCTCGGCCTTTCGAGGTCGGGGACACCATGTGCTATAATATATATTGCTAAACGCTAGGCCCGCTCCATTACACCAGGCGGCTCCAACGGGCGTAGGCCCCTTGGGTCCACCTGACACTGAACGCAGGCGCGACCCCGGGTTCGCGCTTCAACATGCCAGTAGAGCCGTCCATCGCCACACTTGATACAAACCCTGCGGTAACACCCTGGTGCTACCGAGAGTCGGCTCTGCTGCGCCCCGGGGGTTGCCCACATTATGTTTTCATGTACTAAATTTTTGTTGCCAGGAATCTCATGCCGTTAATGTATTATAAAGTTATGCATTGTTCAAGATGTTATTCACTGTCATTCCTCTAGGTGCTTGTGCATACTGTGCTCCCAGGCTTCAGGCCTCCCCGGGAGCCCCACCCGGGTTACTTTCTTCTCCCAAACCGGGGTCCCACCCAGACACGCCTACTCACGGCCGCACATTGGCCTGCCCCCGCCCAGCGGGGTGATACCCCAAGGTCCACCACCCGGCCCAAGACATGACCCACATCAGCCATAACAGTGGCCTATGCGTCCCCACCGGGAGTGCCTATACGACAACTAGGGTTGACTGTCCCTTCTCCTACCCAGAATGGCCCCCTGAGTCGACGCCCCCCCCCTCAAACACTCATCCTGCGGGTGACGCAAAGGGCGCCCCTAGTCGTGGGTCAAGGGTAATCGGACTCCGACCGTATATGACGGACTTCATCTACTGTTATCCATCACCCCCCTGCAACTGACCCACCTGTAAATTAGGTCCTCCACACCCGACCTAGGGCCATAGTTGCCTTTTGCCCTCATTTCCTTGACGGGACTCCCCCCCCCCCCCGGTACAAGGACAGTTCTTAACTACCCACCTTCCACCGCCCTACCCCCCCCACCCCCCCTTTCCCACCCAGAGCTCCTCTCTCCCTCCTCCCCCCCTTTTTCTCTTTTCTCTCTCTCTCTTCTATCTCTACCCGCCTCCCCCCCCCCCCCCCACCTTCCTCCAGACCCTCCTCCACCCCCTCACCCACTCTTGCGTACTACCCCCCCCCACCCCCCCTCGAGGCTCGGCACCCGCCCCCCCCCCCAGGCAGACATGGCGACCACCTTCGCGCCTGCACCCCTACTCTTACACTCTCACAATGTACGCGGCCTCAACGCCCCCGAGAAACGACGTCACCTGTTGAGATCCCTATGGTCTCAGAGGGTCTCAGTAGCGTTTCTACAGGAGACGCACCTTAAAGGGAGTGACGCCCCACAGGTGCGGGACAGGAGGTTCCCCTTGGGATTTTACGCCAACAACCCCGAAGCTAAACGCACAGGCGTTGCCATTATATTTGCTCACACGGTCCCGATCGAGAATACCACTGCTCTGGCCGACCCTGCCGGACGTTTTCTGTTTGTGAGGGGAACGATCGCGGACCATAAGTATACTTTCGCCACGATCTACTGCCCCAATAAGGGACAACACCGATTCTTGGCGAGATCCTTGTCGCAGCTAGAGAAATTCCGGGAGGGTACCCTAGTGCTAGCTGGTGACCTTAATATCCCTCTGGAACCCCGGATGGACACATCCACGGGCACCACCACGATCCCTACCCATTGCATTCGACAGGCCAGGCAGGCCTTGGCTAAGGCAGGCCTGGTCGACTGCTGGAGGGTGGCGCATCCTGAGACCAAAGATTTTACATGCTATTCTGCAGTCCACCGCAGATACAGTCGGATTGACTACATTTTCCTAGCCCAAGAGTTCCTCCCTTTCCTCATCACATCCACAATAGGTATACAACATGAATCGGACCATGCCCCAGTGCAAATCAGGCTCTCAACGCCGCTTCTTAAGCCCCGAGAACGCCAATGGCGATTGAACGAGAGCGTTTTAGCCGACCCTGACGTAACCACCCAAATCACTCAATCTCTGACGCACTACTTCGCGGACAACAACACCGCGGACGTACCCCCACTTACGGTTTGGGAGGCACATAAATGTGTGATCCGGGGCCAGTTCATCAAACTTTGCACCCAACGGAAAAAAGCCCACTCCGCCCAGATCCAAACATTAATACGCACAATAGCAGACTTAGAGACTAGTCACAAGCAGGACCAAACGGACGACATATACTGCAGACTCACTGACCAGCGCAGGCAACTCAGAGACTTACTTGCACAGAAAATGCTTCACACAGTACGTAAGTCCAACAGACACTTCTACGAATTCTCCAATAAGAGTGGGAGACTGCTCGCCCGTACACTGACCCAGAGACAGAGGCAGCGCCACGTACACCAGATCGTGGGGGAGGACGGGACAATTAGGAGGGCCCCATCGGACATCCTGAAAGCTTTTCGGCTTTTCTACTCAGACCTTTACAACATTGACAGTACCACACGACGCGCGGAGTCGCCACGACGCCTACAGAAAATAGAGGCCTTCCTCTCGGAATATGTAGGGGGCAAAGTCCCGAGTGACCTGGCCGAGGAGCTGGAACAACCTATTACCCTAGAGGAACTTGCCGCAGCTCTCAAGGTATCCAAATCAAATAGAGCCCCCGGACCAGACGGCCTGCCGACAATATACCTCCGTAAATTCAAGGACACCTTGCTACCGCAACTACTGGAGGGGCTTAATTCCCTGCTAGACGGTGGGAGGTTCCCGTTAGACTCACTACACGCGACGGTGACAGTCATCCCTAAGGAGGGGAAGGACCCCACCAACTGCGGGAGCTACCGGCCGATATCGCTCCTTAATGCTGACCTCAAGGTATTTGCTAAGACTATGGCCCTTAGACTCGCACGCGTGCTACCCTCCTTGGTTCACCCCGATCAAGTGGGTTTCATACCCGGAAGGGAGGCCCGAGACAACACCATCCGAGCCCTAAACATGATCCACTCCGCCCGATCGACAGGCAAGAACCTGGTCTTGGTATCCACTGATGCCGAGAAAGCCTTCGATCGGGTAGATTGGCAGTACCTTGAGGCCACCCTACGACATATGCAATTCGGACCCCACGTTCGCTCCTGGATCCTAGCCCTCTACTCCAACCCCACGGCCCGTATTCGGATCAATGGCGCGCTATCAGCCCCGTTCACCATCCGCAATGGCACCAGGCAAGGCTGTCCCCTGTCCCCCCTCCTGTTTGCCCTCACCCTGGAACCTTTCCTGGAGGCGGTCAGACGGGATGGGGGCATCACGGGGTACAGTCTGCACAACGTGGAACACAAGGTTGCCGCTTTTGCGGACGATATGTTGTTTTTTATCGACAGCCCGACAGTCTCACTACCCAACCTCCTCCGGGCATTCCGAGAATTCGGTGAACTATCTAACCTTAAGCTGAATATGAGTAAATCTGAAGCCCTGCCGATTTCGCTTGACGCTGAGAGAACCGCACACCTTTGCACACAATTTCGCTTCACCTGGTGCACCTCTAAACTGAGATACCTAGGGATCTGGCTCCCCACAGACCTGGCCCTCCTATACCAACTAAATTTTCTCCCCCTACTGTCAGACATTCAGCTAGACCTCCGACGATGGCAGGGCCTCTACGTCTCTTGGTTTGGCCGCATTAACGCCGTCAAAATGAATGTCTTACCACGTCTCCTATTCCTCTTCCAGGCGGTCCCCATAACCCCACCGAGAACTTTCTTCAACACCATAACTAAGGCCGTACGTAATTTTGTGTGGAACGGGAGGGCTAGCAGGGTGAGTAGGGCGATCCTAGAACGTCCCAGGGCCAAGGGGGGCGCGGGGTTCCCGTCCTTTCTTAGATACTTCCAGGCGGCCCACCTACTGCGGATGGTGGACTGGCACGCACGACCTACGACCAAATTATGGGTTCCCATGGAGCTCACACAGGCGGGTGGCTCTCTCCCATCCCGCTTGTGGCTGAGCCCCCAGGAGACGGGTCCCCTGCGAACTGGAAACCCACTCATAGATGCCACGTTGAAAGTCTGGAGGTCACTGCGGTACTCACACCAACTCACGACTGCCGACGGCCCCCTCACACCCATTACACATAATCCTAAGATTGGTGGGGTGCTCACCCCCGCAGACCTGCGTGCATTCACCGACTCGGACTGGCTATACTTTCGCCAACTTTTACAAGCGAACAAGCTCAAGCCCCTGGCGGATCTCGTTGGGGACAAAGCTCCCACGGGCGCGGACAGCTTTCACTACTTACAAATCCAGGCATACTATAGGTCCTTTCCGTCCACACAACCCCTCCACAGGGAGCCCACTCAGTACGAATCGCTCTGCACACAACGAAATCACCCCGATAAGGGGATCTCCAGACTCTATGCACTACTGCAGACCAGCGAAAACCTTCCGCTCCCTAGATATGTGTCCAGGTGGGAGAGGGAGACGGGGACCACACTCACCAACCAGGAGTGGGAAAAGATTTTTACCCTCACGCATAAATGCTCCATCAGCTCCAAATACCAGGAGACAAACTTTAAAATTTTAACCCGCTGGTATCGAACCCCCGACACCTTGCACCGAATGGACGCAGAGACGTCTGGGGACTGCTGGCGATGCGGATCCACAGACGGCTCCTACCTCCATATCTGGTGGTCCTGCCCAAGTATCGCTCCCTTCTGGACAATGATTAGGGACACCATCCGACAGATCACGGACACTACCATACCGCTCCAACCCCTGTCCATGCTCCTGCACCACACAGACATACCAACCACCACCTATAAAAAGTCACTGCTTAAACATTTGCTGACAGCTGCTACTTCCTTGATACCCACAAAGTGGAAGAAACGGGATGCGCCCACTCTCCGGCAGTGGTTAGACAGAGTGGGAGACATTTACACCATGGAATCCCTCACGGCTACGCTACAGGACAGGCAGGAGAAATGCACGCGCACCTGGGCGCCCTGGCTGTGGTACCTCACGGTGGCAGGGGCGCGGGTCGGGGCCTCGGATTCCTCTCTCTCTCCCCCCCCTCTCTCCCCCCCCCTCCCTCTCGTCTTCCCCCCCCCCCCCTCTCCCCGCCCCCCCCCCCCACCCCATCCCCCCCCACTCTGCCCACAAGACAATCTCAGACGGTCAGACTAGCTGACGCTCAGCCATACGCTCAAACCACTGACGACTATAAACCGACACCCGTATGAGTTACCAGACTTGGACTGCCTTTCTATAGGCCCATCCGTGCGGGACCCACAGACGCGCCTCTCCCATCCGCAGAATCTCCTAGCCACTGACCGTAAGGGCTACAATGCGAAAGACATGATAAACTGCTTGACACCCTAAACTGCCAGCCTGTGGCTACCCTCTAATCACTAGAATACCTGTTAGTCTTGCTGTGCCCCATACGCACCTCGCATGTCCTCAATATGGTAGATAGCAGAGCATGCACCCACCCAGCGGATGCTCTTAGCCCCACAATCTGTGGTCGCCCATGCGATATGGGACATCCTCTACAGTGGCTCCTTTGCGATGATTCAGTCCAATTTTATACTAGTAGCACCCGACAAGCTCCCTGAAGATACTGCTTGACCGTAAACCCGTTCTTGGTAGTTAACTTGTTCTGATACTATTATCATACAGTGTTTCTTATATAAAATGCCCATCATAGCAACCAGCTACACTCTTTGCATGTAAATGTTGCGATTAATTGATGCCATGCTCCCAGATTGTATGAAAATTTTCATTTGTACCCACCTTCTTCTTTCTGTACCCATACCTCTGCCTGAATTAATAAAAATTGATTGACTAAAAAAAAAGAATGTATGTATATCATAATAATTGTGTTACTGGAAGGCTCTCCCAGCCAGAGCCCTGTCATGGCGTCCAGGAGGTGACCACTCCCATCATCCCGTCAGTAATGACCGAAATGTAGCTGACCGCGGTCACCATCCCTGGTCCCCACCCTACCCCAATCTTAAATGCTGTGGGTTGTTTTTTTTGTATTTTGTGTTTTGTGTTTTTGTGCCCCTTTGCTTGCAATAATTGTAATGTAACTATCCTTCTGTCTTGTTACTGTACAGCAGTGACATGGTTAAATCTTATGCCTGTAGATTCTCTCGTCTGTCTCTCTCCCCCTCCCTCCCTCCTCCTCTCTCTCTCTTGCTTCTGGTCTCCGTGCGGAGGTGCGGGGGGGGGGGGCATGCTTGCGATTCAGATTTGTCTCTTCAGTGAAAGTTATGCATAGCTACCGATAAGAATTAGAAATGGAATTAGTGATGGGGGAGATTGGTTGCATTCCGTGAGTTTATTTTGCATCATGTTACCTTGAAGTATATGTTTCTAGAGACAGCTTTACTGGCTGTTAGATGTATGTTGTTTTCAACTGTCTTATTTAATCCGTCAAGTCTGTCCATAGTTTAGTATTTCATTTTGCCGAACAGAATGTTGCTTCTCTGATTTATTTTATTAGGCTATAATATAGTGCAATGTTGAAACGCCCTAAAAGAAAATGGCCCCTAGTACAAAAGAAGGTTGTCCTTAAGTGACATCACTCCTGCCCTTACTTCTTCCCTTACCATATCAGTGAAGTCATTTCCGCCCTTATATCGTGTCACTTCATGGCTGCCTGGATCATGAGACCTACTCCTATCATGCTCATCCTATCTTAAGACATGCTGTTTTCCTTAAATCCCACATATTATGAACAGGAAAGTTATAATTACTAAAGGGAAAACTAGAGAGTTTCAATTATTTAATTTAATGGTAATACAATTAAGGATTGGTCTCAAAATGTTTTGATTTAATTGAAAAGGAACCAGTAAACATTATAAGCCTAACCATTAACAAATGGATAAGGGATAAATGTGTTCCAATCTGTCTTTATTGGATAATGTTTGCCTCCGAGATTAAAGACTGACTAACTTAATTTTTGATGTAAGCCCAGATATTTTATTATTGTATATGCATATAAGTCGAGACTTTGGGCATTATAGTGTATTGATTCCTGACCTGTTACTAGCAGCAAGTGCATTACATAGAAACATGGAATGTGACGGCAGATAGTCTGCCCAGTATTCTAAATACTTTCATTAGTCCCTGGCATTATCCTATAGTTAGGATAGCCTTATGCCTATCTCACGCATGCTTAAACTCCTTTACTGTGTTAACCTCTATCACTTCAGCTGGAAGGCTATTCCATGCATCCACTACCCTCTCAGTAAAGTAATACTTCCTGATATTATTTTTAAACCTTTGTCCCTCTATTTTAAGACTATGTCCTCTTGTTGTGGTAGTTTTTCTTCTTTTAAATATATAGTCTCCGCTTTTACTGTGTTGATTCCCTTTATGTATTTAAATGCTTTTATCATATTTCCCCTGTCTCGTCTTTCCATCAAGCTATACATATTAAGATCCTTTAACCTTTCCTGGTAAGTTTTATCCTACAATCCATGAACCAGTTTAGTAGCCCTTCTTTGAACTCTCTCTAAGGTATCCATATCCTTCTGAGAATATGGTCTCCAGTACTGTGTACAGTACTCCAAGTGAGGTCTCACCAGTGTTCTGTACAATGGCATGAGCACTTCCCTCTTTCTACTGCTAATACCTCTCCCTATGCAACCAATCATTCTGCTAGCATTTCCTGCTGCTCTATTACATTGTACATTGTCATTAACAGCCAGAAATTAAAAACAAGAAAGGTGAATTAATGTATAGCTGTTTATAAAGCTTAACAAAATCTCCATTATCTTTTTCATTTATTTCGCAGAAGACAATGTTATTTGTCTATTTTGTATGTTTTAAAAATACATTATCAGTGAAGAGTAGAATAAGTTTTATCCCTTTTGCGAGACATAAAATTGTGATAATGTATATTTGTGATGTATGCAAGAATTATATTTTGAGATGTTAGAAATAAATAAATAAAATAAAGAACAAGAGTAACAAGAGCGTCTGTCTCCACGGGCACAAGTCTGGTGTGGGAGATGTAGTGGGTTAGCCACTGCGGGACACCCACGGAGTGAAGCGTTCGAGGCCTGTTCAGACAAGATGAGCATGTTAGCCTTTTATTGTTTTTCTCTAGGGAAAGCATAGGGTCAGTTAATAGTTGTTGTACATGGGCTATTTGCAGCCTCCATAGCGGAAGAGAATCCTACCTGCCTCCTAATTTCTACCTAGTCTTGATTTCTGATGTATCCTCCACTGCTACATCACCTGTCTGCTCCCTTACCTGCCCACCCCCGCTTACTCCTTCCACCGATCCCTCCACTTCATCTACAGTACTTCCTACTCCACCTTCTCCTCTTCTCCTCCTCCTACTCCTCTCTCTACTCCACCTTCTCCTCTTCTCCTCCTCCTACTCCTCTCTCTACTCCACCTTCTTCTCCTCCTACTCCACCTTCTCCTCCTCCTACTCCACCTTCTCCTCCTCCTACTCCTCCCTACTCCACCTTCTCCTCTTCTCCTCCTCCTACTCCTCTCTCTACTCCACCTTCTCCTCCTCCTACTCCTCTCTCTACTCCACCCTCTTCTCCTCCTACTCCACCTTCTCCTCCTCCTACTCCTCTCTCTACTCCACCTCCTACTCCTCTCTCTACTCCACCTCCTACTCCACCTTCTCCTCCTCCTACTCCACCTTCTCCTCCTCCTACTCCTCTCTCTACTCCACCTCCTCCTCCTCCTACTCCTCCCTCTACTCCACCTTCTCCTCTTCCTACTTCTCCTGTCCTTCCTACTCCACCTTCTTCCCCTCCCGCTCCATCCGCTACTCATTCCTCCATCTCCCCACCACCATATCTATATCCTTTATATGCTTCCTCCCTTATTATTCCTTACCCATTTCCTCCGCCCTACCCGCGCCCCGCCCTGGCATCTGCCCAAATGGCCTGGCCATTTTTCTACCCTTACCATGCAACTCCGCCATATTCAGCCACTTGCCACTTCCAATATGGCACCCCCCAGTGGTGTGGTACCTCTAGTGCCGGTCCTAATAATTCCTGCTCCTCATGATATTAATTCTATTCTCTACTGCATCCAGCCCTTACTTCTCTAAGACATTTCCGCCCACAGACAACTCTGCCTCTACCTGACAACATTATATTTTGAAGAAAAGTTGCTCCGGCCACTCTTCCGCCACTTCCCAGGGGGGAATACCACACTACGAAAAATTATTCAGACTAGTGGAGGTACACTTCATCATGAATGACCTGTTTTGGGCACTCTCAAGGAAATAGTGCGGTCCTGACCCAGATACCCATGGAAGTAAGACACCTGTATCATCACTGGGAGGTGGCTGTCTCATGAAAGGAACCTGACTCATTAGAACAAAAACATGAAACACTAAAAATCAATATCAGCTCTCTACAGAGGGGGGTCAGCAAGAGAACTGTAAATAGAAAGACAAATACCCCCAATCTCACACAGAAATAGGTGAGAAAACCTCTTCTACTGCTCCTCATGGTTGCTTTGAACAGATGAAAGAAGAAACAAGACACATCTCAACAGGGCATGCAGTAGCTTTGCCAGATCATGATTCCACTCTGTTTGCAGATAAAGAGGAAAGGTACCATACTGGATTTGCTGTTGCTACAGAAGATCAGGTACGTCAAGCATCCTCACTTTCCTCACCCACATCTGCTCAAGACGCTGAATTGACAGCCTTCTCTGTGGCGTGCAAAATGCCTGAAGGAAGACATGCCAATACCTACACTGACTCAAGATATGCCCTGGGTGCGGCACATGATTTTGGATCAATCTGGAAGACAAGAAGATTTCACACAGCGACTGGCACGCCAGTTAAGCATAGCACGGCTATTAAGAAGTTGGTGGATGCCCTACTCCTGCAGAAGAAGTGGCCATACTGAAGGTAAAGGCCCACGGAAAACTGAATTTAGAAGAAGCACCACTCAGCTGACCAAGCTGCCAACCAAGCCACAAGTGCACCAAGGGAAGTGGACGGAAGGGTGTCCGCTGAAGAAACTTCTATACTCACCATGTAGATCCTATCCACAGATCTCAAGCTCCTGAAAGAATGACAAGCAGCTGCTGACCCTGAAGAAAGACAAAGCTGGAAAACAGAAAGGGGCAACCCTTGAAGACGGGCTGTACTCCAACACTCTCAAGTTCTGTTTACCCCAAAAAAAAACATGTACTGGGCAGTGGGCCCATGGATTTTTATACCTATCCAAGACCCTCATGTTACTGCCGATCCTGTGTCATTTGTGCCAAGGACAGCTCAGGCAGAAAAGGAGGAAAGTCCTAAGCATCTAGCTAACTCTCACTATCCCTTTCAAGAATCCAAGTGACTATATCCAGGTGCCAAAGAGCTGCCGGTTCAAATATGCACTAGTTATAATAGACATTTTGCCAGGATGACCAGAGGCCTAGTCGGTCATCAATGTGACAACCAAGACCATATACCCAATAGAGCATTGTGAAAGTTGCCGAGATCACTCAGTGGATTCACTGTTCCAGATTCAAGACTCTCTCTGCAACATGGGAAGTAACATTTGTTGATTTTGACAAACCTTTGACTCTAAAGGAAAAATGACTTGTTAGAAAACAAAAAGATACCAACAAGTAGGTGTTTGATGGCCATAATAATGCCTGACCACCTGCCATCGATGGAAAGCCGAGGACCCCAAAAGGAGACCTCGTGAAGCTAAAGAGATTCAAACGCCAAGCTTCTTCAGGATTATCTGCCCATCCTGAGTTTGTGGTGATATTAATTTTGACTAAATGATCCGAGTCCACCTACTCTGATGTAGCGTGGGACAGGTTTAATACTATGATGAATAAGTAAATGTGCCCTAGCCAAGGTTATTATGTCCCTACACATAATACATGACAAGGTACTCTTGACACACCACATTCATGCTTCAGAACACAAAAAGGAGCACCCCTCTAAAGGGAAGTTTGACACATATATACATATATATTGGTGCCATAGGTGTGCCAAGGGAGGTACCAGATGATTTTGCAGTTAAAGAAAAGTTTGCGTCCATTTTCCCAACCGTCACTGCTATTAATAATATTTTGATTTGCATTTATTATATCTATTGCAACCAACAACGTTTTGTCAACTACACCAGAGATGCCCTCCAGGGCTTGGCCGAACAGTTGCAGGCCACATCCCAGATGACCTTCCTGAACAGAATGGCATTAGACATGATTCTAGCTGAGAAGGGGGGTGTATGTAAAATACTGCCTGTCACCATGACTTGTTGTGCCTATATTCCAGATAACATAGGTCCATATGGTAATGTAAGCTTGTCTATTTTATGATGTCCCTCTGAAGAACTAAGAAGACTTTAAGAACCGTTACTTCATAGGGTTTTGTGCCTCTGGGCTAACATGTCTTCTGGAACTAACAAATAAAGTTTATCTTTTTAGTGTCTAACATTTCATAGGGGGGACTGTTGTAGAATTATTAAAACCTGCATTAAATTTCTCCATTAACTCCATCTAACTTCATTATATGACAGATTTTCCTAACAGCATTTAGAATATTAGACAGAGAATGTATTTTCTAGAAGAATATGACTAACACCGGAATTATCAAGTTCCTGTAATATGTAACAATGTATGCCATAGTTAGGTCACGAGAAACTGCACTAATGAAATGTTCATTTACTAAAAAGCCTTGAAACTAACCTCGAAGCTAAACAGTGCCAAGTACTCAAAATGGCTGGCTGCCAGATTCCCCCTCCCATCGAGCGAGCCTCGTGCTAATCAACAATGGCGCCTAAATCTTATGTCCCATCCCTGTAAGAGATGACGACAGTTCATGATGGGAGGATGCCCCACTAGCCACTTAAACCCCTAAGCCAATTACTAATATAGATGGGAGGGCATTTAACTTACCACTTAGTACTTGAGCCAATTAATAATATTGATGGGTGGACATTGACATAGCCACTTAACACCTAATCCAATTAATGATGTTTATTTGTTGTTATCTTGATATTCTATGATGATGTAATATTGCCTTTAAAAGGGTCTGCATACCCGCTTTTTAACCAGATGCCATTAAATTTCCTCGAAGTTATTTTAACCTGAACTCCGTGTGTCAGTGTGAATTTACTTCTGCGTATACGCAATTTAATCATCTCAGATTTGGACAGGAACAGATAGACATTTAAACATATTTGTTTATTCAAAATAATCTATATCATATATATCTCAAAATACAGTTAGAATAAAATTATAAATATATATATATATATATATATATATAATTTTTTAAAAATCCATTAAAAAATGTTTAATTTATTTTAATTTACTTATTATTTATACTTTATAATATATATAATCCGGAGAAATCTGGCCTCTTAAGCTACACGTGGAAGCTTCTGACCCTAAAAATACCCACAAGATACCCATATGGCTGCAGTGGAGGTAGCAGACCCCGAGATCGGGAGTCTCGGACCCCCTGGAGGCAGGACGAGGCTTTGGAGGCAGTGGTCTACCCAGGAGAGCAGCGAGGTGGATGGCCGCCACCATGCCTCCCTTTCCAGCTGCCACCCACCGACTTCTAGAGTCGCTTGCCGGCTCCGTTCCCTCCCCCCCCCTGCCCCTTTGGACCGGGGGGTCATCCCGGTCCCCAGTGGGGAAAACTTAAGCAACAAGGAGCCTGAGGCGCCTGGAACACCTTGCGAAATGGCGGCGACTCAGGGCACATCACCAACTGCGCCTCCACCACAGAGTCCACAGGAGGCCCAATCTCGCCACCAACCCTGGCGGAGAACCCCACAGCGTGCCCAGCGACAACTCAAAAAGTGAGAGCAAACGACCCGGTACAAGACCCAAGACCCAAATCCCGCATCAAAAGCAGGCCCTCGAGGTGCTCCCAAAATGGCGGTGCGGAAGCCAGGGCTTGCAGAGAAGCATGAGCACAGCTGTGAGGATTATAGCCTCCACTCTGTACAGGACTCGTCCAGAAACATACCGGGAGAGAGGTGAAGCTGCGCCACATATGAGGAATGGTGATCGCCCATCTACAGGCAATGGCTGACAGCTAAGTGGAACTGCCGAGTTGTGGTACCAGATGCCAGTTCATTACACCCCTGATCCCAATCTTGCGGGCACTGCACAGACTAACGTTCTATCTTGGGTTTGACTTACTGCCAGCCTCTAACTAGCCTGTTCTTTTGAAATTGCCATCAAAAACGAATATGCATACTGTGATTCATTAACCCCTGACAAGCAAATGAAATCCGCCTAGCTTACCACTCAGACCCTTTATGAGATCCACTTTTATTAGTCGGCCACTCTTTACTACCCAGTGGTACTACTGCGAATAGCATAGCCAGTCTGTACAGCTTGACACTCTCACGTCTCCATTAGATCACCACAGACAAACTATCTGTCCTTTCACACTGAGACCACTAAAGCAGTCAGTCCAAGTAAAATGTTGACACTAATCTTTGCATGCCTAGCCTGTTAAGACACTCAAGCAACCATATACTAACTATAAAAATATGCAAGCACTAACATACCCTTATTGTTAGAAATGTTTGGAAAAAGCATGAGGATTGCCATTGGGGTACCCCATGCGCATTGTTCTTTCAAATGCACTACAAAAATAAAGAATAAAAAAATAAAATAAAAATACACTTAGTATGACATTTATATATTAGATATATAGATATATATTATATAGATATAATATATGTATATATATATATATACACACACATATATGTATTTATTTATATTTACTAATATATATTTTTATTTTACAAATGCAGGAAGACTGCCTGTCAGAGCGATCACATGGCCCGCGGGGGCCTAATTTGCAGAGGGGGGACTGTCTGGCCTGTCAGGCAGTACCCCCAGACCGGGAGCAACATCGATCGCCGGCGGGGGGAACAGCGGCGATCGGGTAAGTACTAAGGAAAACCGCGGACGTACTAGTCCTTAAGAACCGTTTTTGTTAGACATACCTTAAGGAGTTCATTTGTAGCCATGCCACCAAAACAGTCGAATTTAAACGTTTAATGGGCCGTGACATCATAAAAAGCGGCGGGGCTATCGCGGCCGGCGTGAGAAACGTTGGAAAGAAGAGATGGACTTCTGGAAAGGTCCCCTTCCACTTGCAGGACGTCTCCAGTGTGTGGCACAGCCTGTGTCAACACATAAGGTACCCTGACAGTTAGGAATACAAACAAGTATTACTAACACTATAGTGCTGGAGTACATTTTTAGGTAATTGGCTCCTCTCTCTGTGGAGTTAGAAGGTGTTTAACATACCTTTTTTCCCATTACCGTGCGGGTCTCGCTGCGGCTGGCCCCGCCTCCATAGCTGAGATCATTAATCGTGATGATCTTAACCAATCCAATGCATTCCCATAGGAAAGCATGGGGAGGCTATTGAACATATGCGGCAAAAACGCAGCGGTGCGCCAATCAGCATATCTCGTAGAAATGCATTGAATCAATCCTGATGAAAGTCTGGAAAGACTGAAACGTTGATGAAACATAACTGTATGGTGAATAAAAGTAGAAGTTGATTGAAAGTTCAGTGAGTGCTCTCCTTTGTATTTTCCTATTTTGCTGAGACGGGAGACTGCACCTTGGCAATCATTATTGACAGGTGTGTGCAGGACCGTATTGTATATATATATATATATATATATATATATATATATATATATATTATGTTTCAAACCGCATCCACTGCTAAGGGTATCTGCAGAATTGCAGTATGAAGTTTGAAACACGATGCCTCTCTGTGCTCATTTGCATGTCAAGCTGGGAACTCTGGGATAGTTGTGGAAACATGATTTCTCAAGTTTATATGCCCAAGAAGGACTTCTCAAAGCCCAACCTGAGTTATGCAGGTGATGAGTAACAGTAAATTGTATATATCATGGTTTGATTTGAAATTAACAAATTAACCCATCATCAACAATGCGGGTATGGATTGCGGTCCCTTACTTACTCAGTTCATTGTTAAACCAATCTCATTAGAGTAAACAGAAAAGGGACAAGTATGGACATAACAGTTTTGTGATTACCAAAGTCAGCCAGCTTTAGCTCTCCTAGGTAGCTGATGAGAAGGTTCTGCGGCTTTAGGTCCCGGTGTAAGATGTGCTGGTGATGGATATAGGCCAGACCTCTCAGCAGCTGAAACATGAAGAGCTGGGGAGGGAGATAACAGGATTTAGATCAAAACAAGGGGACTGTTTCTGCTTTGCTCAGAACCACTTTCCCTATTCATTTACAGCTCTGGTTAGAATCAGCAGCACATAACATACTCGCAGTTTAACATTCTTATTCAATTTAACATCCACAAAATATTCCAAGTTACAGACAGGTTTCTTTGAAACCAGCCAGCAAAATAATTAGTTACAGTCGTTGTAATATCATTCTCACAAAATAGATCTGCCATTCCACACACGATCCTAGCACTATTCATATCAATGCATTATTATTAGCATGACAATTCTAAATAAAAACGAGATAGAAACTCAGTAAATGACTTATTTCCAGCCATGAAGTCTACTGATATTTAGCAACAAAAATGCAACCAGCACATGTTCCCAGTGATAGATCTTAACAGAAGGCTGTAAGCATTTTGGGGCCCTTCAAACACATAAAGGTTTTGTGATTGAGCGTTCGAAACATTGTGTTCTTTCTTATGCGTGTACAATAAAAGCAAAATTATTATTATATATATATATATATATATATATATATATATATATATATTGAAGAAAACCTCTGCTCCATTCTTGTGTTTGGAATATTTGGTTATATTTTTTTGTGTGTGTTGTTTACTGTTGATGAGTTTTTGGGGCTTTGAGGACACTCCCTCTTTGTCTCTTTCTGCACCTCAATGAGAGTAGGAATTGAGAGAAAGTGTACTGGCTATGACTAAGTCATATGAATAGTACCCTGTATGTGATTAATTATGACAATATTTAACATTTGTGAACACACTAAACATAAGATGTAAACTAACTACAAATTTTAATGTGCTGGTTAAATGTATACCATGCAGAACTCCAGCTGATGGTCTGTAGACCCCTATCTGCGTAGCAGCAAGAATAGGTCTTCTCAGTAACAGCAGAACGTACTCCTTCTGTCTCCCTGTGCAATATTCCACTCTGGCAGATAGAGGGTGTTTGAACATAAAGTATATAATATATGTACAAGCAGGAAGCAGAGAAAGATTGTCAGAGATCCATCTATGGTTATTCATATTAGTGAGAAATGTTGAGACGTCAAAGTGAATTTCAAATTTTAGACCAAAGTAGCCAAACTGTAAGCATAGCAGATGAGATTTTTTTCCCAGTTCAGCTATTTTGGCCTTATATTTGTCATTCATCTTGAATTTCTGGCAATTCTCACCTTAGTGAATAACCCTGTGAATGTTTTTTTGGGCACATATCTCTTCATGTTGATGGACAGCACTTAAACAGTGTTTTTGTATATGAATTCAACATACTGCAACGTAGCACTTTGCATGTTCTGCCCATCAATATGGATAAATGACGTGTGTCCATTAAAACATGGTAGAAATGTGCCACATGTGAATTTCAGATCATATGCCCTCCCATACAATCTCTTAAAAAAACAGTGACTAAGGGAGAATACTACCATTGACCCCAAGTTGTAGTGGGGCATGGTGTGCCTTGACTGTAACCGTCTGTTTACCTGTGTGTACACCCTGTGAACACAATGTATATAAATACGTTCCGGGGTGGCTGGTAAGAGACTACAAAATCACATGAAACGATTTGCACTCAGCATTGTTGAGGAAATCTGAACCATATTGTTGTTGTTGTTCAGATATTTTTGACGTGCAAACAGAATAAAAGGCTCTTTGAAGTTTTTGGAAGCAATCCTTCTGGAGCTACACTGAACAATATTGGAGTAAGGTTCATAGCACATAATGCTTTGGTCGAATATCTTCCAACATCATTTGCTGTAGATTGTACGAGAGACACAGGAAAAGTTATTCACTAAAATGTGAAATGTTGGGAAATCAAATTGCATTCAAAGTGAATTTCAAAGTTTAGGGCAAAATAGTCAAATTGGAGAGAATTGTCAGAGTATTGCCTCAATTTTAAAATCCACTTTGAATTTATTTAAATGAACACTATAGTGAATAGCTAAAAACATACCCAGCAAGGAGTTTTAAATCCATCTGAAAAAAAGGCTTTTCTGTACTTAAAGGGACACTCCAAGCTCCCTATTCTAAAACGAATTGACAACTACATTGTAGCAGGCATAGGTAACCTTCGGCACTCCAGATGTTTTGGACTACACCTCCCACGATGCTTTGCCAGCATTATGGGTGTAAGAGCCTTATGGGAGATGTAGTCCAACACATTTGGAGTGCCAAAGGTTGCCTATCCCTGCGTGTAGTGCATATGATTGTTGGAGTATCACTTTAATAGGCAATGTTATTTAGTTTGATACAGGAGTAGCCAACATTCCTGAAATGCATTTACTAAACTGTGAATTGTAGAAAATGAAGATACATTTCAAATGAGTCCAAAATAGCAGATTCAGAATAAAATACCCCATTTCAAATTTTTTTTAAAGCTCTGCTATTTTATCCTGAAATTTAAAGAGTCCTTGTCAATCCTTCACAGTGGGCGAATAAATTGTGTTGTAGTCACTTTATTGTCAGACACCTCCATTGTATAACACATTTTTTCAAAGCCCTCGGTGTGCTATATGCTCATAAAACCAAACTCACCCTGATATTGTAGGGAAGCAGCCCCCCTGGATGCTGGGCCATATATTGTGAAAGATCTGTGTGCTGGAAAACAAAAGTGAGATGCATATAAAAATAAATTAATAGACTATCTGCTTTATACATGTGCATCTTCTAATCTAAACTCGTTATAAATGGTAGGTTTGCCGGTTCAAGATTTTTGCTGAAGATTATGATATCTGCATTCTATTTCTATCTGCAATGCTTAAAAATAGTGAATTAAATGTGAATCCTGGTACCAGGTACTTCATTTTAGGCACCAACGTTTTAAAGATTTATAGTTTTTGCACTGAATAATTACCTGTATTTTTCAACATTCTCTTCTTCTGTGTCACCTCGCACAAGGGTAGACATCCTTTAGCAATCCAGATGTTGTGGACTACATCTTAGCTGATGCTCTGCCATAATTGTAGCTGTATGAGGATTATGGGAGTCTGCAACATCTGGAGTTCTGAAGGTTACCTACCCCCAATTTAGCACATTCGGAAATGCCTTCTGATAGTTACTGTACCTGTGCACAGCTCAATTTATGTCTCTCTCTTCTAACCTGCAATGTCAAAAAGCAAAGTTGTGCATGGAATGGAGCACAGCAAAGGTTGCTGGGAGTTGGAGTTCAGCTAACATCGACCATAAATAGAAAGCTGGTAACTAAACAAGTTATATAAACCTCTGCTATGAACCGAAGTAAGCAGTGCATAGAGAACTCTGCAATCTGCTTGTCAGTCCCAACAACTTAGCCCATCACTGCTGCATTAAACATCTGCGACAGTTCTTGCTCCATAAACTGACAGGCCAAATTACTTACTGAAGTGTAAAAAAACTGATGTAATAGGAGGGGATTTGTATAAAACGGAACTTGAAATAACAGTATATTTTTATTATTTTGGATTGGTTGTGTTTGCATATTTTTAATTACAAAATCTATGCAATGCATTAAATAAGAATGTGTCAATTGTAGCCGGGAGTGACCTTTTAATAAGATCCCAACATGAAATGTATTAATGAATCACGGTGGTTCCTTTGAGCTCTGAGCTGTGATTATTTTATTGATTTCACATGGGTAGATAATGAATTACACATAGTGCTGGTCTGTGCTTTCAAGCCCTGCCCAACAGAATACAGAGAAAAGAAGCATCGCCAAAAACATGGCGGTCTAGCAATCCTAGGCAAGTTATTCAAAATGCACAATCCAGCATTAGGAAATACGTCTTTTATTTGTACTAATCATTAATATTTTATGACATACATTCCAGAGAACTCCAGTCTTTGCCAGGAAAAGAAGCACATGTGCCTACACACATTTGGATTGAGTTAATAGAGCTATAATCTCCCAAATGCCAGTTGAGAGCACCCTCTGCTGGTAATCGTGGTAGTGGCAGCCACTTCAAGACACAAAGCAGACAATATAGGGAATTCTAACATAAGAGATGGATTTAATTAAATAGTTGTGGTTGACAGATCACGTGTTACATATTGCAATAACTTAAAGGGACCCTGTAGGCACCGTAACTGCTAATTTAAGTGGTTATAGTGTCTGTTGTATAGTGTCTGTCCTTCCATTGTTAAACCTTTTTTATGATTAAATGCTAAATTAGAGCTCCTTGCAGTCCAACCCCTCTGTGTTCATCAGCTTAATGAGGAAGCATTAGCGCAAGTGGAATCGGCATCAGTGATTGGCTGAGTGTGTCAGCTGACCTTTTTCAGCTGATCACAGCCACTCATTGCTGTATGAATTGATAAACACCCATTGTGCAGCGCTACAGAATCTGTTGGCTCTTTATAAATAGTAATAATAATATAATCAATCCCAATGTAAGTATTCAAGCAATTTTGAACAGTTTTTCTTACCAGAGGACCCCCGCCGCCACTCCCTGTCTGTTTCCTTCCCATCCTGAGTCCGGGCCGTAGGAAGCTTCTCCTAAGCTAAGGCCTGCAGTGCATGGCCTGAGAGTGTCAGCTGATTGGACTCAATGGGTTAAGCCCTGCACTGCCTTAACTCAGGCAGAATATTTTGGGCTCTCACTGAGGTGAGGAGTATTGACCGACAGACTTCCACATAGGAAGTCAAAGTGTTAAAATGGTTTGACATACTATTGGGGTATGGGGAGCACCAGTGCACTCCTGCCACCAAAACCACTACAGCAAACTTAAACTAGGACACAGACTGGAAGATTTCTCCAACTCAGCTATGCTACCAGCTTGTTTATTTAACCCTACATTTTGCCTTTGAGATTTTAAATTGCTACAATTTAGTGGTTTAGTGAATAGTCATGTGTTATTTGCTAAACCTGTGACCAGAAAACTTACATTGTAAAATGTAGGTAACATTAGTCAAGTTCGGGGGGAAATAGCTGAATTTAATGTGTTTTGGCCTAGGCTTTGCAATTTGAGTTTCAGAGGAACTCTCCCAATGAAATGTTACTTCACCCCTCATTTTAAACATCTGTTTTCTATTTATGGGGCGCTATTTCTTAGTCAGTCCACTACATTTTGGAGTAAATCCAGCAAAAAAAAAAAAAAAATGTTCTGCTTACCTTGAATCCAGCACTGCCTTCCACGACTCTTTTGCTGTCACCAGCCTTGCATGATCCAATCAAATGCTTCTCATGGACCATGTTAATGGCTCAGAGCGCATTTGCGTGCTCTAAGTCAGCGAGGAGAGGGAGGGAGGGAGGGAGAGGTGGAGGTGATAGAAAAAAATAAAAAAACAAAACCAAGCACTGATGTTGTAGGGAGATAGGAGGAATCATATGAAAACAGGGAGATATTGGCTTCCCACTGTAGACACGCTGCCTGCAAGGGTGAAGCTCATTACGCCTGTCACCGGCACGCACTGCCGGCTAATATCAGATGTAATTTTTGCACAGGATTAACATTTGGTTACCCAGAACAGCCCCCGGCACAAAACAATAAATATCTCTTTATGTGCGGTTGTTTCTGCTTGAAACGCTGTTTTTTGTTTTTTTCAGTTTCAGAAAATATTCCTACAGATTCCTACCACCATAATCACTTCTAAAATTAGAAGTTGTCATGGAGGTTGAAGTAACCCATTAATGCACTCTAACTATAGCTTACTTTACAGATACGCACTTTATACGCTATATCTGTAACTGTTCATTTTATTATTCAACTTCTTAAGAATCATTGACTGTTTAACAGATAACTTACTTTTTATAATTTACTCCTTTTGTTTTCTTGGTAGTGGTATTGATTTTCACTTTTTCACTTTTTTTTTAGTTCTATGTAATTTGTATCGTCTTAGCTTACAATAAATTTTCACCTCTATTGTATATTTAATAAAATATTAAATTGCAGGTTATTTTGTAGTATTGTAACAATTGGCGTAAGAGCGCCACCTAGTGATCACACAGGACGTTTTCTTGTACAGACAGACAGCCACATAGCGCCCTCCTTTGGTGTATTGTAAGAATGTTTCCCTTTGGTTGTTCAGTACCTCAAGACAGTTGGTGGTAAACAAACGGCATCATTTGATTCATAAGTATACATTTTTGATTTATAAGTATACATTTTTGATTTATAAGTAGTCTTTTCTTCTACCCACCTTTCATAATAATCCCAGCCCTAGCTAGGGATCATACATTAAATAAACTACGCAGTTTTCTACAGTTATCTCTAGGGCGTCTCTATTAGTGGAATGGGATAACCAACTCTTTAAACATGTTTTGTTTTCTTATCTTTCTTAAAACAGTGAAATATATCTTCTTCAAAGCTACACCAGATTTTTTTTTTTGGGGGGGGGGGTTGGGGGGCAGGGGAGATGAGGGATTCATTCTCACCCCCCTTTATTTGATTGCAAATTCCTGTCCTAATGTGTTTTACACCCCACCTCCTATAGAATGTAAGCTCGATCGAGCAGGGTCCTCTTCAACCTATTGTTCCTGTAAGTTTATTTGTAATTGTCCTATTTATAGTTAAATCCCCTCTCATAATATTGTAAAAGGCTACGGAATCTGTTGGCGCTATATTAATTGCAATAATAATAATAAAATAATAACCCCCAGTTCCTACACTAATGCACAAAATGCTCTTATCTAATGTGCCATATGATTCAATAAAATATACACTCAAACAAATATGTCTGGCCTATAACATGCAGATATTGACAGTATTCCAAACTGCAATAGGATTTATATTGGTTGCACCAGAAAACGTCTTAATTTATTTTTAAGTCCCAAGAAAAATGTAAAGTATACTTATCAGTGCCTTAAATGTAATATTATATACACTAAACAAAATTATAAACGCAACACTTTCGTTTTTGCCCCCATTTTTCATGAGCTGAACTCAAAGATCTAATACTTTTTCTATGTACACAAAAGGTCTATTTCTCTAAAATATTGTTTACAAATCTGTCTAAATCTGTGTTAGTGAGCACTTCTCCTTTGCCGAGATAATCCATCCAACTCACAGATGTGGCATATCAGGATGCTGATTATACAACATGATTATTGCACAGGTGTGCCTTAGGCTGGCCACAATAAAAGGCCACTCTAAAATGTGCAGTTTTACTGTATTGGCAGGAATCCAGGGGGGTTCGAAAACCAGTCAGTATCTGGTGTGACCATATTTGCCTCACGCAGTGCAACACATCTACTTCGTATAGAGTTGATCAGGTTGTTGATTGTGGCCTGTGGAATGTTAGTCCAGTCCTCTTCAATGGCTGTGCAAAGTTGCTGGATATTGGCAGGATCTGTAACACGCTGTCGTATATGCCGATTCAGAGCATCCCAAACATGCTCAATGAGTGACATGCCCGTTGAGTATGCTGGCCATGCAAGAACTGTAATTCAGCTTTCAGGAATTGTGTACAGATCCTTCCAACATGGGGCCGTGCATTATCATGCTGCAACATGAGGTTATGGTTGTGGATGAATGGCACAATGGACCTCAGGATCTCAACATTCAATTCACGGGCAACAGCTCTGATGGACATTCCTGCAGTCAGCATGCCAATTGCACACTTCCTCAAAACTTGTGACATCTGTGGCATTGTGCTGTGTGATAAAACTGCACATTTTAAAGTGGCCATTTATTGTGGCCAGCCTAAGGCACATCTGTGCAATAATCATGCTGTCTAATCAGCATCTTGATATGCCACACCTGTGAGGTGGATGGATTATCTCGGCAAAGGAGAAGTGCTCTCACTAACACAGATTTAGACAGATTTGTGAACAATATTTGAGAGAAAAAGGCCTTTTGTGTACATAGAAAAAAATCTTAGATCTTTGAGTTCAGCTCATGAAAAATGGGGGCAAAAACAAAAGTGTTGCGTTTATAATTTTGTGAGTGAAAATTCAACCCTGATGAGTTGAAATTCATCCATGGATCCCCCAGTGTGCCACAGACCCTCCAGGCTTGCAATGATGAATAACTTTTAGGCTTGGCTAGTCTCATAGGATTTGAAATTGTATGCCCTGATGGGGACATACTTAGGACCCCTATACACATAAAAGTCTACCACCAATCAGAGGCTGATGGTAGACAGTGGCTATTTTGCGTTTCGACCATGATAGATACTCATATTGTATTGTGATGAATTTGGCACTGTTTCTGTTAAGATTGGTATATCACATCAGCCCATCAGGTCCACTTAAGATACTTGTTACGATTTCAATGCCATCATTACGTATAACATTTTGATCTATGGAATAATATACATAACTCTAACATCCATATAATAACATCCAGAAGGCATGATCAAATGTTTTTAAATTGTATCCATGTACTTTCTGTCTCGAATATGTAGAGCATTCTATATTTAGCACAACACATATGGACTGCATAGGAAATTAACATTTGAAAGTAGAAATGCTGGTTCAATAAAAAGCACTCACCACGTATTCAAAAACAAACGTTAACGTCTCTCTGGTCTGGATAATGTCGTGCAGAAGGACAATGTTTGCGTGTTTCAAACCTTTCAGGAGAGAAGCTAGAAATAAAAAAAAAATGAGAATTAAAACAGACTGTTTAGAAAACACTTTTTAATTTCAAAAGCCTACCCATCCTTCTCACCTGGTTTTACAGTACATTTAGAATGGGAAAAGAGGAACTTAATGTGTACTGAAACAGAACTAGAGGTAATGGGGTCAGTAGGAGAAGGTGCGAATTAAAGGAGGATCTTGTGTGGAACTTGAAGACAGGTGGAGGTAGTCTTGCGATTAAGATCAAATAAATAAATGTAGGAGGGGGCGTGGCTTGGCTGCCGACCGAGATGGCCGTGTAGCACAGGAGCTCCGCTTAATCCACAACGAATAAAGCACTTACCAAAGGCAACGAGGCCCAGACAGTAGCCCTGCAAAGCAGCAGGATGCCAGGCTCCTACTCCGGCAACAAACAAGCCAGGAAAAAAAAGGACGACGGCAGAGAAACCCCTAAAACCGTCGCCGAAATGCTGACGGCGCCACGAGGCACACAGGCCGGACAAGATGGCCGACAACAGAGCCCGCGGGGAAATCAGCATCCTGAGACCGGAACGGGAGAGGAAAGTCCCGAAATCACAGCAGGAGGAACATCACACATACTGGCCAAATTAACAGAGGTGAGCAACTACCTGGCTGCAGAAATTTCCAACTGCACAAAAGAAGTGAAGGCAGAGATTCAGGCGCTGGGCTGCAGAACAGCAGACCTAGAAACCAGAATGGAACAGGTCACCCAGGCACATAACAAGGTAGTAGCACACTCCAAAACCATGGAGAGACAACTAACCGACCTCGCACTCACCATAGACGACCTGGCTAACCGGTCCAGGCGTAATAATGTCCGGCTCAGAGGCCTTCCGGAGTCCCCCACTGAAGGGAATCTGGTAGCCGCAATGGAGCACTATTTTAAACACCTCATCCCAGACATACCCGAAGAACAATGGACGATAGACCGCGCACACAGGGCGCTACGAGCCCGCAGGTCAGCAAACCAGCCTCCTAGGGACATTATAATTAAATTCCATTACTACCGGACAAAGGAGGCGGTGATGCAGTATGCCAGGAACAACGAATTATCGTACAAAGACGCAGTGATAACCGTCTATCAAGACCTCTCCCCTACCACTTTACAGCATGGAGGCCCCTCACCACGCTGCTGCGGGACAGGGACATAAAATACACATGGGGACATCCGTTTAAGCTGGTGGCGTTCAAGGACGGCACGACACACACCCTGATACCGGGCGCTGATCCTCAGAAGTTCCTCCGGGACATGCGGGTGGACCCACCGCGAGACTTCACCTTGCAGCAGGAACCCATACCCGAGCTGGACACCTTGGCCACAGAATGGAGAACCGTGGGAGACACAGAGGGACGCTGAGCTAAAAACCCCTGAGAGGGGAACCAAGAGACCTCTATGAACTCACATGTCAAGCGAACTGGGACTGGGGAATTAGCAGAACCACACGGGCTTAAGCCATGTCAAGGGGACAGGGGGCATGGAGGAGGGAAAAACAAAAAACTCAAAGCTATCGCCCACGGGCCTAAAAAATACCCACTCATGGTGTCCCGGTTCCCCCAAACAACTCCCTCAACCAATACAGAAGGAGACAAACACTTAGGGACGACAACTAGTAGACAAAGAAGGAATACAGGGGACAGGTCTCTACACGCACACTACACACAACACAACATTCAAGGGCTTACTACAGCTAGGCTCCACCCCCTACGAATCAGATCGCACAAAACAGGAATTAGCGCCCAGGGCGGACGCTGAACTAAGAGAAAGGGATGGGATTGACGGGAAGCTGAGATCCCTAGGAGCGAATAGAAAGGGACAGGGAAGAGAGGCTTGGGATGACGGGGGAGGGAGGGGCATGGTAAAGGGCAATATTATTAAGGGGCTATACCAGGGACCTCGTAAAGAGGCACGGTGGATCGGAGACAAACCCGACCCTGTAAGGAACACACATTGATGGCCTGCAGGGGGGGGACACGTCCCCGTCCGAATCTGGCAAAAAGTAAGACTAGATTAAAAAAACAATATTATAATGTTTATACCGGTTATGAAATGTTTGAATTGTTACTCATTATGTTTTTATTTTCTTCTTCCAACACGAGTGAGACCGCTACCCAGACCACAAAAGAGAGGACGACAACAAAGACTCCGGAGAGAGAACCCTACGGACCCCTGACAGGTATGGGCCCAACTCTCCGCACAGACACGCCACCCGCCAGACTAGTCACCCCATGGCACTAAAAATACTATCGATTAATGCTAGGGGACTCAATACGCCCATCAAGCGCAGGACCCTCCTACGCGACCTAAAAACTAAAAAGGTCGACATAGCCCTAATTCAGGAGACCCATATTCCTAGGGCCGCTCCGGTCAAATTAGGTGACCACACATACACAGTCACCCATGAGGCGAGAGCGCTGCGCAAGCAAGCGGGCGTTGCCATACTCCTCCACAAACACTGCCCTTTTACCCTACTACATAAGCAAACGGACCCGGCGGGCAGATTCATAGTGCTTTCGGGCACGTACCATAACACCAAACTACACCTGGTAAATTTATACGCACCCAACGAACCCGACCAAGACTTCTGGAACACCATAGAATCACTACTACTCACCTTACAGGGGGGTATCCTAGCGGTAGGAGGCGACATGAATGCGGTTCCCTGCCCAGCCCTTGATCGCACCACCAAACCAGGAACACAGAGATCCCAGGGCAGAGGGGGACAGGATAAAATCTTCCACTCCTTCATCCAACACACTGGCTTACTAGACGCATGGAGGCTACAACACCCAGATACATCAGACTACACATTCCACTCAGCCCCACACAACACTTACTCTAGGATAGACAATATACTCCTCAACGGAGCGGGAATGGCCAAACTCATCCAATCAGAAATAAACACCATCACATGGTCGGACCACGCAGACATAACAGTCACACTAGGAAACTTGCAACACCACACTACCTGGACGTGGAAACTCAACACTAGCTTACTAGCCGACGAAGACATTCTCAACGCAACAAGAAAAACAATCACCGACTACTTTAACGCTAATGACACAGAAGACATAAACCCGACCACACTATGGGCAGCCCACAAATCAGTGTTAAGGGGACACCTCATACAAGCAGCTACACATAAAAAACGTGCAAAAACAAAACGCATACTGGAGCTACAGGCAACACTGAGGAAAACCGCCAAACAACACAAACAAAACCCCACCGCCACCTTATATAACCAATTACAAAACATTAGACATCTCATTAGGGAACAAACCCTAGCAGAAATAACCCGCTCCGTACTCTGGTCTAAAAGGCTATTCTACGAAAAGGCGAATAAAATGGACACCATGCTAGCACGCACACTTAGACCCAGACAGGAACGTAAACACATCACCAAAATACGCAACTCAGCAAACCAAATAGACAACACACCGAAAGCTATCAACGAAACGTTTACAGAATACTTTAAGGCATTATACAACCACACGCCTAGAGAGGGGGAAGAACAAGCCCAATACATAAGCCGCATCACCGAATTCCTAGCACACACACGCTTACCCAAAGTAACGACAGGGGACGCCACCGAGTTAAGTGAACCAATCACACAGGAAGAGGTGGCGGCAGCAATCTCCAATCTTCAAAGTAATAAGGCACCAGGACCAGATGGGTACGATATGTCGTATTACAAAAAATGCAGCACAGAGTTACTGCCACACCTCACCAAACTGTTTAACCACTTCCTACAGGGAGGCACCCCGGACCGGGACATGGCCATAGCAAACATAGTTTTACTACCCAAACCCGATAAGGACGCGACCTTAGCCACAAATTACAGGCCTATCTCCCTAATAAATTCGGACCTAAAAATTTTTGCTAAAATCCTGGCACACAGAATGGCTCCATTACTACCCAAGTTAATTCACCCGGATCAGGTAGGCTTCATACCGGGACGCCAGCTGTACGAAAACACCCGCCGGGGGGTAGACCTGCTGTGGCACATGGCAGACACACGAGCACCATCACTGGCCCTCTCGCTAGACGCAGAGAAGGCCTTTGATAGAGTGCAATGGCCCTTCATGCTGCAACTGCTCCACACACTAGGCTTCCCTGACCCCTTCATCACAGCAATACGAGCACTATACACAAACACACGGGCACAAACCATAGTGGCGGGAGCACCTAGGATACCCTTTGACGTAGGAAACGGAACAAGGCAGGGATGTCCATTATCCCCAATGTTATTCGCTCTTGTCCTAGAGCCATTCCTACACGCAGTCCGAAACGACCCAAATATTACAGGGGTACAACTTGGGAACGAACAATTTAAGATAGCAGCGTACGCAGACGACGTACTCCTCACACTTACGAACCCAAGCCACTCACTGACTCACCTGGCGGGACTACTACAAACATACGGGGACGTGTCCGGCTACAAGATCAACCTCACCAAATCCGTAGCACTGCCTTTTCACATAGCCGACCAAGACATACAACTGATTAGACACATACACAAAATCAAAATTAACACGGAAGCTCTCACGTACCTAGGAGTGAAGTTAACGGCAGACACCAACACATTATTTAAACTAAACTATACGCCCCTATTCTCAAAAATAAAATCCGACCTGGAAAATTGGACGGAAAAACCCATATCCTGGCTAGGCCGCCTACATTCAATAAAAATGAATATCTTACCCAGACTAATGTTCCTGTTTCAAGCGCTCCCAATTAACGTAACCAAAAATGACTTAAAGGACATACAGAGGGCAGCAGACGGGTTCATATGGCAGCAGAAAAGACCTAGGATAGCCAGAGCCACAATGTACAACCCAAAATGGAGGGGGGGACTGGGCCTGCCACACCTCCACCACTACTATGTAGCGGCACAGATAGCCCAAATAGCATATTGGCACTGCCCCATAGACCAACGTAGATGGGTGGACATTGAAGCACTGATGACAGGTGCGGACCTACCACAGTTTCACATTTGGACGCCAAGGGAACACAGAGCGCTCCTAAGGACCAGGTGTCCGGCCATTCTAAACTCCATTAGCATATGGGACCGATTCGCACAAAAATACAAAATAGCGGATATCCCCTCACCAATGACACCCGTGCTGCGCAATAGGGCATTCCCCCCAGGGATAAGGGCACAAGACTTCAAAGGAATAGAAGCAACGGGCTTACAGAGATATACTCACCTTTACGCGGACGACCGCATAGTCTCATATGAGCACTTACAATCCCTTGCCCCGCTACAAACCCGCGACTTCTTTAGGTACATACAGCTGCGAGATTTCGCACAAACGCAAGAGGTTAAAACAGCCGCGGCGAAACCCCTAACCTTTTTCGAACAAATATGTCTAAAAGAAAAAATGCCAGAGAAACTAATCTCGCGGCTATATAGCCACATATGCACGACATCAGGAATATGGGGTGCACAAACCTACACGGATAGATGGGAGGAGGACTTGGGGGAAACATTGGAGGGAACAGACTGGCAGGACATATGGGAGGCAAACGCAAAGGTGTCCATCTGCACAACACTACAAGAACAAGCTTACAAAATAATGTTACGGTGGCATACCACCCCAGTGAAACAATATCATATGAAACTGAGCCCTACAGACACATGCTGGCGACTGTGCGGAGAGAGGGGCACATACATCCATATGTGGTGGCAATGCCCAAAGATACAGGAATACTGGGGAAAGATAGTAGACTTATGCTCACAAATTTTAGAACGACGACTGACGCTAGACCCATGGGCCTGCCTCCTCTCGAGACCCACAGAGGGGCTCCACAAACATGATCAAAAACTTCTAAATATGCTCTACCTAGCCGCTCGAAGAGCGATAGCGCAACATTGGATAAACCCAGACACACCCCCACTCACCCTGGTCAAAGCAAAAATTAGGGACAACTACCTAATGGATAAGATGACAGCTCAGGTGAGAAATACCACCAACACATTCCGGAAAGTCTGGGCCACATGGGAACAATACGACATCTAAAACAAATAGAAATGACAGATCAGGGACGGCGAAATCTCACTCGTGTAATGGAACTATTTCGTTTTATTTAAGTTAATTTTCATATGGTTTAATATGTATTGAACTGTTACAACATATGTAAAAAGAGTCAAAAGGAAAACGCTGACAGACACTGTAGCAAACGACACCTTAATAGGCCTCTGCGCAGGCCACAGGCTACGAAACCAAAAAAGGCACCAACAACGCTATGATGCGTGCAATCATACCTACCGCTTAAATACAAAACAGGCTTCTGCGCAAGCCACACATGTCTTTTTTGAATCTGCTCAGCACGAAAAATAAAGAATATATAAAAAAAAAAAAAAAATGTAGAACTTATTCTATCAAGTTTGTACAGGAAGGTAGCAAACAATCAGCAAAAAAGTCTACATGTTCCGTTCAACTAACTTCATCAAGCCTACTCTCAATAAAGTTGAGCAAAACAAAGATACTTTTTTGCTAACTTATTGTAGTCCCAACTGCAGAGGCACTAATACTATTGGCATGGTTTTAAGTCCCCCCCCCCCCCCCCCCCCCCCCCCCGAATGGGTCAATACCTTATTTTTGCTGGACCTATAGGGAGAGCATTGGATCGGCAAGGGGGCGGGCCAAACACAGTTTTGGTCAATCAGCATCTCCTCATAGAGACGCATTGAATCAATGCATCTCTATGAGGAAAATTCAGCGTCTCCATGCAGATGGTGGGGACGCTGAATGGCAGGGCTGCTTACTGTGCAGCCCTGAGCCAGGAAGCACCTCCAGTGGCCATCTAAGGAGTGGCCACTTGGAGGGGTCCCTAGGGGCAATGTAAACACTGCATTTTCTCTGAAAAGGCAATGTTTACATGAAAATGCCTGAAGGGAGCTATTATACTCACCAGAACAACTACAGTAAGCTGTAGTTGTTCTAGTGACTACAGTGTCCCTTTAATGATATTTTGGGGACAACCATCCGAAAACCCATTTAAATTAGATTGTTTTGCTTTAACACAGTCCAATATATAGCTTTACATCCTTCATGAATCAGTTCTACAAATAGACTCTTATCATCTGCTTCTTGATACATCATACATTCCAATGCAGAGACATTTTGGTGGGGCCATTCTCTGTCGTTCAGGTTACAGATAAACGTGTGTTGGGTTACTCACCTTCCCGGATTGCAGTGAATGGCACACCCTCTTCTTCTTTCATGCTTATTACCTTCAGAGCCACTAGCTGTCCATTAATCCTGATTTTAAAAAATGAAAACGATGATTAATAGGACAAAGGAAACAGGTGTCTGCCAAAACACATCTTAAATTCTCAGATTAAAATATAGATAATATACATTTACAGGATTATGCAGTGTGTTAGGTCGTTAACTTTTTTCAGTTTAGAGGTGTGAAAGGATTATGCAAAATCACATCCAATTACCTTGAAGCTCAAAAATACCTTCTTGATCAGAACTACAAAAAGAGCAGACATTTATTTAGATATCCTTAATTGCCAGCTATAAAATCTTCAACAATCTGGGAAATAGGCATATATTCAGTTTACTAAGTAATTTTTCTCAGGATAGAGTTACAATTTGCTTGTGGTGGAAATCTAATCTAAGGAAATAAAAAAGGGTCATAGATTCTAAATTCCCTTCTTAATCAAGATCTGAATTTTTTTTTACAAGATAGATATGCTTAAGTGGGAGTGCATTATATAAACTGGCATTAAAAAAGAACAAACACCTCAAAACCAAAAGAGTCCAATATGGCTTCATGTGGTTATAAAAGCACAAACTAAAGAAATTTGTGCTTTTGGATGTCCGGCAAAATCACAAGAGAAAGAAGACTGACCACAAAGACAAGGACAACTGAATTTTCTCATACATTGCTCTTAAATAAAAGTCATCAAAACAAAGAACAAACCCAGGCAACAATGGTAGGGCTATTCAATAAAGTTTGAATTGTCAGGAGTTTAAAGGGGATTTAAAGTAAAATTTTTGGCCAGAATAGCCAAACTAGAAACATAGATGGAGAATTTTACCAAGTTGGCTACAATGGTTTAACACAGTGGTCTCCAACGAGTGGTCCACGGACCGGTGGCGGTCCACAATAATTTATTGCCGGTCCGCAAAAGCTTTCTCCATGCTTTCACCCGGGGTGAGCCGGCCCTGCTATCTGCCTTTCTCGTGCCGGTGGGGAGATCAAAGTTCTCCCTTACGGGTCTCCTGGCAGTTTGTTAAAGGAGAGGTAGGGAGGCAGGACCCGGGTGACTGCAGGGCAGGAGTAGGACCCAAGAGGCTGTGATCCCCCCCCGCGAACAGGCAGGTCAGAGCATTGCCATGCATTACCATGGCAACGCTCCAGCACAGCGCTGTGCTCGCGGGAAGAAAATAGTGAGTTCAGCCTGCAGCTGGAGGAGCTGCAGGCTGAAGTGCAAACGCCACCACTGGACCACCAGGGATTGCAGTGATAAGTCCCCTCCTTCCAGGCCAGAGGTAAGAAGGGGGGCTAAAGCTTCCCCCCCTTTTAAGTAAATAATATATATTTTCTCCCTGATTACCTCCTCTACCACCCTGCTCCCCTCACACACATGCCCTGCACCCCCTCACACACATGCCCTGCACCCCCTCACACATATCCTGCAGCCCCTCACACACAGCACTCCTCACGCACATACCGTGCACCCCGTCACACACATACCGTGCACCCCTTCACACACCCTGCACCCCCTCACACATAGCTTGCACCCCTCACACACACACACAGCACCCCTCAAACACATACCATGCAACCCCTCACACACATACCGTGCACCCCCTTACACACATACTGTGCAACCCCTCACACACAAACACAACCCTCACAGATACACGCACTGCACCCCTCACACTGTGCTCCAAGACCAGTTCACAGAGGTAGAAAAGTGGATCACAAAAAACAAACTTCCTGAACACTGACAAAACTGTCACAGTGAACCTTGGAACAGTATCTAAATGACATAAATTACAACATTCCCATTTATCCATCAAAACAAAATCAAATAGCACACTGACCGCAGTCTACTCTATCAAATACTTAGGTATGTTGTTAGACCACAATCTATCTTTTGGCCTCCACATAGAAAACTTGCATCTAAACTTTATCCAAAACTAGGTGCCCTGTACAGAAACAAATTCTGACTAAGCCCTACATATGCACCTCCAACGCAAACCCACCTTAATAAACGTAATACATTTTATAACTCGTTCTGCCGCTTTGTGCTACAATGTAATTACATGACCCACCATTGTGACATGCTAAAAGAACTAAACTGGCTCTCGCTGGAATCCAAACGCACCCTTCATCTTTCCAGCCTTGTGTTTAAGACAGGGATCGACAAATCCCAGGCGCCAGGTCGCCATGACGACCAGGAATTTGGTCCTGGCGCTTTTTGCCAACCTGTTCTCCAGCGTGACTTAAAGTGCGTCGAGCATGCGCAATTGCGTCATTGAGAGTGCGCGATCGTCTAGTAACTTGCGTTAAGGAGTGGTAGAATATCGACTTCTGAAGGAGTGTAAAACAGCGATATCTAGGTAAGTCTATTTACATTAGACTTTTGGGTTTTTTTTATGCCCCATTTCCACAATACATTTGTATTGGCAGTAACAATTATAATGGCAGTAATAATAATGGCAGTAATATTATGGCAGTAACAATTATAATGGCAGTAGTAATAATGGCAGTAACAATTATAATGGCAGTAATAATATTGGCAGCAATAATGGCAGTAGTAATAATGGCAGTAATATTAATGGCAGTAATAATAATGACAGTAATAATGGCAGCAATATTGGCAGTAGTAATAATGGCCGTAACAAATATAATGGCAGTAATAATAATGTTAGTATAAATGGCAGTAGTAATAATGGCAGTAACAATTATAATGGCAGTGATAATAATGGCAGTAACAATTATAATGGCAGTAATAATAATGGCAGTAACAATTATAATGGCAGTGATAATAATGGCAGTAACAATTATAATGGCAGTGATAATAATGGCAGTAACAATTATAATGGCAGTGATAATAATGGCAGTAACAATTATAATGGCAGTGATAATAATGGCAGTAACAATTATAATGGCAGTGATAATAATGGCAGTAACAATTATAATGGCAGTGATAATAATGGCAGTAACAATTATAATGGCAGTGATAATAATGGCAGTGATAGTTATAATAATGGCAGTTATGTAGTCATTAATAAAAAATATATAGTAATAATTAATAAAATATAATATAGTAATAATGAATAACAAAAAATAGCAATAATTAATAAAAAATAATATATTTGTGTTCTTAAAGTGAATTAAAACTGATATATGAGGTAATATTGCTATGATAGCAAAGTATGTATTTATTGTATTTATAATGTATCTGTGATGTTATTGTGCTCTTCTCCTCATGGAATCTGCCACCTGACACTGTATAGTGCCTGATGTCACTATTTCCCCACTATTGTTTATCAAAAAACGCACACTTTTTTGACCAGAGTTAAGCCAAGTAAAAGACAATATTATTTATTTGTTTTTTTTAATTTTTTGTTGTTAACTTGAAATGAAGTGATAATGGTTTTCTTACTATGCTATCCCCGTATTAATTCCTTTTATCCATCTTCATAATAATTTCCCCCAAAATAGCCATTCTCAAACTTTTTCCTCAAAGATCATGGATCACTTTATTTCTCCCAGAATGCACAGTAACATACTGCTGTTGTCCAGAAGTACGATATATGTGACACATGCAGGTTGATTCACTGATTTTACATTTTGTAAATCTACTTCGGCGTGCTAGTTAATGGGCAAAAGCTGAGAGGCAAACCTGTGTGTAAACCTCTGTGCCTCTATAAAGGGGTGCTGTGCTTTTAAAAAAAAAAAAAAGGTAAAATAGTAAAAATTTTTTAGAGACCGTGCCATTGCAGAAGTAATAACGTACTAAAATGCATACATCTTTCTTTGGGACTTCAGAAAAAATGAAGCGTGCAGCAATAGCTGCAAAATTAGATGATGCAAAGCAACTGCAGATGACAAATTTCTTTGAAAAGACCTCTTGTTTGGAAAGTGAAGTGGAACTTTTTACTGCAGAACCAACCTGCACAAGAGAAGAACAACCAGCAGAGGAATCCCCTTCAACAAGTCAATCTCAAAAGGCTGGAAAAAGGAAGTTTAAGCAAGATTGGTGCAAGGAACTCATATGGCTACAATTTGACCATAACATGGGTATAGCCATATGTGAGATCGGTGCTTCCTTCCCTGGGATTGCTGACCAAGCATCTAAGTGTGTGATAGGGTTTCCAGGGCCATTTAAACAGGAGACCTTCAAAAAACATGGAAAGTCTCTCCAAAATGAAAAATGTGTAAAGGCAAAACATGCTCTGTTGGCTCCAGAAGCTACGCCATTGGCTGCATGCGTTAAGAAAATGGATCAAGGGATGTTCAACCACATGAACGTTCTATTTAATGTGGCTTGTTATATTGCAAAAAACAACAGGCCATATACAGATTTTGAAGGTTTGCAAGAGCTAACTGGGAAACTAGGGATTGCTGTGAGAGAGGAGTATGCAAATGACAAGAGCGCAAGAAGTTTTGTAGTTTTCAGACAAAAATCCTGAAATATCAGTACTTGCATAACATAAGATGGGTGTAAAGCACTGGCGTACATACCGCGGTCGCAGGGGTCGCGGCTACGACCGGGCCTGTCACTCCAGTGGGCCCGGCCAACCTGCGGACCCCCGCGACCAGGTACCAGCTTCCACGTTTTGTGGCCCCGGCCTGCGCGGCAAAGGGGTCCATCTTTCAAGGGGTCCATCGGGTGGCCCATGCTGTCAGGACCCGTTGGATATGGATTATCAGGGGCCCGGTCAGCGCTGGGCGCTTTAACAGCGTGACCGGTCTCCCTGTGATGACATCACTGCTGGGAGGAAGTGACTGCACGTCACTCCTCCCAGCAATCAGACAGAGCCCACGCGGGAGGAAGGAGGAAGTCAGAGTGGGAACTCTGACTCCCATCAGGCTTGGCCCCTACTGGACCCCAGGGAAAGTCACAAAAGGTAGGAAACAGGAAACATTTTGTGTGCGTGTCTCTGTATTTTTGTGTGTGTGTCTCTGTATGTGTGTGTGTCTCTATATGTTTGTGTGTGTGTCTCTGTATGTGTGTGTGTGTCTGTGTCTCTATGTATGTGTGTGTGTGTCTCTGTATGTATGTGTGTGTGTCTGTGTCTCTGTATGTGTGTGTCTGTGTCTCTGTATGTGTGTGTGACTGTGTCTCTGTATGTGTGTGTCTCTGTATGTGTGTGTGTGTCTCTTTATGTATGTGTGTGTGTTTCTGTCTCTGTATGTGTGTGTGTATGTCTGTGTCTCTGTATGTATGTGTGTTTGTCTGTGTCTATGTATGTGTCTGCATGTATATTTCTGTGTGTCTATGTGTGTATGTATGTGTGTGTATGTGTGCCTGTCTGTCTGTGTTTGTGTGTGTGTCTGTATGTATGTGTTGGGGGGGGGGGGGGAGGTGGCCCACAGACCGGGGGAGAGAGGGGAGGGAAGGGAGGCGAGGAAGGGGCCCACGGATCAGTTACGCACCGAGCCCCATGGAATGTGTGTATGCCACTGGTGTCAAGCAAAGTCAGTGCTCTCTCTACACTTGTCAAAGACTGGAAATGTGTGACAGTCCACCTTGAAAGTGTTGCTGTAGAAAAAGACAGTGCTACTGCAGTTGCACATGGTTTGTTAAAGAAACTAACGATTTTACATTTGTTCACACGCTCCATTTTCTGCTTGACTACCTTGAAATTATTAAGAACCTTTCCCTTTTATTTCAAAGAGAAGAGCTTTTCTTAAGCACAATTGAGTTGCATGCTGTTGGAGAAAGTCTCACTCTGCACCGGACTTCATCCACTATAAATTTATGCTGCACTCTGGCTCTTTCCTCTGCAAAAGTAAATTACTTCAGGTGCAAAGTAAATTACTTTGGTGATTACCCGTTATGCAGACATTTGCTTCCTATTTAGGATCCTCTATTAGATAGTAGCTCTACAATTTTAGATTCCATTAAAGGTATATTTTTTTGTTCTTTGCTACTATCTACTTTAGGTTGTACTAATTCCCATACACCCATCTCCATTGGAGTGGATGTCTGGGATATTGTTCTTCCTTTTTTTTCCATTTTAAATCTATCCTCTGTCCGTACACCCACATCTGATGCTTGACCTAAAGACTTCTCCAGGGCTGCACCTTTTCTGTGGAACTCCCTTCCCTTCTCCGTTAGACTTTCACCCTTCAAAAAAATCTTTGAAAACACACTTCTTCAGGAAAGCATATAATCTAAACTGTTAGCGGATTTTCTTCCCCCCCCCCCACCCCCATGACTACTCTCCAGCAACTGTCAAAAATAACCTACTAAGTTCCCAGTGAATACTTTTCTAGCAACCTATTTTATTACCCCTACTTATACCTTTTGTGTCACTATACCCCACTCCCTCTAACATGTAAGTTCATTGAGAATGGCCCTCAACCCCTCTGTTCCTGTGCGTCCATTTGTTTGGTTAAACGTGTCTGTTAATCCACTCGTTGTACAGTTAAACTCACTCAAAGATGTTTCAAAACAACACGAGGAGAGATTTATCAGTGGAACATCACTTAAAGGACTGTATCAAAACATACAGTTGCATTGACTCAGCCATACTGCAACTTCATCGATCCAATGTGAAAAAGACAAATTGATTCAGCATGGTGTTATATATCTGGAAGAGTGATATCTGACTCAGAGGAATATTGAACGTTCTACAGCAGTGTTTGATACCTTTGCCTGGCCATCGGGAACAGCACTACAAGACTATGGGGTTGATGACATTACAGCATTGGCTCGTCATGTCCAGAAACAACTCTCACTGCCTGAAATGCTAGACAAATGTATGCATGCAATTCACAATGAGTGGTATGAATTTAAAGTCCTTGGCAAAGGGAAGAAACTGAGTGATCTTCTGGACTTGGCACTCTCCAACACAGACAGATCTCCAGTTTTGGGAAACTTGTTGTCTATAGTGTCTGTGTTGCCTGTCTCAACCGCATGTTGTGAAAGAGGGTTCAGTTTAATTAACTTTGTAAAAAATAAGTTCAGATCATCAATGCAGCAAGAAAGTTTAGGTGATTTGTTAATTATCAACATGAATGGACCATCTGTGAAGGAGTTTGATCCTGCAAAGGCTGTTGACCATTGGTATTTCATTCTAAAACTAAATGGCATGTTCATGTCCACAAAAAGCCAAGTGAAAAAAATGATATATTTTATAAAAATAATCTGGTGTGTCACATATATTGAATATATATGTCAATATTTTCATTATCTTGTTAATGCCCATGTCGTTTGGTTCTAGTCTTATTTAATGTTAATTTAAGATGTGTTATTTTTGTTGTTGAAAATAAAGCTTTAAAAGTTTTTTTTTTAGAACTGGCTCCTAACTTTTTTAGCTGGCTCTAAGATTCCAAGGAAATTTGTCAAGCCCTGGTTTAAGAGCTTTTCTGGGAAGCTCCCACCCTACCTGAGCAGAATGCTCTCCCCGGCTGTCCCCACGTCCTATAACCTCCGATCTAGTACCAGCATTTTATTTAGTCTACCTCAATACAAAAAAAAAACAGCCCGATCCTCCTTTTCCTACAGAGCACCGCAATTGTGGAACGACCTCCCGCACAATTTAAATCTTTCCCAGGCCAAGAGATCCCTCTCTACATATCTCAAAACAGAATGCACCTGTCATGGTTGATTATATATTTCCTACCTGTTCTATGTTAAATTTTGTATATATTGTGTATTAATATTGTTCTTGTATTTTACTGTAACCTATTGTATCAATGCAATGTTTTGTGGACCCAGGACATACTTGAAAACGAGAGAAATCTCAATGTATCCTTCCTGGTAAAATATTTTATAAATAAAATAAATAATACCCTGCACCCCTCACACATACTCTCCACCCCTCACACACACTGCATCCCTCACACACACTGCAGTTTTAGATCATTACTCACCACTGGACCACCAGGGTTGGCAGTGCCCCCCCCCCCGCCCCCCACCACCAAAAAGGGGGGACATGAAGCTTCTTTTAATATTAATTTTAAATAAAGATAACAAACAAAAAATCCCTTTTCCCTATGCACCTCCCCCCACACACGCGGAGCACACCTCACACACACAGAGCACACCTCTCTCACACACACAGCACCCCTCTCTCACACAAACAACACCCCTCACACACACAGCAACTCTCTCTCTCTCTCTCTCTCTCTCTCACACACACACAGCATCTCTCTTAAACACACAGCACCCCTCTCACACACACAGCACATACACACTGCACCCCTTTTCCCAATGCACGCAGCTTCCCCTCCCCCCACACACACACAGAGCACACCTCACACACACACAGAGCACCCCTCTCTCACACACACAGCACACCTCTCTCACACACACAGCACCCCACACATACACACTGCACCCCTTTTCCTATACACCCACCTCCCCCCACATACACACAGAGCACACCACACACACACAGAGCACCCCTCTCTCACACACGCAGCACCCCTCTCTCTCACACACACAGCACCCTTCACACACACACAGCACCCTACACACACAGCACAGCTCTCTCACACACAGCACCCCTCTCACACACACACAGCACCTCTCTCTCTCACACACACACACACACACACACAGCACCTCTCTCAAACACACAGCACCCCTCACACACAGCACCCTTTCACACACATCACCCCTCACACACAGCACCCCTCACACACAGCACTCCTCACACACACCACTCCTCTCACACACACAGCACCACACACATACACACTGCACCCCTCACACACACACACACACTGCACCCCTCTCAGACACACCACACACACACACACAATGGACCCCTCACTGCTGTCTGTGTTCAGCAGTCTGTGTGTTTTCAGCAGTTTGTGTGTGTATATTCAGCAGTATGTGTATGTATGTTCAGCAGTATGTGTGTGTATACAGCAGTCCGTGTGTGTGTATTCAGCCGTCCGTGTGTGTGTATTCAGCAGCCTGTGTGTGTATACAGCAGCCTGTGTGTGTATACAGCAGCCTTTGTGTATTCTGCATTCTGTGTGTTTATATTCAGCAGTAATTGTGTGTGTATTCAGGAGTCTGTGTGTTTGTAATGTATGAATGTATTGCATTTGTTGGAGGTACCAATAAATATAAGCGTAATTTTAGCAATAATTTAAATTTTTATTCCTGTGACTGGTTGTGTAGGCAGGGCCCCAGTGCACTGCTTTGCCCGGGGGCCCATACTGTTGTTAAGATGGCACTGTTGAGGGCCCTGCTCAATGAGCTTACATGCTAGAGGGAGTGGGGTATAGTGACACAAAAGGTAAGGGTAGGTATACAATTAGTTGCTTTAGGGGTGTTTTGTGTTTGTTTGTTTTTTATATCTACAGCCATATTTACTACATTATCTGTACAATAGCTTACAAAAGCCAAAATAGCACAGCTGAAAACTTGAGAACCTTTTTGGAAAGAGTACTTGAGTCTGGCAACAGATGCAAATTACAGAAGCACTTGATCATTTTAAAATGGGATTACTTTAAGTGACTGACTGGTTTTAAATCCATGTTTTGGAATGAAGTGCAGTCCCAAGACCTGGACAATTACACAAACATTTTAGGAACCATGAGTAGAATTTAATAAGCCACAGGCCGCAGTGGCAATGTATGTTGGACAAATTTTAGAAATCACATCTTTCCACTGGACTGTGGAAAGGGAGACGTCAGAAGAATGTTATATAATTCAATCACTGTCCTCTTCAGATACCAAGTGCCCACAGGAACCTTCAACAAAACGGCAGATATTAAAATAGACGTTGAATGTCTAGGGATGCATCGGATAGGAATCTGAGAGTTGTGTTACAACTTTTAAATTTGAAAACATAAGCTTTATTTTGGTGCGATTTATTTCTGTCTTGATGACACTGTAACTTCGTCCCAACTTTGTTAAGTACTCCACTTCTTCTCCTAATAACTTGCATTGGCTCATTACCAAGGAGACATCAAACAGCAGCCTTGGTAGATCTTGTTGAGTCTTCTAATTCTCAGGAGAACATGGTTTTCTTTAAATAAACTGTGTGACCAGTCTGCCCACCAGACAAGTAGAAGGAGGGGCTGCATCATCATCATTCAACAGGGTATAAAATATGATATCTGATATATGGCGACAGAGTTTATTCACTAAATTGACATAATCGATTATGACTCCAAATGTGATACGAAGTTCCAGAAAGCCGTAGAGAAAAGAATAGCTTTTTCATCTGTCTATTAATTCAGATCCCACTGTGTGAAATCTCATCCTTCAGTAAACATTTTTTTGGACTTTTGATTCTTGCAGACTGACTATTTTCTTTACAGGAACATGATAGTGTCAGGAATACTATAATCCTTGTATGGCAGTTTAAATCCCTGGCCCCACTCCGATTGAGCTGAAAAGGTCAAAACTTGCTTTTTCTCCCTCGTCGTACAGGTCTCGCCACGGCTTGCTCCGCCTCCATGTTGGAAATCATCAATTGTGATCTCCGCCAATCCAATGCTTTCCCATAGGGAAGCATTGGGAGGCTATTGTGCATGTGTGGCACATAGATATGCATTAAATCAACATTCAGTGTATCCAGGCAGAACGTGGAGATGCTGAACACCAGTGATACACACTGTGCAGCACTGGACTAGGTCTGGACTAGAGGTGTAATTAGAGGTGTAACAATGCACCAATAGAAACACTGCCTTTTCTTTGAAATGGCAGTGTTTACACTGAAAAGCCTACAGGGACAGGCGACAGACACCAGAACCATTAGATTAGGCTGTAGTTGTTCTGGTGACTATAGTGTTATTATTATTATTATTATTATTATTATAACCATTTATTTGTGTTCCTCTAATAGTTGCTGTTTCTGGTCTTCCAACTGAGAACTATTTCTTGTACTGCTTTCTTCCTGGACATTAAAGGTTTCAATTCCAGTCTCTAGTCTTAACCTTGGGATTTTTTCAAGTAAAGTTTCCACCCTCACATTGGCTTCTCACTTTGGAAGTCACAGCTTCCAAATCAAAGATTATCTTTTCAACCTCTTCCAGCATTCTAGACTGCAGCTTCCCCTGAACAGTATAAAGGGACAATCCAGAAGTTGTTATGGTGCCAGAGGGTCCCTGGTGCTTGCTAACCTTTTAGGTATTAAACCATTAACAAAAGGTTTAAACCCAAAGTGCTGAATCCAGTGTCGGTTAGCTCTGTTCTTCTCCCGCTTTTCTTGGATACTTGAATCAGGAAGCCTTGAACAGGGGCGCCGCTGATTGGCTGAGAGCATCAGCCTTCGTTCTAAGCAAATCAGTGGCTTACCATACACATAACGGCTTGAGAAATGTATGAATTGCATTTTTCTCAAACTGTTTTGTGCTGTTTAATAGCAAGGGCAGTAGTGATCTTGAGAGAACCCATTCCCAAACCTGCCCCCAAAATTTACAATAAAAAAAAAAAAAACTACAAGTTAGGTACACTTTTAAAAAATAAAAAAAATACATAAAATAATCTGCCCTGTCTGAAGCTATATGAAACTTAAACTGAAAAGGGATGTCATGTGACAAAACTGGAAATGATTCATCACTATCATTTTTAAATAAAAATGGCATTAGTTGTTAATCTACTGCATTTGCAGAACGTTACATTCAAGAAGGCACCATTTAGTGAGAGAGCATTATAGACTGCAGATACACGAGAAAATGCTGATTGATTAAACTACTACAAAAGAAGATCAATAATCTGAGTTAATTTACTTTCAGCCTAGTTGTGGTTATAAATAGCTAATTGAATTGCTTGTGCTCTCGTCTAGAGTAAATGTTATGGCTGTGATTTAATATATTTACATGTTCGACATCCAGTGGCTGGAAACCTCTTCGTTAATAATTTAATCACTTGTTTGTAATTAGCATTTTTGCAAGTAGACCTTTTGTAGACTCCTGCAGCTTAAGTGGTATCATTTCAACAAATGGATTTTTTTTTTTTCATGTCATTTAAAGGATTCTTCACCTTTCTCAACAAATGTTTAATATCTTTAATATCAATAACTAAATTAAAATGAAAATAAACCAGAACATGCCTCAACAGACTCTTGCCAATGCTAAAAAATATTAAAATGTATTAAAAGACATTAAAAGGTACTCAGAGGGGGGCGGAGCCTGACCGGGGAGCTGAACAGACAGGTTTACTGAGAGCTCCTGAGCCTGATCCCAGTTTTAGGCAAAAATCAGTGGGTAATCGACAATTCCTGCACCCCAGTTCACCTTGCCTTGTCACACAGGAGCAGGGGTACCGGGGGACACCTTGAACGCCTACATGCCCGCTGTGATGCTGAACCGGAGGGCCGAGGCCTACATCTCGCAGAGCTGGAGAGAGGCGGCCGCTCTCCCAGCTCACCGAACCTCACAGCACCCGCAGTATCGGACCTCCCTCCCCCCCAGGACCGGCGGGGGTTATCCCGGTCCCCATCAGCATGTACCATCAGCCCACAAATGATGCAAAAACCGACGACACTCCACAGCAGGTTCTGCACCAGCAGGCTGTAAACCGCAAAATGGCGACCACAACCCTTAACACAGAGCCTGCAGCCACTCAACCCCTCCATGAACGCCTGGATGCTCTGTTGAACAGTTTTTGGGAGAAACTGGAGCAGCGGCAAATACAACGAACCCCCAACCAACCTGCAGTAGTGGGGAAGCGGGAGGCCGCGAGCCGGAGAGGGCAGATCCCGGACATGGCCGCCATATACTCAATGGCGGAGTGCCCTTTTAGGCAGAGGCCCAACAGGAGAATCTCTCCAAAACACCGACCACACCGCAGGAGGGTCGACCACCGCCGGCGGCGGAGAACCATCAGATCCCTCCACAGCGCCCACAAAGGGAAAGACCCGGCCCAGAGAGGTACCCGAGTCTGTGGACACGACGTGTGGGCCCAATGTAAAGCCTGGAGCTGGGGAGAAGCTTCGCACCGCACTCAATCCTTCTTCACGTTTACCCCACTGACACCTACACTGCTGAACAACCGACCATCCCTCCGTCCAACACCAACCTTGATCCTGACCGGCATCGGCTGAATGATTCCAAGATCTCAGAAATAATAGGCCAGACCACAAGCTGACGGACACTTTCAACATGGCGCAATATTACCCCAGCAACCTACTTAAGGGATATGATAGTCCTCAGGTTTTGCGTTACCAAATACTACACTTACGTTTTTACTAGTTATTTAAGTTGTGTAATTCAATCATGCAGCCACCAGGTGGCATTTTCTAGTATCTTTCCGCTGTAATAGTATGTGACGCACCCCTGACTTACTCAAATAGGCATATTACTGGGGGTAAATACTTTGGACTGCTACTGCATCCAGACTAAAACTAAGCTAACTCGAAATTCAGCAGCCTAGGCCGTCGTATGACCTTTTTTCTATGCTTGTGTCCATTCTTTTAAATTCTGCGACCAGGATCGCACCTAGCCATAGTTCCGAGCATCCACCTGCCTAGCCTGCAGACTAACATGCAATTAACTTGCTGACTAAACCTGGATGTTACTCAGGTTTCAAGATTAACCGTTTGGTTTTTGCAAAGCTACCCTCTTAACTACTTCATTATACGTTATTTCAACCTGCCACTTAAATCGCCTACAGCATATCTATGGTGTTATATAGCTTACAGACTCTTTATTTTAATAACTCACCTAGATAGGCACTGTTTATGGTTATATTTGCTATGCCGTTATATACTTGTTCTTCATATAAAAAAAAAATGAGGCTGTCGAATCTCTAAGATAATATGTTTTGCGATGTGACATTCCCGACTTGTACAACTTATTATTGTCTTCCCTTCTTTATTCTGTACCCGAAACCTAATATGCCTCAATAAAACAAAGATTGACAAAAAAAAAAAGGTACTCAGAGATGGATCAAGAAATTTTATGATATTAAATGGACACTGTACGTACCCAGACCAATTCAGCTGATTGAAGTAGTCTTGGTGCTGTGTCCCTTTTGCATTTAGTGTTGCAATGTTAAACATTGCAGTTCCAGAGAACAGCAATGTTTACATTGCAGCTCTAAGTCTTCCCACAGTGGCTGTCTACCAGACAGCCAATAGAGGGCTTCATGAATTGAAACGGACTTTTGGTTCGGTTTATTATTATTATTATTATTATTATTATTATTATTATTATTATTATTATTATTGCCATTTATATAGCGCCAACAGATTCCGTAGAGCTTTACAATATTTTGAGAGGGGGGGGGGGGGGGGGGGGTGATGTAACAATAAATAGGACAATTACAAGAAAACTTACAGGTCCAATAAGTTGAAGAGGACCCTGCTCAAATGAGCTTACAGACTATAGGAGGTGGGGTATTAGAAACATTAGAACAGGAAATATCAAGTAGTGGAGCAGAGCTGGAGGAGAGAGCAAAGCACTGTCCCATAGGAGAGAGCAAGAGACAGGTATGTAAGGTAGAGATTACTCTGGGAGGCCATAAACTTTCCTGAAGAGATGGGTTTTAAGGCCCTTCTTAAATGATTGAAGACTAGAGAGAGTCTGATGGCAGTAGGCAAGCTATTCCATAGGAGAGGAGACGCCCGTGAGAGGTCCTGCAAGCGTGAGTTAGCCGTACGGGTGCGAGCAGCGGTCAGGAGCTGGTCCCGGGCGGAGCGGAGGGTACGAGGATCCATACCTATGGATCAGTGAAGAGATATAAGATGGGCTGGAATTGTTCAGTGCTTTAAATGTATGGGTTAGCACTTTGAATTGACTCCTGTAGGATACAGGAAGCCAATGTAAGGACTGGCAGAGGGGCGAGGTGTGAGAGGACCGACTAGAGAGGAAAATCAGTCTAGCTGCAGCATTCATTACAGACGGCAGCGGGGCAATGCGGCTTTTGGGGAGACCAATCAGGAGAGGGTTACAGTAGTCCATGCAGGAAATTACTAGAGAATGGACAAGCTCCTTGGTAGCATCTTGCGTAAGAAAGGGGCAGATGCGGGCTATGTTTTTGAGTTGGAACCTACAGGACTTGGCAACAAACTGGATGTGAGACTCAAAGGTGAGACCAGAGTCAAGTATGACGCCAAGACAGAGCGCTTGCAGGGATGGACTTATGTGGATATCACTGACTTGAAGGGAGAGCGAGAGAGGAGGATCAGTATTAGGAGGAGGAAAGACAAGGAGTTCAGTTTTAGAGAGGTTAAGTTTGAGAAAGCGTGACGACATCCAGTCAGAGATGGAGGAAAGGCAAGCAGTGACATGTTGCAGGACGGCAGGGGAGAGGTCTGGGGAGGAGAGGTATATCTGAGTGTCATCAGCGTAAAGGTGGTAGTGGAATCCAAAAGAGGGAATAAGTTTTCCCATAGAGGCAGTATAAAGAGAAAATAGAAGGGGACCAAGGACAGAGCCTTGGGGAACTCCAACTGAGACAGGACGAGGGGAGGAGGTATCCTTGGAAAAAGAGACACTGAATGAGCGTTGGGAGAGATAGGAGGAAAACCAAGAGAGGACAGAGTCACAGAGATCGAGCGATTGTAGAGTTTGAAGAAGGAGAGCATGATCAACGGTGTCAAAGGCAGCAGAGAGGTCAAGGAGAATTAATATGGAGTAGTGACCTTTGGATTTAGCGGAGATTAGGTCATTCGTCACTTTGATAAGAGCGGTCTCAGTAGAGTGGAGAGGGCGGAAGCCAGACTGAAGAGGGTCAAGGAGAGAGTTGGAATTAAGGAAGTGAGAAACACGGGTAAAGACAAGTCTTTCCAAAAGCTTTGATGAGAAAGGGAGCAGGGATATGGGACGATAGTTAGAGGGGGAGGATGGGTTTAAGAGATGGTTTTTTAAGGATAGGTAAAACAGTGGCATGTTTAAGGTCAGCAGGAACAGTGCCAGAAGAGAGAGAGCAGTTAAAGATGTGTGTTAGGGTAGGCACAAGACAAGGGGAGAGAGATCTGATGAGGTGAGATGGGACAGGATCGAGCGGGCAAGTTGCCTGTATATTCTATTACCTTGTATTGTTGAACGGATTAGCAGTGTCTTTCTAATGCAGAACACCTCTGATGCTGTGGGCCAGAGTGAAAAGCGGAACCTGAGTGCAGTGGTACACACAGATACACACTAACACACAAACATACTCACAGATACACACTGACACTCACAGATACACACTGAAACTCACAGATACACACTGACACACCCAGATGCACACATACTCACAGATACACACCGACACACCCAGATGCACACATACTCACAGATACACACCGACACTCACAGATGCACACTGACACTCACAGATATACACACATACACACTGACACTCACAGATACACACACATACACACTGACACTCACAGATACACACACACTCACAGATACACACACATACACACTGACACTCGCAGATACAGATACACACTGACACTCACAGATACACACATACACACTCACACATACACACTGACACTCACAGATACATACACACTGACACTCACACATACACACTGACACTCACAGATACAGATACACACTGACACTCCCACATACACACTGACACTCACAGATACAGATACACACTGACACTCACACATACACACTGACACTCACAGATACACACTGACACTCACAGATACACACACATACACACTGACACTGACACTCACAGATACAGATACACACTGACACTCACAGATACACACACATACACACTGACACTCACAGATACAGATACAAATACACACTGACACTCACACATACACACTGACACTCACGGATACAGATACACACAGACACACACACACACTGACACACTGACACTCACAGATACAGATACACACTGACACTCACAGATACACACACATACACACTGACACTGACACTCACAGATACACTCACAGATACACACTGACACTCACAGATACACACACACATACACACTGACACTCACAGATACACACACACATACACACAGATGTACACATACCTAAACATACACACTGGCACACACACAATTTGCAGCTTCCATAATGTTAACCACCCACCCTGCCCCTTCCATACCTTTTGGTTGCAGGGAGGTGACTTTTTGGGGCTGGCTGATCCTGGTGGGAGTCTGAAGCTGCAGAGCTCTCTCTCCTCCTTCCTCCTTCTCTCCCAGCTGCCTCCTCCTTCTCTTTCAGCTGCCTGCAGCCTGTGTCTTCTCAGCCCATGCGGTCTGTAAGCTGGGAGGAAGTAACAGTCACTTCCTCCCAGCACTCCCTGCAACTTTAAAGGGGCCCGGTCTGCCAAAGGGCTGCAGCATCCGACCGAGCCCCTAATGAGGTAGGTCCACAGATGGCAGCTGCACCATTTTCAGGGGGGGAAGGGCAAGTTGCCGGCATTTGGGGGGGCCCAAGGGGGGGCACAGCATGATGTAGGGGGGGGGGGCATGGCCCCCTCTGCCCCCCCCCCCAGCGACGCCACTGGGCCCAGGCTCTGCTTATGGCAAGTCCAGCAGGGTTGTGTGCTGGGAGTCCTGAGTGTAGCTGTTTCAATATTGTATGGGGCTCAGGCTCTGCTTATGGCAAGTCCTGCAGGGTTGTGTGCTGGGAGTCCTGAGTGTAGCTGTTTCAATATTGTATGGGGCCCAGGCTCTGCTTATGGCAAGTCCTGTAGGGTTGTGTGCTGGGAGTCCTGAGTGTAGCTGTTTCAATATTGTATGGGGCCCAGGCTCTGCTTATGGCAAGTTCTGCAGGGTTGTGTGCTGGGAGTCCTGAGTGTAGCTGTTTCAATATTGTATGGGGCCCAGGCTCTGCTTATGGCAAGTCCTGCAGGGTTGTGTGCTGGGAGTCCTGAGTGTAGCTGTTTCAATATTGTATGGGGCCCAGGCTCTGCTTATGGCAAGTCCTGCAGGGTTGTGTGCTGGGAGTCCTGAGTGTAGCTGTTTCAATATTGTATGGGGCCCAGGCTCTGCTTATGGCAAGTCCTGCAGGGTTGTGTGCTGGGAGTCCTGAGTGTAGCCGTTTCAATATTGTATGGGGCCCAGGCTCTGCTTATGGCAAGTCCTGCAGGGTTGTGTGCTGGGAGTCCTGAGTGTAGCTGTTTCAATATTGTATGGGGCCCAGGCTCTGCTTATGGCAAGTCCTGCAGGGTTGTGTGCTGGGATTCCTGAGTGTAGCTGTTTCAATATTGTATGGGGCCCAGGCTCTGCTTATGGCAAGTCCTGCAGGGTTGTGTGCTGGGAGTCCTGAGTGTAGCTGTTTCAATATTGTATGGGGCCCAGGCTCTGCTTATGGCAAGTCCTGCAGGGTTGTGTGCTGGGAGTCCTGAGTGTAGCTGTTTCAATATTGTATGGGGCCCAGGCTCTGCTTATGGCAAGTCCTGCAGGGTTGTGTGCTGGGAGTCCTGAGTGTAGCTGTTTCAATATTGTATGGGGCCCAGGCTCTGCTTATGGCAAGTTCTGCAGGGTTGTGTGCTGGGAGTCCTGAGTGTAGCTGTTTCAATATTGTATGGGGCCCAGGCTCTGCTTATGGCAAGTCCTGCAGGGTTGTGTGCTGGGAGTCCTGAGTGTAGCTGTTTCAATATTGTATGGGGCCCAGGCTCTGCTTATGGCAAGTTCTGCAGGGTTGTGTGCTGGGAGTCCTGAGTGTAGCTGTTTCAATATTGTATGGGGCCCAGGCTCTGCTTATGGCAAGTCCTGCAGGGTTGTGTGCTGGGAGTCCTGAGTGTAGCCGTTTCAATATTGTATGGGGCCCAGGCTCTGCTTATGGCAAGTTCTGCAGGGTTGTGTGCTGGGAGTCCTGAGTGTAGCTGTTTCAATATTGTATGGGGCCCAGGCTCTGCTTATGGCAAGTCCTGCAGGGTTGTGTGCTGGGATTCCTGAGTGTAGCTGTTTCAATATTGTATGGGGCCCAGGCTCTGCTTATGGCAAGTCCTGCAGGGTTGTGTGCTGGGAGTCCTGAGTGTAGCTGTTTCAATATTGTATGGGGCCCAGGCTCTGCTTATGGCAAGTCCTGCAGGGTTGTGTGCTGGGAGTCCTGAGTGTAGCTGTTTCAATATTGTATGGGGCCCAGGCTCTGCTTATGGCAAGTCCTGCAGGGTTGTGTGCTGGGAGTCCTGAGTGTAGCTGTTTCAATATTGTATGGGGCCCAGGCTCTGCTTATGGCAAGTTCTGCAGGGTTGTGTGCTGGGAGTCCTGAGTGTAGCTGTTTCAATATTGTATGGGGCCCAGGCTCTGCTTATGGCAAGTCCTGCAGGGTTGTGTGCTGGGAGTCCTGAGTGTAGCTGTTTCAATATTGTATGGGGCCCAGGCTCTGCTTATGGCAAGTTCTGCAGGGTTGTGTGCTGGGAGTCCTGAGTGTAGCTGTTTCAATATTGTATGGGGCCCAGGCTCTGCTTATGGCAAGTCCTGCAGGGTTGTGTGCTGGGAGTCCTGAGTGTAGCTGTTTCAATATTGTATGGGGCCCAGGCTCTGCTTATGGCAAGTTCTGCAGGGTTGTGTGCTGGGAGTCCTGAGTGTAGCTGTTTCAATATTGTATGGGGCCCAGGCTCTGCTTATGGCAAGTCCTGCAGGGTTGTGTGCTGGGATTCCTGAGTGTAGCTGTTTCAATATTGTATGGGGCCCAGGCTCTGCTTATGGCAAGTCCTGCAGGGTTGTGTGCTGGGAGTCCTGAGTGTAGCTGTTTCAATATTGTATGGGGCCCAGGCTCTGCTTATGGCAAGTCCTGCAGGGTTGTGTGCTGGGAGTCCTGAGTGTAGCTGTTTCAATATTGTATGGGGCCCAGGCTCTGCTTATGGCAAGTCCTGCAGGGTTGTGTGCTGGGATTCCTGAGTGTAGCTGTTTCAATGTTGTATGGGGCCCAGGCTCTGCTTATGGCAAGTCCTGCAGGGTTGTGTGCTGGGAGTCCTGAGTGTAGCTGTTTCAATATTGTATGGGGCCCAGGCTCTGCTTATGGCAAGTCCTGCAGGGTTGTGTGCTGGGAGTCCTGAGTGTAGCTGTTTCAATATTGTATGGGGCCCAGGCTCTGTTTATGGCAAGTCCTGCAGGGTTGTGTGCTGGGAGTCCTGAGTGTAGCTGTTTCAATATTGTATGGGGCCCAGGCTCTGCTTATGGCAAGTCCTGCAGGGTTGTGTGCTGGGAGTCCTGAGTGTAGCTGTTTCAATATTGTATGGGGCCCAGGCTCTGCTTATGGCAAGTCCTGCAGGGTTGTGTGCTGGGAGTCCTGAGTGTAGCTGTTTCAATATTGTATGGGGCCCAGGCTCTGCTTATGGCAAGTCCTGCAGGGTTGTGTGCTGGGAGTCCTGAGTGTAGCTGTTTCAATATTGTATGGGGCCCAGGCTCTGTTTATGGCAAGTCCTGCAGGGTTGTGTGCTGGGAGTCCTGCGTGTAGCTGTTTCAATATTGTATGGGGCCCAGGCTCTGCTTATGGCAAGTCCTGCAGGGTTGTGTGCTGGGAGTCCTGCGTGTAGCTGTTTCAATATTGTATGGGGCCCAGGTATATGATGCTGGACGTTCTCACGCTCTACATGAGAACCTCCAGCGTCAGATTTTTCCCCATAGGAAAGCATTGATTAATGCTTTCCTATGGGGAAACCCTATTGCGAGTGCAGGTGAAGACACACAGCAGCAGAATATTCAAGGCACCAGTGCATGACATATATACACAAATCACTAAGCAGCGTATATAGCTGTACCGCTGTTGAAGGCAGTTACCCTCAGAAGTCAGTTTAAAGGTCAATGATATTTACTATCATGCATTGAAGGCTATATTCTGAGTTTAGCTCATCCGGTGGATCTATTATTTGTGCTAATAAATTCCATAGCCATTGCTGCTGCCAACGATTAGTGGAGTGGATCTATGGCCCTAGAGAAGGTGCCTAGAAAGCACAACGCTATGGAAATAGCAGATATAAACCAATGTTGAAAAAAACAAAAAGAAAGACATGTTAGAGTCTGTGAGATTTTAAGATGTCATTTGAGATACCAGATAAGCTCTCTCACACTGAGAGTGAATCAGCTCTATTCATTAAAAATAAATTAGGGGGGGGCGGGGCCGGACCGCCGAGCTGGACGGTCGCACTTGACACCAGCTCCTGCAAAATATGCCCAAATAGGCATTGAATATGCAATTTGGGGCAGAAAACCGTCCAGCACTGGTGGCCCTCAGCGGGCAGAGAGCCCTGGATCCAGGGAGAGGCTGGCCAGTCAGGCTTCAGTCCCCGGGAGGAGGGTTCCTCATCGACGCCTCAAGGCCTACTCAGGCGACGAGCGGGGTGGACGGCCGCTGCCCCGCCGCCTGCCGATCAGCGTGCAGTCAGGAGTCGGACCTGCAGGGAACTGGCCCCTAACCCCCCCCCCCCCCTACTGGACCGGAGGGGTGATCCCGGTCCTCACCCTCAGGACCCGAACACCACAAAGCACCTGAGGCGCTGCAGCTGGGCCGCCGAGACCCGCAACCCAAGCACTGCAGCCAAGATGGCGGAGGCCATGTGCGAAAGCACCGAGACATAAGCAGAAAGAGACCACCTGCATACACCCTCGAACCCAAATAAGCTACTCACCTCCGCTATGACTGGAGTCTCGGAGGCCCTCTCCCTCCTCTGGGAAAGGACCAAGACGACACACGGATTCGCCTGCTGCGCGCAACCGCTACGCAATGGCGGGGCGCACCGACACGTGGTAAAGCAGCTAAGCAATCACCCCTGCTGTCGAGGAGGCTATCACATGCCGCAAGAACTCAGCTGAGCACCAGCCTAAAGAACAGCACCCAGCAACTGGCAGCAGACTGGGAAACCTGGTACGCCAATTTTGTAGCTGCAAGGGATCTGCATACCAACGGCTCCAAACAGTACTGGCTACACTTGGCACCTCTGGAGCAGAGACTTTCCATCAGCAGAGGACTGTAAAGCAACACTCACAGCCTAACCATTGTAACTGTCTGCCCTAGCATTCTGCACTCCGGTACGCTTAGGCCATGCTCCTATATAGCCTGTCACTTATCAGTATAACTGTGGTATACCTACCTGCCTAGCAACCTACATGTCTTAATTATAAGTCTGTTGTTTCTTTTTCTTCTATATGCATAACCTGAGATGCCAGCAGATTAGTTTAAGCAATGTCCTAGCCTATGTAACGTGTAACACTAATCTCACAAACTGTAAGTTTAAGCTAACAATAATATAAAATTGTGCCGTGTAATCAATTGTCCCGCATGTTTTGCGTGGTAAAACTTGAGGACTGCTCTCGGGGCACCTCATGCCTGCTTGTAACGTTTTATGCGCACTGCAAAAATAAAAAATTTAAAAAATAAATAAATAAATAAATAAATTAGGAATAAATAAATAAAAAATAAAGAAACAAGAGCTAGGGTCCTACCCAAAACAACAAACAAGGATAGGCCTGGTGAAATACCCCATAGACTTTAACAAGCATTCAAATATGTGGCCCATAAGATTGGACATTATGATGCCCATGAGACTCCAAGATCACTGACAGGTACCATACTTGCCCCTGTACTCCAGTAATATCTTCCCAGAATGTTACTATATCTGCGACCAGGACTTTCTGCTGGTCCATCAGAACTGCCTGAGTCACCAGTTTAGCAGAGCCGCAAGTCTGTGCTGGGCACAGCAGGGAACCATTAGAAAGTAAGTCATCTGAGGCAAAGATAAGTCATCCAAGGAATTGGAGCAGTCTTTGTTGTTTGGTGCCATGTGAAGCCTAGTCATGCCACAAGCTTGGTGGAGCAGATTGCATATATCCAGGCTTTGAGAGGATCTCTCTGGTTTTTGTTTTTGAGTTCTGCGTCCCATTCTGCACAGTCAGTTGATGAGAAGTATTTGGACTCAAGGAATTTATTTTAAAAAATATGCTTTAAAAGCCCAAAAACGAGAAAATGAACACAGAGCTAAAGAGATGTGTGTCTGAAGCCATAAAGTGCTAGCTCATCCACCATTTAATTTTTTTAACTTACATTTTAAGCCGCACCACACCTAAGAACACACCAAGCAAATTAATTTAGCGAGTACAGTGCCCCAACGCGCACATGTGGCACTATTAAAGCAATGTCCAAGGGCTCATTCACTTATACAGAATTGTTGCAAATGCCAGAGCATTGTGCGATGAGATCATCTAGGTTCTAGGACATGGAACTGCTGTGGATGTGAGTGTTAAAAACCACACCCCCCCCCCCAACACTCACCGCAGTCAGCAGGTCAACAGTATTTTCAGCAGTGAGAGAATACTCTTCCTTGGATTTTTTTTAAGCATTTGCTAACTAAACACCATATGGCATATTGAGATATTTAGAACCTTAGTAATTATTCATACATCCGATTGCTATTAATTCACTAACAAATAGGCAGTGCTGTACCAGCCAAGACAGCTACTTGGTAACTCCTAGCAACAACCAGCAGCACACATTGCAGTGTAACTAAATTAATGTCTATCTGGAAGGAATTGTAAGTGGTCCAACTTGCATCATGTAGATCAAGTCCTTATACAGAAGAAATTTTAAAAAAGTACAGGAAGGCTTTTTCTGGCCAAGAAATACCATACAAAAGGCCAAAAGACAGAACACAAATGAACAGATAACCAAAAATAATCCTAAATGGATAAATTAGCCAGTGTCAGAAACACTGAACATAATGTCGTTATTCTAGCAGAATCTGAACTGAAAACAGAGCAAGGAACCAGACTATATATATATATATATATATATATATATATATATATATATATATATATATATATATATATAAATAAAACTTACGAGCATACACAAAGGGAATTGTTAAATACCGGTAAATGTAAATACAATAAAAAGGTAATTTCCAATTCAACAATGGAAAAAAAAGAAAACCATATCATCGAAAATGACCATACATAAACAATTTGGCACGGGGGTTCTGGTGTAAAATATTGGGCCATCAACTGAATTGTCTAACTATTTAACTCCTGGAGTCACAAGTACCTGGAGTAATGAGCAGGCATTTTACTGAAATTTTATATATGCTCTCTAGGAAAACTATTGGATTGAGTTTTAATGTGAGTCTTACTGGTTAGTGTCTAGTTTCCTGGGTATCCTGTGTTCTAGAAGTATTTTTGGAAAGCATTAGGGCTAATATTAATGAACTATCCCGATGGTATTCCAGGAATATCCAATTGTGAAAACAAATATCAGAAAGCCTGATCAGACTACTGAATTGTATGTCTATAGAAACTGTACAATCACAAACAAACAGAATACAAGATTAAGTGGATAAAAGCTCTAAAACATCAGTGGGGAATCCCCCTTACCTTACAAATACAAGTAATACACACAAAAAAATAGGTGGAGCTTACACATATATATACTTCACTCTGTTTAGATCTACAGATTCTGCAAAAAAAAACCAAAGAACAGAGAGGGAACACAAATAGTGCAGATAAATCTTACAAATCAGTAAATGTACATAATCTCTGTATAGTACACTCACAAGGGCAGAGCCATAATGATACCTGGCTCTGGTTTGAAGAGCCTTAGGATCCTTAGGGAGATCCACACCCCTATTTTCAGGGCCGTTTGAAGGAATTTGGGGGCCCCAAGCAAAATAGACATGGAGGCCCCCCCCCCCCTCCACGCCCTCCCCACCTTACGCACGCAAAGCCTGTGTCCTTCTTATTCCCCTCCCCGTGTGCTTCTTACTCCCCCTCCCTTCTTATTCCACTACCCCATGTCCTTCTTAGTCCCCCCCTCCCCTCCCTGTGTCCTTCTTATTCCCCCACCCCATGTCCTTCTTACTCCCCCCCTCCCTTATTATGTTATTCCACTACCCCATGTCCTTCTTAGTCCCCCCTCCCCCTGTCCTTCGTACTCCCCCTCCTTCTTACTCCCCCTCCCTGTGTCCTTCTTATTCCCCCACCCCATGTCCTTCTTACTCCCCCCTCCCTTCTTATGTTATTCCACTACCCCATGTCCTTGTTAGTCCTCTCCCCCTGTCCTTCTTACTCCCCCTCCTTCTTACTCCCCCCCTCCCTGTGTCCTTCTTATTCCCCTCCCCGTGTGCTTCTTACTCCCCCTCCCTTCTTATTCCACTACCCCATGTCCTTCTTAGTCCCCCCTCCCCCTCCCTGTGTCCTTCTTATTCCCCCACCCCATGTCTGTCTTACTCCCCCCTTCTTATGTTATTCCACTACCCCATGTCCTTCTTAGTCCCCCCTCCCCCTGTCCTTCTTACTCCCCCCTCCCTGTGTCCTTCTTATTGCTCCACCCCATGTCCTTCTTACTTCCCCCCCCCTTCTTATTCCACTACCCCATGTTCTTCTTAGTCCCCTCTCCCCGTGTCCTTCTTACTTCCCCCTCCCCCTCCCTGTGTCCTACTTACTCTCCCCCTCCTGTTTTTTTTTTGTTTTTTACTCCGACCCTACCCTACCTTAGGTAATTCAGTCCTCCTCCCTTCCCTGGACCCTGTAGCATGGCCGAGCTCCTCGCTCTCTACCTCCAGTCCTGGCTGTCACTCAGTGCGGCCGGGGACCGCGTGGTACAGGTCAGGAGATTCAGACAGTTTCCTGTTCCCGGCCGCGGCCGGACTAAAAGGAAGTAAGCACTCAGTGTACACTTCATGTCAGTCCGGCCGGGAACAGGAAACTGAATCCCCTGTTCCTGTACCGCGCGGTACCCGGCCGGACTGAGTGACAGGCAGGAGGTAGAGGAGGAGAGGTAACCAGGAGTGCTGCAGCCGCCTGAGGCTCTCTATAGAGCGCTCAGGCGGCTGCAGCCTTAAAGGAAGCAAAACAAGCACCGGCTCTGCTTGGGGCCCCGGGCCAGCTCGGGGCCCCAAGCAATTGCTTGTTTTGCCTGTCTGTTAGCAACGGGCCTGCCTATTTTATGATGGTAACATATACAAACTTGGAGAAGTAGGGAAATTCCTCTCAGGTTCCAAGATATAAATCTATTTAGTATTAAAACATATAAAGAAAAATATAACGATGGATAGTCCAATAGTCTTATATAGTCTTATAATATAACGATGGATAGTCGTCTTCTCTTTCTCCACCTCTCACTAAAATTCTCTCTCTCTCCTCTGGGATATTTCCATCATCCTTTAAACATGCAACTGTAACCCCAATTCTAAAGAAGCCCAATCTTGACCCTAACTCCCCATCCAACTATCGTCATATCTCGCTACTGCCTTTTGCATCCAAGATCCTTGAAAGAATTGTGTATGCGAGATTGACTTCCTCGAGTCCAACTCTCTGCAAGACCCGCTTCAGTCTGGTTTCCACGCTAAGCACTCTGTGGAAATGGCACTGACCAAAGTATCCAATGATCTACTCGCTGCAAAATCTCGTGGTCACTACTCTATCCTAATTCTCCTTGACCTGTCTGCGGCTTTTGACACTGTTGATCATCAACAGCTTCTTCTCATCCTCCGCAATATCGGTCTACAAGATAGTGCTCTCTCCTGGTGCTTCTCCTACCTCTCTCAGCGCTCTTTCGGTGTTTCTTTCTCTGGCTCTGCTTCTTCTCCCCAACTCCTCTCTGTTGGTGTCCCCCAAGGTTCAGTCCTTGATCCCCTACTATTCTCCATCTATACTGCCTCCCTTGGTAAACTCATTAGCTCCTTTGGCTTCCAATATAATTTCTATGCAGATGACACGCAAATCTACCTGTCCTCTCCTGATCTCTCCCCGTCCCTCTTGACTAGTGTCTCGGACTGCCTCTCTGCTATTTCTAACTGGATGGCTGCCCACTTCCTTAAACTAAACTTGACCAAAACTGAAATTCTGGTCTTTCCTCCTGTCACGATTCTGGGAACCAAAACACGCTAACATACACACATAAAAGGTGCAGTACCGGACCTTAGAGTGACCAGGCTAAGCACACAAAGAATAGTCAGGAGACAAGCTGAGTAAGGGGAACCAGAAGACAGAATAACGAGAGACAAGCCGAGGTCAAAGGGTAGGAGAAAGTCACAAGGTCGGATAAACAAGCCAGAGAGTACGTAAACCAGAGAGAACCACAAGTAGAACAGCAATACTAAAAAGCAAAGACCACAACAGGGCAGAAAGAGACAGGAAAGGTAAGTATTTAAACCCATTGCTTAACTCTGATTGGATAATTTCCAATCAGAGTTAACAATCACACGTGGGAGATATTTATACCTCCCACTATGATTGAGGCACTGTGCCTTTAACGCCGGGTCAGGTGGCTGACCCCGGCGTTTACAAAACTGGGCGGTCTCCCAGCTTGCAGCGTCATGCATGCTGCCGCTGGGGGACGAAGAGGAAGATGCAGGCGGCATCCGAGGCTGGGAGGATGCCGCTCGCCGAGCGCACGAGGAGAAGGGGACCGCGGACGGCTGGAGGGTGAGTGCTGCGAGCGGACTGCAGCCTCCCCTCGCAGCCGCCCGCGGGATCCTGACACCTCCCTCAAGTGTTGCTACTCCTGTGTCTGTCTCCCTCCAAGTAACTGTGCTACCATCAGCTCCACTACGCAGGCTCGCTGCCTAGGTGTTCTCTTTGACTCAGACCTCTCCTTCAAGCCTCATGCTCAGTCTATCATCTGTTCTGTAATTTCCATCTCAAAAACATTGCGCGCATCCGCCCCTACTTAACGTCAGATGCAACTAAGGTGTTTGTCCATTCCACTGTCCTTTCTCGTCTTGACTACTGTAATCCGCTTCTCAGTAGGCTTACGTGCGCCATTACAGTCCATAATGAATGCGGCGGCGAGGCTCATCTTCCTGTCCGCCCGCACCTACCATGCCTCACCCTTCTGTCAGTCCCTACATTGGCTTCCTATAAAATATAGAGCTCAATTTAAAATTCTGGTTCTTGCTTTCAAAACGCTACATAATGCTGCTCCCACCTATCTATCCTCCCTTATACACAAGTATGTCCCGTCTAGGCCCTCACGATCTGCTGAAGACTTACGTCTATCTTCTGTCCGTACTCCCACCTCTGATGCTCGCCTTCAAGATTTCTCGAGGGCTGCACCATTCCTATAGAACTCGCTTCCCTCCTCCGTTAGATGCTCACCCAGTCTCCACTCCTTCAAAAAAATCGTTAAAAACCCACTTCTTCATAAAAGCGTATCAATTAAACAGTTAATAGATCCCGACTGATTCCTCTTCTGCAACTGTCACTAGTCTAATACTATCCTTACCTTTTTGTGTAATTTTACCCCACTACCTCTAGCATGTAAGCTTATTGAGCAGGGCCCTCAACCCCCCTGTTCCTGTGTGTCCAACTTGTCTGGTTACTACTACATGTCTGTTCGTCCACCCATTGTAAAGCGCTGCAGAATTTAATGGCGCTATACAAATAACATAATAATAATAACCAAAACGGATTTCGCCCTATACAGGCTTCCTCAATTGGTGTATGATCGTGTCCCAGCATCTACAGTGTCTTTTATATATCCCAAATTGGATTTTCCTGTTTTTTTTTTTCCGTCCTTTGGAATGCAAACGTGAGTTCCGTCATGTGATGCTGCGTCCCTCTTCTATGACATTATTCTTTTGGAACGCATCTTGCGGTCCATTTACTCACGTCAAACTGCATAGTGCAAGTGTATACAGGAGTCTTTTATGGACCTCTTAGAAAGCACCCACGCTCTCCCCTCCCCACTTCCACCCGGAACCTCTAAATGGAACACAAATGCGTTCCAAAGAGTTCCCAGGTGTCAGGTACAGGGAGAGAAAGTGCTGGATGCTATTATATCTCTATATAAAACAGTATAAAGAAATCTGATACAAATGCATTATAATAAAACATGCTTTTGCTTAACTTTATGCAAAAAAATTTTTACCAAAATAACTTAACCAACATTAACTTTTAGAGGATGCAAAAATACAAAAAAAAAACATTTTAGTAAAAAGTCGTGAAAAAGTCTTGAAACAAAAGTCATTTAAGAAAAAGTTTTTTTGGGTTGTGGATTGTGTTGTGCTTGTAGAGAGACGAAAAAGCAAAAATTACAAACAACGAAAGAAAAAGAATGATGTCATAGAAGAGGGACACAGTATCACGTGACGGGTAAATGGAACGCACGTTTGCGTTTCAAAGGACGGAAAAAATCAATGGGAAAATCCAATTTGGGATATATAAAAGATGCTGCAGATGCTGGGACACAATCATACACCAATTGAGGAAGCCTGTTTTAGGTGAAACTCGTTTTGGTTATTGGACTAGCCAAAAGGACTTATATATCTCTATCCATCGTTATATTTTTCTTTATATGTTTTAATACTAAATACATGTTTATCTTGGAACCTGAGTGGAATTATCCTACTTCTCCAACACAGAGTGTGTATCCGTTACCATCATAAAAGAGGGGTGTGGATCTCCCTAAGGATCCTGAGGTGCTTCAAACCAGAGCCAGGTATCATTATGGCTCTACCCTTGTGTGTGTACTATACACAGAATATTTACTGATTTGTAAGATTTATCTGCACTATTTGTGTTCCTTCTCTGTTTTTTTGTAGATCTAAACAGAGGGACGTATATATATTTGTAAGCTCCACCTGTTCTTTGTGTATAAAGAAAAAGTACAACCTAAGTATTAGACATGATATATTCCTTGGCTTTTATATTACACTTTAAATCCAGTGTCCGTCTCCTAACAATGCAAAGTTTCATTAGATGATTACTTGAGTGCAGGTTGATTTGTCAAACTGATAACTTTAAATGACAAAAGGGTAAAACTTAAAAAGTGTTGAAAAGCCTCTAATCTGGTCTAATGTGGGTCTAACCTTATCTCATAAACTCCAGTCCATTAGGGTTTATGGGAAACAAAGTTTATCCCCAAATAACAATTTTGCTTATCACGTCTGATGGGTGGAGGTAGTCTCTAAACTTGTAGGAAAAATACCAAAACTACTATCAGTATACACAGAACTCTTCAGTTTTATAAAATTCCATGATCTAAAAGAGAAGAAAAAGAAAAAAGTTGCCTACCTGCTAATTCCCTTATAAACTGTTGCATAGGAACCTTCTCCCAATTTTTCAAGGTTTAGGTAAGAGGATGCTGTGCCGAAGGGCAGTCCCTTTCTCTGCTGTAATGAGATAGATACATTCTAATGTGATCGATCTTAGAATAGATAAGAATGATGTATCTTTGTTGTGCAAACGGACAGATATCTTCTTAAATTCCAGTATGAGTTCTATGCATTCTACCTGTCTACATATTTCAACATATACCAAGCACAACATTTCATTTACACCCACCATGTGCACTGTGCATTTAAAGGAACACTATAGGGTCAGTAACACAAACATGTATTCCTGACCCTATGGTGTTAAAACCATCATCTAGCCCCCCCTGGGCCCCTCATGCCTTCATAAATATAGCAAAAATCTTAATTGTATTCAAGCCTTAAGCTGTAGCTCTGCATGCTGTTTGCCTCAGAAAAACAAGCTGTCTGCTGACATCATCAGAAGTGGTGGCCTGGTCCAATCACAATGCTTCTCCATAGGATTGGCAAAGACTGACAAGGAGGCAGATCAGGGGAAGAGCCAGCATGATTCAAACACAGCCCTGGCCAATCAGCATCTCCTCATATACAATTGTTACTTTGTTATTATATGTTAAAGAATTAAAGGAAAATATGTGGCCTACAGCCCTGGCCCAATCTTGCAACTCATGTGACTTTAAGCAACACGAAGTACCCCTCCCCCCCCCCTCACCCCCCCCCCCCCCTCCGGGTAGTTAGGGGTAATCTTCACTCATGAGCAGCCCACAATACTCTTTAATATACAGCACCTTCTAGTAAAGGCAATTATCTTGTAGGACTAACTCCATTCAATTTTAAGTGGTCCTACATGCTTTATCTTATCACACCTAGTTCTCACCTTATAATGAGCATCATTTCAGATTGGTATCTAGTATATACCACTCACTGTTCAGATTTCACTCTCAACCCCATATATAGCATGTAAAACTCAGCCTAGGAATTCACCAAAGTTAATTCTTGCATTATTTTATTTACTTACAAATTGACTTCTAGAATATCACTCTTGATAGATATACCAAAAAAGAAAAAGTGCAGTTTGTTAGGACAACTCTCTGCCTCAGGAAAATTTTACACCGTATTATTGACATTCTTGTGTCTGCTCAAGTCTCTGATTTACAACATGCATTACTAAAATAAAGAATACAAAATTTAAAAATTAAAGGAAAACAATAGTCAATTAAAGAAATACTGATCTGTTTTTATGCATTATTCACATAAAACAAATAGTTTGTTTATTCACACAGATTCCTGAATTTTACAAAACTTTTGTTGACAGGAGTCAATTCTTTCTATTTTTACTGGCAATCTAACCCAGAAATACTACTAAGGTCATACTTTCTTATGTCAAAAATATGTGTTTTTTTAATGAAAATTAAAGGGTTACTACAATATTATATAAGTGTTATAACAATGGTATATAAATTTCTATATAAAGAAATATAGGAAGCTTAGCTGCGATCCCACATCGAGGCCAAGTTCTTCCTGCCCGCCAATCCACCTCCAGTGACAACACACCCCCAATGCATGGGATGGGGCATCCAGGAAGACAGGCTGAGGGGAGGCACAGGGAGTGAGCGGATCTGTTGCCAGCAAGTGGCTGGCTAATGAAGCTGCTGGAGGTGGAGCTCCACTACCGGCAGCAAAGTTGTCTATCTCTGTATGTGCAGCATTTCACAGTGAAACACTGCCCATACATATTCCATGCACTGAAGTGGTCATGGTGCTTGGAGTAAACCTTTAATAAAAAAATGATTTGACACATTAATCCTACCACATAAAGTTTCACCCTTAAGGATCCATCTGGTCACCATAAATATAGTGGTTATGCTGACAATAGGCAGTTCCTTCGGTAAGCTAACGCATTCAGCCAATGAATGGCATCAAAATATGGATGAAATTAATATTGCTAATGTGGCATTTCAACTTCTGCTTTGGCAATAGTTGAGCAGGAGGTCAGGTGTCTTGTGGGACCCTGTTTCTGCCAAAACGCTTGAAGACGGTTTTATCACGAATGAAGGACATAGTTCACAGCCTAATGGCACCATAACCACTATATTGCCATGTTGTTAATATGATGCCTCGTCTGCCTCTTTAAGAATTAAGATATACCTATTTTACTACGTAGGATTCCACCAATGGAGTTTTGTCATAAAACATATTTGGAACAGGGCACTCCTGGCACCATAAGAGTACAGCGAGCTGATTTTGGTGCAAGGAGCGTTTCTTTAATGACTCCCAAAAAGGGAACAGGCAGGGATGGAGGTAACATACCACTAGAAATTAGATTTTCTTTATACTTGAGACACAAACACATTATGACAAGATATAATGTGTATGTGGGAGGAATTTTATCTTTTTCCCGACAGGTGTTCTAAATTCTAAAAAGATTCAATGTAAGATTCAGAGAAGTAATCGCAGCTGATTGTCATTGTATGGGCACTGAAATATTGGTTTATTTTTAAGAGCACAGCATTACTATCGTGACGATAACATGGGTAACGTTAGGGTAAGGTTTTAGAAAAACGGAAGGTAAAGGAAAGGAATAAAATAATTAACATAAGTGGAATAGCATAAACATACCATTTTAAATGTTATTTTATTGAATACTATATATTCTGTATGTGTAAAGGTATGTCTCCTTATGAACATAGACAGATAGGGTAACAGTTTCATTTGTTTCCTTTGAAGGAAAGGGCTTCCATTTTAAAATCGATTAGTTATAAATATCAACATTTTATTAACCAACACTCACCCACTGCAGTCCTTGACCTAAATTCTTCCCCTGGAGTGGGTCACTATTACTCCGAGCTCTTAATGACCTTATCCTCCTGACCTGGACTGTGTGGTACCACTGTGGGGGAAGTGTTCGTACAGCACATGGGACATCGTTGAAATTCGTAAGCTATAAAGTAAAAGATCTGCAACATCAAACTGAGGGTGGTAGATTTACAGAAAATGTATCATGATCGTAAATATAATCAGTTAAACAACAGACAAAGGATAAAAAAATAAGAATACTATAAATAGTATTATCTTAGATATCTAAGCACAAAAAATAACTGTAGATTAGGCAGAGTAATATATTATCTGGCTGCATTTAAAGCACCAACACATTCTAGTTCTGTACAATGGCCAATGACAACGTAAAAATTATGCACATGTTTAAACCAATAATATGTGAAGGGTAGGAGGAAGCAGCTCATAATCTATGGTGATAACTAGATGTTTCTGAGTTACCAGGCACCCTTAAAATGGAAACGTCACATCTCTGGAATTTACACCATTAAATAAAACATCACCCATCATTTGTGTTTTTTCCATCAGATGTTCAATTTTACTTTAAATTTCGAGTAAAGGTTTAGCAAATTATATCATAATCCAGTTCAGACAAGGCAAGACAGTGCACACATTACAAATGAAGAGGAGATATAGAAACATTTCTATTTATTTTCTCCTCTTCTCTGTATTGCGTTCTCTATGCTGACTGCCAGGTGTAAAGGACAGAGGTTTTTTACATATTATTTGATTTTTCACATCTCATAAATACATATTTGTTAAAACTAGGGATTGGTAAACAGAATATTAAAAATCCCGGGATTATATCATGGTTAGTCATCAATGCTCTATAACAGAGATGCCCAAAAGGTAGATCCCTGGATGTTTTAAAACTACAGCTTCCATGCTGTCATTCTAAAGGTATTTTAAAGGCATGCAAAGCATCATTTTAGGGAGTTGTAGTTCTAAGGTGTGCAGCTATATCGACTGGAAAGAAATGTGTTAAGGGGAATATTGTGACTCCTACTTGTGTAGGGCCTACAGCCAATTTTAAGTACCTCTGGTGTAATGGTCTCCTCGGATCCAGTTGTTGTTTCTGGATGGCACGCAGACACCACTCTTCCAGAGCCACAACAACAGCTGCCACATACAGCACTTATACACAGAACCTCACCCATCATTACCTCCAATGCTTCTACTGCATCACATTCTTTCACTGATTCTACTATGCAAAATCTCTGTTCATATGACTCACATGACACCCAGCTTCCAGCAAGCAGCCCCATGACTCAAACTGCCTTCCCACATTACCCAGGTTTACAAATACACTGCTTTAGTGGCACGTCAATTAACTCAGCTACTGCTAAATAAATCCCTTTATGCTATGGGAGTCATATGGAATTAGAACTAAATGCTCTCAAAAAAAGATTAAATTCCATTAGATATAATAATTCCCATGCCCATTTATTTATTAATAAACAATCCTTTTTAAACAGGCTCTTTCCCCTTTGTAACATTACAATGCAACCTACCATTTAAATGGTATGGTAAGAAAGAATATATATAATTTGCATATATGTTTGTATGAAAAAGAAGACAGTTTTCATAAAGGATATTTAAAGGGACACTATTAGCACTAGAACAATTATAGCTTAATGAAGCAGTTTTAATGTATAGATCATGCCTCAATAGTCTGACCCCTCTGTTTTCTGCCATTTAGGAGTTAAAGCGGGTCTGCCACTGTCTGGTTGTCATGGTGCACGCTGGGTGCGCTCCGGTGCAGCACGTTTTGGCTCGGCTCGTTCACATGTCAGAGTTGCTGCACTCACTCCCATATCCTCAAGCTGCGCTTTACTCTGGCATTCTGACAGAAGTCGGCCGCTGCCAAAGTGAGGCCTCATATAGATCAGAATTCTCTACCCCAATAATTGATGCTAACGTGCGTGCGTTGTGACGCAAATATCAAATGACAGCTGATAATCCTACATTTTAAGCTAATTTGAAACTTGTATCAGTGCCCTGTTTGTATCTCATTATTGGTTATCTGAGAGTGCATTATATTATTGTGTCTTTACACATTTCCTGTAAATTGAGATCTAATGTTTAAACTTCCTTTATTGCACAGTCTATTTAATTTAGAATTTCTTATCTCCTGCTCTGTTAATAGCCCGTAAAAGTCCTTAATGTGTGATTAAAGGCAAACTATAGGCTAGGAATCCAAAATTGTATTTCTAGCCTTGTGCCCCTCTCGCTCACACACAGTCCTTCAAACGCCCCACTCTGCAGAAAGAGTTAAAAACCCTGTTGTCACTTACCTGAATCCAGCGCTGATGTCCCTCGGCGCAAGTTCAGGCTCCACCTTCGCTCCTTCTCTCCCAACATTGGCCGACGGCAGGGACCTAACGCACATGCCCAGCAAGAGTAACAATCGCATTAAGATATACTGATGCATAGCATGAGGATGTCCTGCGCCAGTTAGGCAACCAAAAGTCGCCTAATGACCCGGAAGTGCCTCTGGTGACTGTCTGGTAGACAGACACTAGAGGTGGAGTTAACCCTACAAGGTAATTATTGCAGTTTCTTAATATTAATAATTACAATTGCAGGGTTAAACTGACAGGGACAGTGCACCCAGACCACTTCAATGAGCGGAAGTTGTCTGGGTGTCTAAAGTGACCCTTTAAATGATCACAACTGTGTTAGGAATACAAGTGTGCATTTCTACCTCTATAGTATCCTAGTCACCATTTAGATGACCACCCCTCCCCCCACATGGGTTAAAAATGTATTACTTACCTTTTATCCCATGCCTTGTCGATCTTTTTCTGGCTGGATAAAGCTTGATGATCTCAGCTCAGGCTTTCAGAGTGACAGCCACAAGAGGCATTTAAAATTGTAATGAAAACATTGTCATATAGTGTCCTTTTAAAATCCAATTAACAGAGTAGGAGATAAAAATCTATGATTGAAAATTCAACTATTTTTTTCATGCAGGCTGTGTCAGTAATAGCCAGGGGAGGTGTGGCTAAAGATACATAAACAAAGTGATTTCACTCCTAAATGGCAGAGAATTGAGCAGGGAGACTGCAGGGGCATGATCTATACACCAATGCTGCTTCAGTAAGCTAAAATTGTTTTGTTGCTTAGAGTGTCCCTTTAAACTCTTAAGGACCACATACGTATCTAGTATGTCCAATCACTTCTAAGCCGCTCTAAGGTTATTGCAGAGATGCATCGATGTCGAGGCATACCAGGAGCGATCTCTTTCGGGTTGCCCCACATGGTGCCCGGCAGTGTAGCAGAGCATCAGAAGCCATCGGACAGGCTTCCGATGCTCTGTCTGTGTGCTGAGTGCCTCGAAGGAAAGTGCTACTTGTATCTATTGCCCTATAACTTGCAAAAAAAAGCTAAGAACATGTTAACATTTGGTATTTCTAAACTCAAGACAAAATTTACAAACTATTTAGCAAGGGTGTTTTTTGGTGGTTGTAGATGCGTAACAGATTTTGGGGGTTATAGTTAGAAGAAGTGTGTTTTTTAAAAAAAATTCATCATATTTTATAATTTTTTTATAGTAAATTATATGATATGATGAAAATAATGGAATCTTTAGAAAGTCCATTTAATGGCGAGAAAAACTGTATATAATATGTGTGGGTACAGTAAATGAGTAAGTGGAAAATTACAGCTAAACACAAACACAGCAGAAATGTAAAAACAGCCCTGGTCCTTAACGGTAAGAAGATTTAAAAACGGTCTGGTCACTAAGGGGTTAATACATTATGTCAGTGTGGTAGTGAGTGTGACGTATGTAAAGTGTGTACAAGGTCCCTCTGTCCCTTATTAGGTCAAGTTCTTTATCTCTTTCTGTGTTAGCTCTGTCTGTCTTTTTCTATGTCAACATCTGCACTCTCTTTCAATGTAATGTCACTCTGTTAGTGTTGGCCCTCTTTATTTACTCGATTGTATGTCTCTCAGCACATACTCCCTTTCTCACTCCTTGTCCTCTCAGACAGTTTACTATTTCAGTGCCCCCATACTAATATTGCCTTTCCCCCACCTTGTTTCTCCAAGCCCCCTTATTGTTTCAGTTTCCCTGTCTTTCTTTCTGCTTACTTAATTTCTTGCTGCACTGGTGCCTTCATGTCATACCAGCTAGCCCTGCCTGCATGGTTCCATGTCTCTGTAGGAAAGAGCTTCTTACCAAGAATCACTGCTGCCCTACAGCCATCTGAATTAAAATATAAACCGAGAGAGGACAGAACAGCCAACATTAACCAACATCAGCCAGGCCAGCTTTACACATGCTTCAGACAAGGACTCTTAAAGGGACACTATAGGCACCCAGACTACATTATCTCAATGAAGTGGTTCCAATGCTCCCTCATGCAGGAAATGCAATGTTTACATTGCAGGCTTAAAATGCCTCTAGTGCCTGTCACTTTTACATATACAGACAGAGACAAAGATTACTACACATTGACACACGCTAAGAGCTTTCCTAGTGTATCTGGAGAATCCGTATGAACATAAGCCTCCGGATCCAATTCATTTTATGTGTAAGTCCGTTGTACTATTAGGTGGAGGTCCCTTATGTCACTGTATCAGTTCTCTCTTATATATATATTTTTTTTAAAGGAGGCTTGTAAGGCTGCAAGTAAATGTGACATTTATAATCCACTGATGAAGGATAAAAAAAAGCATGTATGTCATTGATATATGCCTTTGGTTGTAAACCACCAGATTAGGTTACATTATGTTATGCATGGTGTTTATTAGACTTGTGCAGAAATTTGTTTTGGCCAGTTTTTCTGAATCAAATACCCTTTAATCCACATTCAAACAAATCAATCCATCCAGGATATACCTCTAGCCTTGTTCAAATACTAAAACTCCACAGTAAATTCTGGGTGAATCTAATGAAATTAATCTTATGGTTCTAATGATTCTGGGTGAATCCAATAATAAAAGTGTGAAAATGTATGACAATAAAACCATACTACAATACACACATTAGACAACAATCCTGGCAATAATAAACATATTATCAAAAGAATCGTAATAAACATTGAAAACCATAAACCAGGCTAGATCTGTTCTCTAAATTAATAACTTTAGGAATATTTGAGTGGTGTTAAAATCATATATATATATATATATATATATATATATATATTTCTCGTAATATATATATATATATATATATATATTGTTCAGAACTGTTAGTCTAATAAAAACGGTATTACACGATACACATTTTATCTGTTTTTTACATATATATATATATATATTTTGAAAAAAGTCTGCATAGACTGAAACGTCGACTATTGTGTTTATCACTGTGTTTGCTTAATAAAGCAGCAGTTTGAATTTACTTTATCAAGACGCCAGAGTGCTCTCTACTAGGTATATATACACATATATATATTTATAGTTAATACAATGTTAAACAAAAATCTGCACACCAGTCAAGCCATAAGGCTTTTCCCACAGAAATCCCAAATCTGCAGCGATTTCTGTGGGAAAAGCAAGTCTTACGGCTTGACTGGTGTGCAGATTTTTGTTTAACATTGTATTAATTATCCACAGACTTCAGGTGGAAGGGGTTTTCAATCACAATTTCCCACCATAACCTATTTGGATTTTGCTATATATTTATATATATATATATATATATATATATATATAAAGATGCTGTTCCTGTTTTTTAAAAACATTTGAATACTATAAAAGGCCGTTTAGAAAGCTGCAGCAGTAATGACAAACAAAGCATTCAAATATACTTCTCTTTTAAGTTTAATAAGGCTGCCAAAATGAATACATCCAACCTGCTTTTTTAGGGCTACAATCTAACAATACGTTGGCAAAGGATCATGTGAACTATAGTTCTAAAGCTAGGGCTCAAGATTTTGGCAAGCCATGAGTTGCAAATGTTTTAACTTTGGTACTTTTTGGCTTACCTATCTGATAAGCAGTAGTTTGGGATTATATATTACATTCATCACAAATTATGTTGCAAATTCTCTTCCTTTTAAACGGTCAACTGAAGTGATAGTGATCAAAATCTTGAAACCAAGGTTCTGTTTTTTTATCATCATTTCTTTCTTTCTTATCAGCAGTATGCTGTAACACATTGTTATAATGCAATAAGTGTTACTCATTTAGTGTTTATTTACACGCCTCAAAAAAGTGATTTGGGGGGGGGGGGAATCTAAAATACATATATATATATATATATATATATATATATATATATATATTTATTACTATTGCTTTTTCATTCTTACCTCTTCGTAACCTGTATGTTTTTGTTTCAGACCTAGAAGACAAAAATATGAAAAGTTTATTAATATTAAAATGTTATATATATAAAGCACTTGTCCTAAAATGTGGATTCAGATATTCACATTTGAGAAAAATCTGCAATTTTGTAAAAATGTATTCCTAAATTCCAGAGGTAGTCTAATGGAAAGACAACCACCATTTAACTAGTAGTGCATGCCTCATAACATTTCTGATTTAAGTGGAACAATTCAGATTTTTGGGTTCTGTCCTGCTGTCCCGGCTTTGTTCCCAAAAAGTGTAGCGCGAGCACATGATTAGGCACGTTCACACTATGGGCTCTAGGACCCTGCAGAGCTCACTGAAAAGGTGCTCACTACATGTCCTGCACTCAGTGAGCTGACCTGTGGGATTGACAGGTAGACTTGGTTGCATTCATATCAGGCTGTCTGTCAATTATTCCTGGGTGGGTCTGCCAGTGATGCTATTTGCATCACTATGCTGCCCTCTTCTACACCTACACATCGATTTCCCACTTGAAGGGACAAAGAATTTGACAGGTCTAGTAGTGACAGAACCCCTTTTCCAACTCCAATATATGCTAATAAAGCATTTACTGCTGTGAATAGAGCAGTGTAGTTTTTCCACACAGCCACTAGAGGCGCTTCCTGCTGTTTCACAGAGTTTGAACAGAGTACAGAGAGTAGTTGTAAATGGACATGTTCTGTCCTGGGTCCACTTCTCTTCAATCTATTTACAAATGATCTTGAAGTGAACATTAAAAGTAATTTGTCTGTGTTTGCAGTTGACACAAAACAAGGTAAGAAAATACAGTCTCAACATGATATAAGTTCTCTACAGAGGGATTTGGATAAATTGGGGGACTGGACATGCAAGTGGCAGATGAGATTCGATACAGATAAATGCAAAGTCCAATTTTTGGAATTGGAGTAAGGAACTTTTGCGGATAAAAAGGGGTTGTGATTCATGTAATCCAAATATAGTTTTGTCTCTTTACAATCCATGGTAAGGCCCCCACATTGAATATGCGGTGCAATTTTGGGCACCAGTTTTAAAGAAGGACATTGCAGAACTAGAAAATGTGCAGAAGAACTTGATGGACTTTATTCTTTTTTCAACCTTGAGAACTATGTAACTATGTAAGATGGAGATCACAAAGTAGTCAGTGTGAGAAGCAGAGGAAATAATCAAGAAAAACAAGCAAAAGAGGGAAAAGAAAAGAGCATAAAAAGTCACTCTAAGGAAAAAACCCTCCCGCCCACCACCACCCTACTCCCAGACCAGGATCCCAAGCCCTGCCATGTCAGTTGGTGTCAGGCGTTAAGACAGTTTTCAATTTTGGAGGTCATTACAGAAGTCGCCCACTTCTTATAATAGGATTCGGTTATTTCTTCTGCCGAATGGGTCCTTTTATGATTTAGAAAGGTGATTATATCGGGTAATGTAGGTATACAGGATTATACATACATAAGGTGGAGCTGATGAGATCAATAAATGTTCACATTTATAATAAAACCATAGGAAAAAACGAAAATAGTGCAATACTGTCGGAACATAAACATTCAATAATGAATATGATATTACTCACAAAAGCAGAGCCAAACTCATGTGGCTCGCATGTGTAGCATATAGGCACCATTACCAGGATGTCCCCACCCTTCTTCCCTTTAATTAATTCTTGGTTGATGTAGGTGATCTTCAATCAACTGAGCTAAACACAACTTCCTCTTCCAGGGTTATTTACTAGAGGATCTTTTGGATGAAGCATAGACTACCTCCCGTTATTTACACCACAAAGAACCAGATACTGAGGATTCCTGGGAAAGAATCCTAAACATTCCCCATCACCCACATCAACCAAAAAGGAATTAAAGGGAAGAAGGATGGGGACATCCTGGTAATAGTCCCTCTGTGCTACACATGCGAGCCACATGAGTTTGGCTCTGGTTTTGTGAGTAATATCATATTTATTTTCGCATATTTATGTACCAACAATATTGCACAATTTTTGTTTTTCCTATGCTTTTATTATAGATGTAAACATTTATCGATCGCAACAGCTCCACCGTATGTATTTATAATTTATAATTTTTTGGTTGTGGTTTTTGGGGATTCCACCCAAGGTGTTTTAGAGCTTTTGGATTGGTTTCACAAATCCTATACTGCACACTTTATCTATTTTTAGGTATACAGGATTGCCACTTGTGTGTTAAGGCCTGTTTCGCAGCTAAAAACACATGACAACAAAGTAGTTGCGTTGGCCGGTTCAAGTTATCTGGAAACACATGGAGCAGTAGAATCTCGGGGTTGCAGAGGCTATGTATAGTAAAAATATGAACTAGAAGGTTAAAGATCGATTTCCAGAGTGGTATTATTTTAGGGCAACCCCACCAAGTGTAACTGTATGAGTACTGAGATTGAGATTGTTGGATGTGTGCCAATCCAGCTGCACTAAATGCCATAGTAGAATGATCTTATATAACAGCTAAAAAGGGGAGAAATTGAAAGAATCTGTCTCTCCTGGTATTCTGAGTGGAATAAAGTGCAACGAGTACAGAATTTTAGGCAAAACTGTTATTTTCAAGTATTCTGACCAGCCATGACAGGTCAAGTCGTCTCCATTTTAACAAGTCAGAATGTATTCCGGACCATATCCTTGCCAAGTTAAGTGTAATTATAGAATCTATTTGTGAATTCTTATGCCTAAGTAAGTTGAATAATTATCTATCCATTCATATTGGGAAAGTGACTGAAGGTGGGATACCTCTTCCTTCGGGATTCCTATTGGTAGGGCTATTGGCAGACTTAGATAAGTTAACTTTGTGATAAGACACATAATTTAGATAGTGTTTGTTGTAGGGCTGGGAGGGACCTGAGGGGGTTAGTCATAGCGACTATGAGATCATCTGCAAATCAGCCTAAAACTTGAATAGATGTTGGCAAAATAGAATATCCTGAGGTTGCATTAGATTAAGGGGTTTGACCTGATCGCTACAGCCAAGGGCTCCAAAGCCAGGTCATATGCTAAGCGAGAAAGGGGACATGTATAACAGGATACATTAGTGATACAGAATGAAGGGGAAAGAAATCCCGTTTGTCTAACCATAGCTGTTAGGCATGCATATAAAATGTTCATTGCATCTTTAAAAGGGGAAGGAAAGACAAATCTATCCAAAACCTCCACATATACTCCCAAAAGACCCGGTTAAACACCATTTCGGCTGAATGAAATCACTTTTGTTTTTGTTTATGCAGCCCTAGCTATACCTCCCCTGACTGTATCTGACAAAAATGGTTTCATTTTCAATCAGACTTTAACGTGCTTTAGACATTTTAATCTCCTGCTCTGTATATTGAACTTTACTCACACACAGGAGGCTCCTGCAGGGCCTAGGACACTATTAACAGAACAAGAGATAATAAATTCTAGATTAACCCAAATGTACACGTTGTGAACAAACCAAAACGTAAACAAAACCTGGCATTTGCGCTATATGTCTGTCCAACCGTAATTCACCTCTTTCATATTAAATGCACCCCCCCTTATTATATATCATTTTATTCAGGGGAAACATGGCTTCCATTTAATATCAAATATTTAGCTATGAAACATAATTTAATATGAACAAATGGGAGAAAAAAGAAATTGTGTTATTTGTTTAGTTCTACATGACATTTTAACTGTCAATGTCATAATACTGTTTGCTTTTACTGCAATAAAATACACATATTTGTATTCAGCAAAGTCCCACGTGTAAAACAGTACCCCCTATGTACAGGTTTTTATGATGTTTTGGGAAGTTACAGGGTCAAATATAGCACGTTACATTTGAAATTGAAATTCGCCAGATTGGTTACGTTGCCTTTGGGACTGTATAGTAGCCCAGGAATAAAATTTACACCCATAATGGCATACCATTTGCAATAGTAGACAACCCAAGGTATTGCAAATGGGGTATGTCCAGTCTTTTTTAGTAGCCATTTGGTCACAAACATTTGGTCACTAAAAGGAAATAGTCGGTTGAGTTGTGCCGAAACCGATGTATGCTGTAGGCCGGTAAATAAAGTGGGCTTACATAGAGAAAATAAAGTTAATGGGAGTGGAGGGTGGGGCTGTTCGTCTAGACCAACGAAGGTAAGTGAGGGAAAGGGGGGAGTCCCTTAAGTAGGTCTATAGCCCCTCCGACAACTTCAGGCCATGCCTTCCAATTTGTGTTCGGGGCATTCTCATATGATATGGAATACTCTGGTGAAGAGAAATACAATAAAAGGAAATAGTCGGTTGAGGTGTGCCGAAACCAATGTATGCTGTAGGCCGGTAAATAAAGTGGGCAAAAAGAGAAAAGCAAAGTAACCATTTATTCAGCAAACATAAGTACATATTACATATTAAGTAGACATCTTAATGAGAGCCCTCCTAATCTCTTGGACTGGGTGTGGGATGTAGGTGGCATAAGCTGAGGACTTCCAGCGACCCAGTGTCTTTTTTTTTGTAAATTCTTTATTTTCAAGGTTTTGTAATCGTTAGGGTTGGGATACAGAAGGTAAGATAGGGTCTTGTGATCGAGTTCATAGAAATTACATGACAACATTTGGTTATGACATTCATATGTTTGAAGCCTGTTTGGTGTGTTGCGTTTTCTATGTTTTCTATGAGGTGTTTCTTGGGTATTGCTCTATGCATAACCATTGTTACAACACAAGTTCTAATGGTTGGGGATAGGGTACAGAATAGAAAGGTTGGGGTTAGGGGTTCCTAGTGGGGTCTTCTCCGCCCCCCCACTCGTTTAGTTCTCTTTCTCACCTTTCCCCTCAGCTCTCCCACCCAGCTCCGTGTTCGTTTTATCCCCTTGTGGGGTTTCTGCTGGCAGTCGTTCGGGAGACTGGGGTGTGGGAGGAGGGGAGTGGAGGGCAAGCCTGCTTGCCTGTTTGGATTCCATCTCCTGTTAGTTCTGGAGGATGGTTCCCGCCTTTGCGTGGGTGCCGTGTGGTGGTGCTCTCAGGTATCTAGTACTTGTGGTTTTGCTTATTTGTGCAGGCGTACGGCGGTCTGCCGGCCTGTGGGAGGTGAGTGTTCTTTGTAGTGCTTTTGTGGTTGTGAGGACTATTTCCCCTGGTTGCCCCTGTTCGTGGTGGTTGTGTGTGCGAATGTCCTGTTTGGGGCTAGTGTCCGTGGGGTGGTCCTCGTGTGCTTTTGGGCGGGGCGGTGAAGGGGGGGGGATGGGGGGGACGTGGGTATGTAGTAGTTGATTTCTTACATGGGTTGGTTCAGTGGGGGGGGTTGCTCCCCTTCCGCGCCGGCGGGGTCGGGGTCCCAGGTAGGGAGGTGAGGGTGGGAGGGGGGAAGGGGAGTAAGATGAGGAAGGGGTGTCTGCTCGCCGAGTCCTTCAGGCTGGTTTGCGTCTGTTTCTTCGGCGGCGGTTTTGACGTGTTTGAGTTGGTCGTCTTGTGATAAGGTCTGTGTGGGGTATTTGCTTCAGCTCGCTGGGTCCGCGTGTAGGTTTGCCTGATTCATGTCCCAAGGGTCCCAGGTGCGGTGGAACGCTCTGTATGTGTCATTTACCTGTGCTGTTAGTTCGTCCAGGTTTCTTGTTTCTTTGATTTTGTTTATGATGGTTGAGATTGTTGGGATTTTGGGGTCGGCCCATAGGACCCAGTGTCTTAATAACGTGAGCTGGTATGTCTTGGCTAGAGACCGCTCCGATTCTGAAGGAGTGCCCCGAGTAGTTACTAGGATTTAAACCAAGTCTGGTGATAAGCATCCGGACGTAAAGCATGAATTTTGCCGTGGTGAGAATTGCATTGTGTATCAATAGTAGGGGTTTTGAGGGGTGTGTCGGTGTTGTGGCTAAGAAAACGTCCAGTGCTTTCACCGGGCACCAATTATTCCCTGTGGGGTAGTAGGTCATGTGAACCAGTTCCCCCATCTGACTTGTCTTAGTCTTAGGTAGGGTCAGGATGTAGTAGTCTGTATGTTTCGTGAGATACGACGTGAGGAGGCACCCTTGGCTATGGTGTTGGCCACTAATTGTGAATTCTCGTGTTCTAAGAAACCCATAAAAAGCTAGATATATGGCGGTTTTTATAACCGCGTTCGTATTGGGTTCAAATGGTGCCTGGTCGAGTAGGTTGGACAAGGATTTGAACATTCCAATGTCAATAGCCAATCTCTTGAGTGTAGCTGGGCCGTCTGCTTTTGCTATGCCCTTCAGTAGGGTTCGGATGGGGTAAGAGGTTAAGAACCCTTTGTGGTTAGGGAAGGAGCACTACATGTGGTGTTGTATCCCCGTGAGGTAAAGCTTAATAGTGTTATGTGAGAATTTAAGTTTAAGGTGGCAAAAAGATGCAAAAGCTATCAGTGAAGAAACCTCAAACCAGTTGGCTAGGTGATGGTCAGACATGAATCGTTTGTACAAGTGAAAAGCTCTGTGATATGCGTGTTGAGTGCTGGTGGATAAAGCTAATTTAGTGAGAGCGTGGCTGTGCTGAATTATTTCATCTACTCCATGATAAGGTCTTGGAAAGTTGGCGCTGGGGTTGCCACATGAGCTGCCGAGGGTAGGGACAGTCTGAAAGCCTGAAATTGAAAGCGAGATAGCTGGTCAGCTGTCGTAGTGTATATGCCGGGAACATGAGAGCATACAATGTGGAAGTGATGGGTAGCTGCCAGCCATGTCAGTTTCCTAAGGAAGTTCATAATTGCCAAGGAGGAAGAGCGACCCTTGTTGATAATGTGGCATATTGCCAGGTTGTCAGAGAAGCAGCGTACGGACTGCCCTTCCCATAACCTACACCAAGTGACAGCTGCAGCAACTATCGGGTATACCTCAAAGAGGGCTGAGTTAGTGTGAAACCCCTCAATGCCCTGTGTTTCTGTTGGCCAGGTCCCCCAGAGCCATTCCGTGCCGAAAATGGCCGCATATCCCACAATATCCTGCGTCTGTCCAAATGACAGGTGACCGTGAATCAATCTGTGGGAGGAACATGCTCCTACCATTCCAGTCTGAGAGGAATTTGTACCACATCTGGAGGTCAGCGGTTGCAAAACAGTCCAAGGATATGCGGGCATAGTCGTTGGCGAAGGTGGGGAACAGGGCGAGTAGCCTGGAAATGAAAGCCCTGCCCTGGGGGATTATGCGCATGGCGAAATTTAGTGAACCCAAAAGTGATTGTAGTTCTTTACGGTTGCAAGACCCCCTGTGCATGTAGTGGCTAATGTCGTGTAGGATGTGATCAATCTTTATTATAGGGAGGCTGGCCATCATTGTTGATGAATCCAGCAGAATACCCAGAAAGTTTATGATTGTGTCTGGTCCTTCGGTTTTAGTGGGTGACAAGGGGACACCAAGTGAGGTGAATAGCTTGACAGCTTTGTCTAGACTACATGGGGGATTGGCATTGGCTTCGATGAACAGAAAATCATCTAAGTAGTGTATCACATTTGGGCACCTGCAGGTATTAAGGAGGAGCCAACACAAAGCTTCTGCGAACGTGTCGAAAATCCTTGGACTACTCTTGGCCCCAAAAGTGAGTTTTGTGAAAAAGTAGTAGGCGTCTTGCCACTTAATGCCATGCAGGTGCCACAAAGAGGGGTGTATAGGTAACAATTTAAAAGCATTGACAATATCCGTCTTGCTAAGCCAGGCCCCCAACCCTGCTGATCTGATAGCTGCAATAGCGTGGTCAATAGTGGAGTAAACTCTTCAGATGGAATCAATAAGTTTAGGCTGGGGATGGCTGAAGAGTGGGGTGCGAATAGGTCAATGATAAGCCTTAGTTTCTCAGAATTTTTGCTGGAAGCCAGCCCGATAGGGTTAGTTCTCCAGCTGGAAAAGGGGGGGTTACAAAAAGGCCCGATGACAAATCCCTGGTCCACTTCCAGTTGTAGCAAGGTAGTGACTGCAGTAGGGTTATTAGTGGTTGATTGCAAATTGTGACACTCTAACACCCCTGTTGGCATGTAATGAGCCCTGTATGAAAACCCTGGGTGAGACCTGTGCATAAAAATTCCACCAGGTGTTTGGAGGGGTGAGTGGACAGCATATGTTCAAGTACAGGAACGTTCACTGGAGACAAATAAGGTTTCTGGAACATTTTATTTGGGCACATAGATTTCGCATGTGCCCGGAAACAATGTGAGCATACGTGTAATAAGCGGCAGGCGCTGTAACCGCAGGAGCCCTCATTGAAGTTATTGCAAATTTGAGATTTGCCTAGGTACACTACTGGACGACCCTTTGTCTCTGGTCTGTTTCTCAGCCTTTTTACATCGAGCTGGGGGGGGGGGGAGGTAGGGGTGAAGGTTGTATGGGCCGGTTGTGGAGCAGGTCAGCCGTGGACCGGCATGTAGCATACTCATGGTGTGACGTCAGGAAAGTGCCGCGTCTCACCGGAAGTGACGTGACGCAACAGGAAACCGGAAGCAAAAGATGCCGGCGAGTATCCCAGCTGTTCGTCTAGACCCTGTGGAAAGTGGGGAGTCCCTTAAGTAGATCTATAGCCCCTCCCACAACTTCAGGCCATGCCTTCCAATATATATATATATATATGATCTAAGTATATTATTATTTTGTTTTACACTTATTTTAATTAATTTGATTTGATTTCCAGCCAGCAGGGGGACTAACTGTCATTACAGTTAGTCCCCCTGCTGGCAATGCAGCAGGCAGCTAACCCGGCCATGTGATTGTGAGGTCCTCGCAAGGACCTCACTCTCACATGGCCGGGGGGCCCCCAGGTGGATGGACGTGGGATCGCCGGCGACCGGGTAAATAATAAAAAAACGGAGGGCGTACTATTACGCCCGGCGGCGTTTAGAACCGCTTAGTATTTAGGAAGGCTGTGCAAGTCACATGCAGGAAGTTGTGACTAGAGTACCACAAGCAAAGTGATTTAACTGCTAAATAACAGAGAATTGAACAGTGAGACTGCATGGGCATTGTCTATACACCAAAACTACTTAATTAAGCTAAAGTTGTTTTGGTGCCTAGAGTGTTCCTTTAAGATTATTATATTCCCTTTAAGTCTTGCTATACCCTCATTAGTTAAAGAACCCTCAGAAAATTGATATATTGATCTATATAAACATATACATATGTAGAAAATCTCACGAACATATGACATTGATCGAAAATCAATTCATTGTAATTTAAGTCATACTTTAACCCCTAAATGACCAAACTTCTGGAATAAAGGGAATCATGACATGTCACACATGCCATGTGTCCTTAAGGGGTTAAACAAATGTTATACACAACACAAATACTACAGGCATCTAAAAGTACACACAATTACCCTCACACAACCCATTGGCAGGAAAATCAAAATGCAATATTAGGTGTTGACTGACGGAATACAATATATTCCAGGGAAGTAGCAGCAGATAAATTAATGGAATCCAGGCGTACTGTTGGTTTTTGTTTTTTTTACCAAGTTCCATTCCATAATTTGAGGTTTTCAAACACACATTCACATAAAGGAAAAAGGTGCATTCCGATGCAGCTAAACGCTTTCCACTTAACTATACTTGCCAAATCAAATATAATTTATTTTTAGTAAATGATTCAGAATTTCATGTTTGTTCATTTCTAATATTAAGACTGTCATGGGAATCACGCTGGAAAGAGCAAAGCCTGAGGCAAAAACACTACACATATTTGTCTTGTACTGCGAACAGAAGTCACAAACGATACATGACTGGCAATGGTTTTATTTAATTATGCAGTATGCATCACATAAAAGAACATGTTAAAGGTGTATGTCCACATGACAGCCTAGACAACAGATTCCACACATGGAATTTACTAGCCCCTTGAAATATTTCAATGATCACAAGACTATTTCTATAAAAGCAAAAGTGCCCTGTGCAAAAGGCGCTTCTTATTTAGTGAATGTTGTAAATTAGCAGCTACCACACAATGTGAGTCTCTCATTGACTACACATAAAACAAATCGATATACAAAAGTGAACTGGGTGGTCAGAACTACCACAGTGCAAACAGTGGAGCGCTTAAAAAAACCTTACCCTTAAATAATAAGGGATATTTATACAGTAATTTTCTAGATGAAAATAAGAAATATAATATAGTGTAGTATTGAAATTGCCCAAGTGTGTGAATAAATCTATAGGTCATACATTTATTTTCCAAATAAAAGCAATAAAATCAATACCATAACAAAGTCTTAAAGTGCTCCTCGGAGGAGGAGGATTTGGAGCACCTTAAGACTTTGTTATAGTATTGATTTTATTTGGAAAATAAATATAGTTATTTTAATATGCCTACTCTGGTAACTTTAATTCCAGCTACTTTTTAAGCTCAAGAAGAATTGTGTCCCCTTTAGTGACACATATGCTGGCTATCAGGGCTGCCACCAGAAATTTTGGGGCCCCTGACAAAGCACAAGTTCTTCCCCCCCTCCTCCGGCCCGCTCACGAGTCCATCCACAGGACTCCTACCTAGTTCGCTGACAATAATGCAGGACTGAATGTAGTGTGTATAGTGGAAGTGAATTAGAATGTGTGTAATGGATGTAGTGTTTGTGTGTATTAGATGCTGTTTGTGTAGTGAATGTGGAGTGTGTGTTTGTGTAGTGGATGCAGTGTGTATAGTGAATGCAGTGTGTGCCAGTGTAGTGAATGTAGTGTGTGTACAGTGATGTAGTGTGTGTTTGTGTAGTGGATGTAGTGTTTGTGTGTACTAGATGCAATGTGTTTAGTGAATGCAATGTCTGTAGTGGATGTAGTGTGTGTATTAGACGCAGTGTCTCTGTATAGTGAATGCAGAGTGTTTGAATGTGTGGTGGATGTAGTGTGTGTACTTTGAATACAGGATGTTTGTGTAGTGGATGCAGTGTGTATAGTTAATGCAGAGTGTATGTTATTGTAGTGAATGCAGAGTGTGTATCAGTGTAGTTAATGCAGAGTATGTGTCAGTGTAGTGAATGCAGAGTGTGTCTTAGTGTAGTGAATGCAGAGTGTGTGTCAGTGGAGTGAATGCAAAGTGTGTGTCAGTGTAGTGGATGCAGTGTGTCAGTGTAGTGGATGCAGTGTGTCAGTGTAGTTAATGCAGAGTGTGTGTCAGTGTAGTGGATGCAGTGTGTCAGTGTAGTGAATGCAGGGTTTGTCAGTGTAGTGAATGCAGAGTGTGTGTTAGTGTAGTGAATGCAGAGTTTGTCAGTGTAGTGAATGCAGAGTGTGTGTTAGTGTAGTGAATGCAGAGTGTGTGTCAGTGTAGTGAATGCAGAGTGTGTCAGTGTAGTGAATGCAGAGTGTGTGTCAGTGTAGTGAATGCAGAGTGTGTGTTAGTGTAGTGAATGCAGTGTGTTAGTGTAGTGAATTCAGAGTGTGTGTCCGTGTAGTGAATGCAGAGTGTGTCAGTGTAATGAATGCAGTGTGTCAGTGTAATGAATGCAGTGTGTCAGTGTAATGAATGCAGAGTGTGTGTTAGTGTAGTGAATGCAGAGTGTGTGTTAGTGTAGTGAATGCAGAGTGTGTGTTAGTGTAGTGAAAGCAGAGTGTATGTCAATTTAGTGGATGCAGTGTGTTAGTGTAGTGAATTCAGAGTGTGTTAGTGTAGGGAATGCAGAGTGTGTGTTATTGTAGTGAATGCAGAGTCTGTGTGTGTGTTTACTAGTGTATGCATGTTGTATAAATGGAGCATTTTCCCCTCCCCACATTAAATCTAATACATGTTATTCCCCCCTCCCTGCTTCTTACCTGGTCCAGGGAGGGGGGAGATTCCATCTCTGGTGGTCCAGTGGCATGGTGGGCCTCCCGGCTCCCTGTATTTGCAGAGGGAGCCCAGCAGACTGCAGCTGTACTTTACAGATCTTCCCTCTCTCTAAATCCCGCGAGCGTGACATGCGTGCTGCGCGGAGTGTTGCCATGGTAACCCGTGGCAACGCTTTGACGGACGCATGTCTCACGGGAGTTAGAGAGAGGGAAGAGCTGTAAAGTACAGCTGCAGTCTGCTGGGCCCCCTCTGCAAGTATAGGGAGCCGGGGGCCTTTGGCTGCACATATATATAGTGATCATCGCTTTATATATGTGCAGAGAGGGAATGTGGAATTATAAAGCACCTATCTAGCTGTCAGATTGAGGCTTGCTTCCCCCTTTCGTTAGTTCCACTAAAATAATGGATGTTGTAGGCACTCTATACAAGAGCCAGTGAGCTTGTCCACACCAGTGAGCGCATGCTTACAGGGTTCCATCTTACCTGTCCACCTGGCACCTGCTTCCTCTTCCACAGCTGCATTTCCCTCCCAGGCACCCCTTTTGTCATGCACTTTCACATGAAATGCCTGCGCGCACTTGTGCCTTTGAATCATAGGTTTCTCAGTGAGAAGCTCAATGAGTCTGACTGCCCATTCCCCAGCACATACTTTCAGGCTGAAAGTCTTTGCTGGGGTAAAAAGGAGAGGGCTTGCAAAGGCCTAAGGCATAAGAACTGCAGCTCTTGCAAGCTATTTTTGGATATAACCCCAATGCTGACATGAATTATTAAATGCATGCATATTTTGATTGGGAGTATATCTACTGAATAGTGATTTATTTACTTATCAATTTTCATATGGAGTGTTCCTTTAACAGGTTTTTTTTTTTTTTAAGTCCGTTACATTTTACTTTACTTAAGGTGGTCCTAAAACGTTCTAAACACTGAATTGGAGTGAATTGAAACACTGAACAGTGGAATTTAGACAGCAACAATTGATTTCTTAAACATTTTCTAAGTCACAGCCTGGATATTTTAGCTTAAATTTAAAGGGAACTTATGGTGCCAGTGTCAGGATCGGGACAGGGATCCAACACGCAGAGTACAAAGTGTAGTAGGTACGTATACCGGACCTTAGAATGGCCGGACTTAACGTAAGGAGTAAGAAGAGAATGGTCAGAGACAAGCCGAGGTCGAGGGAATGAGAAGACAGGTAAGCGAGAGACAAGCCGGGTCAAAGGATAACGGAGATAAGCAGAGTGATACAAACAAGCCGGGTCAGAACCAAAGAGACAATAGACATACAAGAGCACTGAGTGACTAGACTGGCTAGAACCACGACAGGGCAATGAGCAAATGCAGCAAGCTCTATTAAATACCCCGGTTCTAGGAGGTAATCACGCCCCCGACGAGTCCTGGTTCGTGTTCAGGGTTTGAGTGACAGGTCGAGCCGGCTTGGCGTCATGACGTCGGCTACTGAGCGTCACGTCATAAAAAGGCGTGGATCCCTCGTGGCCGGCGTGTAACCAACCGGAGGAACCGCGAGGAACGGAGGAAACAGCCCTTCTGACCGGGAAAACGTCTAAGTCTCTCCTCTTATCAGAGGTAGAGACTAGAGGTACCCTGACAGTACCCCCCCCCCCCCTCAGAAACGCCCACCGGGCGGAAGCAAACGGGACGAGATGGAAAGCGGGAGTGATAAGCCCTGCGGAGGCGAGGAGCATGAACATCCTCCTGAGGTACCCAAGTCCTCTCCTCAGGACCATATCCCTTCCAGTCGACAAGATACTGTAACCTCCCTCGAGAAATTCGAGAATCGATGATGGAGTTGATCTCGTACTCCTTCTGACCCTCAACCTGAACAGAGCGAGGGGAGGAAACAGTGGAGGAAAATCTGTTGCAAATTAACGGTTTCAGCAAGGAAACATGAAAAGAGTTAGGGATGCGTAAGGCAGATGGAAGTACTAGACGATACGCAACCGGGTTAATACGAGCTAGGACCCTGTAAGGACCAATGTAACGAGGAGCGAACTTCATGGAAGGGACCTTTAAACTAATGTTTTTTGTACTCAACCATACCCTATCACCAGGAACAAAAACAGGAGCCGCCCTTCTGCGTTTATCAGCGTGTTTCTTGAACAACATGGAGTTATGTAAGAGAATTTGTCGAGTCTGATCCCACAACTTCCTCAGATTGGCAACATGAACATCAACCGACGGTACCGCTTGGGAAGGAGAGACCGAGGGAAGAATGGAAGGATGAAAGCCATAATTCATGAAAAAGGGGCTAGAACGAGTGGAATCACAAACAAGATTATTGTGTGCGAACTCTGCCCAAGGAATCAAACCGACCCAATCGTCCTGATGTTCGGAGACAAAACAACGCAAATATTGTTCAATTTTTTGATTAGTACGTTCAGCAGCTCCGTTAGACTGAGGGTGATAAGCAGAAGAAAAATTCAATTTGATGCCCAATTGAGAACAGAAGGATCTCCAGAAACGTGAAACAAATTGGGAACCTCTATCAGAAATAATTTCGGAAGGTATCCCATGTAAACGAAAAATTTCTTTAGCGAATATTTCCGCCAATTCAGGAGAAGTCGGAAGTTTAGGTAAAGGCACAAAATGAGCCATCTTAGTAAACCTATCGACTACAGTGAGAATAACAGTCTGTTTCTTAGAAATAGGCAAATCAACAATAAAGTCCATGGCCAAGCAGGACCATGGTCTCTCTGGAATGCCCAAGGGCTGTAATAGACCACATGGAAGAGTATGAGGTTGCTTAGTCTTAGTACAGATCTCACACACTGCAATGAAATCCTTAATATCCTTTCGTAAAGAAGGCCACCAGAAATCTTTAGAGATTAAGGAATATGTCTTGCGAATTCCAGGATGGCCCGCCACCTTACTCTCGTGGAAACACTGTAAGAGCTCCCTTTGGAGGTCAGGGGGAACGAAGTGTCTTGCCACAGGAGTCTGCCCAGGCGCCAGATGTTGCAACTTCATGATTCGGTCAAGCAGTGGAGAATGAATTTTAAGACTTGTGTTGGCGATAATATTGCACTTGGGGACTATAGAGGACAACACTGGCTCAGACACAGTAGAAGGTTCATATTGGCGAGACAAAGCATCGGCTTTAGAATTCTTAGAACCAGGTCTATAAGTGAGTACGTAATTGAAATGGGTGAGAAATAAAGACCAACGAGCTTGCCTGGAGGATAATCGCTTGGCCTCCCCAATATAGGACAAGTTCTTGTGGTCCGTCAAAATAGTAACAGGATGTAAGGTCCCTTCCAATAAATGTCTCCACTCTTTTAAAGCCATGATAACTGCAAGTAGTTCCCTGTCACCAATGTCATATCTGCTCTCCGGGCCAGATAGCTTTTTGGAAAAAAAACCACATGGATGTAATGGTTTATCCACACCTAACCTTTGGCTGAATGGCCTTGAGTCCCTTAGGTAAGGGCCAGTCTAAAATGGACTGGAGTTTATCCGGATCCATCTTAAACCCTTCCCCAGAAATCACATAACCAAGAAAGTTTGTCTGAGACTGATCAAAACTACATTTCTCCAGTTTGCAGTACAAGCCATGTTGAAGAAGTTTACGCAAAACCCTTCTGACTTGTCTGTGGTGAGTCTCAATGTCCCTAGAATGTATAAGAATATCATCCAGGTATACAATAACGCAGTCATGTTGAAACTCCCTAAGAACTTCATTGATCAAGTCCTGAAATACTGCCGGCGCGTTGCAGAGGCCAAAAGGCATTACGGTATACTCGTAGTGCCCATATCGAGTGTTGAACGCCGTCATCCACTCGTGACCCTGCTGAATCCTCACCAAGTTATATGCCCCTCTGAGATCTAACTTGGTGAAAATCTTGGAACCCTTTAAACGATCAAAGAGCTCGGTAATCAAAGGAATCGGGTAGGCATTTCTAACGGTTATTTTGTGCAAACCTCGGTAGTCAATGCAAGGTCTCAGCGTACCATCCTTCTTTTTAACAAAAAAAAAACCAGCCCCGGCAGGGGAGGAAGATCTCCTAATAAATCCTTTGTCTAGATTTTCACGAATATACTCCTCTAGGACTAAGTTCTCTTTGGTAGACAAAGGGTATACATTGCCCCTGGGGGGCATGGTACCAGGAAGTAGATTAATCTTACAATCAAAGGACCTGTGTGGTGGTAAAGTATCGGCCTTCTTTTTGTCAAATACCGCCTTTAAGTCCAGATACAGAGGCGGTATTTGTACTTCAGTAGGGTCGGTAGACTGATTGGATGCATTAACTATGCAAAGCGGTGAGACTTTCTGTAAACACTTCTCCTGACAATTCTGACCCCATGAGATTATCTCCCCTAATTCCCAATCAATAATAGGGTTATGTCTCTTTAACCAAGAATACCCCAGGACTATGGGAACAGAAGGAGATGAAATGAGTAACAGAGATATGTCTTCCTCGTGTAAAATACCAACAGTTAAGTTAACGGGTATGGTTTCACGGAAAATCACAGGCTCAACTAAAGGTCTACCATCTATGGCCTCAACGGCCAAGGGCGTCTCCCTTAACTGAGATGGAATAGTGTGTTTAGTGACAAAAACTTGGTCGATAAAGCTCTCAGCAGCTCCGGAATCTATCAATGCCACAGTCTCTACTACTCCCCCCTCTCAAGTTAAGGAAACGGGTAGCACAAGCCTATGATCTTTATAATTATGAGTAGAGGACAAAATAGAAACACCCAAGGCCTGTCCTCTAGAGAAACTTAGGTGCGAGCGTTTCCCGATCGATTAGGACAATTTAGGCGTAAGTGACCTCTGACTCCACAGTACATACACAGCCCCTCCCTTCTCCTGTACTGTCTCTCCTCTTCTGAGAGATGAGTATTGCCTATCTGCATAGGTTCTGGAAAAGGTAAGGTTTTGATCTCAGGGCTTAGAAATGAGGGAGCTAGTTTGAAGGAAGGTCTACAGGTTCTATCTCGAGTGTTCTGTCTCTCTCTTAAGCGTTCATCAATGCGAGCGATAAAAGAAATTAAATCCTCCAAATTCAGGAAGCTCTCTAGTAGCAACCTCATCAAGTATTACATCTGATAATCCGTTTAAAAATACGTCTATATAAGCCTGTTCATTCCACTTAACTTCTGCCGCCAAGGACCTGAACTCTAGTGCATACTCCACAAGAGTTTGGTTATCCTGTCTAAGGCGCAAGAGTAATCTGGCTGCATTGACCTTTCTACCAGGAGGGTCAAAAGTTCTTCTAAAAGCAGCTACAAAGGCATTATAATTATATACTAACGGATTATCGTTTTCCCACAACGGATTGGCCCATCTCAGAGCTTTCTCAATGAGTAAGGTGATAATAAATCCGACCTTCGCCCTATCTGTAGGATAGGAACGGGGTTGTAATTCGAAGTGGATACTGATTTGGTTTAGAAAACCTCGACACTTCTCAGGAGAACCACCATAACGTACAGGTGGGGTAATACGAGAGGAGGCACCTACAGTGGCTACCTCTAAACCTGAACTTACAGGGGAGATAGAATTATTACGCATCTCTTCTGGTGGGTTATTAGGACGAGATAATAACGCCTGTAGCGCTAAGGCCATCTGATCCATTCTATGTTCCATGGCGTCAAACCTAGGATCGGAAGGACCAAGCTGACTACTTGTACCTGCAGGATCCATTGGCCCTGTCGTAATGTCAGGATCGGGACAGGGATCCAACACGCAGAGTACAAAGTGTAGTAGGTACGTATACCGGACCTTAGAATGGCCGGACTTAACGTAAGGAGTAAGAAGAGAATGGTCAGAGACAAGCCGAGGTCGAGGGAACGAGAAGACAGGTAAGCGAGAGACAAGCCGGGTCAAAGGATAACAGAGATAAGCAGAGTGATACAAACAAGCCGGGTCAGAACCAAAGAGACAATAGACATACAAGAGCACTGAGTGACTAGACTGGCTAGAACCACGACAGGGAAATGAGCAAATGCGGCAAGCTCTATTAAATACCCCGGTTCTAGGAGGTAATCACGCCCCCGACGAGTCCTGGTTCGTGTTCAGGGTTTGAGTGACAGGTCGAGCCGGCTTGGCGTCATGACGTCGGCTACTGAGCGTCACGTCATAAAAAGGCGTGGATCCCTCGCGGCCGGCGTGTAACCGACCGGAGGAACCGCGAGGAACGGAGGAAACAGCCCTTCTGACCGGGAAAACGTCTAAGTCTCTCCTCTTATCAGAGGTAGAGACTACAGGTACCCTGACAGCCAGGAAGACAAAGTTGTTTTCCTGGTGCTATGGCTCCCCCCTCCCTTGCTGAATGGTGCACTTGATATTTCTAATATCCCTCTGTGCTGGTTTTGGATCTGCCTCCACTCCTCCCTCGCCGGCGAGATCTATAGTGCATGCGCTGTGCTCGCATTAGGACTTGCCCTATAGGAAAGCATCATACACTGCTTTCCTATTGGGGTGATGCTGGATGTCCTCATGCATAGCGTCAGTTAGGCAACCGGAAGTTCATCTAGTGGCTGTCTCATAGACAGCCACTAGAGGTGGAGTTAACCCTCAAAGTTAATTATTGCAGTGTATTAAATGAGCTGAAGTGATCTGAGAGGTGTCTATAGTGTCCCTTTAACAATATGGATTACAATACACTACAATGGCTTTTCCTAATCATGATATTTCCATATCCTTAAAACATACTGAAAAAAATAGATTATTATTAGAGCTGATTTACTGAAAAGGAAATTATACCCTTACAGATGACATGCCAACTATAATGACAGTATAAAAACACATTTGGCACACACCTATACAACATGAGAGAGGCACACTCATCAGTCCTGCTGAATGCACACAGAGTAAGGGAATTATTCACTAAAAAGTGAAATGCAGAGAACTGAGAAATTATTTATAAATTTCAGGCCAAAATAGAAGATTTGAAAAAAATAATCTGAATTATAGTTAGAGATTCTGTTTGTTCCACAGGTCTGGCTCATTTACTGAGATTGTCATCATGATAGCTCTTAGCCCAGGCTTCCAAAAACTTCCCAGGCCCTCCATATGTTGCTGAACTACACTTCCCATGATTCCATGAATTAAATATATAGGCTGATAATCATGGGAGTTGTAGTTCAGCAACATCTGGAGGGCAAGAGTTTGGGGAAGCCTGTCTTAGCAAATGAGTGCCTCCCTGCAAGACAGGCTGTAGTAGTTATGGTGCTTGTAACAAGCATGAGGGGGACAATCAGGTGGCACCCGATGGGCATGTGTCATCTGCAGCCTTTTAACAGCATGACCAGGTCCCTCTCATATTGGAAGCGCTGGTAGGAAGTTAGAGCCTGTCACTTCCTCCCAGCTAACAGACAATAAACCAAATGTGTGGGGAAGGAGTAGAGGGGCATGACCTGGAAAGCCAGCCTTTGACTCCCAACAGACTCAACCAACTAGAGCCCTGAGAAAGACACCCTCCTGCACCCAGGGCCGGACTGGCCCACCAGGATACAGGGAAATTTCCCGGTGGGCCACGGCACCTGGGGCTGGGCTGACAGCCCCATTCATCACTGGCCAGGCTCCTGTAATCCCGGCCGGCCTGAGCAGTGCGGCCGCACAGAGCCCCATGGGAGCAGCTCGCACATGGCCGGCCGGGATTGGAGAAAAAAAGATATATTTTGCAGCGGGGGCGGAGCTAAGCGGTCGGCGGGGGCGGGGCTAAGTGGCAGGCGGGGTCCCTGGTAATTGCAGCATGGGAATCAGGAAGGAGTCCCTGCTTCCCCAACAAGCAGTCTCCAGGAGCTCCAAGCAGGAGGTAAGAAGCAGGTCAGTGTGTATGTGACTGCCTGTGAGTGTGTGACTGTCTGTGTATGTCTGACTGTCTGTGTGTGTTTGACTGCCTGTGAGTGTGTTACTGTCTGTGTATGTGTGACTGTCTGTGTGTGTGTGACTGCCTGTGACTGTCTGTGTATGTGTGACTGTCTGTGTGTGTTTGACTGCCTGTGAGTGTGTGACTGTCTGTGTATGTGTGACTGTGTGTGTTTGACTGCCTGTGTATGTGTGACTGTCTGTGTGTGTTTGACTGCCTGTGAGTGTGTGACTGTCTGTATATGTGTGACTGTCTGTGTGTGTTTGACTGCCTCTGAGTGTGTGACTGTCTGTGTATGTGACTGTCTGTGTGTGTGACTGTCTGCCTGTGTGTGTGACTGTCTGCCTGTGAGTGTATGACTGTCTGCTTATGTGTGTGTGTGTGTGTGTGTGTGACTGTCTGCCTGTGTGTGTGACTGTCTCTGTGTGTGTGTGTGTGTGTGTGTGTGTGTGCGGCTTTCTGTGTGTGTGTGTGTGGCTGTCTGCCTGCCTCTGTGTGTGGATGCCTGCCTCTGTGTGTGTGGATGCCTGCCTTTGTGTGTGTGGATGTCTGTCTCTACCAAACCCTATCTCCCATCAAATCATTATCAAGAGAGAAGACTAAATGAATAAAAGCAATAAGAATATGGAAAATTGATTAAATGTACTCTTAAAGGAGCACTAGAGTGCCAGGAAAACAAACTCGTTTTCCTGGCACTATAGGGTCATTAGGTCCCCCCCACCCTCGTGGCCCCCCTCCCGCTGGGCTGAAGGGGTTAAATCCCCTTCAGCCACTTACCTTTCTCCAGCGCCAGGCTCCCTCGGTGCTGGAGAACTCTCCTCCCACTGTCAACGTCAGCTCCGACTGCGCATGCGCGACAAGAGCCGCGTGCGCATTCAAACCGCCCATAGGAAAGCATTACTCAATGCTTTCCTATGGACGTCCAGCGTCTTCTCACTGTGATTTTCACAGTGAGAACCGCGGAAGCGCCCCTAGCGGCTGTCAGTGAGACAGCCACTAGAGGCTGGATTAACCCTCAGTGAAACATAGCAGTTTCTCTGAAACTGCTATGTTTTCAGCTGCCGGGTTAAAACTAGAGGGACCTGGCACCATCATTAAGCTGAAGTGGTCTGGGTGCCCAGTGGCGTACACATGACCTATGGGGCCCCGGTGCGAAAATTGATCCGTGGGCCCCCCCCCCCCCCGCACGCTTACTCTGCGCAGGCCGGGGCCGCAACACATGGCGGCGGGCACCTGGTCGCAGGTGTTGCAGGGTTGCGACCCCTGCGACCGCGGTATGTACACCAGTGCATGCAGATGCACACACACTTAACCCCTTAAGGACCAAATTTCTGTAATAAAAGGGAATCATGACATGTCACACATGTCATGTGTCCTTAAGGGGTTAAAGGACCACTACAGACACCCAGATCACATCAGCTCAATGAAGTGGTCTGGGTGTCAGGTCCCTCTAGTTTTAACCCTGCAGCTAAAAGCATAGCAGTTTCAGAGAAACTGCTATGTTTCACTGAGGGTTAATCCAGCCTTTAGCGGCTGTCTCACTGACAGCCGCTAGAGGAGCTTCCGCGATTCTAAGACACAACGTCCATAGGAAAGCATTGAGCAATGCTTTCCTATGGGCGGTTTGAATGCGCGCACGGCTCTTGCCGTGCATGCGCATTCGGAGCTGAGCGGCGGAGGGATCCCCAGCGCCAAGGGAGTCCGGCGCTGGAGAAAGGTAAGTGCTGAAGACACACACACTCTCATGAACAGACGCATACACACTAGCTAACAGACACACACATTTACTGACAGAGACACACTCAGCGACAGACATACATACACACTCACTTACAAAACATACACTCTCACTGACAAACACACACTCACTAACAGACATCAAACAGACTCACTAACACAAACAGTAACACACTCACTAGCAGACACACACTCACTGACACTAACACTAACACACGCTAACAATCACAGTAACACATTCACACACAGTAACACACTCACAGTAACACTAACACACACACTAACACTCACAGTAACACTAACACACACACTAACACTCACAGTAACACTAACACTCACAGTAACACTAACACACACACTAACACTCACAGTAACACTAACACACACACACTAACACTCACAGTAACACTAACACACACACTAACACTCACAGTAACACTAACACACACTAACACTCACAGTAACACTAACACACACACACAGTAACACTAACACACACACACAGTAACACTAACACACACACTAACACTCAGAGTAACACACACACTAACACTCAGAGTAACACACACACACACACACACACACTAACACTCACAGTAACACACACACACACACACACACACTAACACTCACAGTAACACACACACACACACACACACTAACACTTTTTTTTTTCTATTTATTTAATCCCCCCAGCCTCCTTACCTTTTGGAGTGCTGAGGGGATTCCCTGGGGTCCAGTGGTGCTGCTGGGCTCCTGGGGGTGGGGGGGGCGGTCACCCGGCAGGCAGGCAGGCTGGCCGGCGCGCGAGGGAGCACTTTCCCCTGAGTGCTTCCTCTTCAGCTCCCTCGCGCGCCGCGTACTGATACCGGCGCCGGAAGATGACGTCATCTTCCGGCTCCGGTATCATTGCGGTGCGCGAGGGAGCTGAAGAGGAAGCACTCAGGGGAGAGTGCTCCCTTGCGCACCAGCCAGCCTGCCTGCCCGCCGGGTGTAAGCAGGGCCAGCCTCGGGGGGCCCGGAGGTGGCCGGCTCCTGGGCCCCCAGGAGAAGAGGCTGGCCCAGAGCGTACATACCGGGTCGCAGGGGCGGCCGGGCCCCTTGGTGGGCCGGGCCCGGTCGCAGCCGCGACCCCTGCGACCCTGGTATGTACGCCACTGTGGGTGCCTACAGTGGTCCTTTAAGACATGAAAAGGTTTGTGGTTTTTGTTACAATTACAATTATTTATATAGCAACAACATATTCCACTGTGCTGTACAATATTTAAAACAAGACAAACAATTAGTTCTAACTAAACATGTTTCACATACTAAAACAGAAGTTAACATTCTAAAGTGTTGAGAGGTAAATAGAAGAGGGAAGTGATGGAATCAAATGATTTCTATAGTCCTGAAAGGATCCGAGCGGTGTTTGGGATGAAGGAGCACAGCAGATGGGAGACAGCAGAGGAAGTATATCAGGGATAAGGATTTAAGGGGTGAGCTAATGGGCTTCTCTAAATAAATGTGCTTTTTAGTATTTTTGGAAGCACTGCAGAGGTGAGAAGAGTTGAATGTGGCGTGGGAGGGCAATCCTAAAAGATGTGGAAAAGTTCTGCAGGTGCAGTACAAGAACGGGACGGTAACAGGTCACTGTTGGAGCGAAGTGGGCAGGTTGGGACATATCTGCTTTTACGGGAGGAAATATAAGCAGGGTCACAGTTATGTAGAGCTTTATAAGTAAGCATGATAAGTTTAAACCAAATCCTCAAAGAAACAGTAAGCCAGTGCAGAGACTCACAGAGGAGTAAGGTTTGAGAGTTGTAGGCCGTAAGGTAGATGAGGCTGTAGAGTTGTTCATTAGGGACTGCAGAGGGGCCAACTTTTCAAGCCAATATATAATCATGGCTGGAAACAACAAAAGCATGGACAAAAATTATGGTCACATCATGAGTGAGAAAGGGGGCGAATGCGAGAAATGTCTTTAATGTGAAAGGATTTGGTGATATATTTTTTATTTAAGGGGTGAAAGAAAGGTCAGAGTCAAAGAGCACACCAAGACAACATGCCTTCATGGCAGAGGTTATAATAGCTCTGCTGACCTGATGTTAAACAGGGACAGATATAGCCTTAGATGGAGGAAAGACGTGGAGTTTTGGAGTCTTGGAGAGGTTGAGCTTTAGGAAAGTCATTCAGTCAGAGACAGAGGATAGGCAGTCAATGACAGGACCCAGCAGATCGGGGAGAAAATTGAAGAGAGCAGAGTTAGATATGGCAGTGTAAATTGAGAAATGAAGAGGTCTTAATACAGAGCCTCGAGGAACTCTAAGTGAGAGAGATACAAAAGAGGAGAAGGAACCAGAAAAGGAGACACTTAAGGAGCAGTTAGAAAGGTAGGAAGAGAACCAGGAGAGCACAATTCCACGAGTCCAATGTTGCAAAGGATGAGGAGGAGAAGCAGTGGTAAACAGTGTTGAAAGCAGCAGAAAGATCAAGAAGAATAAGAAGGGAAAAATGGAGTTTGAATTTTACAGTCACTAAGTCATTAATCACTTTAGTCAGGGCAGTCTTTGTATTGGGAGCAGATGCCAGATTGAAGTGGGTCAAGTAAGGAGATGGAGTTTAGATGTTTATCCTGAAAACTGAATATACACAAACATTTCAAGTAGCTTGGAAAATTAGTAAAATAGATAGGACAATAGCTAGGCAAAAATTCAAGAGAATGCTGTTTTAGTAAAGGAGTGATCAGTCCATGTTTGAAGGACAAGGAAAAGTTGCCAAACGGAAGGTACTGAAGATTTTAATCAAAGACAGGACAGTTGCATTATGAGAGAGATTGAGCAAGGTGTGAGGGAATGGGATCGAGGGGACATTTGGTAGGACAGGAATAAAGGAGAAGCACAGAACCTCCTCTTCAGAGAATATACTAAATGCAGAGGAAGAGGCCAGGTGTCAGTTAGTTGAGGGGAGAAGCAAGCGAGATGATTTCTTTTGGGTGTTGTCAATCTTTTCTGTGAAATAGGGTTCACAATTGACATCAGTGAGATTAGTAGATGGTTGCAGGCGATGTGCATTAGTGAATTAAATGTTTGAAAGAGACACTTTAGGTAGCACAAGAAGGTGGAGTTGACGGCGGTGCGGTATGTTTGTATGGTGAGAAAGGGCAGAGATTTAGGACAGCTGGGAAATTAGTAGATAGATGGTGGAGGTGAATTTAAAGTTTAAAAAGCATTTTGGGTCACGCGAGATGGTGAGGATGAGGGAGGTGAAGCACATTTGTTTGTTGAGAAAGAGGATACAGCTGTAGGAAAGCAACATAAATTTATAGTGCAGGAAGTCAGCAATACTATTAGATTTCCTCCAGTAATGTTCCGCCACCCTCGAGCATCTTTGGAGGTATGAGGTGGATTTTGTATGCCAAGGTTGGCATTTAGTTTGGGCAGAGAGTGGACAGAGCTTATGTAGGATATCGTTATAAAGTGTAGTTTCTATAGAAGGACTTGTGGTAGATGACATGGGTGAGAGGAGAGGTTGGATATCAATGAAAAGCTACTGCAGATCAAGGGATTTCAGCTTGCATAGTCTATGTGTGATATGTGAGGGTGGTTGGGTGAGGAGCAATTTTCTGATCAGGAAGTAGTGATCAGAGAGTCGGAAAGGTGTGTTAGTGAAAAAAAGTAATAGAACAAAGCTTGGAAAAAAACAAGGTCTAAATTGTTGGCGGCTTGATGGGAAGGAGAATTAGTCCACTACTTGAGTCCCACAGAGGTAATCATAGAGAGAAATTTAGAGACCTTGAAGCTGGTTGGTGAAACTATAGTGATGTCAAAGTCTTCAAAAAGAATGGAGGGAATGCCAGAGGACAGGGAGTGAAGAAGCTAGTCGGAAAAGTGTTCCAGGAAGAGGCTGGAGAAGCCTGGAGATTGGTAGATAATGGCACTGCGTAATACGAAGAGGCGAAAATGGCAGATGGCATGCACATCAAAGGAAGAGAAAGAGAGTGAAGGTACAGAGAAATAAGCTGAAAAGTTCAATGAAGTGAGGGAAGGAGACCAACACTGCAATCTTTATGGTAACCAGGTCTGAACTGTTTAATGCAAACACTCCTCTGTGACACCTTCCCAATGTAAGTAGTCAAATTGTTCAATAACAGTATGGCTTCTTACCTGGGGTCTGCCTGCCTCCTTTCAGCCTGAAAGCTCTATTCACGGAGCTATTCATGACAGTTCAGGGCTTAGCCCACTGATTGAGAGCTATGAGCTGATGTTCTCAGCAAATAAGCTGGCCAAAGGGCTTAGCTCAGGAAAGCTGACAGAAGCTCCTCTCAGGAGCTTCCAGCTTTCACTTCTGACTGAGAGGAGGTGGAAAGCAGTGCCCAGTGTACCCCAGGTAAGAAGTTAAACCGTAACCAAACAGTTTGACTACTTACATAGGGTGGGTACCAGGACACTCCTGGTACCATAACAACTACAGTGCGCTCTATTTCCTTTAATTAGATTCAATGTATCTATGATCAGAACTTAAATTAAGAACAAATCACATCTTAAGTAAAAGTAACAAATGAACAGAGATAATTCTGCAAGGTTCAAATGTTCTCAGAGTATCCAACGTAATTTAATGAGCTCCTGCATCTGCTCATTATCTAATTATAAAATCACGAGTAGTGTGTAGTCCTTTGTGTTAGGCTCTGGATGCTGCTAATCTCTAGCACTTGCTATGGGGCTATTATATCGCCAAAATAAGCTATTGTATTTGTTATATATGCCATGGGCTATATAAAAGACTATATTATTATCCAAAGTCTAGTTTCTTTGCGGTTATGCTTTACACAACTAAATGAAATAATGCCACAGAGGCATACAACTAACTGATATTTTTAATAATTAATAATTGAACAAATCAAATAGCTTTAACTCTAGTATATTAGAGCCATATTTTTAATTGGCATTTTCCCTTACTGTACCATCAAGAACAAAAATAAATCCATTGAGGATAGAAAATGAAGATAAGCCATGTGCCAAATTGCAGCCCATTTATTAATATAATCTCTAATAGTTACAGTTGCATCGCAACCTCAATGCACAGATTGTGTTGATAGCTATACTATTTTGTAGCACTACACAAATATATGGGTGCAGGTTCTAGAATCACTGCATACAAAGGCATTTTACCTCTAGAGCTTTATCCCTTGGGCATATAAAAGTAGATTACATTGCTGGGTGTCCATTACTTCATGTAGCATACTATGCACTATGGAAGATTTAAAGGCAAGAGTACTTTTAAGTGACTATGCAATTTTACAGCACAATCCACTCCCTTAACCCTTTCTGGGTCAGAGGGGGGTGCACAGTGTTCCACTGGAATACATTGGGAGTTAGTGCATGGTTTATCAAAACAAAATCCTGCATCATCAGAAAAATTAAAAAAAAACATAATCTTAATTTATAAGCTACATAAATGCACATAAATGAGTGTGGGAAGTATAGGCTGGAAAATTAAAAGCCTCCATGCTTTCAATATGGTTTGCAGTCACAAATATCAAGAGCCCTAGAGCCTCTCTTAATGGATGTTTATGGTTCAACATGAACCTGTCAACTTGAAAAACCCCTGGGATGCAAAATCAATTTGTCGGTCAGACCCTAAAGGAGTCATAGACATTATAATAGAATGCACAAAATTCTTTGTCTCCGCATGTCCCAGACCAAGGACCAAGAATATAAAATATTAACATGTATGGTACTGGGACTCAAAGGAACACATATACCTTCCATGCTTTTTTACAATGATTTACATAATCTCCTTCCTGACAGTATTTTATATATTCACCTTCCCTGGCAATATATCCATTTTTGCTCAGAATAAAGATGGTCATGATTAGCATGTTAACTCCATATTTTTTCTACTAAGGCCTGCATCATCTATTTTTGTGATGCACCAACGGTGCTTCCTTCCCCTCCTGTAAGGGTTAAATAGGCCAAATACAAACATGTTTTGTACAGATGCCTATACCTTACATTACTGTTGTAGTTCACAAATGTTTCAGTCTGTAAATATGTTCTGCTTCCAAAGATACATGAATAGGAATTAGCATCATTTGCTACAAAGCATCTAAAGACATGTTGACAATTGTATTTTAATGCATCAATGGATGGGAGGAGAGGGACTTACCCAGGCGACAAAAGGCCTCTGTGGCAGCCTGTCTTATGTTCTGCATGATGGACACAGAGCGAGGGATGAGAGAAGAGACACAGAGAGAGGGAGATCGAAAGAGAGGCAGTCAGCTGTGTTCATCACTGCCTTAGCTCTAGCAACAGAGAGAGTTGGAAAGGAAGATATTGGTACGCAAGGCAGGAAAGAAATTGTAAATCGCTTCCCTGCACAGAATATGCCGGCTCCCGCAAGCGTAGATGAATTGGCTGATTGTCCAATCCGAGAGTGTTATTCAGACTCCTAGGTGCCTTCTATATGAACTGACCACGAGAGTGTAGAACGTTTTAACTTTTAAAAAGTCGTCCTTAGGATATTACCTAATGCTGTTTGTCATAACGGATTGCTTCTAAGCAGTGACTTGTGCAAACACTAAAATAGAGAAGACAAGGTCAATTTTCTCCCCCTGTGTTCATGCAGAGATTTCAGCTATGGTGGTGTACCAGTGTTGTGAGAATATTATATAGTAAACGGTAACGAGGCAGTTCAGGATTTAGTAGTCCCAAAAGTATAAACCTAATGTTCAAAAACATGGTCAAATTCTGGAGAGTTCCCAAGAATGCCTATTTATGACCAATATACTAGGACAAATTAAATAATGGAGGAAAATCTATTAGCAAACATAAGCTCCTGTAGAACGTTTGATAGCCAAAAACACAAGAGGCTTGCAAAGGTTTATAGGAATTAAGGTCAGGCATCATGCTTCAGGATGATCATGCAAAGGTAAAACTAAACTTTTACTTAAACTCAAACTTTTTACTTAAACTTAAACTCAATTGAAAACTCAACTAACTAAGGCCCATATTGTTTCTATGAATGAAAGTAAAATTAGTTAAGTAACTCACCTCCAGTTATCACCATCTATTATTACTGTCTAATGTTGGATGGCTAATGTCGATGGTCCCTTCTGCAGCAGCATAGTGGCTGGACTAAATTTAGCTCAAGCTATTAGTTGTCTTGGGTAAGGTGCTTAAAGTGCCACTTTTAAAGGACATAAGACTTTATATGCCATAAGGCAGAAAACAAAAGGTATGCTGCTCAGGAAGTAGTACAATAATTAGATGTAACCATGACACCTGAAGTGTATAAAATCTGCAAATTGTTTTGTCGGTAATAATTACTAGTGGCTAGTCTGAATGTTTTGGAGGACTTACTGTTGCTAGTAACATTTAATTCTCTGTTCTCTATGGTCTATATGGATTTGGAGAAGTATGTTATGTTCTTGTCTTGCCTAATTTGCACTCTCTCTCACTTGCTGAGCAGCATTTTGCATTTGAAATATAACAAAAGTTTTATTTCTTGTTTTAGTAAATCAATCTACATACTTCCAAACACTAAAAATGGAGAAAGAGTGACACTTTCCTTTTAACCCCTTAAGGACCAAACCTTTGGAATAAAAGGGAATCACGACATGTCACACATGTCATGTGTCCTTAAGGGGTTAAGGATGAAAGCAATCTCCAGTGAATTAGTTGTAGTGTTCTTAAAAGAGAGGGAGTATTCAAGGGATGTAGGAAATTCCAAAGGGGCTAATGGAGAATGATATAAGGTATGTACAAACTTAACATCGGAGAGAAAGAAGTACATGATAGGTAAAGAGGGTGAGAGCAGAGATATAAAGGAAGGGTAAAGAGAGGTAAGAAGGTGCATTCACGTGTTAGCCAAATAGCCAAGAACCTTCTGAAAAACCTTTTCCAATAAGCCAGCCAAGGGCCGGAGTAGTGAAAGTATAGGATCGTGTCTTTATAGCAATAGAGAGAAGCAGTCAAAACTTGTTCTGAGAGGCAGAGAGTTTGAAATTTTGCATACACACAAATCATCAGTTACAAACAAAGGAATGCTAGTTACTCACTAACTCCCCCTCTACCTTAGTAACACACAGTGAAAGTTTAATTACAAAATAATTATACTGCTAAGCAATTATACTGCTGAGCATACAGTTTTGACTATTAACCCTTCCATTGCCAGACAGCAAGCCTATCCGATATATCAATTAAAAAAAAATCTATGTCACCCAAAACGTAGAAACTTAGCTTAGGGACAAAGTTTGGTGGTACCAGATCCACCTTGGGCATGGACCATTATATCAGTTGGATTATACTGGCTGGCTAGCATTACGTAACTATATGTATATTTGCCGCACATGTGAGGGGAGAAAAGTCGGACGAATAGGTATAAAGTAGGAAAGGAGTGCCCAGATGCTCAAGAACACGAGTAGAGGTTGGATTTATGCTGAAAAATAGCTATAATATATCAAATAGAAGATTTACTGCCATTCAGGTAAGGGTCCCTAATGTTGTGACTTTCATCTGTCATGTAGTTGAGTGGTCAGCCTGTCCACATCTAAAGCATCCACTACTTTTGTAGATGACAGAATCTCTACAAAAATCACTGCAAAATCTCGTGGTCACTACTCTATCCTAATTCTCCTTGACCTTTCTGCGGCTTTTGACACTGTTGATCAGCAACAGCTTCTTCTCATCCTCCGTAATATCGGTCTACAAGATATTGCTCTCTCCTGGTGCTCCTCCTACCTCTCCCAGCGCTCTTTCAGTGTTTCTTTCTCTGGCTCTGCTTCTTCTCCCCAACTCCTCTCTGTTGTTGTCCCCCAAGGGTCAGTCCTTGGTCCCCTACTGTTCTCTATCTGTACTGCCTCCCTTGGCAAACTCATTAGCTCATTTGGCTTCCAATATCATTTCTATGCGGATGACCAAAACTGAAATTCTGGTCTTTCCACCCTCAAGAGTTGCTACTCCTGTGTCTGTTTCCCTCCAAGTCAACTGTGCTACCATCAGCTTCACCATGCAGGCTCGCTGCCTAGGTGTTCTCTTTGACTCCGACCTCTCCTTCACGCCTCATGTTCAGTCTATCGCCAAATCCTGCCGCTTCCATCTCAAAAACATTGCACACATCCGATCCTACTTAATGTCAGATGCGACTAAGGTGCTGGTCCATTCCACTGTCCTTTCTAGCCTTGACTACTGTAATGCGCTTCTCAGTAATCTTACATGCTCCCAACTTTTGCCGTTACAGTCCATAATGAATGCGGAGGCGAGGCTCATCTTCCTGTCTGCCCGCACCTCCCACGCCTCACCCTTCTATCAGTGCCTACATTGGCTTCCTGTAAGATATAGGGCTAATTTAAAATTCTGGTTCTTGCTTTCAAATCTCTACATAATGCTGCTCCCACCTATCTATCCTCCCTAATACACAAGTATGTCCCGTCTATGCCCTTACGCTCTGCTGAAGACTTACGTCTATCTTCTGTCCGTACTCCCACCTCTGATGCTCGCCTTTAAGACGTCTCAAGGGCTGCACCGTTGCTGTGGAACTCACTTCCCTCCTCTGTTAGATGCTCACCCAGTCTCCACTCCTTCAAAAAATCATTAAAAACCCACTTCTTCATAAAAGCGTATCAATTAAACTGTTAATAGCTCCCGACTAATTCCTCTCTTGCAACTATCATTAGTCTAATACTATCCTTACCTTTTGTATCACTTTACCCCACTCCATCTAGCATGTAAGCTCATTGAGCAGGGCCCTCAACCCCTCTGTTCCTGTGTGTCCAACTTGTCTGGTTACAACTACGTATTTGTTCGTCCACCCATTGTAAAGCGCTGCGAAATTTGTTGGAGCTATATAAATAATAACATAATAATAATAATAATAATAATAATGACAGTAACCAGAGTAGGAATACAGCCATTAGGCCACAACTCCCCAATAGCTCTATGAGCAATTTCTGCAGCTAGTTTATTTCCTGCCCTCTTGAGAGAGTCCAGGGGTTTGTATTAGTAAAAGTGCCCAAGGATCCACAGGAGACTTCAATCTGTGTTTTTTTATTTTTTTTATTTTATGTGATATGTTAACAGTCACCATGTGCTAAAATGACTGCTAGTGTTAAATGCCTATATCAAAAAATGCAGATATTTCATCTACTTCAACCAAATTCCTACAGTGAGACATAAAGCTTTTCAAAGAAAAACAACAAACCTTTTGAATTCTTCTGCTGGTCTCCATCAGATAAAGCGATAGATACTAGTACCATGCGCCATTGTAACTTGGTAGTGTTTGGTTGGTTGCCTTCTGCAGGGATTTATAGCAATGGCATATTAGTCGTGGAGCTTTTTGTGTAGCTGTACACTACTGGACTATATATAGTGAACAAAATGTGTTAGCCTTTTAGAAATGTATATAAAAAAAAAACATAGATCTGAAGTATGAATTAGGAGTGAAATTGTAAAAGTATTGAGCTGTGATATTCACTTTAATACCTCTGAAATGTTATCTATGAGTGAAATTGTAATAGTATTGAGCTGTATATTTACTTTATTAGATAGTGACATGCTCACTTGATAAAGTAAAGATAATTTCTTTTTTTTTTTTTTTTTTTTTTTTTTTTTTTAAATTCTTTATTTTTGATGTGCAGGAGATGACAGTTATGCTTGCAATGCCACAATAGCAATTACAAGCACTCCAAAAACACAGGTACATGGCATATGTAGATCAATTGCACATTTTTTAAAGATAATAAACAAAAGTAATAAAGATAGGCTTCATAGTCAGGTCTGGCGTTCATGGCTAAACAAGCTTTAACAAAATTGTCTAAAGTGTGATAATGCTTATGCTTGTACTGAGTAGTCAGTTGATAGAAACACTGTACTATACAGTTATGTGAGGTTTGGACTATAACATGAGTGGCTATAAGTACCATTAACGCAGCCTGGACATATGAGGTTAAAAACAAAACTAGGTGTCAGACAGGGTTTTAGGAGAATAGTTAGAGGGTTATCCAGCTTAAGTATCTCTTGTTGCCTTAGGTCAGGGAGTTTTGCAGTGCTAAACGTCATAAGTGAAAAACAAACAAAGATAAACATTAAAGGCATGGTTCGGTCCTTTCAGGATGGCTGCCCTGCTCCACCTGGAGGATAGTCATCCAATACCCTGGTTGGGTTCATAGCGTCCGCTTGTTTATAACGCATGAGATACTGCATCAAAAAATATTGTGTACGTTATTGTTTAAGATCAAGCTAGCCTGAGAAAACTTTTAACACAAAAGCAGGTAAAGCAAAACATAAAAGTTAGACAGCTGCAGCATGCATGCGTATGTGAAACCCAGTCAGGCTGTCCCGTGTGAGACATATATGGAAGTCCCAGCAGTGTCAACTGGTGTTAGTCCCATGGTGGCCGTACAGCTTTGGGCGGCGGGCGTTAATTCAGCCTATTCCCATGGATGGGAAGTGTGAGTCTTGTGCACTGAGGATGAGGGTGGCTGTAGCTTTCTGATGGCTCTGTTGTGCATCCCTCCAGCCCCAGGCCGGTTGACAGGCCAGCCTCTTCGTGCCATGGACCTGGGGGCTCCTGGGGTCCCTGTTCTCCCCTCTAAGGGGTAAGCAGGAGGATTTGGTTTTAGGTGGCTGCTTGTAGCGGATGATCCTCCGCCTGTGTGGACGGTGCCATGAGGTTCTGCCCCTTGCGGCCCTCGGCCTAGGTGATCTCTTGATGGACGGGGGTTTATGTACTTTAGATACATGAACGATCATAGGGGGCCCCCTTACCGTCCGGTTCTCAGCTTCCCAGTCGTCCACCCGGTGTTGGGGCTTGGCTGCTTTTTGGCGTGCCTCCAATCCTGCCCAGAAACGGGTAAAAATTTCGTCCAGTCTCCTTTGAGTGATCTGTGCCGGGCTTAGAGGCTCCGGCTCGGATTGCTGGGAGTTGTTGTCCTGTAGGGTATGTTGGGCCGCCATCTGATGTGTTTCTGTGTTTCTGCGATTAGCTTAAATTTGCTTGGTGCCAGGTACACGCTAGGGTGGACCGGGATAACCCCCACCGGTCCAGAGGGGGGGGAACAGGGCTGTATTACCGGCTTGGGAGGGCACTAGGTCGCGCAGAGCGGGGGATCGGCCGCCTCACCCGTCCGGCGATGCTTCTAGGCCTCACTCCCGACACCCTCGACGGACGCTCCGTGCACCCGAGGGCGGCAGACCTGGGGGCACTTCGGCTGGCTCCTGAGGTAAGTATGACCAAGCTTCAGGCGTTTTTGTGGGTTCTGGCTGGCTGGAGTGCTTTAATTCGGGCTAGAAAAGAAGATTGAGCTCGGAGCTCACACGAGGCACGTCCAGCCGCCATGAAGCTCAGGCCCCGCCCCCCAGTAAAGATATTTTCATCTCATACCCAAGACAGTGTGAATCCACATAACTTCACAAATTGCACATCAAACTAGCTCACAAAGCAGAAAAAAAAGGATTCTGAAAAAGAAATGGATAGTTTGAAAATGACATAATGTTAATGCTAAAATAGTGTTTTTTATACAGTTGTAATCAAAATTGACTACATTGTCAAAATGTACAGAAATGCAAACCCAAGAATATTACTGAACTGGAAGCCATTGCTCAAGATTCGTCAGGTACACTGCCTGAATGCACGCTGCAAGTACACCATGGCGACACCATGTACCCCATCCAAGATCTTCAAGACGCCAAGAGGCTCCTGCATACCTTGGGTCTCCCATCGGACTCTCTGACTAACACTGGGCCAATAGCACCCACTGCCTCAATTCGGGTCTGGAACCCTGCCACCACAACCCCATTCGTCTCTCAGAGCCTGCGACTGACATCTATGTAGCAGTCACCACTTGAGGCAACCCAGACGGTGGTCGGCTGTGCCAGGCTTGCCTTTTCTCCTTTCAAACCAGTGTTTCATTTTGCATTGATGTTTGTTTATCTTATCAGTTTTCAACAGTCTCTTACACACCGTATATTAACTAGCTATGTTTGAATGCAGAGAGTAAAGCCCCATATAGCCAGCAGACAACTCAAGAGGCCTGCAGTTAAGCCCGAATCAGACCACACGCCCTCAGCACTTGTTTAATCTATGGCCCCGACCTGTAGTTTAATCCAGACAGAATTTTTGAATTCCCCAGTCCCCCCCCCCCCCCCCACATAACCAACTGATATGAACATCCCTATAATTGCAATCCTATCCAAATCTTTACGGCACCTGCATCCCACCTACCGATTAAACTACCTAACTATTACCGATTAAAACTACCCAACTATTAATCTAACATTAGCTTTGACCATCACAGTCACCCGCCGTAAAATGCTTTTACTATAACTCACAGATATGAATTCCCTATAACTTCAATTCTTAGTAAATCTATACGGCACCGACAGCCCAGCTACAGATTACATGACAGATTAAACTACTTAACTATTCAGCTTTGAATTGGCCCACACAGCATACTATCTAACCCGAAGGGGTACACTTCGCAATAGACACACTTTGACCACCTGCTTAGGCTAAGACTTCATGTATGTGTCTTGAATATTTCTTTATTGTATTATATTTGTTTTGTTTTTGACTTTACAACTACTTACCTATGCATGTTGTTTATCACCCTGTGATTTATTCTAAGCAAATTGTGTTTTATTGTTATTAAAAAAAAAAGAATGAGGTATGATCTCTACTGTTAAAATAACTGACATGCTTCATACTGTATACTTTTACATCATTGTACCTGTCATGAAAGCAACTACCTCAATAAAATAAAAAATTATAAAAAAAAAAAACTCCCATAGAAAACAAGGGTAGGGAAAAAAACATAACATACCTGTTATTGGATGGGCTAATATGAGCCTCTGTGTCCTTAATAAAATCATGAAATCTGGTAATTTTATTAAAGGACATGGAGGCTCATAGTATGCTAGTTCAAAGCTGCAAAGTAACCATAGAGGAGAAATGTGATGTTGGACGAATGTAGCATTCTGTAAATGTAGATTCACAAGACTAATCAGCTGCTTGGAGAAGGTGTGCCAACCTACAACCCAAGGAGAATGCTTCAGAAACCATGGCACTTCTAATAGAACGTGCCCTATAAACTTAAGTGTCTTTGTCAGTCAATACCCTAGTCTGTTTAACCCAGCGATCTAGTGTAACAGTAGAGACTGATGATGGGGTTGTCTAAGAGCCAAGAACATGTCGTTGTATGTCGGGTCTCTGAACGGTAAAGCCCGCAATTCATACTCCTGGTGACAATCTACAGGACAAAGATTAACGTTGTGAGGAAAAGAGGGATAGAAGACTGAAGTAGAGTATGATTTTGCACATCTGGAAATATTAAAGTAAACGCTGGTAGGAGTAAAGAAACGTGCGTCAATATCCAGTGCTCGAACACCTGAACACGTTTGCAGGATATCAAGCAAAAAAGCTTGACCAATTTTGCAGAAAGCAGTTTGAGCATGAGTTTCGTATTCCTAGGCCAAGCCTCAAAAAAGTGAAAAAACTAGATTTACCGTATATACTTGAGTATAAGCCGACCCGAATATAAGCCGAGGCCCCTAATTTTACCCCCAAAAACTGGGAAAACGTATTGACTCGAGTATACGACTAGGGTGGGAAATGCAGCAGCTACTGGTAAATTTCTAAATAAAATTAGATCCTAAAAAAATTATATTAATTGAATATTTATTTACAGTGTGTGTATATAATGAATGCAGTGTGTGTGTATGAATGCAGTGTAAAGGACCGTTTCAGCATATGAGGGGTTAAAATCCGTTTAGGCGATAATCCCCTTTTCTCAGAAAGGCACAGCTACTGCAGAACATCAAAACTCACGAATTGGATATAGGTGAATGCATCAAACTCCCGAACTGCATACCAGGGAATAAGATAGCACTCCAAGCTGGAACCTCACGAATAGCTGCTAGCAGATGAATAGGAAAAGCAGACATCAGCTTACACTCCTAGCAATCAATCTCCAACCGCATACAGTGAATCCCCCCAAGAACGAGACAAGGCTCCGTGTTGAAGGTCAAGCAGTGGTCTGAGGTGCTGGGGCACCCAGCCTGGTTTTTATTACAAGAGTACACATACAGGCCACACCCAGGGGGAGGCATAAAACCACCAATAGTATCACGGGTGCAACCCACACATCCCCTCCCCTTAGCCTGAGAGATAATCCACTTATTATACAGTTTAAAACATAACTTTTACACAATATCTATAACTTCAAAACCATACATCACATTCACATACAAATCACATATTCAGACTCAGCATACTTTAAACATAAACACTTCCAAAATTCAGGCAAATCCCTCCAGTGGATCAAAAGTTACACGGAAGTCCTTTTATGACCGACTGCAAGCACATTTTCTTGCCCAAAACAGTTCCATAGATTTGGGCTGTGCGGTCGGTCAATTCCTGGCATAAAAATGGCTGAGTCCCATTCGAAGTGTGCCTGTACTTCGACTTTGGTCGAAGTGGAGTTGATGTTAAGGGTCGGCGGTGTTCGAAGTTCAAATGGCCGCCCCCACGTGGTCCTTTGTCCGATACCGCCCACTTCGACGACTTCGACAACTTCGGTAACTTCGACAGCTTCGACTGTGTCCGAAGTGCCATATACAAAAGTACCAATCTGTCCCCAAAGTATTTAAAGGGCTAGGGACAGTATTATACAATCCACATGCCCAAAAGTAGTTCTTAAAGGGTCAGTACATTATGGTAGCAGTCCATAAGGCCCAATTCAGTCCCTTAAAGGGCACTATCTCCCAGGGACCATAATCACTGGGCAGGAGGCTAGCAACCAGGCTTCTCCAGTTTTCAGTGGCGAGGTTGGTTTCGTCACATCTCTCCCCCTTTCCAAAAAGACTAACAGGGTACCTGACCTCCTGCCGGTCAGTGCCCTTGTTAGTCCAGCAGCCCACCCACAAAGCAGAAAAAACAGTACAGTCCACCCACAATAAATGGTTACTACACCTGGGTAGAGGAGAATCTTGTCCATTTCCAGGTGCCTCACCACGGCTGTGTGGGGGACCGGTAGGCTGCCTTGGTGGGTTGCTGAGTGGGCAGAGACCAGCGGTACTCTGTCCTGGTGCCAGCACTACCACCGGAGTAGTCTGGTTGGAGCCGGGTTGCTGGAGACGGACTGTCTCCCCCTTGGTTGCATAGCTCTGCTGTGGAATGGGGAGACCGGTTGTCTCCCCCTTGGATACACAGTTCTGTCGTGGGGGGGTAGGACCGACCATCCCTACCCCCTGTGTGGTAAGTGCAGAGACCACGGTCCCATCTGCACCGGTGGGGGGCTTACAGTCTCCCCCTGGTACATTAAACTGCCGCTGGGGAGAGGGGGTAACAGGCTCCTCTCCCACTAGAACACTCTGCTGCTGGGGAAAGGAGACTGGGCTCTCTATTCCTTGCTGGACACTCTGCCGCTGGGGAAAGGAGACTGGGCTCTCTATTCCCTGCATATCAATGATCCGCCGCTGGGGAGAGGTGGTAGCAAGCTCCTCTCCCATACATACTTCCATCATCTGTGGAGGGAGACCGACTGTCTCTTCTCCCAATACAGTGTCCTGCTGCTGGGGAAAGGAGACTGGGCTCTCTATTCCTTGCTGGACACTCTGCCGCTGGGGAAAGGAGACTGGGCTCTCTATTCCCTGCACATTACGGATCCGCCGCTGGGGAGAGGTGGTAGCAAGCTCCTCTCCCATACATACTTCCATCATCTGTGGAGGGAGACCGACTGTCTCTTCTCCCAATACAGTGTCCTGCTGCTGGGGAAAGGAGACTGGGCTCTCTATTCCCTGCTGGACACTCTGCCGCTGGGGAAAGGAGACTGTGCTCTCTATTCCCAAAAAATCACGCTGCTGCTGGGGGGTAGGACCAACTACCTCTGCCCCCTGTAACTCAGCCTGCCGCTGGGGAGGGAGGACGCTGCTCTCCTCTCCCTGCACTTCACACTGCCTTCCCGGCATATCACTCTGCTGCTGGGGGGTAGGACCAACTACCTCTGCCCCCTGTAACTCAGCCTGCCGCTGGGGAATGGAGACTGGGCTCCCAATTCCCTGCAGGACCGGTGGAGAGACCTCGGTCCCATCTCTACCGGCCACCTGGGGTTCTTCCCAGTAAATCTCTACAATATCTTCCCAGCGGAAGGGGTCTGGATCTGGGTCTGTCACCTTACTGTCCTGCTGAGCCTTCCCAATGAAGTGGAAGAGATCTTGGTAGTTTTGCTCCAGTTCCCACTCCAGGGTTGCTAGGTGAGCCAGGTCTTGCTCTACCTCATGGGGGTCATCCCACTCATGCCTAGCCTCCCTCTCATAGAAAATGTCCTGCAGTCTGGTTTGCGCAGGGCTCCCGAAGCCAGGCTCTGCAAAGGACTCCCATAACAAGCCAGGACCATCAAATTCTTCTCCCTCTGGCTTGTCATGTTCGGCTGTCCAGGGTATATTACTGTGCCATATACCACCAGAGCGCCTGGTAGGCATCCTCCAGCCATAGCTCCTGCCATACCCGGTGCTCTAGTTCCTTCACCCATTCCTCCAGGGGCTGCTCTCCCAGGAAGGGCATCCGCAGGGCCACTTGCTTCTGCAACCGCTGCTCTTCACTGGGGAGACTCTCACCCCGCTGGTATTGTACATTATCCAGGGCCTGGTACCAGATGCCTTTCCTTATTGCATCCCGGTCATCTATGTCACCCTCATCGTACTCCACTGCTGGTTCCATCCTGGTGCTGTCAGGGTCGCTGTACTCAGACATGCGTTGCCCTCAAATTGTAAATCCAAAGAAATGCTGTTCTGTAGCTGTCCTTCTGGCTGTAGGAACGATCCCACCGCTGCCACCAATTGTAACGGACCGTTTCAGCATATGAAGGGTTAAAATCCGTTTAGGCGATAATCCCCTTTTCTCAGAAAGGCACAGCTACTGCAGAACATCAAAACTCACGAATTGGATATAGGTGAATGCATCAAACTCCCGAACTGCATACCAGGGAATAAGATAGCACTCCAAGCTGGAACCTCACGAATAGCTGCTAGCAGATGAATAGGAAAAGCAGACATCAGCTTACACTCCTAGCAATCAATCTCCAACCGCATACAGGGAATCCCCCCAAGAACGAGACAAGGCTCCGTGTTGAAGGTCAAGCAGTGGTCTGAGGTGCTGGGGCACCCAGCCTGGTTTTTATTACAAGAGTACACATACAGGCCACACCCAGGGGGAGGCATAAAACCACCAATAGTATCACGGGTGCAACCCACACATCCCCTCCCCTTAGCCTGAGAGATAATCCACTTATTATACAGTTTAAAACATAACTTTTACACAATATCTATAACTCCAAAACCATGCATCACATTCACATACAAATCACATATTCAGACTCAGCATACTTTAAACATAAACACTTCCAAAATTCAGGCAAATCCCTCCAGTGGATCAAAAGTTACACGGAAGTCCTTTTATGACCGACCGCAAGCACATTTTCTTGCCCAAAACAGTTCCATAGATTTGGGCTGTGTGGTCGGTCAATTCCTGGCATAAAAATGGCTAAGTCCCATTCGAAGTGTGCCTGTACTTCGACTTTGGTCGAAGTGTCGAAGTGGAGTTGATGTTAAGTGTCGTCGGTGTTCGAAGTTAAAATGGCCACCGCCACGTGGTCCTTTGTCCGATACCGGCCACTTCGACGCGTTCGACAACTTCGGTAACTTCGACAGCTTCGACAGCTTCGACTGTGTCTGAAGTGCCATATACAAAAGTACCAATCTGTCCCCAAAGTATTTAAAGGGCTAGGGACAGTATTATACAATCCACATGCCCAAAAGTAGTTCTTAAAGGGTCAGTACATTATGGTAGCAGTCCATAAGCCCCAATTCAGTCCCTTAAAGGGCACTATCTCCCAGGGACCATAATCACTGGGCAGGAGGCTAGCAACCAGGCTTCTCCAGTTTTCAGTGGCGAGGTTGGTTTCGTCACATGCAGTGTGTGTGTATGAGTGCAGTGTGTGTAAGAATGCAGTGTGTGTATATAATGCAGTGTGTGTATGTATGAGTGCAGTGTGTGTATGTATGAGTGCAGTGTGTGTATGAGTGCAGTGTGTGTGTATGAATGCAGTGTGAGTGTGTGTGATGCAGTGTGTGTTTGTGTATGTGTTGCAAAGCCTTGGTGGGGGGTGGGCATTTTATTATTATTATTTTTAATTATTATTTTAATAATTTTTTTTGTTAAATTAATATTTTTATTTCATTATTATTTTTTAAATATTATTATTTTATTTTATTATTATTTATATATATATATATTTTTTCGTCCCCCCTCCCTGCTTGATGCAGGGCAGGGAGGGGGGCTCTCACTCCCTGTTGGTCCAGTGGCATTGGCAGTTCAGTGGAGGGGACTGGCAGAGAGCGTTTCCTTACCTCTCCTGCAGCTCCTGTCAGCTCCCTTCTCCTCCGCGCCGGTCCGTGCAGCTCCCCTGTCAACTCCAAGTGTAAGTCTCGCGGCCGTGCTATGACCCCGCGGCTCTCGCGAGACTGACAATGGGTCTTGCAGAGGGAGCTGACCGGACCGGCACGGAGGAGAAGGGAGCTGACAGGAACTGCAGGAGAGGTAAGTAAACGCTCCCTGCCAGCCCCCTCCTACACAGTAAATTGCCATAATACAGACACTGACTCGAGTATAAGTCGAGTTGGGGTTTTTCAGCACAAAAAATGTGCCGAAAAACTCGAATTATACTCGAGTATATACGGTACATTCCACAATGAAGTGCATCGCAGTGGGCATGCAAATCTAATGCCTCGGAGAAGACAACAAACCAACAGATGTTTATCTGCAGGGAAGCCACTCAGGCCATGATGCCTTGTGGAAATTGCCGATCGATATACATTAATCATGCGAGAGGCCAAAACTTGGTTATGAAAAAAAGTAAGAAAACGCAAAAGATAACTCACAGAAGCACATACAGAATCCATTTGCTATTCCATTCACCAACTACCCCATGTGTTCCAGGCATGGCGGTAGGATCGTCTTGTTCATGGAGCCCAAGCTCCCAGTCGCTGGTGTCTCTCAGATGCCTAGAATTCCAATCTACTACGGTGTTTTAGAAGCCCGGAATGTACTCTGGCTGCACCTGAGATATTGTGATCTAGGCCGAATTCCCAGAACTCCTTCGCCAGGTCCGTCAGTATCATGGATCTCGGGGCGCCCAGATAATTGTTGTAGCTGACTGCGGAGATGTTGTCCATCCATAACAGGATTGAAAAGTTTGCCGAAAACCCGAGAAGGCTCTACAGGGCAAATTAACCTGCCAAGAGTACTAGATAATTGATGTGCAGTTCTCTCTCTGCTGGGGACCATATTCCCCCTGTGGAGATAGGACCACTATGCGCTCCACATCCGTCCAGGTAGATTATAATACAAATGCCTCTGCTGCGTAGGAGGGTGACCACAGGTTTAAGCAGCTTGGTGAAGCACCACAGAGCCTAAGAAAGACCGAAACGAAGGCACTTGCAACACCACATAGTCAGTTTCCACTGAAATTGAAGGAGGTGTTGGCACTCTTTGGCAATTGGAATCATGAGGTAAGCATCTTGAAGGTCTAGTGTGCCCATCCAATCTCCCAACCTGAGTAGATCCCAGAGACAGTGAATACCAGTGGCGTACTAAGGGGGGGGCGGTCCGCCCCGGGTGCCACTCAGCAGGGGGGTGCCAGGTTCTGTACCTCCTGCTCTCCCGCAGCTCCGGCAGACCGGCGCTCAGTTTGTGAGTCAGAGCACAAGGAGGGGATTCCCAGCCTGTGTTCTGACTCACACACTGAGCTGCAGGGAGGCTATTTCGGAGTGTACCAGCAGGGGGTGCAGAGCCAGGTTGCTCCCCCGCGGTCACTCTGTACAGATCCCCTGCACCTGCTGCCTGCCTGGGAAGGAGCTGCCTGCCTGGGAAGGAGCTGCTGCCCATGCACCCTCCTAAATGAAAAATGGTAAGTAACTTTAATACCACCCTCCCTGCCCTATACCCCACCCCCACTGCCATTATAACCCCCCTGCCATATACCCCACCCCTCCCTGCCCTGTACCCCCTTATAATCCCCCCTCCCTGCCCTGTACCCCCTGCCATTATAACCCCCCCTGCCATTATATCACCCCCCCGCCATTATATCACCACCCTCCCTGCCCTATACCCCCTGCCATTATAACCCCTCCTCCCTGTCCTGTACCCCCCTGCCATTATATCACCCCCCTGCCCTATAACCCCCTGCCATTATATCACCACCCCCCTGCCCTATACCCCCTGCCATTATACCACCACCCTCCCTGCTCTGTACCCCCCTGCCTTATACCCCCCTGCCATATCACCACCCCCCCTGCCCTATACCCCCCTGCCATTATACCACCACCCTCCCTGCCCTATAACCCCCCTGCCATTATACCACCACCCTCCCTGCCCTATAACCCCCCTGCCATTATACCACCACCCTCCCTGCCCTATAGCTCCCTGCCATTATACCACCACCCTACCTGCCCTGTACCCCCTGCCATTATACCACCACCCTCCCTGCCCTATACCCCCCTGCCATTATATCACCACCCTCCCTGCCCTATACCCCCCCGCCCTATACACCCCTGCCATTATACCACCACCCTCTCTGCCCTATACCCCCCCGCCATTATACCACCACCCTCCCTGCCCTATACCCCACCCCGTGCCCTATACCCCCTGCCATTATATCACCACCCTCCCTGCCCTATACTACCACCCTCCCTGCCCTCTACCCCACCCCCACGGCCATTATACCCCCACCCTCCCTGCCATTATAATCCCCCCTGCCCTATACCCCCACCACCCTGCCATTATAACACCCCCTGGCCTATACTCCCACCTCACTGCCATTATAACTCCCCTGCCATTATACTCCCACCCCTCCTGCCCTATACCCCCCGCCATTATACTCCCACCCCTTTACCCCCACACCCCCTGCCCTATACTCCCACTTCACTGCCATTATATCCCCCCTGCCATTATACTCCCACCCCTCCTGCCCTATACCCCACCTCACTGCCATTATAACCCCAGAGCAGCCACCAAATCCTCCTAAATGGAGCCCTCCTAAATGGTAAGGTACCACTATACCCCCCCACCCTATAACCCCCCTGCCATTATAACCCCACCCCCTGCCCTATATCCCCCACCCTCCGTGCCATTATACCCTCACCCTCCCTGCCCTATTCCCCCATGCAATATCACACACGAAGTCCCAGACCCCAATCTACTCTGACCCACCCAGGCACATACAACTGTTCCCCTACTGTCACATAGACACATTACACACAGGCTCACATTCACAAATTACATATGCAGTCACACACAATGCACATACATACGCTGTCACAAACACATTTTTTTTACACAAGGGACAAGGACAGATATATTCTGGGAGGCAGTGAGGTTAGTGCGCGCCCTGCAGTGAACCGGCAGCTGGGATAAGATGGCATCGTCATCACTACTGGGAGCACAAGTGAGCTGTGCAGGAAGAGCGCCCAGCAGCAACCGTTAATCACCATGGGGAAGATCCAAGAGCAAGGTAGGGAAGCTGGGTGGACATCTTAATTACTAAATGTGTGTAAGAATGTGATTTTTGTGTGTGTCTGGGATTGTGTGTATCTCTGTCGTTAAGTGTGTGTTTATTGTGATTAGGTGTATGTCTGGGATTGTGTGTGTATTTATATACACACACAACCACAGATGTACAAGTCTGTGTGTATATAAATGTGTATGTGTTTAGTAGATAGCTCCCTTACTTGGTGTCCTTAAATATGTCAATCCCACATAAGGATAACAAATACGGGAGTTTTCTACTAAACAACTGAAAGATTAAAATTAAGTAAAAGGCTTTAAATTTTGATCTTTTAGCAGTTTAGTAGATAATTCCCTAAATTAATGCTCTTATGTGAGATTTCCATATTTAAATATGCCAAATTAGGGTGCTCTTTGGATCTAAATATGGCAATCTCACATAGGGATATCAAATAGGAGTTATCTGCTAAACAAAGATCGAAGTTTAGAGGTGTCAGCCAGCGCAGAACAGGAAATCTGGGTGGCTAGTATGAATTCTATGCAAATGTGTTGTCTGATTGTGCGTATATATTTGTGTATGTGTATATGTGCATACATCTTAGCATTTTGCCAACACTACACACAAGCATATCCAATGCATTCAAACAACACTACAAACAAACACACCTTTAAAACATCACCATGTTTTTGATATAACCACACCACTGCCCTATACTGCCAACACTACACACAAATGCATGCCTGCATTCAAACGCCAACACTACACACCCTTACATTCACTCACACATTTTCCATACAAAAACCCATGCTTACATTTAGATGCACAAACACTGCTCATTGTAAAAAAATGTGGGTGTTTTTTTACATTTTAAGGGGGGGGGGAGGGGGGTGCCATAAGAAGGATCCGCCCCGGGTGCCAAATGCTCTAGGTACGCCCCTGGTGAATACACTCCATTTTGAAATGGTGGTATTTGTCTAAAAGCATTTAGGGTGCAAAGATTGATAACTGGTCTCACACCAGGTACTAAGAAGAGGTTGCTCATAAAACCTGGTGTTGCGATTGAAACCTTTACAAATTGCATCCTTTGTCACTAGTGTGCAAATTTCTTCTGACACTAGCATCTTGCTGGGAAAAGATGATCCAATGAGGCATGGAGGTTTGAACTGGGTGCTGGACAAACTCGATGTGATAACGTAGAATGGTGTTCAGGTTAACGTGTGCCAAGCATTGAAGTAATGTAACAGTCTGCCCCCCAAATATGACATTGAAGGAAGATGGGACGGTAAAAGACTTACCATAAGGCTGCCGACCATAGAAGGATCCCTTAGTCCCACTGGACTGCCAAGGTCTGCGCCTGACAGGAAAGAAGGACGAAGGTGACTTTGCCTCCTTTGCTGATTACCGAGTAGTGGAGGAGCCTCGATAGCCCCGGTAGGAACCGTGGGTAAGACATCGGGGCCATCTGCCCGGCTATTGAGGTTGCCTAGGCTGGCATTAGGTCCTCTCCCTTATTATTATTAAAATTATAGCCTCCACCCGCCTAATTTTCTCCTCATTTAACACTATTATGGCTCTCACCTACCGCAAATACATGGAAGCCGGGTGGGTGCACTAGATACCCCCTTATCTTATGTGGGGGGTCGGTAGGTTTACAGTGATATGTTTACCATCTATTATCTGCTTTTAATTTCCCCCAACCGACTGGGCAGCAATGATTTTTCTTTAAATCCAGGCCCGAGATTGAAGCATTTGGTCCAATTTTCAGCTGTCCGGCAGTGTTCAGTCCAGTTGTAATGCAGACTAGACTAGCGTGAATTGCAAATTCCGGACATTGTTAAATAATTTTGCAATTTAAATGGCCTCGTATGTAGCTGGATGGATTTGCCCCATTTGTACCCCAAAGTTGAAAAAAAACAAAAGAAAAATAAAAGAAAAAATCTACCACAAATTGTGTGCTCTAAATGTGAGTACGTAAGATAAAACAATTTTAATCAATATCTTGAATATAATAAAAATATGAGAGAGTAACAAAAATGAATAAAAACAACCAAATGGAAATTATGGTCCTCTATCAAAGGGAAAATGTTGGTTTAACACCAGAAATATATCACTAGAATCCTGGAAGTAAACTAAGTATGCAAATGAACATTAATGTAATACTGTCCTGGTTGTTAAATTTCACGGCTTCAAAGGTATAGAGGGAAAGGGGGGAAATGCCACAGAGGTATATCTCAAAATGCTGAGTCTAATGTGCCTACTCTAATATACCGCCACCCACTGTAGCATCTATAGTCTAAGATACAAGCTGAAACCAAATTGATACAGAGTAGCAGGAGGACTGCACGACCATGTGGAACAAGGAAGCTGCTGCTCATACTGTCGGCTGTCTATTATAAGATCAGTAGTAGAATGCTAACACTAAAAGTATGACGAGTGAGCGTCCTGAGCCCCTGATGCGAGCATTTTACCAGAGTGCCACATTTGGTACAGGGTCATTTGGACTTTAGTGAATGACCCTGTTTATCTTTATGAAATATTCAGATTGTTTTAGAAAAAACAAAACAAAATATATATATATATATGTATATATATATATATATATATATATATATATATTATATGCATTATTAATTAATGCAACGTGAAAATGTTTTTTTTTCCAATCAAATAGTCAAAAATGATTTTTTTTGTTTTGACGACTCAGTTTTCATCCATGTGGCATTCTGGCCCAGAATCCAAATTATGATTTGTTTGAAACCTCAATCTCCACCACCTCCCTTTGGTACTACCAGAGAGCAAATAGTTGTGATTTTAACTCTGAATACCGAAACAAACAAAGTAGCTTATCCATTTGCCGTTTATTTTGTTTTGTGATATGTCCATATTGCGTTTCGGAGTTCCAGGTTTCAGATTCGTCCAGAACCTAATATACATGTCTAATATAAACTGCCAGATACTCACTGAAATTCCAATACAATCAAAAGATATCATAATACACAGTTGTGTTATGGCTAAGCCTAAAGTTGACAACATTTGACAAAAGTTGGGGCTTCTGCTGTTTAGTTTTGTACATTGCCATTCCTGTGGCAAACAATGGCTATGAGAATCAGTCATCTGAGCATAACCCCTGACACACAGAAGATCAGCAAAGCATTATGGACCTTGTGGTATGAACCTGGCGGCCGGAAGTGATATATCGGGGGAAGCCTCCATACATCACATCCAGCATATGGACAAGGATACCCACAGAAGTATTGAATCACAACCCATCCATGGGGTCTTATGATTGGCTGAAACATCGTATACGATAATGAAGAGGCTGTCATGATCCCCCTTTAAATCATGACAGCCATGACAGGTTTGGAATTAAAAAAGCCAGTAAAGGCGAAACGCATCTTGGAGGGACAAACCCTAGTTTTTTTTGTATTTTTTTGTATTTTTAAGTTTTTTTTAAATATGTTTATTGGTATCATGTCTTGAGTTCTCTCATCAGATTTTTATGAAAGCAAACAGTCGCCTGCGCAGAGGCTAAGGTATCGGTTCAAAAAGGTCAATGCAGAATATCACCTGCGCAGAGGCGAATTAGTCAGTACATATAAACATATATAAACTTTGCAGGAATGAATTTGCACATATTTCAGCACAGACTGCGCATAATGAACAGATGTATTATGTTACGCTAGCTGCTCGTGAGCGTGAAGCTTCATGGTTATGTATCTTATAACCGCGCTTTGCGGGCTTGAACACATGTTTGCCTTAATAACAATTTAAAGAAAACTAATAGTGCAAAATACTGTATGCATGGTATACACGCTCAGATTAAGGTATCGGTTCAAAAGGGTCAATGCAGAATATCACCTGCGCTGAGGCGAGTTAGGCAGTACATATAAACATATATAAACTTAGCCGGAATGCATTTGTACATACTTCAGCACAGACTGCGCATAATGAACAGAAGTATTATGTTACGCTAGCTGCTTGTGAGCGTGAAGGTTCATGGCTACGTATCTTATAAGCGCGCTTTGCGGGCTTAAATACATATATGCCTTAATAATAATTTAACGAAAACTAATAGCGCAAAAAAACAAACAAACTGTAATTAATCTCTAGTCTTATACGTAGTTAAGTGAACATGCAGGCGAGTAAATTAAGTATACAGTAACTCTACAAAAATAGTTTTTGCTTCAGATAAAACCTAAAAAACTATAGCTTTAAAACTAACAACAAAGAGACTGAATTATGTTGAATAGTTGTGCACTTTATATGCGGGTTGTCAGGCTTAATATGCTGTAAATAAAACTGCTGTGCAAGAATACATAATGGAGCTATCTGGTCAACTAGTATGCAGTAGTAAACGGCTGTACTACAGTTGTAATCTAATAACACTTCAATCAATAAGCATTGCACAAGGGCTCCCACAGTAAAGAGAAGTGGCATGTTTGGCCCATACAGAGCAAACTTAATATAACAACGTGAGTCACTTCACTGGATGGGGCAATATGGCACCCGGTGCGGGGAGACCGTCCAGCATGGCTTTCTCAGCCTCCTAGATGGTATGTCCGCTTGCTCCCCTCTGGTATGGCTGTGCTTTAAGTTCAAACGGGGTAAACGTGCACTTGGTGTGCCAGCTGTTCCCATCCGAGTCCCCCAGGCATCCCCAGTTTCGGCAGGCCCCCCTCCTCTGCCCCCCCAAGGCTTGCGTCCGTGCCCGCGGTAAGCTCCACCGCGCTGTGGGCACTCAGAGACCGCTGCTGTCTGGCGTCCCCCCCCCTCCTGTAGAGTCCGCCATGGCCCCGGCCTCCTGCACCTCCCCAGCTCCGGCAGGGCCTCCCTGGAGCTCCAGACTCGACTTGCCTCACCCGATTCCGGTCACGTACATGGCGCCGGCCACCGGTCCGCCGGGGGGGCCTGCGCGCCCCAGCGCCCCAGGGCTCACAGACGTGGGGGCATATGCTCCGGACCACCTCTAAATCCGAAGGTCATGGCCGGCTCCGTGCCGACCGGTTCGCCGCTCAGATGGGCCCAGTTGCGGGGTCAGCCATTTCGGGGGCAAGGGTGTCTCAGCGGGCTGCTGTCACATTTGCGCGAGGCGCCCTTCATGGCTGTGTGGGCATGTGGGGCTCTGTCGGCCATTTTAGCTCCATGCGGTATGGCATCCCGCACCGGGTGAGCCCCCCCATCCAGCCTCTGAAGCTCAGACTCTTGGGCCGGGATCACCCCCCGGCCAGGAGGGGGGGAAGCGGGGCCGGACCCGGATTCCCACATGCCCCTTGCGTGTTGTGGTCCCCTGCTGCATGCCTCAGGTCTCCGGGGCTCACCGCGCTCCGTTGTTGCTGCCCGCTCGATGAGTGACGCGGTACTTTGTGCCTGGGTACATCACTTCCCGACTGCCTGTCTTATCGCCGGTGTTTAGCGGGTTTTTATGTCGGTTTGCGGGCATTTTATGCAGCTTATAGCCGGAGCCGGTGAGAACGGCTGCCGCTCGGCTCGGCGGCCCAGCCCCGCCCCCTTAAGTTTTGTTTTTACACTTTCTTAATAAATCTATTTCTGCCAGTACCTGGGGGTGCACTCTTATACCGCTTCTTGGATTTAAAAATATCTTCAAAAAGAAAGGAGGTGTCGCCCAATTACATTACACTAGCAATACTTGGAGCAATATTATAGGCTCCAAACAAGGAGTGTACTACACTCTGTCATCGGTGCTTCATCTGTCAGATGCCGATGTCAGTGTAGTAGTATCGCGCAAGAGTACAACACTGTCTGTGAGACAGTGGGAGCCATTGTACATAAAGCCTTTTCCTCTTCCCGCTTCTAGTGACAGCAGGGGCCTTGACAGCGGTAGCCTTTTTTGTCAAGTGTATGAAAAATTCATAAGACAAATTAGTCCCTACTTTATCTTAGAATATCTTTTGACGACGTTGGAATTCCAATGACACTCCAACACAGATTTTATATTCATGTAATGCTCACAAATTTTTCCAGTTTTGCTATTATTGGCCTAATATTTAAAATTCACTTTGCGTTCCTACTTTAGTAAATAACCCTTTGAAAGTGAATTTCAAACAGTTGGTAAAGTAGCCTAATCATTCTCCAAGTCTAATGTTTCCTATTTAATCTATTTTGGGATAAAATGTAAAATTCACATGTTACAGGGCTATTTAATAAACTCCCAATTGTAGCAAATCAGCTATGTTCACCTGAATTCTGCCATACATCATTTTCTAAAATTTAGAGATTAGTGAATAAACCCCTGCGTGAAAAAACTCGAGTAAAAAAAATCAAATAAAATGTTTTTCTTATTTCTTATATATATATATATATATATATATATATATATATATGTTTTTTATTTATTTTTTTTGACAAACTGTACCATCACTGAATTTTTCGCTAAGTTTGTCTCCTCCGGCTCTCCATACCTGGCCGCAATTTCGTAATTACTGGGCGCCGCATGCACTCGGTAACCACGCCCCTATCCCATAGTATCGCCTTCTCCAGCACCGCCCCCTTCTGATGCTCCGCCCCATGCTTCGTCCAAGCTCCTCCCACACTCGCACAGCTGACCCCGGAGCAGGTTGTCAGAGAGGAGCTGCGTGTGTCCCGCTCAGGTAAGGCGGCCGCCGGCCGGTGTCTGTCTATTGCCTCCCGCGCCATGTCTCAGGATAGGAAGGTCAGGCTGTCTCTGTGTGGACCAGTCATGGCTCCACTTGTCAGGTGGCTGGCTGGGCATTATGGGTAATGTAGTGCTCAGTAGCCACCCATCATTGATGTGCTAATATAGGCTACCTGTTATCAGCTCTCCATGGAGACTGCACTGTAAATACCCATTGTACAGCGCTACGGAATGTGTTGGCGCTATATAAATAATAAAATAATAATAATACCTGTGTATAATCACCTTGGGGGGTAGGTTACCCAGTAAGGGCAGCACAACATTATGTATGGTATAAATAAATAATCATGAGATTAAGGGGAGGAGAGAGGGGACAAATCCCAAAGATTATTATTTAAAAAAATATTTAGCTTTTATTATTATCTTATTATTTATATAGCGCCATCACATTCCGTAGCGCTGTACAATTTTAACCAGACAATTGGACGTACAGGAACAGAGGGGTGCTCAATGAGCTTACATTCTAGAGGGAACACTTCTATACTTTATTACTTGGATAATAGAATAAAACAAAACATTTTAGGAGTAGGGTTTTTTTTTTTTGTTTTGTGGTTTTTTTTTGTTTTTTTTTTAAAGCTTTAAAAATATCAATACATCTTCATGGAGATGCAAATATTTTCAGTGGATAAACAGATGTACATTGCATACATTTTTTTGTATTTTTTTTTTAATTCCTGTACCTTGTTTGAATAATTGAGATTTATTTTTTCGTGAGCAAATGTATGTTTAAACAGGGATTTTTTTTTTTTTTTTTTCAAGCAAGTTGTTTTGGCTTAACCTTTGCATTTTTGGATTTCAACTCATGTGCTCATCATATGATCCTGCCGGCATAGGAATTCTAAAAAAAGAATGAAGAAAAAAAAACTACTTGTGTGCATTTTGCCTGATTAAATGTGATCCTGCAATGAGGCTGTATCAGCCTCCTTCATCTAACATTTATCTGTTCAGATAATGTCTTCATTGTGTGAAATTGTAGTTTGTGTAAACAGCCCTTCAAAACAACCAACACTTCCTTTTTAATATTTAGAAAAACTGTGTTTGCTTGTGTCAATGTTTTGTAAATGTTTTTCCATCCAGCCATGTATTGCGTTAGTATAGTATTTTGGCCTAAAATTGTATTGCACAGTGAGATTGTCATTGTATGTGCATTTTTTCCACAGAGGTCTGTTTCACTTTGTTAAACATGTGTGTCTTCCCCTCTACAGATAGTTCTGATTATAATGAAATTAAAGTAGATGAGTTGTGAAAGTGTTTTCACAGTAAGTTTGTGCAGCCTTTACTTAGTTTTATAATGCCAGCGACACATCCTTAACCCCTTAAGGACCAAACTTCTGGAATAAAAGGGGATCATGACGTGTCACACATGTCATGTGTCCTTAAGGGGTTAAAAGAGTTAAACAAGGGTTACACCAAGTACATGACAATTTATAATATACTCTACTTGGAATCTGAATTTGAAAGTGATGTTAGTCACCCAGAGCTTAACAGTACAACTCATGTTTTAGAACAGGCTTCCCCAAACTCTGGCCCTCTAGATGTTGCTTAACTACAACTCCCCTGATTCTATGAATGAAATAGGCTGAGAATCATGGGAGTTGTAGTTCAGCAACATCTGGAGGGCTGGAGTTTGGGGAAGCCAGTTTTAGAACAAAGAGGTCCCCAATATTGTCAGCTGTAGGGCTCAGGCAGTGAATGCAGTCAAAATATAAACAGGATTGATATTCCTAGTGAGGAAATGTAACTGTTGCAGTATCAGTATGCAGAGTAAAAGGTCTGCGCCACTGGCACGTGGGAGGCACTCAGTTTGTGCCAAGCTGATCGAAAACGGTTTAACACAAGACAGGGGAATGTTGCTACCATTACTACTACAGCAGAATATAGTGGTTATGGTGATTAGTGCCCTTTTTAGCTGATGTCATTCAATGAGGAATATGGCCTGTCATGCACACTATTTCTGTGGCTGAGCATCCTATATAAATGCATACAAGCAAAGGTATCAGTAATTCTAGCTTTTTTTTTTTGATGATCATAGTTGATATTTCAAAGATTATTCTCTCTCCATCATTTATTTTATTTATGTGTCAATATTTTCCACAACCCTGTACAGTAGGTACGTAGCATATATGTATTTTGTGACGATACATGTTTAGACACATAAAAACAAAAAATGGTTATGGCCCTGTGTAAAAGAGTTTGCACTATTTGATCATAACATCAAAGTTCAATGGACTCGTAAAACAATGTTGGAATTTCATTGACTCATAGGGGCAACTTTCTCTTATGGACAAACAGTGTGCTGAGGTGGTTATGGTGCTTAGAGTGCCCCTTTCCATTGCTTTGAACCCCAAGTTTAATGAATACCCAGTTGTATTCCAAACAAGAAAAATTTAAAATACATCTGACCAAATTAGCTTTTTCCAAATCTGCTGGTACTGATCTTTTAATAGGTTACCTTTTTGTAATTATTCTCAAATTTACACACAATTAAATTTTTGTCCTACTTGTCAAACTGATCTTTAATGGGAAAATGTACTGTTTAGAAGCTGAAAGGCCATCCCACTCCATTTATTGTTAAAGCTGTAGGAATCACTAGAACCATCTGTAGTCTGCCAGGAGCTCAGATTGCAACGCTGTGTTAATACTTTCGGTCATGTTGTCCCAGTCAGTGATGGAGCAGACAGTCACTTCACATTCTGCCAACGTGCAACAGTTATCATTAGGTGTTTCCATTTTCTGTTTGTGGTCTCCTTGTACTCCTTAAGGAGGAAACATCTGGGTGCTCAATCAGATCTAATCAACACTGCAAATACAATCTGATGGCTGATAAGAGCCTCTTTGCACGACCAATTTCATATTTTTATTCTGGTTTGTTTTAGATCTTAAGATCTAAGTTTTACTTAAATACACTAAATAACTGTTGGCTGACAGGGTAGCTTACTGATTTCTGTAAACCACTTGCTTGTCATTCTCCAGCGCTGATCATTCGTGCTATAGTTGTAAGATCCGCAGCTGCTGTAAAACTACAACTCTCTTAATGCTAGCCAGCCTTAAAGGGTTTAGCCAAGCACCATCACCACTTTATTGATTTTGAAGTGGTCACAGTGCCTGGAGTTTATTTGTGCAGCATTTCACAACCCACACAGAGATTAACCCTTCTGTTGCCAGATGTGCAACAGAGTTAACAATGGTTGCAGGCTGGCTAATGTCAATTATTTAATTGCAAAGAATAACAATCATTGGTTCAGAGCAGTCAGCTGATGCTCTCAGCCAATGAGTGATGACCACCACAGCTTCTGAAGTCGAAGCTCGTCACTGAACCGCAAGAGAGCCTCAGAGCCCTTCAGGGACCCAGGCAAGGGGACCAACTGTTGCTAAACAGTTTACCCCATAATCGGAGAATCGAGCCAGGCATCATAACCCTTATAGTTACTCCATTCTATTTTTTTTTTTTGTTCTGCATTTTAAGAGTGAATATGTTCTTAATGTACGGGTAACGCCTTTTGTAAACAGACAGTGGCATAGTTTCCATATGCTTGAGACGTCTGGACTGTAGCATATGAAGAAAAAAGTATATATATTTCGGTATTGTTGCACTGTACTTTTAAAACTTTTATGAAGTGATACAAGAGTGACTCCTATTTTAATGCAAGTTCTTAATCCAAACCTGGAATCATTTATTGCTAAATGTTAGAAAACACACATAGTGTACCATGACCACAGAAACGCTAACTGCCATCCTTGTATGATCTATGGAGGAATTTCTTGAAATTTGGAACTTGTGGGTAACACACATGCCATCACTCCCCCCACTCCTCCTGTAGAGCTGTTTCTCCAGTGGTGTGACTACCTGGTTACTTATGCTTGGAGGCACCCAAGCTTTTATAGAATCCAACTTTCTATTTTTAGTACTGTACTATAGATCGGTGATGTATTTATCTCTAGACTTCCTGAATTGTTTTTGTTTGTATTCTGTTAATCTGTGTTCGTGTTTTTGTTTCTTTCTTTGATGGTTTATTGTTCTTTGATGGTATAGTTTAAAAAAATAAATAACAAAAATCTATGTATATGTGGCTGCTCAAGAGAGTTTGGCTATCTTCTATGAGGCCACTTGAAAGTTATCTCAGCTCTCTGCTTATCCACGTCACCACTTAAGTGAGTTCTGTTAGTCTGTTATATGGTCACTCAAGAGAGTTCTAATCTCTGCTAATTTGTTCACATACACACTCAAGAATGTTTTGCTGTATACTTTTCTACTACATGGTCACTCGAACGTGATATATTACTGTTCCTTTCATGCCTAGTCTCCTTGAGACATCTTAATATTGTTAAATACCAGTTCTATAAGTGTCACAAAAATAGGTTGCCGGATGTTTTGAATGCTAGAACTTTAGGCAGCTGCTTTATAAATGTATTGAAGGTTTAATAAATGCCCCCATTGTCTCATATTGTTGTGTGCACTTTTCACACACTGCTACTTGCTTCCACGTGGGTAGATACAGCTGGTTACTGAATATTTCTGTTTACTCTTTGAGTGGGTCACAAGACAGTACCCAGTGATTTAAACCTCAGCATGAAATTCTTGGAATGCTTAGCACTGTATTGCTGTCATCTGTTTCTATGGATGTTAATTTAATCGTCTCTTGTGATTTTCTAGGTTGGGCGAAGTGATTTTCTCTTATATTAAGAGTTTATCTGCAGTTAACATCTCAAAAAGGCAGTCTGTGATGGGATTTAAGCACTGACCGATGGACACACAGAGAGAAAGGTATGTTTGCTTTATAGTATTTCAGTTTTTTTCATATTTAGTTAAAAATGTATGTAAAATATATTAACATAAAATATCACTCTATAATGATGGTTTTCGTAAACTCATATTCCCATGAAATCCACTAAGGTGTAAAATTCAAAACGAATTTAAAATTACGGTAATAGTTAAAATAAATTAACTGAAAACAGCCGATTAGGAGAATGTTTTAAAAACGTGGCCTAAAAGTTTAAATTCACTTTGAGTTCACAGTTTAATTAATAATCCTAGATTTTAGGACCCCATCTGTAAACGTCTATACTAAAGGGTAATGGCCTATGTGAGGCACAATTTAGAGGTAAGAGTGTATAGAATGAAATGTATTGTATAGTTTTAGTTACCTGTGGGTTTTAAAGGAACACTGTAAGTGCCGTAGTTGTTATGGTGCCAGGAGTGGCCTGGCTCCCCTCATTCAAATGTAAGTAGGGTTCTGCTGGGTTCTACCAGTCAGGCCAAAGCTTCCGGTCTACAGAGAGGGTGGGAATGATTCTCTGTGGACCCCAAGTCAAACTGTTAGCAAAAAAAATATGCTCAGTGCCAGGAGTCATACGTTTGACTGTCTGACTTGAGAGTATGCCAAGCCCTGATTCCACATGTGTAGTTACAACCCTTTGTCAGATCCTAAACATGCAGCTGCTTTCTACAGCATTTCTAACGTCTATGGTGCCTGTAAATGTGTAATCCTTGAAAATATTTACCAGTCTGATTGTTGGACAGATTTACATGGATAGAATGAATTATGTTGCATCTAAAGTCAATCAGGGCTATTCACTAAAGTGAGAATTGCTGAGAATTCAGTGTCAAATTTAAGGCCAAAATAGCCAATCTGAACACAGAATTTATTCTTAGAATTTTTCAAATTCAGCTATTGTGGTTTAAATGTTAACATTTATTTTGAATTCTATACTCCCAGAGGCTTTCTCATGCAAGTCTTCAACTACTACACATTATCATCCCAGTAAATTCATATTAAGATTTTCAATCATATGTTTCCCTTTTATTGCAGTTCAGAAAACAGGGAAAGAGACACAGAAAGAGGCGTTGTGCATGTATGGAAGGCTGGTGCTGCCCCTTTAAACCCTGAGAGGCTTTCTGGCTTGGGAGGAAGGATCGTGCTACAAGCCAGCCTTGGAATAAATCATGGACTTCTGCTAACTAGTGGTAAGGAGGCCATTGTACAGTGCTACACAACTTGTTGGTGCTTTAGAAATAATATTAATAATATTAGTGTGCACATGTTTCATTGTCTTGAAATGTGCTAACTAGCACTTCGGAAAACCTGTTAAAATACTTTAACTCTGTATAAAAACACTGGCACCGTTGCCTTAGATTTCCACAGAAATACAAATGTGTTAACGGGACAGTCTTAGCATCATAACGACTACACCCCATTGTAGTGGTTATGGTGCTAGTGGGCTACGGGTACCATTTCCTGGTTTGGGGCCCCCAGATATCCCTTGATTTCTTATTTTGCCTTTTTTTTACTGCCAGTCTACAGTTCCTCCTTAGCAAAGATAAGTTTTATCCATTTTTAAATGGCAGTGATAGGCAGAGCACATTAGCTCAAAATTGGTTTGACATAGAATGACGGTCGGTTCCAATAGTGTGCTTGCACCATAACCACTACAACCAGCTGTAGTTTATGGTGCAGTGGTTATGGTGCTTTGACAGTTACTTAAAATCTGTAAAATTACTTTTGATTTCAGTGATTTTAATCGCAGGAAAGAATAAAATGAGTCTTTGCAAATTCAGTTCAATACTAATTATTCAGTGTGTTATTTCTACATTTCTTTATGCTGAACCTTTTGGCCACTCTGCTATTTTTAGTGTGTTATAATTTAAATTCTTCACAAAATAATGTAATTATTTTTCTATTGCAGGTGGTGACGTTTACAGTTTTGGAAAGCAACCATGGAGAGAGAACTCACAAGAGGTTACACCAGAAGATCCACAACTGGAAAAGGGTCTGCAGGCACACCGTGTAACATGTGTGGCTGCAGGGAGTTACCACTGTGGAGCAGTAACAGAAAGTGGAATGGTGTACATGTGGGGCGAGAACACGGCAGGCCAGTGTGCTATTGCAGACTGCCCAACTGTGCCAGAGCCCGTAGCTATTACTATATCCGATCAGGAGAGTACTCCTCCAAGGTGGGTGAGAGTTATGCAACTGTCCTGTGGAGAAGAACACACTCTTGCACTGTCAACCACCCGGGAAGTCTGGGCATGGGGCAGTGGCTGCCAGCTTGGACTGATCACGTCATCTTACCCAGTAACAAAGCCACAAAAGGTGGAGCATCTTTCAGGCCGTGTAGTTCTTCAGGTGGTCTGTGGTGCATTTCACAGCCTTGCCCTTGTTCAGTGCCCTCTTCCTCAAGAGGTTAAGCCTATCCCAGAGAGGTGCAACCACTGTCGGGAATTACTTATCACCATGACTGAGAAAGAAGACCATGTCATCATTTCTGATGCTCACTGCTGTCCACTGGGTGTTATGTTGGCGGAATCCCATCTTGAGACCCAGTCTGTTCACTCTTCTATTAGTTCTGGGGACAAAAGTTCAATAAAGGAACAGAATTCCTTGTCTTCAGAAACCCAGGACGACAAAGAGAACTCTTTTTCCAAAGTGCAGACGTCAGTTGAGCCTGAACTTGGTACTGATGCTGCTAGCATTTGTGAAACTGAAGCTTCTTCCAGTATGGACAGAGATGCACCTGCACCCCCCTTACATTCAGACACTGATCAGAATGAAAGCAAAACTCTTAACAATGATACCACGGAGGTTGCACAGGTAATGTGTTATTCACAAAGTCTATCTACCCCTGTTGAGATACAATTTGCTATTTAACCCCTTAAGGACCAAACTTCTGGAATAAAAGTGAATCATGACATGTCACATATGTCATGTGTCCTTAAGGGGTTAAACATGTGTCTCCATTTGTTGAAATTTTCCACTCTTACTGTCTGATGAGTGAAACTCTGTCTGGTGGATAAACTGCTTAGCTTAAAATATGGCTTCATAGCGCCCATAGTCAGTACTTGCAGTACTTCTGCAAGTCTAAAATAAATTCCTAAGTTCCCCTGCCTCTAGAAATTAATTTCTATTGAAAGTAAACATTGCTATTAAAGTTAATCCCATATTGGTGAACAAGTCTGATTAAACATAGTACATATTTTTAAAATAAATATGACAGTGGGAATATTGTGTATCTAAGGAGGAGTTACTAAACACAATACAGGTTGCACCAAATACTGAATCCCAAAAATCCAAAGTATGCTTGAGATATTTTTAGTTGGTAAGCGTCTGGACTTCAAAAATGTATGTAATAAAACACAAAATAACCAATAATAATGCAAATTGTCTGGTGCTAGGTGGAAGACATACAACAGAGATATTGGGTTTGCACTCACATTTGATAGTGCTATAGACCAGCTCTAGGCAAAACAGCATACAGCGGTACAGTCCCCACTGATGAATATGTAGCTCTATGGGTTAGTGTCACAGCATACAGATGACTCTGTGTGCTGTTAAAAAAAAAAAAAAGCAAACAATAGTGCTTACTGTGCTAAAACCAATAAATAGAACAAACAAAAGGTAGTTTACTCACATTTGGCAGAGCAGTAGACCAGGGCTTGACAAATTTGTTTGGACTCTAGGAGCCAGCTAAAAAAGTTAGGAGCCAGTTTTTTTTAAGGGACACTATAGTCACCAGAACCACTACAGATTAATGTAGTTGTTCTGGTGCCTATAGCCTGTCCCAGTAGCCTTTTCAATGTAAACGCTGCCTTTTCAGAGAATTGCTGCCTACTTAGACCTCTAGTGGCAGTCACTCAGACGGCCACTAGAGTCCTGTGTCAGTGCTCTACATGGAGGCGCTGAATGTTACCCATAGAGAAAATGCGTAGGATCCTCCCAATGCTGAGATCATTAAAATCTCCGCTATGGAGGTGGGACAAGCAACAGCGAAACCAGCACAGCGTGGAGAAAAAAGGTAAGTAAAAACACCAATCATGTGATCGGAGGGGGCAGGTACCTAAATACACACACACACACACACACACTCACTCACTCACTCACTCACTCTCTCTAACACTCACACATTTTTTTTAAATTCTTATCCACCCAGCCTCCCTACCTTTGGGATAGCTGAGTGGACTTTCCCTGGGTTACTTGTGCACTCTCAGTGCAGGGATCGAGCGACATCGTTTTCACCACTCCCTATAATTTATTAGCCTCCTGGAGCTCTGTTTCCCTCTGAGGGCATTCGTGTTGGTACAATGACTTGTGTGTATGTATGTATGTGTGTGTGTGTGTGTGTGTATGTATATATATATATATATATATATATATATATATATATATATATATATATATATATATATATATATTCTCCACTGTGTTAGCTATCCTAGTAGGATAACAAGTGCACACTTTATTAGTCTTTATTTGCTGTAACTGGCTCATCCATAACCTACTGTGCAGCAGAAGCTGGAGCTGTTCCATCGCAGCTGCGACGAGGCCAGACACTCCAGGGGGCCTAGCTGCTCTGTCTACCCATGCTGATGGATCTTCTGTCTAAGCGGTGTGACAGTGCCTGACACTGAGTTGTTGTGTATGGGACAGGAGACTTGGTCTCTTTAATCGTTAAATAGGCAATATTCAAAGGTCTCTACTTCCAAACTACATTTCGCTGCCCACGCATCGCAGATGCAGAAGGGAGTTTTAGTCAATTTCCGGCGCTCTCTGTGCCCTTATTCCCAGGAGACGGGAACTGCATGCTCTGCACGGTGTTTCCCCTATTGGTGGCCATGGAAGGACTAAAACACGGAGGCTCCATGGGCCATCAGACTGGGATCAGTGTCCAGCCTATGAAATTCAGCAAAACGATTTTTCTGCGGCGACAAAGACAAGTGCAACCTTGATGAGGTCATGATGGACTTTGGCTAGACACTGGTAACACCATGTCAGGGAGAGGGTGTCATGTTGCTGGCCAGACACAGAGTGCACTTACATAATCTACCCCAGGTCTCACCTGTCAGTGTGCCACAGGTAGTCATGGTCTCATCTTACACCTTTCAGTGGTGGAACAGCAGAGTTCTCTGAGGTCGTTAGTACATATGTGTGTGTATCTGTCAGTGAAAGTGTGTGTTGGTTAAACAGTGTGTGTGTCTGTCAGTTAATGTGTATGTCAGTATATATCTATCAGTGAGAGCACAAGGGGGGCCCTTCTATGCATGATTCAGAAAGACAGCCACTAGAGGTTGGCTTAACCCCTAATGTAAACATAGCGGTTTCTCTGAAACTGCTATGTTTACATCTGAAGGGTTAAAGCCTGAGGGACCTGGCACCCAGAACACTTCATTGAGCTGAAGTGGTCTGGGTGACTATAGTGTCCCTTTACACATGACATGTATGACATGTCATGATTCCCTTTTATTCCAGAAGTTTGGTCCTTAAGGGGTTAAGTGTTTTAAGGTACTTGAATACATATACCAAGGGTGTTCTATCAACGTAGGAAACCATCCTTAGAATTGCCATTCAACTGTCGTCACACTCCTGGCCAGTCCTAGTAATTCTGGCTCCCTATGCAAATTAAGACTTTATTCTTCCTTTTTGTATATCTTCTTTGTATTTTGACATTCCTGTGTGTAGTTATATTGTGAGTAATGGAAAAATTAAATGCAATATATAACCTTGAAGGGCGATTCCTAGAATGATTACTACTACAGCTTACTGCAATAGTAATGATATGGTGGTAATGATACAAGGAGTTTCCCGGCGTTCCTTGGTAAGGGACCTCACCTTTTTGCAACCGTTTGCTTCTTGCGCTATTCCACATGTTCAGCTTGCTTAGAAAGACATCATTTTAATCACGTCTAGCTCATGTTAGGCTGCCAAAATAATGTTGGCCTTGTGTTGAGGGTGAGGAATATAATGTTATACAGAATCATATGACTTTAAGCAATGCTCACGATTAAATTAAATAACTTTTTCATTTATTTCTTTGCAATTTTAAAATTTGCAGTTCGGTTTATGGATTCCCCTACACTGTATGTAGTGATCCTCCTTTCACAGTAGAAGTGTGGGAATTCCGATCCCTCTTCAAACAAGGCATTGTTCCAACCTTAATAAGGAACTGTGCGCACACTAGAGAGAGCCTACAATTAGAGAATACCATTTAAAAAAAAAAAAAAAAAAAAAAAAACATTTGAAAACAAATAAATGAGATTTCTAAATCAAGACTTCACAATCGGACATTGGATTTTGAAGGACTGGAGGGAGTGAGAGAACATGCTAGTTTACTATAAAAGCAGTAAATGTCTGGATAGTTTTGCAGTGGAAAAAATGAGACAAGCGCAGTTAACAAAGTCAAAAATGTGTGAGATATAAATAAAGCTAACATTAAAAGGAAAGCTTTGATATACCATGGAAGTTTGTCACATTTGTAATTCAGGTTGTACACGCCATTAGCTGTTCTGGTGTTTTTGGCTTTATTCCTAACACTACAGCCCTGATGCACCTTGTCATTTAGGTCCCCTCTTCTGTATTAAAGGAAAAAAAAGAGAAATAAATAAAAATTAAGAATTGCTACCAGGGCTCACCTAGGTGCTGCCACAACCACCTCGTCGGGTTGGGATTAAATGCAATGATTCTCTATGTGGCCGACCGTGATGACTATGCGCATGTGATTCCTGGCCATACCCAGAGGGCTTGGAGACGTGGCTTTTAGGGGGGATAGGAAGAGGGATGGGGCAGGACTGCAGGCACTATAACAACTTTAATAAAATTAAGTTATTAAAGAGCCTATCATGTCTCTTTATGATTGGAAAACTTTGTTTAGAGACTCTTTTTAAATTAGCAACGATTTATCAGCTTTGGGTTTATATCATAATCCTTTCATCAAGTACTAGAAGGAAATGTAAACAAAATGAGAAAAATGCATCTCTACCTTTAGTAAATGACTGTTTTTTTCAGCCATATGCATACACTTTTGATCAGACAGAGTTTGGAGACCAACAGTCTCTATGGTCTTCCCTGCTTCTGCTCAGGGAATGAAGCAAGGTAGACTTTCGAGTCTTAACTGTCGGTTTTCAAACACTGTCTGATCATGGCCATGTAAGTGTTCTCAGCCACGAGGTCCAAGCAATGTTGTAGCAATCCAAGCTGTAACTGATTATTTTTGCGAATTCTCCATAGTGGGCTTTGGGATGCGGTCTCTTGAGAGCTAAACCGCAATATTTTTCATTTATACATTAATACGTTTTAAATGTTTTAATCTTCTTACTTTGTAGGCTCCAGAACAGAAACTGGAAGAACAGTTGAGCAATTGCCACCTTAATCCTGTCACTACCTCCACATCTGCTCTAAACAGCCTGGTGGTGTCCTGTGCTTCCGCCGTTAGTGTGAGAGTGGCCGCTACCTGCGAAGCCGGGGCCCAGTCACTAAAGAAAGTCATGAACTTTTACTCTGGATCTCTGTGCGAAACAGGAACACATCCTTCTGTGGGATCTTCGGTGCACGATGGACTGCGGGATAGCCGGGAAGAACAAGTAAAGCTAGAGTCTATGCAAGGCAAGAAGAGCTCAAGTCTTGTGGATATTCGAGAGGAAGAAGCAGATGCAAGTAGCAGGAGGCTTTCTCTTCCAGGACTTCTCTCTCAAGGTAACTAAAAAGTATCCCGCACTACCCAAGCGTCTTATATGTAAAGAGAACCTCTGTTCAGTTTGGGAATATCTTGTCTCCAGCTCCACAAACTTTGCAGAGTATTTAGTTTTGAGGAAGACAGAGACAGATTGCATTTGGTCGTAACTCTCAATCTTATGACACATTCCATCTTTCGGCCTCTGAAATGGCACTTCATAGTCTCCCCATAAGATAATGGCTATGAATCTTAGATGACCAATTAAGGGGACACGTTGTGATTCCTCATGTAACATGACATTAACATGAGGTAATCTTTTGCTAGTGCTGATATATCAGCACATTTAAAGCAATTTATCAATGCGGAAGCAGACTGGGTGGATAACCCCTCATGGGAAGAAGTTTTTTGGAAAGGCAAAAGACAAATGAAGTGCGGGCAGCCATTATTAATGGAAGGAATTTGGATTTAAAATAGTGGGATGGGTAATGCTCTAATAATACAGAGAAGGTGGGTCAGAGGAGACCTAATGTGGAAACAGGAGCTATTGTTGAGAGGAAGAGGAGAACAAACATAATGGGTGAAAAGAGGACTGCTGTGGTAGAAGAAAAGAAGATTGTTCTGAAGGTTGGAAAAAGGTTACTGCCAATGTAAGAGAAGTGTATGAATATGGAAGAAGTATAGAGTGAATAGTATTGGTTAGAAATGGGAGAAGGAGAAAACTGAACATGTAAAGGATGTGGGAGATGGAAACAGTGGGGCAGAGATAAAGGGAAGGGGAGCTAAAATGAAAAAAAAAAGAGGGTGGAGCTAGCTCCACTTGTCTAAGTTGAAAGGCTGTTATGATATGAAGGGATTTACAGGGATAGTTTGGCTTTACCCGGAGATTTTTAGAGTGTCAGATACCCAACAGAAAGTAATCACAATTCAATATTTTTTTGGTATTATGCTTCCCCTGCATGGAATATCATTCTATTTTATTTATTTAAAAAAAAAAAAAAAAAAAAGGAAAGCTAAATGGCAAATTGTCTGGATGCTTTTACATGTGTTACTTGAGATCTGCAGATAATTTGGCACTTTCACTCAAAAACATTTCCTGTCCCTGCCCTTCGTGATGATAATTTTTCCATCACTTGCTCAAAGCTACCATCAGTGAAAGCAACAGTGATAAAAATGTAAGATAAGTTGCGAATGTGCAATACAGTTTTTGACTTTGCCATGTTTCATGATGTCAACAGCCCAGCCTGCGTAGTGCAGTCATTGGCATGATTTACAGTTCTGTTCTCTGACTGAATTCAATTAATAAGGCTCTGCTTGGCTCTGCTTTGGGTTTCTGGTTGTTTCTTTATTTTTCAGTATTGCGTGATAAATGCATTATTGTATTTTACCAGTCTATAAGTTTCGATACAGGTGGCTAAACCATTACCTTCAATGTTTCTGTGACAAACACTGTACACAACTGTAGAAACCTGAAATGTAAAACAAGAATTGCTTGCTTTTCCGATACACATGAAAAGGGGAGGAGAGAGCATGCTTGTGGTCTATATATTTCACATGTGGAATAATACAGCAGATTATACTTTTGTGCATTTGAAGTGGTTTTTAAAAATCATCCAAAAAGAGGCATTCAAGCACCTTGTAAGCAATGCATTTGGCAGATCATCAGCCACTTATGGGGGTAAACACATACAGGGTACCATCTTTTTAAAACACCACGTTGCATTAAATTGATCATCCAACTGCAACATTTAGGCAATAATAGGATTTAGTAAAAATTTACTAACTCTGCCATAGTCACAGCAATTTTGCAATTTGGTATTTCATTCACTACATTTTCTAGTTTAGTGAATAAACCCCTTGGACGATATTAACATTACCTTCCCTTCAAAAACCATAAATCAGAGGTGGTTGCAGGTTATCTGGCGCCCAGGGGAATTGCTTTAGAATTGCAACGTTTTATTTTTCACTCCATGCCACCTTTCTTTTTCTCTTAGTTTCCACACACTCCTGTATCTCTTAACCCCTTTCACCACCTTTTGTGTGTCTCATGATCCCACCTTACCCTCTTGTGCGTCTCTCATAGTAAACTTAGGTGTTCCCTATAACCTCCCTTTACCAACTTGTCTTTTCTTTCCCAAGTCCCATTTAATCCCCTTACTCCCTTGTGTAACCCGCCTTACTTCTTTGCGTCTCTTAACCCCACTTACCAACATGTAAATGTGCAGTTGTACACATGCTGGACTGTTATTTCTTGGTTTGCAGTCTCTCCCAGACTTCTGAGGAAAGTAGGCAGAGCAAAGATGAGAACCGTGGCTCTAACGCCCACAAACAGTGGTGAAGCTGATCTGTTGTTGCCATCCCTAAAAACTGAGGTATGGAGCTGGGGACGAGGCAAAGAAGGACAACTAGGCCATGGAGATGTCCTGCCAAGGTAAGAGAACCTTTAACCTACTGGATGGTATAACATCTGTCTATTTCGTTTGTATGTAGAAAGCATTCAACAGAAGAAAGGTTTCTGGTTTTAATTAATTAATTAAATAAGCAATGATCTGTATACAATGATTCCAACACAAACAACGTATTGTGTGTTAAAAAAAAAGTAATACTCTATCAACAGGATGTAAACTAGTATCCTATTCTTCCTTATTGTTTTCTGATGCTCTCACATCGGTAGAACACAAAGATATGTGTTCGCCCTTTCAGACATTAAAGGGAGCTTTGGCAGGCCTCTTCTGCAAGAAATTCAAAAACATATGTGGTTTGGTATTATCTACTGAAATATGCACTTAGTTTTCAAAAAGGCTTCACCAAATAAGATGTGCTTTAACCTGTCTTTTAACCAGGCTGCAGCCTCTATGTGTGCGGAGCATGGATGGTAAAGAAGTGGTTCAGTTGGCAGCTGGCAGTCACCACTCACTTGCCCTTACTGCCAGGTCTCAGGTAACGTGTCCCATATCTAATCTGCATATTGAGAAAAATGCATTGTGTCACTTTCAAGCATGTGCTGTTATACAGGCAGTACAATATTTCTAGAGATCAGAATACAATTTGTTTTCTGTCTGAGAATGTTGTTTGACTAGCTTCATTGGTGTTACTGAAACAATGAACAAAGTGATTGACATGAGCTAGAGGTATTCTAACAATTGCTGGAAACTGATTTCATGAATCATGCAAAAAATGTGAAGGGTGAGTTTAGATGCAAGTAGTCATTTAATCTTTTACAATGATTAATGTCAAAACCATGTAAGGCATGCAGAGTGTTGAATTTACCTAATTGGATTTGTGTTATGGATGTATATAAAATATCATCCTAACCAGTGACTGGTTAAAGCTTTTACTGCCTTACCACAGGGACATTCCTGTCGGTGACATACTGACACCACTATTGGTTTCTGCAGCACAGCAGAGGGTAAGGCAGTGCTGCAGGGAGGCTCTTCTGGAGCCTGACTCTTTGAGACCTGGGGCAACATTTGCAGCTAACCCAGTTGTCCACGAGGCAGGAAGCAGGAGTGAGAGCTTGTCAGTGTGTTTATCTCTCTGAGTGTAGCATTATGTGTGTATCTGTGTGTTGTAGTGTATGTGTTATATACACAACACTCAAATACACACCTGCATTCAAATGCCAACACTACGAGCATACCCCTGCATTCAAATGCCAACACTACGAGCATACCCCTGCATTCAAATGCCAACACTACGAGCATACCCCTGCATTCAAATGCCAACACTACGAGCATACCCCTGCATTCAAATGCCAACACTACGAGCATACCCCTGCATTCAAATGCCAACACTACGAGCATACCCCTGCATTCAAATGCCAACACTACGAGCATACCCCTGCATTCAAATGCCAACACTACGAGCATACCCCTGCATTCAAATGCCAACACTACGAGCATACCCCTGCATTCAAATGCCAACACTACGAGCATACCCCTGCATTCAAATGCCAACACTACGAGCATACCCCTGCATTCAAATGCCAACACTACGAGCATACCCCTGCATTCAAATGCCAACACTACGAGCATACCCCTGCATTCAAATGCCAACACTGTACACACATATACTCCTACATTCAAACATCAATACTATATGCAAATACAACTATGTATTCACACACATACTCCATAAAACACATTCAAACACACACTGCACACAAAAGCAACCATGCAAGGATGTACAAATGATAGATCCTCGGCTGGCAAAGTATTGTAAATGTTGTACAGCAATGAAAGGTACACTTTTTTTATTTTGGGCGGTGGAGGGCACAGAAATATTTCTTGCACCGCTTTATTTGTTCTATTAGTTGTGGCACTTGATCTAATTGAAAAAAAAGGTTGTTTTTTTTGTTTGTTTGTTTTTTCTCTTTTTTTTTTTTTTTTTTTTTCCAGAGTAGGGGTAGATGTCTGCTTTCTTAAGTTAATAGCCCTAAATTAAGACCTTTTCCAAATCACTTTGTGTGACTGTTTCAGAAGAGACTGGGTAATTTTAGAAAACGGCTCTGGTGAGCTAGCTGGCACGTAGATGCTTATACTTGCGATTTAACAATGATTTCAGGGCTAATAGCAGGATCAAGAATGGTTTATCATGTTACTGATTTGCATTTACGGCTCTCTGAACACGCAGGACAATATAGTTGAAAGCAACAAGCAGCCCAGGAATATCCATTGGTTAAATAATTTCTTCAATGTGCCCAATCATTTCCTGAGCACGGCAACTGGGCACAGCTTTCTTATCAGATTTACAGTGCTGCAGAACTTTTTGGCATAATATAAATAATAATAATAATTTGTCCCTTACTTTCAGGTCTATTCCTGGGGGAGCAATGCATCGGGTCAACTTGGTCACATTCAATCTCCAACTACCATGCCTCGACTTGCTAAGGTATGAGGCAGTACATGCTACTGATCTGCTAAATATAACACAAGTCATATGGCGACACTCTCAATCAGATTTAATAGAACACATCACCCTTTAATAGACATTATGGCCCTACAGCTTCAGGAGGAGAAACTTGAGTGAGGCTAACATACTTATAGAAGGAGATGTCCAACGTCCTTATTTAAACTCATAACTCTAGTATTTATAAAACAGACATGGTTTGATAAAACAATCCTAGTCCATTAATTATTCAAAGATAATCTGTTCTTTTTATAAGGTAAACAATACTGACCTCTTGGATTACCTATCACACATTTTATACTTCTCTACTTTAGGTATGCAATGATGACCATGCGTGGAGTATAGCTGCCGGACAGGACCATTCCCTTTTCCTTGCTCATGGAAGTGAAGATTTCCAGCCTTTTATATATAGCACTGGACCGCAAACCGCTAATGAGAAGAGTGAACCTGATTCGGATCCGAGCCCTACACTTCTAACAGAATGTAGCAAGGTGTGCTGGTTTCAACTTTTACAAACCAACTATTAAGTAGGGCAATATACTCTCTGGTTAAGAGTAAAAGTATAGGTGTCACTTGATGTCATGTCAGCATTTCCAGTGTCCTTTAATCATTGGTTTCTTATTGGCCAACTGAACAAGCAAGATGAAAAGCTTAATTTTTTCATCTCAGACTGCCACAGCATAATCGATTATCTCTTGCTCTCTTTAGTTGGGGTACGTCTCCAGTATTTCTGCTGGAATGGGCAGTTGTTTGGCCCTGGTGGACCAGAACCTGATGGGGTATATTGGAAGTCTGCATGAACTGGCAGCCACAGAGAGACGTTACTACGGCCGTCTGAGTGATATCAAGTCTCAGTTACTCCGACCTCTCCTGGGACTGGGTGAGTAGCCTGACTCTTAGAATCATTTATTTAAACACTTTATTTAATTTTGCGTTGTGTATTTATTACAATAATCTATACTTTACTCATTCGCTCATTGGGTGCCTGGTTACATTAGGTCACCTAGGGCAGAGATGGTGAAGGTCTTTGATCCTGGAAGCTAAATCTTCTGTAGCAATAAAGTTAAATAACTTAAGGTGCCCAGAACAAACTTCATTCCCCCTTTTTTGTCTTAGTTTCCCATTTCTTTTGTTGTTTCTTCTCTGCCTATTCTCCCTGTTAGAGTTACAGCTTTTTTTTTGCCCCTTTTAAAATCTTCCCCCTCAATGCCTTCATATTTTAACACATATTACTCTCTCTTTATATGGCCTTCCGATTTCCTGCCTTCCTTCTCACCATATCAATTCTTTTCCTTCTTTCGCATCATATTATTCCACTTATATCTTCTCGCCATACGAGTCCCCTTCTTTCTCTTCAACATTTACATCTGTGTCCTTACCATTTCCATCTTATTTTGCTTCCCCACCGTATTGGTTCCCAGTTCCACATCCGTCCTTTGCCCTCTTTCCTTCATATTCAACTACTCACAGCAGCACAGTTTCACCCATGGTGAGATTATATATCTCTGTCCAATTCAATGCTTTCTGTGATGATACCAAAATTACAATATTTTACATTGGCCAAGAAAAGAGGCAGCATCTATGCACCAAACAAGATTATTTTATACAAGTGCCAATTTCTGTAAAAATCTGTACTTTTTTGTAAAATGAAACCTAGAAGACGCACTATTCATACACAAAGCACGTCAGCAAGGTAAAGTGCTTTAGGTGCCTAAGAAAAATTTACAAAAGGTGGAGCTCCGCCATCGACTCTTGTTCCTTTTTAGCAGCCGTCACGAGTGATGGCTGTGGGATTCAGGCATCATCTTGCTTGTTGCTGTGATCAATGGAACTTTCCATGGTCTTGTAAAATCCTCTGTAGACCTCAGTGTTGTACTCTCGTGGCTCCTGGCAGGTGAAGCACCAGGAGCTGAAGAGGATCCCCCAGAAGAAGATGGTTGCAGTTGCGAGGGACAATCTCAGGTAATTATACCTATCTTCCACTACACCCCGGGGCCACCATCCCATTATAAGAGATTTCGGCTTCGGAGGTCTTTGCAAAATATGTTAGACCCCTGAAAGTGACAGATCTGCTTTAATATATAGAGAACATTTCCATTTTTATATAATCTTTAAATTATTTTATAGTAATGATTTATTTTTTTGACACCATTGACAGAATTTTAAAATAGTCACCATGGAAACCAATGAAATTTGTCAATTGATGCTCTTTTAAAATGTTGCCCAAAGACTGTTCTTTATAGATAAACCTACCTTTTTAGAAGAACTTTTTTCTTTATAAGCATCAGACAACTAAGGGAACGTTAAACTTGTTTTACTTGTGGGGTCCTAGAGGGTTTTTCAAAAGTATGGGAATAATTTTCATTTAGCGAGCAACGCCTCTGTAATCCTAATCTCTTGTTAGGAAAACTATGAAAACCTATCTAGTTTGCAAGCCCTCCCATTCACATCACTGAATGTTTATATCACCTGTATTTTCTGCCTTGATGTGCAGTTTACACTTAATTCAATGTGCAGATAGTTTTAAACTTAGAAAAATTAAGCCCTTGGGAGCAGAAAAACCCCAGTGATGTTAGTCAAGTTGTGAGATCTTCAATATAAGTATTTAGCAATTATTATTTTTGTGTGTTTTTGTTCTATCTTTCTAATGAATCCTTTCTGTATTTTACTTAAACGTTTAAAACACATGCAACAGTGTAGCTCAGGGCAAAAACTATATACCTGTATTTATTTATTTTTCTTGCTAATGAATTATTTCAAGAATATTTGCTTTTTACTCTTTATTTAACATGAATTCTTTATTGTCCCCTTTGAAGACAATCTGGGCTCTATGACTACTTACCATTTGTTACAAGATGTTGCCACAAAGTTCAGCAAACTCTGCTACCTGATTGGCCAGCATGCAACCTCTCTCAGTAATTTCCTTCATGGGCTTAAAGATGCTCGGACCCTCTCCATTCTGGAGCATTCAAATCTCTTTCTGGACAGCTACACAGAGTAAGTCATATTTGGTTTTAAATCTAAATTACAGTTTTCTAGAAATTTATACAAATTCAACGTCTTTAATAAAAACCTACTTTTAAATTTTTTTGAATGGGTTGCATGCTTCTTCGTTTTTTTCATTTCATGGTAGAATATTGGGGGGGGGGGGGGGCTTGGAAAATAGAAATCCCCTGAATTAATTGGTATGTCTATACTACAGTAACTAATTTTCTCCCAGTAAATAGTTTTTTGTTTTTTTTTGTTTGTTTTTACATTTTTAAAAATCATTTTATAACATAGGCAGTATTATAAAGTACAAATGTAGTAAAAACACACAAAGAACAAATAATGATATATCTAAAAGGAGAGTACACATGTCCTTTGAGGAAGATGATGTAAAAAAAAAAGTGTAAAAAGGGGATGACTACTCCCTAAGGAATTTAGCTGGGCCTCAGAGGTCTCATTTCCCAAGTCTTTCGCAGTCTCGGGAGTGAAGAGGGAAGGGGGAGAAAAATGGACAATAGAAAAGAACTTCACTTCTACCAGGGGAAATAAACATTTCAATTTCCACAACACAATCTGACCGTTAATAGGTAATTTAATAGTAAAACAAGTGTCTGATCTTACCACATACACGTAGTAATTTTATTTGAGCACGGTTAATTTAACTAAATCCTTGTTATTTGTGCATTAGTTAATGGCACTACAGGCTACGAAACTGCAGCCAAAACAGAGCATCATGCTAATGACCAAAAAAAGGAAAATATTTATATGTGAAATGCATGCAATCAGATATGTTTAAAAAAAAAATAAAAAATAAAAAATTACATGCTAGAATTCCTCCAATTTCTGCACTTGTTAAAAATGTGTGCAGCATTGTCCAATGAATAAGAATCGCTAGTGCAAGTGGCTGTCATTATTTTTTATTATGTAATGATGAGCCACTCACAGCTGTGTGTGCATGCTCATTCATTTGTATAGGAAAGCGTTAAGCTTGTGCAATAATATTCCCATAGAAAGATATAAGGGAGACCATCTAAGTTGAGATACCCCAGCCGCTGCTAATAACCGAAGAGCCTGTCAGAGCTTTGTAGCTGCTGCAATCCTACACAGGTTTAAAATGTAAAGCTTTCTGATTGTTCTGCACCTGTTGGTGGAGAGAGAGTGTGTTAAAGCGTGGGTACTGCATACCTCATAAATTCATGTTTCAAACTGCAATTGTGGCTCTCCATTTACTTTCGGCAGGTACTGCACTTCTCTCTTCAACTTCCTCGTGATGGGGGGATTTGCGCTCCTTTCCAAACCAGCAATGTAAGTCACAAAGTATTGTAATGACAAAACCTATTTCAGGATCTTGCAGTGGGGCACATTAATGGTGGCTGCTAATATTTATTTTTAGGAATAAGTCCCGAATTACAAATAAGTAATAGGGGAATGAGGGCCATCAAAAGCAATCTAATGACAGAGATTGGATGATGTGGCAAAAAAACCTTAATTTGCTGTGTAGACAACATCATTATGCAATTAGGAGAGGTGTAGTGATGCAGCACCTGGGAGTAACGTGCTATGTAGAAAAATGCATGGCACTGATTAATGGTCCTGTGGTGTAGAGTAGGACTGTACTAGAACATTTCTGTTTGGAGAGCATGTGGATGGAAGGCCTATGGGTGGTTGATGTGCAATGATGCTCTGCAGGAGAGAAATGGTTGAGTTGAAGCTCGTTGTGGGATGTTTGTGGCAAAAGTATGAGCTTAGCACTTTGTATACTGTAAATATACAACTATCTTGTGTCAGTTTTCAGACTGCAACAATAAAGCTGCTGGCTGGGAATTTCAAGGCCATTTGTCACCAATGTTTAACATAAATAATATATAAAGAAGGTTCTGAAATAAAGTAATTCAAACTGTTTCTCATTTCAGGGACTTCTTCAGCAGGAACCAAGAGCTGCTACAGAGCCTTTGTGAGAATAAAGGGGAAAACATGCCACTGCCTGAAATGATCAATTCTCTCTTCTTCTCCCCAATGGGCAGGCTGCATATATACGCCAGATTGCTCCTCAAGCTGGGCATGTGCTTTGAAGTGGTTCGTCTCTTGTATTGAATTTTTTTAATTAAATCTGTATATTGAGGTTAACTGTCATCATCGCTTTATTAACCTTTTCCTTTTAGTCTTCTATAGAATACAAAAAGATGCAGGACTGTAGCAGTAGTTATGAGTCTCTGGCGCTGGCTCTCAGCAGGAACAAGAAGGAGGCCGAACGTACACTGAGCTTCTGGAAAACCTTCCCTGGGAAGATGACGGTATGTTTATATTGTTCGATTATGTTCTACCCAAGCCAATGATATACGCAGTTTTGTTAGTTTATGCATGACATGCATTTTTTTTTACATTTCATTATTTTGTTTTCCTGTGACTGCTTTCTTTATCTGACATCATTCTATCACTCTCTATTCCCCATGCATGTCATTTAACAGTCTGGTCGGGTAAGGAACAAAATAAACTGTTTTATTTATTTTCCAATTTAATAATCTTGTATGTAAACACATATCAATCAACAATCTAATTGGTACAGTAAAACAGATTAGGCAAATTTGTTTGTAGTATAAGCAGTGTTACACTTTGAATTATTTATACAGTAAACTATACCTTTAAATTAAAATGGGGGACTCTTATAACAAGGCACAAATAATAAATCATTGGAAAGGGTGAACACATTTTGAACTAAAAATAAAAAACATGGCTACAACACACATCATAGGGACAATGTAAATAAATACAACGCTAGCAGCAATAATAAAATAAAGTCCAGGATCAATAGTCCAAAGTCTGATAACATGCATGCAATTGTTTAGCGGGAGGCGGTATAATATGCCAGAATGGTTGCCACTGTGCACCATGTGGTTATAAATTAATTTGTCAATTCAAAGAAATTCTAAAAATGATTGTAGGGATGTAAATCTTGAGATCTAGATTTAGAGAGTAACATGATGTTATACCCTTCAACAGGAATAAAAGTACATTATGAGCTGCGTAATATAGAGACACTCCTAGCATTGGTTATGAGAAGAAATGCCCAGCTCTTTGCACACATTTTCTTACAACTGTAGCAAGTCGCAAAATAATCCCACACAGTCTCTCAAATTAGTTACAAGTAGAAGCTTTGGTTCCCCATTGGCCATACAAGTACTTATATGATGTGTAAATTAAATGCCATGCCGATCCTCACTTCCTCTGGTAAGTATCAAGGGCCATATGCATTTACAGCAGCAAAACCTGTTGTCTCTTTACAAAATATAATAATCTTTATTGATCCACGGAGACTCATTTTAGAATCAAGAAGGAATAATTTTTCCATTCTGTAGTAAAATTATAAACCATTTCAAAATTGTTTGTTTTTTTTCGTCATCTTTTGTATGAACAGTAGTAATAGAGATGTGTGAAAGGCTAAACATCAGCCTATATTATGTAACTATAATAATTTATAGATCTTTTCATGCAAAAACATGAATGGAGATATCTGTAACAACCAGCCAGCAGCAGTTGCAATCAACATGGGAATCTTCTTTATTCATGCAGTTTCACGAATTAAACTGTTGCCAGTGGTGAAATCTAGGCAGATTATTGTTGGAAAAGCTCAACTGTGTTCTTCCATTAAAGGTTAAGTTAGGATTGACTGAAATACTGTCAACGACTACTTTTGTCTTGGAAAACAAACAGTTACAGTTGCTGATCATCCGGAAAATCAGAAATGAATGTGTTTTATTTACATTTTGAATACATTTTCTGTATAATGCATTACGTAAGGGGATTAGCTTTAGCTTGTGATGCCCCTCAAATTCCTGTCCTAATGTGTTTTACACCCCATCTCCTATAGAATGTAAGCTCGATTGAGCAGGGTCCTCTTCAACCTATTGTTCCCGTAAGCTTATTTGTAATTGTCCTATTTATAGTTAAATCCCCTCTCATAATATTGTAAAACGCTACGAAATCTGTTTGCGCTATATAAATGGCAATAATAATAATAATAATAATAATAATATGTGTAACTAAGATTCGCAAAATACTAAAAGTGAACAAATGCTATTCATACAGTCAGAGTACATTAAAATGCTTCAAATCTAATCTAACATCCAGTAATCATGACTATCCTTAAGGGGGGGGGAGGGGGTTTAGAAAAGCTGCCGTGAGACATGGCTCAAAAAAATAACTATATATAGTGTTTAACCACATTTTTGTAAATGTTGTAGCTTGAAATGGTCTGAATTCCTTTTGTGACTGTGTGCTTAAGTAGTTATCATAAGGATTGGGATTGCTGTAAATAAATATATTCTTAAATATGAAAAAGATGTATCTTGTAGTAACCATATTATTATTGTTAATGCTTCTTAGTACATACAAGATAAAAATCAGAAACCACACTTCATTCTGCCAAGTAAACCACATTCTAAATATATGACCAGTACTATGAGATCATTGTTACAGATAGTGCATTACGTTCCCGTCCATCGCATAGCATCCAGTAGTTTCCATTTGTGAACTATAGAATTTAGTTACCTCCTGCTGCTTCTTGCAGTGTGTCCTATTTATAACCGCATTTGCCCTGTCCTTTGCTATGCCCTAATGGTACTCTTGCATTGCTTTTTTTTTGTGCTGTAGGACTCCTTGAGGAAGCCAGATAGGCGTCTGATCTGTGAGAGCAGTAACCGAGGTCTCTCTCTGCAGAATGCAAGTCGTTTCTCAGTCAACTGGTTCATCCTTTTTAACGATGCTTTTGTGCACGCCCAGGTAAGATGGATCATGTGGGTATGGGAAAGAGTCTTTATTTAGCTGGTGTAAAGAGCTAGAGGTTGCAAAATGTTGTTTGTATCACTGTATATATTTATAATATATGTTATATAGTAATAGATATACGATCTAGTTTTGACTTAATGGTTTACTTCAACCACCACGATCAGTTCTGCTTTTAGAAGTGGTCGCGGTGGTGCATCGTTTCTGCTTGAAATGCTGCCCAAACAGAGATATCTGCACTTGATACCTCCTCTGATATTTTCCTATGTCCCACTCTTTCCCGGTACAAAGCACGCATGTGCTCTGAGCCTGTGAGAACGATCCATTAAAATGCTTCTCTACTAGAGGCATTTGATTGGGCCACGGAAAGGGAAAGATGGACATCAGATGGGGCATGCATACCAGCAAAGGGTGCTTGTCTGGCGCTGGATTCCTGGTAAGTTTATTGCTTATTTATGAAGGTTTATTTTAAAATAAATGAGATGGGGTTCATAGCTGATCATTTTCGCAATTTAGGTGTTTTGGAATTCAAATAGAAAATTCACTTTTAATTCAGTTTGAATTGTCACTTTAGTAAAAAAAAGTGGTATTTTTAAATGTTGATGTAATGCACTGCTGAATTTAATTTTGTGTATAAAATTAGATATGTTTCTAATGTCTTATATTCAAGATACAGCTGTTGTCCTAACATTGAGGAAAAAATGTGGATGGGAGAGAGGAGGGGTTGTATTTGAGAACTAGTTAAAGTGCATTGAACTGTTGTGTTGGCGTCTGCATTTATGCTCTTGTTATATTTGTGAGGTAAACTGAGGGGCATAAATAGGAACAATAACAGGTAAACTTGAAACAGAATAATTCTGAGGTTAAGCTATTTCAAATGTGAACAATATTACTGATCGCCAAGTGGTGGCGCGAATTCACCACTACTGAGGAGATTATAGAGTGAAATGTTCTAAACTGAAGAACTTTCTAAGTGCCGTCAACCAGAAAAGCACTCCTGTGCATGTGCAATAGGGCACAATTGGGAGATCTGACTCCAACAAAATGGCATCGGAGTTCAATCTCGACTGCTAGAAATAACAGACGAAAACACAGACACTGTAATAAAGTAATGGGGGAAACTCTACATATAAGGTTGAAATACTTAATCTAGATGAACAATAACAGGAAAAGGTGATGGGAAAAATAAGAACTGAATTCAGAAATAAAAATAAAAGACAAGATAATGGCAGAAATACTGAGGAGTAGAGTAATGAAAAGATGAAATAATTTGAATTAACAAGGTCAAAATGACGATAAAGGGGAAAATAGGGGGCGGGGCCTGAAGGCCGACCAAGATGGACGCATGATACCGGAGCCCCTCATACAAAGCTTCCAAATAGCCTGATCCTGGACTCAAACATTTAACTTTTGGCATAAACCTGCACATTAATACCGAGGAGCACCCTACCGAGCAAGACAACCACTTTGCCGGCTTTCTTGGCGGGCATAACTTCGGCGGCCTACCGACACACTCGAGGCAGAGGAGGCGGCAGAGCCCCTGCTGTTGAGCCCTGCTCCCCCCTCTGGACCGGTGGGGGTTATCCCGGTCCCCACTGGCACATTCTTGTGGACCCCTATGGGTCACCTTAACACCTAAGTGATGCACGAGGCTGTAACCTGCTACCCAAGATGGCTGCTGTACCGCAGACTGCACAGCCCTTCCCACAAGCAACTACCCACGCTGACCCGCTCCTGCAGGCCTTCGACCGATTATGCGCCCAGTTCTGGGCGAAGCTGAGTTCACGCACGCTAACCACTCTACCTCCTAGCCCAGGCGAACTCCCCTCGCTCGGGTCCGCGGACCAGCACCACGAGGCGGGTCCATGCAAACGTGGCCAGCATGGGACATCACAAAGCGGGAGACCCAAGCACCGGATGCAGGGGGCGCACAGCCGTCGCATCCTGAAGCCGAGGAGAGGAATTCAGGGGCCGCGGCGGTGGCCGCGCTCTGCTCCCCGCCAAGGTGTCTTGGCGAGCCGACCTGGAAAGGCAAGCATTACCTGCATGGCGGGAAACCTGCCGCAACACTGGAGAGCTGGAAGCTTCTTCCTGCAGCTGCCCGGCTCAGTACCACAACATGCCGTCCACAACATGATGGACAATCGCACACGATCAATTGCCTTCCACCTGCGGGTATTGGCTGAGCAGACCCAAGTAAATATGTCGGAGACAGACTGTTTTGTAGGCCAGTAGCTTATGATCCTTGTCCTGTCTCCCCTATGAAGCTGTCATAGAACACTCGCTTGAAATTGCTTACCTCACCTTAAAATTCTTATGTCGCTTCTCAGAAGGGGTCAGCACTGTACATTAGCAAGCCATACATGCTTGGGCTGTGGGTTATCAGCACTTACTCTATTAGGGGACCCTAATGGACTGTATATACTGATTAAGATACCCAACCAGTGGTATTATTTCCTGTAATTGAGCAACCACAGTTCTGTTAGAGCCTTAGTATTCCTCTTTCAGTTGGTAAACCTGTTTTATTATTAGCAACCTTATAGTTTAAGCTTGTATACCTAGCCTGGTAATAATCATTTTAGAGCTAACCTGATATCAAATAGATTGCTATCGTTTAGACAAAGCTGCTTAGCTTAGCATGTTTTACAAAAAAGAAAAATTGTGCAAGTTTATCATGCCACTGTTTAACCTATATGTATCTTTAAGTAAACGAACGCTGTTGTGGCGCATGACAATGCTCTGTAATCACCCGCACAACAAAAATAAAGAATTATAAAAAAAAAGGGGGGGGGGGGGGATATAATAAAACCTTAGTATTTATGAAAGAAAATGATGTAAATTTCCAAAAGAACTGAACTCTAGAGGAGTTCGTAGTAAGTTTCAGTTCTTTATTGTGTCCAATCACTTAGGTCAATGTTTCAGTCCTTGTATCAGGACTTTTATCAAGCTTTTCTTTTTTTTTTATCAAGCTTGCAGCTTTTCATTTTTGCTCAGACTAATGCTTCTTCATTGGCCCAAGCAGCACAGAGGGGGTGGGTTTCTAGGGACTCTTGTTTAGCATTCAAACATTAAAAACAGTTTAATGCTGGGGACTCCATACACTGTAATCATTTCAATTAGATGAAGTAGTTATGATACCTACAGGGTCCCTTTAAGGACCAATAAATAAGCTGCTGTCATAGAATGGCCACTCTTTAAGAGCCCTATTCCTATAGTGAATGTGCCACTGATTTTGCAATTGGCTGTCATTAAGAGCTGTCCAGTGCTAATTAAACATTGAGGCAAACGAGTACCAATATTTCTATGGTACTACATTGATATCCGAATGTATTCATTTGATTCACAGACTAGCTGTGCCATCAGAATGGATATAATTATTTTGCTTTATTACTGTTAGCTTGCTTTATAATAAATGATGACCCTTTCTGTATATTATCCTTGGACTGACATCTGTCTCATTCACTATCTAATGCCTACAGTTCTCTACGCATCATATTTTCCCTCTCTCTACACTTTGGGTGGAACAATTATCAGAAGAAGTCGTTGGCATGTGAGTAGATCTGTGGCATTCATTTACTTTTGTGTTGTGGCCAAACAAGTCATTGTTGGTTTTAAATAAATCATGATGCGTTTTATTCCTCCCTTCTGTATTGTAAATGAGCCGTTTCTCTATATAATAATTTGCATATAGTCCTTTAAATTGCAGAAAGTCAGTCATGTCAAGTCATCAGATATTCTTTACTCCACAAATTAAGGAAATAGAGGAACAAAGTGAGATTATCACGGCCTGGGTGTTCAGATTATCTGAATTTTATTAACAGTAGGAGACATATATTGTGCATTGGCTCTCCTTGCTGCACCTCTAAATAGCAGCAAAAGAAAACCCCAAAACCAATCAGGACACACAAGTGAAAGCATATAAGGGAGTTCACATTAAACCACTTCCTCTTTCTTTGATGAAAATAGGACAGGAACAGACACTCTAGTTAAATCCAAGCAACCGCAAACTAACAATAACATCCTATTCGGAAAACACAGAGGGCACAGCAAAATTGTAGAACAAAGGCAGGGAGATCACGCTTGAACAAGAATGAAACATGGCATCATGCATTTAAACAGGCCTCATTAATGTGCTGTATTTTTTGCATGCTCAAATGTTTATATTTTTTTGCATAAAATAAATGTTTAGCAGAATGCTGCACCATAAGCCTGCCTCTTTAGCCACACCCCCTCACTCAAAAAAATACTTCCTTATCAAATGTATGTACACAGCTTAGCCACTGTCAGTACTGATCTGAACAATAAAACAACCTGCATTAGAAGGAGTCCAAAGTATTCATCCACAAAGCGCAGCTTAAGTATAGGGCTCACTAGTGCAGCCCAAATTTATTTAAAGTACAGACATTTCGGGACCCTATCCTTTTATCAATGATAAATACCCTCCAGGAGAGTGATTTAGAGTAATTAAGTGGACAATTGACAACAGAAAAAGGTGAGCGTTATCTGGCCAGTCCGGGACAAAAACTGAGAATTTCGAGTAACGAAGAAAGGGAAGGGCAAACGCCTCTGAACAAACATTATATATGATAATCCTTACCGACCTAAATGCCATCCAATGAAAGACAAGCAGCAGAAATGGCAGAACGGAACAAATTGATCACATGGTAAGATAAACCAGAAAGGAAGTTCCGAATAGAATTTACATTTAGACCTTTCAAGATCTCCCAGAAACTGTCCAAGCCATTAACAGAAGCCTCCCCTGAAGGACATAACAGAAGCCTCCCCTGAAGGACAAGAGGATGGGGATCCAGCAAGAGGTCTAGGAACATGGGAAGCAGGAGAGCGTCCTGGCAGGACAGATGCAGCAGGTTGGGAAAAAACATCTGGTTCTGCCAACCGTATCAGGAGGATGATCGACGCCTGAAGAAATCTTACATTAAGGAGCACCCAGGCTACCATTGAAATGGAAAATCATGCAGCCATTCCATGCTTCCATGTGCAACAGCCACCAAGAAAGCTCCTTCTTTACATCCTTGGAATGGAGTACAAACTGATAATATGGGCAGTGGCACAGTTACTGAGTTTTTCTGATCTTATCCTCAATATTATTTCGAACGATGTCCTCATTTTGCCTCATGTTGATACTGTAAACTAGGCCTGGACTCATGGGAGTAATTCTGGTAGAACACCAGGGGTTGGTGTTAACTCCAGGGGCCACTAGGTGCCTGAGCTATTGAAATCCACCCTTATGACACTTTTTAAAATTTTATTTTATTTTTAAATACAATTTTTTTAAATTGTAAATGCAAGATAAATTCAATATGGCATACATGGTAACATAAATGTTAAAAAATCTGGTAGATTACAACAACAATTTTTCTAGTATATAATTTTTTTTTTCTTCCCATAAGAAACAGTGTGTAAAACTAAATAAAGAAAAGGATAATGGTAACTGAAATGTCCAGTCCCACTAAGTGTTAGTGATGCCCATTCCATGCGGTCATTATTGTGCCCCAAAGGACATCCACACCACTTCCCACTAGGCACTGTAAAAAGAGACAAATCCTACCTGAATTATATTTAATGTATAGAGCAAGGTGTTAGAACAATTAGAGGGAGTTGGGGAATGAATACGTTTTCTACAGGCTTTTGAGGTAGGGATGAAATTACTTCCCCGAGAAACCCGTGTAACAAACTGCGACATCATTCACCATTTAGGGCTTCCTAGCAAGGCAATAGTATATGGTGCACATGAATACCACTAAAGCTATCGGCAAGTAGTATGGCATACAATTCAAATTTTTTATTTTTTTTACAATTGGCTAGAGGTCTGGGTTTTATCCAGGTAGAAAAGAGGGCAAAGACTTGCCAGTGTCTTAAACATCAGCTCATGAAGAGTGCACATCCCCATTAGAGGGCAAGTGCTGCAAAGCTTTGTCAGGAGCCTATTCCACAGAAGTGGACAAAGCCCCATTAATAGTCAACAGGAAATTTGCAGGCTGGCTCTAAGGGACTGGGGAGTGGGGCTCAACTACAAGGCAATGCCATCATCTGAGGTACTGCCAAAAAGGAGAGGGCAAAAAAAAAACAGTGGGACTCACCCACAAAGCATGTCCAACATAGGATCAAGGGGCAATTCGCATAACTGGGGCTCATTCACACAATCCGCAGTAGAGCTGAATTCAGGTTAGGAGGGGACACCTACCACCCAATCCAGGATGCTAAGGGCTTTCTGGAGAACCAGGTGGGTAACTGGAATGTTAGAGGCTTCCACTTGCATAGAAGTTGGTATAACGGCTAAGGGAGCAGGAAGCAAGAGTCTCTGAGGCAATGAAAGAGGACCAGCAGGGAACAAACACCAAGGAGAAACAGAAGACAAAATTTCCACCACGAGTATCTACAGGAGGGTCTACACGGCAGCATGGGATTCAACAAGATAGCCTCTCCGATACCTTGCTTCTGCCACAAATTACTGTCCCAAATCTCGCAAAATGAAAATGTCAAAAGGAGGATTTGTTTTCCTGGCACTGGAGAGTCCCTTTAAGCACCAAAACAACTTTAGCTTAATGAAGCGACCTCTTAGTGTATAAACCATGCCTGTACAGACTCCATTTTCTGTCATTTAGGAGCTAATAGTATTGTGTTTATGCAGCCCATGCCATAACTTACATGACTCACTCACACAGTCAGCTTTAAAAAATGGTTTAATTTTAATTCAGTATATTGTGTGTTTACACACAGGAGGCTCAGCAGACTCGAACGGTTACTAACAGAGCAGGAGTTAAGACTTTTTAAATTAAACAGAATGTGCTATAAAGGAAGTTTATACATTAGCTCTCTCTTTATAGGAAATGTCTAGGGAGGTGTGACTAGGGCTGCATAAACAAAGTGAAGTAACTCCTAAATGGCAGAAAATCTAAAGTTTGAGTATAGGGGCATGACCTACACAACAAAACCACTCCATTAAACTAAAGTTGTTGTGGTGCTTATCCCCCCTTAAAATTCATTATGAGGTATAAAACTAGTAAACAGAACTGCTAGTTAGTTGATATATAGCTTGATTGGATTTAAAAAATAATCCCAGTTAAAGGACCACTATAGGCACCCAGACCTCTTCAGCTTAATGAAGTGGTCTGGGTGCCTGGTCCATCTAGGATTAACCCTTTTCTTTTTTTTTTATAAACATAGCAGTTTCAGAGAAACTGCTATGTTTACACTGATGGTTAATCCAGTCTCTAGTGGCTGTCTCATTGACAGCCGCTAGAGGCGCTTGCGTGCTTCTTACTGTGAAAATCACAGTGAGAAGACGCCAGCGTCCATAGGAAAGCATTGTAAATGCTTTCCTATGAACTGGCTGAATGCGCGTGCGGCTACTGCCGCGCATGCGCATCCAGCCGATGACGTCGCTAGGAAGGAGGAGGAAAGCTCCCCGCCCGGCGCTGGAAAAAGGTAAGATTTTAACCCCTTCCTCTCTCCAGAGCCCGGCGGTAGGGGGACCCAGAGGGTGGGGGCACCCTCAGGGCACTATAGTACCAGGAAAACGAGTGACTATAGTGGTCCTTTAAATTATTTGCAAAGTGAAATCGGGAGTTCAGTTGTGCTGTAAAAGAAGCAGCATATCTGTGTAATGCATAGGAATTTGGCTGCTCATCAAAGGCTAAATTAACACTGAATTCATAGTCTTTGTGACAGTAAATGTATATTTTAAAGGATTATTAACTAAAGTGGCAATTGTTGAAAATACAAAATTAAACAGATTCTCTAGTGTTAGGAATACCATTCAGCATCTCTTTCTTCAATGCTTACTTATGGATTTTCACCAAAGCTGGATGTCATCATGCAGAGCGTGAAGACAATTAAAGTCATTTAGTGGACCAAAAGTCCGTTAGCAACCAGGAAGCGCCTCTAATGGCTCTCTGATTGACAGCACCTAGAGGCAGTCTTAGTCCTGCAATGTAATTGGTGCAGTTTCTCAAAAATCAGCAATGATTTACACTGCAGGACTAAGTGGGACAGGAACACTGCAGACAGGCCACTTCAATGAAATGAAGTGATCTGGGTGACTATATAGTGTCCCTTTAATTAAAAGTGAATTTCACATTTAAGGCCAAAATAATCAAACTAGAAATATTCTCCAAGTCAACTATGCTTACAGTCGAGCTACTTTGGCTGTACATTTGAATTTATCTTTGAATTTACATAGAATTCCCCACAATTCACACTTTAGTGATTAACCCTGTGAGAGCCATGCGAGTGTCTAAAAAACATGCTGTTTGCCTTGCTCTCCTGTTATCCTTTTCTCTTAATGCATAGCTTGTGAAAGGCTACATTTAATTCATTTCTGGCTGTCCAGGGAGGCCTTGAGGGCTTAATAATGAATTCTAGGAGTCTTCTGTACCCTCTATGAAATGTCTGGTGGATGAGGAGTTACATGGAATTTGCAGGGGATCATTTAGACCTCATGCTAAGCAGAAGGCTTCCCATCTCTTCACCACTTAGGGATTTCATTTCAATCCAGCCATTATGGCCCTTTTAAAGGAACACTAATAATTTTTATTATAAAGAAATTATATCATTACACATAATACTTTTTTTTTTCTGCGAACAAAAGGCTGTGTGTGTGTATATGTGTGTATGTATATGTATATATATATGTGTGTGTGTGTGTGTGTGTATATATATATATATATATATAAATTACATTGGCAGTGCATCTGAAATATAACACTTGGCTTCAGACATGGTTTTTGCAAACTCAGCCTTTTTTATCTTCTCCCTCAGCAATGGCTTGAAGATCACTACTCCAGAGGAGCAGCTAACTATGATTGCATCATCTTCCCAAGAAAAGGTAATGATAGGGGCTATATATTTTAAATTAACAGGACTCGGTAAGTGAAAAAGGCTTAATATACTGCATATACCAGTGCACTAAACATGCTTTAAGCAGCTTTACTGGTCATATACGTGTTAGAAGTAGTGTAAGATCTTGCAGTGAAGATTTTTTTTTGTGCCACTTAGGAATACAAGCCCTTGTATCTAGTACTTTAAATGTATCGTTCTTAAGCTAATTAGATGTTAATTGGTTGCCAGTTATTCAATTGAAAGAGAACCAAGAACATTTTGGGTATGATACTTTTTCAGTTTACCTAAATGTCTATAAATTCAGAATTGTGTTTTTGTCTCTGTGAAATTATATTTTTGCCTCTTACAATATGAAAGCACAGTTTTTATAAATATTGTGTTGGGCTAATACTGAATTACACTCCAAGCCAGGGCCGGTGCAAGGATTTTTGCCGCCCTAGGCAAAAGAAAATTTTGCCACCCCCCCCATCATGTGATATTACAATGCCTCACCCATATGATCTGCCATATGAACTAACACCAGTGTTGCACACAGTGTGTGTTTACATTAAAAAGCCTGCAGAGACAGGCTATAGAAACCAGAACCACCTCATTAAAGGGACACTCCAGGCACCCAGACCACTTCTGCCCATTGGAGTGGTTTGGGTGCGAACTTCCACCACCCTTAACCCTGCAAGTTTTTGCAAACTGCAATAATCACCTTGCTGGGTTAAGTCCTCCTCTAGTGGCTGTCTATGAGACAGCCACTAGAGGGACTTCCGTGTTCTTAGCACGAAAAGTGTTTTATAAGACGCTGGACGTCCTCACACTATGTGAGGTCCTCCAGCGTCGCCGAAATCCCCATAGGAAAGCATTGAATAATGCTTTCCTATGGGGAGGTCTAATGCGTGTGCGCGGCCACTGCTGCGCATGCGCATTAGGTCTCCCCGCTGGCTGACGGCAGGGGAGTAGAGTAGGCGGAGCCTGACCCAGCGCCGAGGGACATCGGCGCTGGACACCGGTAAGTCACTGAAGGGGTTTTAACTCCCTTCAGCAACTTAGGATGGGGGGGGAGAGGGACACTGTAGGGTCCTGCAGTGCCAGGAAAACAAATGTCCCTTTAATCTGCAGTGGTTCTGGGGACTATAGTGTCCCTTTAATGTGAGGTAAATTAGAGATTAGTGCCACAAATAATATACTTGATTGCCTACTTACAACCAGATGAGGATGATGATAGGCTCTGGCTGCAGTCTGGCTCCACTGGTCTGGTGTAGAACAGGCTCTTTGAGGGTCACAAAAGTCAATGTTGTGGGGAAGCAGCTCCATTTTTTGGGCCCCTTACACAGCTCAAGGTCTGGGCCCCCAGGGCCTGACTGTGAGTACGCCCATAAGTCCACCCATGAGTTCGCTCACAGGGTGTGGAGTTTGTAGGGGATGTGTTACGTGTTCGTGTAGAGGATCTAAAGTGTGTGCTTATGGAATGTAGTGTATAGGGATATCAGTTTGTGTAGGTGATCCAGTGTGTTTCAGTGCAAGAGATAGAAAGCGGTGTGTGTTTGTGTGTAAGGGATGTATTGTGTGAATCTGTGTTTGTATGTGTAAGGGATGCAGTGTGTGTGTAAAAGATGCATTGTGTTTTCGTTGTGTGTGTGTGTGTAAGAGAAGCTGTGTGTGTAGGGATGCATTTATTGTTTCTGTGTGTGTAGTGTGAAAGACAGTTTGTTGGGTATAGGATAGGAGCTGAGTCCTACCAGCCCCTTTGTGCTTCTCTTTCCCCCTTTCCTCAGCCTCTCTCCAATCTTGTCCCTTACCGCTCTCCCCTCTTGTCCCTTACCGCTCTCCCCTCTTGTCCCTTACCGCTCTCCCCTCTTGTCCCTTACCGCTCTCCCCTCTTGTCCCTTACTGCTCTCCCCTCTTGTCCCTTACTGCTCTCCCCTCTTGTCCCTTACCCCTCTCCCCTCTTGTCCCTTACCGCTCTCCCCTCTTGTCCCTTACCGCTCTCCCCTCTTGTCCCTTACCGCTCTCTCCTCCCATCCGTTAGAGCTCACCCCTCCTGTCTCATAGTGCTGTCTCCTACCATCCCCCTGTCCCTTGGTACTCCCCCCATCCCTTAGTGCTCTTTCCTACCCATCCCCCGATGGTCTCCTTTTCTCCCCCCCCCTCCATTAGTGATCTCTCCTCTCCCCCTGAGTGGTCTCTGCTCTCCTCTGCCCCCCCCCCTCCGCCTTAGTGGTCTCTGCTCTCCTCTGCCCCCCCCTCCCCCTTAGTGGTCTCTGCTCTCCTCTGCCCCCTTAGTGGTCTTTCCTCCCCCCTTTCCATTAGTTGTCTCTCCTCTCCCACCTTTCCATCAGTGGACTATTCCCCCCTCCCCCCCCCCATATCCCCTAGTGGTTTTTCCTCTCCCCCTCATTGTCTCTCCTACCCCCCACACTCTGTGGTCTCTCCTCTCCCCCCCCTCACCCTTGTGGTCTCTTCTCACCCCCCTCCCCTAGTGGTCTCTTCTCCACCCTCCCCTCCCTTCCTCCCTCCCTCCCTTAGTGATCTCTCCTCATCCCCCCCTCCCTCCCTTAGTGATCTCTCCTCATCCCCCCTCCCTCCCTTAGTGATCTCTCCTCATCCCCCCCTCCCTCCCTTAGTGGTCTCTCCTCACCCCCTCCCTCCCTTAGCGGTCTCTCCTCACCCCCTCCCTCCTTTAGCGGTCTCTTCTCACCCCCCTCCCTCCCTTAGCGGTCTCTCCTCACCCCCTCCCTCCTTTAGTGGTCTCTCCTCACCCCCCTCCTCTTCCCTCATTTACTGGCCTCGCCTCTCCCCCTCCCTCCCTTAGTGGTCTTTCCTCCCCCCCCCCTCCCTTAGTGGTCTCTCCTCACCCCCCCCCCTTAATGGTCTCTCCTCACCCCCCCCCCCTCCCTTAGTGGTCTCTCCTCACCCCCCCCCCTCCCTTAGTGGTCTCTCCTCACCCCCCCCCCCTCCCTTAGTGGTCTCTCCTCACCCCCTCCCCCCCCACTAGGGGTCTCTCCTCACCCCCCCCCCCCCTTAGTGATCTCTCCTCACCCCCCCCCCTTAGTGGTCTCTCCTCCCCCCTTAGTGGTCTCTCCTCCCCCCTTAGTGGTCTCTCCTCCCCCCTTAGTGGTCTCTCCTCCCCCCTTAGTGGTCTCTCCTCCCCCCCCTCCCCCCTTATTGGTCTCTCCATTACAAGCCCGGCGGTCCTGGAGGGCCCGCAGCAAGCTCTTCCTTACATTCCCAGCAGCTCCCTTCAGCTCCCCTGTCTAAATCTCGTGAGTCCCGCAGCCGTCAGAGCGTTGCCATGGTTTACCATGGCAACGCTCCGCGCGGCACACAGGCCACAAGATTTACACAGAGGAGCTGAAAGGAGCTGAATAGAGCTGCTGGGAAGGTAAGTAAGAGCTTGCTGCGGGCCCCCACTGCACAGTCCATGCCACCGAACCACCAGGGAATGCCATATCCCCCCTCCCTGGCCAAGTAAGCAGGGAGCAGGGAGGAGGGACAAAAAAAAAATTAATAATTTTTTTAAATGCCGCCCCCTCCCATTTTACACAAATTACATACCTACAGAAAACACACACACTCTGCATTATATACACACACTACGCAAACACACACACTCTGCATTCATTATATACACACTACACACACTGCATTCACTATACAAACACTATACAAACACTACAAACACACACATACTCTGCATTCATTGTATACACACACACTGCATTCACTATACAAACACACACACTCTGCATTCATTATATACACACACTACACAAACACACTCTGCATTCATTATATACACACTGCATCCACTACATGTAGCATGTATATTTTGTGCATTTACCCTTAGAAATAGTTTATTTTTTAAAAATGGTAAATGTACAGAATATCGGCCTGAAAGTTCAGATTATCGGTATCCGCTCTAAAAAATCAATATCTGTCGATCCCTAGTTGTCAGTAGGTAGTCAGGCAGAGCATGGGTTCTGGAGATGAAGCTGAATAAGCACTACAGTGACTTGCAGTGGTTATGGTGTGTGTAGTTTATTTTGAGTTTCACTTTATGCATTGCTATGTTGCTGACATGGACTTGTGACTGCATTAAGCAGCATTTTATTGGTTTTTTACATCGTGTTTTTGTTCTTTTTTGTTCTTTTTTTTTTTTTTAAAGCCACAATCAAGTAATCTATTTTATAGTTGACATATAGAGGTAGAAGAAATGTGCATCTTATAAATATATAGTAACCGTATCAAAAATAATTGTAATTTGCTACCCCATCTCACAAACAAAAACTGCCCACTTCACAAATGTGTAGGCAAAAATCAATAAAATGAATGCAAACCTTACTAAAATCTACTATTCAGTCCTTTTTAAATTTTGTTAAAAGTATATTGAAGGTAGATGCCTAACTAAGGCCCCACATTCTCTGCAGAGTCACATGAATGTTTGTACTCTTGCACATGTCCTTGTAACTACAGGGGCACAATCCTGCATTAAGTAAATAGGACTCTTGCCTGTATTAATCACATGAGCATATTTTGTAGGATTAGACATGTTGGTTAGGATGTCTCTTTTGTTTCGTAATGCCTTTGATCATATGGGAAGCCCATAAATAAAATCTTCTGTTTGGAAATAGTCTCTGTTTATCTTCTCTTTTAGAACAAGTGGCTTCGAGCCATTAGCCAGGCAGTTGATCAGGCATTAAAGGGCTTGTCTGAGCCACTGCCCACTACTGGTGGAAGCATTCACAGACAGGAACCCCCATTGTCACGCAGCGCCAAGTACACTTTTTATAAAGATCCACGGCTGAAGGATGCCACTTATGAAGGTCGATGGCAAAATGGGAAACCACATGGCAAGTAAGTGTGTGTGCGTGTGTGTCTATATATCGATACATATAAAATAAAATCTGTGTATGTACACATATGTTTCTATTTTGATTTTTAGAGGTATGCTTACCTGGCCAGATGGAAGAACATATTCTGGTAATTTTCGGAATGGATTGGAGGATGGGTGAGAGTTAAAAAAAACAAAACAAAAATAACGGTCACCCTATAATAATGTTGAGATAGAACCTTCACTGATTTTTTTTTTAAATTGATTTATTTTTATATTTTTCCCCACAGGTATGGAGAATACAAAATTCCTAACAAAGCTTTAAAGAAGAATGATCGCTACCTGGGACATTGGAAAGATGGCAAAATGTGTGGCCAAGGCACCTTCTGGTAAATTATAGTCTATGATTGCATGGCACACTGGGAAAAGAAATTGGTTAGAGAGCTCGTCAGATTTCCTTTACATTTGCTATATCATGAGAATGTTCAATTCATCCATGGTTGTTGGATGCAATTCGATCTTATATGGCACATTGTAATGACTGAGCTGACGTCTCAGAGACAACATTTTTCTAATTTATGAAAGTAGTGCACATTGTTTCTTGCCAAGCTGATGTATGTGTATATTGTGAGAACCCTCGAGTCACAGTTTTCTTTCCAGCGCACTATAATAATACACGTGAAAATAATATGTTGCTATTTAATATTAAAAATATCCCCCATAAATGATAAATCTATAGTTATATATTTCTAGCTGAAGATTAAGAAACACCTTAAGGTTGTAGGACCCATAGTCCTCCATAGCCTATTAAACATTTTTGTTCTAACTTGTGGTTTGTAATGATTTCCGCATCGCCAAATGGCATTATTTTCTCATATACACACTTTATCATTATGCATTCTTTCTCTCTTCTTCTCCTAACGATCATCATTTAATTAAAAGACCCACTAAGCAACCATATATATTGAAGTTTTTGCCAAGCAAATTTTACACTATGCAAACCACCATCTGCAATTAATCGAACCATGCTTTCCTTAGGTACGCAAATAGTGAGGTATATGAAGGCTGTTTCCAAGATAACACAAGGCACGGCCATGGGCTGCTGCGGAGCGGCAAGCTCACCTCATGTTCACCCAGCATGTTCATTGGTCAGTGGGTGATGGATAAGAAAACCGGCTATGGAGTCTTTGATGATATCACCAGGTACAGTTCCTGTGTTTGTTATAAAAATGCTTACTCTTTCTGTAGTTGGATCTATATATAGAGCAATAAAGTCTTATAGGATGTTTAAATACTACCACGCCCATCGTAAAGCAAGTCACGTGCTAAAATATCCACAGATTGTTGGTAAACTCCTGTCCTAGTTAAACAGTGTTTTTTGTAGTAGTGCTTTTAATTCAATGCTAGAGATGTGACGAATGTATGTACAAATGGAGAGTAACTAAAGTGAGCATTAATACCTGTACATTGTCCGGTGTGCATAAAACCGACATTGTGTGAACATACAGTGTGTTTATGGAGTACGTAGGTGATTGCTTGATCAACATTGGGCTTTATTTTCTTTCTTCCTTCCGACATGAAAGGAGCAATAGACATTTTTATTTTTTTTTTTTTTTATAAATTCTTTATTTTTGTAGTGCAGGTACATACAGCAGTTCATACAAGCGCCACAACCGCGTAACACAAGTTGCTTCCACGGTAGACGGTGGCAAGATAAGTTGCACAAATTTTATATTATAATAAACGGTGATGTAACCAAGTAAGATAATTTGAAGTATACATAACAAGAGTTGACATTGCTTTTCCCGTCATATTTAAGGTTATAAGGTGGGTCTGTGCTAAATCGCCAGCTTGTCGTAGTAATAAGATGATAAACCTAAAGTGAAGCAAAGAAAATTTAAAAAGGAGCAAAACTCTATGCTCATTAGTGGTATGCTAGATACCTTAGTGATGTTAAAATAGCTATAGTGCGATAGTGCGCTATGTTGTGTGGCATAGTTGGCCTGCGTGTCAGGTGTATACCGGGCGAGAAGCTCTAGTGTGGGCTAGTTGAGACCCGAGTATTTTAATTACAGCGAGAGTGAGACTAGAGTTTGGTGCAGCATGTTATGCTAACCACGGGCTATGTTAGGCCATATCCTGTATGTCGTGGTAGGATTTGGCTAGGCTGGGCTCTTACATGTCGTGTATGCAGCTCAACCTGACCTGCCAGTGGAACTTGGCGTGACTAGGTGTATCAGAAGTTAGGTGAAATTTTGACAAACCAAATTAAATTAGAAATAATCTGTGCTATGTTAGGCAAGGCCCCTACCGGTCTTGTGCGTAACAGAGTACATCATGTCGGTGGTGTTAGGAGTGTCAGAAATAGACTATTCTTAATAAGGTGTACATGGTAGAAAAGAGAGCGGAAATGCTGTAGATCAACCAAACTTGCAACCAATATAACATTTAAAGAGAGCTGTATCTCTAAACGGGGGGTCCCGTGGTCCACATCAGAGAGCAGTAGTAAGCCAACATGCTGACTGCCACTGATGTGTGGTAAACTTTGAACATGCATTATATTTCTGTTAAGCCCCTGTGCTCCAGGGCAGGACATCTTACATTACATTACATGCTAGGTAAATGAGCAAACATGTTAACAAGACTTTGCACAAGATTACACGGCTGGAAGCCCAGGGAGGTCCCGGGACCACCGAGGTGCTCCACAGGAAGGACCGGTATAAGATTTCTTATTAACGTAAAATAAAGTAAAATAAAATAATGAGGTGAGAGACAAAAACGAAAAATCTATATACACCAATATCTGGAAACGGCTACTTGAGATCGGCAGGGGCTTGTTAGTGTCCTCCGGCGTTAGAGGGTGTGCAGCAGTGGTTTAGTCCAAATATGGGGCTACTGTGTCTCTACTAATTGGGGCGTCCAAGGGCCTTCCAAAGAGCCGCCAGGGATGACTGCTGCCTCTAGGTGGTTACCGTTGCATAGGAGTCCGGCGTTGTGCCCGAGGGGAAGAATGGTGTGATCCTCGCTGGGTCCCAGCTGCAGGTGGTAGAAGAGGGGGTAAGAGGTCCTCCCTGTGAGAGTGAGTCCTGCGGTAGGCCCAGAGTCTTTAGTAGGGCTGCGGCCTCCTGGATGTCGTGGAGTTGGTGTGTGTCTGCCCCCTGTTGAATTAGGAGAGTTCGAGGTAGCCGCCAGCGGTACCCAACCTTGTGGCGTTGAAGCAGGGAAGTTAGCGGTCGGAGCGACCGACGCCAGGCTAAGGTGCCACTGGATAAGTCCGCGAAGAACGTTAGCTCCATGGATTCAAATAGGAGAGGCGTTTTTCCTCGCAGAGCCGTGAGTATTGCAGCTTTTTCTCGCCCATTTCGGAACGTTAGTATGACGTCCCTGGTGGCTGTGGCTGGTGCCTTTGCGGGCTTGGGAATCCGAAAGAGGTCTGCAGGGTTGATCTCTTTGGCTTGCCTGGTCGGCCGGATGGTTATCATCAGGCGTTTTATGACTTGTGGCAGCTCATTGTCCGGCACTGCCTCAGAGACCCCTCTAATCTTCAGGTTGTGTCTTCGTCTGGAGTCCTCTTGTGCCGCGGAGCGGCTTTCTAGCTTCTGGGTCTGTATTTGGAGGTCGTGCACTGCCTGTTGCAATGCTGTGATGCTCTGTGCTTGAGCTTGTGTGGATCCCTCAAGCGTGCCGATGCGGCCTGTCAGACCCTGTAAGTCGTTTCGCAGGGCCGTTACATCCGCGAGGATATTTCTCTGCAGGTCCGCTAAAAGTGTCTTGAGGATCGCCGTGGTGACCGGCTCAGAATCTGCTCCCTTTTTGTTACGTTTAGGTGTTTGCGTTGGGGCAGGAGCAGGTAGGTGTTCCTCGTCTGCGTCCTCAGACAGGTCTTCCGAAAAGTCGGAGCAACCGCCATGGAGAGCCGCCATGTTGGGCCCACAGGCGTAGCTTGCTTGCCGCCACATTTCCCCGATCGTTAGCCCTGGGGTGGGCTTGCCCGGTACTGTTTTTTTGGTTTTTCGTCCCATGTAGTCTCGGGGACCTTTCGATTAAGGGTGAGGGGGTGTGGACCAGTCGTTAATTTTTCCGGGTGAAGCACGGAGCTACAGGCACATGCGACCGTTCACTTCGGCGCTCAGGCTCCGCCCCCCAACAGACATTTAATTTACTTGCTTAGGATGGGGGTATGTTGCTGTAGCGGAGAGCTGAATTCTCGCAGCTATTCTCCACTTAAGATCCTAGGGAGGCTCAGGAACAAGTCATTAGTAAATCCACAGCAGAGTTTCCAGCAGGTAAAAAGGTACAGCAATATCCCCACAGCACTCCCAATAACTGGACGACACACAGTTTCAGGAGTAGAACTGACAATCGTTTATTCCAAGGTTTCTTATAAAGCCTGCTCCCATGCAAGGGAGGGATTCACAGTAATTAGGACAGTAACCAATACAGTGCTTGTTACCTCCCACACCTCTCCTCCCCTCAGAGTGAGTCATAATCCCCTTAACTGGCACAGTAATTTACCCCAAACCTGGATGTACCCCTAAACCATCACATAACATTAATATTAGGGTACCGCTAGGTAGCCCTGATCTGGGTGACTATAATATCCAAAATTCACCCAGATCGGACCAGTGGTTCGGTAGTTACGTGGAGGTGAAGTTTGACCGACCGCACACGAGTTGGTATCCGAAAAGGGTTCCATAAGATTGGGCCCTGCGGTCGGTCTCCGTTCGGCAGTTAAACATACATTTATAATTGCCATCCATACTTCAATTCACATAGATATTGGTTCCCTCATTCGGTACTTTGTTTCTACCGATTGGGGATTCGTTAGGACTCTCCGTTCGGCAGTTACGGAGCTCTGGAGGTCTCAGCGGTGTTCGGTTGTTTGAGTGTCCGATTTGAGTTCCAGACACTCGACGACCAAACACCGCTGAGATTTTCATGCGTAAGATGGCCGCCGCCACGTGTACGCATGCCGAATGGCGGCCACCCAGATACAATCCTACTGAGCCGATTAACCTGCGGTTTAGAAAGAATGTGAACCTTAATTGCTGGCACACTTCTCTCTGGGGTGGTCCCTCAGTTCGGTAGTTTCCATAAGCATATGGTACGGATGGAAACTACCGAATAACATACAATTCACATAGCAAATATACGAATAGCAATTTCAACGCAGGCAAAATAGAACGAATACAGTCACACAGGCATGTTATAGGACAGGCTTACTGCATTCCGCTACAGTTGCAATTTATTTAGTTTCTTTCTCTCTTAATTGATTCATGGCAGGGGTGAGAAGTACATGGGAATGTGGCAGGATGATTTCCGTCAGGGCAATGGAGTTGTAGTGACCCAGTTTGGATTATACTACGAAGGAGCCTTCAGCTTCAACAAGATGATGGTAAGACTCTGATACGAGATGCTCTTTATTCTCTAACTTAAATACTGACACCTTGTTTTTTCTTCATCTATTTTATTCTTGAATTGTTTCTGGATCTGAAATGGATAGTTATCCTTTCTTGGAACAGTCTGTTGTTTATTTTTTACTAGTCATGCCTTCTCCCCTCAAAAAATATCGTTGCACCCCTCCTTGTGATATCTTTGTATCACAAAGTCATTCACTGACTGGTAGTTTTTATACAAATTTACAGTTCAAAATAAAAAGTAGGCTCATAAAGTCCATATAAAATTGCACATTTGCGTAGTGCCTAGTCATGCAATATTCTTTATTTATTTTTATTTATTTGGGTCCTGTCTGTCCTATAATTAGGGGACTGGTGTTTTACTTTCTGAAGATGATACTGTTTACGAAGGGGAGTTCTCAGATGACTGGACATTGAACGGAAAGGTAAGGTGACCGAACTGCCCTGTGTTTCACTAATATATTCCTGCCACATCTGGCATTAAAATGTTTGTGTTGCTAGAACAGTTTTTATTCTCTTGCCAGGGGGTCCTGACTATGTCAAATGGAGATTGCATTGAAGGACTTTTCTCTGGAGTGTGGGGATCTGGAATAAAGGTCAACGGCACCTACTTAAAGCCAATTGTGTATGATGGAGAAAAAGAGGAAGCCAAGAGCTTGTGAGTCATGCATGTTACCTGGGAATGTTTGGGCTGGTGGAATAAGCGGGACAGATGCCAACAGCTATTCTTCGTCTTCCATATACATACCAAGGTTAACCTGCTGACAACTGGCAATTATCGCACTCCAACAGCCTCAAAGAGCAAGTTGAAGCCACCCCTGGTTAATTTTATGCCGTCTGCTTTGTGTCACTTTTCTCTGACTTCCTTAAAGCAGAGAGAGGCTGGAGTTTGGATGCTTATGGGGTGTCTACCAGGCCAGCTATGCTGGGGCTAATCTTCTTTTAGGGGCATAACCATTTACTGTTGTTTTTTTTTATATTTGTTGGTGATGCACTGGTCGTATAACAATATATTAATATAAAAAGATGGGATATGTCTTTAATTTACTAATATCCTTCTAACATCAAATTGTCACTTTAAGTATGTAACTGTGAAATTACCGTATATCTCCAGACTTTGGGTTCTGCTGGTCATGGTTGTCACATTGTGGTGATCTCATGGGCTTTCCCCTTTAGGAAGTTAGGACGTCTGTCTGTGCCAGCTGACGAAAAGTGGAAGGCTATTTTTGACGAGTGCTGGAACGAGCTTGGATGTGAGACTCCTGGACAAGGAGACTCTAAAAATGCGTGGGAAAACATAGCTGTGGCCATTACCACTAACAGGCGGCAAAAACAGGACAGGTATATTTCTGGGATTGGAACGTCACTGAATATACAAATAAGAGGGCTGATTTGTAATCTCTTTGAGAAGCAGTTTGTCATTTTTTTTCCTTTTCTTTTGCAATTTAATTTTGTCGTTTCATTTGCTTTTCTCTCAGTGCAATTGGGATTTACTATTAAGCATTCTTTTACATGAATTGTTTGTTGACTTTTCATAGAGTGTTGAGTTTTGATTGATTACAGAATTAAGAGAATGCCCATGTGTTTGCTTGAATGTGAAATATGCCTTACTTAAATGTGTAAACTTGATGTTTTCACAAAATTACAAACTAATTGCAAACCAAACTTAACATTGCTCAGGAGATCCATGTGCTGTAGTAAATCTCTTACTTAAAGGGACACTATAGTCACCAGAAAAACTACAGCTTATTGAATTTGTTCTGGTTAGTAGAATCATTATCTTCAGGTTTTTTGCTGTAAACACGGTCTTTTCATAGAAAATGCAGTGTTTACATTACAGCCTAGTGATAACTTCACTGGCCACTCCTCAGATGTCTGTTAGAATTCCTTCCTGGGTCATGGCTGCCTAAAATGCATCCAAACATTCAGTATCTCCTCCCTCTGCATGCAGACACTGAACTTTCCTCATAGAGATTCATTGATTCAATTCATCTCTTTAAGGAGATGCTGATTGGCCAGGGCTGTGTTTGAATTGTGCTGGCTCTGCCCCTGATCTGCCTCTTTGTTGCATCTTTGTCAGTCTCAGCCAATCCTATGGGGAAGCATTGTGATTGGCTCCGGCTACCACTTCTGCTAAAGTCAGCAGGCAGTGGGCAGGTCTAAAGGAAACAGGCACAAAATAAGCAGCTGCAGACTTGAATACAAGTAAGATTTTACTATATTAAGAGGGTGGAGAGGGGGCCACCATCTAGGGGGGGCTAGATGGTGGTTTTAACCCTATAGGGTCAGGAATACATGTTTGTGTTCCTGACCCTATAGTGCTCCTTTAATACAGTAGTCTACGAGAATGTAGTCTGCTAAACAAGCAAAACTGCACCATTTGAAATGATTTGGTAACTTTGTTACGTCTCAAATACATTTTACATTTTTATTAGATATTTCCATTACATGTGAAGTGTATTCTTCTTTAAGGACCAGTTATCCATCAATACATTGTGTTCACTCAGCAGTAGGTGGGTTGGTGACTGCATGATTTTCTGTCCATCTCTGAATGTAGGTGGTTATTTTCTCCTCTCTTTCTCTGTTGTAGCCCTGAGCCATTGAGCCGCTCCCATACCCAAACACTGGAGAGCTTGGAACTTATACCGCAGCTTGTCGGCCCCTTCACACTCGAGAAATATGAGAAGATAAAGATGTACCTGATAAATGTAACTTAGTTCTTCTGCTTCGCAATTAATATAGAAGGTTTAATTTTTTGCTGTTCATTTATCTACACATTATACCAGTGTTAATTATAGCTTTATTCTCTTACACGATTTACCTCCCAAGCTTCGATCTTCATGGTATTTTGAGGTGTCACCTGCATCTAGCCAATTTAATGTTTCTTACTTTTCCAATTCACTTGTGCAGCTGGTAGAAATATACTGAATACTTATTTTTTTATCAGATATTTTTTGCCATATTAAAAGCATTCATCTGGAATTTAATGTAGACCAGTGTATTATAATCTCCTGTCCTAAGCACGAAATTTATTTAAGGTACCAAAAATAATTCTGGTATTTTACTCTATCCAGGATGTCCAATTACCACCAATTAAAATGTAGACTAGCATTTCATAATAAATGGCACAGCACTAAGGTCAGATTTTACATTCTATAATTAATCATTAAAATCTACACATTGTTAATAATTTCACAAACGTAATTTATAGAGTGAATAGTATTGTCTGAACAAACCCTCCTTGTTTGTTATTTGGCGAAAAGTGAACTATAAACAATGGATTGCATAAAGTATGCAGTCTGCAGTGTCTGTAATTCAGAAACACGGGATCATGCCATAGTACATAGCTTAATTTTATTTGATCTATTGTCTTTCTATTCATATCAATCCTCCTCAGGCTTGTGAAACCCCAATGCATCAGCTGGGAAGACTTGTGGAGACCCTGGTGGCTGTGTACAGAATGACATACGTAGGAGTAGGAGCCAACAGGAGGCTTTTACAGGAGGCAGTTCGAGAGATCAAATCTTACCTGAAACGTATCTTCCAGATTGTGAGGTGAGCGTGCATGTTCCTGTTCTCGGAGGACAATCTGTGGCAATGGTTTATTCTGAATTGCAAATCATTTTCTTGATCAAAAATAAACCGCTGAACAGTCTAAATCAAGTTATCCCTGCATGAGACAGCCTGAGTTAGAAATTAATGTTGAATTGAAATATGTGTGTTAAGAGTTAACCATGCTACGAAATATGTGTGGATGTGTGTAAAGATCAGAAGATACCACTCACTTAGTACTAAGTTCCACATCCCCTATTCCTTCTATTGGGCTCTATGCTGTATGTAAAGTATGGCAGTAATTTCTTTTACAGGCTTTTTTTTTTTTTTTTAATTTATTAAAGGTTAGGGAGGATTCCTCGCCTAAAAAAGCTGCAAATGCAATTTAGATTAAAGTGAACCTGCAATATAAAATATTTCACTTGCCTTAAATCATCACATATACTTTAAATGCACTATATATCGCAAAGATAAAATATATTGATTTACTCACCTTTCCTCCATTCCAGCGCTGCTTCGTGGATGTTACTCTTCGCAAAGCACCCACTTCCGGGTCATTCTCTGCACCTCCTCCGCTCCACCTGGTCGCTTCTTTGATTTGTCCTGCGTGGGACACATCCCCAAGCAGGGCAAATCTCCTCAGTGACATTCGCACACTGGCTTTGAAACGGAATGATGTCACATATACGCTTCTAGCGCCAGCTAGGGAGTTTTCCATAGCAATAACAGTGCATGCACTATGGTTGTTTTGGGTGGAAAGCAGAGGGACCTCCTCTTGGAGGTCTTTTCTGCTCTCTTATGTCAGTCATTGCCTTGGCACTCCGAGACATTGACTGACAGCTGGGAATAAAAATGTTTACATTTATACAAAACTGCCAGCACAATGTATAGATAGAATCTTATGCTCAGTATAATGAGCATAAGTTGTTTTGGGTATTACAGGACCCTTTTAAGCTCTTTCTTAAAAGTAAAAGAGCCAAGCCACAGACCATGCATGTACAGACTGCAGCTCAGCCCATAGCTAAACAGTGACCTGGGCTATATGTAAACTGATAGCAGCCATAATATGGCTGCTATCCATTCTCAGTGCAGTTTCAATGTTCCCCAGAGAGGAGTGGAGAACTGGTCTTGGGTGATAAAGGATGTATTTAATAAATAAGATAAGCATTGAGAGAATTGCAGTGCATGATATGATAACTTGAGATGCTGGACCTCATTGTGTTACTTAAAGATTGTGTTGATCTCAAACTGCCTTGTGATAAGTTTTGTTCTCCAGGTTTCTGTTCCCTGACCTCCCCGAGGAAGGCAGCTTGATCCAGCCATCAGCGATTACCAAAGAGTCACCAGACAAGTGTCACATTTACAATGGGACAGCTGATTCTGGATCTGAATCTCCTGAACCAGGGTAAGTTGTACAACTACCAGTCCATTTCAGTATGTTCAGTATAGTAAAACATTTTACTTATGGGAATTTGTTGTATTATATAGTGAATCTGTAAATAATTTTCTATATTCACAATCCTGCTGTGATAACAATAACACCATATGCAATATACAATTAACGACAATAGCGTATGGCACGTTTGAATGTAGCAGAATACAGAGGACTGTGTATTATTTTTTTGTGGAAATACAGTAGAATAAACTAAGTAAATAATTAAATATAGTAGAATAAACCATAATTGAACGGTACTGCACCCCTCACCCAATTGTTGTGTTAGGAGTAATGGATGTGCTAATTTGGGCGATAAGGTCGTAGATGCCACTAGTAGGATGAAATGCTCTTGAAGGGACTTTTGGCAGTAAGTAGATTCTAGAGGCTATAATCCCTTCAGTTGGATATGGCAAGGTATAACATTGTGGTTCGTTCATAAAGGGGGAGGAGGGGAAACATAGGAGGTAGCGCATGTATCATGTAGTTCGCATTGGTGAGAGCATTAAAATAAGCGAAAATTTGTGTGCAAAGAAACACCCCACAGGATTAAACTATGCATGCATAAGAAAAGGAGATAAACAGTTTGTAGAAACAAGAAAAAAAAAAAACAATGAACATGTTATACAGAGGCTGTTATATAGTGAATTTAACTCGCGTCTCAACGGTTTGTATTTGCAAAACTCACAGAAGCCTGCTTCATCAAGGATTTTGTACGCCAAATCTCTCTCTAAACTATTAATGTTAAATACATATTGATAAGAAGGGACTCCCTTTTTGGGCTCCCCTTGTTATTGTCAAATCTCGGAGAAAAGGAACACACCAGGGTGTCCAGCTTCATTAACCCAAATGTATTTAAACAATAACTCCTATAACCCTATGGCAAGTTACAGCATGCAGGGTATAATGTGAGTTGTAGTCCATGAAGATCTTAGAGCAGACATTCCTGTTCATAGATCACAGCTGAATACGAGAAGAAAGTTTGAAGGAGGTTGTTCCAAGTACCATAACCACTGCAGCTAATCGTAGTGGTATGATTTCCCTTTAGCAGGTATCTAGAATGAACTATTAAATGCCATTTCAGATTTTTGTCTCCAAATACTTTAAAGCGCCAAATATATTTTTGTAAATTACACAATTCTGTGCATATATGTCAATAGTGGTCTGAAAGCATCAACTTAATGAAAGTGCCACCTTTAATATTTACTTTATATACACATGGCCTGGCTTCCTTCTTTATTTACTGCACTATACCAAATGTATGTGCCTTAGAAGTATGTTGATAAAGTTGGTTATAAACTATTCATCTTGATTTACCAAATAGCTGTGCAGATCATGGTGTCACTTGTCTTGTTTAAAGATTACTTTATTGGCCGTCTTTGCATGTTTTACAATTCTCTAACTGCTCTAAATTCATTGCTTTCAATATTTTGTGGTTTATAGAGGTATAAAAACAATGATTGACTTCAACATCTGTCTCTTTGCAGGTATGTGGTCACAAGTTCAGGATTGCTGTTACCTGTGCTGTTACCCAGATTGTACCCTCCCCTGTTCATGCTTTATGCTCTTGAGCATGAGAAGGATGAAGAAGCGTATTGGGAGTGCATCCTACGTTTGAACAAGCAACCAGACACTGCACTCCTTGCGTTTTTGGGTGTGCAAGAGTAAGTGTAGTAGGAATCCTACAATCCCGGCTAATCTGCATTGTATCTAATTTCTCAAATAATTTGAGAATGTTGTGTTACATTAGACAAATAAACACTGTTTTTCTTTATATATCCTTTTATATTGTAGATGAACAAAGATTTGCATGTCCACTTTTGTTCGTATTTCGTTTTCCTTCTGGAAAGTGGTTATATAGTTTACAGAAAATTAAAGCGGCCCTGTCATTCCCCCTGATACTGTATTTCACAAAGATAGAATCTTAAAGAAATACTCATTTTGACAAATTTGTAATTTCAATGAAATTCTAACCCAGTCAATAGATATGCAGAGACAAAGTATGGGCTGCTTTGTCTCTGATTTTCTCCTCCGTCTGATTTTCTTAGGTTCAGGGCAGAGTCTAAGTGTCAATCCCGACAGCCGTCACCAGTGACGGCTGCAGGGTATTGGCTGTGTCTATGTAGGATCCTGCACTTGCGGTGGCCGCCCTCTTGAGGGACAAATCCTACCGGATTCCCAGCGGCGATTTCACCGACGGGGATCTTTGCATTTTCGGCAAAGTCCTCAGACGGTGACAGTGACACTTTAATGTTTTTAGAAGGTTTATAAAGGAAGCATAATTAAAATACATAAGGTTATGTAAATGTTTTATACATTAGCAGTTACATGATTGTTGTAGCATATTTTATCCCTCTAGCTGATGAGTTCTTTCTTACCTATAGAAAGCCAAAAGTATTATCACTGGACCATGCTCCTCCCAACAGTGTATCCCTCTACTTCCTTGTGCAGAAAACAATGCTAATAGTTACATAGGGAAAGCACACATGTTTAGTTACCAAAGTGAGCGAAATGTTACAATCTGAGAGGATCAATGTAATGATGTTTACCAGTGGTAACTGAGGAGAATGGGAAAGATATTTGACTTCTTTCTTGTGTTCAATAAACCTACCTTGAATGTATCACATTTTTATGTCAATCTTTCTTTTATTGAGGCATGAATTATGGGGGGTACAGAATGAAGAAAAAGGGATGTACGTTCTCATACAGGTTGGGAGCATAGTGATACAACATCTCCTTCGCATAACAGCCTCGTTTTTTTTATTTTTTAAATTAAGCGTTACAGAAGATTAATAACAAGTTTAATGTAATAATAATCATACTTGTGTTCCTGTTCAATATGCCTTAACAAGTTTAACGTAATAATAATCGTGCTTGTGTTCATGTTTAATAAGCCTTAACAAGTTAAACGTGTTAATAGTCATGCTAGTGTTCATGTTTAATACGCCTCTAATCTAGGATAGTTATGTGTTAGCATCGATCAGAGAGGCTAGGCAGACACTGCTAGCAGTAAACCTGCTGGAGTTTTGATTTAGATTGTGCGGCACGTTTAAGGTTAACTTTTGAGCTTTGCTTAGCGTTACTAGTGTGTTCCTATGGGTAGATTTATTAGAGAAGGCGGTAAGCTTTCGTGTGTGGCTAGGCTAGGGTACTTCTAGATTTAGTATATGCGTGTTAGACGGGGGGCCATGCTCGCAGGTGTGTCCAGCCTGTGGGACTCTCTAGTGCAGACTGTAGGGTGCGATCTAGGTGTTGTGTATATATGATTACCTGCTGTGGTTATAGTTGCGGTCTGACTGTCTGTGGGTTTTACCCCCGTGTTGCTACCCTGTTTATGTAGGCAACGTAGCGAGACAGAAAAATAAAAATAAAAGTACAGAGTCATCAATGAAGATTGTCTACAACCTGACAGGTTATAAGGCAAGGCAGTACCAGTCCTTGGGCACTTGCACGGTACCATACCCGGGGACATGTGGCACCGCCCGCGCCCCGGCTTGGTGTGTCCGTGTGGCTCCTGGGGTCTTATACATGTGTCCGATTATGTTCCTGCGGAAACCCTGATTCCGGGCTGCGTTTTGGGCCTGGGTCGATGCGCACCCGTTCCGCTGCCTCCATAGGGGACCTGAGACCCGTGTTTGTTAGTGTGCTGTAAAGCCCTCAGTCCACTTAGTAAGGTACCCCTGTCATGCTCACGCTGGAATCAGTTTGAGTCCCTGCTGGTTCAAAGTCCTGTACCGGTTCACCTAGATGCTGTTTCTGTCTGGGGTTGTGGTGTCACTGCTTCCAGGGACCGCCTATCTTCGGCCTGAGGCCTTGATGGGTGCTTGTGCCTGTTCGCCATTGATCCCATCAGCAGGATCGTGGGCCCAGGGTTCCGATGGGTCTCAATCCTCTCCCTGGGGGTATGGCAGGCTGTGGAGGAATCCTCCCAGTGGGCACCCAGCTCAGATGAAGGGCGAGCAGTCCCGTTCGCATCCCATGCCATGGGGGTGGTGCGTCGTTATGGGATACTGGCGCCAAGTGCCCAGCATGTCTCCAGGCTTAGTGGCTGCTGTGTGGGGGTGAGTTGCTGGTATTAGTCGCTTTTAAGATCAAGCCCGATGGTGTCTATAGTCTGCTGTCGGGCACCGCGGCTCGGCTCCCGCGCATGGCCCCCGCCATCTTTGATCTAGGCCCTAAGCCTGTCTGTCGGTGCGGCGCTGTTTCTTCGCGTGGCTGTGATGCCGCTTGGTGGGGACCGGGATCACCCCCCCGGTCCAGAGGGGGGGGGGGATCAGAACCGGACCCGCCGGTTTTCTCGGGTTTGCGGGCTCCGATGGGCAGGATAGTGGAGTGGCGGCCGTCCACTCCACTCACCGCCATGTAAGGTCTCGCCTGATGCCACAGGGACCCCACATCTGAGCAACTAACACCCTGGAGCAAGCCTCACCTCAGCTCCGGTAGCCTGTGGGTAGTGAGGGTCGCAGTTGGTGGTCGTTTGTCCCCTCCATAGGCTCGCTTTTAAGGCTTAGCAGGACATATTTGGCAGGAGCCGAGCTGTCCTGCGACCGCTCAGCTCGGCGGCCCGGCCCCGCCCCCGTATCACATTTTTATGATGGGACCGTATATGACTCTTATATATCATAGTTACATAGTTACATAGTTACATAGCTGAAAAGAGACTTGCGTCCATCAAGTTCAGCCTTCCTCACATTTGTTTTTTTGCTGTTGATCCAAAAGAAGGCAAAAAACCCAGTTTGAAGCACAATTTTGCAACAAGCTAGGAAAAAAAATTCCTTCTTGACCCCAGAATGGCAGTCAGATTTATCCTGGGATCAAGCAGTTATTACCCTACATTGAAAGATTATATCCTTGAATATTCTGTTTTTGCAAGTATGCATCTAGTAGCTGTTTGAACATCTGTATGGACTCTGATAAAACCACTTCTTCAGGCAGAGAATTCCACATCCTGATTGTACTTACAGTAAAAAAACTTTTCCTTTGCCTTAGACGAAATCTTCTTTCTAGTCTAAACGCATGACCTTGTGTCCTATGTAAAGTCCGGTTTGTGAATAGATTTCCACACAATGGTTTGTATTGGCCCCGAATAGATTTGTATAATGTTATCATGTCCCCTCTCAGGCGACGTTTTTCTAAACTAAATAGGTTTAAATTTGTTAACCGTTCTTCATAGCTGATCTGTTCCATTCCTTTTATTAATTTTGTAGCCCGCCTCTGCACTTTTTCTAGTGCCATAATATCCTTCTTTAGAACAGGTGCCCAAAATTGCACAGCATATATTCAATATGTGGTCTTACCAGTGATTTATAAAGGGGCAAAATGATATTCTCGTCCCGAGAATGAATGCCCTTTTTCATGCATGACAATACCTTACTGGCCTTGGCCACTGCTGATTGACATCGCACATTGTTGCATAGTTTGTTGTCTATAACAATTCCCAAGTCCTTTTCGTGTGTTGTTATCCCTAATTCGCTTCCATTAAGGGTATACGTTGCTTGTGTATTCTTTACGCCGGAGTGCATAACTTTGCATTTTTCAACATTAAATTTCATCTGCCATTTGAGTGCCCAGTCCCCCAGTCTATCTAAATCCCTCTGCAGCAAAGTAATATCTTGCTCACATTGGATTATTTTACAAAGTTTTGTGTCATCTGCAAACACTGAAACATGACTTTCAATGCTGTCTTCAAGATCATTTATAAACATGTTAAATAGAAGGGGTCCCAGAACAGATCCCTGAGGGACACCACTTGCCACCTCTGTCCAGCTTGAAAATTTACCATTAACGACAACTCTTTGTACTCTGTTTTTAAGCCAATGTTCTACCCAAGAACAAGCATTTTCATCTAGACCGATTTTCTTGAGTTTGAACACTAATCTATTGTGTGGAACTGTATCAAATGCCTTGGCAAAATCAAAGCATAAAATCCACTGATCCAATGGCCACCTGCTTTAAATTACGCCTACTTTACTGTGCTTAACGGTCAGTAAAAAGCAATTGGGGCTATTTAACAAAATGTAAATTTTCTGAAATCCAAGGTGAATCTGAAGCTTTAGATCACTTTTTTTCTTGTCATGATATAGGAAATCTTCTGAATGTTCAGCATCATTAAATATCCAGAGGCCTGCGTGCCTCCTCATCTGTTTCTCTGTTGTATCTCTATAATAACTACAAAAATTAAATAAAATATGATTTTAAAAAATTAATTATATATATATATATATATATATATGTGTGTGTATGTGTATGTGTGTATATTATATATATATATAATCTCCCACATTGATCCAGTCGCAAAAAAATTATAGTATAGAAAAAATTTTTTTTTAGGTTTTAATTAATGAATAACACTGATTGGGTGATGAAGTATTCTCAAAGTGATAACCTTTCAAAATGTAGACAAAAATAGCAAAAATATGTATGTATTCACACCATAATTGATTATCAGGGTTACTCGAGGGCTCAGCATGTGTGCTTCTTACTCTTGGTTATACTTCTTCATTCTTTGGCCTTGGATAGGAATTTTTTTTTTTTTCTGGTTTTGTTTCTTCTTCCTCATATCAGACTGGGTCATCCAATTCAGATTAGATCCGTTCTTTGGTTTTTGCTATTTGTTTTATTTCGTTTAGATACAGAACAGTATAACAAAGAAATATAACAATCAAACGACCAGTTAGCATCCACAATAAAAATAACAATAATAAACATATGTTGTCGGTAGAGTAAAATGAGACGGAAAATTAACCTTCACGGGCCTGAGGAGCAGCTACTGTATTTTCTGTTGCAAAAAAAAAAAAAAAAGACCTTTGATATAGAGGTGAAAGATTTTTAGAAGTAGGGAAAAAAAGCTTGAACCGCCCACTATGCTTCCATTACCAAAAAAGCCAGGCAAGTCATACTACCAGTCGAGATGGGGCAACCACTTTTGCACTTTGCCTATTAAGCTTGTCTTGTTATTTTTTTTTAATGAATTCTCGTTAACACTTTATATAGTTTTGTGACTGAAGTAGCCAGAGTTTAGCAAAGATTATTTTCTCTTTTTCAGATTGAAGGATTCTTTATGTTGCTTTCAAAATGATGGTATCAAAATACCAGTAGTTATACCTTTTTATGTCAGACGCATACTTCAAATTGTCAGTCAACCGGCTTCACTGATGCATTTCTAAATATGATTTGATTTCTTCAAAGTCAATGTACTTTTGTCTGTGTTTTGGTTTCCTGTTTGTTTTGTTTTTTTCTATTTCCCATCCCCAAAGACATGTTGTGATGTCAAATAAAGCCTATTGTATTTTACAGGGCAAGGAGCACAGTTCTATTCTTGTATGTCTTGTTTTCACACTTTTTTTTTTTTCTTTTTTCTCCGTAGCAAATTCTGGCCGACGACTAGAATCTTCTTGGGAGTAAAGCAGAAGGTAACAAAATAAATCACGTCTAAATGTGGGATAAAATGATATGTCTGAGCCCTTATTTTCTGCTTGCGGTTTATTTTTTCTTATATGGTTTTCTTTTGACACTAGATGGCGAAAGAATGTTTGCTCAGTAATTGAAATAAAGAATATTAAGGGCAGTCTAGGGCTTGGGTAACAGTTGGCTGAGTATTGCATGAAAAGTAATCCGAGGTATCTTGATATTTAGAGTATATATAAAGTAAGGCAGTCCTGAATAACAAATAAGCAGTAGAACAGTGGTAGGCAACCTTTTAGTAGTACTGTGCCAAAACAAGATCTTGAAATCTCTTGACGTGCCGGTCCTATTTTTTTTTAAATTGAGGTGTGCATGTTGCCGCATTCTGCTTGTGCTATTTATGAGTGCTGCAGTTGCTTTGTAGCGTTGTATTTGTGCTACATTGTATATATTCATCGGTAGTTTGTGGTATTGTGTATGAATGTGTGCTGTGTATGAAATTGTGTGGTTGATATGTTGCATTGTATGTTTGTTGGTGAGACGTGTGGGGTATTGCATGTGAGAGGCTGCTTGTGGGGTTAGGTGCATGTATGTGGATTGTCGGTGTGGGGTGGTTGTATTGTTTGTATAGGTGGGGGGCTTATTTTGCAACTTTGTGTAGCAGTGTGGGTTGCTTTCCATTGGTCCAGTGGGGACAGAGCTGGCCAGGAACTGATCAAAGCTGCAATAGCTACTGCGTGCTGCTCTACTCCTGTGCAGATTCCTAATCACAAGTTTTGGAGGACGTGATCTGAGTGCTGCAATGTGTAAATTGAGGATTGTCCCTCACCACCTGCAATCACCGCGTGCTTTGCATTAGCAGAAATCTGAAATCCCACTGGGACTCCCGATAGGCCAGAACCTATTTGGCTATAGCTTCCTTGAGTTCCATGCAAAGGCACCTTGAGTTCTGTGCATGGCACTCTTGCCATTGATTTCTGACCTCTGCACTAGAAGAATGGAGTTGGCTTAGAATAGAATAGTTTTGATTTTTTTGTTGTTGTTGTTTTGTTTTTGCAGTTATAGTCTGTATTCTATATTACATTAAAACGTGTTCTAATGGTAATGTGTACACATGTTAATAAAGTAATGGAATGCCACCAGGAAGAAGGCATAAATGATAGCTGATGCTTATGCAATGTAAATCTCTTAAATGCCTCTTTTCTTTCCCCATTTATTGCATTTACAACTGAAGAATATTGAAGATAAGTTCATTTGCAAAACTGCAACTACCAGTGCACAGCAAGATATATTAAACTGTGATTCTTATTCAGAAAAACATACCATGAAAGAGGCCAAGAACATCTATCTATTGCAGTACTGAAATATAATAAAGAGAATCAAAATAGCGTTAATGAAAATCGGTATACAGCAGTTGACTTAGCATTTGACAGCAAAGGCTGGCCCAAAAAGGGAACTATTTTCCTGAAACTTGGGGCAAAGTGCTTAGATTATACCTGGTTTGGTTTTCTTTCTGTTAGATTTTGCAGCCTTGTCACATAGTGTAAGAGGTTTTCTTTGTGAATATTATTTCTGGTATATTTTGCTAAATATAGATCATCTCTTTATATTTATTTGTGTGCACGGTTTGTTGTTATTTTCACCGTTGGTTAAAATATCGGAATTAACTCCACCAGTAGGCCATTCTTTAATTATTTCACTGCACCTTTTTTTTATCTAAGCATCCTGTTGAATTATTTTTCCTTAATACCATGCCACATTAAGTTCTACACCCCCACACACCACCTCCCTATGTCTATAATACTACCGTTTTTAATTGATTTCTTTATCTTTCTCTCTATTCAATGCAGATTTTGCCAACCACAAAAGACACTTGTTTTTCCTCTGCAGTCGAATGTCTACAGCAAATTAGGTAATCTAATAGTAAGATCAAATTATTTAACTAGGAAAGCTTAATTTGGCTTTTGCTAGTTTTCCAATTTATGTGGGGTTCTACTCGTTATGCTGAATTCCGTGGGTACTTCTATTATCGACCGTGGCAATGTGAAAGGCTGAACTGACTGCAGGGAAAGCAAGGTTTAAATACTGCTCTGAAAAGTATATAACTCAATTCACCGATATGTATAAACTGTATAAGAAATTGTTTATTTAATTGGTTAAGAAAAACCCTATTAAAGAAACACATGCATGCTAAAATGTCATATTGGTGCCCTATACGCCAATAATAATGCATCCGGCGGTGTCAGATTCACAAATCATGACTTATCAGTTCAGCATTTACCCATATAACAGTCTCCAGTGTCATTGTGATTGATGCTTTCACTGCCACTGTAGCTATGGCGTGATACTTCTTAAAATAAAGAAGAAAGCACCAACATCAAAGATTCAGAGGTAACCCTGGAAAAGTGTGTATTTTATAAGGAGTCCTCTTACACAAAATGGATAGGAATTTTGTGTGTAAGCAAGTTTTGCATGTTTGTGTGGTTATACATGTTTTCATATTCTGATAAAATCATTGTGCACTTATTTTGCATTCCTAAAAAATGCATTGAATACTTTAATGCATTTTCTATTTTTATTGATATTGAAAGTCCTCATCTATACTCTACTTTCACCAGAATTGTTCATTTGGAGTAGTAATCATGAAGCTACCTCACAGTAGGATAAGAGTTGTGTTTAAAATAAAATAACAAAAGTGTTGGAAATCGCAAAAAAGAGCCTAAATGAACAATGTGCAGGTTTATAACTTTTCAAATGTCACTGTAGTGCAGATGTTAATGTCACTTGCTCGTCAAATGAGAATCTTTGTTTTCCAAAACTGTCATGCATAGTCTCATGATAAGATCTTAAATAACTCTCTACATTTCTGATTTCACAGCACAACATTTACACCATCAGACAAACTGAAGGTCATCCATCAAACTTTTGAGGAAATTACTCAGGAGGTCCAAGAGGCCCTCAACAAAAGTTATCTATGGTCTATGGATGACCTCTTCCCTGTATTTCTTTATGTTGTCCTTCGAGCCAGGTTAGTATGCCTCACTCTCTTTGCTAAAGCACCATTATTACATACAGCTGCAAACTTTTATTCTGGATTTTGTGCAGAATTCGTAATCTTGGATCTGAGGTGCATTTGATTGAAGACCTAATGGACCCGTACCTTCAGCATGGAGAACAGGGGATCATGTTTACCACTTTGAAGGTGATTTGCTCATATGAAATATAAACTATATTTAGGGCAATCCAAGTGTTTGCTGTGCATGGTATTACTTTTTAACCTAAAGGGCAGTGTCCTCTTATTGCAGAGATATTCAATTGCAGAGATTAGTTCACGGGAACCTAGCCGAAAAGCACCAACTGCGGACAAATCAAAATAGTGGCAATTTTTTCTTTCTTTAGAAGTTGTAATCTAATAACAGGAACATACATTGAACTTTATGAACATACGTTCCTAAAGAATGGACTTGTATAATAAATGTAACATTTGTGTTTTGTTTTTAGCGTGGTCTTTCTTCCCTCTTCTGTGTCATGACCCATTAGATTCCACTCTTTCGGATTTTGATGCCATGACAAATCATGTTTCCCTGTACACCAGTGGCGTACTAAGGGGGGGGCGGGGGGGGCGGCCCGCCCCGGGTGCCACTGACTAGGGGGGTGCCATGACTTCCAGTGTCATGTGTCACCCCCCATCATTACGCTGCGCACAGCCGCAGCACCTTTGCGGCCAAACACCGGCGGGACTTCCTTCTTTATGAGGAGGAGGGGGATGAGCGTTGCGGGCCGCGGCGTCGCGCAACGTGATGACGTGCGCAGCGCCGTCAGTCCGCCTTCACGGATCTTCAGCGGAAGGATCCATTTCCGGGCGGTGAGGCACCCAGTGGTCGGACTCGGCGGGCAAGCAAGGCATCATCAAAATGTAAGTATAAAGTAGTTATTTTATGTCTGGGGCTGAATTAATTAAAGGGGGGGTGTATTAATTAGAGGGGGGTGGATTCATTAAAGGGGGGTGGATAAATTAAGGGGGGGTGTATTAATTAGAGGGGGGTGGATTAATTAGAGGGGGGTGGATTAATTAGAGGGGGTGGATTAATTAGAGGGGGGGTGTATTAATTAGAGGGGGGTGTATTAATTAGAGGGTGGTGTATTAATTAGAGGGGGTGGATTAATTAGAGGCGTGTATTAATTAAAGGGGGGGAGTATTAATTAGAGGGGGTGGATTAATTAGAGGGGGTGGATTAATTAGAGGGGGTGGATTAATTAGAGGGGTGGATTAATTAAAGGGGGGTGGATTAATTAGAGGGGTGGATTAATTAGAGGGGGGTGGATTAATTAGAGGGGGTGGATTAATTAGAGGGGGTTTATTAATTAGAGGGGGGTGTATTAATTAGAGGGGGTGTATTAATTAGAGGGGGTGGATTAATTAGAGGGGTGTATTAATTAGAGGGGGTGGATTAATTAGAGGGGGGTGTATTAATTAGAGGGGGTGGATTAATTAGAGGGGTGTATTAATTAGAGGGGGTGGATTAATTAGAGGGGTGTATTAATTAAAGGGGGGTGGATTAATTAGAGGGGTGGATTAATTAGAGGGGGGTGGATTAATTAGAGGGGGTTTATTAATTAGAGGGGGGTGTATTAATTAGAGGGGGTGTATTAATTAGAGGGGGTGTATTAATTAGAGGGGGTGGATTAATTAGAGGGGTGGATTAATTAGAGGGGTGTATTAATTAAAGGGGGGTGGATTAATTAGAGGGGGTGGATTAATTAGAGGGGGGTGTATTAACTAGAGGGGGGTGTATTAATTAGAGGGGGGTGTATTAATTAGAGGGGGTTTATTAATTAGAGGGGGTGGATTAATTAGAGGGGTGGATTAATTAGAGGGGTGTATTAATTAGAGGGGGGTGTATTAATTAGAGGGTGGTGGATTAATTAGAGGGGGTTTATTAATTAGAGGGGGTTTATTAATTAGAGGGGGTTTATTAATTAGAGGGGGTTTATTAATTAGAGGGGGTGTATTAATTAGAGGGGGTGTATTAATTAGAGGGGGTGTATTAATTAGAGGGGGGTGGATTAATTAGAGGGGTGTATAAATTAAAGGGGGTGGATTAATTAAAGGGGGGGTGTATTAATTAGATGGGGTGGATTAATTAGAGGGGGGGTGGATTAATTAGAGGGGTGTATTGATTAAAGGGGGTGTATTAATTAGAGGGGGGTGTATTAGAGGGGGTTTATTAATTAGAGGGGGTTTATTAATTAGAGGGGGTGGATTAATTAGAGGGGGTGGATTAATTAGAGGGGGGTGGATTAATTAGAGGGGGTGGATTAATTAGAGGGGTTGTGGACTAATTAAAGAAGGGTTGTGGACTAATTAAAGAAGGGTTGTGGATTAATTAAAGAGGGGGTGGATTAATTAAAGGGGATGTGGATTAATTAAAGGGGGTGCAGCACGGGGGAAGTTTATTTAGAGGGGGTATGTTTAATTAAAGGGGGGGTGCAGGTTGTTTTTTTATTATGGGGGTTGCAGTATTTTATTTATTAAGGGAGGATGTGCACTGCAAATTTTTGTTTTTTATTAAGGGGGTGTGCAGGGTTTTTATTAAGGGTTTGCATGATTTTTTTTAATTAAGGGGGGTTGTGCAGGTTTTTGTTTTTTTTAAGGGGGTGTGCAGCTTTTTTTTTTTTAATTAAGGGGGATGTGCAGGGTTTTTTATGTGTAGGGAGTGTATGAAATTTATGTGATCGGGGTGCAGGGTTTTTATATGAAGGGCGAAGGGCAGGGGTTTTCTAAAAGGGGCGAGACCAGGGGCTTTGTAGAAAGGGGCAGGGGAGGAGTTTTCTAGAAGTTTCTCACCAGCCCCTTTCTACAAAAGCACTGGTCTTCCCCCTTCTACAAAAATGGCGCATTTATACAAAACCCCTGCCCTAGCCCCCTTCTACAAAACCTCTGCCCTAGCCGCTACATCTTTTGAACTCGAATCCCTTTCCTATGCTATTTCTAAGGATCCGCTCAATAAAGTGGTATGGGTGCCAGGTCCCTTTAGTTTTAACCCTGCAGCTGAAAACATATGTTTCACTGAGGGTTAATCCAGCCTCTAGTGGCTGTCTCACTGACAGCCGCTAGAGGCGCTTCCGCAATTCTCACTGTAAAACTCACCGTGAGAAGACGCTGGACGTCCATAGGAAAGCATTGAGTAATGCTTTCCTATGGGCAGTTTGAATGCACATGCGGCTCTTGCCGCGCATGCGCATTCGGATCTAACGTCGGCAGGGGGAGGAGAGGTCACCAGCGCCGAGGGAGCCCGACGTTGGAGAAAGGTAAGTGGCTGAATGGGTTTTAAGGGGTGACCTCTTCTCCCCTGCCGATGTCAGCTCCCGAGTGGAGCCGAATGCGGCAAGAGCTGCGCGCACATTCAAACAGTCCATAGGAAAGCAAAAAATTGTGGGTGTTTTCTTACATTTTTATTATGGGGGGGGGGGGGGTGCCACACTCAGGGTCCGCCCCGGGTGCCAAATGCTCTAGGTACGCCCCTGCTGTACACATTTACATGTTATCATAAATCATGTTAAGTGTTCTTTTCCCCTATATTCCATGTCAACACAAGTCGTGTTTCCACCGCCATTTTCATATCATCAAGTGCTCTGTCTTAAATGTGGTCTAAAGTAGTAAAAGTAGGCCGGTCACCTGGAAAGCAATGGAACCAGCAGACACATTGCATTGGAGAGTCCTTATCTTTTGCATCTTTGCCCATTTTTTTTTGTAAATTTGTTTTTTAATACAGTTAACATTTCTCCTTTTTTATTTTGTAATACAACAGTATCTGCACTTACTTGTTTTTGATCTTTTGGTTTATCTTGTTTTGTGATTTTTATTTATTTATTTTTAAAAAACAAATTAAATTCACTAAAGACCAAGGTCTGAGTTCTCAACTCAAAATACTGCTGACCGCACCATGTGTTTTGCAAGTTTTGGACACCTGGACTCACAAATTCAGATTTTCTGCACATAACTCTCCAATAATCAGGGATACTTCCCGAACTTGAAAAAATGTTAGACACTTGGATTATATCTTTCAATTTAGTAACAATTTTGATGACTTATTTTCTCCTTTTTTTTTTTCTTAGGCTTGCTATTACCAAATCCAGCATGAGAAAATCAACTAGCCTGCTGCCAGATAAGACATTCAGTACTTATAGTTTGGTCCACGAGCCACAGGAGAGTTCTGACAAAATAAGCTAGGTGTCCTATTTCTATATGATGACGACATCGCAATTTTCCAATGGTTTGTGCTCATGTCTTCGGTGCTGTGGAAAATATTTTTTTCAAGATTGACATTACAAAGCAATGCAAACTGACGTTCACTTTGAACATTTGTTCTGGCTGTAGTTTTAAATACACTTTTACTTGTAAACAATGTGTGCATTGTTGTAACTTACCAAAGGAGTAAAAATTATGAAAGTCAGCTGAATTGGCTTTGTCAATGACCGTGTCACTTAACTGGTGGCTCTCCACCAGTTTCCACTGCTGCTACTTGGGCCAAAGTAAGTTCCACAAGGACTACCGAAGACTCAAACTACTTGGGAATTTCACGTCATCTTCCTGCTTTGAAATTTGCTAAAAAGAAAACCGGATGTGTAAACCAGTGTGTATCTTCACATTACAGTGTTACGAATGGTATACTGCACTACTGCAGTAGATTCTTTTCTAGGCAATGGGAGATTCTGTTTAACTGGAGATATACACTAAGAATGAAGAAATTCTCAATCCAGTTTTGCTAGTGACTTAGCTAAGGCTGTAGCAATCATCGTACATGCCTCCTCTAAAATAAAGTGTTTGAGCAGAAAGCAGAAACAAGTCAAAGTAACAAAGATCTATAAAACTTATCTTTAATGAATGCTTTTCTTTTGAGTATTCAATTGGTGGACTGCAACTCCCATAATAATAAATGGGAGCTGGATTGTATATTCTGAGCTAAATTCTACCACAAGCTGAAGTGTTTACAAAACGCCTGTCCGAGACTTGAGACTCAATCCAAGTAAAAAGGAGCATATTCAATGAGGATAGCACAGCATCATCAATGTACCTTCTAAGGTGATCAGGCCAGCGCAGAACTCTGAAAGGGCTTTGTTTCATTTGGTTTAATGTTGTCATGTCAAAACTGTAAAATGGTCTGATTGTGATTGATGCTTCCACTGCCACTGTAACTGTGCTTTGATGCCCATTAAAATAAAGAATTGTAAGAAAACAAAGTGCAAAAATGCAAAATCATAAAGGAGTGTCTTTCCTGAGGCCTCTAACATCCAGGTTCTTTAGCCTCCCTTACTGAAACACAATCATGGAGTCCACAAATCCATTAAGGTTGTTGGTTCTTGGGGAATAGATAGAAAACTATTGGCTTACTGAGCACACTGGCAGTTAACTTTGTAAAGATTATGTTCTCCTGAAAATATATAGATTATTTTTTGTGTGTGTGTGTGTGTGTGTGTTCAAATATTTTGTCAATCTTTCTTTTATTAAGGCATGTGCAATAGGGTACAGAACAAAAGGAGGGGGGAAATGCAATAGTGGTATACAGGTTAGGGTTCATACAGCGATAATTAAATTTCCTGCTAAACAATGCCTAATTTATTATTTTTTGTTGGTTAACAATAACATCACAATCAGTCAAGTATTATAGATTATCTGTCGGTCATATTAACTGACTATGCATGTAAGGTTAGAAGAGATGGTTCAAGTTCTATCACCTCACTGTCTAGTAATACCATGACACAATATAAGTAAATCAACTCAGTAAGGCTGGTACTGCGTTTGTTAATAACAAGTTAAGAGCACGTATAGTGACTAAGGTAAACGCTGCTATGGAGTGCTTATAACAATTCAAGTTAGAGCAAAGTAATTCCTTAGATGGAATGGGATGGCAATTCATGTGTAGTAAAGATAAATCATTATTTCTGAACTTTTACGTTCCGATTATTGTCAGTGCGTAAAGTAAGGTAAGTGCTTATTAGCGATATATATCGCATGGGTTGGTTGCAGACTTGTAATCTAAAATCTTTCTGAACATACTACCAATAAAAACATTTCAAGCTGACATGTCTGGATAGTTAGGTAATATGCATGCACAGTGTAAGTCTGGTAGAGAGACGTGTCTATAATGGAATTTAGTGACAGAAGCTAGGTTTAACTGTATTTCAAGCAGGAATATTCTAAGCCAGCCAAACAGTATAATTCTACAAAAAAAAAAAAAATTCCAACATTAACACGGTTTAAAAGTTCAGTGGGTGCAGGAGGTGTTGCTGCTAAAATATAATGGTCAGCACAGTGTGGTAGTCAGTGATGGTCAAAAGGGTCACAGCCTAATGCTGCTGGAGACCAGACCTGCGATGTTAGTCCTTTATCAGCCGATGCCGGCGCTTGGGGGCTCGTGGTTGCTGTTGTGAAGCGGTGAACAGGTGATCTGGTAGCGGGTCTCATGTGGGTTGCGTCTTCGCTCTGGACCCTGTGTCCGGCTGAGTTGCGCTTCCTCCAAGATGTCCCGCGGTCGGGATTTGTCTCCGCCGCTAGGCCGTGGGGTGTACCTCCATGTTATGCTGTTGTTTGTCGCTGGGGCTGTAGAGTGTGGAGGTGCGCCATGCTGGTCCCAGGTTCCGGCGTCATGTGAGGTATGTGTTTGTTGGGCTAGCATGACGGTCCGGTTCCTGTGATTGTGGGGGTGAGCGTCGGCTTCGATGCCATGCGGCTCCCCCGCCCGCCTTGTTGGGCGCTGTTGTCTGCAATGCCGGGTTGCCGTTCTGGGGATTCGAGGAAGGGGCCCGTAGCAGCGGCGCCGGGTTACCGGGCGGATCCAGGGGGCCAGCGCTTTCATCGCTTGTCTGCGGGTCAGGCCCTGGTTACAGAGTACCGTCCAGAAACACTTACAGTGCTGATCAAAGGCCTCCAGGGGCAATGTGCCTGGCGTTGTGCTTGTGGCCATTGTTGTGGCAGTTTGCCGTTGGGCCGCCATCTTGCGCGCGATGATTCTGTTCCCTTGCTCTCTTCTGATGTACAACTTTCAAATTGAGCATGTGTGGGTCAGTCACCGCTGTAGTCCTGCTGCTGTGTCTCAAGCTTTAGTTGCCGGGATATCCCTCACGGGCAGGGGGAGAGGGTGAGTGCCCGGGAGACCTCCAGGTGAGTGGCTGCAGTCAGCGTAGGGATCGGCCGCCTCCCTCGCTTTGTCTGTGTAGGCCTAAGGTCTTTCCCCGGTTAGAAGCCGCTGGTATCGGTCGGGATGATAGTCGCTAGGTTCTGCGGTGTAGGGCTCCCTTCTCTAGGTCGCCAAGCCCGCGATTTGGTGGATTTTTGCCCCAATTTTGGCTTATTGTGAGCGGTTTTGCACGGAGCTCTTCTCATGTGCGACCGCTCAGCATGGCCGCTTGGCTCCGCCCCCGTGTTCAAATATTTTAATTCTGTACAATAACCGAGAGAAGCAAGTTTTCATGCATAGCAACTAAGGTAGTTTTCGTGATCACGATCCCACTCAGCTTCTAGGTCAAACTAATTTTGTGTATTCACTAAAGCTGCCTCATAAAAAAAAATCTCTTGTATACACTTTATGGCTTTTGCTTGTGTAGTGGTTATAGTCCCATGGTAAGGAATCTTAAATTGTTTTTGAATGGTTTGACACGTACCTCTTGAGTGGCCACGGGCCTTCCAGTTTTCGGTCATGTCTCTGAAGCAAAAGTTCTCATTACGCTTTTGTAATTTGGGCGCCATTCATTGGTTGAGAGTGTCAGCTGACACTCTTCAACCAATCAGTATGGTCCAAAATCTAAACAAATTGCTTTTGCTAATGAAAGTAGCAACTTGTGCTTTAGGGATAAATATGAAGAGGGGTTTGAGCATGGGAGCCTGTGAGATCACTCAAAATATATTTTAATCTTAACATTGGGATGTAGCCTGAGTACTCTAGCAATCATTGCCACTACAATGGGGTGTAGTTATGGTACTTACAAGTAACTGTACACCTATAGATATGTAAATCATACAGCATTACGAAAATCCACAACATAATATTAAAAGGTACCATAAGGAGCGACTTCAGTATTACCTTGCTCTCAAGGGGTCAAACCTTGAGACAGATCTGTTTATAAATGTGAGTATATATATATATATATATATATATATATATATATGTGTAAATATACACACATACACTTGTAATACATGAAATTATGCATGGAAGGGTTTACACATGTTTTCAATGTATGTATTTATATACCTATTATGTGAGTAACATTTGAAAAAAGCTACAATTTAAATACTTTGTTTTTATGAAGAGCTGCTAATCTGCTATTTAGCTGGATTATAAAATAAAGGAAACAACTGTTTTTTTTATTGGGGGGGGGGGGGGGGGGAGGGAAATAAGGATATTAATTTGATGGATTTAAATAAATGCACCAATATGACTGTGTTGTAATAAATTATACAATGTATGTACACGCAGACTCGTAGGTTTAAACTCCTTAGTTGTGAAGTGACAGGTGTATTCATAACAGTGCAGTGTTTAACCCCTTAAGGACCAAACTTCTGGAATAAAAGGGAATCATGACGTGTCACACACACGTCATGTGTCCTTAAGGGGTTAAAGAGATGCTATAGTGCCAGGAAAACAAACCCGTTTTCCTAGCACTATAGGCTCTTGAAGTGCCCCTTCAACCACTGACCTGGCACCCAGACCACTTCATTGAGCTGAAGTGGTCTGGGTGCCTATACTGGTCCTTTAAGAACATTGTTGAATATGCTTGGAAACCTATAGAAGTCCTAAGATTGTAGCCCCTTAGTGACCGTGGACGTACAAGGTACATCAGCCAAAAAACTCTTTAACGACCACTGACGTACCCTATATGTTCGCGACCAAAATGAACGCTGGAAGCGATCGTGATCGCTTCCAGCAGCTCTAAGGGTATTACACGTTGCCTTGATATAGAAAAATGATATTGAAAAAGATCCAACAGGGTCAAAACGTTGATTGCTTTGTTGAATGTAATTTGTTCACATTAAATCACATCGTTCCATAGAAAGACCTGTGAGTGCATCCTGGATTTTTTCATTTTTTACATATTAAACACATAGCACCCGGACTATTATATTGCTAATATCCCAAAGGAGAGTGCCAAGATATATATATATATATTATCTTTGGCCAGCGTTGGTGACTAAGTGGCTACTACAAAGGACTGGGAATACCCCATTTTGAATACCCTGGGTTGTCTACATTTGAAAATGGTATGCCATGTTGGGGTTATTTCACATTCCTGGGCTACCATATAGTCTCAAAATGCAACACAGACCCACCAAATCAATCTGGCAAATTGAGCAAGCCCTACATTGACCCTGTAACTTTACAAATCATCATAAAACGTGTACATGGGGGGTTTTGTTATACTCTGGAGACTTCGCTGAACACATGAGTGTTCTAAATCAGTAAAACTTATCACGGCGATGAAATCACCAGTAAAAGTGCTTTTTTTTTCTGTAAAAAAAAATACAAAAACGCTAAATTTGGCCAGCGTTTGTAGCCATGTGGCTACTAAAAAAAGACTGGTCATACCACATTCTGAATACCCTGGGTTCTTTACTTTTACAAATGGTATGCCATGATTGGGTTAATTTTCATTCCTGTGCTGCTATACGGTCTCAAAGGCAACACTGGCCCAGCAAACCAATCTGGCAAATTTCAATGTGCAAACATAGAAAAGGGGAAAGCCCTACATTTGACCCCTCCAAGTTTGCAAAAACTCATAAAACCTGTACATTGGGGGCATCAGGGCCGTCTTTAACAAGGGGCAAAAGGGGCAGCTGCCCCGGGCCCAATTACTCCTGGGGGGCCCAACGCAGCTTCCTGGGGGGCCTCCTGCCTGCAACCAGGACCTGACAGCCCACTGGGATCCTGAGAAATTTTCCAGTGTGCCAGGTGATGTAATCAGGGGCCCCTGACCCTTTAAGTGTGCTCCATACCTGTCCCTGTCTTCCTGCTTGCTGGGAGGAAGTGATGTCAGACCACTTCCTCAAAAGTAATAGAGTGCCGCTGGGGTGGAAGAGGCACAAATGTAGGAAGAAAAGGAGAGGGACTGAGATAGCAGGTTCCTCAGACTACCATCAACCTCAGCCATCCAGCTCCAACTGGACCCCAGGGAAGCTACCCTTCTGTAAATGTAAGGAGAAAGGAGGGTGGCTAAACTATGTAAATTGATAGTACCTGGGTCTGGGTCAGTGTGTGTATCTGGCTGTATTTTTGTCAGTGTGTGTGTCTGTGTATCTGGCTGTGTATGTATCTGACTATGAGTATGTACCTGGCTTTGTTTTTGTCAGTGTGTGTATCTGGCTGTGTGCGTGTCAGTGTGTGTATCTGGCTGTTTGTGTATATCTGGCTGTGTTTTTGTCAGTGTGTGTATCAGTCTGTGTTTGTGTCAGTGTGTGTATCTGACTGTGTGTGTGTCAGTGTGTGTATCTGACTGTGTGTGTGTGTATCTGGCTGTGTTTGTGTCAGTGCATGTGTACCTTTGTGTCAGTGTGTATGTGTATCTGTGTGTATGTATACCCTTGTCTGTATATGTGTACTTGTGTCTGTATATGTGTACTTGTGTGTTAGTGTGTGTATCTATGCATACGGCAATGCATACATCCCATCATTCCAGTGCCAATACTGCACACAAAAAACACTACTACATTCCAACGCTAAAACATTGCACTCAAATACACCACTGCATGTGTACCTGTGTTCCTGTGTGTATCTTAGTGTTTGTGTAAGTGTGTGTGGCAATGCATACATACCAGCATTCCTACACCAACAGTGCACACAAATACACCCCTGCATGTGTACCTCTGTGTATGTGTACCTTTCTGTGTGTATCTGAATGTGTGTACATATCTGTGTAAGTGTGTATCTCTGTATGTGGGTGTGCCAGTGTTTTTATGTGTATCAAAGTGTGTGTATCTGAGTGTGTGTGTATGTATGTGACCATATCTGTGTGTATCCTAGTGAATGAGCTAGTGTGTGTGTGTAAACGCCAGTGTGTTTGTGTGTATCTGCGTGCTAATGTGTATGAATGTCTGTGAATGTATAGAATGCATGTTCTTACATCCCAGCGATCAAACACAACATGCAAACACAAACATTAGATGCAAACCCACCCCTGAATTCAAACTCAAAAGTATATAAAAATACACCCCTTCAATCAAACACCAATACTACACCCTACATGCACACACATACTCTATACAAAAACATGCTCACATTCAAATGCACAAACACTGCTCTCAAAGACAGCCCTGCTAGAATGTAGATCGTAGATCCCCAGCTGGCATTGCATTGTGGGAATTCTTTTTTCCACTCTTGCCCTAGAGCGGAGGCCCAAAAACTTTCTTGCACCAGAGCCCTCTCTATATTTGTTTTACCACTGTTGGGGTGGAGGGCATGATTACATGCCCTGGGGGTGCAAGTGTGGGGGGAGGCAGGATCCAGGGGGCCCAAGCAAATGCTTGCCCAGGGTCCATTTAATGTTAAAGACGGCCCTGGGGGGCACTGTTGTACTCGAGAGATGTTGCTGAACACATATTGGGGTGTTCTTTGTCAGTAACACATAACAGGAATTAAAATAAAATGTAAAAACTGGTGAGAGCACACTAATGGTGTACATATAACATACACAAACAATATTACCATAAATGAGTAGATACCTAAAAAGACAAAATGGTAGACCATAGCGAACTCTGTATATACAGTAAAAGAATGTGTAAATACAAATTTGTCTCACATATTGCTGAGCCTGCTAAAGTGGGCTCAGACTTAAAATGCCTTGGAACAAATATGGTTGTTGATCAGGTATTAGCACCAATAACAGGTTGCTGGGTATAAATTCTCCCTTTTGGATTCTCAAGAAGTCGAAACCAAAATAATAGGAAGTAACCAGGAACAGATTTATTACAAAATAAATATAAAAAGATCTCAAATATACGACCGCACTGACGCGTTTTGACAAAGTCTTTATCAAAGTGCTCTGTAATTGCTTCAGACACCCGTCCGTTTAAATCTCAAAAAAAGGTGCGTTCTTCTCCACGGGTATGTCACTTCCGGGTCAGCGGACTAAGTAGGTGACGTGTTTCCGGAGCGTCTGGTCACATGATCGGGTTAATTCATGGCAAACTTCACAGAAATTGTCTATTATTGCACATTTCTATCAGTTAATCACTTGTTTTCAGGCAATAGCGATGTATAATTGTGATCTGTGTATTCAAACTTTTAATAAGTTTCTAAACTCAGGACAAAATTTACAAACTATTTAGCAAGGGTGTTGTTTGGCGGTTGTAGATGCGTAACAGATTTTGGGGGTCAAAGTTCGAAAAAGTGTGTTGTTTTTTTTTTTACATTTTCTTAATCATATTTTATAATTTTTTTGTAGTAAATTATGGTATGATGAAAATAATGTTATCTTTAGAAAGACCATTTAATGGTGAGAAAAACAGTATGTAATATGTGTGGGTACAGTAAATGAGGAAGAGGAAAACAGAGGAATACAGCTAAACACAAACACAGCAGAAATGTAAAAACAGTCCTGGTCCCAAACGGTAAGAAAATTGAAAAGTGGTCTGGTCACTAGGGGGTTAAACTGATCATATATTTAACTAATCTGTTATTGAGACCTGTATATCCAGAGAATGTGAGTGCTGACCGTGTGAATCATAAGAGTCCCATACGTTCTAGAGATACACAGGATAAACATTTTATTAATTCTGGCTGACATTTTTAAATTGTGAATACAGTCTAGTTGGCAATGTTTCCGAATCAGCTATTGTGGTGTGAATAATGCAGTTTTACATAAAGTACACAGAAAGTCAAGGATTAACATTGAGACATTTGCAAAAAGGGACACCGACAGAATACTCAAACGTTATGCCTGAATGAAGTGGACAAGGGGGAGTTGCCTTTCTATGTTAAGATGAAATAAAAGTTAGACCAGAATAAATATAAAAACACACACACACACACACACTCTCTCTCTCTCTATACAAATCAAAATTCCCTCTAAATTTTCATAGGTTAAAATCCTTTAATGTAGTGTGTGTGTGTGTATATATATATATATATATATAGAAGGCGGTATGCCTGAAATTGTGGGAGGGATTTCATGCCTATTTAAACCCTGCGTTCCCCCCACTCACCTGTCTGCGACGATTTCGGAAATTCGCCTTCATTTCCGTTTTCACAGACCTCTGACGTCATTCTCCCGCGACGCTCGTACACTGCCCGCCGGTTTGAGAGTAGTTTCGCGCGCTTTGGAAATCATCCGTCGACTCGAACTGTAAGTCCTTTTCGCTGATTTTCGTTACATACATCCTCTTCGTACGCTTTTTTCACTTGTCGGTATTCCATTCTCCGTACAGCCGGTTCGCCTTGGCATTGTATTTGGTCTTTCGATTCTCACATGCTCGTTTTCGCTCTCATGGGGGTCGGCACATTCCGGGTTAATGCGAGCGAATGACTTTTACTCCGAGAGCGAAGGGGGGATTTCTGGTGGTGGGTGGAGAGGGTTACTTTGTTTTCTCCGTCCCCCGAGTGCCACAGATCGAGTTTAATTGCCATTCTCACGCACACAGGTGAGGCAAGTACATGCATTGCATTTTACGCTCCTATATCCGACATACCTTTCCTAGCACAGCGGACTTCAAATTCCTTTATGTATTTAATTGATTTTGGCGGTATTCTGCATTCCAGTTATTTTACAGAAGTTAAATGCTTGCCCTAATTATTTATGTAAACCATACAATTTTTGCTCCACCCTAATATATCTTATAGTCCAGCATGAATAAACATCCTTAGACATAGATGTAACTGCAGCAGAGCGGTAAGCCAGTCAGTACACATATTCCAATGACAGTAATATAAATGCGAAGCAGGAAATATAATTGCACTTATTCTGAATGTTAGCACACGTTTTTATTTGTTCCACTGTGACCATTTGACTCGTACAGACAATAGAACTGCTCGTATCTTTATAGAACATAGCAGGTTCCAAAGCATATAGTTGTGGGTGTACAATAACACAGAATTCAGAATATTCCTGGATGCACAACACACGCATACTAAGTCAGAATTTTGGGGAGTTTACAGTGAATTTAAATATGTAGGCATGCTAGAATATTTCTGAGTATTAGTTCAGTTTGGCTATTATTTGAAATTAATTTTGACTTCCCTCCAATTCTCCCGTTAGTGAATAACCCCTAAAGCTATGTCTCCCCCCCTGCTATTCTTGGAAACAATTTCTCTGTTTTGCAACAGGTGCACATTGTCACAGCTGCTACTGACACACTCAACCTGTTCTCATGTGTGCGTTTCACAGGCACAACTCATTGTGACCTGTCAGAGTCAGTCCAATTGAAAAATAAACTGTATAATATATTTCACCCATCTTGCAACTGAGTCATTATTGCATTAAAGAGCCCAGTCATCTGCCCTCACATGTGAACTCGAATTACACTAATACTGAACTGAAGAAAGGCTTAATTCGACGGACATGTCTGCGTTTTTGTCATGGTTCAGCACACCTGTTAGATCGCTATCTCTCCAGCCTTAGAATACTATCACGCTCCTCCTGCGCTACCCGCAACGCACAGACTCGGTGCCGCTCACACGCCGCACGCGTATAGTCTTTGTATACAGTGTCTTGTCTACATTACACTGTCTGTATACTGGCTGGGAAGGTGATCCCCCTCTCCTCCCCACTCCCCCCTCTCCCATTGTCCGTGCACGGTTGCACATTCGTGGCGAGTTACAACGGAGTGAAGGCTTCCTCCGCACGGTTAGTTCCTTCATACGTCAACATAATCCCCACAGAGGGCTTAATTGACATGCTGGCGGCATTGCAGGATGTCATACGGGCATCCGATTAGGAGCACCGATCACGGGTAGTTTGCAGCGAACGCCGCACTGGCTTTCCTTCACCCGCTCACCATTGCGAGGGTCTTTGGTTCACGGCGTTTACGCTAAAAGCAAAGCATTATCCGTACCAGTCCTCATTCTTCCTCAGTCGGGGTAGCATATACGTTAAGTGACGACCCGGCGTATTCCTACGCAGTCAAGCACATATGTCCCAGGCAAGTGCATCTCATTTCACACCGCTGTTCTAGTGAGCGGGCCTCGGCTACGGCTAGCACGTGTTTGAACTATTCTATGTACAAGGTCGGCATATATTTCTATTACAAAAAAAAAAAAAAAAAAAAAAAAAAAGGAAAAATCGCAGTACATTTTCGAATCAAGGCCACGGTCTGGCACCACGAGCCCCGAGGGCCGTACATACGATCATACACGCATTCCAGTTCATACGTCCCAACCATCTGGACCCCACATGCTCGCTGTGCACTCCAGTTTTGCTCAGAACGTACGATCCTACCTCATTGCTACCCACGTTTCGCTCTGTAGCATGTCCTCTCTCACTACCCGACCTTCCATCTTAGTTAGCAACTGCTGGCTGTTAGGTTCCTAGGTGTCCACTAGTTGTTATTCCCCCTGGCTTCTTCGCCATAGGTTAGTGGTCCCGCGAGGCCAACACCCATCCTCATACTCGGAGGTACTATGCCCCTCGGGCCAAATCATAGTTAGTCGCCTCGCTTTGTGGCATAGAGAGGGCCTCATCTGTCACTCCCATTCTATCTTATGTTTAGCTGTCACCGAGAGGCCGACACCCCGCCACCTCATTCAGTGGCCACGCTACCCCCTCACGCCAACGCATAGATAGAGCCTCTCAAGCCGCTTGGCAACTAGCAGGGCCTCACCTGTCACCAACCTAGTGTAATCGTTTCGCCGCATCGCGGCACTAGCTAGTCGGCCAGCACACACGCGCTCGCGCTCCTAGTAGGCTGGGGGGGGGGGGCGGCACACCCCAGACCCGTCAAGCAAAATCGCTCTGTTTTAGATCCCATAACCGCTTCAGGTATCCTAGCGCTTTATTTCCCGCCTTTGTTTCGATCGTGCGTTACATACTCCTACATTGATGCAAAACGGTATTTCAGAACTATCGTACTCGGCTACTCCGGTGCTTTCAATACGTTGTCTCTTACGGGCAATGGGTCTGCTAGATGCTTAGTTCTAGCAGTACGAGGATACCTATATATATTACCCCAACCTGTCGCTCACTGGCGATCCTTAGGTACCACGTGCCCAGTCCAGACACCAAGACCAGCGGTTCCTCCGGCGACTTGTTTCAGGCATTTCTTACTTTTATTCAGTCAAATAGGTATGTTGGGTCTCACGTTGCCCTCCGCATTTTGTACAGTTTTGGCCTCGTATTGGTCCATCGTCAGGTCCTCCAGGCGCTGACGTGGCGTACAGTGACTGCTTCCGGACTCATGTATTACGGATATACCGTTTACTTCTTCGCAACGTTTTGGGGGCACTTTGATACATTGAGTTCTAAATTACCGTTTATTCAACTCACGCTATCACTCTATTTTCACGTCGGCGTCACTTATACAAGCAATGCAGGATAAGCTTTAGCGATCTGTTCGGACCGGGTGTACAGAATTCCCGCTTGTTTCTTTTTCGAACATCGAGGCATCACTCCGCCTCCTTTTTGGCCAAACAAATACAATTTGAATCCTTAATCTACTAATTAGGGACTTGTCTGCACGCCTGACATCCACAGGGTCCTCCATGCGCAGTCAATTCATTAGTCACGCATTGGTCGTTGTTCACGCTTCTCTTTATGTATGCTTAAATAGTCCATCGGGAGTTACTTTCGGTCATGCTGGATGTTTGATTTAAGGCGTAACACCTTACGCATCCTGGAGTACAATCTTTTACGTTCTCATGCCCACCAAGTAACTGCTATAGGGTACTAGCTATACGAGCACATATCGTCTTCGAATTTAGTCAAAGCTTCTTTCAGGTTCCTCTCTCGTGCAAACATTTCCCTACGGTGGGTCTCGGCTTCGCATTCTGTTCTTCGATTCACGTCACGGCAGTTTCATCAAGCGCCTGTTTCAGTCCTTTTTCGCTATGGTTTCATGCAGGTAATCGCACGTGTGCGGCCAGGTTGACGCTCTTCCACAAGAAGTTAATACCCTGCCGCGCTTAGGTGATACATGTCCACATGACCCAAATCGTAGGTAGGGCTTCTCTCAAACACAGGGCTACTAGCACGGCCTCAACTCTTACGGGATAGTCCTTATCTTCACCTATTGGTACCCATTAGCTAGCAGCTCTACTTCACGAGAAAGCTCTATGGGCTTCTGAATTCTGCATAATTTAAACTTTTTCGTTCCCTTCCTCCTCACGGCACGCTACAAGTACTAGCTCCAGTCCTCTGCAGTATCCTCCGCTTTAGCCACTTCCGAAGTCCTGAAGTAGGACCTTGCTTAAACATAACGGTTGAGATAAATAACACGCAGTTCAGATTTCCTCTGCAGGTCAAAAAAGGTATCGATCACGCCTGAAATTAGAGTCTACGCAGGTAAGATTTGCCTACTAATACTAAGCAAACGTACTCCACGGCCTACGATATGTGTAAGTATTATAGGTGGTTCAAGATACTACATGCGTTCCGATTATAACGGTTGCTCGTACAATTTTTTGCCACATCTCTCAAACAGTCCATGCTATACTTGTTAGCCTTGGCCTCAATCCGAATTCCTTCTCTGGACATTCATTCCGTGTTAGGGCCGCCACTGCAGCCTCAAGTCGTCCAGTTCCAACTCGTCTCGTAGAGAAGATGGGTCGCTGGAAGTCCTCGGCATACAACCGGTACATTCCAAATCCAGAAAGAAATCAGGCTCGCTTTCTATATGTCTAAGCGATTTGTTATGTCTAATAAATGTCACACACTTTTTGGCCCTCTTTTGCAGGCCTAACCTCACGTCGGTTTCGGCACACCTCAACCGACTCTCATATATTAAAACTACACACTGTTTTAATGTGCGCCCCTTCCATAATCCCGTACACAAATAGAAGGCGGTATGCCTGAAATTGTGGGAGGGATTTCATGCCTATTTAAACCCTGCGTTCCCCCCACTCACCTGTCTGCAACGATTTCGGAAATTCCCTCCCACCACACCCTTTTCATATATCATTATACCTGGGTGGGCCCTCTTTTGCAGGCCTAACCTCACGTCGGTTTCGGCACACCTCAACCGACTCTCATATATTAAAACTACACACTGTTTTAATGTGCGCCCCTTCCATAATCCCGTACACAAATATATATATATATATACACACACACACACACACACACAATCTCACAAAAGGGAGTACACTCCTCACATTTTTGAAAATATTTTATTATATCTTTTTATGTGACAACACTGAAGAAATGACACTCTGCTACAATGTAAAGTAGTAAGTGTACTGCCTGTAGAACAGCATAAATTTGCTGTCCCCTCAAAATAATTTAACACACAGCCATTAATGTCTAAACCTTTGGCAACAAAAGTGAGTACACCCCTAAGTGGAAATATCCAAATTGGCTATTTTCCCTCCCCGGTGTCATGTGACTCAGTGTTACAAGAACTCAGGTGTGTTAAATTTTGTGTTATCGCTTTCACACTCTCTCATACTGGTCACTGGAAGTTCCACATGGCATCTCATGGCAAAGAACTCTGAGGATCTGAAAAAAAAAAAATAATTTTTTTTTTTAAAAACTGAATTGTTGCTCTAAATAAAGATGGCCTAGCCAGGGGTCCTCAAACTCTGGCCCCCCATATGTTGCTAAACTACAACTCCCATGATTCTTTGAATTACATAGATAGGCAGAGAATCGTGCGAGTTGTAGTTCAGCAACATCTGGGGGGCCGGAGTTTGAGGACCCCTGGCCTAAGCTAAAAGAAGATTGCCAAGACCCTGAAACTGAGCTGCAGCACGGTGGGCAAGACCATACAGCGGTTTCACAGGACAGGTTCCAGTCAGAACAGGCCTCGCCATGGTCGACCAAAGAAGTTGAGTGCACGTGCTCAGCGTCATCTCCAGAGCTTGTCTTTGGGAAATAGACGTATGAGTGCTGCCAGTTTTGCTGAAGAGTTTGAAGGGGTGGGGGTCAGCCTGTCAGTGCTCAGACCATACGTCTCATACTACATCAAATTGGTCTGCATGGCTGTCGTCCCAGAAGGAAGCCTCTTCTAAAGATGATGCACAAGAAATCCACACTACTTAACAATGTCTGAATTTTGCAGAGCAGACTCCAAATCAATTTATGTGGATGTCAGCTGTAACAAGAGATGACATGGCTGAAATCTTGTACCAAGAAGATTAAAATTTGTGCACTGATTTAAAAAAATAAAGCTATATGGCCACTGGCAGCAAAATCCATTGCATGGGGGTGGAGCCCTTAAAATATGGGGGCTGGTCCCACCCATGGACATGGTTTGGGTTCTCTATTAAAAATAATAATAATATCCCTCTTCTCTATCTCTTCTCTTCTGTCCTCTCAACAGCCCATCTCTTGGGATTCTCTTCTAAAGACAAAAATCTTTGAAACCGTGACAGATTATTATTTTTATTAATACTTAACATGGATATTTACATAGTCTGGTCTATTTTCATAATAGGAGATGTGTTTATGTAATAACACTATTAGCAACCTGGATCCTAGATACCCCCTCTACCAGGTGCAACCTGAACTTTGTCTAGCTACTGAAATGCTTGTACCACATATGATGTATACATAACGTTCTCTGATGTATGACACTTTGCACTCTGTTTTTTTATGCAACTCTTGTATTATCACTGTACTTGCCATAATGTATACCTTCCGATATGTCTCCCGTTTTTCTGAGCCAAAAAAAAAGAATAATAAAACATGGGGAGACTTGCTAAACTTCCTCCAGTGCCCATCCATGAGTGCCATGAGCCACCACCAAAAACCCATGGGTGAGGGTGTACAATATCATAACCAGGGCTGCCATCAGGGCATGACAACCATGACAGTTGTCATGGGCCCGGCGGTCCGTTACCTATGAGTGATAGCGTTTATAAAGAAGGAGTGGGGTGGCCATCAGATATTTTGGGGGCCCTGATACAGTTCAAGTTCTGGGTCCCTGGAGCCCCCCCCCCTCCCCCCTCCTGAGTCTGCCCATAGTGCCACACCCGGGTCGGCCCACAGGGCCTGCCCCTAAGTCTACCCACAAGGATGAAGTGTGTGTGTGTAGTGAATGTAAAATGTGTAAAGTGGATGAGGTATGTGTGTCATGGATACAGTGTGTATAGTGCATGCAGATTGTACGTTTATGTAATGTATGCAGTGTTTGTGAGTGTTAGATGCAGAGTCTGTGTTTGTGCAGTGGATGTAGTGTGTGTATAGTGACTGCAGAGTGTGTGTTTGTGTAAGGATGTAGTGTGTGTTGTGAATGAAGAGTGCGTGTTTGTGTAGGGTGTAGTGTATGTAGTGACTGCAGAGTGTGTTTGTGTAAGGATGTAGTTTGTGTAGATGTTGTAGTATAGTGTATAGTGTGTGTAAATGTTGTAGTATAGTGTGTAAAATGCATAATGTAGGGGGGGAAGCCTACATTATTATTTATTCTTTAATTTATTATTAAACATTTTGATTTCTTCCCCTCTCCCTGTGTCTTACGTCTGTCCAGGGAGGGGATATATCATATTCCCTGGTTGTCCAGTGGCATGTAGTGTCACTGTCTAATTCTCTGCCATTTAAGAGTTAAATCAACAAGCAACACGCATGACCTGTCATGTATCATATTTGCAATTTCGTAATCATATATCTTTTTGTGGATGTCATTTTTAGCTCAACTGTATAACTTTGCACTGCCAAATATAAATAATGTAAAAATAAAAATCACTTTTTAAACAGCCCTTTTCACATATCCATGTATGTGATTTACACAGCCTTCCTAATCTAGAATTTCTTAGCTCCTGCTGTTTCCTAATTAGTTTTGATAAATAAAGAACTTTGGTCTAGTTCTAAATAGCTTATCCAATTACATAAATTACCAGGGGTCATGAAGTCACAAGTTTTCGTTCATGTCCAACCTGCATTTTCTGAATTAAAAGTATCAATTTTTGCCATCTGAAATGCAATGCTACAGGTGATACCATTTCATGATCCATCCTTCTTATATATTCTTTTCATTTATCAGTTCGCACAACTAAAGCAATAGCAGTTATATGGGGATTCTGGTACTGTGTAGATGTCTTCTCCAGTAATAGACACTGTAGCTGTATAAGGTGGATGATAAAAAAAAAAAAATGCTTGTACTGTGGCTTTAAGTAAAGCTGATTAAGTTTTACCCTGCGTAGCTCTGCCTTGAAGAAGGCGACGTGCCTGGATTAGTCAGTTTGCTGCTGATAACCCCTTTTACACAGTTCTAAGTAAAGCTCAAGGGATATGTTGAATCATCACGCTTTGCATCCAGGCGAGAATTTACATCCAAACCTTTAATTACATTCGAGGCTTTACGATATCCCATTGGTGTCTATTGCCAACTGTGTGATCACCATAAAACCGAGGTAAGAAATCACTGAGATGACTACTTGTTGTTACACGTCTCGTAGATTTATGTTGTTCCTTTCCATTAGCATTCATCAGGAATATCGATAGGATGATGTTTACATGCATACATTTCACTTTTGATTCTAAAAGGTAACACGTTGGGAAAGAACAACGGTTTGTTTTTAAAGTCAATGTCTGTCCCCTAAAACTGGACTTGTGAATTTTTGACAAGATCATTTCAAATTTAAGGAAAAAAATAGACAAATTCTTAAACTTGACTGTTGTGGCTTAAAATTGCTATGTCTTTGTAATTTCTCCACGATTCTGAGCTTAGTGGTTAAAAACACCAGAGTTTCTGTAAATCTTTCACTCATCCGGCTCTCATTAAAACATTTTTTTCCCTTTTTTATTTATTTATTTATTTAATACAGCCCAAATGTCAAACGAGAATAAACCCCCTATTGGGTGAAATTAACCAGGCATTGAAGGTTTCATCATTAACAAGAGTTCAAAATCTATTGCAATGGTCTAGCTGTATCTGCTAATTTAATGTTAATTTAATGCTATGGTAAAAACCCCTGTGTCTAAACCTAAATGTTAAGGAGATTAACCCCTCTTAGTGAAGAGTAAGATGAAAGGTTAACTCATTTGTTACTAGTGGTATTTCCGGAGTATACAATCTAAAAGTGCAAGAACTAAACATGTATATTCAATAAATATAGTTATGGTGCAAATCTTAAGCTTAATTTTAAATTCAGTAAATAAATGGTTAATGCTGGTTATGTTATGCTGCATAAGGACAGCTCATATTATCGGCATTTATATAGCACCAACTTATTTATACTATAAAAATCAGCGACATATTTAAGTATTTCTTCTGTGACCTCTGTCTGTATAAAGATATTAATTTTCTTCTTCATTCACAGCATGCTTTGTGGTGTTAACTGGTTTCTACAAAACACATAGTGATCACATTCATCGTCAAGCATTTTTATCCCATTCCAGAACAGATACATTATATTTGTATGTACTTATTGATATCACACTATGCAATAAGATGAATAATGGAATATATCTCATTTTGTAGTTTAACCCAATACAATAACAATTAAATCATAATTAGTCTCACTGACAAAACACCTAATCATTGAACATTTCATTTCAAAATCAGGGAATAAGAATGGAGCATTGGAGAAAGATCTCCCATTAGATACTTGGCCATGTCTGCAGGATTCAGCTATTATATATATATATATAACCCCAAGAGAATTAATAAACTTTGTACTGGACGTGGGACAACTGAACGTGGCCATCAGTCTGCATTCCAGTTTATTCCAAATTAAACATCCATTTTATGCTTTGATATTAAAAATGTCCTTTTATTGGAGCAAAGTACCCCAGCGTAAACCCCCCAAAAATATCTTGTGCGTGAAAACACAGTCATCAATTAGACTGCCTTGTCCAAGAATGGGATTTGTCACCCAGAAACGCATGTTCAAGAGTCCAAAGCTTTATAGCGGTCCAGCAAAATCAGGACATGGTGCATGGTGATCATAATATGCGATATATTGTCAGGGTGGTAGTCCGGTGCCCGGAACCCAGACACAGTGTCCAGGCGGCGGGGCGTGGACCGGGACCCATTATGCCTGATGTTAAGTAGGAGTCACAGTGTGGAGGTGGATTAGCAGGGTCTGGTGCAGGGTAACCGCACGCCCCCTGGTGTTGAGCACCAGCGTTAGTGCAGCCACATACCAAGACCCTGTACAGCTTCAGCAGATACCAGGAACTAGGAATTTAAGCAGATCTCCCAGGAGCTTAATAGGGAGGCTCTGCAGCAAAATTGTATCCAGTACTAGAAACAAGGCTAGACTAGAGATAGGCACCAAACATGAAAGCAAGACAGAACTAGTAGAACCCAGAACCAGAGAAAGATAAACCCAGAACATATACACAAGACATGAGGAAAACAAACATAACATGGGCAAGACTAGACAGGACTGTACATGGACTGGGTATACAAACTAAAACAAGACAAGATAACATAGGCAAAACAAGAGGAGAAATAACTAAGTGCCACATATGGAAATCATGGGGATTTAGTCACACTATATGATCATACATTGCATAAGCCTGCCAACAACGCCAATGTACCCCATATCTGGCAGGTCCTACACTGCCTAATGTATGCTCAAACAACCAAAAGACATATATATATATATATATATATATATATATACCACTTACCTGCAAGAAAGGGCAGAAGCCTTGAGGAGCTGCCTGCAGGAACACTGAAACAGAAAGGAATGATGGAAAACAAACAGGTGTGGCAACATAAAACAAACATTTAAAGGAAACCTGGAGACTGGGAAATCCAGGGACGAACCATAGGAATGAACCCAGAAATCCCAGCATAAAGAAAACCAGACATAGACTAGAAAACCAAAAAACCAAGGAAAACTAAGCAAGAATAGCAAAAAGAGTACTGGATACCAGAAGTCAAGTCCAGACATCAGAACAGAGCAGGGCCGATCATGACATATATAGACCATTATATTGGTTTGTGGACCTGCCATTTATTTTAACAGTTGAGCTGTTTATCCTAGATATTTTCTCTTCACAATAACAGCCTGTATCGTCGTGTAGGACTGAAATCATAGAACACCTAGTTATAAAGGAAACCTACAAATGTGCAAAGCTGACGTTAATGGAGTATTGCGGGATGTGTAATTGTTATTACAATATATATTATGCTGTGCCTGTGACCTCTGTTAGAGTAGCATGTTTTATCAATGTATGATGCATTTCAGTAATGTTTGTCCTCTCTGCCCCCACATTAAAGAATATTTTCCATAGGCGTGACCTACCAGTTGAATGGTTCACCCACAGAAGTCTGGAGAATCTCTAAGGATGAGGGAAACCATGGAAATGACACCAGGATGCCTTCAGGAGAATGGTACGGATGTGTCACTATGGCAAAATAGCCAAGGTTCTAAAAATACACAGTCTAATAACTAGTCATAGGATTAGGTGGTTTTTTAATAAATAAATAAAAAGGTAATATTAATTATTAATTTTAGGGTCCAACCTAATGTCCATATTTACATAAAATGGCAGAGATTTAAATTAGCATTGTAGTGCAGTTACCGAATTCAGAATCGTCACTTTGTCATCGTAAACTCCCATTGGATAATGTCACCTGATGTTTTAGGGTCTAATTAAATGTTACAGCAGTGCATCTCATAATACGTCTCTTTTTTATACTGTGACTGGTCAGCAGCATTTCAGTAACAGTGTCCTTCTCAAGGCTGAGGCTTCAGAATGGCCATGTTGTAGTGTTGTGTTAGGGGTGTACGTATTATTTTACAGGTTACACATAAAGCTGCACTGCTATATGTTTGCACAAACGATGAACTAGCCAATTAGCATAATATTTTCTAGCAGTCTGTCTTTATAACGCACCCTGCGTAGGAATGTGCACATTTCCTGGTAAATGGATGAATAGGGATAGGAGGTAGAGCGAGAAACTGCAAACACATGTTGATTTTCTATGCAGACACTACCGATATGCTGTAACCTAGAAGTAATATCTGTCAAGGCCAGATATTGCCTAATTCCAATAGAGATTCATGCAGTACGTCCCACTGTTGATTCATTTCTTTGGATATTGTATTTGGATCCTGCAGAGTCTAAGCACTGAAAGCCATTGTGTTTATAGAATTGGAAATAAAACCAAATAGATACACGGAGTAGTAAATGTTCTGCAGGTTCTAACCGCCTGTCTCCTCCCTAAGGACTGTCACAGGTGCTGAATCTGGTTCTGGAGGAGCTAGGCCTATTTTACCATAGAGATGTGAATGGTCTGGGAGTATTGTACAGCCTGCTCCAGGCACCATGGCTCCAGTCTTTATTAAAGGTAAAACGGATTTTATTTATTTATTTTTATTCAGTACGTGTGGCCTAGAGATGACAAAAAAAAAAAATGTTTCCCCATCTTTGGATTGCATCGCACCTAATTCTGTCTTTACTATCTATCTATATATATATATATATATATATATATACACACATTATGTATTGTATTCCCTCCCTCTCCCACCCCCCCATATTTTTGCATTAGTGATGCTGCATTTTCCATTTTTATTTAACATTTATCATATGGAGTTTTGAGTTAGCAGAGAGAGAAGTTGGGCATTGTAATGGATAGCTCAGTCTAAGAATACTCCTCTATGTGTCAATTTTGACAATATTCCCATTTAATTTTGTCCTCTAATGCAGGTACATGATTGCCTCCAACAGTACATAAAGAATCGGCCAATGCCAGTTGTAGCCAAAGCCCGTGCTCTATCAAGTGAGGTCAGTGCTTTACAAGGGAGGGGGGGGGGGTGTGGTGTGTGTGTGTATGTGTCCTTTACTATAACCAATCTAATTATAACCATTTTAGCTATAGTAAAGCATACAAAGTTCTATTTTATAATGAAGAAATGGTTACATTTGAGATTGCTAGGTCTTGCTACATACATATACAGGAAAAGCTTTTTGTTGTGAATTCATTTCATGATTTCTTCCAAAACGTGTGATTGTACCATTGCCTAGTGCATCTCTCAAACGATATATATTGCATGTAAAAAATACATTAAAAAAAAAGTATAGATAGATAGATATATAATTGCAGTGGACCACCAAACTGTTATGAATCTCTTATAGGGGACACACTCCATAATTGTAGCCTGTCACCGATTGGTTGTGTATTTACTCTGGATAGATTTTTGAACACACATTTTACATTGTAGGATTCTTTACATTTAACATATGGGGGGCATAAAGGTAATTTGGAACTGTCAAAATAAATATTGATTGGTTACAGCAGTGGGAATGTCACTGTCTTAATAATGAAACTAAATAGCTAACTATAAATGGAGTATAATCTCCCATAAAATCTGCTGTAATGTAATAACAAGGTTATCCATCCACCATCTCACAAACTCATTCCGTGTCATAACTTTCTCTTGACTGGGTTAAAGTAATAGTAAACAATGTTTTTGTGACAGTGAAAAAATAAATAAATCATATCTAGTATTAAAGGGACAACCTCAACACCCAAATCACTTAATCTTAAGTGAGAAATAGCACTGTTTACAGTTTGCAATTCCCACAATTCCAATGGCTATTAGTCGGACATAAATAACCAAATCTATTTTTTGTCCAATGGCTGCATGCATTCATATTCTGCAATTGGTTGATTGGTGATAGCTTTGGGCCACTTGAAATGATCTTAGAGTTCCATGTGCTACATTCTCAGATCGAAGTCTGTGTTTGAATGTCTGTCTGTTTATCAGGTTGCAGATGTCTTGCGTGAGTGCTCCCCATCTTCAGAAACTCGAGAACTGAGGAGGCTGCTACGAGGAGCACATTTCAAGGTGAGCAAGGAACGACCAGTTCTACTAAAGGAGACATTTCAGAAATAGGAACATAAATGACTCAACAAAGCCGGAAGACATACACCATTCTATGTTGTGAAAAATGAAAGCATAGCTGACTTAGACAATTTTTCCAGTTTGCCTATTTTACCTTAAATTTGAAATTCACACTGAATTTTCACTGTAGCGAATAACCTGTAAGTGTGCTTTATACTTACCCCTGCTGCACTACTGACCCAGTAAGTGCATCAACAGCAGAGCAGTGACTGTTTGTCTTTAAAGGGTTACTATAACCTTTTCGAGAGAGGGCACCTTTACGATTTATATGCCCTATTGGGCATTGCGGAGAAGGTCTTCCTCTCAAGTCACGGTAAAACCTGAAAGTAAAAGGTTTTATTTACCTCGAATTTGCTTTTGCATTATCCATATGATGTCACTGTGGCTCAGTCTGCGCACGTTCTAATCACAGGCTTCTCATAGGGAACCTTTTAGGTGAAAGCAGCGAGGTAAATTGTTAGTGTAGTACCACTTTAGTGGCCATTGGAGTGGTACTAAAAAACCTCCAGTTATTTAAATGTGCATAGGGATTTAGGCTAGTGTGCAAGGAAACATTTTTCTTTATAATTGTATTGTATGTATTGGGTCTGATGTGTGCTACAGTCATTGCTACTGCCCTAAAGTAGTGGAACTTTGAGCGTAGGACTTAATTTTATATGTTTGTAGTTTCTCTTAGGGAATCCTGTAATTGGACCAACTTGCTCCCATGCTCCTGATAAGAAGGGGGCCTGGTCGTGCTATTAAAGGGCCACAGCCACTGACCGGACGCATGCTGACAAATCCCCCCCGGGTGGCCATAAGTGCACCCTTAGTGTGTGGGCTGGCGATAGTTCCACCACTGCCTTTCAGCCCGCTTGCCGTTCAGCCCTGGATTCCCTTCGTGGAAAACCTCCCGAACGGGGAGCGGGCACAATAAATGAAAGAATCAGGAAAACGCGCACACAATATAAAGACAGGCAATTCAAGTGGACCCACACTATCAGGGGCCCAGAACTATTGCCAAGATAAAGCATTTCTAGTGATGCCAGGTCAGATGCGGATATCTTCTGTTCTCCGCAACTAGGCAAAGGCTGTGTGGCCAGGACCCTTACTGCCTTGGGCTCCTCGGTCCACAACCGATGTGCCCGAATGATCAGTCTGCCCCAGTTCACCTCTGTTTTGTTTGTTACTAGTTAAAACTTAATTCTGGCTTAAACCACATGCTTAATAAATGCTCTTACGTGTAGGTTTGCACAAATCCTCAAGATGTTCTTTAGTAACAATTCTGATTACAGTTTCTTCTTTTTGGTAATTCTTTTCGTTTCCCCCAGGCACTACTCTCCGCACATGATACAGTGGCACAAAAAGACTTTGAACCTATTTTACCTCCATTGCCAGATAACCTCCCAGAAAACGAGGAGGCCCTGCGTATAGTATGTTTGGTCAAAAACAAACAGCCTCTGGTACGGTACATATTGTTATTGTCAAGTAAAAAATTTTTTTATTGTCAACACATTTACATATTCTGCTGTTTGATTTCCATATTGGAATGATACAAATATTATGAAGTATCTGAAAAATACAAACCAGGGGTGGCCAAAACGTTAAAGGAGTCAGTAAACAATCGCCCAGGGGCCATACCACACCCGCCACTTGCCCTGTACCACCCCATCGCCTTATTCACTTAAAGGAACACTATGTTGTTAGGAATACAATACTGTATTCCTAATGCTATAGTGTCCCTAGTCACGAAAAGGTCCACCATCTATTTGCAATAAAAGTAAAAATAAAAAAATAGATTACTTGTTTTGTTCCATGCTGCTCACCTTTCCGCCTCCCGAGACATGCCTCCTTCACCAATGTCCAGTCCAAATCCTCTCATAGAACAGCATTGGGGACCCAATTCCCATGCTCAGCGAGTCCTGCAAACTCATTCAAACTTCCCATAGGAAACCATAAAATCATTGTGTTTCTATGGGGGCTTCCGCATCATATGACAAAGTTTTACTCATACTGACAGCCATTAGAGGTGGACCTAACCCTGCAATGTAAATGTTTTCCAATGCAGGGACAGGGACAGGACAGGGATGAAGGGATCTGAATGACTACAATGGGTGTAATATGTGATGTAATTACAGAGCAACCCATGAGGGAGCAGTGTGTAGAACCTTAGTGGACCTTAGTGGAACCTTGCACAATGCTTTTCATGGCTCTCTCACACCAGGGGACACAAGCCAGCTAAGATGTCCTGCTGCTATGTAATGTGATTTTAAATATACATACTGTATGTGTGTGATAAAATAAATAAGGAGTTAAGGAGAACAGGGAAAGGACAATGGGCAACGGAAGTGAGAACAATAACAGAAGAGTGGCACTAAGGGGACACTGCTGAAGAAGAGGGTCAATGCGAGTTTAAAATTATTGAATGGTGGCACTCGGGGGACACTGCTAATGAGGGGTATTGGGAGTGAGAATTAAGAGAAACATAGCAATAGGAGGACAATGCTAATGAAGAGCGACAATGTAAGTGTGAATTGACATAAGGCAGGCACTTCAGTGGACGCTGCCAAAGAAGGGGGCAATAGAAGAGTGGCAATGCATGTGAGAATGCGGCCCTCCATCCATTACCCGAAAGGTTGCTGACCCGACCCCTGAGCTACAGCTTAGATGGATGGCAAAAACTGGAAATCCTTAGATTATTTCTAGCTTGAAGACTGGCAAAGCATTGCAGGAGTTGGAGTTGTACAATATCTTGTTATCCATCTTAAACCATGATTGACAGTACATTTTTAGTGCTAAAAAAAGCACATGTAAATATCGTCCTATTTAGCACCAGATTGATTGATAAAATACTGCTGTTGTTTAGGAATTGCTAAATTTGAACGTTTTTTCTTTTATTACTGCAAGGGCGCTACCATAAAAAGGCATGAAATCACAGGTGACATCATCGTTGCTCGAGTGATCCATGGGGGACTGGCAGATCGAAGTGGTAAAAAGTGGATTTTCTTATCTTCCATTTCAAGCTCACAGAATACAAACAGTTCTGTTGATATGAATTACTATATTCTAATTGCAGTCAATGGGATTAATTCATTACAAGCTCTATATAGCCCTGTGGTGACACTTATATGCACTTTGCTTTATGTATACATTTAAACCGCTCCCGATGGTTCTTTAACCTCCTCTGTTTATTTACTAGAGAAGTTACCACCACCACCGACTTTCCAGTGATTTTTCAAGTAAATTCAGAGTTAGAAAGCGAATTAAAGCGGGAGGATGGTATTGTGTTTGTAAAGTAAAATAGGCAGGCAAACACATTTCCATTCAAGACTAAAACTTACCAACTCTCCCTTCTTACAGATGCACTATAGTAATGCTAAAACATACACCTAGCAATTTATTGTTTGTTTCCACTGTGATTACAAGCATCTTTTATTTTTCATCTTGTAAAATTACGTTATGACCCCTTGATCGAGGTACATTGGCTCAAGTAATATATTGTTTGTATATCTAATTGAATTCCAAAACGCTGAGTCTTAGTGGGAGCACCAGAACAAACTTTGCTCATTTCGTAGCTTATGGTGCAAAGAGGTCCTCCCTATTCGCAAATTCTTATTCGGATGACAAACCTTGTGTTGTGTTCTTGTCTTCCAGGTTTGCTGTATGCTGGGGATAAACTGGTGGAGGTTAACAGAGTTCCTGTAGACGGACTGGAACCTGAACAAGTTATACAAATCCTGGTACGTATTTTAAAAGTAACTTGTACATCAACCTATCACAAGTCAAAGTGGTGTGCTTGCCAGTTATTAAAAAAAGGGTTAAAGAAACGTGACGTGTTTTTTAGGGATATTTGTGAACTACTTTTTAAGTTGCTGAGCCATCCATTATTCGTGATGTATGTGTCCATGCGTGGGTAGATAGACACATTGTTTTTACATTGTCAAACCACAGACTTACAGCATTCTGTATAATATAACATATCAGTAGGGAAGGGGAACATAAAAGTCCAGTAGTTGAATTACAGTGTTTATGAGGAAGGTGGCGGGACCTTCTTTTACGATACATAAATAAAATCTATCGCATAACCTATTATGCAATCTAAAACAAAGTTACATTGATCTATATTATTCTCTCATATTCTAGGAAGAATCTGTACTGATGTACTTAATGAAATAATGCAATTTTGTAGTGAAATAAGTCATTAGTACTCTTAAAGGAGCCCTACGGACACCAACTATAACAAATTCATCTGAATTAAGTTGTTATGGTCCCAGGAAGACATTACGTTCATCCTACCTGAAGAGGTTAAACCGTTTGCGTACCTTTCTCACAGAATTTTGTGAATTGGAAGCTAAAGACAGGCTTAGCGCATCAGTTGACCCTCTTAAACCATCAGCGGAGCCTAGTCCAAGGCTTCCTCAGTAAAGCCTTCGACATCACCAGAAACCAGGGGCCACAGTGGACAGGCACTGTCTTCAATACTTCAAAAAGGTTTAGCTCCTTACGGTATGATGGCGCCCAGGCTTTGCTGGCATCATAGCAAATTCATTAATATGAAGATGTTATGGTGCCCAGTGTTCTTATAAATGAAAATGAGAAAAATGCAATATTTTTAGATGGTCATCTAAATTATTCTCCTATAAAAGAAAAATGCCACATTTATAGGAAACTGCCAATCAGTATTTATACATGGTGGGTCAAAATTCAGAGTAGGGTCTGAGGAGTCAATAACTTTTTTTTTACAATTCTTTATTTATGGAAAAATAAATCTTGTTACAAGTGCAGAACAATAAGGGTACTGACAAACCATGTGTGACACAATATTAATATCAATTACATAGATGCAGCTTGGGTGTCAGTAAACAACATAACATACATGGATAAGGTATAGAAGTGAATAACAATGAATGTGAAAGCTTACAATATCAGCTACATATATGTCCTGCTCGATATAGATTCATTGGACTTTACTATAGCTATGGTTATAGCCAGAGCTGTAACTAGAAACCATGGGGCCCCAGTGCCAAAATTGCCCTGGAGTATAAAGTGGAGATTTGGCTCTTATGGATCGGGGTTTGCATGCATGTGTGTTCAAAAGCCCTTGTGCCTGCTTGTTTGTTGGGCGGTGTGTCCAGGAAGCTACGTATCTGGAGGTAGCGGAAGTGGTCAAAAGTGTTTAGTGGAGTTTGTTGAGGGAGGTCTGGGAATGGTATAATTTTGTGGTGGAAAAATTGTTAGAAGCGGAGGAGTTCGTTGTCCTCGAATCTAGCGAAGTGTTGGGGGTTATACCCAGGGTAAACTGAGTGTTGCGTAGCACTGGGTGAGGGGTTTGTTGTGAGGGAGAATTTGGTTGTGAGATTGTCCTATATCCTAATCGAGTTTAGTAGAGCAGGGGTGGTGGTGGGTAGTTGGGGTCTGGCATGTTTGGGTAAGCAGATCAGGAGGGAAAGGAAATCCCTGCCAAAGAAGGTGTGTCCCAGATCCAGCCAGCGTTTGATTCCGAATAGCGCATGTAGGTGTTGGACTTGTGATATTTGTGTAGCATGATAGTAGTGCATGAAGTGAGGGAGTCCGAGTCCCCCGGCCCGGTTAGGTATATAGAGGGTTGGTCATTTTATTCTGGCCCTTTTGTTTGCCCAAATTAATTTCTCTCTTTGGGTTTGTAAGGTCTTGAAGTCAGGGGTGGATATGTAGATGGGCAGAGCCTGAAACAGGTATAGGAATCTAGGTAAAAGATTAATTTTTATGGATACTAGTCTTCCCATCCATGAAATCGATAGGCCCGTCCAGGCTTTCAGGTCCGTTGTTGCCTGTTGGAGCAGTGGGGTGTAGTTGAGTTGATAAGTCAGTGTTAAGTCTGATGGGATTCGGGTCCCTAAATATTGTATGTACGTTTTCTGAAAGTTGAACGTGTAGGTATTATGGAGTACATGGAGTATATTGTGCGTCCACGTAGAGAGGTAGAACTTCAGTTTTTCCTATGTTTAGTTTATAGCCTGAGATCTCAGCATATTCATTTAAATCTGTTAGTAGTGGTGGCTATAACACTATAGGGTCAGTTATGGTCAGTAGTAGGTCGTATGCATATGCTGCGGTCTTGAATTCTTTTGTGAGTATTGTGATTTCTTTAATTACCTCCTTATGCCTGAGTGTTTGTAGAAGGGGTTCTAGTGAGAGAGCGAAAAGGATGGGGCATAGCAGGCAGCCATGTTTTGTGCCGTTGTGGATCTCAAAAGTGGCGGGGTGAGTAAGAGGAAGTAGGAGGTTTGCTGCGTGGGTAGCGTAAAGTGTTTGCAGTGCCTTCAGGAAGGGCTGTGGGAAGCCAAACTTGTGTAGTATCGAGAATAGGTAGGGCCAGAGCAGTCGGTTAAATGCCTTTTCAGCATCAAGCGATAGGACTAGAGTGGGGTTTTTCCTATGGGTCACCACCCAAATGAGGTTGCTTGTCTGGAGGGTATGAATTCCACCTGGTTCTACATTCAAGAGTGATATGGGGCGGAAGTGTCCTGGGTCCAGGTGGGATTTATATGGTTTGGGACGGAGGCAAATGTTGGCCTTGAGCATCTCTTGATTGCACAGATGTGGAATGAGGGCCCCTGAGAAAGTTTTGTAGTACAGTCCTGTGAAGCCGTCTGGGCTGGGGCTTTTGTTCGGCTTGAGTGTTTTGAGTGTCTTTGCTACTTTTTCAGGTGTTATCTGGGCTGCGATCGTGTCTGCTGCTGTCTGGGAGAGGGTGGATAATCGTATCGACTTTAAATAGTTTGTGGTTAAGTTCTTAAGCACTTCAGGTTCCAAGCATGCTTGTGGGTTGTGATCATACAGTGGATAAATAATTTTCAAAGACTTTAGCTATTTTATCAGGGAGTTCTTTTAATCGTCCATCTGGGGTGGCGATTTTATCAATATGTTTATGTGCGGTTTGTTGTCGTAATCTGCGCGCTAATAGGGTGTCAGCTTTGTTAGACTTTTCAGAAAACATTTGTTTTGTCCACTGAAGGGCTGGGTCTGTGGCCATGAATTCTTTAAGGTCTGTTTTGCATTTAGTAATTTTCAGTTTAAGGGTCGGAGTTGGGTTGCACTTGAACTGGTCTTCCAGGGTTCGCAGCTCCGTGAGTGTGTGTTCTAGGCCGGCGAAGTATTGTTTTTTGTGTATGGATGCAAGGCTTATTACTGTACATCTGAGTACTGGTTTGTGTGCAGCCCAGAACATGCTTTTGGAGGTGACTGAGTCCTTATTTAAGTATTCGGTGATGACTTTCTAGATAGATTCTCTAATTGATCGCTTATGGAGAAGTGTGGGGTTTAGGAGCCATGACCGTAGTCTCGCTGTGTTGGACATGTTGACCGTGAGTTTTCCTTGGGGTTTTTGAGGGGTTCGTAGGCTGTGCGGCGGGACGTGGGCCAGCGGCGATCAAATAGAGGGGTGAGGAAGAGAGGGCTGGGGGCATGTGCTGGAAAGGGGTGGGGAAGAGGAAGAAGTAAACAAAAAAAAGGGTAGGAGAATAAAATGGGGATGGGGAGGAAATGTGGGAGAGGTGGGCTTCAAAGGGGTTGCGCTTGCTCTGGAAGGTGAGCGGTCTTGCCCGTGAGTTTGTCTTTGGTGCCTGGATGTGTCCTTGTGTGGAGATCCCCCTGTAGGCTGTGTCCTCATTAGGAGTGCGTTTGGTAGCTACGGGTAGGTGGCCCTAAGGATCAGGAGGGGAGGGCTTGGTTCCCAGTGTTGTGGCGCCAATAAAGGTTGTTCTGTATGATGATTCAGCCACCCACCTGGGGCAAAATGTGAGGCTCTGTGCTTGTCGTGGCAGTTAGGTGGGTCAATGCCCATTGGTGGGGGAGTAACGGTGTGCCCTATGTTGGGGGCGTTCTACTTGTAGGGTCAGAGTGAGCAGCTACGTCAGTTTATATATAGTTACTGCATGAAGACATTTATACACGCACACACGCAAGCAAAGGCAGACGATGGGCAGAAAAACTAAAAAGCCCCGAGCCGACAAGTGCCCGATCAGCAAAGATATTGGGGAACTGCTAAGGAACTCGGAGCAGGCCGCATGGGCCAAGATGGCGCTCAGGGATGAGTTATCGTGCTCATCCGATGAGGCCTCCATAGATCTCGATGAGGGAGCCTCCTATGACCCACCGCAGAAAAGGGCAGTCAAGCCCCTGCAAGCCGGGGAACCGGTGACGGCGGACCTGCTTAACCCCTTAAGGACCAAACTTCTGGAATAAAAGGGAATCATGACATGTCACACATGTCATATGCCCCTAAGGGGTTAAAGCCATGTTTGCGGACCTGCGAAAAGACCTGGCCGCAGACAGGGCCTACTACAAAACCGCCATAGAAAGCGTAATGACCAAAGCCACACAACTTGAAGCCACCTCTAGTGTCCATGACACCCGAATCACGATGGTGGAGCAATCATTGTCAGACCTCCAAAACAGGCAACTAGCCACGGAAAACCGTGTAAACTCACTTGAAGACCAAAGACGAAGATACAATTTAAAAGTCAGAGGCATACTGGAGACCGTAGGCCTCAAGGACTTACCCCACTTCATCAGACGCCTGTTTGAAGCTTTGATGATGCCCAAACAGGCCAAAGCCATAAAGCTAGATGGGATGTTCCGGCTCCCCAAGCCTGCACAGGTACCACAAGCAACACCAGCGGATCTCATCCTCCGCTTCCAAAACCTGCAGGACAAGAACACCTTCTCAGCCGCAATAAGAGGGAAAAAAACCCTAACCTTTGAAGGAGCCACACTCCTAGTCTTTCCAGACGTGACGAAAAGTACCCTATCCTGGAGGAAATCACTGCAGCCGCAGCTTCAACACCTCCGCACCAAGAACATACCATACCGATGGGGCACTCCACGAGCACTACTCTTCACACATGAAGGGAATACCTACAAGGCATGGAGCCTAAAAGAACTAGAAGCACACCTGCATTCACTCAGTCTTACAACCCCCCAGAACGGGACAAGCGGGACTCTGCTCCACATAAACCCTGCAAACATTGCGGACTTTACTCCAAGAACGACCCTGAACGCGATGCCGACCTGAACGCCAACAAGACGACCGAGCCAGAGATGGTCTGTCCGCATAGATACCTAACTGCTGTGCTGGACTGATTATTGCTTGCCAGGCTTCTCTGATGTCTTTCTCTCGTTCCTCAGCATCAATGTTTTCTTGTTTTATTTTACTATTTTGTGTTTACTAAGTGCATTACCGTCACTGTTTAGCATTGTTTTAACAGTAACTGCCTCCATGTTCTCACCGACTAGTTATCACACAACCTTGACTGTACCCGAGTACTAGTCCGCTCATGATCCTCAGACCTAGTATCTCTCAACTGGCCCACACACACCTCCCTCCCCCCCCCCCACTGAACCCCCCCAAGAGAACCACTCTGCAAACTTATACTGCAGCGCTCGGTAGGGAACAAAGTTACCTACAGACAGGTGACTCCTTAACATTTTATCTCCACTCATAGCTCCAGGTCCACACTAAGGAACCAACAAATACCCTACGGGGAAAGCAAACTACAGGGATGGGGCACATAGGGCCCCTATAGAATACCCCAATTAAATCAACAAGGAGCAGACGAAGCCTAGGACCCACTGTCTCACTATAGAGGATTTTTAACATGACATCCAAAACTAGACCTGCTTTGTCTTCTACTTACACTATAGTAGTGTCCTGCCCACAGCACTGAAACACCTCAGGCAACCAATGCCACTACTTAATTTGATGTCCATGTGTGCTCAGCTACCTAGCTATGTTTATATTTAAAAAAAAAAAAAAAGTGCAATGTTCCTCACCTGCTAATGTGCTTGTTCTCAAATGTATGCCAGTTATGGGCTCCCACATGCTGTTGTAGCAGTGCAAGCCAATTTGTGATCTTTTTCGCACAATAAAATAAAGAATTGAAAAAAAATACCAGATATGTTGGTGAGATTATTTATAAGTTCTCTGTACTTTAGCCATTGTAACTCGAGGGCGGTTCGGGGTTGCTACTTTAACTGACAGCCCGCTAGTAAGGACTAAGTATGCGGCTAATTCAGGGTAGCCTTGATTTGTGCGTGAGAGCATATGTATGCCAAATAAAAACAAATTATCACAACCTGTTTGGTTGCATATTGGTAACTTGCCCCGTGTTGCATGCCTTCAAACGGTAACGGTAATGGGGGAGATATTCCCAGAATCATGAGTATTATAATTTTGATATGAATTTTGAATTTTTGAATATGGTCATGAGTATGGGGGGGAAATGTATCAAGTATTTTGAGTAATAATATAAGTAGTGTCTGTATAGTGAACTTTTCTTTTATTATTAAATCTATTTTAATGATATTACATAAAATGAATGCTTAACATATGGAGATTTATTTGACTAGGTATGGAAGGTGACATCTTTTAAATGAGCTCTATTTGCTGCTGTGCAAAGTCGGGCTCTTTCGGGAAAAGGCAGTGTTTACATTGCTGGCTAGTTATACCTCTAGTTGCAGTCACTCAGATGGCCACTAGAGGTGCTTCCTATCTCAGTGCTGCACAGAGAGAGGGGGGCTTGGGACCTAATGCTGCATTCCAGCAATATATCAGGAATACATGTTTACCTTGAATTAACTAGTGAGGCAATTTAACAAAGAGGTGTCAGTAATTTTACGTATTTTAATGCATATTTTCAATTAAGTAAATTTAGCAGATTTAGTTTTTTTTTTGTCTCCATGGTAATATGAGCAATTCTCCTGATAATGTTTTATTTGTAAAGTAAGACTGCAATTAGAAATGCTACTTTTGGGGGGCTGGTTATAAAGGTGATGTGATTTAATGGCATGCGCGGAATTAACCACATAATGTACTTATAAACTGTCCTAATTCTAAGAATGTCACTTGTTAGGTTCATTCAGAGGGGACTATCATCTTTAAGTTGATTCCAATTGGTGATCGATCTGTCAGCAGCCATACAATGGTAAGCTATAAAGACAACAAAGGCAATACGAGAAACATACAATTAAAAGTTTAAAAAATTTCTCTGCTAAAACCCAGTTTCTTTCCAGTGCTATTTCAAATGGCTCAATGTAGGTTAGAAAATACATATTAAATGTGCCCAGCCCTTGAAAACTAACCATGTTGCAGTGCTGATTTCTCATGTTCTTTGGATATTTGTCCAATACCGAGAAGACTAAGCGGTTTTGTAGAAATCATTTTAAAATTGAGGAATGCCATGTATTTATATTGTTCCCCTGTCACTGCAGGTTAAGAAGCTCTGGGTTAGAGATTTCGGTCACTTTGATTAACCGTTACACAGCTGTGTTCTGCTGCTGCCACTGTGTACTTCAAGCATATCAGGGGTCACTGCATCAGCATTATATCTGCATAATAGATATATTGGAACTCTGGGAGTGAAACCACGACTTCCTCATCCCCCCTGAAGAGCCTGCCAGGCGAAAAGCGCGTCAGGGCTCGGCTCAGAAGCTCACTCAGCCATGCTGCCTCTATAGAGTATCTCCTCCTGAACGGCATATTAACGCCATATATTACAACACAGACAGCAGCTTGGGATTGCAGCCTCGCGGCTTCTGAGACTAGATCACCTGAATTGAACTATCTTATTCAAGGAGCTATAGGGTCTCTAGCTGCTGAGACGAACCTTAGTATAGCAGTTATAGCACCATCTTTATATCACAGCTAATAGGTGCCCTTGAAGGCACAGCATAGGAATATTGCAATACAATATGTTATTTACTGAGAAACTACAGCTAATAGGTGTCCTGGAAGGTACAGTACAAGCACCGTTAGACAGCTATTCTCTAGGCTGAATTATCTTATTCAAGGAGCTATAAGGTCTAGTTGCTTAGATGGACCATAGTATAGCAGCTAGAGCACTATCTTTATTTTATAACAAATAGGTGCCCTTGAAGGCACAGCACAGGAAGATTGTAATATAATATCTTATTTACTGAGAAACTACAGCTAATAGGTGCCCTGGAAGGCACAGTACAGGCACCGTTAGACAGCTAGTGTCTAGGCATATCAGTTAATGATTTACTCTAAAGCAGGTGCCCGTGAAGACACAGTTTAGTACCATAGCTTAGATTACCAAGAAACCTTGGTCAGCTTTACTCTGATTAAGATTCACTATCAATTAGGTGCCCACGAAGGCACAGTTCAGCTTGTTAGCGAAGCTCACAAAGGAACTCACTATATTGACCCCAGGTATACTATATATAGGCTATTCAGCCAGTACCTATTATAACGTTCCTTCTCTTGATGGGTGCCCCCTGTTGGCACTGCTGCTGTTCTGTAATACCTACCATCATATTTACTCCTACTAATGGTGCCCTTTTAAGCACTATAGAGTACCACTGCTTCAACTCTTTTATTCAGGCTAATAGCTTTGAATGGACTATTGTCAGGATCGTGACAGGGATCCAACACGCAGAATGCAAACAGGAGATAGGTACGTATACCGAACCTTAGAATGGCCAGACTAACGTAAGGAGTAGGCAAAGAATGGTCAGAGGCAAGCCGAGGTCAAGGGAACGAGAGAGCAGGTAAGCGAGAGACAAGTCAAAAGGATAAGAGAGGTAAGCAGGGTCGAAAATACAAAGCCGAATCAAAAACCAAAAGACAATAGAAATAAGAGCACTGAGTGACCAGACTAGCTAGAACCACGACAGGGCAATGAATCATTACAAATATCACTCTTTTATACCTTGGCTCTTTAATTGTTGGCCCCACCCCCAACAAGTCCTGATTCGCGGTTTCTGGCGGGTCGTGACGTGATTGACATCATGACATCGGCTAATGAGCGCCGCATCATAAAAGGAGGCGGAGCTATCGCGGCCGGCGTGTAAACGGCCGGGGAGACTGACGAGATCGGGCGTACCAGCCCCCTTTTGAGGAAGGACGTCTAGGTGTCTAGCCTCCTCTGAGGTAGACACCATAGGTAACATGACAGTACCCCCCCTCTCAGAAACGCCCACCGGGCGGAAGGAACCGGGGCGAGACGGAAAACGAGCATGAAATGCCCGAAAGGAGACGAGGGGCATGCACATTTTCACGGACCACCCAAGACCTTTCTTCAGGCCCATACCCCTTCCAGTCAACAAGATATTACAAATTCCCCCGAGAAATACGAGAATCAAGAATGGATTTGATTTCATATTCTTCCTGACCCTCAACCTGGACCGAAGGACACAGTGGAGGAAAATCTGTTACAAACAAGAGGCTTCAACAAAGAGACCTGAAAAGAGTTAGGAATGTGCAGGGCATGAGGAAGGGCAAGACGATACGCAACAGGGTTAATCCGACCTTGTAAGGGCCTATGTAGCGAGGAGCAAATTTCATGGAAGGAACCTTCAAGCGGATGTTTCTGGTACTCAACCACACCTTATCACCCGGGCAAAAACTGGAGCAGCCCATCTACGTTTGTCAGCGTGCCGTTTGAACACTGCGGAATTCTGAAGAAGAATTTGTCGAGTCTGATCCCACAACTTTCTCAGATTGGCAACATGAACATCAACCGACGGTACCCATTGGGAAGGGGAAACCGATGGAAGAATGGTAGGATGAAAGCCATAATTCAAGAAAAAGGGCTAGTACGAGTAGACTCACAAACGAGATTGTTGTGCGCAAACTCCGCCCAAGGAATCAGACCGACCCAATCGTCCTGGTGTTCAGAAACAAAACAACGTAAATATTGTTCAATCTTTTGGTTGGTGCGCTCGGCTGCTCCGTTGGACTGGGGATGATAGGCAGAGGAGAAATTCAATTTGATACCCAACTGAGAACAGAAGGACTTCCAAAACCGGGAAACAAATTGGGAACCTCTATCAGAAACTATTTCAGTAGGAATACCATGTAAACTAAAAATCTCCTTCGCGAATATTTCAGCCAATTCAGGAGAAGAGGGCAGTTTAGGCAAGGGTACGAAATGAGCCATCTTAGTAAACCTGTCAATCGCCGTGAGAATAACAGTATGTTTCTTAGAAACCGGTAAATCGACAATGAAGTCCATAGCCAAACAGGTCCATGGTTTCTTGGGAATTTCTAACGGTTGCAAAAACCCACATGGGAGTGTATGAGGTTGCTTAGTCTTCATACAAACATCACATGCCCTGACAAAATCCCTTATATCCTTGCGTAAAGAAGACCACCAGAAGTCTTTGGAAATTAGAGAATAAGTCTTGCGTATGCCGGGATGCCCAGCAACTTTACTATCATGAAAGCAACGCAGCAGTTCCACTTGGAACTTAGGAGGAACGAAGTACCGAGCCCCAGGAACAGGTTCAGGAGCTAGATGTTGAACTTTCTCAATCTCAGCAAGCAACGGCGAGTGTATCCTGACACTCGTGTTGGCAATAATATTACACTTGGGAATGATAGAAGACAAAGCAGTTTCCGTCACAGTAGAAGGTTCATGTTGGCGGGACAACGCATCCGCCTTGGAGTTCTTAGAACCTGGTCTATATGTGAGCACGTAATTGATATGAGTAAGGAACAATGACCAACGAGCTTGCCTGGCGGACAATCGCTTGGCCTCCCCTATATAGGACAAATTCTTGTGGTCCGTCAAAATAGTAACCGGGTGTAAAGTCCCTTCCAACAAATGTCTCCATTCCTTTAAAGCCATTATGACCGCTAACAGTTCCCAGTCTCCAATGTCATATCTACTTTCTGTCCCAGATAATTTTTTAGAAAAAAAAACACATGGATGTAACGGTTTATCCAAATCTTGCCTTTGGGACAAGACTGCGCCTATGCCTGACTCCGAGGCGTCTACCTCGAGTAATAAAGGCAACGAGGTGTCAGGATGAACCAATATCGGCGCTGAGGCAAAATGTTCCTTGAGTGCTTTGAAAGCAGAGAGAGCCTCCGTAGACCATGTTTTGGTATCAGCACCCTGTTTAGTCATATTAGTAATAGGAGCAATAACAGAAGAGTAACCTTTAATGAAGCGCCTATAATAATTGGAGAATCCGATAAACCTCTGAATGGCCTTGAGTCCCCTGGGCAATGGCCAATCTAAAATCGATTGAAGTTTAATCGGGTTCATCATAAACCCGTCTCCAGAAATAACGTAACCAAGAAAGTTTATCTGAGATTGGTCGAAGCTACATTTTTCCAATTTGCAATACAATCCATGTTGTAAAAGTTTGCGCAATACCCTTCTGACTTGTCTGTGGTGAGTCTCAATCTCTCTAGAATGTATTTGTATATCATCCAAATATACTATAACGCATTCATGCTGAAATTCCCTAAGAACCTCATTAATAAGATCCTGGAATACTGCTGGTGCATTGCAAAGCCCAAAGGGCATTACAGTGTACTCATAATGGCCGTAACGGGTATTGAAGGCCATCTTCCATTCGTCTCCCTGCTGAATTTTTAAAAAGTTATAAGCTCCCCTCAAATCTAACTTGGTAAAAATCTTGGAGCCTTTCAGTCTATCAAATAGCTCAGTAATCAGGGGAATAGGATAAGCATTCCTAATTGTTATCTTATTCAAGCCCCGATAATCAATGCAAGGCCGCAGAGTGCCGTCTTTTTTACCTACAAAGCGGAAACTGACCCCAGCCGGAGATGAAGACCTCCTAATAAATCCTTTGTCTAGGTTTTCACGTATATATTCCTCTAGGACTACGTTTTGCTTAGTGGATAAAGGATATACCGTACCCCTCGGAGGCATAGTACCAGGCAAGGGTCTAATATTACAGTCGAAAGACCATGAGGAGGTAAAGTATCAGCCTTCTTTTTGTCAAATACTGCCTTCAAATCCAGGTACTGAGACGGTATCTGTAGATCTGTAGATTGAGAAGAGTTAACAGGAGCATCTACTACGCAAACCGGTGAGACTTTCTGTAAACATCCTCTCTGGCAACCCTGACCCCAAGATACTATCTCACCTAGTTCCCAGTCAATGGTAGGGTTATGCTTCTTAAGCCATGGATACCCCAAGACCACTGGAACTGAAGGAGATGAGATAAGTGTAGCGGAGGGCAGTATTAGAATCCACGATCTCTGCTGGATTCACCGGTAAATCCACAGTCAGCGCTGAAAAGTAATGCAAGTCCCCAAATCCTCCCAATAACCGGACGAAACACAGTTTGGGAGTCAACTAACTGGCTTTATTCAAAGCTGGCATATTTATACAGTTCCCCATGCAAGGGGTTTCCATACAGTTACTTCAGGGGATTTCTCCCATCATGCAGCATAATTCTCCCAACAGGCTTCGCTGCACGAGAGGGATACTCCCACTAAAATGGACGATTAAGTGGATTATCCCCTCGTGCAGCAGAACTGACAATCTACATTAAAATACAGTTTTAGAGTTTTATTCGGCAGATTAATGTGACCGAACGTTCGGTAGATAGCTGGGGGCTGAGCGCATCTTTTGGGAGAATACTGCTCAGCTCCCAGCTGAACTGACCGAACGCCGCATGAAATACATTTAACCATCGAGTTCGGCTTAAAACTACCGAACACTGACGGGGAACACAATGTGAGTAGAGCGGAACTCCCGAACGCTCTGGAAGTCCAGCGGTATTCGTATCATCGAGTAGCCATTTTTAGTTCCAGGCACTCGACGACCGAACACCGCTGGAGAGACAAAGGATCCAAGATGGCCGACCGCCGCATGGTCGGTAGTCGAACGACGGCCACCTAGGAGAGCCTTTAATTACCGATTGCAACATTGTTGCAATCGGTTAATGAGCGCCACACGACTCTAAGTGTGTGGTCTACCTGGGGAGCCCGTATTCGTTTGGCGAACGGCCCGGATAGCCGCGATTCGTCAAATGAAGTGTTTGCAGGCTGGTAGCTTAGGGCTGCTAGCATGCGAACGGCCACAGTAAAATATACACATACACAATATATACAGTCCCCCCCCTACAGCCTACGGACAACCTTGGTACAGCATAGTCCAGAAGTGGCTAGGTTTGCCACAATAAGCATGAGGGACATTTTTTCCTCGTGTAGGATACCAATGGTTAATCTAACTGGTATGGTTTCACAAAAAATAACAGGTTCTGATAATGGTCTACCATCTATGGCCTCAACGGGCAAGGGTGTATCTCTTAGTTGAGATGGGATAGAGTGGTTAGTGGCAAAGGCTTGATCTATAAAGCTTTCAGCTGCTCCGGAATCTATCAAAGCCATTGCATTTATAACTCCCTTTTCCCAAGCTAAAGAGACAGGCATAAGAAGCCTATGGTCTTTATAATCATATATAGAGGACAAGATAGAAACACCCAAGGCCTGTCCTCTTGAGAAACTTAGGTGCAAGCGTTTCCCGGCCAGTTAGGGCAATTTAGGCGTAGGTGACCTCTTAGTCCACAATACATACAAAGACCCTCCCTTCTCCTGTACTGTCTCTCATCTTCTGAGAGCCGAGTGGTTCCTATTTGCATAGGTTCTGGAAGAGCTAAAGTTGTAGAATCAGAATTCTGAAATGAGGGGGGTAGTCTTATGGAAGGTCTACGGGTTCTATCCCGAGTATTCTGCCTCTGTCTCATACGTTCATCTATTCGGGAAATAAATTAAATCAAATCCTCCAAATTTTCTGGAAGTTCTCTTGTGGCAACCTCATCTAGAATCTCATCAGATAACCCGTTCAAAAATACGTCCATATAAGCCTGTTCATTCCATTTGACTTCTGCCGCCAAGGATCTGAACTCTAACACATAATCCACGAGGGTTCGGTTATGCTGTCTGAGACGTAACAGTAGTCTAGCTGCATTGGCCTTTCTTCCTGGGGGATCAAAAGTCCTCCTAAATACAGGGGGGGCGGGGCCTGACCGCCGATCGGATCAGACGCATCTCGTCTGAGCTCCTGCACCAGAAGCGGAATATCGGCGCTAACGGCGATCCGACGACAGCTACGGCCCTAATTTCGGACTCACAACATTCACGGGTTGATGCTGAACATGGGGATACCCCTCAAGTCCCTACCCGGGATCAAAGTAACCCGATTGAGGTCTGCGGCCTAGGAAGGCTTGAGCTGGGGTGAGACGGCCGCTCTCCCAGTTCTCCGATCGGCGCTCTGCTGCCCCGTTCCCCCCCCTTTGGACCGGTGGGGGTTATCCCGGTCCCCATGGCAATCCGCCGCTATACCCGACCAAACTCACTCACCCGGCGGAGAAACGCAGCCTGGACACGGTACCCCAAGATGGCTGCCGATCAACTACCTCGTGTACTAGGTAGCGTGGATCAGAGGCGACACAGCAGAACTGGGGCAGTTGACAGCCGATGGAACTGGCTTCTGACACACCCGGCGGCATCACCAACACCTCATAATAAAAACCAGTGGCTGAACAGGAGGCAGAGATGGACCAGGACCTCCCGGGCGCCCTTCTCACCATGGTCCTACTCACCAGGCCCTTCCGGGCTGAAGGCCACCGTAGACGCAATCCCGGAGCACCGGCCACTACTGCTACAGACCGGACACCGCTGGCGGCGACAAAGCGCCGGGAACAAGAGAAAGCCGCAACCTCCTGCTCGAGGTCCCAGGTACAAAGCCAAGAGGAGCAGGCCTAACAGTCAGCCCGGGACTCTGGGGGGGAAACTGCTTGGACGCTGCCCCCAGCCCTCACATCATCCCCTGAGCCTGCAGCACACTGGCACAGACAGCCATAGTACTCGGGACTAAATACCCACCAACGCCAATCTGGCCTTCGTTCCAGCCCTGCACATGGCTACGCTCCCAGCGAACTCTGACACCAGTATCCTGAAAATGTATAATTGTTTTGAGCGCACATTTAGGCAATTGATGCTGCATGTTTGATGTTTGCTAGACTAGCATACTCGTATCTAAAGATTAACCACTGAAGTTTCATAGCATGCCAGCCACATGTAATAGCACACTTACTGTAAATTACTAAAGTCTCATAATTCCTTAGACTTATTTCTCAGCGTGCCTATTAATCACTGCGTATGTTTTATAGCTTGTCACTCTCTAACCTTAATATACTACACGTAATAGCATACTTATTGTAACCTACTGAAGGCTCATAGCTTATTAGACTAATTTCTCTGTGTGTCTATTACTCACTGCGTATGTTTTATGGCTTGTCATTCTCTAACCTCATATATAAAAATGTGCTGTCTACTCTGCCACAATTTAAAATGCTAATACTATGCCTGCAACGGCTGTTGTGGCCTTGCACGTCTGTTGTTATCCTAAGCACGAATAAAATAAAGAATTTAAAAAAAAAAAAAGTCCTCCTAAATGCAGCAACAAAAGCATTATAATTATAGACTAACGGGTTATCATTTTCCCACAGAGGGTTAGCCCATCTGAGTGCCTTGTCAATAAGTAACGTAATTATAAATCCAACCTTCGCCCTGTCTGTAGGGTAGGCGCGAGGTTGTAGCTCAAAATGAATACCTATCTGGTTTAAGAAGCCTCGACAAGTATCAGGAGAGCCGCCATAGCGTAGAGGGGAAGTGACACGAGAAGAAGCACCCACTGTGGCTACCTCTAGGCCTGTACTTACAGGGGAGATAGAGGAAGTATGCATCTCCTCTTACTGATTATTAGGACGAGATAGCAAAGCTTGCAAAGCTAGGGCCATCTGATCCATTCTATGGTCCATGGCCTCAAATCTAGAGTCAGGAGAACCGACCTGAGAGTTCGCACCTGCAGGATCCATTGGCCCTGTCGTAATGTCAGGATCGTGACAGGGATCCAACACGCAGAATGCAAACAGGAGATAGGTACGTATACCGGACCTTAGAATAGCCAGACTAACGTAAGGAGTAGGCAAAGAATGGTCAGAGACAAGCCGAGGTCAAGGGAACGAGAGAGCAGGTAAGCGAGAGACAAGCCGAGGTCGAGGGAACGAGAGAGCAGGTAAGCAGGGTCGAAAATACAAAGCCGAATCAAAAACCAAAAGACAATAGAAATAAGAGCACTGAGTGACCAGACTAGCTAGAACCACGACAGGGCAATGAATCATTACAAATATCACTCTTGGCTCTTTAATTGTTGGCCCCGCCCCAAACAAGTCCTGATTCGCGGTTTCTGGTGGGTCGTGACGTGATTGACGTCATGACGTCGGCTAATGAGCGCCGCGTCATAAAAGGAGGCGGAGCTATCGCGGCCGGCGTGTAAACGGCCGGGGAGACTGACGAGATCGGGCGTACCATCCCCCTTTTAAGGAAGGAGGTCTAGGTGTCTAGCCTCCTCTGACAACATGACAACTATTTATATGAAGTATATATGCTTTCTCTACTGACACTTCAGCTAAACCAGCAGTTTTTGCCACTATCCCTGTCTAGACAATTGCTACATATTCTTTGCAAACTCCCACAGCAGCAACAAAGTGATACTTTTGTTGCCAACCTCTACTAGAAGGTTGGGTGTCAGACGAATAAGAGATACAAACTGCAACTAATATTAATATTTATATATCTCTTTTTTTCTTTTTCTTCTTTGTTTTCCGTAAGGTCTATCAATTTATATCTGCACGACAGTACCTCATTTTAAGTATAATAATAAAAATAAGTTTTAAAGTGTATAACAAATTCTTCACTTTCTCCATTTATCGATATCTGTAGGCAATGTTCTAGTTTTTTTCTAATACGCATTTACCAAGGTACTCCCTTATTAAGCCTACATTGAGCTCAATTCCCTTCTTAGTGAAACCAAGACTTCTCACAGCAAGAGACATATTGTCCTTTTGGTGGATAAATGTAAAATTGTAACATTTTAGATTTATTTAAATATATAAATGTTATTCTGATCTGAATCACATTTTCTCACTGCCATTGCTTCCCCAGACCCAAATGCACCCTGGAAAGTAGCATATGTAAGATATAGGTGAGGATAATCATACTGGATGTCAATGGATGTTTAACCTGAGAACACCTATATACCCATACATTTTCAATCCTAATATGCTGTACATTCTAAGAATTACATTTGGGGAAAATAAATGGCTACATAAACAAGGGGCAAAAATCACACAGATATTTGCCCCTTAAAAGACAAAAACCTTTTTAAAAAATTCAGAAACCTCAATATCTTTGTTATTATGTTTGTTTTTACTGTATGATTTTTTTTTGACACTTACAAACCTATATCTCGTTCTTACTCGTGGTCCAGCTGTTTGTTCGAGCGATGGCAGATTACTGGCCCCAGCTGGATCCGTCCATACCATGCGCAGATGCTGGACTTCCCTTTAAGAAAGGCGAGATCCTGCAGATTGTGGATCAGAGCGACGCATTGTGGTGGCAGGCCAGAAAGGTGTCAGATCTCAGCAGGTGCGCGGGCCTCATCCCATCCAATCACCTGCTCAAAAGGTAAACGGCTGATACAAAGTTATCAATACGATAATCAGATTAAATGGGGAAATTCCAAGTAACACAACCACTTTAGCTTTTTTAAATTAAATAACTAGAACAAGTTTTCAAAAACAGCACCCTTACTTTGACCCATGTTCAACCACACAGATAATGCAGAAGCAACACTTCCCTTTTATCCGTGTCAGTTTGGCTACTTGGCCTTAAATTCTCACTTTTGTGAATAGCCCTGTTTGAGATTAAAAGCTTACTTTGTTGTTGTCCTCCATTTCTATACAGGAAACAGAGAGAGTTTTGGTGGTCACAGCCGTTCATGTCTCAATCCTGTTTAAAGGCTTCACAGTGTGAGTATCTGGGTATTCTTTATACGATTATCAGAGGCATGGTATTTCATTTCTATCATCTTTCTTTCGAATATGTACTTGTAATGCATTTGTAGGGGTAGTAGAGAGTTTGTTATATTGGCAGCCAAATTGTGCCAAGCATCTGTTTAAACTTCCTATGAACATAGGAGGCAATATTGAATATATTGAATATTTTATTTATTTATTGAATATTGTATTTATTTATGTTTTTATTGCTTTCTTGTATGGAGCAGTGAGTACCATTGGGGAAGGTAAGTGCATGATGATTTTAGTTATAGTGATAGTGTAGTGTGTTTGAGTGAAATCTTCTTCTTTATTAACCTTAATTTCAATCTCTGAAATTTCTAAACACAAAAGCACAACTTTTGTTTATATTTCCAGACTACTGTACATATCCCAAAAGGATGAAAGTACAGTATCTGACCCATAAAGTGAAGGCATGCCATTTTGAAAGTTCTGCATGTATTTAAGAACAAGTTAAAAATTTCATTTAAACGTTTTGCAGGGCCTAAAAGATTGAATCTTTGGTAACGCAAAGACATTTTTATTAATTTTTTGGTCTTTTTTGTAGAAGAAGATATGAGGATTGATGAGAAATGTGTAGAAGCCGGTAAGGGTCAAGTCTGATAAAATAACATTATGCATATTGTGTAGAGTCAGAGATGTTCTATATCCAAGTCTAATGCTATCCAAGCCATTGTGAAAAAACAAATAGCCCACTCACTCTTCCATGTGTGATTCCATGTGTGATTTAAACTATAATAATGCATTCTCTGTCAATGCATGTTCATCATATTCACACATATCAGACTGTTGTCTATACCATCAGTTCCCAACACAGTCCTCATGGTATACCAACAGTCCAGAATTTATACAGTTTCCAATTCTCTTCCTATGGAGATACTGAATTTCGGTACTGTTGCCTTGAGGTGTAGGATGGGACCAACTGTCTTGACTTAAAATGTCAGCGGCTTTGGAACTTTGCATTGGGGTCAGTGGCAGATCCAGAACCTGATCTCAGGAGGGGCACTGGTATATTATTTAAAGAAACAATCCAGGCACAATAACCACTACAGCTCTATGTAGTGGTTATGGTGCATGGAGTGCCGTGGTGCCCCCTTAGATTAAGTAGTCAAACCGTTTTAAAACAGTGTGACAACTTACCTGGAGTCTGCCGGGATAGGGGCACTAGTGTTTGTGTGTGTGTGTGTCTGTGTGTGAGTGGTGCAGTGTGTTGGGGGTAGTTAATCTGGAATGTTCATCCCAAACTGTCCATGATCCGGAGAACAATTCTAAAATTATCAGAATGATATTAATATTATTTATCTGGTGTCCATATTTACTTGGGTGCCCGAGAAAACAAATTATACCCGATCAACAATAGAATTGTGGCTGCACAGAATCAAGTGCAGAGATGTTACAAGACATAATGTGTTATTCAAGTTGTAGTGTACAAATCAATAGTTGTAACCTCTTATAGAGCATCACTAGCCTCTACCATGTTTTCTTTATTTGTGGTTATTCACTAAATGAATGAATTTGATGACAGTTCAAATTTAGACCCCGAGTGCTGAACAGGAAAAATTCTTCTAGTAAGCTATATTTTAATGTTGGCTATTTTGGCATAATATTTCTACATTTTAAAAAAAAGTCAAACATTAGTAAATAAACCTGTCGGCTTGCAAGAAAATACACGATTCATAATGTTATCATTTAACACTTTTTCTCCTAACTATGTCAAAAAGATGAAGAAACCTTTGAATCAGGTAATACTATTTTAGTGTAACCGTGACTGTATTTCATTTTCACTATGTAGTTCATTTTAATTGTGCTTGACAATATATTAGTACTTTGGAGAGAGGAGAAGATGTTTATATGGAAGATATCTTGCATAGTGCATGGACTGTGTAGAAAAGGTATTCTCCGGTATTCCATTAACATCAAGGTGGGGTTACTGGCACCATGCATTTATAAGTATACATAATTAATGGCTTGATGTAATCTCATTTAAGGAACAACTGGGTTAGGATTCCAGTCAAAGTAATGATGTTAGGGTTATCTTAAAATTCTAGATTTGGGACCAAACTTTATAGAAATTCCTGTATCATTATTGAGGGCTGTGGGAAGATTCTATCGAAAATGTTGGAAATCCATTGCATAAACATAATTTACTTTGGAGGGAAAAAAAATCCAAAGTCACGCTATGTCATTCAAACAGCAGAACATTAGATTTTGTGCAGCAAACAAGTATTTGCTGCACAAAATCTTCAAAACCCAGGGGGACAGAGACCCGTAGAGAGGTATTGAGTAAATGGATTGCAATGAATTGAAAATGGAGCCATATAATGTAGGCTGGAATATATGAAAATATTATTTTTCAAAAAATCTCCAGCTCAGTTGCGGTCACAGTTTGGCTATTTGAGCGTAGATTATACAGTCTGGTTTCCAGATCAGTACAGCTTGGTGTTTAGTGCATAAACCTAATGGAATGTGATTAGTAATAACAACTAGTGATGCGGTTAGTTGGCAGAAACTTTGCACATGTCACTAATAACATTAAAGTTTGGAACACCGCTATTAATGCTTAAAAAAAATAATAACTAAAAGTAAAAATTAATAAAATGCTACTTCTTTTATGAAACACATTTTTTCTTTCATTTCAATCTTACCAGAGGAATTAAAGGGAGGTAATACAAAAATGTTATGTGTACAGAATATAGACCACTAATTGTGCCTCTTTTCTTATAAATGTGAATAAAATAATTACAATGTTACCCAAGCTTCCATTACTACTGGCTCAGGTTACTTTGTTACAGATATAACATGTTCTTTCTTAGCTGCATGAACAATAAAATCTAGATATCATTTTCTTTAGTGAACGTAAAAACTAAACATCAGGAGTTTATCCATAAACCAACATCCAGTGGTGCTAACTGTCCTTGAAACCATCTTTAAATAGAGAAAAAAAGGGAGACTCAAGGTGTGCCTGGATTCCACTGGTGCCACTCTATGGTTCGTTTTTAAACCATTTTTAAAAACGTTTAACACTGGATGAGATACCCCAGTTCCCCATTGCCCTGCCTCCACTGGAGGCCTATATTAGGTCAGGAGTAGGCAATCTTCGGCACTCTAGATGTTCTGGACTTCATGTCCCCTGGTGGCTGTAAGTTCATTATGGGAGATGTAGTCGACAACATCTGAAGTGCCGAAGATTGCCTACCCCTGGCTTAGGTGCAGAATAATGCTGCACTAACCCTTATAATCCATACTGGCCAGTTATGATAGGCATAGTGCAGTTCGCTGACACTCTTAGCTTATTGCCACCATCTCTTGCCGATTGGGCAGATGCGGCACTATCAATCCAAGCAGGAGAGAGAGGCCATTCTGGGCACTCGAGGATCTGTATTCAGAGTTAAACCATTTGAAATGGTTTAACACTGAACAGTGGGACAGAGCCAAAGGACTCCAGACACCATGAACACTTCAATGAGAAGAGGCAGTTACGGTGTCTTAAATGTACCTTTATTATTCCCAAATTGATTCCCTTGGTCACAGCGTTTTAATTCTTTACCCATCTCCTAGAGGTACTGTTAATGAGATTAGCAGCTGTTAGACTCTAAAAATCCCACCTTTACTCCTACCTGAGACCCATAACTATCTTTTTACTATAAATTAGGCTTCACACAAAGTCATCATAAAATAATTGCTGCCTGATCAACAGTAATTAATTCTTTGTTCTGATGGGTAGCGTTTGTAAGTGCTGCCTGTCTGTATGTGGAATTCAGTTCTCCCAGTGTTAAATCAACACAGAGAATTCTTTGGCTTCATGGCCATAATTATAAGACTTGTGCATGGTTCGACGCATCAGATGCCTTTTAATAACCACACATATAAATGGTATGTCCAGTATTTTCCTGTAGAGGCTCATTTTATTGAATCCAGGATGGATCAATTTTGTCTGGGTGTGAATTAAAAGGCATTTGATTTAGATGAACACTCCAAAACAAACTTTTATACAAGTCTACAGATACATTTCCATAGCACCATGATCACTAAAATGAGATATAGTAGTCATGGTGCTTAATGTATTGTACCATATCTCCATTTTCCTTCAAACCATTTCGTAAGATATTGGGAGAACAGGGTCTCTCTCCAGCACGCAAAGCCCAGCCCCTCTGCAGTCACTTCGATAATGTGCGTTAAATCTGTCCATGAACCACCCAAAGCATTCGACCATGAATAGCAATGATAGGATGATAGCACAGGGATAACTTCAAGTGAATGTTCTAGATCAGGGATGGGCATCATTTTAGTAGCACTGTGTCAAAGTAATATTAGTCCCATGGGGTGCTGACTATTTAAAAATAAATAAATAATTAAGTATGTTGAGAAATTGTGAGGTTGCATATGTGTTTGGGATATCTGTGGTGTTATGTAAGTGTATAGGCAGCCTGTGTGTAGTGTTGTGTATGCATTGTTTGTGGTATTGTGTGTCTTGAGTGGTTTTGTGTTTGAATATAGACTGCTTGTGGAATTGTATATATGTGTGCATGTGTGTGTCGGGGAGCTATTTGTGTGGGAAGTTAATGTTATTGTGTGTGAGCTGCCTGTAGTTTTATGAATGTGTGGGCGCTGCTTTTAATATATATGTGTGGGACTTTTTGTAGTATTACCGAATATGTGAAATATGAGTGTGGGCTGTGTAACGGACACCTTCCATGGACGGATGCTCCTAGCGCTTCCTGAGAACTCCAAGCACTGCAGCAGATACCACAACCACCGCAGACTCCACAACCGCCGTAGCTTAACTGGAGTCTCGCCGTCTTCCTTCCACCCTGTATGAACCTTCAGCATCCAGGACCGTGTGGGGAAGACCTCTCCTCCAAGAAGAGCGTAACAGGAGTAAGCTCTCAAAAGAGCTAAGTGATGAAAGCTCAAGGGAGTATGCAGCGCATAGCAATCCCCAGTGTGAATATAGCTGTCCCCTCCAATCACGAGACAAAATTACGTCAAGAAGAACTCTGGTTTAATGGCACACACTCTGCTTTTATGCAATTCTCCCCTGCAAGGGAGACGCCCACAGACAATTATACATTACCCAATCACACAATGGTTACATCCCACACATCTCCTCCCTGAGAGGTAACCCAATTATCCGTACAGTTTAAAACATACTTTTTACCCAACTTTCATAACTCTAAAACTATACATCCAATAGTAATAAAAGTCACATATTATTAACCAGCACATTCCAAATACAAACATACCCAAAAATCATTTGAATCCGTTCAGGAGATAGGTATAAGTCACTTTTGACTGACCGCAAGCACATTTTCATGCCCAAAACAGTTACATGGATTTGGGCTGTGCGGACGGTCTATTTTACACCGAGAAAATGACTAAGTCCCATTCGAACGAGCGTTCGAATCTTCGAACTGGACTTAGTTTCCAGCCGCGGTGTTGAAGTAACGTAGAAGGTACGGGCCAGCAGTGTTCGTGCAATTGGGTAGCCGAAAACAGTTCCATAGATTTGGCTGCACACACCGCTGACCGCGGTCGAATAAGTTAAAATGGCCGCCGCCACGTGTTCGTTTGTCGAATGGCGGCCACTTCGGCACTTCGACTGCATCCGAAGTGCCAGTTTAAAAGTTGCAACACTGCTCCAAAGTAATTAAAGGGCCAGGAACAGCATTATAAAAAATTATGCCCAAATACAGTTCTTCAAGGGCAATACATCCCACGGCCATAGTCGCAGGGCAGGAGGCTAGCAATCAGTCCTCTCCAATGCCCAGTGGCAAATGGCAGTTTGTCACAGGCTGCATGTGTGTATTTGAGTTGCTTGTAGTATTTGTGTATAGTGGGCACTGTCTGTGGTGGTGCATGTGTATTTGAGCTTCCTGTTGTGCATGTGTGTGAACTTTCTAGGGTTTTGTGTGTGTGCTGTCGGTGATGTTAAATGTGCGTATGTGGGTTGCTTATAGTATTTCAGTGTGTGGTAGAGGGAGGACATGAATTGCACTGGGCAGCACAATTCTAAAAATTCTAATAGGAAGAATATGTTAGTTGGCAAAAATATATTACTAGTTTATGTTCTGTATATCCTTTACCATATTTCCTTTTTTTACTTATATTCCATAAGGAGAAGAAGAAGATTTTTGTGGAGATGGACAAGGGAATATTATTGGTGTGTATAATGTCCATTTTATCACTAAGAAATGTTGGGGTATATATGTGCATGGGTCCACTTATAGAATTAGTCTTATCATAATGGACCAGTAATGTATAAATCTATATCACTTTTATAGAGAATAGCACAACTGTGAAATAATATAATGGTACCTGCAGTGAGTACTCACAAAGATGTTTTGTTTTTGTCCCCCACTGTATAAAAATGTGAGATATTCCTCAGTTACTATGTATCTCCTATTTGTTAGTTCACGCCTATCTTTTATCTTTTGCAGCTGGTTTTCGAAAGAGCATGCGCCTTTGTCGAAGAAAGTCCCACAACACTCAGTTTTCCTGTTACTCCCGATGTCCCAGCACCTGTTACCACACTATGGCTGCTCCTTATGAGGAAGTGGTCAGATATCAGAGGCGACCAAGTGACCGCCATAGGCTGATTGTTCTCCTAGGTGAGTTTACATTTCTTGAAGACCATGAATCATGGTTTTAAATCTCACATTTTAGCGCACTCAGATGATGCCAATAAATGAATGCCTCCTGCTTGAGAAGAACAGATGCAGCAATGGCGCCCAATAAGACCCAGGTAAATGTCAAACCATACAAAATGGAGAAAAGGTGATTGCGCACTTTTGTAGATGGAACTCTTGGATTATATAAATAATCTCTAAGGTCTGTATCCTGGGTGATAAATACTATTTGATGGTAAATAAAATGAAGTCTGTGTATAGTTTGTAGGGATGAATGGGAGTCCCTATAATAAAATGTATAATAATCACTCTATAATAGAGCTCCCAGTGTGTCACATAGACAGACACAGGGCGCTTCTGATTGGTCAGATGTCAGAGCTGCGTTCTCCCCTGATCATGTTACAATGTATCCAGCAGACAATAGAACGTCACTTAGCCAGTCCTGTGCATTCCTATTGGCTGAGACGGACACACCTCTGACGCACCTCTCCAGCAACATTCCACGAGTACGTCACCGCTGGGGGCGGAGCACAGGACTGGCTAAGCGACGTTCTATTGTCTGCTGGATACATTGTAACATGATCAGGGGAGAACGCAGCTGGGACAGAGGGTGCTCCTGATTGGTCAGATGTCAGAGCTGCGTTCTCCCCTGATTATGTTACAATGTATCCAGCAGACAATAGAACGTCGCTTAGCCAGTCCTGTGCTCCGCCCCCAGCGGTGACGTACTCGTGGAATGTTGCTGGAGAGGTGCGTCAGAGGTGTGTCCGTCTCAGCCAATAGGAATGCACAGGACTGGCTAAGTGACGTTCTATTGTCTGCTGGATACATTGTAACATGATCAGGGGAGAACGCAGCTCTGACATCTGACCAATCAGAAGCGCCCTGTGTCTGTCTATGTGACACACTGGGAGCTCTATTATAGAGTGATTATTATACATGTTATTATAGGGACTCCCATTCATCCCTACAAACTATACACAGACTTCATTTTATTTACCATCAAATAGTATTTATCACACAGGATACAGACCTTAGAGATTATTTAAATAATCCAAGAGTTCCATCTACAAAAGTGCGCAATCACCTTTTCTCCATTTTGTATCTTTGTATGTAAGTGTAAACGAGTGACTATACACTTAGGTGATATTGCTGCATGCCACACTATCTTTGATAAGATATTTTGTTCATTAGCGCCACCCTTTTTCTTCCTTGCTGTAAATGTCAAACCATGCTCAAATGGTTTGACAGATTACACTGGGTCAGCACCAAGACCCCCCTGGCACCATAACCACTACAGTATGCCACAGTAATTATGGTGCTTGGAGTATTCCTTCAAATGTCCAGTATATAGTAATGGCTTTAAATAAAAGCAATGTATGCTGAATAATAAATTGGCAGAAAATTATGTATTTATTATTTTGCGATTTAGGACCTTCTGGAGTTGGAGTTAACGAATTGAGAAGACAACTTATAGGTTTAAACCCTAGCACATTCCAAAGTCCAGTGCCACGTAAGTAGACATAAAATCGTTGCCATTGGTTACCAGGATTTTTACTTTTATGTTTACTTATCCCCTTTATTTATACTATGTATTTGTGAGGCGTGAAAAATGAAATTAATTGTAAGAATCAACACCTCTTTATCTATTTTATCTCCTTGTCCGTCTTTGTTATAAGCTCTACCCTTTGTACCTGGCAGTCAGCATAGAGAAAGCATACAGAGAAGAGGAGATGTGAAACAACGTTTTCATATTTTCTCTTCATTACAGTAGTGACTTTGTCCTGATAGAATTGGACTGTGATGTCATTCGTTAAATCTTTAAAATCATTTTCAAAGAAACTGGTTGATTCTCTGTTTTATTCAATGGTGTACATTTCAGAGAAGTGACAGCTCCCCTTTACCATTAATAAAAGCACTCAGCAGTAAATGGCAGAGAATTGAGCAGTGAGACTTAAGGGGCATGATCTATACATCAAAACCACTTAATTAAGCTAAAGTTGTTTTGGTGCTCAGTGTGTCCCTTTAAGTTACATTCCTGTTGTGAGTCTTTTTTCCAATTCTTCTGGCATAGTTCATGTACTACATCAACAACAGGGCTTTAAATTCAGCCTACAGTGATCTTTTGTATAAATGTATTTTTATTGAAATTTGTTTTGATTATTTTTGCAAAATGAACAGTAGACAACATAGGACTCGCAGGTCCCTAACATCTGCAAGAATGGACGCACAGGTCCCACTGTATGCATAAATAACTAGAGGAACAATATGTAGGTTCAATTGCCTTGTACAATGTGTATTTTTTTACTGAGCATACAATATGTGTCAATCATGGTATGTACATCTGTACAGTGATTCATTTAGACATCTTGACATCTTTGTTAAAGATGGCCTATTCCTTAAAATGAATCCCCATACTCTGTCTGAACTGTAGCAAACCTAAATCTGAATGGCACAATTTAGGCCACAATGGCTAAGCTATGAGTATAGCTTAGGTTGACTATTTTACTAGATAAGCTACATGTGCCTACATTTCAAGAGTTCACTGATTAAAGTGTGAATTATTGTTGGGAATTCAAATTTTATGGCAAAATAGCCAAGGGATCTCAGTTGTTTTATATTTGTGTCTTAACCAAAATGTCGAGAAAATACTGTCATCATTCTGTATGATAACTGTGCTCTCACCATTCACAAAATATGTATAAATGTTCATTGGGTGTTTTTGTGTTTATTTCGAAATCACAATTTGCCAATAGATACCACTCGCCATAAGAAGAGCTATGAAGAAAATGGTCGAGAGTATTTCTTTGTTTCAAAAGAGACATTTGAAAGTATGGTCTACAGTCACAGGTATGTTATGTCCTACTCTTCTTTTTGAAGTTTTCAGTCTGCATATGAAGTTTCAACTCTTTGATGGTCTTTTTATTTCATTTAATGAAATGTAATAATGCGTTTGCACCAGTTTCTTTTTAATCAGTTCTATACACTGATTAGCTACAACATTAAAACCACTGACAGGTGAAGTTATTAATTATATTATTACAATGGCACCTGTCAAGGGGTGGGATATATTAGGCAGCAAGTGAACAGTCAGTTCTTGAAATTCATGTGTTGGAAGCAGGAAAAATGGACAAGCGAAACGATCTCAGTGACTTTGACAAGGGCCAAATAGTGTTGACTACATGACTAGGTTAGAGCATCTCCAAAATGGCAAGTTTTGTGGAGTGTTCTTGGTATGCAGTGGTAATAGGAGAACCTGTGTTAGGTTCACGAGCACCAAAGGTTTATTGATGCACATGGTGCCATGTCTGGTCCGATCACACGGAAGAACTACTGTAGCTCAAAATGCAGAAAATCTTAATTCTGCCCATGATAGAAAAGTATCAGAACACACAGTGCCTCACAGTTTGCTCACAGTGCCTCACAGTGTCCACCACCAAAAGTGCCTTTAATGGGGACGTGAACATCAGAGCTGGAAGTTGTCTTGTTTGATGAATCACATTTTCTTTTAGCTCAGATGGATGACCAGGTGTGTATGTGTCATTTACCACAGGATGCACTATGGGACAAAAAGTTCAAGGTGTTGCCTGGCCCCCAAAATCCACAGATCTTAATCTGATTGAGCATCTAAAGGAAGTGCTGAAACATGAAATCTGATCCATGGATGTCCCACCTCGTAACATACAGGACTTAAAGGATCTGCTGTTAATGTCTTGGTGCCAGATACCACAGGACACATTCTTGTAGAGTCAATGCCTTGACACATCAAAGCTATTTTGGCAGCACAAGGGTGATCTGCATGATATTAGGCAGGTGGCTTTTATGTTGTGACTGATCAGTGTATGTATATATATATATATATATATATATATATATATATATATATATACCAGAAGACCTAGGGTTCCCATCCTGACCCACATTTGTTCCTCCATAAAGGGACACTCTAAGCACCATAAACACTACAGTGAGCTGTCGTGGTTATGGTGCTAGGAGTCCCTGGGTGTCATCTGTCGGAATCTGTCAATTGCCTCGTCCTAACATACAAATATACAGTTCGTCTTTCCTCTAGTTTTACAGTCAGGACAAACCCTTTGGAACCAAAGGGATGATTTGAGGCCATAACTGTGTACAGCAAATCTTAATTTTATACTACTAGTACTTTTCATTTGGGCTTTCCCCCCCAAGCAGATCATGCGTTTATTTTTATGCTTCTAGAAAACTGTACATATGCTCTCCTCAATGGCTTTTCAGTTTGGTCTTTTAAAAGCTGTCTAATTGGCTTTCCAAGAAAATAATGAAACCGCTATTATTTAATATGTTTTTTCAGTTTCCTGGAGTATGGCGAATATAAAGGGAACATGTACGGGACCAGCATAGATGCAGTAAAATTAATTTTGGATGCAGGAAAAACTTGCATTATTGACTTGGAGCCACAGGTGAGATTACTGCTAGGACAAAAATTACCAAATTAAATAAACCAGTCAACAGAGCTTTAAACTATAGGGAAACAAAGACAAAACAAGAATCTACTTTTTCCACTTGGTCAGGGCAATGATGAAGTATCAAGGATGAGTTTGCATAGAAAGGCATGGTGCAGACGTCACTATACATTGAATGAGTTTAAAAGATATATATTCAAAATCCAAATTTCAAAACATAGGGGGAAAAAATAGCTTTAGAAAAATTCTCGAACTCTGCTCTTGCCCCAGTTTTGCCATTTGAAACTTATTTAAAACCTGAAATTTGATGTAATACAAATAGGAGCTGATTAAATATTTGGAATTAACATGTTGTATTGAAGTTTTGCATATTATGAAAAATTTAAATGAGAGCCAAGTTAGCCAGCAGATGATCGAAAAGCATAGCCATTCAAAGAAACGTCATAAAAATGGTAGCACAAACAAGAACTGATCTCGGTGTTTACAATTATGACTGTAAAGAGGTAATATGCTTCTCCATTAGCAGGTTGACAAGTCTACTAGCCTGGAGATGAGACTGTAACAATATAGGGGAGAGGGAGAACAGCTGATAAATAATTTCACCAGTACTATTAACATTGATGTCCGTCCAAAGCCTATAATTTAATACTGGTACTATATAATTACTATATAGATACCTATAATTTGGTACTGGTCAGCAGATAGAATGTCAAATATATAAATAAACAATATATACAAATATAAAGGTTCATATTATTTTATAAAAAATAGATGTGGTAATAACTGATTGGGGGTAGTTGTGAATGTACATATGTATTAAATACAAATTCAATACCACCTCCCAACCCCTACTTTTTATTAACTCTGCAAGTAGAAATATTACTGTTTTGCAAGAACGACTGTTTTTTCATTGCAGGTTTTAATACCTCCAGTGGCTGTCAGACAGTCACTAGAGGCACTTCCTCCGAAATAGCTGAGTAAAACTTGGCTATTTCTATCAGATGGCCTCTTAGAGAGCACATAGAGAGTTTTGCCACGCATGCGACCAAGACTTCCAATGCTTCCCATGGGAAAACTTTGGATTGGCTGAGATCAATAATGTTGATGATCTCAGCCAAGGAGGCAGGATGGCAGCAAGGAGACCAGTGCTATGAGGGAGTAAAGGTGAATAAAATACATATTTTACACCCAACAGAGGGTGACCAGGACCTAAATAGCTACCAGGACACTCTAGCAGTAGGAATACACTTTTGTATTTCTAACACTATAATGTCCCTTTAAGTGTGGACTCCGTTGCTATTCCCTTTAATACTCTCATTGAACCATTTTCTTGGTTTAGACTATTGTGAAATTATTCTTTGTTTTGGTCTGAACTGCTGAAACTGAAAGTGATCTTTTTCTATTTTTGGACTTATTATAGGGTATAACAGGCGTTCGGACGCATGAACTGAAACCATACATTGTATTTGTCAAACCGCCCAGCAGAAGCTGCATGAGACAAACTCGGAGAAATGCCAGGATCATCACAGACTATTTCGTAAACATGAAGTTTAAGGTGAACCAAATGATAGAAATAATATAGAATAATTTTATTTATAAATATAGAGAATGACACAATTTGAGTCAGGTAAGTGGGAGGTATAGCGATACCTGAAACAGCTACTGCCTGGGACAATTACCCCTCTCCCACTAATCTTGGGCAGTACTGGGATTCATCTTAGACTACACTATCACTAAACAATATCCCACACACTACTCTACACCATCAGTATACATTAACGCCATACACTACACTACATCTAAAAATTAGCCTCCAATGGCCTTCTCTGTAAGCCTGATAAAACGAAGAATTAGTTACATTTCATACCTCACCGTGCCAGTCTCTCTGTGGCTGCTGCTCTCTCTGATTACTGATGATCTTAGCCAGTCCAATGCTTCTCCACAGAGACACATTAAGTGCCTTCTGTGCCCTGCTGTGCCAATCAGTATCTTTATGTAGCCCATGAGGATTCCGAACGCCAAAGGTTGCAGGACCATAATTGGAAGCACCTCTTGTGGTTGTCCAAGTGACATATGTAAACACTGCCTTTTCACAAAAAAAGTATTTACGAATGAGAGAATTATGGGATAGGTCTTTACACCAAAACCTCTACATTAAAATGTAGTGATTATGGTGCCTAGCAAATTATGTTAATCTGTATGATACACTAACCCTGAATATTAACAAGAAAATGTTTACCCTTGGGTTTGATTCAGATTTACACATTTACAGCTAGTTCTCACAATCCTAGAACATGTTCTGAACCACTCCTAGACCTCTTCTATTGTTTTCAGTGGTATTGGTGCACATATCCCATTGGCTCCTGTCCATCAGGGATTTCTGGGAATATAGGTCAACAACCAACAATAGTTTAATAAATGTCGAGATGTGAATACTGTGGCGTGGGTTACACCTAACTACTCTCCTGCATGCTGATTGGCTGTTAGCCCCTCTCCTTCCACATTGACTCGCTACTGGTGCAGCCGTGTGGTTGACCATGCATCCTCTAGCAGCCTCACTATCTCATTTAGCTACATTAGAAGCTGCTATCCACCCCAAAGTCATACATGTAGCTGGTGTGCTCTGCTGAGATGTGCATGGCAGAAACTAAAACTAGGAGAGGTTAAACCAAACAATGATACAGACTGCATATGTCAAAAATGAAATAAAGCAAGACAGATAAACCATTTTAACAAGTTAGAATTCTTCAGTAAATTTACAATAAATCCGTTTTGGATGCAAGTGTTCTTAATTGTGTTCTGTTTGGCTTTCCATTTAATCTACAGGAGGAAGATTTCCAAGAAATTGAGGAATCGGCAAAGAAGATGGAAACCCAGTTTGGCCAGTTCTTTGACCAAGTTATAGTGAATGATAATCTAGAAGCTGCTTGTATACAATTAATGTCCATTGTACGGCGTGCACAAGATGAGCCCCAATGGATCCCAGCCTACTGGATTTGCTCAGATTCGCAATAACAATTATAATGAAGACTAACTATCAAATGAAGAACGCAAAATAAATAAAATAACAGTAGTACAGTATACAAATCTTAAAGAAGGAATGTGTCGTTAAATTTGAAAATGTAAAACAACCGTAAATTCTGTTTCACATAATTCTATTTTAACTTGTAGTACATTTGTTGCAATGTTTATTCCAATGATTTAGTAATAAAGCAGTTTATAATTGGTAGAATGAGGGAATAGTCAGCCAAATTCAAATGGGACTTAGCTATAAACTATTTATTTTGGAATATTAAGAATTAAGAGGTTCCTTGTTGCTATAACTACTGCAAGAACTTTACGAAGTGTGTAAAATTAGAGTGAATGTTTAATCAATGCCACAATATCTCTGATTATAAAATGAGGCTGAATAATGCAATCCCACAATTCCTTGCATGAGGCACTGACATTTTGATGCTTCCTGTTTAAGACCATGCCAAATTAAGACGAGCAGAACATGTTTTGCTCTTTAAAACTATATGATTGTGTAGATACAACAAAAAGTTTCAATAAAATGACAGTTGGTGGTTAAAAATCAATGCTTTTTCATTCAAATGAAAGAACACATATTCTTGCTTTAAAGGACATTTATAAAAAAAAAAAAAAATGTACATTTGGTTTAAAAAAATTAAGGTTATTTCATTTTATAGTGCTCCAGTGCTGAGAGCTAGAGACCCCTGCTAGGAGCTTCTGTTAGCTCTCCTGAGCTATGCCCTACAGTGTAGTACAGGGCTTGACAAATTTGCTTTCAATGTAGGAGTCAGCTAACAAACTTAGGAGCCAGTTTTTTTCAATGACAAAAATACAATTCTTAAAGGAACACTATATTCACAAGAACCACGACAGCTTAATGTAGTGGTTCTTGTGTCTATAGCCTGCCCCTGTAGGATTTTCAATGTAAACTCTGCCTTTTCAGAGAATAGGCAGTGTTTACATTGCTGCCTACTAACACGTCTTGTGGCAGTCCCTCCAACAGCCACTAAAGTGTCTCCTATCTACCTACATTCAGCGTCTCCATTTGGCGTCTACATGGAGGCGGCGCTGAGTGTGCCCCATAGGGATGCATTGATTTAATGCATATCTATGAGGAGATTCTAATTGATAATCTCCGCTATGAGAGGCGGGCCAGCTGCGTTGAGACCTGCACAGCGTTGGAAAAAAAGGCAAGTAAAAACACCATTCCCATGCGATCGTAAAAGGGCTGGTTACCTAAACATACACATTCACTAACAGACCCCCAGACTGACAGACACACACATACACAGACAGACACATTCACTGGCGTACACACATTCTCTCACACACTCACAAAGTATTATTTATTATTATTTGATACACTAAAACAGATACACAAGCATGCACAAAGATTCATATACAGACATGCACACACATGATAGATATACACACACCGTAACAGATACGCACACAGAAAAAAAATGAATGCATATTTTAGCCATCCTCCTAGATTTTGGGCACAGGAGTGTGGCTTCCCTGGGGTCCAGTGGGACTTGGCAGCAGCAGATTACATTAGACTAGTGGGGCTGACTGCGGCTAATGGGAATGGTCTGTCCAGACTCCCCCTCCTCCTCCAGTCTCTGTATCCCTGTGCAGCTCACTGTGTGCCGGGAGGAAGTGAAGGGGACTGTAATTACTTCCTCCCGCAGCTGAGGCCATGCAAGGGAATGGGCGGGTGGCCAGGTCTGTGGAATAAGGACTAGCAGAAACGACTTTACATGATGTTCTGCCAGTTTGCTAGTCCCCTGTGTGACCTCAGTGCCCCGATGAAGTAATTACAGTTCCCTTAATTCCTCCTGGTACATCGGCGCACAGAGAACTACACAGAGATTGAGACAGGAGGGGGATGAGCAACTGGGCTGATCAATCCCGGGGCAAAATTCTTAGTCGCAATGGCGCCTGGAATTTGTCGCGCCCTGGTGTAGGGTCAGCTCATTGGTCGACAGGATCAAATAATATTGTGACATAGATCTGAAGAGCCGAGAGCTGGTTTAATGAGAAAGAAGCCCTTTAAGCACATGGCATATGTTCATCGACTAAAAGCGATCAACTGAGCTCCCAGCCCATGTTCTGGCACTGCACGGCCGGGCTTAGCTCAGGAAAGGTAACTGAGGATCCTCGCTGGAACTTCTGACTCTTAAAGCAGAACATCAGAGGCATGCAGAGGCACCTAGTGGACCCCTGTTAAAATGTCAAACCATTTGCAAACAGTTTGACTACTTACATTGAGGGGAGACTTGTAGTGCTTGGAGTGTTCCTATACGTTTTAGAACTACCTCTGGATCTGGTCATGCCTGCAGTAAATATTTTAACTGTTTACATTGAATATACCCTTAACATTAGCAATTATTACGTACACAGGCTATTTATATTTTTCTGTTTTATTGAGACTGGTCAATTCTTTGCTCTTTTAATAATTGTGAACATTCTAAATGAAAAACGTTTAACTCTTCCAAGGCATAAAAACCTTTCCCTGCTTCCGTTTCTCCCTTACTCCCCTTTTATTCCGGTTACACTAGAGCTTAGGCTCTCACCGACCGCAGAGGCCGACAACACCTACCTAACGCCCTCGCAGACCGGTAGAGACTTACATATAGCGCACTCTCACAGATCCAGCGGAGAGAGCCCACAGCCATAGCGGCTCCCAACCCCCCGCCTCTGAATCATATGCAGCGGTGTAACACACAAGGCCATTAGCCTGACAACCTCTAAACCCTTACAGTATTAAAAGAACGGACCTTGGACTATGGCCTCCCCGCTAGCCCACACGTCAGCCCACACCACATGATGACCACGGAATAGAACGGCACCAATGAGATAGTCTCAAGAGACACATCAGACCTTAACTGGCTCCACGGCCTTCGCTCTGGAGCATCCCTCCACTTACTCAGGGGAACATGCCCGCAGGCGGAGTACACTCACAGCGAGAATAGCTCCCTCACCGACATACACCGCATGAGCCGCGGACCACACTTAGACCAGAGCACATATACCAGACATTAGCAATTTCTCTTACACATAAAACCCCCAACTCACCAGGTTACCGGCTGTATTATCCCTAGTTGGAAGGACTAATGCCAGAATATGCTTGTTTATATTACAATGTTTGTACCAAAATTATATGACCTTCTCGGACTCACGAGTGAGGGAAATAAATAAAGAATTAAAAAAAAAAAAAACTTTCCCTGCATTGTCTGTTTTGGCAATATGATAGTAAATGGGTTATGTTGAGGTTTAGCAAAAAAAAATATTTTCTTCACATTGTTCTCCATAATCTGGCCTTCAATAAACTCTCTGAGGATAGGATTCTAGAATCCAGTCATTTCTGAGTATTTATCAAAGCTGTATAATTCTGGATTGGTTAATGTAAATTCTATACATCGCTATGCACAGAATTGCATTCATTGGATGAGGGTGGTCAGCTGATGCTATCAGTCAATGAATGGAGACAGCCTCGGCATTGGCCTTCAGCAGTTCTGCAGAAGCTGGATGTGTATCATCAGAAGAGGAAGGACCCACAGCATTTGCTGGAGATCCAGGTAAAGGACAAACTGTTGCACATGGCTTGTCCTAATACCAGGAAATGGAGCCAGGGTACTCCTCACATCATAACCACTACAGCATCAATATCATATTTATGGAATAAGGTCAGATCATAGAGAATGACAAAATTACTGGGTTATTCACTAACGTGAGAATTCAAAGCAAATTCAAAGTGATTTTTAAATTTAAGGTCAAAATAATTCAACTGGAAAAAATTCTCTAAGCCAGCCATGCTTTCAGATCAACTACTTTGGCCTTAAAATTGGAATTCACTTTGGAATTCTCACTTTTGGAAATAACCCTACAAGAGTCTCCTCTGGAGGAATCACTTCCTGATCTGGGCTCAACTTACTGCTGATGCTGCCCATCTGTGGACCTGCAGTAGGTGGGACACAAGAACATTTAAGAAGAACATCTTTTTTGCATATTTTTAATGCATTTTCTATATAATATTGAAGAGGCACAGAAAAATCACCAAGCAGTCACCACTATCCACCAATTAAATGCTCCTCACTGAGAAGTACTGGGTACCTACTGCACATGTGCAGCTAAGCTAAAATGTTTCTCAGAGTTATTTGCCATAGTGAGAATTTAAGGCCAAGGCAGCTGAATTGGAAGTATAGCTTAGTTGGAGATTTTTTTCAGTTTGGCTACTTTGGCCTTATATTTGAATTTCACTTTGAACTACGCACAATTCATACTTTATTAAATGACCCTGTCAGAGAAGCACTGAACCCAATGCTTTTCTATGAGAAGCAGTAACATTGTTTTGCATCATTAAAGACCTTTCAATTTGTGTTCTAAACAGCGAATAATTTATGTGAATGGAAAATTAAACAGAAAAGTAGCTCAGAAAAGATGTACTTGAACATTTTTCAACTCTGCTGTAGTCATAGCTTAGCTATTTAAAGAGTTACTCTAAAATATAACCACTACAGTTCGTTACCCCTTTTGGCATCACATGGCTCTGTGTCAAACTTTCAAAGTGGTTTGACAGAAAGCAAGGGTCCACTGGTGCCAGCAGCACGGCCCCTCACTAGCATAATACTTTTGTGGAAGTAGAGTCATGAGCACCTGGGGGCACCCTCAGTTATAATGCTTTAAAATGGTTTGACAAAGAAAGAGACGGCACCACGTCAATGCTGGCACCAGGGGCAAACTGGGTTGAGGCCTGGGTGACAACTGCCTACCATGAAGACATTATAGAGATAAAATGAGGCCAGGACATGTAGAGGGGTGCCGCTGATTAAAGCAGTCAGCTGATGCTCTAAGCCAATCAGTAGAGTCCCAGTCACAAAAACAAGTATGTACATCTTTTATGAATGGGGAGCTACTTGTTGTCTTAGAGCAGTGGTTCCCAACCCAGTCCTCAAGTACCCCCTCACAGTCCATGATTTAGGAATTACCTAAACTGTGTTTAAGGTGTTTTTAGAAGAAGAAAAAAAAACACTTAAGACACAACAAGGTAATCCCTAAATCCTGGACTGGTAGGTTGTACTTGAGGACTGGGTTGGGAACCCCTGTCTTAGACCGTCACCTGAACACTCTAAGCTTAACAGCAGCACCCCTACCTGAGCCTTCTGTTGTCTAGGATTTCAGATAACAGGACAGGCAGCAGAGGTGTAAAGGTGTATTTTAGCGTATTTTATTATTTGCTGTTTCGTTCAGGTGTGATTTAAGCAAAACTTTAACCAAAACTAGGTGCCCTGTACAAAAACAAATCCTGCCTAAGCCCTACAGTAAGGAAACAGATAATGCAACAAATGCTAATGTCATTTATTATGGGGATGTAGTATATGCACCCGCACCGAAAACCCACCTTAATAAACTTAATACGTTATATAATTCGTTCTGCTGCTTTGTACTAGAATGTAATTACTTTACCTACCACTGTGACACGTTAAAAGAGCTAAACTGGCTGTCGCTGGAATCCCAACGCACTCTTCATCTTTTTCAGCCTTGTGCATAAGAGCTTTTCTGGGACGCTCCCACGCTACCCGAGTAGAATGCTCTTCCCAATTGTTCCCACCTCCTATAGCCTCCGATCCAGTACTAGCACGATATTTAGCATACCGCAATACAAAAATAAAGTGGCTCGATCCTCATTTTCCTACACAGCACCGCAATTATGGAATAACCTCAGGGACACAGTCAAATCTTCATTCAATCTAAAATCTTTTGAGAGATCTATGGCAATATACCTCAATACAGAATGAACCTGTCATGTATTACATTTATATATATATATATATTGTTTGTATAGTGTATTTTTATTAATATTGTATCCTATTGTAACAATGCAATGTTTTGTGGACCCAGGACATACTTGAAAACTAGAGAAACCTCAATGTACCCACCCTGGTAAAAAAATTTTTTATAAATAAATAAATAAACAAATGTATTTGTCTTACCTAAAATGTGGGGGTAAAGGTGTATTTTAGTGTATTTTATTATTTGAAGTTAGTTATTTTGCTTATTGTGCCACTTAATCACTCCTGAATGAAACGGCAAATAATAAAATATGCAAAAATACACCTTTACCAGCACAGACTTTTGTGTTACACTGTTTGTGAATGGTTTAACCACTAAAGATGAGCCAGCGCCAAGGCCCTTCTGTCATCATAACAACATAATTTCCATGAAGTTGTTTTGGTGCCCAGAGTGTTCCTTTAACCCCTTAACGCCGTTACGGCGTTCTATGCCGTCGCGGCTTTAAAGGGCTTTAAAGCCGTTGCGGCGGCATAGAACGCCGTAACGGCTTGCAGCCCCAGGAGCAGAGGTGTACTCACCTCCGCCGCGATCCTCTTCTGGGGGGCTGCCTGAGAGCCCAGGCAGCCCCCCTCCGGCAAATGATGCCCCCGGGGGCCATGTGATCGCTCTCAAAGAGCGATCACATGGCCCCCTATAGCTGGCTATGGATCTGCCAGCAGGGGGACTGTCTAAAATATTAGACAGTCCCCCTGCTGGTAGGAAAGTATAAAACAAAATTAAATACACATGTTAAAATAAAATAAAAGTATTTATATATATATAATATATGTATATATATTATATATATAATATATATACATATTACATATATGTAACGTCATACATAATGTATTTTAATATTAATATTAGTATATATATTAGTATTAAAATACACTTAGAATGACGTTACATATATATAATATGTATATATATTATATATATAATAGATATATACATATATATTATATATATATATACGTATAATTACAATAATAAATAAATAAAATAATTAAATAAATAAAATATTGAAACAAAATTTAAAATAAATTATATATTCATATGTAATTTCATTCTAACTATATTTTGTTATTAATATATATATATTGGAAACAGAATACACTTAGAATGACATTCTATATATATCTATCTATATATAAAATACAAATAACCGCAAATATATATATAGAGATAAATACATATAATTACATAAAAGATTACATTAGTATACACGTAGAATTTATATACCTGTAAATGCATATATATTAAAATTCGACGTGTATATTTAAGTAATTTTTTAACATAATTATGTCATTTGATTAATTAAAATTTGATTGACATGCCTGACAACACAGGGAGAAAGTGCAGAGAATTATATTCGCAAGCACTATATTTGACCCTGTAACTCTCCAAGACATCATAAAACCTGTACATGGGGGGTACTGTTTTACTCGGGAGACTTCGCTGAACTCAAATATTAGTGTTTAAAACTGGTAAATTGTATTACAACGATGATATTTTAAGTAAAAGTGACGTTTTTTGCATTTTTTACAAACAAACAGCACTTTTATGGACTATATTATTGTTGTAATATGTTTTACTGTTTTAAAACACTAATATTTGTGTTTAGTGAAATCTCCCGAGAATAACAGTACCCCCCATGTACAGGTTTTATGGTGTTTTGGAAAGTTAGAGAGTCACATATAAGGCTTGCATTTCATTTTTTTGACATTGAAATTTGCCAGATTAGTTATGTTGCCTTTGATACCGTATGGTAGCCCAGGAATAAGAATTACCCCCATGATGGCATACCATTTGCAAAAGTAGACAACCCAAGGTATTGCAAATGGGGTATGTCCAGTCATTTTTAGTAGCCACTTAGTCACAAACACTGGGCAAATATTAGTTTTTTGCTTTTTTCACACAAAAACAAATATGAACGCTAACTTTGGCCAGTGTTTGTGACTAAGTGGCTACTAAAAAAGACTAAACATACCCCACGTTCAATACCTTGGGTTGTCTACATTTTCAAATGGTATGCCATTATGGGGGTAATTCTCATTCCGGGGCTACCACACCGTCTCAAAGGTAACATTACTAATCTGGCAAATTTCAATTTGAAAATGGAATGTTCTATATTTGACCCTGTAACTTTCCAAAACACCATAAAACCTGTTAATAGGGGGTACTGTTGTACTCGTGAGACATCGCTGATTACAAATATGTGCATTTTGTTGCAGTAAAACCTAACAGTATTATGACATTTACAGCTAAAATGTGAGGCGGAACTACAAAAAAAAAAATTCTCACAGTTTTTTTTAATTTTATTTATAATAAATTGTTTCATATATAAATATTTTATATGAAATGAAAGCCCTGTTTCTCCTGAACAAAACGATATATAATAAGTGTGGGTGCGTTTAAAATGAAAGAGGTGAATTACGGTTGAACAGACATATAGCGCAAATTCCAGTTTTTGTTTACGTTTTGTTTTGATCAGAACGTGTACTATTGACTCCGTCCTGAAGGGGTTAAGCCTGAATTTCGCCACTCTTATTTCAATTCCCCACAAGTCATATTTGTATAGGTGCTACTTTTTTTTTTTAATTCAGTTTTTTTCCCATTCAGTTACAATGCATTGGGATTTACTACTACAGAATACATTGCTGGGTGTATTCCTTTGTAAATAAAGCACTTTTCTCACGCTGGTCCCAGACTGCTCGAGTCGTTTAAATCTCCCTCCCCCGGAGCACTTGCATGTCACTTACAGGGCTGGGCCTAACCCAGGAAGTACACGCCGTGCCCTTGTTCCCATGGCGACCGTTTAAATGCCCTCCCTTGGAGACCGTCTGCTGTGATTATCTGCCAGTGCTTCCATTCTGGGAGTGAGGGATTCGGGTCATAGGAAGTGTGGACCTCCCAATCATGGAGAGCATCCGGGTGAGCCTGCAAACTGTACACAATACTAGCATTTTATTCTAATATTGCCCGTGTTATTAGAGATTCCCTATAGCTTCTAGAAACAATTAATGTGATTCTGGTCCAGATGATACCAAGTGGAGTTTTTGGTTTCAGAGGTCAGCGAGGATCACAACAAAAATCTGCAAAAAAATAAATAAAAAAATATATTTACATTTAAATCAGGAGCACAGTGATTTCAGTGCTGTGTGCTATGTTAACTCTTATCAGGACCTGGGTTAGCCGTGAAGGAGTTAACATGATATCTGGTCATAGTGTAATATTGCTTGGAAACAACAACAATCAGAGCTTCTCTGTGTTTACTGAACGCTCTGGCATTTCTATATCCCAAATCATGACGTGCTTATGCCACTTTTTGATGGAGAGAACTGTATTCATTCTATTTGAAGAATTCTAGAATTTAGAATGTTGAGTGATCCATGGTTTGGGAAACTATGCAACTTGTAGTCGAAAACTGAATTGTAAATTTCAGGGGGAAAGTGTTGATTTGAAAAAGTTGTCCAATTTAGCAGTAGTGACAGTTTTTTTGCATATTGAATGCCATTTGATATTTGTGGTTTTTCACCACAGCTCGCTATTTAGTGAATAATCCATTATTGAGGGTAACACAAAATCCCCCTTGAATGCACACATCTGGAGGACCAGGGATATATTGATGGGTTTTAGCTGCCCAAGCCAAGTTTGTGCAACCTCCCCACTTTTATCACACGATAGTCCCTAATAGAGGGATACACTTGGCAAGTCTCACTCGTGTCTAACTTTCTACACTCAGTCTGTATAGACCACTACTTATACTGCTAAGTGATTCTACTGCTAAGCATACCCGTTTGACTATTAACCCTTCAATTACCAGACAGCAAGCCTATCAAATATATCAGTTGGATTATACTGATATGCTCTATCTATCTATCTATCTATCTATCTATCTATCTATCTATCTATCTATCTATCTATCTATCTATCTATCTATCTATCTATCTATCTATCTATCTATCTATCTATCTATCTATCTATCTATCTATCCCCTTAAAATATTATCCACACAGCTATCCACTGGAACTTTTAATATAAATGTTTTTTTTATTCCTTTGGAAACCCCTAAAACCGAGAGATGACTAATCCTTTCACATTTTGGTTTTTAACATTATTCTTTTAGCAAGATTTTGGAGACCAATAAATGTCCCGACTTAAACTGATCTCATTGCCCAGGTTACTCTGACAGGGGAGATGGTGTCTCAGAACTGTACCTTTTGGGACAGCGAGGAAGTCCTGGGATCTCTGAAGGACATTTAAAGAGATTCTCACACACATACAAGTAGCTAAGACATTTATTCATTTAAATGAGAAGTTGGAGATCTCTTGCAGAATACGTTTGACACTTGAATGGTCGTAGATAATATTTTCTGTGACATAGAATTGCAGCACTTTGTGTAAGAGAGCGGAACAAGTGTGCTAATTTCCCTGTTGCCCCTTCCCTACCCTTCTCACATTTGTTTTAATTGTTGATAACAGTTCTCTAAGTCTAAGTGTTTGAAAACACTATGATTGTATATTATATGATGTAAAATGCATATTTCACTTTGTATGCTAAAACTTTAGAGGAGCAGTTTTGGCACAATAACAACATAATCCAAATGAAGTTGTTATGGTGCCAGCAAGTCCCTGGCTTACCTTTTATGCGTTAAACTGTTCATGAACGGTATAAGGTATAACCCCTAATTATGTGCTCCAACACCTTTCCTTTTTGCCCCCTGTCCTTCCACTTTCAGAATCTCTACGTAACGGAAGGCTCTGAGACCAGTGCTACTGTTTGGCTTAGAGCAGTCAGCTGATGTTTTAAGGCAATCAGTAGCTCCCCAATCATAAAACAGCTTGAAAAAGGTACCTTTTACAGAGTGCATTAGCAGGTGGCCGAGGTACCACTCAACTGTGCAAAGGTTAACAGGTGCCTGTCTCACAAGCAGCCAACTGATAGTATAATAGTTCAAAATGAATAAATATATGTATATAGTGCCTGGACGTGCACCCTCTTCCAGTTCTAGTCAGCCTAATATCCGATACCTAAAATGGGAAGTGCCAGCCTGGTTAGTAGGCTCTCCAGGCTAACTGACAGCCATGCTGACTAGCCCCCTTTAGGATGGTCTATACGTAGAGTGCTTCTGAAAAATGTTTTATCCCAGCGCAAATGCATTTAATGACCTGTTCCGGCAGTGCTTCTGGAGGACTTTTTCTTTGGTGTCTCTGGAAACAGACGACCACCCGAGAACTTCCATAATTTATTATTAGTAGTAATATTATTTATAAACCGTCAACATATTCCGCAGCACTTTACAATTTCAAATGTAAGGCCAAAATAGACACCTGGAAAAAGCCTCCAAGTCGGCTATGCTTCAGTTTCAGCTGCTGTGGCTTTAAATTTGAAATTCAATTTCAATTCCTGAAAATTCTCCCCTTAGTAAATAACCGTGACATCGGCATTAAAGTTGGTACACCGATGGCAAAGCTATCAATCAGTTTCTCATTGACAGGGGGACGTAAACACTTTCTCAAGCGAGTAAAACCCCTTGTCTTTTCCCAATTTATTTTTATTATTGGTGTAGTCTGTTTACTGGCCTCTAAATGTATCACATTAACACCTACTACCATATATACAACTTGCTAAAAGCTATGTGAACGCCAGGATTGGCAGACATCTTAGCCAGTCCCTACAGATAGAACATTTCTTTTCTAAATACATTCTATTTGTAATGCTTAGATGGTACATTAACCTCGACTTGCCCCCTTAATATGTTCTCATGGCTATTTTGTGATATTTTGTTGGTGAATATGTCTGGCACAGTAAGAGTTACACAACCATTGTTGTGCTTGGGATTTAGTCACACGCTGTTGTATAAATGCTCTGACCTATGCACAAAGGACAGAAGGTCCTAACCCTTGTAATCCGAGAGTTTATCTGAAGGGATATTTCTGTGGGAGATTTAAGAGGATCTGTTTTAGCAGCCTTGTGTAAAGGAACTGTCCTTCATCCTACATGGATACTGACTTTTGATGAAGAGAAAGAAGCGAATGGTAAGTTTTTCAGTAATAGAACCCTCAATATTTACAATAGATACATTATTGATTATCTTTCAGACAGTGAGTAATGAAACAGGTTTTTAAACCTAACATTGAATAGAGCAGGTGTGGCCAAGCAGTGGCCCCTAAACAGTTGTAGAATGACTACTCCCATGATCCTTTGCCAGCCTTGAGGAGTTGTCGTCCTGCAACAGTTTGCGGGCTACCATTGTCCACCTCTAGTGAAAAGAGAAGTGTAATATATCATAGTGTGTTTACACTTGTCTCTTGCATTTATTATCTGTATTTTGCAAAGGGACAGAAAGAGCATGTCAGTGTTGTATTTACTGTTACTAGGGCCTGGGAGAAATGTCATATATTATGTCAGGAATCTCCAATAACTGCTACATTGACTTTTATTATGTTGGGGGTACCTCAGAAATACATATTTAGGGGGACATTCTTACAGCATTCATCACTAAACTCCAAAATGTGGCAAATTGTGATCTGAATGCACAATGTAGGATGAATTAGCCAAGCTGTGACTATAGTTGTTGAGTTGATATTGAATTATTTATTTATTTTTTAATGACTTGTGTTTTTTTTTTTTTTTTTTTTTTTACAGACCAATTATTTGTGCCTAAATTTTGCATTCCGGTTTTAATTTGCTACATTTTGCAATTAACAGTGTTCTTCTCTGAAGTGAAAATGTTGGGAATTCAATGTGAATTTCAAATGTTAGACCAAAATAGCCAAACTGGAAATTTAAAATTCTAATTCACTTTTTGAGTTCCCAAAAAAATCACGGTTTAGTAAATAACACGGTTAGTGAATAATTCTGATGTAGTATTGAGGAGGAAGTTCCCGATACACAAGTGATCATAATATGGATGGAATTATACGTTGCTGCAATCAATGGAACTAAATCAATCTGACTGGGGGGTTGTTATCTCTAATACTGCATACTCTTTGAGGATGAATAGTCTATCTCTGTCCATATTTACACAATCTTAAATGCATAGTATGGTCTGCTGTGCCAGAATGATGGTGTATATGTTAAAATAACATTTTTTTTTCTTTTTTATTGTCTTTTTGTAATAATCTTTCCATGATATTCCCCTGTGCATAGCATCTCTATTTACATGTGAGGAAAGACAATAACTTGATAATTTTTCCGTTAAGTTTATTAATATTAATTAAGTTATTTGTATGCACATCATACAATGTTAATTAAAGAATAAGTGATTAGCCTAATCTTTCTACCGAGCCTGTTGATCTTTCGTGGAGTGTTTAATCTGCACTTTGAGTCATGACAAATGCTGTTAAACAGATTAAGAGGGTTCTTCCAATCAATAATGAATTGAAAAACTAATTTGCATAGTTTAGACCAAAATTGCCAGTTTGGATACTTTTTCAGCTAGAATTTTCTTTGTAGGTAATGAATATTTATTCTAGATATTTAATCCTTTTTTTTTGTTTGTTTCTTTTTTTTTCCTTCTTCACTCTCGCAGTCAGCACCACGTGTGCTTCCTCCCATGCCAAGGTATGTCTCTGTTGGCTGTACCAAATATCATTGAATTTTATGTCTGGGAAGCTGTGAGCATCAGTGTCTGCAGGGCCAGATTAAGACCCCATTGGGCCTGGGGCTGACCATTACCATTGGCCTAATTACAGAATTTTATCGACCAAAAGTATGTAAATTTTTGACAGTTGCATGAGAGGAGTCATGGGGGGTAGGGGATAAAAACCTGCTAACAGTTTAATTGTTATTCTTTCTTGAAGAAGTGAGTGTTCAATGATTTTTTGAATAAATGGAGACTGGGTGTAAGTCTTACGGAGAAGGGAAGGGAGTTCCACAGAATAGGTGCAGCCCTGGAAAAGTCTTGGAGGTGAGCGTTACAGGTGGGAGTATGGACAGAGGATATATGTAGGTCTTTGGCAGAGCGTAGGAGCCTTGAAGGGACATAATTTTGTATTAGGGAGGATAGGCAGGTTGGAGCAGCATTATGTAAGGACTTGTAAGCAAGCACCAGAATTTTAAAGCATTATGTAGAGATTTTAAAGCAAGAACCAGAATTTTAAATTGATCCCTATATCTAACTGGGAGCCAATGCAGGGACTGACAGAGCTGGGAGGCATGGGAGGTGCGAGCGGACAGGAAAATGAGTCAGAGAAAAGAAACACGCGCTGGGAGAGGTAGGAGGAGCACCAACAGAGAGCAGTATCCTGTAGAACAAAATTACAGAGGATGCGAAGAAGCTGTTGATGATCAACAGTGTCAAAGGCAGCAGAAAGATCAAGGAGAATTAGGATAGAGTAATGGCCGTGAGATTTAGCAGCAATTAAATAGTTGGATACTTTGGTCACAGCTGTTTCGACAGAATGACCAGCGCGGAATCCATACTGAAGGGGGTCAAGCAGAGAGTTGGTTTAGAGAAAGTCAGTCTGGTGTACACAACTCTCTCGAGGATCTTGGAGGCAAATGGCAGTAGTGAGATAGGGCGGTAGTTGGATGGGGAGTTGGGGTCAAGGCTGGGCTTTTTCGGAATTTGGGTTACAGTTGCATGTTTGAAGGGTGAGGGAAATGTGCCAGAGGAAAGGGAGCGATTGAAAATTTTAGTGAGAGGGAGACATAGTGCGGATGAGATATGAAGAAATAGGATCGAGGGAACAGGTGGTAGGGCGGGAGGACCGGAGCAGAGCAGATCTCTCAACTAAATCCGTAGCTCCAACATCGGTCTTCTGTGAAGTGGGATGTTGGTGGGCGAGTTAAAAGGATGTGGGTTTGTGACGTGAATCGCGTCACTGGCACTGCCCAGAGATACTGGCCTGCCCAGAAAGGGTGCAAGAGTGACTGAAGAATTGGAAGTTCATCCTGGTGTGAATGCATGCCAGTCTGCTTGCCAATCACGCTGGCTGGCCAACTAAGGACTGACCATGCAGACAGTTGTTTCAGTGCCCAAAGCTTTGTGTAAAGGCATCTAATGAAGCACTCACTAAACGCTTTCTGGGGACAGTTCCATGGTATCTCCCAGCACTCACTTGTTCAGTCCTCCCCATCCCTTCGTACAAGCAGGCAGAAACTCCCTGTCTGCAGTCTGGGACAGTGAAAAAGGTGAATCTACTACATAAAGGGGACATGCTCTGGGGGTAGACCGGCAGTTGCGCAGTGTGCAAAGTTTGCTGTAAATTAACTAATTTATAGTCAGCTCACACAAGTTTTGTCCCCCTGCATTGCTCCTAAGTCCCAATAATTAAGTCCCTCTGCACAAATCAAGAGTAGTAAAAAAATTAAATTAAAATGAAATTGTTTTTATTTGTAATTAGTGGGCCTTTTCTATGGACATGGGCCTGTAGCTCCAGCTCCAGTGGCCCCTATATTAATCCGGCCCTGAGTCTCTCCCATTGCTGCTGTTAACTTCACTGTGATATATATATATATACATACATATCCAGCATTTGACTGGCTAAGCATGTTGAAAGTTACAGTTTACTGTAGGTAGCCTGCTTAATGTTTTCTTCTTCCTTTTTTTTTTTATATATATTTTTTATTTTTTTATATAGGTTAATCAATAAATTTGTTTAGAGGTAACACGAACATGTGGAAATAATATATTTTCTACAAAATGGTCCTTTATTTCTGGAGCACACATTCATTTAAAACGAAACTGTTACAAATGTGCAAAAAAATGCCACTTAACGTTAACAATACTATACATGCTGCTAGCAAATGTGTATATGGAATTTTACTTTTTTGTTGAATATTTTGGCGGTGTTTGCTACAACCATTTTGCTAGTGATGGCTATTACCATCTCTGTGAGCTGCACAATGTCTCAGTAGTATCTATCAGAACTCCTCTGAATTCACAATTTTCACATTGCTTTATCATCTTTTTTCCCCCCATGTTTGCATTGTACCCCTTCTGTGATTAAAGTACACCTCAGGGTAAGTATATAGTGTATGAAACTACATTATTTAAATGGATGTTGTGGTTATGGAAGCTTGTCTCACCCCTCCCTTTCCCCCCACATGTTGTGGCATTTTCATTTATTGTAACTATAATTTACTTTAAAGATGAAATTCCTCTTGGTCGGCCAAAGAAGAAAAAACCTAAAGCAAGCAACACATCAGGTAAATGTCTCTCGTTTTATTTTAAATTTGCAGATAAATGTTTCTAATTATGTATTAAAAACATGTCACTGTGCATTATGAGCAAACCCTGTTACAAGTATAGCATGGTTTAACCCAGGTCTCGTGCTAAATTAGGACATTCAAGTACAGGGCTGCCTGAAGGTGATGGGACCACAAAAAAATCAAATATTAAACCGTTGTTGCCAGGGGGCTAACTGTTTGAGTAGAATCAAACAGAGTAGACTTCTTCTCCGGTAGCAGCATGTGGGCTGAGAGAGAGAGAGAGAGAGAGAGCGAGCGCGCCATCTTTTCCCAAGAAGAAGAATGATGTTTTGATCAATGTAAAAATAAAAAGAACACCCAAGGCATCATAACCACTACATCATGCATAGTAATGATGTTCGTGGTAGGGGAAAATAATATCAGTGAGTCATTCTGGCGATATTTGTAAACCCAGAACCTAATGGTCAAGTGGTATTTCCAGAATGCCTTGATGGCATTTTTTATGTGTCGGAATATTGGCTATAGTTGAACCACGGAGATGACTTATGTGGGTACCCTATTAAGTTGGTGGGAACAACGTGGAACATTTTAATTTTAAGCAGGTGCGGTGCTTATGGAAGCCATTGCCTTAATTTGAGAGTAAAGTGTGTGCATTTCTTAATAGAATTGGTGGTCTAATTCGTCTACAAATAGATGATCTGTAAAAATAAACTAAATCTGCAAATCAAATAGCGACCAGAAAATCATCACTATTCTAGGTAGTCAGATCAACTGCCTAAATTAAATTAAACTGCATATTGGCTGTCATTAATGGAGTAACCTTCAGAACAGACTGTACGAAAGAAATCTGAACATATTGAACTTGAATCACACACATGAGGCTCCTGTGGGGTCTATTAATAGAGCAGTATATCAGAAATTATAAATTAAACAAACTATGCAATAAAGAAGGTATAAACATCAGATGACTCTTTACAGGAAGTGTTTAGGAAGGCTGTGTAAGTCATGTGCGGGGAGGTGTGACTAGGGCTGCACAAACAAAATGATTTAACTCCTAAATGGCAGAGCATTGAGCAGTGACACTGCAGGGGCATAATATATAAAAACAAAACTGCTCAACTAAGCTAAAGTTGTTTTGATGACTAAAGTGTCCCATTTATTGTACACTAACTGTAACAATGCAATGATTTGTGGACCCAGGACATACTTGAAAACGAGAGAAATCTCAATGTATCTTTCCTGGTAAAATATTTTATAAATAAATAATTATTAATAAGGAGAAACCATAAATGGATATATTCATATAAACATTGGTGTCCTATTGTAATTTTTGCCTTCGAAAATATTCACAAGTAAATGTTGTGTCTCTGATTTATGCATTTTGTGCAGAGGATATCTTGCAAGGAACAGCATTTAGGGCTTCTGAGAGCACAGAACCTCTAACGCCAGAAAAACGAAAGAGGAAAAAAAAGAAGTTGCCCCAAGGTGAGTTAGTACCAAACAGAAAAATAACACAAAGTAATAGGTAGCATTTTTGTTATTTTTTATTATTATTATTTATTTTCCAAATAGGTACTGTCATGTCCAGTGGCCATGATTCATTATCCATTTTAAAAATGTTGTTTTATTCATTGTCAAAATATGGTTAACTAATGTGATGGTTGTAGTGGATGCATGGCATGGTTACCATGCTTACAGCATGGTGAGGGTTAATTTGGTTACCTAGCTGGTAAGCCATGGGTTAAATCTTCTTAGTGCCTGTTAAACACCCTGCAGTGGTACACCAGGTAAAGGTACTGCAGATGTTTTGGACTACACCTCCTATGATGCTTTGCGAGCATTATGGGGGATGTAGTCCACAACATCTTGAGTGCCAAAGGTTGCCTATGCCTGCTCTAGATCCTTAAAGCACTTTAGCTTGCTGAAATGCTTTTATGTGTGAGGAGTGTGTCCTTTTTTTGTAAAATGAGGGGAAGGGGGATTTCAATAGAAATTAGTACTTTTCTAAATTAACCAATCAGATAACTGGTCATGTTACTGCTTGGTTTAATTAGCTCAGTGGAGCTAATCTTGAAAGGCAGCTATTGCCCAGAGACTTTTCAATTACCTATAATTTGACACCGCAGAAAGTCTGGGTTGAGGAAGAAAGGAAGAGTTCGCAAAGTCTTCAGACAAAAGATCTGCAGCTCTTGTGGGCTGCTTTTAAATATACCCACAAAGAAAAATACATAATTAAAGGCATGCATATTTTCATTGGTGGTATAGCTACTAAACCATAGTAGATATAACACCACCACTACCTCCTCCTGAGAGGCCGGCCTAGACTTGGGATGAGCAGAACAGTGTATATAATATCTTCTTAAATACTAAAGAATTATGGAATCCAGTGTAATTAAAGCGATGCCGCTCTTCCTCTTCCTTATGTCAGCCGGTGGGTGAGACTAATCCCGGCTGAGGAGACCTAATGCGCGGCACTGCCGCACACATGCATTAGAGCTCTCCATAGGAAAGCATTGAAAATGCTTTCAATGCTTTCCCATGGGGAATTGAGCGACACTGGAGGTCCTCACACAGCTATAGAGCAGGAAGTGCTTTCTAGTGGCTGTCTAGTAGACAGCCACTAGAGAAGGAGTTAACCCTGCAATGAATTATCGCAGTTTATAAAAAAAAACTGCAATAATTACACTTGCAGGGTTAAGGGTAGTGGGAGTTGGCACCCAGACCACTTCAATGGGCAGAAGTGGTCTGGGTGCCTACAGTGTCCCTTTAAGTTACCCATCAATAAAAGTTCCTATATTAAGTTCTGCTTTTGTCTGTCATAGAATCACATTATTGAAGAAACTTATAGAATAGTACTATGATTTCATGGGCATTTCTACTGTGTTCTTGCAAATGTTTTTTTTGGGTTGTGTTTTTTTTTTTTTTAAATCTTTAGTAGCTACTATAAAAAAGGAAAAAAAATAAATAAATTTTAATTTCCCATGTTTGAGTTCAATATATTGCATACTAATGTAGTTTGTGGTCTGTATGATCAGGCTAGTTGCATTCATATAAAGTGTTGAAGGTTAGTAGGTTTGCTTCTTCAGAGGTGGGAGGTAAAGCGGAGCATGTCTCACTTATTCCTTATTGGGATATGTAACCGTGTAATTGTCAGAGTTAATAAACAAGAGTAACGGCATAGATTACTAGGTAACCTTTGATTTTAGTGGGTTGGTTTCACCACCCAGCACAGTTACCTGGTGCCTGCACTCAGTTTGGCTTCCATCCCAGATAGATCCATTACATGCACAGTATCACTGATTACCCTGTTACTCCATTAACATTAAACATGCTGCACAGGGGAGAAATGTACTCAGAGGGCTTATAGTCTTGTGCAATATATCCTTTATTTCTGCAAAGGTACAGTCAACGTTTCAGTCCGACTTGGACTTTTTTCAGAGGTTTCAATGCCCGTCTTTTTTATTTATATATATATATATATATATATATATATATATATTATTTTTAATAGCAACACAAATGTGCAATCTGTGTTCTTCGTGTAAGGAAATTTAAACATTAACGATACATTATGTGCTTTGTTTCATCATCAGAGTCTGAAACTTCATTCAACGAGCCAAGTTTTCCCAGAGGATCTGTAGTACAGAATGGTAATGAGTACCAGCCGACAGAGGAGAGCACTGCTCGCAAGCCACGTCGCAGGGCCAAGTGAGTGCTAAAATAATATAGGTTACTTTTCAAGTCATATAGAACCATTTGAGTACCTTAGATGCATGTAGAATTTGTTCTGCACAACAGGGAAATGCACCTGGAGCAATTAAAAGGACAAAAAAGACTCAAACTGTGCAAATCTGCATCATCTTAAAAACTGTCTTCCCCAGCTTGTCTCCCATTCTAAGAGAAGGTAGTCACTGTATGATTCCCCATAACTCCTGTGTAGCTTTTTCATGTTAAAGCAAATGGGAAATTTAACTGTAGTTTATGGGATACCTACAGAAGTGCGTGCATGCATGCAGCGCACAAATATAGACGCTGGTGTTGGAGGACTCTAAACGCAAGTTACTGGTAGCTCTCTGTGTATACACATCCACCACTGTTCTTTCCATGCAGACGTTTATGGGATACTTGGTTTACTAAAAGAAAAAAACAGTGCACAAAGATTGGCCTACAGCTCCTTGAGTGGAGCAGAGAGGACCGCGGTACAAGACTTTCAGTTTCCTGTACCCAGCAGGAAGTTACCTGTGCCCAGTCCGGCTGGGTACAGGAAACGGAAGCACCTGTAACGAGGTCCACTGCGCTCGGTCATGCTAAAAGAGAGGTAATGAGGCACACCAGGGAGGGGATAGGACTACTAAGGTGGGGGGGACACACTAAAGGACAGGGGTGAGAGAAAGACTAAGGGGGTGGGAAAGGACCACTACGAGACAGGGAACGGAAGGGAGAGGTTCAGCCCCCTTTTCTAGTGCAATACGGTAAAATTCCATGTGTTTTGGTGCATTGACTATTATCCTCTTCTACAGAAAAACTCGTCCCCCTGAGGAATATTCCAACGAACTTGGTGTCGAAGAAGAAGATATCATTCCTGATGGGCAGATTCAGACACCAGAGCCACATCCTGTGTATATATCACCATCCTTGGCCAGCCAGCCTGTGGGCAAACTGTTTGTAGAGAAGAATCGTAAGTTCGTAGAATTCCCTAGATGAGGAATTGTAGATTTCAGCACTTTCCCGCAATAACATTTCTGAGCAAATCACTGTTTAATTCTTATTCCTTGTTGTTTTGGTTTTTATGTTTATATATGCACATTTTTGTTACACCATTCCTTTACATTCACATTGTTACCTGTTGATTTCAGCAGGGTTTGTGGGACAGTGTCTCAATGCATTTTTCTCAACCTAGTGTTCTCATTGTTGCTTTAGGGAGGTTTCAAGCAGCCAGTCGATCCAGCATCATTAAAACTGCCGACCAAGTGGATGTTTTCATGGATGTTAAACCAACTTGGACCAGTATGGATGTCTCTCTTTCAGTACACCGAGTCTTCAGGTATATGTGAACACATTCTGTTTGGTTTCTATTAGCAGAATAATAAGCAATGTGTCTAACCTCGAGCCTGATTTGCAGGATCATCGGACTGTTTAGCAGCGGATTTCTAGCGGGTTACACCGTGTGGAATATCGTTGTGATCTATGTGCTTTCGGGTACCCAGCTTTCCACGCCTTCTAACTTGCTCGAGATTTACAAAGGTCTGGCATATCCATCCCAGTGCTTCTTATATTTCCTGTTGGCTCTCAGCACCATCTCAGCCTTCGACAGGTTGTTTACTTTATCAGTAAGCCTTTGTTCTTTTATATATTTACTTCTAATATTTTTATTTTGGTCAGCTAATATTATTGTACTTTTTTCATTCTAGGATTGATCTGGCAAGCGCCTCCGCTGCACTGCACCGGTTTCTTACACTAGATCAGTCTGCTGTGGCTTCCTTCTGTAAGTGCTCTGCTTCCAAGTCATCCCCAAATTATTGATTTATCTATATATTTTTTTCATTTTAAAGGCAAATTTGTGCATATGAAATAATTGTAATATGTTATTGATGTATGCCTTTTACGAATGGCTTTATTTGCTCTTTTATTGCTAAGACTGATTATTTAGCATGTTTGATATTTGCATTTACATTTAATTCTCTTATCTCAAATCCAGTTTGGAGAGAGTACTTTTTTGTATAACATTCTCTACAATCTACAAGATCTACATGACCTGTGATTTGTGGCAATATTTCAGATGTCTAATAGTTAATATTTACTTATTTAAAATCTTCTTAGTGTATTTTGCTGCAATTATCCTGGCCCTAAGTCAGCAGATGACAAGTGATCGGATTAACTTTTACACACCGCCAACCGAGAATGGCAGCTTATGGTAAGATTTTATTTTATTTTTTTTTTATTTTATTTTATTGTGCAATTGGTGTACAGAGTAAGTTTGCCATGCCACGACAGCGGGACAAAGCAAATGATATCATACATTTTGTGACAATGACATGGCATTCAGATTTCTTGCACATTTTTGTTATTTACACAATGGAACAGCATCAATCACTAAACATTTAAAGGTATATCTATGCATCGTTTTGATGAAACAGTACGATTGTTGGAGTGTGAAGATTATAGTAGCTGAAGGTTAGTATGCCTATATGACTAATAAGGGGTTTCAGGAGTAATATGGCACTCAAGCCTGAGTACCTACGGTACATAGTTAGTGGTGAATATATTAAGTTGTAGACTACAAGCTGAATACATGCGTTCAAGTGGTAGCACAGTTTTTAGTTTTATAAAAGAACAGTGTAAAGAAACATGTTAGTTAACAAAAAGGCACGTGATAATGCGGTAGCTCGCTTCTAAAGTAATAATGACATACATGTCATCCTGCACTATACATGCTGTTTTTCAAGTGTCGCCAATAGATTGTTGGAGGCGTCGCACATTGTACTTAGTACAGATCAAGTAACAGTAAGAATATACTTATGAATATGCCCTATTTCATGATCTAGGTCTTATAAGCAGAGCCTACATGCAGTGTGTGAGGGCTACGTATTGATAGCAAGATGTCAGTTATGTATAGTAAGTGCTTATATAGCTAGTGCATAGACTCTCGATGGAGCTGACTGGTTGGTGTCATCAGACATAACTAGCTGTCTGGATGTGTGAGCATAGGCCCACGATGGTAACAAAAATGAAAAAGGGAACATAAAATATAAAAATATATATAAAAAAATACAAAGGAAAAAGGAACATAAAATATAAAAAATATGTAAAAAATATAAAAAGTTCACAGAACGTAGATTAGTTCCATATTATGCATAAGTGTGAGGGAACGTAAAGTTACAGGCATGCCTGGGTCCTCAGGTCATCGGAAGGTATGCACGGTGTTGTGCAGTATGTTACGCTAGACCTACAGGATATGTGCAGCTTCAAGTTGTGACCTTGGCATAGGGGTCTGCGGGTGTTCTCAGGGGCACAAACTCCGGGGCTTCAGCTGAGTATCCTCCTGGTGGGTGCATTTGGCCTGCTGGTCGCGTCGGCTGAGCCAGTGCGTTCAAGGGGAGGCCAAGTAAACCCAGCTTCTCAGTGGCCTCTTGCATGTCGCGGATTATATGCCTGTTGCCCCCTGCTTCTATAGTAAGGGTGCGCCCTGGTCCCCACCGGTACCGGATTTGCTGGAGGCGCAGCATCGTGTGCTTGCCGCCATAATTTCCCGATATCCATGCCCTGGCGGGGCTTGTCAGGTTTCGCCTTTTTAGTTTTCCTGCCCATTGTGCCTGTGGGGTCTCGAGGTCTCCCCGTGTGAGGTTTGGCGTGAGTTTAAATGCGGGTATTAAAGTTTGTTTCGCTTGTTGGTCCAGAGCTACACGGCCATGCGACTGTCCGCTTCAGACGCTCTCATGGTAAGAATTTTACAATGGCCTAAAGACGTTTCCTACAAACTGCAATGGCCGAGGTTCTCGGCACCCTTACTTTAGAAAAGATGTCTACAGTTCTATATTACAGTACCTTGTGCAAATAATAAAGGGGTTTACTGCCTGAACAGTGAGTTGTTCCTTGAAAATCAGTTTTCAAAATTAAGGCTAAATGGCTACAAATTCACATCTTAGTTGTTTTTTTTGGGAGATTGTATGAAATTCTGCTATTTCACCTTAAAATGTTTTAGCTGCTTCTCAGGTCTTCAGAGTGTGATATTCAGCCATATTGATTCCAGGTTCCACATTGGCAGTATCAACCACTACAAAAACAATGTGCAGATACACTAACCTTTTAAATTGGTGATAAACAAACAAAAAGTGTGTTAAGAACCAGCCGGTGAATTAAAGCTTGCTATATACAAGGATTTGCTTCTTTTTTTTTTTTAACCCCTTAAGGACACATGACATGTGTGACATGTCATGATTCCCTTTTATTCCAGAAGTTTGGTCTTTAAGGGGTTAAACTCCTATTTATTCTTGAAATGGAAAAAAATATATAAAAAATATTATTAATCTCTAGATTACTTGAAATGTAGCTGTCACAGATATATTATAAGCAAAGTGCTGCTATAATAAGCATCCACAAGAGGGAGCTTATTCATATGAGAGCAAATGCCTTTTAGGCAAATAGCTGAAATTTTTACTCCAACCAAAAACAGTGTATTAATAAAACATGGGTTTTGGCTGGAGTAACCCTTGGAGTCATGATACTCCCCCCACCCCTCGTTGAAATAAATAAAATATTACCTTTAAATCCCACACTGCCGGCAAGTTCTTCTGGCAGACTGATTTTCTTCTGGTGACATCACTTCCCCTCCCTTCGGAGGGACGGGGTTTAGGGAAGACTTGGAACATAACACTAAATTTCCCACTGTGCTGTATGGTTTGCTGAGTGTTATGGACATTTAAGATTGATGACATGTAAAGAGCTGCTGCCATGGTCATCTGGCCAATGCTCTGCTTCTCTAAGAAGTGTCAATTCTTCTTTAACCTCGGGTCCTCCTTCCTTCGCCCCAGTAAACGCTGTTGAATTGTTTTACTGGGGAAATCAGTGCAGCGGAGGGAATTATAAAGCACATTTACCTCTGCATTGCTTCCAAAGGCAGATAACGTGATTGTTTCATGATGTTTGGGTAGTCCAGTATGTGCTCCAACATTCCTTCCAAACAAGTGGTGCTGTGAGGGTGTCGCACACATACATCACTCAGATAAATTAATACTGTAATATCCAGACAACCAGGGAAAACAAAACTTGCTTCTTATCCACTCCAGGAAAGCTAGAACAAAGATGGATATCTTTCCTCTCTCCCCTTGCAGGAAGTGTATAGGAATCTCTTTGAATATCCATGGACACTGTCATATTAGCACGGCAGGTTCACTTTAAGAAGCCTATTCAGGAGTATCATGACACTTCTTGCACAAATGAAGTGCTTTTTTTTTTTTTTTTTTACACACCAAAGACCGAAGCTCCTTTGTGTTTATGATATAACCTCATTAATAATGACTGCTGCTGTTTTTTATTTTTTTTCACCTCAGGCAGGCAGATACTGAAACGCAGATCCTTCAGCCATGGATCGTGGTAAATCTGGTAGTTGCTCTATTGGTTGGATTGGCCTGGCTTTTCCTGTCTTGCCGTCCAGATCTAGATCACAGCGAAGGTATGACATCTCTAGAAATATAGTGAGATTTAGTGTAAAGCGCTTTGATGAACATGCTAGAATTTATTATCATAGCTACAGTTGTATACTCTGCTGTTTCAAGTGAACGTGTTGTGAAAAATCATAAAGTATTCAATGTAAAAATATAGAGAATTCTTCACCTTTCCTCCGTTCCAGCTCTGCTTTGTTGACATTACTCATGTTACAACCACCCCCAGACTTTTCCTCCGCTACCACCTGTTGTATTCTTTGGTTTTCCCTGCTTGGGGAAGCAAGGAACACCTTCGTTCCTATATTCCTTAGCCAGCCCTAGAAAACCAGGTAGGGAGTTTCCATAGCAACCACAGTGCATGTCCTGTGGTTGCTATGCTTAGGAGAGAAGAAAGGCCTCCTGTAGACAATGCCTAGGCTTGGACTGACGGTTTTGAGAAAAGCCTGTTGTTAAATAGTTTGTTTTTCCCTCTATAAATATAAATTTTCTAGCACAATGTACAGATAGGATTTTATGCTCAATATAACGTACCATAAGCCATCAAATGCTTCCGATACTTGGAATGCCCCTCTTAATGTCAGCAATTGTTACAAAGTAGCCAACAAAAATCAACATGATATCCCAACATTGTACCTGACATTACCCAATAGTGATGTCCCGAACAGTTCGCCGGCGTGAACACGCGCGATATTTGGTCCGCCCCCTATTCGTCATCATTGAGTAAACTTTGACCCTGTACCTCACTGTCAGCAGACACATTCCAGCCAATCAGCAGCAGACCCTCCCTCCCAGACCCTCCCACCTCCATAACGAATAGGGGGCGGACCGAACATCGCACGTGTTCGCAACCGCGTACACACTGTTGCCAGCGAACGGTTCCCGGCGAACTGTTCGGGACATCACTATTAGCCAATCATTTGCTGTGGTTGGCAGTTTGGGAATAGTTTTCCTAACTACATTCATCAGAGTTTAAAGGGATTAAGATCTAATGCAACCAGGCATGCATTATTTCTGATATTGATAAATAGGGAACTGGTAGGTCCAAAAAGCATGACAGAGTGGACATTAAAAATGTAATGTATAGCGTTCTACTGTATTTATTTATTTATTTCTATGATCTACTATGCTTTGCTATACAAAAACCTATGTATTGTTTGTGTGTTTATTCCCCCAGAGGCCATTTTTGTATTTAAAGATGAGGAACAGCAAGACATCGAAAAAGGGATCAAAATTCAAGCCTAAAAAATGATGTTCCAACTGATGCCTTTTTGAAAATTATTTTATACATTTTCTAAACAGTATATTTTTATAACATTTTATTTGTTTTTATATGTTTGTGTAAATTATTTATTTTTGATCGGTACGCATTTTATTAAATGTCGGCATTTAATAAATACCATTCTGCATAAAGCATACAGTCCCATGTGTGATTTATTCAAATGGTTACATTGTCTCAATGCAGTGGAGTTTGCCCAATATAAATATATATTATGGAGTTTGCTTACTATAAAGTGAACATATCTCCCATCAATATTCATATTAGTGTTTCAATGTTATAATAACAAGCTACTATCGGTAATACTTCCTACACTGGGGCACATTTCAATTATGCAAGTTTCCAAGACACACATATAAGTATACCTTAACTGGCAGTTTATAAGACATGCAAATTATTATTGGCAATATACTTTATTAAACTGAAAATGTATGAATATAGTGATAAAGACAATTATGAAATATACAGTCACATGTCTGAGAGGGGAACTGATGATTTAATGTGACTTTCTCACAAAAATAAATATTTTAACAACAAGCTTAAATTTAACGACATTGGATTGTTAAGCAATAGAAGGTATCATTTGAGAGGCTTGCCCGGTTTAGAATGTCACTTGTAACGTGGTCCTCACAAAAAAAATGGAATGGCATTGAAGTAGGTATTTCAAACCGATTTTACTAGTATGCTACGTTTCATCCTCGACTGGTCAGTAGCATATTTTGCTAATTTTCCCAATTCCTTCTGCTAATACCATACAGCTAGTTCCAATGTTTTATGTTTGTTGACCACATGATATCATCAATCTTATTCTGCAAGTGTCTTTGCATACCTCCCAAGTGTCCCTATTGTTGGCCCAAGTCCATCTATCCCTCTTTTGTAGAATCTTGGTATTTTTGGTGTCAGAGTTCCTTAGCAATAATACAGTAATGTGTCTAAACTAAAATAAATGTGTTTTAGAAATCAGTCTGTGTAAATAAGATTTTTTTTTTTTTTTTTTTTGTAAATTACATTTTAGTTGCATATATTATTAGTACCGGTAAGTCACCTACAATTTCTTAGGCCACACCTCTAAAAATATGTCCATCTTTGTTCATTTGAGATGTTGGGTATGCCTTTGCTACCCAACGTTCTCTTTTCTCACTTCATCCATCCATTTCCTCTTAAAGGACATTTTCCACCGTGTCTTTGAAAGTGAGTAGAAAATGCTGTGTGGTTTTGAAGGCAGAACCCCAGATTAAAACATAGGGCTATTGGAGAGACAAATGCATGCCAATGTCTTGAAAAAGGACCAAAAGTAGGACAATGCAATTTTTGTGACACTACACCCTTTACTAACCATAGCCACTTAACAGTGCCTACCGACAGCCATATACCGGTACATTTACACACACACATACAGACACACACTACACCCTTTACTGACAGTGTCCCACTTTTGTCCTTCTTTCTTCCACCAGTAAACGCAACACGAGCATGTCATTAAATTAAATTTGTGCAGGGTAACACAAACACATGACATGCTGTATTCTGCTTAAAAATATTTGTATATTTGACACCTATTTAAACTAAATTACTCTAAAACATGACAAATACGATACGAGGCTGGGAAGGGAAATATTTATCATGGCTGTCAAGATTGGACGCGGTAAAGATGTCGGTACTTCCTAAATTACAGTACTTGCTGCGTACACTGATGATCTTTTTGTCAAAGTCCTATTTAGCAGCGATCAGATCGTTTTGGGTAATAGTGGAGGGGATGGTAAATAAAGTCCTAGGAACCAATTGCAGATTAACACCCGAGCAATGTTTATTATTTATATATACCACACACACCGTACAAAAATAGAAGGGAAACTGTTTTTCCAGGTATTGATTGATGCAGTCACACTAATCGCGAGGGTGTGGAAAAAACTACAGGCCCCAACAAAACAAGCCCTGGGGACCCAAATCACCACAAATTGGGAGTAGGAGGCCATGGCGTATAAACACATAGCAACCGCAACATGCACCATGGAAGGGAAGGTAAGATGTGATGTATTTGCACAAGAACACGTATTTAATACTACTGGTACATGAGGGGTAGCGGCATACACACACAACTGCAGTACAAACCGTGGGAACAGACTATGAAGTCTCAAAGCTAAAAGCAGTTTAGGCCCATCCAATGATTTAGCACTCAGATAACAGTACGCAGTGGGATAGAGCGAAGAGTGATACCCACGCGGGACTCCCCTGCTTCCGCCCCAGTTGCTGTTTAGTGGATAGGTGAGTGCGCTGGATCTTGTGTATTATATATACCATTTACCGACCTTGTCCCACTTTTGTCCTGCGTTATTTGTTCCACCAGTAAACGCAACACAAGCATGTCATTAAATTAAATTTGTGTAGGGTAACACAAACACAGGACATGCTGTATTCTGCTTAAAAATATTTGTACCGACTGTCAATATACCTAAAGTTAGGTTGTGAGAATTGGCAGCAATAGGTATGCATTCATTGCCTGTCTAGATGCTACAGAATGGTATAGTAAAGACATCACACCTGGTTGTAGGATCCAAAGTCATTTATAAACATATGTGCATGCATAGAAAAAAAATATATAATTATACATTCCAGCAAAATGCAAACAAGTTTATATTACATACAGGAATATACTTTAAAAGCAGCCATGTGTCACTTTGGCATTCTTAAAAGCTTACATAAACAATAAGGCACACACATAGTAGTGGTTATAAGTGAAATAAAAAATAAATACTTTCAGAGTTTACAAATGTGTGAATTCAAAGTAGAATAATTATTTAGATCAGCTACTCTGGCCTTAAATCAAAAATTAATTTTGAATCCTCACTTTAGTAAATCACCCTGTTTGTCTTATTCATTGTATCCTTTTTTTTTTTTTCATTTATTTTTTTAATGAAAACACATGTATTCCAGCATTTAACACTTTCCTGAATTATCCTGATCAGCCAATACTGTGATAGCAGACCTTGGAAGAATTTTGTTTCACTGTGTCAATACCCGATAATATAGCTCAATACTTTAAATAACATCCGTAGGAAGCGTTGACTAGATCTTTCTTAAAACAATTCAACTTTTTTTTTGTAATATTGTCATCGCCAACATAAAAAGCTGGCTTCAGGTCCAGTTATAATTCCCTTTATAGAATGGATAGAGAATTTCTTAATACAATTATTTAGTAACTCTTACCAATTCACTGGTGCTCAGACGGTTTATAAAACAGTTAATAAAAAACAAAAACATTTCCTTTTTGTATAAAATGACAAATTTACTGAGATTTGGACTATTAAGGGTTACTCTAAGCAACATGCAAATTCAGTGATCTGAAGTGGTCATGGTGTTTGGAGTCTATATGTCCACTTAGCTGAAATATTTTTTTCAAAGGTTTATATTTTATACCACAAGTTAAATATCAGGGTCATAAAAAGTGAATACCCCAAATAATTAAAGAGTTTTATTTGCAAAATACCCCTAATTATACCAGATTAATTACTACCCATTTGACTACTTAATAGTTTTTATTTTGTCTACTTTAATAAAGTTTTTTTTAGGTAATTTTGATAGATATAGATTTTAGCTTTTTATTGGGGTTTTTAATTTCCAACCCACGCCCAATTTCAGCAGAAATAACAGTCTAAAATGCATAAGCGATCCCAATTAGGAAACCCTGTCCAGGGCTCACGTTCATGCAGCAATGCAGTCATTTCTGCCCGTGAGAATGCTTCTGCAATTCTCTGCACGTTGACAGCCCTTTACAAATATTTCTAGCTGCGCATTACCAGTCACATGCACTGCGCTACTAACTGCCACCACTTTGGCTACACCACTGATTTCATATTTTCAAAACTTTGGAGCCTGTAAAGAGTGACTAGATTACTCTCAGGAACAAAAAGGTGAGTTCATCTCATTTGAAAAACAGAGAAACATGCAGTGTATTCTTTAAGAAGTGTTCAACATGCACCCTTTGTCACAATTCAACATTTTGCCAATTTAAATGCGAATGCATCCAGCTGCAATTCTAAAAGCGTTCTTCCTGAATTTTATTCATGGCTCATTGATCAGCTCACTATATGCAGTGGGACAGGGCACTGGGTGCATCAGTGGACACACAAAAAAAAAATCCACATAAAAATAACACGTTAATTTGATTTCAAAAGCCACAGGCAATTCTAAGCACTTACAGCGTCAATTATAAAATATTGAAGATGCAGTAAACTAGCAGTTGCAATGAAAATATACATATATGAAAATATTTCTTAGCTATATATAGTCACAGTACCATCACAACAAGAAAGAAATAATAAAATGATATCAATATTCCATACCAGTCACTCACATATTTAAAGATGTCATAATATAAAAGATCTCATTTTAAAAGTTCACGTTTATCCCTAAACACATGTAACTTAGAAACAAACAGAAATGGCTGTTTACCTTTTTCATTAAATGCATGCAACACTGTCCCAAGCTCATAATACCTTTCTTCCTGTGGGTACCCTGGTCTATAGTGCAGTGATGTGAACAAATTTAACCCCTTAAGGACACGTGACGTGTGTGACACGTCATGATTCCCTTTTATTCCAGAAGTTTGGTCCTTAAGGGGTTAAAGCACTTGACTAGACCACAGGTTAGGGGTGCAAAAATGAACTTGACTCAACTGTCATTTCTGTTCCAGGGGTGAATGTTCACTACAACAAGGTATTCCCAGAGGCTAACTAGAAACAAGCAAGCCCCCTTTCTATAACTTCTTGCCTCTTTAAGGAACCTTAAAGGCACACTGAGCACTGCAACGTTCCGTATAGGTTATTGTACAAGTACTCTATGGGTTAAGTATTTCTATCATGCAATGTTGCAAGATGGGGTTGAGACTTGGTGGGGGGAGTCTGTTTTTATTTTTTTGGTCAAACCTCAAGAAAAACAGCCTCACGCACACAGAGAGGGTGCACCATAAATGCAAAACAAAATTCTAAACATTATGGTGCTAGAAGTTTCCCTTTAAAGAAAAACTCCAAACACCACAACAACTACAGTGTGCTGTAGTGCTTATGGTGCCAAGAGTGCCCTGTTGCCACTTCAGTGCAAGTCTTCACACGGGCTTAGCTCAGGCAAAGATCTTTTAGCAGTGTCAGAGGAAGGAACCAGCACTAAGTAGACCCCAGGAAAGGAGTCAAGCCATTAGCAAACAGTTTGACTAAGTACACTGGGCAATCCCAGCACCAGAATTACTACTGTGAGCGGTAGTGGTTATGGTATTTAGATTGTGCCTTTAAATCGAATCTGGACATTCAAACAGCAGCTTCTTTGAGCTCAGTTTAGGAAGACTTTGCTTTTCTGTAATAGGGGGAAATTCTGAGAGCAGATGGTATAGAGCAGGGATAGGCAACCTTCGGCACTCCAGATGTTGTGGACTACATCCTTCATAATACTCTTACACCCATAATGCTGGCAAAGCATCAAGGGAGGTGTAGTCCAAAACATCTGGAGTGCAGAAGGTTGCCTATGCCTGGTATAGAGTCTAGACAGAGTTTAACAAAATGTTATTCACTTAAGTGAACAGAGTGGTCATGTCACTTGGGAATTCTTGCAGATTTCAGCCTCAGATTGGCAGTCCACTTTAAACTGCGGTAACTGTGCCTTTGGTAATGTGTTTATCCAAATGAAAAATAAATAAATTGATCTAAAATAGTTACTGAATAACAAAAATAACTATTACAGTACCTCTTAAACAGTGTCAGTAATACCAGGCTATTGGGGTCACTTGTAGGGTTATATTGCATATTCTTTCATGTTACCCTTCTGTTCCCCACGTGGAGACTGGAAACCTGGGACCTGATAAGTAAACAGAACCTTCTATATTAACTCTGTTAACGCTCATCCTCAATGTAATTGGATACCTTGTCTCCTTGTTATATAAAAAAATAATAATCCAATAAATATCTTTGGAAAATTAAATTGGCAAAAAAAATAGTGACTACAGAACTTTTAGAGTCTAACTAGTAATAGATAATGCACTTAAACATTGTTTTTCTATTCACTTCGCTTCAATCTTGATGTGGAGTAGACCTTGTTAACTGTGATTTAAAGGGACACTATTAGCACCCAGACAACCATCTCAATGAAGTGGTCTGGGTGCCATATCTCTCTTGTTATATCCCTGCAATGTAAAACATTAATGTTCTGCAGGAACGGCAATGTTTACATTGCAAGGTTTAAATTTCTTTAGTGTCTGTCAGGGTTTATATGCCTTTAATTGGCTGTCAAATTGATAGTGACCATCTGATTGGCGCAGCGCGGTTTTCCATGCATGCGCGCTAGCCTCACAATGCTTTCCTGTGAGAAAGCAATGGAGTGGCTGAGGTCATCAAGGTAGACGTAACTTGTTTTCCATTATAAAATCACACGTAGGTTGTGCTAGGATATTTCTTTACCTAAAATTCATAAAACCGGTAATAATAAAAAATAAATAAAATAAAAAAACAACAACTATGCGGCGTTCAGGATCACAGTTTTTACAATAGCAGTCAAATGCAACAACAGGTCACATCATGTTAAATAGTGTTATTCTCTGCTCACTGAAGCTTTGAAGATCAGTAGTGCAATCCTTGCATATTCACATTATGCTCTGTTCAGGCATATAGCATGGCTGGTGTATGTATATTACTTACACACATATATATCTCATCAGGCAGAAGTTGAAATCGTTTCACAGTTCACTATTTTATAAACATGGGAAAAGAAAAAAAAAAAAAGGAAAAAATATGTAAACAGTATTATTCAAACGTCCATTCTCTGTGCTCATATTGAATCGAGCCGTATTGTTTATTCCAGTTCACCGAAGGTTCGACCGAGCGCTGAATTTTGTGCTGTGCCAGAGATGGCAGCAGCTGTACCACTGTGCCATGTGTTTGTTCTCTTACCTGTGGAATACAAAAGATCAGAACGCACCCACTCACAGAATTATTCACTAAGGTGAGAAAGGCCAGGAATTCTAATTAAATTGAAACATTTAGGCCAAATTAAAAAAATTATCTGCTTTCAATTCAGCTATGTTGGCCTTTAATTTGGAATTCACATTGAACTCACTCTGCAATTACAGAAATTCTCTCTTTAGTAATTAACCTTGATAATGTAATTGTCTATTCAACAATGCTGCCATGCAATTTCTGTTCCTACCATCCCTCTATGTCCCTGAACAAAACAAAAAAAAGTTAATTATACCTATTCCTACACTTGGCTCCACACCTCTCTAGCTGCTAAACCCCTTCCTTCTATTTCTCACTTGTTCTTTCTATTTATTATTCCATAGTAATCTAGATTATGGATGTTCTTAGTGATACTGTTTACTTTGGTGTTTGTGTGTAAATTCTGTTTCTACAGGTGCTTGTGATGTAAAGCTGGCCCTGGTCCTGCTACTACTATAACCATGATTTCTAGCTACACTGTGACAGACCTGAACTTACACCACTTCATCACAGCTGACAATGACAGTGTGCTGGGCTTTACGCAAACTATTTTAGAGATGGCCCCATCAACTACTACCCCACCACAGATTAGAAATCTCTGGTCAAATGTAACGGAAAAGGTATGCATATTGTCTTCTAAAATTTACGGTCGTGTTTTAGTGTTTAACATACAAGTTGTATGTATCTTCGTAAACTGTATAAACTTTCTACTGTTCATATGCTGAATGTAAAATTGAGATTATGATCTAAACTAAAGAGCATGTTGATGCACTTCGTGGTTAGCATAACCATATATATCTTTTTAAATTAATATCTATTTTATCTATATAGAAATCAAACTTGCTATAGTTTTCCATTTATATTTCCTTAGTCAGGAATCTCTTTATAAGTATGGGGCAACCTGAACGTATTTAAGAACTGATCTAGTAGAACTGATGGAACTGATGTAGAAGAGGTGGGCTATACTGGGACAAACCAGGGCCAAAAAAAGATTTTGATTTGAGATTAAATTTACTTACTGGTTTGAAGAAAGCGTGAGACAGCAAAGTACTTGCCGAAGGCCTGCACAAAAAGAAAAGAAAAAAAGAAAACTAAAAAGGCAGTCTGATATGTGGTGAGTAAACAAAACAACTAGGAGTTCAAAGTCTTTACAAAGGATCTTTTCTTCTAAGGCACGAATAAAATTAGACTATTACACGATGTGAAAGAGAAAAACCAAAAAAACGTTATTACCTAGTTTAACACCCATGAGTGGATTCAAATAATAATAATAATTAAAAAAAAAAAAAAGTTAATGCTGGTTAATAATATTGTATTGTATTGACTTTTCTATTACACTGTATGTCCTGCCTTATACAGCCATCTCAATTATTATTTTAATATTTATATGGCGCCATCAGATTCCGTAGCGCTGTACAATGGGTGGACTAACAGACATGTAATTGTAACCAGACAACGGGACGTATAGGAACAGAGGGGTGGAGGGCCCTGCTCAATGAGTTTACATTCTAGAGGATTCAATTAAAAATTGTTAAGAGTGCCGCTGGTTTGTCACCACAACTTTGTGCTTTTATTTCATTCAGTGCAATTTTACCACATGACAGGAGGCTTCATATTTGCATATCTTTCTTTACTGAAAACTCCAGCAGCATAGAAACATAACAACCAATCAGAAAAAAGTTATGGTGTCCATAAAAGGCCCTGTCTATGACATCACTTCCTCTTTCTTTGCTGCTCCAGCCTACAACAGTTCAGAGTATTATTACCTCTCTGATGTATTTATATATTTTTACTCTACCTTCACTTTGTAACTAAATATTTATCCATCTACTGCTCCTTGCTCTCTTTCCCTGTCCCCCTGTCTCCATATATTCAGTGTGTTACTACCACTTTATCTATTTTTGGTCGGGCGGTCCACGAGCGTCACGGCTGTCCGTGCCACGCTCGTCGCGCGGACCTGCCCTGCTGACACTCAGGGGACTGTGTGGGGACGGGTGGAGGGTGGCCAGGGTGGTACTGCGTTCTTCCGACGCGTTTTTTCTGCTTACTCGTGGCCGCGAGCGAGTAAGCACTGCTACATGCGGCCGGCGGCCCTGCTCACCCGATCACCGTTCCCTGCATCTGCATTAACCCCTTCAGGGGTCCCCCTCTCTAAGCACTTTCGTTCTTGTTTGAAATTAAACATTTTCTTCTCTGCTGTGACTGCCACATGGATTTAACTCTATCTTAGTGCCTTACACTGGATGATTATGTTGAGCATGCAAACAATTTAAATGTATTATGGTTCAGTCCATACAATACCACTATTATTATACAAACAATTACTGTGACATATACAGAATCAACTATATCACTGTACCCTTCCAAGGGCATATTGTGTTACTGTACCCAGGGCCGGTGCTTGGATTTTTAGGTACATAGGCGAAGATGCATTTTTCCGCCCCCCCCCCCCCCCAAAAAAAAAACATCTTCACCTATGTGCCTCTTAACCAGCCCCTCCCTGGTCCCTTCCCTGTCCCTCAGTGTTCTTCTCCCCTCCCCCCTCTTTTCCCTGTCTCTTGGTGTTTCTCTCTCATTCCCTCCCTGTCCCTTGGTGCACCCCACACCCCTTTAGTGGTCACACTCCCCTTCCTGGTGTGTCAGTGTGTACAGAGTGTAGCGGAGCGGAGCGCGGTACAGGAGCTTCAGTTTTCTGTACCCGGCCGAACTGACAGGGAGTGCTCTCTCTGTGAGCACCTCCTGTCAGTCTGGCCAGGTACAGGAAACAGAAGCTCCTGTACCGCGCTCCGCTCCGCTCCACTCTGTACACACTGACAGTCACACACTCAATGACAAACACACAGACGTCACTGACAGACACAGACTCATTGACAGACACACTGATAGTCACACACAGACTCAATGACAAACATACTCTCACTGATTTGACAGACACACACTCATACACTGACAAACACACTCATCATACACTGACAAACACACTCATCATACACTGACAGACACACACACACACGCTGTCACTCGCAGACGCACGCTGTCACTCGCAGACGCACACTGTCACTCGCAGACGCACACTGTCACTCGCAGACGCACACTGTCACTCGCAGACGCACACTGTCACTCGCAGACGCACACGCCGTCACTCGCAGACGCACACGCCGTCACTCGCAGACGCACACGCCGTCACTCGCAGACGCACACGCCGTCACTCGCAGACGCACACGCCGTCACTCGCAGACGCACACGCCGTCACTCGCAGACGCACACGCCGTCACTCGCAGACGCACACGCCGTCACTCGCAGACGCACACGCCGTCACTCACAGACGCACACGCCGTCACTCACACAGACACATACACTCACACTCACACACAGACACATACACTCACACTCACACACAGACACACACACACATACACTCACACACACACACAGACACATACACACAGACACACACACACTCACACACAGACACATACACACACACACATACACTCACACACACACACACAGACACATACACACACACATACACAGACACACACACACTCACACACTCACTAATTATTTTACAAATAAATATTTTCCACCCAGCCTCCCTACCTGGAGAGCTGGTGTGGATGATGAATCCTTCCCTGGGGTCCAGTGGGGCTGCTGGGCGGCGTGCGGCTGTGCTGTAATCAGACGCGGCGAGGGAGCTCTAACCTCTCTGCTCTGCTCCCTCGCGCGCTGTCTGCTGATTCCGCGGGAGCCGGAATATGACGTCATATTCCGGCTCCCGCGGTATCAGCAGACAGCGCGCGAGGGAGCAGAGCAGAGAGGTTAGAGCTCCCTCGCCGCGTCTGATTACAGCACAGCCGCATGCCGCACCGGGGGCCGAGATGGTGGCCCGGCAGGAGGGAGAGTTTCCCTCCTGTCGGTCACTGAAATTTTGCGCCCCCAGAGCCCGTGCGCCCTAAGGCGGCCGCCTGTGCCGCCTTATGGACGCGCCGGCCCTGACTGTACCCTACACAGGGCATATTATATTATATTATTGTACCCTACAGAGGGTCATATTATATTACTGTACCTGACGGTGCAAATTTATGTGGGTGTCCTCTGGGTATTTTTTCATGGCACACCACCTGGGGTGACCCCCCAGATATGCATGCAAGGTCACTGACAGACCATTACCTTTGATGTGGGTGTCCTCTGGGTTACCACGGCACGCCACTTGGGGTGAACCCCGATCATATGCACGGAGTCCTACGCCTCAACTTTACCACTGATTAATACAGGCATATATGGATGTTTAAACACTGCCTGTCAGTTTTACATTAAAGCAGTACCATGCCGGATACGATTTGACGGCAGGATCACTAAGGAAACTGAGGGTATTGCGGTCCCCTTCACAGGGATACATATATGTATATTTACTGTGCCTAGTGTACATATTGAACGTGGGTGTCCTCTGGGTAATTTTTCATGGCACACCACCTGGGGTGACCCCCAGATATGCATGCAATGCTTGTAAGGTGCCAATAATTATAATATGGGTGTCCTCTGGGTTACCATGGCACACCACCTGGGATGAACCCAGCCGAATAGACATGGGTCCTGCGGCTGCAGACCTTATGGAGACAGGCCCCACGCGCCTATATAATAAGCCTGCATAGTTAAAAACCGTGCATACAGCTCTGGCGTACATTTGTGGTGAACCCGGCTAGCCAGACCAACACCACTACCAGTAAGTCACGCCTGCACCGTGGCTCTCAGTAGCCAGATTAAACTAATAGAGGTGACCCCTCTACACTTGGCACGAGTATTCATACTCTCAGACAAACTAAAGCAGGCAATTCAAGCCGTTTTACCTGGGTGATCCCCAGTTCTACCAGGAGTCTAGCACCCCTACGTGCTGACCCTCACACACTACTCCCACTGACTACCACCGTCTCCCATCAGGACGGGAACGAGTCATGACGGACACTCTCAACCTTCCCAAGATTTCTAGGCAATGATAAAGGCCACAGTAGCGGCCTCAGTGGAGAAGGTTCTGTTATGAACTCTGCCCCACACTGCTTGATGGAGACCTCAGGCCCACAAGCCTTCAAGTCAAAACGGCAAGGGAAGGGCTCCAGCCCCCCTGCCACTAAGGTCAAGGGCAAGACACCCATCGAACAGACCAAATAGGCGGAGCACCGGGAATTCAAACCCTGTCCGCCACAATCTTCCGACAAGGAAGACTATTACCCACCACGTACTTTGGACCTGGTAGATGAGCGACACGAAGACAGCTCACCGTCTGAGGATGTGGAACGGCAAGACCTACCCCACACTTCCTCGAAGTACGTTAGGGAAACCTTACTCTGTGACGGCGGCTGAGGCAGAGATAGCAGTAGCAGCACTAAACCAGAGTAGCCGAAGACGGAACGTTCCTGGACGAACACTATTGGCTGCGCAACCCTCTGGGGATGGAAGTATGCGCACGCCTCAAGACCGAATACCCCAGACATATGCTACCAGGCAAAGTGGCAGTTGCGCCCGAGCTCAACAACACTGTGGTAGTCTTCATTGCACGCTCGGGACGAATCCCCGCAATGGTGGGGAGTAAGGCCTGAGGTCGACACGCGATAAAGTACTTGATTTACCGGTCCTGATTGCAAGATACTCTATTTTGCGGATCTGGCACTCAACCAGGGTACACAACTCAACCCTACCACCTCCAGACAATGGGCTCGATATGCCTCCTGGGCAACGCAAATTACGCCCCTTCACCTCCATTGCGCACGCTGGCGGAACAGGAACACCTCGTGGACAAGGAAATCCGCACCCTCTTCAAGAAGGGCGCAATTCAACATGCACCGGAGGGGAAGGCTTCCTCAGCAAATTTTTCCTGGTCAAGAAGAAGCCAGGAGACTACATCAATGGAACTCCTACGTGGTATACAAACGCTTCAAGATGGAGGAAATTCGTCTTCTACAAGACCTCCTAAGCGGTAACGACTGGTTTACACATCTGGACCTCAAGGACGCACGCTTGTCAGTACCTGTTGCCCTGGACTGCCGAAGTTTCCTCCGATTCCAATGGTGAGGACAAACATGGCAGTTTACGACTCCGTGGTGCTCGCGAAGCTACTGAAACCAGTGAGGGCACACATCCGTAAATTTGGGCGTGCGATGCCTCGTACACCTGGAAGACTTGCTGATTCTTTACGAATCCAGGCTACATTTGCAGACAAATTTGTCATTCACTTTCGGGACTCCATGGGTTTTTTGTGGTACACAGACAAAGATCGCTTCTCCATCTGAATCGGGCCAGTTCCTCGGTTTCGACATCGGCTTGGAGAACTACGTTCTGCGCCGGTCTACGGCAAAGAGCGCCTCTATAAGTATAGCTGTCGGACGCGCTCTAAGGTTGGATGCAATTCCTCTCAGGATACTCGCCGGATTGTGGGATTCCTCCCCTCCTCCATACAAGCGATATTCCCTGGCCCACTACACTACAGGGCCATGCAGCGACTGAAGGGCCAACCGTGATTTCCCGGATCGCCTGGAGATGTCTCGCAAAGTCCCTCTATTACTCCCTACCTTCCCTCTACTTCCGACGGGACCTCGAGGGGAAGCCCACTCCCTTGTCATGGAAGGACAACTGGCACTAGTTGCCTGGACGATTTCAGGGGCTCCTGGTCGGTTCACGACCTATTGCATCATCTAAGACCTCCTATGGGACTCATAGGCTCCCGGCACCAGGAAAGGCTATATTTCTGCCTGGTCGGCCTGGAGTGATTGGTGTGTGCAAAGGGATTCCGATCCCTTTACCGCACCTGTCCCACTGATCCTCAACTATCTGTCACACCTGGTCTCGTTGGGTCGGTCATATCGATCCCTCAACGTGATCAGATCCGCCATATCGGCTGCGCACGTTCCGGTACAGGGCAGACCAGTAGGTGAAGATACACTGGTTTGTCGACTACTACGGGGTGCCGAATTGTCGAGACCCCGGCACCCAAGTATTCACGCCTCTGGCAGGTGGATGTGGTGTTGAGATTCCTTAGGGAATGGCCGGACAATCCTTGTTTGTCACTGAACAAGCTTTCAGCCAAACAAGCCCTCTTATTATGCCTTGCCTCATTTAGACAGGTGGACGTTAGGGCTTGCGATATGAATGGTTTCTCTCTCACACCAGACGGGGTTACCTTTACCATGTCGAGACGAACTAAGTTCGATTCGTCTTCAGTGTCATACCCATGCTTTGTGTCAGACGCCACACTATGCGTGGTCAGAACACTAATGGGGTACACCGATATCTCTACCCCTTCGAACTCATTCGACGGGTCACCTTCTGACTTCTTACGTGAACCCTCATGGACCGGTGTCTACCGCAACACTGGCCAGATGGGTCCGCTGGCTATTGTCTTTAGCGGGCGTCGAACCTTGTTTCGGAGCCCACTCGGTCAGGGGAGCGGCGGCCTCACAAGCCTTTTCGGCCGACGCTTCCCTAGCCGACATTATATGCTGCACGGACTGAGCGTGAGAGAGTACGTTTAGAACGTTCTATTTCGGCAAACATCTCATACTTCCTTCACATTGGTCAATTCAAAGCTTTAAAAATGCAAATATGAAGCCTCCTGTCATGTGGTAAAATTGAAGATTATATTAGCTTTAGTGTACTAATAATCTTAATTTTAGTAATAACAGGAGGCAAATATTTCCCACCCTGTAGGATCCCTCCCATGTTTCTCGTGTTTCTCGTGTTGAACAGAATATGTCCTTTATGTTCAGGAAGGCAAGTACGTATGGTTTGTATGTTTGCTACTTAGACCTGTATCTTGTGGGTCTTGTATAGGTTGAATATTAGACATGAACCTTGCATTATGTTGTGTTTATAGATTCTTAAATATCATTGCTTTAGAATAAATATATATTGATATGTTTCACATTCTAATGTTCGTTGGTATATCAGATGCTTAATGCTTATGGTATGCGGACAAGTTATCACGCCAGAGACCTTTCACCTTTTTCTTTTAGCGTGAACGTCTTCTCATCGAGACAAAGATTCACCTTCCATACCTCTACTGGAGTTGGATATTCTAATATGTTGTTGAACTGTTGACGTAATATGATTATGTCTCTTGTTGTTATTTGTTGTTTCGCTTCAAAGAAAGAGGAAGTGATGTCATAGACAGGGCCTTTTATGGTTATTGGTTGTTATGTTTCTATGCTGCTGGAGTTTTCAGTAAAGAAAGATATGCAAATATTTGCCTCCTGTCATTACTAAAATTAAGATTATTAGTACACTAAAGCTAATATAATCTTCAATTTAATGGCTTTGTAGTCTTGGCCAAATTTAGGTAATACCCGAAACCTATTTATCATATCTAGAAATTTGCCTGTAGACCATACATTCTATTTACTATGATAAATGTCTGATTGGATTTAGAATTATTATTATTTTTTTTAATAACCCTTATTATCCTCTAGAGAAAAGCAAAATACATTTAGAGCAAGCAGATTCTGTATAATTGCTGAGCAAATCATAATAATTGCTACAAAACATATTGGTCAGTCATCCTGTGATGTAGGTAAATAAGAATGAGGAAAGAGGGGAAAAATACAAAAATTAAGTACAAAAAATAAAGAGACCTTATATGTACCATAACTACTACAGCTGATTGGAATGGTTATAGCATAAGGAGTCTATGGGTACCCTCAAACAAACAGCTGATAATGCTGTGTGCTACTTATCCTGTTTTAGTTAATTGTTTACTTTCTTTATCAATAAATATTGATTTCTAAATAAAAGCTTCTACATCATATCAGACATAACCGTTTCAACACAAATAATTTTAACTTAAAAAAAAAAAAATAGGCAAACTGAAACATTTACATCATTTACCTTTTTTCAGGATCCTGTTGAAGACAAATTTCAACAAAATTCTGTAGGGCTGATGAAAATGTTTTTGGAGAGGGGGTTCTTAGTCTTTCACTTGTCATTGTTTGAGTCATGCTTGCAGCAACCACACTCTCCCCAATTCCTGAATCTACTCCTGAACGGGAAATTTTCATCGGAGACTCTTCACAGGCAAACGTGTTACCATACAGAAGACTGTGCGGCGGGCCTTTCAATTTTTGCAGCAGCATCTACGGATATTGCACAGTGACATAGAATGTTTAGCATTAGGATGTGGTGAGATCAAAAGGTGACAAAAGTTCCGACTGACTTGGATAAATTCTCCAACATACGTTTGGACGGTATCTACACATCGTAAGGCAAATATATTTAAATTAATGGAGATGTTTGCATTGTTTATCCATTTCAATACTTTTCATGACATTTCAAATCTGAAAAAAAAAAACTAAAGACTCTGAACAATTGTTTTCTAACATCCTTCATAGCAGGGACATGTACAATTATATATGTTGCTATATGTGTACCGCAATATATTACAATTGTTAATGAACAGCATTGTACTTTTGGATATATAAAAGGTTCTTAAAAAATCAATCATAGATATCTTTGTTATAAAGGAGCAGGTCATTGTATCAGAATTTGTTTTAATTGTCCCAAGACCATGATTGTGTTCTACATATGCGATTATATGCCAGACTGCTGACAGCTGTAGAGAACAAGAACTTTATAACATTCATTTGTGTTAGGTGCTTATGATAGTACAGTGTGAAATACCATAAATAAATGTAGGATAATAAAAAGAGCAAGTCGGTTGTGGTGGTAGGCCTGAGAAAGAAGAGGGCCTACCCAGGGAAAGAAAGATAGAAAGAAATAAATGTTAAAATGTGGTGTGGTGGGAGGGTCATTCAACGCTGACCTCGAACGGTAAGGAGCAAGGTAAGGGGAGTGCCTTAAGTAGGCTAGGGGTAGCAAACCAGCACCTCCCACAAATCCAGGCAAAATTGCCTTAATACATATGTTTAAGAATTAGAACATTAAAACATATGGGCATTCTGCATTGAATGAATAAAACAAAATAATAAAAAGTGGAATGGCTGTTATAATAATAATAATAATTGCGCACATTTTACAATATTGCAATATATCTTGCTTTGTGAGCAATATGAAATGCAGACAGGAGAAGTAAAATATAGTGTAATTTATCATGAAAATAGGGTGACTGTGAATGGACACTCGCGAGATCCTATTTCCACATGTGGGGACAGAAATAAAAAGCACCATGCTGTAATTTGAATACAGACACATTTCTTATAATAATCTCTCTGCGTGTTTTATAAGCACCCCACATGTTATGTTTTCCTTTTTTATACAGAGTTTAACGCATTATTTCTAGGAGGTAAACACGAGTTTACTAGCAAAAAAAATGAAATATAACCTCCATGTTCACAAGTTTATTGCATTCACTAATATGTCATTACATGACATCTGTATTTCCTTGTTAAATATAAAAACGGTGACTCACCTGAGTGCGGTGCATGTCCATGAATGGTACACGGCCAGTAGCCAATTCACAGGCAGTGATGCCAAGGCTGTAGATATCGGATTTCACATTGTACCCAAAGAGGTCCTGATTAAAACAAATATTTAATCTGTTGATATCAGAGCAATGCTCATTCATTAGATTCATATCTTAAACACTTTGGGATCGATTACAATCTAGAATTGTTAGCTGCCAACAGAAGTTGCGCAATCGCAATCATATTTGGATATTATTGGCATTCACTTTTGCTCTTATTGGTTCAATAAAAAAGGGCTCTACCCTGTACGTTACCCAGTGAGGCTGAAGCAACAACATTCAAAAGATTTATTGACACATTAACAGAACCTTTTTTCTCACATTGATTTCAGCAATAAAAAAGGACTAGACAAACCACATACAACATGTTTAACCAATTACCATATACCCCCAAAATTATCAAATGGTTTTGTAAATGAACACAACAAACACCATCACTGAGCATAGGCGTAGTAAGGTCATGAGGTGCCAGGGGAGGCAAGTTTTTTGTTGTTGTGCACCCTCTCAATTCCACAACATTCAGAGTGTAGAGATGAGTCAGAGCCCGACTCTGCTCTCAAGTCTCCCTTGGACATAGGGGGGAGGAGGGAGGGAGAGAGAGGAGAAAGAGCAGCAGACTATTTGTCTCTGGTTAACACGGCAAAGTTCTGACACTGTAGTGGCATAGGCTTCCTTGCTCCAATTTCTTCAAGCATTACAGACCCCCAACATGTCTGCTAAGCTGACGAGGGAGATCCTTTGTCCAGTAAAGAATAAAGAGCCATCTCTGGGCTGATACTGCCATGCAGAAGCTTGCAGAATACATCCTTTGACCACCACGGTCAATCTCAGCCCACATCCATAGCACCTGAATGGGCACTGCCCAAATGCCAGTCTGAGATACTTAAATAGTTGCTCTCAGCCAGTGAGCCAACAGAAGTTCCTGCTTAGAAACATCAAGCTCTCTGGCATTCGTAGTGAAGGCAGAAAGATGTGCCCGGCTTACCCCAAGCCATTCAACAACAGGTTGACTACTTAGTGGGGTGCGAGAGCATTCCTGGCACCATTACATCTACAGCAATCTGTAGTGGTTATGGTGCTTGGAGTGTTCCTTTAATGCAAGTAAAAGAGAAATAATCAGATACCACATAACAAAACAGATAACACTGCAATATTAAACCCATATGCCCGATTTTATGCAGGTAACTGTATAAACTGTATGTGGTATAAAGTATATTAACTATTCGCATTTAACACACGTGCTGCTGTAAATTGGGGATTCAAAATCCAAATCTAGCAGCTGATTTCTTGCAAAGAAAAGGGAGCAGATTATTTCAGCATTTTAATATATATTTTCACACTCCGTGGAAATTATTGCATGGTCTAAGAATACATATTTGCCCGTGGCTGTAAAGTATGCTCAACTTTGTGGAAAGATTACAAGATGACATGGTATAATCCTGAAAACTCTGTCAGTTTCCCATTGGAAGGAATGGGGATTCAGGACATTTCCCAACAGGCATTTAAAAATGAAAAAAAAAAAAAATAAAATGATTTTCTTAGACAGTCATTCTCTCGAAAAGGGCGTTAAAGAAATACACACCTGCCTCAGTAGTTCTGGAGCAAACCAAGGAAGCATTGCAGTGCTGAAATTTGGAAAATCATATACCACCTTAGCCTTTTTTCCCCTTCTTATCAGACTGTATAGACGACTAAGGCCAGAAAGAGATACAAGACCTTCTTCTGATATCAGGATATGGCTTCCTTTAACATTCCTGTAACAGACAGAATTAGATAAAAAGCTTTATTATTACGTAGCAGAATTCAAATAGATATCTATAGAACTATTAAGAGATATCTATAGAACAAATTCTAACTTTCGGTTCTTTAACAGAAGCAAACTAAACAAAACAATTTAAAAAGTTAAAGGAACGCTATAGTCACCTAAACAACTTTAGCCTAATGAAGCAGTTTTAGTGTATAAATCATGCTTCTCAGGTTTCACTGCTCAATTCACTGCCATTTAGGAGTTAAATCATTTTGTCTCTGTCTATGCAGCCCTTGTCACACCTCCCCTGGCTATGATTGACAGAGCCTGCATAAAAAAAAAAAAATGGTTTCATTTCCAATCAGATGTAATTTACCTTAAACAATTGTATCTCTTTCTCTGTAAATTCAACTTTAATCACATACAGGAGGCTCTTGCAGGGTCTAGCAAGCTATTAACATAGCAGGGGATAAGAAAATCTAAATTAAACAGAACTTGCAATAAAGGAAGGATAAACTGTAGATGACTCTTTACAGGAAGTGTTTATGGAAGGCTGTGCAAGTCACATGCAGGGAGGTGTGACTAGGGTTCATAAACAAAGTGATTTAACTCCTCAATGGCAGAGAATTGAGCAGTGAGACTGCAGGGACATGATCTATACACCAAAACCGCTTCATTAAGCTAAAGTTGTTTTGGTGACTATAGTGTCCCTTTAAGTTAAATGCATGTGTCCAGCCTGAGCAGCTTAGAGACAGCAGTTTGTTTAATACAGTGCTGTAGACATGTTTAAAGTGCTTTTACACAGCTGTAGCGTCAAAGGACCAGAAGAGAGGCAAACAAATGATCTATAGAAAGGAAAAATGACGGTGATACCAGGACTGGGGAAATACAGATATATTATCAGTGATTGAGATACACATAAGGGTTGTTTAAATGGCATTATGTGAGCAAGCATGGGTCAGAATTATTTTAATTTTGTTTATATTTTATATTATACATCAGTAATCAACTGAAACCAGCAGCAAAACAGTTATTTGTACATGAGATTAGTATTCGTCCAATAATATACATTCGCAATATTAAAATGTTTTGCACAATTCTGCATGTTATATTAGAAGATACATTTGAAATGCAGCATTAAGATTTTGAGTTAGAAATTCAGACCCAAGTATTGTATGTGTGTCCCATATGATAAAGAGGCTTGATTTGCTGCTGAATTTTTTAGAGATGTGGTCTATCACTAGGCTCAACATAGTTAGATATGGTTTGAAAGGAGGATAGCCCCTATTGCTGATCTAGTAATAACTGCCCCTCTCAGCGTTTCAGATTATGTATATCATGTCTTATGTAAGCCAGGTTGCATGTTTCCTCGAAGGATATGTACAGAAATGAATAATAATAAACAACATGAAGATAACTCTGTAAATTGTGGTCCACACCATTCCTGTATTAAAGCTGTATTGTGACTGTAAAATAGAGGTTAGGGTGTTCTTAATCTTGGTCTCCCCTAGCTCCACAACATCTAGGGGCACCTTAAAGAAATTAAATCACAGGGGCCCACTTTGGATATATGTGTTATTCCTCCTCTGCGTAGCCCAGGGGATCTCCTCCATGAAACACATGACCTCTACTCTTTGAACCCATTATTCAACAGACCATGTTTCCATAACAACAGAATTAGCGTGTGTTGTGCGGCTTGTGCCTAATCATTAAATTCATGAAGCGTCAATATCAAAAAGCAATAATGAATTATCCTATGGTTTTTAAAGATATTGGTGATCACCAAAACCCTATTCGGGATGAGAGAATTGAGTATTTGAGAAAGGGAAAGACACGGACATCAAGAAGTACTTGTAAATAATCAATACAAACTTTATTGACTAACAAAGACAATTAATAAGTAACCATTCAGCTTAAATAAACTCTTTAATATTCAGCTAAAAAAAAACAAAAAAAAAAAAACAACAGCCTGAGTATACATCACCATAAGAGAAGCTTGCTGCACTCGACTGAAAGAACTTCTGGCAGTCAGGCTTGAAGTGGACCCTCTCTTACTGGGAAATCAGCAGAACCAGCAATACGCGTCTGTATCACAGGTGGGTAGTACTCCAAAAGTGCCAAGTTTTCTCGTCTTTTCTAAGAAACTTAAAGGATCACTATAGGGTCAGGAAAACAAAGCGGTTTTCCTGACACTATAGTGCCCTGAGGGTGCCCCCACCCTCACTGTCCCTCTCCCGTGTCGCTGAAGGGGTTAATACCCCTTCAGCAGCTTACCTTATTCCAGCGCCAAGCTCCCTTGGCGCTGGTGACCTCTGCTCCCCCACCGACGCCAGCTCCCTCTGCCAACGTCAGCGGAGCAGAATGCGCATTTGCGGCAAATGCCGCGCGCGCATTCAAAGTGTCCATAGGAAAGCATTTCTCAATGCTTTCCTATGGATGCTCTGCGTGATGGAGGAATAATATGCCTCCAGCATCACAGATGCGCCTCTAGTGGCAGTCTGGAAGACAGCCACTAGAGGCTGGCTTAACCCCTAAGCCTCTGGAACTGCTATGTTTGCATCTGAAGGGTTAAAACCTGAGGGACCTGGCACCCAGACCACTTCATTGAAGTGGTCTGGGTGACTATAGTGTCCCTTTAATAATCAATGGGATGAATAGTCTGTACTTTCCCACCAAATCTTCTTATAGGTGCAGCCAGCAAAGACCTTGCAAAAGCAAGGCAATACCATGCCAGGTCTGTGCGGTTATTATCTCTTATCTAAAAAGCTAGCTCTGTTCTCATAACTATCTCATGATGGCATGCATGAGAGTCATTCTGGTGCTGTGTTTTGTGGTTATTAACATTTTTAGTACTGTGTACCGGCGCCATCTTAACTATCTAGAATAGTTTAATTTGCTCAATAGTGATCAATCATTCTTAATTAATATGGATTATTATTATCACAGTGTGCTAGCCAAACCTAGCAAATACCAAAGGAGAGCTTGTCTAGGTGCCTCTTGAAGGTCCTTGGTCACCCCAATAGAGCCTGCAACGAAACCTCCAGTATGAATTTAATAATATCCTGCCAATAGGTTCTAATGGCTGAGCAATACCACCCGATATGATCTATAGTGCCTTCTTCAGATGAGCACCGTCCACACAGGTCACTAACTGATGGAAAATGGAATGTAATAGTAAAGGTGTTCTGCACCACCAGGAAATCACCTTATAATATGCCTCCTGTCTGTGAATTCTAATTAGGCATCAGATAACTCTATTGCATATAAAATTTCAATCACTGGGTTGAGCTGAATATGTAGAGGCCTTCCCAGGCCTTTATGAGGGTTGTGGTCTGGCTGAGGGCTGCATTTTGTATAATAAAGTGCATCTTGGACAGCAGTCTCTTTGAGGTATGGATAAACTCTAAAAGGCAGGAAGATCTCTAGGCTGGCAATTTGGTCAGAATTTAGCAGACAGGAAATGACTGAACGTGTCAGAGAGGCATCACCATTTATAATAATGTGTGTTTGGCAGATTAACAGTAGATGGAGCTGTTGTAAGATAAAAAGCAATTATCTGAATCCGTCTAATGTTATTTCAGCAAGCATAACAAACAAAGACTGAATCAATCAGATCTGCTGTGCCCAATATTTAATCAGTATTATCGATAATAAAAATTGCATATACACGGAGTTAAAAACAATAATGAAACTAACCATTTCTACTTATTAATGCCCACAAGTGGTAATTCTTAGAGATAATAAAAGGCTTTTTGTGTAACTCATTATTTTTATGTTATTATTTATATAGCGCCAATAAATTCTGTAGCGCTTTACAATGGGTGCACGAACAAACATTTAGTTGGAACCAGACAAGTTGGACACATAAGAACAGAAGGGTTGATGGCCCTGCTCAATAAGCTTACATGCTAGAGGGAGTGGAGTAAAGTGACACAAAAGGTAAGGATAGTATTAGACTAATGACAGTTGCAAGAGAGGAATCAGTCGGGAGCTATTAACAGTTTAATTGATATGCTTTTATGAAGAAGTTGTTTTTTAATGATTTTTTGAAGGAGTAGAGACTGGGTGAGCACCTAACGGAGGAGGGAAGTGAGTTCCACAGGAACGGTGCAGCCCTCAAGAAGAAGTCTTGAAGGCGAGCATCAGAGGTGGGAGTATGGACAGAAGATAGACGTAAGTCTTCAGCAGAGCGTGAGGGCCTAGACGGGACATACTTGTGTATAAGGGAGGATAGATAGGTGGGAGCAGCATTATATAGAGATTTGAAAGCAAGAACCAGAATTTTAAATTGAGCCCTTTATCTTACAGGAAGCCAATGTAGGGACTAACAGAAGGGTGAGGTGTGGGAAGTGCGGGCGTATAGGAAGATGAGCCTCGCTGGCGCATTCATTATGGACTGTAACGGCGCAAGTTGGGAGCACGTAAAACCACTGAGAAGCGGATTACAGTAGTCAAGGCGAGAAAGGCCAGTGGAATGGACCAGCACCTTAGTCGCATCTGGCGTTAAGTAGGGTCGGATGCGCACAATATTTTTGAGATGGAAGCGGCAGGATTTGCCAATAGACTGAACATGAGGTGTGAAAGAGAGGTCAGGGTCAAAGAGAACACGTGGTGGAGCTGATGGTAGCACCGTTGACTTGGAGGGAGACAGACACAGGAGTAGCAACACTTGAGGGAGGAAAGACCAGAATTTCAGTTTTGGTCAAGTTGCGTTTAAGGAAGTGGGCAGCCATCCAGTTAGAAATAGCAGAGATGCAGTCAGAGACACTATTCAAGAGGGAAGGGGAGAGATCAGGAGAGGACAGATATGTCATCCGCATAGAAATGATATTGGAAGCCAAAGGAGCTAATGAGTTTACCATGGGAGGCGGTATAAATAGAGAACAGTAGGGGACCAAGGACTGAACCTTGGGGGACACCAACAGAGAGGAGTTGGGGAGAAGAAGCAGAGCCAGAGAAAGAAACACTGAAAGAGCGCTGGGAAAGGTAGGAGGAGCACCAGGAGAGAGCAATATCTTGTAGACCGATATTGCGGAGGATCAGAAGAAGCTGTTGATGATCAACAGTGTAAAAAGCCACAGAAAGGTCAAGGAGAATTAGGATAGAGTAGTGACCATGAGATTTTTTTCCACAGAGTGCTTAGAGCGGAAACCAGACTGAAGCATGTCTAGCAGAGAGTTGGACTCGAGGAAGTCTGTCAATCTCGCATACACAACTCTTTCAAGGATCTTGGACACAAAAGGCAGTAGCAAGATAGCACGGTAGTTGGACAGGGAGTTAGTGTCAAGGTTGGGCTTCTTTAGAATTGGGGTTACAGTTGCATGTTTGAAGGGCGATGAAAATATGCCAGAGGAGAGTGAGAGATTGAGAATTTTAGTGAGAGGTAGAGAAAGAAGAAGACAGGGTATGGATGAGATGCGAGGGAATTGGATCAGGGAGCGGGTGGTGGGGCGGGAGGACTGGAGCAGAGCAGAAACCTCTTCCGCTGTAGTGGGTGCGAATGAACATAGAACTGCAGAGGGAGTGAGGTTAGGGGAAGCATTGTAAGGGGAAAAAGAAAGATGAGAGCTCTCTTCCCTGATTGTAAGTCATATAGCAATGGCTAGGATGTATACCCACGAGAACAGCTTTTGCCAATGCTAGCTAGCGGATGCAGTTTGTAATATTCAATAAATGCATTAATATAAGAGCAGGTGGCTGTGTAGCGAATCTGTTCCAGCAATTATTATGCTTCCTGGTTTGATAAGCTCTTTATGCATTGAAACCAATAGACAGTTAGTTAAACCATAAATTAAGGGAGGAAAATTGTGGTTATTCTGGAGGATGGAATAGGTTTGTCAAATGTAGCAACAAGATAGAGAGATCTGTTCACTAAATTTTAATTCAGCTAATCTCTCTTTTGGTTGGTAAAATGAACTTGATTCAAACAAATTAAAAATGTACTGATTCGAATAGGTCCCTGCTATTTTCTAAAAGAACTAAGATATTAAAGGAACACTATAGTCTCCTAAATTACTTTTGCTAAATAAACCAGTTTTAGTGTATAGATCATTCCCCTGCAATTTCACTGCTCAATTCACTGTCATTTTGGAGTTAAATCACTTTGTTTCTGTTTATGCAGCCTTAGCCACACCTCCCCTGGCTATGATTGGCAGAGCCTGCATAAAAAAAAAACTGGTTTCACTTTCAAACAGATGTAATTTACCTTAAATATCTCAATCTCTAAATTGAACTTTAATCACATACAGGAGGCTCTTGCAGAGTATAGCAAGCTATTAACATAGCAGGGGATAAGAAAATCTTAAACAGAACTTGCAATAAAGAAAGCCTAAATAGGGCTCTCTTTACAGGAAGTGTTTATGGACGGCTGTGCAAGTCACATGCAGGGAGGTGTGACTAGGGTTCATAAACAAAGGGATTTAACTCCTAAATGGCAGAGGATTGAGCAGTGAGGCTGCAGGGGCATGTTCTATACACCAAAACTGCTTCATTAAGCTAAAGTTGTTCAGGTGACTATAGTGTCCCTTTAAGGTATTTACAGTTAGGGAGCCATCACTAAAAATAATTTTTAATATGATGTTTCAATAATCAATGTAATTACTCTTATCGGCTTTCAGAAATATATCATGGAAGGAAATGATAGGGACCAGAGCTTTGCCAATGTCCTTCAGATCCAGGGGAATCAGAAGTAAAAAAATTTTTTTTTTTTTTTACTCACGGTATACAATCAATAGCCAGGGTGTTAATAACCAACCAGAAAGCAATCAGGTACAACAATTCATTGTATCAGCATCAATACTCTATTATATAGTACTGCAGTCTAGTTGTAATTATTATCATCATTACTTTATTCCATGAAAATATTAAATATTAATGTCAATAGTGAAAACTTATGAGTCAAACAAGCAAAGCCCAAGGCAACGAAAGATGTTGAGAAGCATCTTAAATAGCACAAGTCATAACATGGTAATACAGAATTACTAAATCAAAGGATATTACACTTCTGGAGTACATAGCATCAATATAATAGTGCTACCGGCAAAAGACAAACAGTGAAATTATGCAGAATTTGCAAGAATCTAACCAGCAACTCACTGCAAAAATCAACCATTAACTTAGCTGGTTAATAAACTAAAACACCAAGCCGTAGGTAAAAAACTTTCACTGCTTAGGGTTTTCATTAACATGTGCTGCAGCCTAAAAGCAATGGTATGCACTTTAGAGCATATTACTATAAATAGCCCCTTCACTGCAGCTGTTTCACGTTAAGAAAGCGCTTGGGGGAGTGTGTATATTGCTCTATAGATTATCGTATGAGGGCAGTCACAGGCCACGCAGACACTATTCCTTCTTACCTTCCAGTCCTCAAGACATAGCCAAGTATCTTATCTAAATTCCAAACAATTGTCCTGATGCTTGTCCATCTATTAATGTAATCTTTACTGATAGTGTAGCAACCAAAACAGAACTAAAAATGGGCACACATGCACTTTAGACACATTGTTGACTGATTTACTAAAATGAGAGTGGTGCACGTGGTGATCAACAGTTCATCACACTGCAGTAATAGGTGGAGAAGAACGAAGCGATAGCTAGCACAACTCACGTTAAGTATTTGTCTCAGTGTCTCAGTGCTAGAACGTTTTTTTTTTTGGATGTTGTGAAGGGGCAGTTTGTTACAATAAAATACATCTGGATTAGAGTGTGATTATAAAAGATCTGCCATCTAACCAGTTCCATGGGGTGAATTTATTGTTAAGTCACATGTCAAATTTAGGATTCTCCACCATTATGGAATGTTTGACAACAATGGCCATTCCAAAAGATTTCTTTGGTACATTGACAGATATTTCCCCATATATCAGCACCATCAACCTTCACATGAGAAGCACAAATCTGTAAGGGAAAAGTGCTGCAAACACATAATCACGAGCCTTTCTGATTACACGTTTGTGTACTTTTCAACACAGATCAATGGAATACCAAGGATTGTCTGTGAGCATCGAGCCAGTTGCATTTAATTATGCATTTGTTTGATTGGGGGTATATCTAAATACAGCTTTGCAAACCCTCCCCTTTTAACCCCGCCCAGACTTTCTGTAGCTGTCCAATCACAGACTTCCCAACGCAGCTCAATGAGAAGTCTTTGCAAGGCAGGTGCTCTGAGCTATTGCTGCCTCTTGAGTTTAGCTCCACTGAGCTAACCAAACCAGGAAGTAACAGGGCTGGTTATCTGATTGACAGCCAGAGAGTGTAACCATTTTAATTTATGAAAGTGAAATCTGAAGAGCTTTATGTACAAACTCTTCACACATAAAGCATTTGAGCAAACTAAAGTGCTGTAGGTCTGGAGTTTCCCTTAAAGCGAGAGAGCAGACATACCTTTACAACTGTGTGATGTACTATGCTTTTTACATGCATGGAAAGTATAATGATAAAAGGGATAAAACTATTAATAAACGAACAGAGGAAGGGGATAAAACTATGAATAAAAAAAATAAATTAAATTTTTAGTGTCAATCACAGTACATCTATAAAGACTAATTATTACACGGCTCTAACAATTAACTCAAACTCTTAAGCTTATTAAATAGATCTCAAGCTTATAGGATAAACCCAACATATGGAAGTAATGCAGTTTTATAAGCTTCAATTTCCAAGCATGAACTTCCCGACAATGATTTATAACAGGTTTCTTTTCATCAGCTTACCTATGAATGCATCCGTTTTGGTGGAGATAATTTAATCCTTTTAATGCCCCATACAAGATGTGTGCTAGTATAGCTTCACTCATACCATCAGGGTAATAGGTCTTCAGCAGGCTACTAGCAGAACCTTTGGTGACATGAAAAAAAAATATATATATATAATTAGCCAAATAGTTTTTCAAAATGCCTGCAAGGACGACATTTGCCGTCTGAGAGCTTGTATACTAAAATCACCAAAATCCAGAGCAATTTCACAGCTGGGGAAATTAGTAGAACTATATATTTAGAGAAATATATTTTTAACATTACATGAACAAAGTTTCAAATAATAGAGTTTCAGCAGTCAACATAATTTCCCACCCTGATACGCTTGCAAATTAAGGCTTTGAGAGCCTCTCACTTTATTTCAGATGATTAAGAAGATCCTTACGTCCACCAGTGAGACGTAACTTCATTCTAACCATCTTCATTCTGTGGCTTTGCTCGTGGACATAAGGACCTTCACTCGTGGCGCATGCTACTTACACCATTTATTAGACAAGGGATCGGGACCTATTCAAGTAACTGGGGAATTTTGTTTCTGTCTCTATCGGAGGAATCCGAGTGACCACAATTTCCGTTTAGAGCTGCTTAGTTTATCAACATTTTATGTTTGTACATGCAATGTGTTATATTATACCCCTTTAAACTTTGTAACATTTGACATTAGCATTAAAAAAAATAAAAAATAATCTTTTTAAGCTCATTACATTTTCAAAATTACTACATTTGAGTATCATTCCTAAATACTGAATTCGATACTTGTTCAGCATATATGCTTTTTAGTTTTTTTTCTGCTAATATTTATCATTTATTATGCCCTTATATTATAACCATCCCACACCACTTTGTTGTTTCTTCAGATTTGGCATGATGGCTATAGTGGACAAAAGTTACATTTTGTTTTACATCAGACTTAGCAATTTAATATATAATATTTCTCAACAGTAAATGACATTCATTCATTGCCCTGGAGGGGGGTTGGTTAAAAAGTTTATTCCAGCCTTAAGAAAGGGGGGGGAGTGGGACACATGGGGGGCTAAGAGGGAATGGGGCACATGGAGGGTCTGGAGGGGGAATGGGGCACGTGGAGGATCTGGAGGGGGAATGGGGCACGTGGAGGGTCTGGAGGGGGAATGGGGCACGTGGAGGGTCTGGGGGGGGAATAGGGCACGTGGAGGGTCTGGGGGGGGAATAGGGCACGTGGAGGGTCTGGGGGGGGAATAGGGCACGTGGAGGGTCTGGGGGGGGAATAGGGCACGTGGAGGGTCTGGGGGGGGAATAGGGCACGTGGAGGGTCTGGGGGGGGAATAGGGCACGTGGAGGGTCTGGGGGGGGAATAGGGCACGTGGAGGGTCTGGGGGGGGAATAGGGCACGTGGAGGGTCTGGGGGGGGAATAGGGCACGTGGAGGGTCTGGGGGGGGAATAGGGCACGTGGAGGGTCTGGGGGGGAATAGGGCACGTGGAGGGTCTGGGGGGGAATAGGGCACGTGGAGGGTCTGGGGGGGGAATAGGGCACGTGGAGGGTCTGGGGGGGGAATAGGGCACGTGGAGGGTCTGGGGGGGGAATAGGGCACGTGGAGGGTCTGGGGGGGGAATAGGGCACGTGGAGGGTCTGGGGGGGGAATAGGGCACGTGGAGGGTCTGGGGGGGAATAGGGCACGTGGAGGGTCTGGGGGGGAATAGGGCACGTGGAGGGTCTGGGGGGGAATAGGGCACGTGGAGGGTCTGGGGGGGAATAGGGCACGTGGAGGGTCTGGGGGGGAATAGGGCACGTGGAGGGTCTGGGGGGGAAATGGGAAACGTGGAGGGTCTGGGGGGGAAATGGGAAACGTGGAGGGTCTGGGGGGGAAATGGGAAACGTGGAGGGTCTGGGGGGGAAATGGGAAACGTGGAGGGGCTCGGGGGAAATGGGAAACGTGGAGGGGCTCGGGGGAAATGGGAAACGTGGAGGGGCTCGGGGGAAATGGGAAACGTGGAGGGTCTGGGGGGGAAATGGGAAACGTGGAGGGTCTGGGGGGGAAATGGGAAACGTGGAGGGTCTGGGGGGGAAATGGGAAACGTGGAGGGGCTCGGGGGAAATGGGAAACGTGGAGGGGCTCGGGGGAAATGGGACACGTGGAAGGGCCTCGGGGGAAATGGGACACGTGGAAGGGCCTCGGGGGAAATGGGACACGTGGAAGGGCCTCGGGGGAAATGGGACACGTGGAAGGGCCTCGGGGGAAATGGGACACGTGGAAGGGCCTCGGGGGAAATGGGACACGTGGAAGGGCCTCGGGGGAAATGGGACACGTGGAAGGGCCTCGGGGGAAATGGGACACGTGGAAGGGCCTCGGGGGAAATGGGACACGTGGAAGGGCCTCGGGGGAAATGGGACACGTGGAAGGGCCTCGGGGGAAATGGGACACGTGGAAGGGCCTCGGGGGAAATGGGACACGTGGAAGGGCCTCGGGGGAAATGGGACACGTGGAAGGGCCTCGGGGGAAATGGGACACGTGGAAGGGCCTCGGGGGAAATGGGACACGTGGAAGGGCCTCGGGGGAAATGGGACACGTGGAAGGGCCTCGGGGGAAATGGGACACGTGGAAGGGCCTCGGGGGAAATGGGACACGTGGAAGGGCCTCGGGGGAAATGGGACACGTGGAAGGGCCTCGGGGGAAATGGGACACGTGGAAGGGCCTCGGGGGAAATGGGACACGTGGAAGGGCCTCGGGGGAAATGGGACACGTGGAAGGGCCTCGGGGGAAATGGGACACGTGGAAGGGCCTCGGGGGAAATGGGACACATGGAGGAGCTGGGGGGAGGGAATGAGACACATGGAGGAGCTGGGGGGGGGGAGGGGGAGATGTAACATCTGGAGGGTATCTAGTTATGCCTCTGAATGTACATGCCTCTAGAGAGCTCTTTCTACCTTGATTGTTCCATAATATACACAATCACTTACTGTATGCCATGAAAGGACTAATAACCCAAAGCCAGGTCCCAGAAGTAAATATCTTCCAAGAGGTCATAACGTTAGGGTGGCAAAGCAATGGCGCCATAACCACCTCATTCTGAAAAACAGCATTACACAGGATAAATGTTAAATGGGTTAGTATTCAGTCACATGTCCAGGACATATGGACCACAATGCCAAGAGATGAGCATGTTTAGCAGCCACAGGTCCCAAGAAAATGAAATAATTCAACAAAAAACATGGCAAAGTGGAACAGGTCTTTAGACCAAAATACGCTCATGTTGGTGGACAGAAGAATAAATCAGACTACAGCTTGTAGCACAGATAAATCCTTTTATTAGCAGTACTGAAAGAAACCGAAGTGTCATGGGCATGTAGGTGGAAATCACACATGAAAATGTTCTCTAAAACCAGCACAATGTTTACCTGTAAGGCAGCCAGGCGTTCATCAGAGCAGCTCTCCAGGTCGGTGAGTCGCGCAGTGATAAGTGTTCCACTTGGAGTGTGACGAGCGAGGTAGACAGTGGTTAAATTGCCAAAACCTTTACCTGGAATTGTGAACAGAGACAAATGAAAAACAGAATTTTGCAAACAAATTCAGACAAAATGTTCCAATACTTCCAAATTGTGTCCTGCATCACGAATCTTAGCTAGTATCAATCTGTGCTCAGTCTGTGGCTTCACCAGAAAAACACTGATACCAGCACTCACTCACTGGTTAGCATTTTCAGAGTGATCAGACTGGGGCTGTACAGATAAAGAATGTGCCACATGTGATACACACACATTTTCAATAATTCTTTATTTGCAAAACAATCAAGGTCAATAACATGACGATGCGCGAGTATCAGAATACATTAACAAGCATTCTGCAGGACAATGGCAAAATCATAATTAAGGAAATACCGTATTTATCGGCGTATAACACGCACCTCATTTTAAGAAGGAAATTTCAGATAAAAAAAACTTAAATTTCAAATAAAGAACTTTGAAGCAAAATAAGGGTAGCTCAGAACTTTTTTCTATTAATATTATTAACACTTATAAGGTAAATAACGTAAAATGACAGTAAAAGCAACTGTTTTAACAAAGAAACTTGGATATTATATGTTTTTACAAAAGTTTACTCAGAAATCGCTGCTATCTGGGAAACCAAGAAACTCTTCATCTTCACTGCTATCTTCAATATCGTTGAACTGAACACTGCTGCTTTCACTGCTACGGTCTTCATAAATCAGCTCGTCTTCTTCACCATCCAAAGCATTGCTTATGCCACATTTCTTAAAAGATTTGATAATAAGATCTTCTTTAACTGCGTCCCACGAAGTCTTTATCCACTGACACACTTTTGAAATGCCAGGTCTTTTCATTCTCCCGGAACTTGTACTTTCATGTTGGCTTTCATCACACATGTATTTATTCCATTCTTCACGCATGAAGGCTTTGAAGGGCTTGTTAATGGAAACATCCAATGGCTGCAATTGGGATGTAAGTCCTCCTGGAATGACTGCTACTTCTGTTTTGCACATTCAAAATTCTTTCTTTGTTGGTTCTGTAAGATGAGATCTGAATGAGTCCAGTACTAACAAGGATGGCTTCTTTAACAAAGCACCTGGGCGCTTCTCCCACACATTTCTGATCCAAAGCCTCATGCCTTCTTCGTCCATCCAACCTTTGGGATGAACATGCACCTGTATGCCACTTGGAATCTTCACCTTAGGAAAAGTTTTCCTTTTAAAAATGACCAATGGTGGCAGCTTGTTTCCGTCTGCAGTGACAGCAAGGACCACAGTACAACGATTTTTTTCATGCCCTGAAGTTTTAATTGTTACTGTCTTGGAACCTTTTGCTTCAACAGTTTTATTTGAAGGAACATCAAAAGTGAGTGGTACTTCGTCCATGTTGCCGATTTGACCAATTTCAAAATTTTGTCTCTTCCTTTGTTTGATAATAAATGAATGAAAATGTATTATCTTCTCTTCATAATCTTCTGGCATAGGCTGGGCAATCCTGGTTATTGTTCGCATCCAAAGCTCATGCCTCTTCATAAATCTTTGGCACCATGATGCTGTCCCTTTGAAATCTTGTATTTGCAACTCTTTGCTGATTTTCACTGCTTGAATGATGATCATTTTTGTTGATAATGCAATGCCCGCTTTTCTATGATTAAGTACAAATTCCTTCACCCGTTCTTCTAATTTTGGCCATTTAGCAATACCACTGTGGGGGGGGGGCCCTCTTCTTACTCCCCCCTCGCCCTTTTCTTACCCCCTTCTTATTCCCCCCTCCCCCCTTCTTACTCCCCCCTCCCCCTCTTCTTACCCCCCCTCTTCCTCTTGTTACTCCCCCTCCCCCTCTTGTTACTCCCCCCTCCCCCTCTTCTTACCCCCATCGTACTCCCCCCTCCCCTTCTTCTTACCCCCCATCCCCCCTCCCCCTCTTCTTACCCCCCTTTCTTACTCCCCCTCTTCCTCCCCCTCTTCTTCTTCTTACCCCCTTCTTACTCCCCCCTCCCCCTCTTCTTACCCCCCTTTCTTACTCCCCCCTCCCCCTCTTCTTACCCCCCTTTCTTACTCCCCCCTCCCCCTCTTCTTACCCCCCTCCCCCCTCTTCTTACCCCCCTTTCTTACTCCCCCCTCCCCCTATTCTTACCCCCCTCCCCCCTCTTCTTACCCCCCCTCGCCCTTTTCTTACCCCTTTCTTATTCCCCCCTCCCCCCCTTCTTACTCCCCCCTCCCTTTCTTCTTACTCCCCCTACCCTTCTTACTCCCCCCTCCCTCTCTTCTTACTCCCCCTCCCCTTCTTCTTACCCCCCTCCCCCTCTTCTTACTCCCCCTCCCCTTCTTCTTACTCCCCCTCCCCTTCTTCTTACCCCCCCTCCCCTTCTTCTTACCCCCCTCCCCTTCTTCTTACCCCCCTCCCCTTCTTCTTACCCCCCTCCCCTTACCCCACTCCCCCTCTTCTTACTCCCTTCCCCCTCTTCTTACCCCCCTTTCTTACTCCCCCCTCCCCCTCCCCTTCTTACTCCCCCCTCTTCTTACCCCTTTCTTACTTCCCCCTCCCCCTCTTCTTACCCCCTTCTTACTTCCCCCTCCCCCTCTTCTTACCCCCTTCTTACTTCCCCCTCCCCCTCTTCTTACCCCCTTCTTACTTCCCCCTCCCCCTCTTCTTACCCCCTTCTTACTTCCCCCTCCCCCTCTTCTTACCCCCTTCTTACTTCCCCCTCCCCCTCTTCTTACCCCCTTCTTACTTCCCCCTCCCCCTCTTCTTACCCCCTTCTTACTCCCCCTCCCTCTCTTCTTACTCCCCCTCCCTCTCTTCTTACTCCCCCTCCCTCTCTTCTTACTCCCCCTCCCTCTCTTCTTACTCCCCCTCCCTCTCTTCTTACTCCCCCTCCCTCTCTTCTTACTCCCCCTCCCTCTCTTCTTACTCCCCCTCCCTCTCTTCTTACTCCCCCTCCCTCTCTTCTTACTCCCCCTCCCTCTCTTCTTACTCCCCCTCCCTCTCTTCTTACTCCCCCTCCCTCTCTTCTTACTCCCCCTCCCTCTCTTCTTACCCCCCTCTACGCGGAACAGGAGTTTCTGTTTCCTGTACCCGGTCGGACTGACAGGAAGGTGCACACTGAGCGTGCACCTTCCTATCACTCCGGCCGGGCACCGCGGACAGCAGAGCAGCTCGGCCACGCTACAGGGGAGGAGAGGTGAGAAGCAACTGCAGCCGCCTGAGCGCTCTTAATAGAGTGCTCAGGCGGCTGCATCATTTAAAGGGCCGGCCCGTGTCAGTCCGCCCCTATATCGGCGTATAACACGCACCCATAATTTCCCCCCTATTTTCAGGGAGAAAAAGTGTGTGTTATACGACGATAAATACGGTATATTACAGAATATAATGTAGTGTTAGGCATCTCTGGGCTGTGATATAAATTAAGTAAATTAAATAGGAAATACCTTTATTAATGGCAAAAAACTGTGTATGTAGAATAGTAGTCCAACTCTAGTATTGCTGTGGGGCTAAAGTGAAAACCTCATGTGAATTTCAAATATAAGGCCAGAGTAGCTGAAATGAAACCATAATTGACTGGGAATTCTTCCAGTTTGGCTATTTTGACCTTAAACGTGATATTTACTTTGAATTCTCACTTCACTAGAGAATAATCCTACTAGTGTAGACAAAGAAAAGGCGGGAAGCCAAAACTGGGCAACTTTCAGACAAAAATGAACCATTTCAACTGAGAAAAGATTTTGATTTGGAAAGTGGAAGATTAAGAGGTAAAGTTAAAAAAAATAAAGCTAAATACTGCTTTATCGAAAGGAAGCCTGTACCGGAAACAGGCTTCAAGTGTTAGTATTAATTTTAGCAAGTAAAGACCTACAAGAAAACTCAAGGTATGAATAGGTTAAAGGGACACTATAGTCACCTGAACAACTTCAGCTTAATGAGGTTGTTCAGGTGAGTGCTACAGCTCCCTGCAGCCTTTTTCTTGTAAGCACTGTATTTTCTAAGAAAATGCAGTGTTTACATTGGAAGCTTGGAACACCTCTTGTTGCAGTCAATCAGACGGCCACCAGAGGGACTGTCCGAGTTCAGAGGCCCTAAAAAGGCCTCATTCACGTCTGACGTATTCACGCATGGGTGAATACTTCAGATGTGCTATCAGCACACAAAGCACTGTGCACGCGCTTTGTGCGCGCTTTGTGCGCTGAGGCAGTCAGCACTGCTGTGGGAGGGGCTTGAGCTGACAGCTGAAGACCGAAGAGGAGGAGAGGATTCAAACAGTAAGTAAACTTATTTATTGAGTGTGGGTGGGTGACTGAGGGTGAGTGGGTGAGGATGGATGGATATGGATGATGGGAGTGGATGGATAGGGATGATGGGAGTGGGTGGCTGGATATGGATGATGGGAGTGGATGGATTTGGGGATGGATATGGATGATGGATATGGATGATGGGGATGCATATGGATGTTGGGGATGGATGATGGGAATGGATATGGATGATCGGAATGGATGGATTTGGGGGATGGATGATGGATGGATATGGATGATGGGGATGGATATGGATGATGGGAATGGATATGGATGATGGGAGTGGATGGATTTGGGGATGGATGATGGGAGTGTGGATGGATGGATATGGATGATGGGAGTGGATGGATGATGGGAATGGATGATGGGAATGGAGATGGATGATGGGAGTGGATGGATATGGGAGTGGATGGATGGATATTGATGATGGGAGTGGATGGATGATGGGAGTGGATGGATGATGGGGATGGATATGAATGATGGGAATGGATGATGTGGGTGGATGATGGGGATGGATGGATATGGATGGATGATGGGAATGGATATGAATGATGGGAATGGATATGGATGATGGGGGATGGATGATGGGGATGGATATGGATGGAGAGAGATTGTGTGTATGTCTAATTTTTTACTACTTGTGTGTTTGCATAGAAACACTATATATAGAGAGATCTCTATATATAGTGTTTATAGGCAAACAGTTTGGCTGAGGAGGGGGGCGGGTATAGAAAGTGAGCTGAGCTGTCAGTCAGACAGCTCAGCTCGTGAACGCGCATTCCGCGCACATGCGCGGTTGAGCGCTGAGTTTCTTCATAGGGCGGCATTTAATGCCGCTCTATGAAGAATGCGATTGGTGCAGCGCGAAACCGCGCATGCGCACCACATCGCGATGACGCTTCTCAAGGAGAAGCGTCCTATTGGGTCCCGCGATTTCGGCATTTTGACGAAAAAGGGGGCGTGGCCTAGCGGGGAGCTCAGCGCTGGAACGGAGGTAAGTTTTATTATTAAAACTTACTCGGATTTTTTTTTTTTTTTTTAATGACAAGTTCATATAAAAGCAAGAAAGAAGGCTGGGGGACCTGTCTTTCTTGCTTTTATATGTTGACTATAGAGTCCCTTTAACCTGCTAAACAAATACATAAAATACAGTTGCAAGAAAAAGTATGTGAACCCTTTCGAATGATATGGATTTCTGCACAAATTGGTCATAAAATGTGATCTGATCATCATCTAAGTCACAACAATAGACAATCACAGTCTGCTTAAACTAATAAAACAAAGAATGAAATGTTGCCATGTTTTTATTGAACACACCATGTAAACATTCACAGTGCAGGTGGAAAAAGTATGTGAACCCCTAGACTAATGACATCTCCAAGAGCTAATTGGAGTGAGATGTCAGCCAACTGGAGTCCAATCAATGAGATGAGATTGGAGGTGTTGGTTACAGCTGCCCTATAAAAAACACACACACCAGTTCTGGGTTTGCTTTTCACAAGAAGCATTGCCTGATGTGAATGATGCCTCGCACAAAAGAGCTCTCAGAAGACCTACGATTAAGAATTGTTGACTTGCATAAAGCTGGAAAGGGTTATAAAAGTATCTCCAAAAGCCTTGCTGTTCATCAGTCCTCGGGAAGACAAATTGTCTATAAATGGAGAAAGTTCAGCACTGCTGCTACTCTCCCTAGGAGTGGCCGTCCTGTAAAAATGACTGCAAGAGCACAGCACAGACTGCTCAATGAGGTGAAGAAGAATCCTAGAGTGTCAGCTAAAGACTTACAAAAGTCACTGGCAAATGCTAACATCCCTGTTAGTGAATCTACAATATGTAAAACACTAAACAAGAATGGATTTCATGGGAGATTACCACAGAGGAAGCCACTTCTGTCCAAACAAAACATTGCTGCACGTTTACAGTTTGCACAAGAGCACCTGGATGTTCCACAGCAGTACTGGCAAAATATTCTGTGGACAGATGAAACCAAAGTTGAGTTGTTTGGAAGAAACACACAACACTATGTGTGGCGAAAAAGAGGCACATCACACCAACATCAAAACCTCATCCCAACTGTGAAGTATGATGGTGGGGGCATCATGGTTTGGGGCTGCTTTGCTGCGGACGGATTGCTATCATCGAAGGAAAAATGAATTCCCAAGTTTATCAAGACATTTTGCAGGAGAACTTAAGGCCATCTGTCTACCAGCTGAAGCTCAACAGAAGATGGGTGTTGCAACAGGACAATGACCCAAAGCATAGAAGTAAATCAACAACAGAATGGCTTAAACAGAAGAAAATGCGCCTTCTGAAGTCAGAGTCCTGACCTCAACCCGATTGAGATGCTGTGGCATGACCTCAAGAAAGCGATTCACACCAGACATCCCAAGAATATTGCTGAACTGAAACAGTTCTGTAAAGAGGAATGGTCAAGAATTACTCCTGTCCGTTGTGCACGTCTGATCTGCAACTACAGGAAACGTTTGGTTGAAGTTATTGCTGCCAAAGGAGGTTCATCCAAGGGTTCACATACTTCTTCCACCTGCACGGTGAATGTTTACATGGTGTGTTCAATAAAAACATGGCAACATTTCATTCTTTGTGTGTTATTAGTTCAGGCAGACTGTGATTGTCTATTGTTGTGACTTAGATGATGATCAGATCACATTTTATGACCAATTTGTGCAGAAATCCATATCATTCCAAAGGGTTCACATACTTTTTCTTGCAACTGTACTTATGTGGTTTCTGTGACAGTAGTCACCATCACCAAGAGCTTATGGTGGACAATTCAATTAGGTTTCTGAATGATTCCTATGTTTAAGTCACCCCGTGTCCATTGTAGGTGCAAGGTGTGTGTAATATGGTTGTTTGGGGTTAAAGGTTAGTGTGCTCTTTTGTCTTGCTAATGCTTGCAATCAACTTGGTGGATTTGGCTGTGGAGCCTGTACAACGCCACCTGTTGGTTGCAAGGGTCTTGCAACAGCTATATGCACTATCTGAAGATCTGGGCTTGCTAATTTGCATATTTGGGTAGATTTGCATATTGCTAATTCTGCAGACAGAAGAGATATTTTCTGTTAATTATTGTCTTCCCCATTCCTTTAATAATATGTTATTATGCCATTATAATTTCATGTATATTTTGTGACATGTTTTGGTTATTTAACTTTTATTATGTTTGTCACAGCAATGTTTATGTGATGAACATATGGGCTAGTCCCAAGAAAAATAAAGTATTGTATATTAGTTCAATTTAGAACTGGGTGTTCTGTGTGGATTTTTAGAGATCCCTGTGTCTTTGGACCTGTTAGCTGGCTGTATGATTTTTCTGGCCCTGGGATAAATAAAGAGAGCTAGGCCTTAGAGCTGTAAGTGCCTTTGTAAAGGCAATAGCAATGGAATGCCTGGAAGAAGGGCTGCACTGGAATAGGCAGAGGGTGATACCTGCCTGGAGAAGGGCTGCAGCGGAATAGGCAGAGGGAACGATACCTGCCTGAAGGAGCGTTGCAGCCTGGTCGGGCGGAAAAGCTCCAGAAGGACCCCAATCAAGCTGCGGCGACTGCGGAAGCGTTCCAGGGTTCCTGCAAGCAGATTGGGCGGAGGTACTTTGGAGTACAGGAGCTCTGTCACAGTTTCATAATTCCAGTCGATTCTGGTCAGTCGTCACAAACTATGGGGGCTCTGTATAATGACTCTAAAAGTGAAGCAATCTCCTTGGAAACCAATGGAATGCTATATTAAACTTTAAGAACCATGTACCAAAATCTACCCTGGATACATAAACACCATGTTTAAAGAACTTTTAATTTTAAAAACAGTCTAAATGTCTTTACTGATAGAGAATTCTGAGAAACATGAAAAAAATATTGTACCAAGTTCCTCTTGCAGTTCATAGCTGGAAGCTTCAGAGCAGCGTACTGGCATTTCATGTTCTCCTGGCACAGGAGGACTCCAACACTGCGGCAGTTCACCTGCCTGGAAATAAATAGAAAAAGTGGTAATGAACACTGATAGCAGTGAAATCAGGGGATTGCAAACTAATCTAGATCCTATACATGAGGCATTTTACAATCAGGACTGATATGTGAATCTATTTTAAACTCTTTTTATTAGGTTGCACTGGCTGTGGGAAAAAAAAAGGATTATAAATAAAAATGTTTAAAAAAATTATCTCCCCCTCCATTTTTTTACATTTTATAACACTTACTGCTGTGTTAGGTAAACATACAGGTTATTAAAATAAAGTCAGTTCGGTCCCTAAAAAATATATAGAATATATATGGGGGGGGCGGAGCTAAGCAACCAAGCAACCCAGACGTGTCCAGCAAGAGCTCCCACGTCTGGGGACAAAAAAACAGAGATTTCTGCCCAAAAATCGAGGCTGATAACCAGCAAACCACGACGACAACAATTGGGAGAGGCTGCTGCATCGATCGGTACCTCTCCCAAGTTCAGGCACAATCCAGCGGACAAGCCGAGGCTTGCGGCCTACCAGGGACTGAGCCGCGGGGAGACGGCCGCTCTCCGGGCACAGACACAGCGCCTGCGACCTCGTACATACACCTCCCCCCCCCCCCCCGGTCCAGTGGGGGTTATCCTGGACCATATAGACCCGCAGCAGAATACATCTTGCACCAGCACCCAGCAAACGCTTGCCTCGTGGCACTTCCAAGATGGCTGAATACTCACCGCACACTCGAAACCACCTACCCGGTCAAAGCAATGCCGAAGACATCCTGCATCGCCTCGAGGAAATCTTCCTCCGGTTCTAGGAAAGGCTGGAGCAGCGTATGCAGACAGCCCAGACCGACTCACGATCCAAGCCATGCGCCGGTGAGTTGGGGCACAAGCAGCAGGGAGAGAGGAGGGTGTCCTCGGGCACAGTGATTACACAACCACGCACCCCTACCCCACCTGGCTGAAGGCCACCAGGGCTAAAGCCCGAAAGCATCTACCACAGCAGCGGAGGTCCCAGCGCCGTAACCGGCAGCAAAACATCAGGCCCCCCAGCACTCCCACAAGAGTCACCGGGTTTGTGGCACAGTGATGCAGGCCTGCTCACCAGCCTGGGGCTGGAGGATCACCTCTCCCCACACCCGCACAGCAGAGGCCCTATACAGCCCGCCGGCGTGCACCAGCGTTTCCCCAGAGACTACCGCCAACCGCGAGAGGCACACTCCTGCACTGGGTATAGGCTGAGACCGACTATTCTACTAAGGACATGCCGTAATTGCTCTTAGAGGGCAAATTTGCTGCCGTTGCGGCATGGGATCTTGATCCAAGCAACTTACAACTGTAACTGCATAGACAATGGGACTATGGTTCAGAACTTGGAATTGTCTTCGTCCCTACAGTGGCACTGTCACCATCTCGTCTGGGGACTCTGCATTATTTTTAAAGACTGACGGTGATATTGCTGTTGGTGGTCCGGGGCCAGTGAAACATCCATACCTGAACCTGTCCCAATGAGAAAACCTGTTTCACAGTAGAATGCTCACATAACATTCAATGGATAACGCAAAGATACTGTACTTACCCAGTGAGAATATATGCTGGAGGTAGACTCCTTATCTTGATTTATTGATTTGACAGGTGTCCCTCTCAAGCAGGAACAATCCTGAAAAGGAAGCATTATTTATTAACGGCACCCAGATCGTCGACCATTGAGTGCAGTGTCAAGACTAGCCTCTGCGTCTGTGTTCCATTAGCTTCCTAGGTAACTTATTTACTTACTAAGACGCCTGCAATGACATTTCATCCCTTAGGTATAAACTACAATGTGAAGGGGGGAAAAAAAGGGAAAAAAATGCATGCCAAGAGACAATTTTGTAGTGTATACATATGTATTTTTATCAATGTTTTTTTGTCCAGAACATTTATGCTTTTTAACAGACAGAAAACTAGCCAATATGATCAATCTCTGTACGTTTATTTTGAAACCGCACAAAGTAATTTTCTCTGTATGCATGTTTGTTCTTTTCTTTCCTCGATATTGCATACATATTCCCATTCAAAGTATGTATTATCTTTTTATTTTTTATAACAAACATTAGTGGCAGAGGAATTAATGCAGGAGAACCAGCCTATCTATTGTAATCCTCCAACAAACCCATCTCCTGCTTTGCTATTGAAATATATAAAAAAAAATGGCAGACAATGATGTACGGAAAACGAGCCAGCATGTGGTCATCATGCAGGAAGTGCTCATTTCCAGACAAATCACTCTTTACTGAATACATTTAAGGCCAAATGAGCGAAGCCGAAAAGGTGCCTACATTGAGCTAAAGTCTTAAATTCATGCAAATTCCTGACAATATACTCTTTACTAAATAACCCCCCTCTCCTCGATCGCCAAAAAACTTCAAAAGCATGTCAATTTCAAAATTAATCGAAAATCGCTATTTGAGTATCCAGTATAAGGCAATAGTGATTATGGTACAAGGACCCTGTCCTTGCAAACTTTTAACATTTATAATAACCTAAAATCAACAATATAATTTTTTTTATAAAAAAATAAAAATATTTATTTATATATGGCTAGTAAGGAGCAGACATATGTAAAACACGTCATAATCTACATCAAGTCATTATTTTACCAAAAAGGCAAATAAATGTCCAACAGAAACCATATATCAATATTTTCAGGAAACAAATATAAAAGAAGTTAAAGGGATACGCTAACGTTAACCTTTAAAAAACAAAACGTGTTTTACTCACTGATAAACCAGCGCCGGGCGCTCTCCTCTCTGAGATCAGTGGTCCAATCCAATGATTCCCAAAAAGAAATATTAGGAATCTGTTGTGCATATGCAACAATTGATTACCTCTCACAGATGCACTGAGTACAATGCTTTGCTATAAAAAGCAATTACAGCATTTGACAACTTATTCTGTGTGTGAAGTTGCTGAATGTGAAGACTTTCAAGTGTCTCAATGAGGAACCGCCTCCAGCGGCTGTCAGTCTGCTGTTTCTCAGTAATGGTAATGTTTTACACTGCCAGACTAGAGGGACAGGATCTATGGATCACATTCAGTGTTATATACTAAAAATGAATTCAAAGTGAATTTCAAATTTAATACCAGAGTAGGCAAACTGAAAATATTGTTGGCTTAGAGCATGGGTCCTCAAACTCCGGCCCCCCAGATGTTGCTAAACTTCAACTCCTATGATTCTTTGAATTACATAGATAGCCAGAGAATCATGGGAGTTGTAGTTCAGCAACATCTGGGGGGCCGGAGTTTGAGGACCCCTGACTTAGAGAATTACTCCAGTTTAGCTATTTTGATCTTAAATTTGAAATGCAATTTGAATTCTCACTTTTATAAATACACCTGTTCAAGCGTCCATCTGGAAGACTCTGGGACCTTTCACGTGTGAGGTCTTGCATTGTTTGCAGAGAGAAGCAAGTTAAGAAATACTTCTCTGAACCTTCTCTGAACCTCTAACTTCATCGCTCTAACAAGAATACTTGAATACTCACAAGCATGTGTGTGAGCAAAAAACAACAAGACAAGACTGCAGGATTCTTCACAGATTATAAAAATGTAAAGAACCCAGTACTGATAGGGTTATTCTATAAAGTGGGAATTTTGGAGAATTCTAAGTAAATTTAAATTTTTAGGCTAAAATAGCTTAAGTGTAAACCATGTCTGGTTTGTTTTTTTGTTTTTTTCAATTTGAGTGTTCTAAAATTTGAAATTCACTACGAGTTAGTAAAAGCCAAATTGGAAATATTTCCCCATATCAGACAAGGTTTACTCTTTAGTTATTTTAACCTAACATTTGAAATTCACTTCAAGTTAACAACAACAACTCACACTTTAGTGACTGACCCTGTGTAGATCAACAAAAGAAACACACTGACATAGAAAACAAGCAAATGTTACAGGACTCTTTATCAATGAGCAATAGTCTCCAATAGCAGGCTTCCCCAAACTCTGGCCCTCCAGATGTTGCTGAACTACAACTCCCATGATTCTATGAATGAAATGGGCTGAGAATCATGGGAGTTGTAGCTCAGCAACATCTGGAGGGCAGGAGTTTGGGGAAGCCTGATTTATAGCATTATTTGGTCAACGAAACCAAAACATATCCTGCTGTGTCATATAAAAAAATCATATACTAATTAGACTTACCAAACAAGACATTGAATTAACTTTTTGATCTGAGGATATTTCATGAGTCCACCACAGATTCTGTTCCCTAGTTGTCTTCTGGATCACTGAAAAGCCAATACATTTGATAATCATTTACCGGGACATGTTACTCTCTACATCCAACACATGCACTTGTGAAGGTAGTAAAAAATATCACACACACACAAAAATAATAATAATAATAACTAAATCTCACAGCGGATATTTCTTATTTGTCTTCTGAGAGCCACAGGAATCTAGGGAACCCTGGGTGGGATAAAAAGGCTTGTAGTGTCGGGGTTATATACACTACACCCTCAATCTGAGACCCCACTATTCTGTTTACCACACAGGGCATGGTATGATCTACATCAGGGTTTACACTGGGTTTGAAGGGGTCCTGTGTTTTGGGAGGATGATTGCCCCCTGTGTCTTCTAGTGGGGTGGGAGGGCAATGTGTGTACAGAGAGCTCTGTATTAGGGCTGGGGTATGGCCCTGCAGCTAGAGGGGTTGTGCAATAGGCTGCTCAGTATTAGGACAGGTCCCTGTGCTGCCTTGCTATCTGTAGGAGATTGACAAGGGTCAGTGTTTGTTAGAGAAGCTCTCCTGCCTGGGTCCCAGGAGCTAATTGGCTTAATGGCTAGGAGAATCTCAGTGTTACAGGGAATCCCTCATTTCACAACTTCCTGTCTGACCTGCTCTGGACTCCTGGGCTCTCCCTCCCTCTCTCTCTCTCTGTGTATGGACTTGGGAGACACCCTCCAGCCCAGCTGATTCCCCCACAACACGTCATCAGAAGCGGACTAGACCATGCTAGTACTCCCTAGCAGGTCTGCAGGCTGCCAGTATACACAGGGTCCCTGGGACACAGTATTGCTGTAACCAGATCGCTCCATTAAACTCACGGTCTGTTTCTTTCACATACTGTACCACACATACATTTCTTTTAGGGTTTACCTGCTAGAAGTACTTACATTCCTTTTTACCTTGCCCACAGCAAAGATGGCTTCTCAGGTGTGGCACTTGCAACATTGCGTCACATCCAGGCGCCACTGCCCTTCCTTTCCCATTCTAAGCAGAGAACGTTGCCAGCCATAGGCGAGCGGGGCCAGGGGATTGGTTGAGCTTCGCTGACGTCACGCTCGCCGTCCCATTGGTGATGCGGAGGAAGCCCCACCCTCTGGAGCAGTAGAGAGAGAACGGGAGACGGGGAGCAGCCGGTGAGGTACCAGACTGCGCTATAGCATGTTGGGAGGTGGGTTACCTAGCAACCCCTGCCCCTCCGTTACTAGGGATGGGTACCAGCATGCCCCCCCTCATCCCATGCCCGCAGCTGGGGGGCTGCACATCCAGTCCTGTTCCATCACTCCTCTGCATGCAGCGTGTCCCTGTATGAAAGCAGGGGAGGAATTCGGATTTAACCCTTGTTCTCATTGAGGCCCTGTATCCCATTAAATCCCATTACATACCAGGGCAGACAGTGGGATTCTGCAGTAATGACTGGCCTGGGGACCACAGAATCTTAATGAACTACATTCCCCATGGTGCTCAAGTCTTTAGGCTGGCAGGGCATCATGGGAAATGTAGTTCTCTCATACATGGGGTGCCAAGGCTTTGCCATCACTGCTTCATGGTGCTTTCCCTCCCCCCCCCATTGGGCACAGTATTGTGTTAATGGGTGACAAACCTCTGGCACTGCAGCTGATGTGCCCTACACTTCATATGATGTGTCTGCTCTGACAATCATTGAGGTCAGAGCAGCTGGATTTATAGAAATCATTTATCACATGTTGGGTTTTATTCACTAAGCAGGGAATTGTAGTGTAATGAAAACCAAATTGCAAGATTTTTAAGAAATTAGCAGGAAAAATCTAGTATGAATTTTGCATTTAGATTTTCTGTTCACTACAATTAGTTTAGTGTTAAAACGTTAGGCACGGTGACACCAAGTCTCCACCTTTTTGTGACTTGCATAATGCAGACTGATTAAATCGTTTTTATACCAGAATTGCTCTGCTGCTGTTCGCACTGTAGTTTTAGAACCCATTGTTTTGTGAATAACTTTTACCATTAAGGAGATATAAATGATGCAGAATAGTTCAATTGCTTAGTTCCCAAAGACAAGGTATGGGGGTTCAAAATTATTTTGAAAAATCTAGTATTGGCTAGCTGTATTACATTTACATTATATTGCTATAGTGACTTTGCATAATGTATTGGTATTTTTATGGTAACTGATATGTTAGTCATTGTTCATATAATTGTGTGTGTCAATCCTTCTTGGTGCAGCCATGAGTCTATATAAATTCATTATGTGGGTTTAAAAAAATAAAAAGTGATTATAATCCCTCCCCCCCCCCCTTTTTTTTTTTTTTTTACACAATAGCAAAGTCATAATATTTTTCATGTAAGTTATTCATGTTGTATCCTTGAATTAATGTGGAAATGCCTGGACGTAGCATTACTCAAAGTAGCTGTAATCTGACGTTAACCATGTAAATCAATGCTTTTATATGTTGGTTATTTTTAGATTGCATTCTTTATATGTTTTAATGTCTCCACCGGCCACACAGGTTTTTGTTAACATTGAACATTTTCTATATGGCTTTTTAATATCCAAGTGAACAATAACATCATCAACATGAATGGATACTATACCTGGGATGCATGTAGTACTGGTAGCGGTGGTCTCTGAATAAAAGGTGTTTCCTTGTTATTGTAGAACGTACCGGTATTTTTTTGTAATTTTCTTTCTTATAGCAGGAGTGATGATGTACTGGCATATTGTTTTCAGTCTTGTCTTGTGATAGATTTAGATTTGTTTTGTTATAGACCAAAGTTATTTGAAGAATTCGTCCAAAGTTTAAATATTTGCAGTGCCTTTGGACATTTAGTTAACCCAACCCCCTTTGTATTGCTTCAAAATCTAGGTATTAAAACACCTGTACATACCAGTTCAGTTTATTGGCAAAACATAAAAAGTAGTTTATTCAGACTTTAAAAAAAAAAAAAAAGAGAAGATTTTTTGATCTTTTTAATCCCATTCTGTATCCTTGTTGACTACATGCATGGTGCATTACAAATCATGATTTGCACCGCTATGTTCTTGTAGAAGTTAAAGTCAGGGGAAGATATGATTCTTTACTGACTTAGTTCTGCAACAACTTGAGATATTTACCTTATGGTCTGTCATTGTCACTTACCAAGGTGTTGCAGATTTTGGATTCGGATCTTACAAAAATTAAACTGTGCTTTCAAGGGAAATTTATATTGCTAATTTAGAAGGGAAGGTATTAAAGAAGTTAAATGCATGGCGACCATAGTTTTGTAATGTATGAAGAAAGAATGTATTTTGTCTGAGTGTTAGGTAAGATTCACAGAATTACCTGAGATCAGGGTATCAATGTTAAAATCCGGTAAATACAGCAAAGTATTGTAGTGGTGACAGTTAAAAGTGGTCCTATTCAGATGGTTAAGACTCTGGGCAGGGCTTTGTAGCGGTGACTTTCAGATGATTACAGCACAGAGAAGGACATTACCGAGATGACATTCAGATGGTTATTGCTACACAGGGCTGATATTCAGGTGGTAATGCAGGATATTAAAGATGTGACATTCAGGTGGTTATATCACACAGCAAGGTACTGCAGAGGTGACATTCAAATGATTGTGGCATAGAAGAGTGTGTTTCAGAGGTTAAATCCAGAAAGAGCACTGTGATAGGTAATAGAGGATACATACAGATTATCAGACGAGGCCTGCCCTAGGCCAAATAACAACACTTCACTGAACAGACAGCCTCAGATGGCCTTACTGTTTGTTACATAGTATTGTATTTATGTTCTTGTATAATGCAAGGAATACATGGACAGCTAGATAATAATGCAATTATACTCTACATAATCTTTATTTGCTAATGAGGCAGAAAAGGTACCTTGCATTCCCATAATAAGCTGATGTCTTTAGATCATGGCCTGGGTTGCCCGATGCAAATACTGACCCATTTCTTGAATCACAAAACATTGCTATTTTAAATTTAAATGAGGATCATTTGAAACCATTAATATATTGATTGTAGAGGTTACAATCTGTACTCATTGCCCTCCAAGAAAAGGAATTCATGTGATAAGTTATCATGTGCACAGCAGGTTATGACGTGCATATTCATGTGTCAGTCAATGACAGGTTGTCATTAATTAACCTTTGCACTCCTGGACTATAATAAACACTCAGTTTACAGAAATCTCTGTATTGATGGGCTGTTAGAAGTGTCATGAAATCTGTTATTTGTGTTCATATAAACTAAAATAGTATGTATGGTTTTTGTCCCCCCCCCTAATCTTCTGTATACTAATATAGCATCTATTTGGTAAGCTCTCATGTATGCATATAGGTCTAGGAAGATTGTATGCACTGGAGGGGGTGGGGTGGGGGGTTTGCTAATTCTGGAAATTCAATGCCAATGTGTCAGATAATACTTATTGAATTGCATTGTTTCAGTCTATGAAGGTTAGTAGTTATGAATTACAGTCAAGCTCAGGGACAGCCAAGCTGTAGTTTCCCAGATGAATAGCTGGACTTCATTTCCCATAACACCCCACTACTATTTAGTAAGTCAACGCTGAGGTAGATTATAGTTTAACTGATAGATTAAAATGTGTGTAACAGGATGCTAATTATAGAAAGGGTAAACACACGGCACACAAAAATAGGGTTCTTTGTGTTCCAATGTGTCATCTTGTTTTAATAGGCGTTCTCATACAGAATGGTGGCGGGGTGACATTAATATTGATTATTGCAATTCCATCATATGTTTTTGGATGTTGTTTTAATAGGCGTTCTCATACAGAATGGTGGCGAGGTGACATTAATAATGATTATTGCAATTCCATCATTTGTTTTTGGATGTGTCATCTTGTTTTATTAGACGTTGTAGTACGGAATAGAGTCAGGATGACATTAATATTCATTGTTTTAAAACCATCATAAAGGGTTGCATTTTAGTCTTAAGAAACATTCTGACTTTAAATTATTTAATCTGCGGTGACAAGCTCTTTAAAAGCCTAAAGTAATTAAATGAACTTGTAAAGGGATAATCCTTCACGGCGGTGGCAAAGTCAGTGCAGGCATTGCAAGGGAAAGATTGAGACACGTGGCTGTCGAACACTTTCTAGAAACCCTGGGGTGGCCTGTTTTCAGACCAAAATCTGAGAAATAAAATGTCGCAATGAAGGCAAGCATACAATCACACTCACTGTTATGCTTGCCTGTTTAAGCTGCAGCCTACACACATGAAACAAGTAAACAGGAAACCCTGGTTGTCATTAGGCCTAACAAAAGCTTTTTAAAATATTCACTTTTTATTGTATGCAAATCGTTTCGCAGTGTAGCCAGATTTTGTGTAATGCTATGGATTCCGCCCAGGAAATGGAGGATGTGGGTGGCATAAATGAGATTTATTTTTGGTTGTTTTTTTTTCAAAGATTGTTTATGTTATTGTATTGCTGTTGATGTACTTATCTAGGTCATAATAGTTTAAAAAAAAAAAAAAAAATTAAAAGACTTGCCTTGATTTGGAGGAATACATATTATTGCAACTTTATTCACAAAATATTGAATTTTCAGGTTTTCAAATTGAATTTCACATTTTAGGTCATTATAGCAACATTGAAAGCAAAGCTGCATTGGAGAATTTTCAGTTTTGGCTATTGTGGCTTGAAATAAAAAAAAAAAATGCAATGAATTCCTGAGAGTTCACACTTATAACGTAAAAAAAAATAAAAAAATGTATGGTAAAATAGCTATGATGTGACTAAAATTTCTATAATTCTGCTATATACATAGGGGAGAGGGGGGACATAGGGGGGGGGGAGTCAGCCATCATCCATGGGCTGCAGGTGGGGGCTATAATATTAATAAATATATTTAGAGCCCTATAACAGGGGAACACTATGTGCCCCTCGTTTAAATTTGAAATAAAGGGATAGATATTAATCTATCCACCTAGTGTTCTTCAAATTGGACTTGATACCCATGGGTGGAGACACCCGGGGGAGGGGGGGTACAAAGATAGCAGCTCCTCGCCGTTTAGGGACAAGCCACTGACGACATGAAAAATGGGTTCATAATGGGAGTATTAAACATCCTTCGTACTAATGGGGGGTCACGTGCAGTTTTTAACAGTTTGCTCGCTGGTTTCTCGAGCCGTCAGCGTGAAATGGTTAACTCAGAAGCAACTGAAATACTTCTGGATTTGGCAGTGTGGCGGCTCAGAATTGTTTTGGGTTTTTTTTCCCGTCTAATTGCCTGACAGCCCAAAATTAACCAAACCACAATTTGGCTGAAACTGAGTCTTCAATTCTTACAAATATATATTTTCTGAGACAAAAATAAGTTTTTGTTGTTTTTTTTTTCTTTGAGGAGAGAACCTGATTTGCATTTCTAATCTGGGCGAATACTGTTTTTATTCCGTAGCTCGTCTGTCATGGCAGCTGCTGTAAGGACACTGCCAAGGGACCAGATGCAGGGAGAGAACAGAGCAGGATTAATATGCCATGTGATTTATACAAAGCATTGCTTTTTGGCCTTATTTAAGGGCACACTGTATGTTTTGTTAAAGGAGCACACCAGCCTCCCACACATGTTGGGTGCAGTGTGAAGCTTAGGTAACTGTGTGTTACTCTGTGCTGGATATTTTATTTTAATATTTTCATTTGCTCCATGGAAGAAAAAAAGGAATTATTTGCTCTAAAACTAACATGTTCCATTGAAAACAAAATACACATTGATGTCAGTTCCCTTTTTTTAGCTGATCTTTTTTTAAACTCTTATTCGACACACTTCCCATAAGTGGTTTTCTTTTTAACAGGAATATGTAGTAAGTTAACCCTTCAAGGTTCAGGGCTAGAAAAAGCTCTAATTGTGACCATCTTGATGTTATCTGGATGAGGTTTTTCTTAAAAGTGTACCTGTTACGGTACTCACAGCTTTAGTGAAAATGAATGACTGCATTTCCGCTATAATTGCGACAGCAGAATTAATTGTTATTGTGACAGTGTGCTTATCACTCCACAGTTTATGTGAAGACCATTGGCTGGTCTTGGAATGTCCCCATGTGTTGGCGCTCTCTAGCCAGAGCATTTCAGATACAATCTAGCTTATTTGTGCCATTACAGACATTTTCGTTTTTTTATGAACAGAATGACCGCAACCACATGTGCAGTTTGCATCCCTGTACAAGAAATATAGCAGCCGTATAGGTATATTTTGCTCTTTCTGCCTTTGTCGCCAGGATATGAATGATCTCCTTCTGGACATAGTGAGCAAAGTGCTTCCTCAGACTCATGACACTAGAAGAGCCTGTAAGTTAGAAATATAGCAGTGGTGATGTATGGTACGTGGGGTCCCATATAGGACAAAAAGCTGGACATACTTTTAGGATTGATTAGCCTCTGTGCCAGTAATGTAAGGCAAATATGAGTGGCTAACCTTTTTTTTTTTTTAAATATATATATAACTTGTATTTATGTATCCTTGCTCATAATAATGATCACATAAAATATTTTCCACTGGCTTTATAATCACTAGAAATTCGAGAGCTCTAGCCAATCTCTGGTCTCCCATTCAAAGACGTTCGACTTACTGAGCTATTATGCATATGTTATCACGCACAGGGCTGGAATTAGAGCCCATTTGGCCTTCTGCTGACAACGATGATCGGCCTAATTGCAGAATCTTATAGACTGAAAACACAAAAACAGTCATACCTCCCTAGCGTCTTGTGCCTGGCGGTGGTGCTGGAGGGAAACTCACAGGATATAGCTATCAGAAAACACATACCCAATGCTAATCTTTCGCTTTCATCTTACAAGTAAATCCATACCCCCTAACCGCAGTGTCTGGTGAAGCAGGATGTCAGTTTTCCTTTTTTAAATCAATGGGCCTATTCCATGGGCATGCAGCGCCATCAGCCCATATGTTAATTTGGCCCTGATCGCGCACAGTGATTCTTTACCAATATTGACTAAACAAAACAGGCTTACCTTCAAAATAATTATGTTTATTTTTATAAAAACTTTGTTCAAGTGCCTGGTCATGTTCCTCCAAGCAGCTGCTTCACGTCTGGTAAAGTCACTAGTAAGATAAAGTGCAAGTGTTGTGCACTCCAAATCAGCACTTTCAAATCCGTGACAATCACTTGAACAAATTTAAAGGGTTTCTTCATCCAAATCAGTGTTTTAATAAAACACTGTTTCTAGATAATAAACCCTTTTCTGATATTGTCCAAAAATGTTTACAATCCCACAACGAGGCCAAGTTCTCCCTTCGGTCCAATCATTCTTCAGTGATGTTACTCTTCTCGCTGCAGGAGGAAAGATGTGCCAGAGATGGGGGGTGTTCCGCCACTGGTCAACAGTTGTAAAGTTATGTGTGCCGACAACAGACCCTTTTATGCACAGAACTAACATTAGCGGCAAGTAACTCTTGTTCTTGGTTAATGAATCTGCTGGAAGCAGAGTTACACCTCCAGCGGCAAAGTTCTGTATCTATATATGTGCTATGTTTTGTTATTGTAACACTGCACATACAGACACCAAGCACCATGACCACTTCAAATAACTGCAATGAGGATTTTATTATCGTTGGCATTGTACGAGTGATTCATTCATTCTACGAGGGAACTGTCAGCTGCCCAGCTTCCTCCTAGAGATTCAACACTTCACGCTGGAAGTGAGTTACCAGACATTGGAACTGTCACACAACGATTTTTCATTCCCCTTTCTAAAATTAAGCAGAATAATTATCAGAATAATATAGTTGTTTTCTTTGCATGTCACACTATCCGTTACAGATCCCCTGAATCTTTTATGATTTATTTTACCAGAGAATGGATTCCTTTGTTAAGTAACTAATGTCCAAACAAAAGGAATTTGATTGTGACCTTTTACAATACTCATGGATTTTTATTATTTTCTAAAAACCCATTCAGATGTAGTTGCAAGCTTAGGGAGTAACTTTGGGTTCCTTATTACATTTTTCCCTCTTTTATAAATATCTCACAGATTGTATGTGCAAGTGTTCTTGTATATTTGAAATTACAAACTTTTATCCGTTATTTACATATCATTGAAGATTTTATATGTAGACATATGTGCGTTAAAGGATCAGTAAAGTCTCATAGGCCAATTAATATCGATGAATTGACATGAGTGCAGTGACCCTGTCCTTTTGTAGTTGTTTTTATTTTTTTGAAACTGCAATATTTACATTGCAGGGATAAAGCCGACTATAGTGGCTATCTTACTGACTAGAGGTGCTTTTGCAGCACTGATGTTTACTCGGAGAAGTCTTCATAGAAAAGCATTGCTTCAATGTCTTCCTGTGGTGTACATGTGATGCTCACCGCGCAAACGCTTTGTGTCCTCAATCTTCCTCTATGCGGAGCATTGAAATGGACCCATGATGGGCACTATATTTGATGTTGAAGAAGGTGGTGAGGTGAGCAGCACTGGGGATACATGGCATTGGAAAAGGTTAGGCGAATCATTTATTTTATTAATTATCACTCACAGGCTGGAGGCGGGGGGCTGTCTAACTAGGGACAGAGACACTAAACTGTTAGGAATACATGTTTGTATTCCTAGCGCGTTAATGTGTCTTTAATGGCTGTGTGTTTTATGCTTTGCCTTTATATATTGTCGTTCTCTGGCCCAAAATGCCTTTATACACTCACAAACAAGTCTATTAAAAAAGGTAATGTAGTAAACCTCCTATAAAAAATTTTATGATACAGAATATATGGCGGATGCGTAATTGCCTTTGTCCATCTGATTGGCTCTGGTCTGGTCTACTGACATTTTACAATATTTCAATTGAATACCTCCTATTTTACTCAGTCCAATAAAACTACATTTGTTTTTTCCAACAGATGGCATAGTAACACAGGTCTTATATCACGCTAAGTTGAAAAGTCCATCAAGTACAATATACAGCAATATCTGCTATTTCTACTGTTTATACAGTGGAATGAACCTTTACTGCTGCATTTTGAAGCTATTTGCAATTGTGCTTCATAAACAAAATAGAGCATTTCTTCTGACACTACTGCATAATCAACCTGACTGTGTTAAAGGAACACGCTGGACGCCAACATAACTTCATTTCATTTGATAGATTTTGGCTTCATGTTCCTGTTTGTTTTTTCTGCACATTCTAAACAGCTTAAAATAAAATCTACCTGATTTATAAGGCAGATCAGTGTGAGCTGAAATGCCAGCTTGACTCTGCCAGACCGCCAATCACTGTCCTTTTATCTGTTCAGCATGTAGAATTTGTGCTAAGGAGAGAGGGACCGGTGATAACAGGACAGTGCTTGTTTATAGGTCGGAGTCATATGAACCACAGACTTAGTACAGATTATTTTTAATAAGGAATTTACTTTGTGTAAAGACGTCTGGCTGAGGAGTGCTGCACAGTTTATATATATATATATATATATATATATATATATATATATATATATATATATATATATATATATATATATATATATTTCAATGTAAAGTACTGCAAAATGTGATGCAAAATACAAATTCACTTTAGTTGGTGCCTGGAGTGTCATTTTAAATAGCAGAATACATGCATTCTAAAGCACAGCTGGCCACTGCCATTACCCAACTTTGATGTATTGATAACTATTTAAAAAATAATACTAATAAACTGGTTATTGTCGATAACATTGGATTTTAGTATTTGCCAACGCTGATTTGTTATAACAAGTATTTGCATTTCATGTTGCTATATCTAGTTTTTTGTGTGTGTATACATTTTATATACATATTATGTAACCAAACCTTCGTAACTGTATTTATGTTTAGTGGGGGGTGTATTTGAGTAAGTGCATGTTAATACAAAACTATTTTTGTATATTACAAGTTTGGGTGCATGTAGTGGTATATTCTTAATGAACACTACCACTGTCAAAGTCCATTGTACCCTTCTGTGCCCAGAATTTCCCAGCTCCCCTTTAATATTTTCCATTACTCATCAATCCCCACTTCTTACATAATGAGCCTTTTTTGTCTCCTATAATGAGCCCCACTTCAATCACCTGTTTCTATTTCTCAATTCTGTATATAAGTCTGCAGTCCATTAACATTTATTATAAATGGAGGTATTGTTTCAGAATTGCCTATTTATGTTGCTATGCACTCCAAAACACAGTTATACCATGGGCATGTTATTAGACAGGTTGCAATAATGTATGTATATAACTAAGAGAGGTTTAAATGTTCGTTTAAAACTTTGTTATCCTATCTAATAACCAGCAATTACAGTTACAAATCAGCAAAACACAGTTCGGAAAGAGCAACTACGGGATACAAAAGATTCCCTAGTCTGAGAGTGCTTACCACATGCTGTGCAGGCACCTTTTCCTGGAAAAGGATGATGGCTCTTAAAGGAAAACTATAGTGCCCCCTTCATGGTGCAGAAGGGGTTAAAAACCTCTTCTGTTATTTACCTGAGTCTTGCGCTGATGTCCCTCGTGCTGGTTTATGCTCCGCCTGTGCTCCTCCCCTACCATCATCCTTGGCGGGGGAGATCCAATGCGCATGTGCGGCAATGGCCGCATTCGCATTGGTACTTTCCTATGATACAATGCTTTCCTATGGAACTTTAGCGGGATGTCTTCATGCATAGCGTGAGGACATCCAGTATCCGTTAGACGATCAAAAGTCACCTAACCACCCGGTCGATCTGGTAGACAGCCACTAGAGGTGGAGTTAACCCTCAAAGGTAATTATTAGTTTATTAAAAACTGCAATAATTACCTTTTGCAGGGTAAAGACCCTGGGAATATGCACACAGACCACTTCAATGAGTTTCCTTTAAATTAGTGAGAGTCATTCTTGATCTTTAAAGTTAATAATTCTAGAGGTGACAGAAGCTTTATAGATTTGGTTGCTTGTTAGGTGAAGGTTTATGGGTTGCTGGAATAATATCTGATGATAAACGAATCATACATCAATAAAGCGATTCCACACTCCTACTAGTATAGCTGTTTTTTGGCATACATAGTTTACGTTTCAAGTAAAAATGTTTGGGTCTTTTCTATTATAATGCTACAAACTAGACTATTTAATTCTATTGCTTGTTAAATAGAAAATGTGTTGGTTGTGCTGCAATAAAAATGTTTGCGCTTTTATCTTGTTCTTAAATTTGCAAGCCATATTAAACCATCTTTCTACTTTCTATTTTTAGGTGAAATGCTGCGTCTCCAGGAGAGGTAGAGTAAACCTGATACCAACATGATCACTCAATATCTCTGGCACCATAGATCGGAAGAATTGTACAACCAAATATATCCACTGCAGAAACAACCACAACCAAACTGAGCACGCTTCTTGTACTTCACTCATCTGTAAAACACAAACGGCAAAGAGGATCAAAGTGCACTAAAATAGATGCAGATTTAATGGTTACAAAACCAGCTGTCTGGAGGCTGAAGATAACCCCATGAATATCTACCACGGAAACATTACATCTAGCAATGGTAAATTTGGGAAATCAATACTATTTAAATGATTTACTAGACCTTGTCTTGAAGAATACTACTTGAGATGGCACGTTGAATGTTTTGTTTTTAAATGAATACTCTTGTTGTCCCTCTAATTTCCCTTGTTTTTCTATTATTGAAATTCCCCATATTTTTTAAGTAATATATAGAAAGAAACTATTTTTTTTTTTTTCTTATGGGGAGAGTCCTATTTGACAATGAACAGAGGTTTTTATCTGCTAAGCTAACTTACCCACAATTCATAAGAGTGACACATAGATATTCAGATCTGAAACACGAAAGAAGAGATAATATTGAAAAGCGCTACGGAATCTATTGGCGCTATATAAATGGCGATAATAATAATAAAGTCAGGCGCATTTATAAAACATTACAAAAAATAAGTGTGTGAGGTTTATTTTCAGTGTGAGTGTAGGTTTAAAGTAATTTAGCTCTGAAATGACCACTGCCTTAAAGAGCTCAGCAAAGGCATTTTAATGCAAATCTGTTTGTTTTTCTGACAATTCCAACTTTGAAATCAATTCCCTTTGAAATCAATATGGCCTCTTGTCTTTGACGCGTATCGTAATTGCTCTGGTGCGAGGAGTGTAGTCTTGCTTTGCAACAGTTGGCTTTGAGCACTGGATTACAGATCACTGCAGACATTCAAGCAGCAATGACTTACCATTAACTCTTCGAGTGCTAGAGTGTTAACAAAATGGTCACACTCCAAGCACCATAACCACTACAGCACAATACAGTAGTTATGGAGCCAGAAGTATACTGGGCATTGTAGTATTATGGTGCTTGGAGTTTTCCTCTAATTGATCTTTGATGAAATATTCAACTTTTGGAGGGACTACGGCAAGCATGTCACACTCGCGGCCCACAAGGACCGTCTTTTCGGCCCGGCGAGCCACGAGTACATGCCTAATGTTCCAAGCAGAGTAGGCACCTGCTTTCCCCATATTGCAGGTGCCTACTCTGTTATCATTTACCTGGCCGGGGAGGAGAGGTCTCTGTTGGCAACGAGGGAATGCAGTGTTGCTTCTCCTCACTGCTTCCTCGCGTGTGCCGACTGAAGTGAAGCCGGGCGCCGGAATATGACGTCATATTCCGGCCCCCGGCATCACTAAACTGCACGAGGGAGCAGTGAGGAGCAGGGAGATGCTCCAAAAGGTAAGGAGCAATAAAGAAAAGTATGTGTGTGTCTGTCAGTCAGTCAGTGAGTGTGTGTGTCTGTCAGCAAGTATGTGTGTGTCTGTCAGCAAGTATGTGTGCGTCTGTCAGCAAGTATGTGTGCGTCTGTCAGCAAGTATGTGTGCGTCTGTCAGCGAGTATGTGTGTGTCTGTCAGTGTGTGTGTCTGTCAGTGTGTGTGTCTGTCAGTGTGTGTGTCTGTCAGTGTGTGTGTCTGTCAGTGTGTGTGTCTGTCAGTGTGTGTGTCTGTCAGTGTGTGTGTGTGTCTGTGTGTGAGTATGTGCGTCTGTCTGTGTGTGAGTATGTGTGTCTGTGTGTGAGTATGTGCGTCTGTCTGTGTGTGACTATGTGTCTGTCTGTGTGTGACTATGTGTCTGTCTGTGTGTGACTATGTGTCTGTCTGTGTGTGACTGTGTGTCTGTCTGTGTGTGACTGTGTGTCTGTCTGTGTGTGACTGTGTGTGTCTCTGTGTGTGACTATGTGTGTCTCTGTGTGTGACTATGTGTGTCTCTGTGTGTGACTATGTGTGTCTGTCTGTGTGTGACTATGTGTGTCTGTCTGTGTGTGAGTATGTGTGTCTTAAAGGTAGGCAGACAATGTAATAGAGCAGCAGGAAATGCTAGCAGAATGCTTGGTTGTATAGGGAGAGGTATTAGCAGTAGAAAGAGGGAAGTGCTCATGCCATTGTACAGAACACTGGTGAGACCTCACTTGGAGTACTGTACACAGTACTGGAGACCCTATCTTCAGAAGGATATTGATACCTTAGAGAGAGTTCAAAGAAGGGCTACTAAACTGGTTCATGGATTGCAGGATAAAACTTACCAGGAAAGGTTAAAGGATCTTAACATGTATAGCATGGAGGAAAGACGAGACAGGGGGGATATGATAGAAACATTTAAATACATAAAGGGAATCAACACAGTAAAGGAGGAGACTATATTTAAAAGAAGAAAAACTACCACGACAAGAGGACATAGTCTTAAATTAGAGGGACAAAGGTTTAAAAATAATATCAGGAAGTATTACTTTACTGAGAGGGTAGTGGATGCATGGAATAGCCTTCCAGCTGAAGTGGTAGAGGTTAACACAGTAAAGGAGTTTAAGCATGCGTGGGATAGGCATAAGGCTATCCTAACTATAAGATAAGGCCAGGGACTAATGAAAGTATTTAGAAAACTGGGCAGACTAGATGGGCCGAATGGTTCTTATCTGCCGTCACATTCTATGTTTCTATGTTTCTATGTGTCTGTCTGTGTGTGAGTATGTGTGTCTGTCTGTGTGTGAGTATGTGTGTCTGTCTGTCTGTCTGTCTGTCAGTGAGTATGTGTGTGTCTGTCTGTCTGTCTGTCAGTGAGTGTGTGTGTGTGTGCGTGCGTGCGTGTGTGCGGCCCACATAAACTTAAACCTTGTTTATGTAGCACGTGCCACACTTTGAGTTTGACATGCTTGGACTATGGCATATGCATTTAATGCATACAAATCATTCTAAACTTAAATTCCTATCACTAAACTATGTGAGACCTAATGCAATTTCACAATGCAAATATCTTAAGCAGATAATAAGGAAAACAACTTCTCTTTAGTGGTTCTGGTGCTTGACTACTTCATATTGCATTACCTGTCTCAGTCAGCAAACAGATGCATATATAACATCAGCTTACATATTCCTATTCAGCCTTGTACTGTGTTTTTGGTGAAGAACATAGTTGCCAACTGTCCCGTTTTTGCCGGGACAGTCCCGACAAGCTGGAGTCTGTCCCGGGCAATTCACTCTCGAAACAGACTGTGCGGATATTTATGGGATAATAATAGTAAACAGTTGAGAATTGCCCACTATTTCAATTCTCAGATCCCAAAGATCGTTATCGTGTAAGTGAAATGTATTCCATATAAATAAAATCACAATTTGTTATAAAAATAGATACAATTTAAATAATAATAATATGTAACATGCGTGATAATAATCAATGAATATTCAGTATAACATAGTATGCAATACAATATGGTAATGTAAAAACATCTCCCAATGGCTAACACCGCTAATTGTCAAACAAGATTTATGACTGTACTTCAGAGACAATTTCTTTCACACCGCTTGCAGCATAAGGCCATAAAAACTTAGCTAGCAGTTAGAACCCTTTCAATGCTGGCTAGACCTCCTAGGTAATTAAGACCTATTCTCATGTGATTTTAAATAAAATAACATTTATACCAGCTCATCAGTCATTTCCTGGAACCATCCAATAAGAGTAATCTACCATGTTCTATAAGCAGAATCTTAACTTGCCAAAACAGATATTTTATCCTATTTTAGAGCAAATCAATACACCTGGATAAATATCACGATATGCGAACATGTGATATGTCACATTAATACATAATTATTATTTTCCCATCTGCAGATTGGGATATTATAACTATATATTCTTTAGTTAACTAAGATTTCTAAATATCGAAATCTGATCGTGATTTATCCAGTCATATATCATGCTATTCGAAAATTTTAATTAATTTATTTTAATTAAATGAAACCAGTATAATTACCAGTTGAGTAGATATTTTCATCAGATTAGTAGGTAGTCTCAGGAACTGAATGGATGTGTGATGGTGTGTAAGAAATTCTGAGTGCCCTGGGGTGGATATCTGTCATGGATTTCTCTGCATTGCCCCCGACTGCTCACCTCTTTGCTTCCTTTGCATTCCTTCTTCCCCTCTCTCTTCCCTTTGTCTAAACTTTTAAAGGGAAAATTCACTAGGTGATAGACCAATAGAAAACTGGAGGTGTGGTTACCTTCCAGATAGCAATTTAAGTATTTGGTCTATAGTCTCGTCCCACTAAACATTCCTATCCAGGAAAGAGTTAACTTTTACTGCTGGCTATTTTGACGTAATTTTTTTTTTTTTTTTTTAATTCTTTATTTTTGTCGTGCATATAGGTTTGACAGGCATGCTTGTGGTACCCCAAAGGCATTCCACTTGCTAAGATCAATAACATTTGTTACAGAGGGGTATACAGAGACTCGTGCACGTTTTATATTTAAAGTGAGGATGAACAGTAAAACATGAGTAGTAGCAAGGCATGTGTATAGTAGGTACATTAAGCAGAACGTTGTTGTGAATGTAAAAAAGAAAACTAGTTTGTGCCTAGCTAAGATTTGCAGTATAAGACCTGACCAATCTATATAACAGTTAAGCTGTGAGGGTACACATCATGTCTAGTTAGCAGGCTGGTTGTTTAGCAGATGCTAAAGAAAGAAGGAAATATTAGACGATATGCTCAATATTATTACAGTGTCAAATACCAGACTATGTGCGTGTGTGTATCCATGCTAGTAGTACTTATGTGTGCAGGTGTACAGGCAAGTTTCAGTAGCGAGCAGCCATAGGCTTTACTCACAGCTCAGTCCTAGCCCCGGTCTACCCATGCCGGCCTGGGGTACAGCACAGTTCCATCCCAAGCAGTCACATTGCATGGCGGCACAATTGATTGCGGGTAGGTAAGTTGCTTTGGTCGTTTTTTGGGGGTTCTTTTCAGCTTCTCCAGCTTCTCCAGCTGCAGCTGTGCCCTTGTGTGCACTCTCCTGAGTGACCTCCGTGGAGTTGGCGTGGGCCTGAGTGAGAGAAAGCGCTGGTACCGCTGGGCGGCTTTGTTGAGCCCTCTTCAGGGTGTTGCAAGGTGGGTGTGGGGTGAATACTTTACTCTGCTGCGAGGTTGGTGGGTGCTGGCTGAGGCAGGCTTGTGGCGGTCTATCAGCGAGCAAGCAGTTTGGGTCCTGCCGGGTCTCCGCCGCTGCTTGCCCGTGTCTTGCCACGTGGGGTGGTTAATTGAGCGTTCGCTTGTGGGGTTGCTGTGCAGAGGGAGCCAGGTCTGGGCTTGTCTAACCCCTTAGACCAGCATCTGGGTACCCAGTCGGTTGTTGCTGCATTATCGGTGCCCCCTGAGAGGTTGTTGCAGCCCGGATGGAGGTTGGATGGTAGCTGGCGGCGCGTTCTCATCAGGGATGGCTGTGAGTGGGGAGCCTTTCTGTGCTTGGTCGCTATAGTAGTGGCTTGTTGCTTGCCACAATAGACTGCGGACCCGCTTGTTTGAGGTCGCATGGTTCCTTTCTGGCTCGGGGAGAAGGTATGCCTTCCCTCTGGCCTCTGCGCTTCTGTCAGTCGCCATTTTAGTTGAGGCGTTTGGGCCACGAGGCTGGGTGGTAATGTGCTCGGCCCCGGGTTGCGCTGTCTCGGTCTGGTTCCCGCAGTGCGGACCGGGATCACCCCCACCGGTCCAGGGGGAGGGAAACGGGGCCAGATCCACCTGATTGCCGTCCTCTGGTTGGGTCCGTTTGGCAGGATAGTGGAGCAGCGGCCGTCCGCCCCACTCACCGCCGGAGTAGGCCCCAATTAGGGCATCAAGGGTCTCTCCTCCTGGGGACTGCAGCTCGGAGAGCCAGCCTCACCCTGGATCCAGTGTCCCCTGTACCCTGAGGACAGGCGCTGGCGGTCCTTGGTATGGTTAGAAATCGTTGTTTTATGGCTATTTAGTTAGTTATGTGTAGGAGCTGAGCTGCCATGCTGCCTTCCAGCTCGGCAGTCCGGCCCTGCCCCCATTTTGACGTAATTTACCTTATCTTTATGGTTATTTATAATTTAAGTTTACTGTCAATTCAAAGAGTTTCTTTGGGCTTTCTTCAGACTATGTGTGGCAATTCTGCTATAATTTCTAAAACTGACAGTTTACTTACAATGGGACCTTATACAATATCGAAAGTAAAATAAAATTATTTAATCTTCTCTGTCATAAATGTCTGGGTTTAGAATTAATTATATTCCATTAGCATTTAGACAGTCTATCCATCCCCCATTCTCATTTCTTATCAATTTGGTTTGTATATACTAAGCATTCCTTTAGCTCTGGCAAAGTGGTTAGTTTTACAGAAGGGATAGAAATCTTGTGTCTTTTGTTAGCTTGAAGATAACAAAATGGAGTCTGCTCTTTTCAGAATGATTTAGGCAATATACATTTTAATTTCTATCATAGCACAAAATGTCTGCCGATATAAATACCCTGACAAGACAGAAGCATGTCATTTTTTTTTTTTCGTTTTCTTAAGTTGTTCCACCTTAAATTAATAGAATACATATTATGGGTGTGTTAGATAATTGTATAATTTTTAATGAGTGGAAATATATTGACTATTACACAAGCTATCATTCATGATTTCTGCTGTAATCGCCACAATGCTTGTCTCTACAGATGTCTATCCCAGTGAGGTTGATCCAGAGATGGAACTGGTTAATATGTTAGAAGATGAGCTGCCGCAATACAAGTTACGAGTAGACTCACTCTATCTCTATGACCAACAAGAATGGATCCAGTCACCAACACACCAAACCAAGGGCCTTGGCAGCCTGTCTCCTGTGTTGTCCGAGGAGACCTTCCGTTACATGAGTAAGATGATGACTGTTTTAAAAATACTCTGGGGGAAAAAAAAAACCTCTAGGAATATCTTGACTTTTGTTGATACATCAGGTCATGAAACCCTGATTATTATGCATATCAAATAAATAAACTTTTTCTGTTGAGTAGAAGCTAGTCTATCGTGACTCTAAAAATCATAGTAAGCAACATTATACTGATTGCAGAGGAGCCCATTTAAAGGAACACTATAGTGTTAGAACTGCAAACCTGTATTCCTAGTGCTGGAGTGCAACTGTCCCTTGTTGTGTATATAGGAAATCCCACCTCTATTTTTTTCCAGAAAAAATTATAAAATGAAGCTCCATGTACTAAACAAAAAAAAAGTCCATTTGATAGTTTGTGGTCTCTTTTTCCTTTTTCTTCTCAAATCTATATATATTTTGGAGTTCGGTACTAACGTAGGCTTTGGCACACACAAAATCCGACTGCCTGCTGGTTCCAGTGATCTCTAACATTAATTTTTTTTTAAGGTCTGTTTCTCTGCCTCTAGATCCGAAATCCACAGCCACGGCCAGTGCTTTGATGTTGTTAGTGGTAGTATTGGCAACTTCTCCATCAGTGAAGCATAGTAGTTAACTTTGAGTAATGTCACGCATCTGTAGTGGTGGATCACTACTACTAGTGGTGTGTTTTTGTTTTTTTGTATTGTGTGGGGTGTTTTTTTTTTGTTTTTTTGTTTAAGTTTTTGTTTGTGTACATCCATGCTTTCACTAGAATTTCAACTAGAGAGTCAGCACTGCTGTTTAGTGTCCTCTTAGAGCAATATATAAAAAATTTTTCACAAGTTATAATAATGCAGCCATTTTGTGGCATGCCAATTATAGAATGGTTTAGAGAACTTACAGAGATGATTTTATTATCTGTGTAATTCACATTTGCAAGCATTACATACATATGTATAATTTTAAAGTTCATCAGAGGATTACTTTATATACTGTATAAAGTGCCAGTGTAAAGTATTAGTAACTTTGCTTTATGGCTTTAGTGACCACATTTTATGGGTAACTTTCTTGAAGGACTAGCAAGTGGAATACACATGCTAACTATTTACTAACATGATGTGTACACCGCATTTAAGACGCACAGGTAAAGGATAAGTAATAATCGTGCGAAGGACTGAAGGGCTACGCAAATAAATGCAATGCAGGTGTAATGGCATGTCTGCAACTTTGACACAACCAACAAAGTCTATTCAAATCTTTGGCTGATATCTGTGTTTTCTTTATATAGATGGCTAGGCATAGATAGCAAGGTCTCTTGTCTGCTAGAGAATAGTTTATATGTGGGTCACAAAATAGTCATGTGCTGCTGTTTTAACTAGAGTCTGCTGAATTTTAAACCAACGAATATAAAGTATGTTGTCTCTCTGTTTCTGCTATGCTGTTATCTTTGTTACTCATTGCATGCCTTTAAACCTATATTGCAAGAAATAATTACTTTTAAAAGTGTAATTTGTGAAAATGTGCCATTTTCTATTGATCGTATGGTTGATTGAAAAGACTAAGGGACGCAAGGGTATTAAAAGTGTCATTAGGAAAGCAGAGCATAGTTACCGTATTTATCGGCGTATAACACGCCCCGGCGTATAACACGCACCTCATTTCCAGAAGGAAATTCCAGGAAATTTCCACCCCTCCCATAGTATTCCCCCCCCTCATCCCATAGTGTTCCCCCCCCCTTTCCATAGTAATCCCCCCCCCCCCTCCCATAGTATTCTCTCCCCCCATAGTATTCTCCACCCCCTCCCATAGTGTCCCCCCCCCTTTCCATAGTATTCTTCCCCCCCTCCCATACTATTCTCCACCCCCCATAGTGTGTCCCCCCCCCCTCCCATAGTGTCCCCTAGTGCACTTTCCCTCTGTCCCATATTTACTTACCTGTCTTGAAGCGTGGGCCGGCTTCACAGCGCGCACCGCGGAACTGGAACTTAAATTTCAGGTTCCGGTTTCCGGCGGGACTGAAAGGAAGTGTGCACACAATAGTGTGCACACTTCCTTTCAGTCCCGCCGGAAACCGGAACCTGAAATTTAAGTTCCAGTACCGGCGGGACTGAAAGGAAGTGTGCACACAATAGTGTGCACACTTCCTTTCAGTCCCGCCGGAAACCGGAACCTGAAATTTAAGTTCCAGTTCCGCGGTGCGCTCTGTGAAGCCGGCCCACGCTTCAAGACAGGTAAGTAAATGTGGGATATCGGCGTATAACACGCACCCATGATTTTCTCCCTATTTTCAGGGAGAAAAAGTGCGTGTTATACGCCGATAAATACGGTACTTAGTTTGACTAAAGGTGTATGGTCTATCAAATTCACCTTTCCATTTACTTAATTTATTGATCTAAGAAAAGGCAATCAATACGAACAAAAAAAAAATGATTTCAGTTTATCTCAAATGGATAAACAAAAAATGTTCTAAACTCCTTTGGCTGAATCAACATTGCTCTAAGTTTATTAAATGCTGATGTGAACCGTGTTGTATAGTCCGCTATAAAAGCCATGTTCAGGAGGTTTTGAGGCAGTTTTTTTTTTTTTTTTTATCCTCAGTGCATTGTCTGTGTTTTAAATTACCCAACACATCTGAAACACGGGACTCACAACCCCACTGTTTCCTTTACCGTCCTAAGGACATTACAATTCCAAGCGGTTCGAAGTTACTTTTGATTATTTTGGATTCCAACCGTACACTTTTATTTTTTAAAAGCATCCCAGTCACCCCTGGGCATCCGCTGCCTCATATTCCGAGACTCTCGCCCCAACAATAATTGCCTCCTTTCTGAGCTTACTTATGTGGTTCAAAGCTGTTTAAGCTTTTACATTTACTTTATTTGTACTTTATGTTGACAAGCCTTTTTTTTTTCTTATGCTCCATGATCTGCACTACCACAGACAAGACTCCACCCACACCCCAACAAAGCCCTACTGACACACAAAAGACCTAACCCCCACCTCCTAGACTAGGCTCAACACACCCCCTGACTGTACGAGATCCTGGAGGTGTACACACGTATACCGTTCGACATAGAGCCGAGACTAGCAGGGCTACCTATACGGCCTTGACACTGGCATAGGGCTCATACATGTAGCAAGATACACACACACACAACGTCAATAAGTGAGCACCAATCCTTTGAAAGTTTTTCTTTATTTCCGCCTACGGGCTGATAGTAACTCACAGGTTTAGCACTAATGCATGACCGACCTCTTTGGACCACGAACGGACTATGACCACCCGACATAAACCATAACGCTCTTAAAATAAAAAAAAACTACTCCCAAGCACTGCTCACTTTTGTCAGCATAGTAAAGTGCACACCAAGATGCTTGTACTGAAACTTTGTTTTTGCTAACCAACTCATGCTTGTGAGCTGGGTAAAAATAATGAATTAAAAAACACACACAAACAAACACATTTCCAACACCTCTTTTGAACATATTATTGTGTCTGGTTTTCACACTTCTATATTTTTAAACTGGACCTGCTACGTAAAATATTCTGTGAGCTACAAAAACCTAACACAATATAGAACTTGATCTCTTAATTATCCATGCTATTTCACGGCTTCAGTTTAGTGAACGAATAGGACATTCCATAGCAGCTTAGCTCTCATCAGTCCATCTTGACAAATGACTTTCCAGGTCTGTGATGATAAGAGATTTGCCTTGTCATGGGAGAGTTAAATCAGTCTCAATCATAATGTGGAGCATTTGATCAGACTGAAAGCTGTGGAATGCCATTGTTTTATATTGTCCAAAAAGTGGGAAAGGGGATTGTACCAAAACCACTTCATTAAGATTGAGCAATTTTTGTTTTAAGTGTCCTTTCAACTTCTGAAATTGCTCAGTTACTGAAGAATTATTTTATTACTTCTTAGGTACCACTTGGGGTACAGAGGAGGCTTTTTATTTGTGTTTTTTTTTTTTAAAAATTGTGCGTTCTCTCTGTAATGGCACAAGTGAGCAAAAACTATTTTGAGACCTGATCGGGTATTTACCGAAGGGCAAGCTACGGAGTTTCTCTAAGCTTTTGTCCGTTCTCATATTCTGTTTTATTTTTTATTTTTATTTTTTTATTTTGCATTTGCGACATTCCACAATGTATGTATTGTTTGATAATCTAAATACCTATTACAGAAGTTGCCTTCAGGAGTATAGTGCGCACAGGTCATATTGATGTGCTGCTCCTTGTTTTGCTGTTACATGGGCAGGGCTCTTTTTATGACTTTAATCACCTGAGTGAAAGTGTACACCTTTTTTTTTTTTTTATAACCTGCACCTCGAACATTTAATCAGAGAGTCTCCAGTGCTGCTCGGGACACTCAATGATCAGTTCACTAGGAACATAGACACATGTAAACAATGGAGACTGATGAAGAGGCGTTTAATGACAATGAAGAGGTCCTCCTTGCCTTTACAGTGACAGGTGAGCTTACATCTGTTTGTTAGCCTCTATCCAGTTGTGTGACTGTAACTAATTAATATGCAGTCAAACACCTTAACCCTGGTTTGGGTTTTGTTTTATACCTTAGAAATAATTTTTCGAGGCAGATTGTTTCAAAGTAGACCAGACACCCAGAAACCAATGGAATGTTCCTGCTCACTTCACTGTTTGTTTTACCAAAATGCTCATTCTTTTTTATTTTTGTGTGTGTTTTCATTTTTTCCTTTTCTTAGTGTGTCAAGCATAGAATATAAATTGACACCCTTGATACAGTACATTTTAACAATCCATAGTGAATTACAGATCCTGTCTCATCTAACCTAATGCCTCAGCCATGCAATGTAATTTAAATTGATGATAATAACCCCCCCTCCCCTTAAATAAATTATACTTTAAGTCTTGTGCAATAACAACTCTGCAGTTTTGTGCCTAATTGTAGTAACGTTTATCGATTTTAATTTGCACTGCCTGCATTATATTTAGGGGAATTAAACGGTCACATTAATTCTGGTCATTTGCGATTTGACACACAATACGAGTGTTCATAAAATATTAATTTTAGTAGAGGTGACATGACTGCCTTAGGACCACCAAGATGTTCTGATTCCGGCCAGAATATCTTACCAGTTAGTGTCCCTGGACAAGACATCTAAATATATAGATCTGCATCTGCCTACTTCAAATCCTCATAGATTGCTTTCTATAATTGTAAAGCACTGCAGAATATGTTGGCATTGTATAAATGCTAATAATAATAATGAAGGTCCCCAGCATTTTTTGCAGGATTTATATATATATATATTTTTTTAATTAAAATTGTTATTGTGAATGCATGATAGAATCATTATGACATACGGTACTTGCAGGCTATCTTTAAATTGTGCTATAGTGTTTAAAAATGTTCAAACTTGTCCTGTCAGCAAGAAAACTTTTAGAATATTCTTACCATTTGCATTAGAATACAGCGTCATGCTTCAATCTCTTAGTGTCTCATTTAAAGGCCTGCTAAAGACACCCAGACCTCTTTTTCTCATTGAATTTCTATTGCAGTGATAACACAAATCTTCCAGACAGCCACTACTGACACTTTCACATTAAGAAGAGAATCAACTCTCATAGAACAGCATTTGATTGGTACAGTGTGGCATTTTTCCACACATGCACACAACCCTTTCAATGTTTCCCTATGGGGAACCGTTTGATTGGCTGAGATCATTAATCTTGATGATCTCGGCCAAGGAGGCATGACTGTGACCTGCCCTCCAAGGACTTTAAGTTAAGTAAACAGGCGTGGGGGATAGGGCACACAAAATAAAAAGTATAATTCACAATTCCTTTATCAATTTACATATCACCATTCAGCAAATTTAAAGGAACGCTATAGCGTTAGGAATACAAACCAGTATTCAGAATGCTATAGTGCAGGGCTTGACAAATCCCAGGTCGCCATGGTGACTAGAAATTTTTCCCTGGTGCCTGGGATTTGAAGCCCTTTAACTAAAGGCAGGATGGGGGAATAATGGAGCCGGCCGGTCGCCCTGTGGAGCGTAGAGGCGGGCGCTCTGGGTTGTGTGCAGAAGGCTGCCCTGGGGATCGTGGAGGTGACAGGCTGGGCAATACGCGCGAGAGCAGCGATCGTCCTGCAGCTCCTCACTGCACCTTTGCGCTGTGTAATGATGCCGGGAGTCAGAATATGATGTCATTCCGGCCCCGGAATTACTGCAGGGAGCAGAGAGGAGATGCAGGAAGATCACTGCTCCTTCGCACACAGGAATAGCAGCCCCACTGGACCCCAGGAAAAGTCCACTCAGCTATCCCAAAGGTTGGGTGGATTAAAATTAAAAATGTCAATTTGTGTGTGTGTGTATGTCAATATGTCAATTTGTGTGTGTGTGTGTGTGTGTTTAGGTACCTGCATCCCTCCAATCACGCGAGAGGTGTTTTTACTCGCCTTCTTTCCCAAGCCTTGCCAGTTTTCCACGGCTTGTCCTGCCTTCATATTTGAGAAAATCTTTAAGATCTCAGCTAAATCAATGTTTTCCTATAGGAAAGCATTGGGAAGATATTGTGCATGTTCTCTGTGGTTAAAGGACCACTCTAGTGCCAGGAAAACATACTCGTTTTCCTGGCACTAGAGTACCCTGAGGGTGCCCCCACCCTCAGGGACCCCCTCCCGCCGGGCTCTGGAGAGAGGAAGGGGTTAAACTTACCTCTTTTTCCAGCGCCGGGCGGGGAGCTTTCCTCCTCCTCTCCATCTTGATCGCGACGTCATCGGCTGAATGCGCATGCGCGGCAGGAGCCGCGCTCGCATTCAGCCGGTCGCATAGGAAAGCATTTACAATGCTTTCCTATGGACGCTTGCGTGCTCTCACTGTGATTTTCACAGTGAGAATCACGCAAGCGCCTCTAGCGGCTGTCAGTGAGACAGCCACTAGAGGATTTGGAGGCTGGATTAACCCTCATTATAAACATAGCAGTTTCTCTGAAACTGCTATGTTTATTAAAAAAAAAGGGTTAATCCTAGAGGTACCTGGCACCCAGACCACTTCATTAAGCTGAAGTCGTCTGGGTGCCTAGAGTGGTCCTTTAACATTCAGCACCTCCATGCAGAGGGTGGAGACGCTGAACAAAGGTGCTGAACACTGTGCAGCACTGACACAGGACTCTCTAGTGGCCGTCTGAGTGACTGTCACTAGAGGTTTTACTAGGCAGCAATGTAAACATTGCTTTTTATCTGAAAAGGCAGTGTTTATATTGAAAAGGCTACAGGGACAGGCAATAGGCACCAGAACAACTACATTAAGCTGTAGTGGTTCTGGTGACTATAGTGTCCCTATAAGAATTGTAGCTATCTCGTAAATTAAACTTCGCTAGTTTGAAAAAACTGTCTCCTAACTTTTTTAGCTGGCTCGTAGATTCCAAACAAATTTGTCAAGCCCTGCTATAGCGTCCCCTTGGGGGTTGATTAAAGGGTGAATAAAAAAAAAATATTTTTTTTACTTGCCTCTTTCCAGCGCCAAAGCTTCCTACGCGCTGGGTAGGTCTCTTCCCACTGTTACATAACGGCGATGGTGGAATCTCATGCACACCACTCACCGCGTGTGTCTTAAGGCTTCCTTGAATCAAAGCTTTCCTATGGGGAATTTCAATGTTAGATGTCCTCATGCAAAGTGTGAGGACGTCCAATGTCGTTTAACAGATTAAAACTCCATTAGGGACACTAGAGGTGGAATTAACACTGCAATGCAAATGTTGCTATTTTTTTTTTTTTAGAAAAAGCATCTGGGGCTGCATGAAGACCACTTCATTGAGATGAAATAGTCTGGGTGCCTACAGTGTAGCTTTAAGGCCAATATATGAAAAGTGTGTTTCAACTGTCTTTACAGTTTTGCTGTTCAATAGCAATACTATGTAGTTCATACTTTTGCAGTTTCTGTACCGTTTTCTTGATATTCAGTACTCCTTGCTTAAAGGCTGCCGCGTTTAAACGGATATACTGTGGAAATGCCAAACTTGAGGTTACAGTGTGAGACATAATAGAACTACAGTACTGTTGCTAGGTTGTATCAACAATTAAAAGTAGCAAACCCTGTGTATTTATTATTTACCATGTAGCGCGGATGTCTTTTAACCAATGCAATTAAGTATTGATTTAGACTTGCGCTGTAATGTATATCAATTTGTTTTGACTTTCATGGGCTCTTAAAAATACTACAAGGGAATAGTGTATCAAATGGCATTAAATGTTACAAGGATTTTTATTTGTCATAGGACAAAGAAAAAGGGGAAATTTAATTCTTTGTAGAAGATCCAAATGTAACTCCTTAACCCTTACAAGACCAATGGAGGAATAAATCCATCATAGCAAATTCCTGAACACATCCTACATCAAAATATAATTTTACGATATATTTTCTTTTTAATTTTTTTTTTTTTCAAAAGGGCAGAAGTCTGTATGGAGCCGCTGTTGCTAAATTAGCATAATGTTACATACTGGCAAAATATCTTTAGGAACTAGGGTGGTAATAGGACTAAATATAATTGGTCCTTAAGGGGTGAAACTAGTGATGTAACATTAAGCTAAATATGCTAAAAGTAGTAGCAGTTTGTATGTGTCTAGTCCTGTTCCTGTTATGAAAGGCAAATTTCAAGCTCATTTGTACTGATTTTCAGTCCGTTGATTTGTACCATGAATATGTACGGTGAATCCTATTCTGCGTTATCAATTAAAGGTGCAGGTCTTTATTGAAGGATGTACTCTCTGTACTTCCCTTTGCTTGCTCATCCTTTTGGGCAAGTTAAAGGACCACTCTAGTGCCAGGAAAGCATACTCGTTTTCCTGGCACTAGAGTGCCCTGAGGGTGCCCCCACCCTCAGGGACCCCCTCCCGCCCGGCTCTGGAAAGGGGAAAGGGGTTAAATCTTACCTTTTTCCAGCGCTGGGCGGAGAGATCTCCTCCTGCTCTCCTCCTCCGATCCTCCTCTTCTCCTCCCCGTCGGCTGAATGCGCACGCGCGGCAAGAGCTGCGCGCGCATTCAGCCGGTCACATAGGAAAGCATTCATAATGCTTTCCTATGGACGCTGGCGTGCTCTCACTGTGAAAATCACAGTGAGAAGCACGCAAGCGCCTCTAGCGGCTGTCAATGAGACAGCCACTAGAGGACATAGGGGGAAGGCTTAACTAATTGATAAACATAGCAGTTTCTCTGAAACTGCTATGTTTATAAAAAAATTAGTTAACCCTAGCTGGACCTGACACCCATACCACTTCATTAAGCTGAAGTGGTCTGGGTGCCTAGAGTGGTCCTTTAATGTGGATGGCTGTTTAACTTCGTAATTGGAGAAATGCTATGTGAGCACACTTTTTTACTCTATGTTTACCTCTCGTTTTCTCTTGCTGTCCCCACTCTCTTCTTCCCTCTGTCTAAGCTTTTGTTGATCTACCTTCCTGTTCGTTGGATGAGTCTTACAAATCCAGCCAGTGTCCTCAAGGTACATTTACATTTTCTTTCCAAATTGACTTCATTGCAAATATATTTGCAGACTTATAAGTATTCCTCAAATCTGTACACACTTTCAGACTCTATAAATTAAAGGGATACTAAATGCATTATATTTACTACAGCTCAGTGTTTTTTTTTGGTTTTTTTTTGTGTACTTGAAGAAGTTTATCAAAAAGCAGGGTACCTCAACACCCTTTTAACAGCCTCCCTGTTCAGTTGTTTTGATTCATATTTATACCTCTGTATTATCAGTATCAATTCTTTCCAAACTATGTGGAAATAATAGACTAAGAACACTGGGCTCATTGGACAGATCTGATATTGATAATGCTGTATTGTTAAGGCAGCTGAAAAGGCGGTCAGTGCAGTCCCATTTAGCATGCTAAACTAATTTTTTTGGCTTCTTGGTGTCTGCTGCCCACGGAAACCTATTTGCTGTATGTTTAGAACTTGCTGATGGTATTGAAATAATTGGTAGAGTACTGTACTTTTATCCATGCTGACTAATGGCACTTTGCCCACTATTTGCAACCATACAAATTGTGTGTTTATCATTTTCTGCAACAGTTCTTGGTTCGGAAACAGCAGACCAGATGACCATGGGTTTCAACGACCGAGATATGCTAAACCATCGGCTAGCAGAGGTGAGACTTCTCAATTTCTTTCACAGTTCTTCTAAATACGTTTCGTACACATTGGCCTCGATTTGAATACATTTTCCAAATGATTCAATCCTGTTGGAAAAACTTCCAAATTGCAAATTAAATAATTGGAAAGTGTTTGTTTTTTTTCCTCTCTAACAGTATTGAATCATTTAGAAAGTTTATTAAAAAGTGAATCCATGCACTGTGATCACTTAATTTATTTAAAGTGGTCATGGTGCCTGCAGTCTTCATGTACATACAGTTATTAACCCCCTAGCTACAGGAGGTGTAAATTCACATCATTAGCAAGAGTTTAAGACTGGCAAATGTCATTTTTGTGCAAAATTGGCATCTGATGCCAGCACATCATTGCTTGGTAAAGATACGTATTATATCTGCCTTTTTGGATAGCTAAATAAACCACCATTAGACCATTTATGACCAGTGCTGAAGTCTTATTGTCTTTATTAGAATGTCTTGTAGTGTATGATGGATAAAATAACACCAACCAAAAGCTTTAGGTCAGATTTGCAATATAATAAACTCTAATGTTATGGAGACTTATTTTCAACACTTTTGATAAGGTTTCATAACATAATACTCAATCTTTTGTATTCCTGTAATTTAAGAATAGTCTTCTTTTCAAACTCTTCACTAATATTCTGTGTACTATGTTACATGTGGATAATATGATATTGTATATATGTAAACCGGTAATGGTAAATAACCTGCCCATCCAAATGTTTTTACAACATGTGCTACAACTTCATATAAGATTTTGATGTGATTCAACCTGTTCTGAAATGCTAGCTATGATCGTTAAATGATCTGAGCAGCATTGTAATTCCTCTTGTGTTTTTGTGAACAGAGAGACAAGGACCTAGAACTGGCAGCTCACATTGGGCAGGCTCTTTTGAAAAGGAACCACATGTTGGTGAAGCAGAATGAGTATTTGGAGGAACAACTGACAAATGCACTGGACCATGTGAGTTCTGTTCATTGAAATGTGTGGATATATTGTATGCACGTGGGATTGTCCAGAAATCCTGTTACAACTGCCATCTAAGTATTAAAACATAAACCCAGACTTTACTAGAACTGGCTTTCCAGATACATTCTTAGGGATTGCTCAGCACCTAGTATATTGTCAGAGTAATAATAAGCTAATAATGAATGCCTTATTCTGATAAGAGCAAAATATTAAATGTCCAAAGGCTAATAGTGTATCAGGTAAACAGTCCATATCATAGAAGAAATTAAGATAATTTTGTGTTGTGACATATATATGTACAGCATCAGGGAGAGGCCCATACTAACGGCATTGTAGTGGGCAGCAGGATCCACGAGTATTGGTCAAAAAAAGATTGTGAAAATGCTGATGATTAGAAATCTAACTTTTGTATCTTAAAGGATTCCAGTATTATTGTAGTAGAGGAAAATACTGCATTCCCACGTCTGTTATGCAGAGAATTCTTGGGTTTATGAATATTTATAACCACACTGATGTGTTGTAAAGGCAGTAACTAGTAGGAATGTGCATTTCTTGCATTCTCCCTTAAACAAATCGGTTTGTTGGATGACCATTTGATATGCCCATTGTAAAATCTGTTTTAATGAATTTTGTTAACTTGTTGCTAAGTTTACAAACTAATTGAAAGGCTCTCCATGCTGGACAAATCTATTAATTGAAAGAAGAGTGCAGCAAATTCACTTGTCTAGTATGTAATTCATAAAATAGAAATATGAGCTGATAAGTTATGATCCTTGTAACTGCCATTTCCAGTCCGTGGTAGTGCAGATAACTTAGATGTAGCTCTGTGGCTGTCTCATAGCTGCATCACCTCCTCTCCACCATATTCACGTTCTACCTAGACATTTTTTTTCCCAAATCCTCTCCTTACTCATTCCACCCAATGTTTCTGGCCACGCCTTTAGCATTGACCCGATAAATCTGCTTCATACATTGACAGTGTTTATTAAGTAGTCACTGTCACTCTTCAAGCCATTGAGCTTGTGAGTACATAGTATTATCTAAATGTGCAGTGGCACTAGTTTAGCAATAGTGATATAACAGGCTATTTTTATTCAAACCAATGCAGTCACAGCTTGGGAAGCCAGAGGTATCAATGTAATAAAGGAACTAAATTACATCTGAAAAGGTCCTTGGTCAGTGTATTGATGATGGGATCTGATAGGAGCACTGACAATTCCAACCGTATGATGCCTTGCGCACACACAATCTTACATCCCATACAAAACCTGCATTTGTGGAGTATAGTATGAATAATGCCATGTCTTTTACTCAAGTTATACAAAATCATGTATTTATAACGTGCTCATTGAACATTTTGGGCAATTTTGCCCAAATGGTAAAAAGAACTGCAAAGTATGGGAGTGATCTTGCATCATTTAGTCACATCCTCAAATAGTGTAATCAAGTGGATTTACACCTTTGAACTTCCAAAGACAAAGTTATAGAGTTTTAGAACATTCTTTGGTGTTCTAAATCTAAAATGAGTTTTTTTTGTTTTTGTTTTTTTTACATTTTCTTAATGCGAATTAAGAAATTAGAGCAGTGACCCAGAAAATTGCAAAATTTAGGCCATATTGATTGAACTGAAAAAGAAAAATTGCCTCAATTTTTTCAGTTTGGCTGATGTGATATAAAATCTTAAAGGTCTACAGTCTTAAAGGATCACTAATAGGGTCAGGAACACAAACATGTATTCCTGACCCTATAGTGTTAAAACCACCATCTAGCCCCCCTGGGCCCCTCATGCCTCCATAAATATAGCAAAATCTTACAAGCCTGAAGCTGTAACTCTGCATGCTGTTTGCCTCAGAAAAACAAGCTGTCTGCTGACATCATCAGAAGTGGTAGCCTGATCCAATCACAATGCCTCCCCATAGGATTGGCTGAGACTGACAAGGAGGCAGATCAGGGTTAGAGCCAGCCTGATTCAAACACAGCCCTGGCCAATCAACATCTCCTAATAGAGATGAATTGAATCAATGAATCTCTATGAGGAAAGTTCAGTGTCTGCATGCAGAGGGAGGAGATACTGCATGTTTGGATGCATTTTATGCAGCCATGACCCAGGAAGGATCTCTAACAGCCATCTGAGGAGTGGCCAGCGAAGTTACCACCAGGCTGTAATGTAAACACTGCATTTTGTCTGAAAAGACAGTGTTTACAGCAAAAAGCCTGAAGGTAATGATTCTACCCACCAGAACAAATTCAATACGCTGTAGTTGTTCTGGTGACTATGGTGTCCCTTTAAGTTTAGTCTCCGTTTAAGTTTCAGTCACCTGTTCGATATAGGTTTATAATTTTATATTGGTAATTTTCTAGTGTTTGCAGAACTCTTCTCCTGGTGTTAATATTTAATATTGGTGAATAGTAATGTATCAATCCGACTATTGTGTGTATGTATATTATTATAATAGTAAATGATTTAATATTGAATGTTATTCTTATTATTACTGCATACCTTACATTCTGCAACACTGCTGCATATCTTATTTAGTTCCATTCCAACCTTATCAGAATTTCTTAGCAATTGCATTTTATTGCCTTATATCAAGTCGTATCATATTCCTTATCATCCATGGCTACAAGCGTCATTTACCGTTTTAGTCAGTGTCTGCCTATTTCAATATCATTTTGTGTTTAGTAATTATAGCCTTGTATAACTGTTTTATATTGGAATATTTTTATTGTGTCATTTTACAAGGCTCCACTACTATCTCACCCTGCGGTTTAACTATACCTTATCAGTACAATGGCCATCTTTCCTTTACTCTTTTACAGGTCAATCAACTCCAGCACGAATTATCTAAAAAAGAAGACCTACTCCGTGTGGTCTCCATTGCTTCAGAGGAGAGTGAAACTGACTCCAGTTGCTCTACCCCATTGCGTTCCAATGACTCATTCACCCTGACACATGGCCTGCTCCAGCTAGACAACCTGCATGGGAAACTCAAGGAACTGGAGGAAGAGAATCTTGCCCTACGCTCACAGGTCAGGATCTACACTAACAATACTTTTTATGCCTTTTGATGAAAGCTATTGGTGTTTGTAGATCGGACAGATTTTATTGTATGATATTCGCAGCTAGTGTTCTTTTCGGCTAAATTAAATTATTTAATTAGCTCATAGGTGGTACAGCATTACTTTAAAATATTTCTAGCAAATTTGTAGATTCCGTTTTATTGATAAATGTATTTTTCTCTCTGTGGTTATCTTGGAATTATAAAAGTGGCTACTTCAGATAAGGCATGTTTATCCTCTCCACAAGAGCTACTTATATGCTGTACCCAACAATTCATACATTGCGGGTTAAGGCAAGTCCTTGCGTGAAATTGCATTTTGCGTGTTTAGTGCAGATGTAATGTGTAATTAAAGGACCACTCTAGGCACCCAGACCACTTCAGCTTAATGAGGTGGTCTGGGTGTCAGGTCCCTCTAGGATTAACCCTTTTTTTTAATAAACATAGCAGTTTCAGAGAAACTGCTATGTTTATACTGAGGGTTAATCCAGCCTCCAAAACCTCTAGTGGCTGTCTCATTGACAGCTGCTAGAGGCGCTTGCGTGCTTCTCACTGTGAAAATCACAGTGAGAGCACGCAAGCGTCCATAGGAAAGCATTGATAATGCTTTCCTATGCGACCGGCTGAATGCGAGCGCGGCTTCTGCCGCGCATGCGCATTCAGCCGATGACGTCGCAAGGAAGAAGGAGAGGAGGAGGAAAGCTCCCCGCCCGGCGCTGGAGAAAGAGGTAAGTTTAACCCCTTCCTCCCCCCAGAGCCCGGCGGGAGTGGGTCCCTGAGGGTGGGGGCACCCTCAGGGCACTCTAGTGCCAGGAAAACAAGTGTTTTCCTGGCACTAGAGTGGTCCTTTAATTAGTAACAGATTATCAGCTTACACCTATTGTAGCTGCCATCCTAGAAAAGGCAGGACTTCAGGAAAGAATATTATTTTATGTGTATGTCTGACCGTTTCTTTAGCACATTTTACATCTTACATTTTGTATACTAACTGGAATCTGATGTTGCTACACAGTGTAGTCGGCCCCAATGTACAATTGTTGGGGTAAATTGGTCACCAGGTTGATATCAGACAATCCATAGAAAACAGAGGCACACTAGCATCCGGAGTGCAATCACAATTGTATATTTTCATAATGAGATTGCGGTTTGTATTAGAACAAAGAAAAAGACAGTGAGCGATAAAGAGATACTCTTATCACTAAAACAACTTTAGCCTAATTAAGTTGTTTGGGTGTGTAGATCATGCCCCTGCTGTCTCGCTGCTTAATTCTCTACCATTTAGGAGTTCATTCACTTTGTTTACGCATCCCTAGCCACACCTCTCCTTGCTGAGACCCCCACAGCCTCCCTACACACTTTGTGAAAAACACACGTGTTTAAGATCCTTTATTGTATTGTGTGTTTAGTTTAGAATTTCATGTCTCCTGCTCTATTAATGATCTTCTGAAGTAAGCGCACTGGCCTTGATATTTTAATATTCTCACATAATTTTCACATAAGCTTTTAAAATCATTATAATATGTTTTAAAGGACCACTATAGGCACCCAGACCACTTCAGCTTAAAGAAGTGGTCTGGGTGCCAGATCCATCTAGGATTAGCCATTTCTGCTGTAAACATAGCTATGTTTACTTTAGAATGAATCCAGCCTCTAGTGGCTGTCTCATTGACAGCCGCTAGAGGCACCTCCGCGCTTCTGACTGTGATTTTCACAGTGAGAAGACACCAGCGTCCATAGGAAAGCATTCAGAATGCTTTCCTATGGACTGGCTGAATGCGCGCGGCTCATGCTGCGTATGCGCATTCAGCCGATGACAGGGAAAGGAGGAGGAGATTCACCAGTGCCGAGGGAGCTCAGCGCTGGGAAAAAAGGTAAGGGATTAACCCCTTCCTTACCCTAGAGCCAGGCGGGAGGGGGGCCCTGAGGGTGAAGGGGACCCAAGGACCCTATATGTTTTCCTGGCACTATAGTGGTCCTTTAAAATAAAAAAAAAACCTTTTAAAATAATTTATCTACTAAAGTCTCCATTAAAATGTGAACTTTTGTAGATAAAGCAATTGATAATAAAACTTTTTACGTTTTATTTTATGGAAACTGTGAGAATCTCAGATATGGGAGGTGTAACTAGGACTCCAAAATAAAGTGTATATCACTTTATATAACCCCTTAAACTGCAGGTTCATGATCTTTACACCAAACTGCTTCACTAAGCCTAAGCTAAAGTTGACTGAGTGCTCAGAATAGCAAAGCAAATCAAAACACTGACTTGTTTTTCTCTCTCTACTCTATATTTATGACACCATATTTTTCTGGTGTAGTTATAAAAAAATAAAACGAAATAAAAAAGTGATCCTAATCGAGTTGTAATTGTTGGTGCTACAAAGAGGCTGATTTAAGATATTATTGTATAATCATTATTGAATTAGATAATGGTAGATTGACTTTACCTAATTGCTTTGGGATGGGCGAGTGAGATTTCCACGGAATTCTATAACTGGATTTTGATGTATTTATTGCCTGTTAAAGTTCAGGCAATATTAATAAGATAAACATTAAATATTTGCACAAATATTTCAATCCATAGATCCTACATTAACTGGCAGTGACTGTAGAATGTCACGAAGACAAATGTATTTTCCTTGTAACTGACCACAGGTTATTCTGCCTGTGTTATATGAGCCATTTTATTATCCACTTTTCCTTTTGATGAAATTCTTATACCATCTACTGTAAATTAATTTTAATACTGAAAATAATTATTATGGTCCACCTCACCTCGTAGAGGAATCTCGTTCAACGATGATTGTATGCCACTTCAAAAAAACAAGCAAAACTGAATAACTGATGCTATCTTAAAGGAGCTTCCAGCTATCACTATAGTCTTTCGGGGTTGGTTAGCTTCCAGCTATCACTATAGTCTTTCGGGGTTGGTTAGCTTCCAGCTATCACTATAGTCTTTCGGGGTTGGTTAGCTTCCAGCTATCACTATAGTCTTTCGGGGTTGGTTAGCTTCCAGCTATCACTATAGTCTTTCGGGGTTGGTTAGCTTCCAGCTATCACTATAGTCTTTCGGGGTTGGTTAGCTTCCAGCTATCACTATAGTCTTTCGGTGTTGGTTAGCTTACAGCTATCACTATAGTCTTTCGGGGTTGGTTAGCTTCCAGCTATCACTGTAGTCTTTCGGGGTTGGTTACAAACCGCGCATTGTTGGGAATTGAAAAGCGTTTTCAAATTATAGACGCGTTGGAATCTGATGGCGCCATATAAATAATAAAATAATAACAATAGACCACAATTGCCTATTTTGGGTTGAAAGTTCAACTTATGGTAAATTCCTGACACTTCACTCTAGTAGTGGATAGCACAGTTTGTGTTTGTTTACATTGCATTAGCAGGGTCAGCAGAGAACATTTAAATGTATTATTTTGTTATTTAATAAAGCATACATATTAATGTTATGCATATCCCTCTGTAAAATCTCGTGAGATCTTTGACATTATGTAACCCAAACTATTTTTTTGTATTTTTTTAAATTACTGTTTTGGCTTCCTCATTCGCACAACAGTAACGATATGTTCTGTGCAGTAAAATCAAAGCTGTATATTGAAATCTTTAAACTGAACTCACAATCTTTGCATTTGCCACTTTGCTTGCTACTCAAGCAGTTTTCTTTATATTTTGTTTATTTAATTTCTTTTTTTTTTTTTTTTTAAATGGTTTCATTATTTTGTGCACTTCGTTGAAATACACTCTGTGATTATATTAATCTTGCTTTTTCTCGAGCAAGTTAACATTATTGATGGCCTTTTCTATTTCTCCCAAGGCGACACACCTGAAAACAGAAACTATAACATATGAAGAAAAAGAGCATCAATTGGTGATCGACTGCGTTAAACAAATAAGTGAGTAGGACTAATGGATACTCAGACCCATTAGTGATGCCTTCCGGCACCCATTAAGTTATGTAATTGATTTTTACAGTGGGTGACTTAATAGCTCCTGCTAGAGTCATGGGTTCTCTGAAACATTATCACGCACAATTACATTGATCTTTGGAATATTTTATTTGTAAAAAAAATAAAATAAATTATGCTAGGATTAAAATATTTATCTCCCTCCTTCCGTTCATTTAAAAATGATAGCTTGTCCAACATACAGACACATACTCGCTAATTCTTCTTTGAAATTAAAGGAGCGCTATAGTTTTCAAAGTACAAACCTGTATATCTATTGCTATAGTGTCCTTGTCACTATTTGCGTTGGTGCCTTCCCCGTGTAAGAAAAGTAAGTAAAATAAAGGTTTGTCTTACCTCTTCTCTAGCATCAAGACTTTCTTGGGGCCGCTCCACCTCCCGTGGAGGCATCGCAACCTATTCATTCGTCAAATTATAGAGGAGCATGGGAAACATGATGTGCAGGAGCAGTGATTTTCTGCGTACATCCAGTCAAATGCGTCTCATAGGAAAGCATTGAATTCAATATTTTGCTATGCGCTTTATTTGGTCACATGACCAAGTTTTACTCAGCAGTTGTAGAGGAAACTCCTCTAGTGGCCGTCTGGAAGACAGCCACCAGAGATGTGTTAAACATTGCAATTTCTACAAAATTGCAAGGTTTTACATTACAGGGTTAAAAATATAGGGTCACTGCACCCAGACCTTTTCATTGAGGCAAAGTGGTCTGGGTGACTTTAATATTCCTGTAAGGACTACTGTTCATATGCAAATAATAATAATTATGTGTGATCATGAATTTTTACTTACATTTTTATCAACCTGAATGGTTTTCTTTTTAGTAGCATGAGAGAGGTTATCTATAGCCTTGGTTAGGTTCCACAGTAACATGGTATAGGTGCCCAGTTCCTGATATTTATCTTGTCCTTTTGTGTGTGTGCTGTGGATCTATGTTTATATATTGCCCTTGCAAATTAAACTTGATTGTTGCAAAAATATTTTTGTTCGCAAAATATGCCTATAACCCAACTAAGCAACTTGCATAGCTGCAGCAGAATTTTAACTGTCATACTTGTTCACTTTTAGGCGAAACCAACCATCAGATTGAACAGCTGACTGATGAGTTGTCCAGTAAGTCTGAAGCAATAGTACAATACCAGGAGCAGATCTCTACTCTTCTAGCTGAGATTGTTGACCTTCAGCACAAATTAAGAGAGGTATACACATCCACGAGTCATTAATAAATGGGTAAACCCCGAAATAACAATACCACTTTAATGTTAGGGATGTGCTGACTTTAGCTTGTTCTGTTTTCTGATCGCCACATCTGTATAAATGAGTATTATAGTTTTTTTTAAGTACAGTAAAATACAGCTTGTGAAATGTATTGTGCTTTGCAAATACACATTAAATAGGTAGCTTATGTTTTTATCTGTGTGCTCGTTTTGCAAATTTGAGAAGAAATGAGGGGTAAGGAAGATAATAAAAAAAATAAATAAAAAAAAGTGTAAAATTGCATATTTTGAAGGCACCGGGCAGGAATATATGTATAGACAAGGTGAAAATATATGCCATTTTAAAAATGCCCTGTTTCTTTTTAAATTAATAATGTCATTATTATTAAGGTCCCCCCTCTAAAAGAACCTGAAATAAGAATAAAATATAGGTTTTACTTACCTGAAATCTAACACCGGTTGAAGCCCAGCAATGCTTTCCTCACTACCTAAATAAATAACCAAGCTTATAGGGAGACTGGGGAGGGGGCTGCAGTCAAGAAGCGAGGGGATATCCACACTTCACCTTCAAGAGAGAAGCTCGATACATCTTTTGACAGCACGCAGTGGGCGCTGATGCTCTCAACCAATGAATGAGCATCAGAATCCACATGTCATAGGCCTGCTGCACAGGAGAACCAGTGCCCTGCAGCGATCCAGGTAATATGGCAAACTGTTTCAAAGTGTTTTTGCCTCATTTCCAGGAATTGGTGCCAGTGGGCTGTGGTGGTTATGATGTCTGGAGTAACCCTTTAAAGAAGACCTTTAACATATTTGCAAAGATAAAATGCAGATGAAATATTGTTTGATCTGCACATACTATCACCTATATTTATCTACATTGACATTGAGCTCATACACATTTTGTTCAAAACCCAGACCATTTACAATGCCTAAAATTGGAGAGGAAAGGGCAGGGCTTGTGAGCTGGATGGAGGCCGAGGATCTCGCCAAAAATAATAATCATACTTCTGGGGATCAAACATTTAACATTTAGACAATGTAGTAGCTGATATCTCCTTGCTGGGCTCTTTTGAAACCAGCTTCCCACTCTGGTTAGAGCCTAAAGCCCTAAATGTGTTAATTGTTTAGGTGTCTCAAAGGATAACTGTATGTGTAAATGAAAATCAAAAAATAACTTAATGTGTGAAAAGTTATTTTGTTTATCCCATCCATTTAATTAACCATGTTGTAGTACAGAAATCAATAACTTTTATCAATGTAGTTACTGTGGACTTCATTTTCCATTTGATGACATTTAGCCAGCCATTTGTCTGACTTGGGAAATATATTTCACAAACGCTGCATAGCCAATTCTAGCCATCATAAAAATTCTGTTCTATGTTCTAATGCCATGGTATCATCTACTCACAGAGCGCTATAGAGAAGGAGGAGCTAAGGATACACCTGCAGGCATCTAAGGAAGCTCAGAGGCAACTGACTGCTGAGGTGAGGCATCTTACCAGTAAAACAATGCAGATCAAACGTGACGAATAGTGATTTTATTATTTGTTTGCAGAGAGTAAAACAGAGGCATATGATGTAAACAAAACAACCACTTCATACCAAGATAACTACTGGAGCTCATAGTACTGGTTATGTTGCCTGAGGTGTCTTGGTGGTCTCATACAGTTTTATGCCAAGATGCTTGATAGTGGCTTGACAAAACGGGGCTCTCCACAGCTCATGGAGGCTGCTCCCTCCCTGTCTGCATTCATAGTACTGAATATTGTTTATTATAGGCCTTTATATAGCGCCATCTTACTCTGAAGAGCTTTACAATGTTACATTACCACACAATTCAGAATTTCATTATTTGACTGAGAGTCCTGGACACGTGTTAGCCTATCACTGATATCTTGGTTGTGCAAATTTGATATTGGTAATCCAGACGCCACTCCCTCATCAGTGGTGGTATTAACACTTCCATCTTATCAATGTCAAACTTGTCCAACCTGGATATCAGTGCTGAGTGCTGGATGTGGAAACTGACACTGATTGTGCAGTACTATGTATATCATTCATCTCAATGCTGACTGGAGGGGGGGAGAGATACTGTGGAAAGCCTCGTTGTTGTTTTCAATCAGACTGTTGTATATGGTTTCATGTAAAACTGGAGGCTTTGCCCAGAGACTCAAGGCAACATAACTATTCCATTAAGCAATCACTATGAGCTTTTTATAAAGATTTTGAAACACTTTAAACAGCCTGGCAACCTAACATTGGGTGGAGGTGGGGGGGAGGGGAGGGGTGGTTGTATCATATCTCTTTCTAATTACTATATCAGAATAATAGTCTTCCTTTGTTACTTTATAGTTGAGGTCAGCGAACAGTAATGGAAATCTAATGCTCTCCAAGCACCATAACTACTACAACTCATTGTGATAATGATACAAGGGATATTGTGTGCTATTCCCATGTTTTTTGTCAAACCGCCTTTCAATTGTTTAACAAAAGCAGCGCTCTCTGCATCACTCAAAGCCTGGCCCCTCTCTAGCTGCTTGGTTAATGTGGAAAATTCCCTTCTGTGTTGTACATCTAACCGTGAATGGCAGTGATAGACTGCAAGCTTAAATACCTAATAAACCTCTGTTCTACTAAAAGCAAAAGTATACATTTATTAAACATACACCATAAATAAAACCACCATAATGTCTCTCCTAGCGAAGTATAAGAGTAGGTACTCTGGATTTGTGTTCAGTGTTTTTTTTTTTTTTCTCCCATCAAATGATGGCCCAGGCAATGTTTCACCCAGTATGACGATCCCACCCGTACATCAGGCGTGAGAAAGGCCAAAATAGATTAAACAAGTTCATGATGGATATTAGACATTTAAAATAAGTGGGAAACCATAGAGTTCCATTAATTCTTCTCAAAATGTAAGACTGAGCTTTGTTTACAGTGCCACTTCTTGGATCTATTGTCTATAAATTATCCACACAAAAAAGCAAAAAAAAGTTGAATTTTTTTTTTTTTTTTTCTATTTGCTCCAGCTGCATGAGTTGCAAGACCGCAATGCAGAATGCCAAGGGATGCTTCAAGAATCTCGGGAAGAATTGAAAATGCTGAAATGCAAAGCCAGCCCCTCTGCACTTCTCAGGCGTCCTCAGTCCTGCAGTGTGTTTCCAGTGGTACGGACATCCTATGATATATTTTCGTAATAATAGAAAATGCTTTTACCAGTAGAATGAATGAAATGGGATAAAATATATATACTGTCTTCATATTAGGATTCCCTGGCGGCTGAAATTGAGGGCACCATGAGGAGACAGCTTAGTTTGGATGAAGAGTCGAACTTTGGGGAAAGAAGGTAAAAATTATTTTAAACGCTCTAGTGGAAGTTTTGTGGAATAATAGCAATAAGATGTAATTGGTGAGCGGTCTCTTCTTCCTTTTTTTTGGGGGGGGGGGGGGGGGGGGAATGGTTAAACAAAAGTTTTCCCAATCTGTATTCAGCGAGCCTTAGAGATACTTAACTAATCATACATAGAGTGCATCTTTCACAATGCTCAGAACACGTGCAAAACTCTGTTTTTTACCATTTTGATAATATGTGAAGTACATTTAGTAACACACCATTTTAATGTTAACAAAACATGATTGGTAATGTCTTGGCATTATGAAGGCAGTAGGTTAGGGGTTGGAAGAGAAGCATGAACAGATGTCTCTAGACAAGTTGTTCCCAAGCCAATCCTCAAAGCACACAAACAGTCCAGTATTTATACATTTCCCAATGCTGTTTCAGTGGGGATATTGGCAAAACCTATTTTGTTGGGTTCTCTTTAGTACTGTGTTGAGAACCACTTTTGTGCAGTGGCACCTCAAATTGTGCCATGAACACACGGACATCAGGGCTGTACTAGGTTGACTTCAGTCTGCCAGGATTTAAATTGGGACTCCCACCTGGCAGTTAATTAAAACTGTTAAGTCAGTTTGGCAATACATATGCATATTTCTCTAGAAAGAAGAGTTTGGAATCCACAACTGTACACGGTTTTCTAACTGATAATCTTTTCTTGTGATTTGTGCTTTCAGGGCCCAGCCAAAACGTGTATTCGATACCGTAAAGGTTGCAAATGAGCTTCGCACCAGATCTTCCACACTTCCTCTTCCTTTGCCAATTCCAGGCTCAAACCAATCCGGTGTAGTGATGACCCCTTTGCCTTTCCAATCTGTTACGAAAGTAGAGCAGAAGGAAGATGTGACAAAGAGCCAGCAATCTAAGTATGTCTGACAAAGTCTAGAAAATGTTTACACATGAACATAGATTTATTGCAATAATCTTTAGAATGTTATGATTTGCTCCTGGGTTCCAAAAGTGAAACATCTGTCGAGGTGCAAGATGCAGATTCTTTTTATGATCTTAAGTGCCACACGTAAACATACCTTTGATGCTTTGATTATTATGCATCAGCATCCCTTTTTCGCTGTTGGAATTCCCAGAACCTTCCCTATTCTGGATGCTGGATCTTGTGCCACAACAAATGTTCCACTTTTTTGCAAAATGAAAGATAAGACACTTGTCAGTAAGTCGCTTTAAAAATCTATTACTTATTCAAACATACATCGTCCTACTCGGAGATTTGAATATATTGCTAATGACTACGAGAGCTGAGTTTACAAAACCACTCCAACACCAGTCTGACTGAGATGGAACTACGGGAAAACCTAAGACGATAAACTACCATCCCCCCCCCCTTTTTTTTTGTATCTTTCTTCCCTATTCATCTGAGGCCCCACCAATTGGATAATGATTGTTCAGATTGGGACGATGCAGATGCACCGCACCCCCGCTTTATACACCTCTCAATGTCACCATTGAACATACAGATCTGTAGATATGTAGGGTCACGCAGAAAGACCCGGGACTAACGAGTTGTAAGATACATAGGGGACCCGAGAACCCATGTCGCTTATTATCTGTGTTTTTATTAAAATTGATACATGACCTGAGACCTGCGCATCCTCCTACCTGTTTTTCATTTAACTTGAGACTTGCGCGTTAAAGTTTACATTTCTACTGTTTATCTTGATTCTACCATCGGAGGAGACTTTGTTTACTGCTATTGGAGACCTGCGAGACCTGCTGTTTGTCGTTTACACTTAGCAACTGAAACAAAAATTAAAAAACAAAACAAAAAAACATACCTCAAAATGGCAGTTTCATGCAATTCTAATTTCACATGTATTACTGTTTTTTTTTTTTTGTCTTGTGTAGAAATAGTAGAAATTCTGGTACTCAGGAAGACCATGCTTTGGAAACTGCCATTCACAGACTGCACCTGCGGCGGCAGAATTACCTGAGTGAGAAGCAGTTTTTTCGGGATGAGCGTGAGAGGAAACTGAGGTTTCTAGAGGATGAGTGGGACAGCAGTGGCTGCAGTACTCCAACTGGAAGTGTCCTCTCCATGGCAACTCACTACTCGGACATCACAGACTGCTCTGCTACCTCAAGTACCTTGCGCAGCTTGCTGCCAGAGAAGTTACAGATTGTCAAACCTATTGAAGGTGAGGATCTAACCTATACCTGTCTGCCTCTAGTTCTTTCCTTCTTTCAGTGTCTCCGCTTTTCTTTCTACTGGCTGAAAAAAAAAAAAAAAAAACACTTTCTCCCTCTGCCTTTTACTCTGTCTATCCATTTGCCTTTGTTAGTTGTATCAAATAGTCAGGATTTATAACAAACCATATATTGTGTCCATATGAAAGTCCCATGTAGTATGTGTAATTTCTTGCCTATTGATCAATCAGTTGGTCATTGGTGGATGGCAGCTTGACTTTTCGGCAAGTCTCTGCAATCACCAAATACCTCCTAACATAATAACGCCAAAAATAAAAACTTTGTATTTCTGTATATTGTGTTCAGGCTCTCAGACTCTCCATCAGTGGCAACAGTTGGCTCAGCCTAATTTGGGTACCATCTTGGATCCACGTCCCGGTGTTCTGACCAAAGGCTTCAAGCCCCTACCAGAGGATGCTGAATATCACCTTTGTGACCTGGAGGAGGATGAAAAAGAGGAGGATGACGAAGAAGGGATAACGTTTCAAGTACAGAAAAGGGAAGAAGATGTGCCAAATCCATCATTAAATATATTTCTGCCACCCATCTGTGTGTCTTCAGCCCCAAGTTCTGGTATGACTTGAATTGCATATCAGCATTGCTTCTATCCCATCAGCTAAAGTTATTTCTTTGTAAATTGTATGGAGTTAGCATCTGCACATGTAAAAAAGTGTGATTTAAAGTTAGTACATGAGTAAATCTAATTTATAGACCATTTAAAGAAATGCTCCACAACATGTATATATTTTATGCATTTTGTGCAGGTGTCATAGCGTTACAATGATCTTTACGATCTTTGTTTTACGGAGTATAATGACGAGATAGAGTACTTGAGACAAAATTTGCCTACACCTATTTATGCACATATTGGTTTTTAATATGATAGACATTATATAATATGTATGTAAGTAACCTTACGTTTATATTGTGTATATTCTAGCCTCAAACCCTGGCAAATGCCACTGTGGCACATTCTCCACATTCACTTTTACCACCTGCCGTATCCTCCATCCGTCAGACATCACTCAGGTTACCCCCAGGTGAGGCAACAATTTTGAAACCTTAATATGAAATATTAGTGGCATTAACAGATGTTGTTCCTGCATTTAGACTTTGGGGCTATTAATACTAAATAGCCTTCATTACATCCTCTCTTATAAATGTATAGGGTATTGACTTTTTTTTTCTCCCCTTATAGCTCCATGTACACTCCTTCATCTTTTGGCATCAGCAATACTTGTTCCACCAGCACAATGGTTAGTTCCCCTGCTATGTCATGTCGACTGAGTGTAGGAGAATCTCCCAGCAAAGGACAAGAGCCTGCAAACAACTTGAGCAGCAAAAGTAACTTGGCCAAACTCCTGCAGGAACAAGGGATATCTGCCAAGGGGAACAGCGACCTTGCCATAGGGAAACCACAACTTGACAAACTAACTCTACCCTCAACCCCACCCAATTCACCCTCCCATTCTCCATGTCCATCCCCTTTGAAATTTGAGTTGCGTGCAAATCCATCAGAAAGTTTCTTAGCTGTTTCCAGACCAGCTGAGAGCTTTTTGCAGGAAGTATATGGTTTAAAACCTACTAGGAACCAGCCTGATCTGGGACAGTTGAAAATGAACTTGGTAGAAAGACTGAAAAGATTGGGCATTGCAAGAGTGGTGAACCAAATGAGCAACAGCGCCCAAGAAGAAAGTTCAACATTACGTAACGGGATGAAGCGACAAGAGTCTGCTGTGTTTGTTACCCCAAGCAGTAGTTTGTTGGGGGGGCTAAGGCGGAACCAGAGTCTTCCCGCTTTAATTGGGGGCATGGTACCTCAGGTATCTACATCTTCTCCAAAAATGGGTAGCTTGAAGGAAGATTGCTGATAAGATTGCAATTTGCTTTTAATTGTCCACTGTGTCGGAGTTTGGTAAAGGAAAGTTGTTGAAGGTTTGAGCATGTAGAAAAGAAGAAGAAGAATTGATGGTACAGGAAGATTTTTTTATTTAATTTTTCTAAAGGATCAAGAATTTAGGAAAATGTTGAATGAAGCACAAGTAGGAGATAAGTTAAAGGGTTCTAATAAGGTTTATTAAATGTGAGGATAGAGAAATCTTGGTATAGAACTGTCGTAAGCAAAGTTAAAGAGTTTGAAATGAAAATATAGGCGTGCACAATGTGCTAGAACCTATTTTAAAAAGTTGCCACTGAAATATCCAGTAAAATAAACAAAAATTAAACAGTGGAATGTCCTAAGAGGACAGTGGAAGATAAATGTAAGTGGAACTTCAAATACCTTGTAGAGTGTAATTGAAGTAAGATAGATAGATGCATTTAGCACACTTTGGACCAAAACTATGTTACATGAAGTGTTAGCCGTTAATAAAGAAAAGTAAAATATGGTAAACACACATTGTTATACCACTTTTGAAGTCTGGATAGCTTTAATGGTTGTGTAGTTATTCAGTAAAATAAATAGTTAATAAAAATACAGCAAACAAAAAGAAAATCTATATCCTCATGTGAGAATACATTCAAAATATGCATTGGAGGAAATAGCCACTTGTTCATGCCTCGTAATGTGGTGTAGTTACACTAAGGTTAAATGTTTGGGGTTCTTTTTGTGCTGGGAGGAATGAGTAAGCTAAGACCCTCTGTTCCCTGAGGGTTATGGGAATATTAATCTTGCCAGTTGTTGGTCCCATGATATACGTATTACGTGGGCAACATTCATAAAGACTATGATAGATGATAGGTGGATACGAATACCCAATATAATGTATTGCCTCTTGAGCAAAGGTAATTTTTAAAAAATGGTTTAGGTAAAAATCTTGTATGATGATAAAGCACAATGGTTTCTTAAAATAATTTACAGCAAGAAGTGCATTAGATTGCTTGTCTTGTGGCATTCAATTGAGAATTGCAGGTGCCCTAGGATATCACTGTCTTACAGTGCAGACGAGCTGGGTTGTGAATTTCAATATAGTTAAAAAAAAATTAAATGAGAAATAAAGCAACCCATTTTAAATCTGCATTAAAGACGTCTGTGATGATTAAAAAAATCAAGTGTGGGAGAGGATATATGGTCGTTCAATGAAGCTGTTTCGGCCTTGCCTGCACTATTCCTTGGTTTGAGTGAAGGAATTATTTGTATTGCTGACATTATCGGGTCTCGCAGTGTTTTTGTTTTGAATTTTATCAGCCTATTGATCTGTACCCTTTGTAATCTTGTGCAAAACAACCCTGTGCAATATATCAAATCCCTCCGCCTATGTACATTTCTGTAAATATTAACCAGAAAGTAAACTTTCTTTAGTGCCGTGTGTAGAGCTAATGCAGAAATAATCTTTGTGACTGTATTTCTCTTCTAACAAACTATTGCTATTGTTGGTGTGTCAACAAAGTGAAAACGGAAACCTGGGGCAAAATGGGTTTGAACCTAGACGCATGCAATATATGTATATTTACTTTTTAACTGTGTTGTATGTTCTGTTCAGTTCTGGCTGTTTTATCTTGACATTGACATCCAGTGATGAGTGAGTGGTGCAAGAATGCCAAAGAGCAACAACTTTTACTCTCTGGTATTATGTATTTCAAGTTATATAACTGACTTTAAAGAAAAACTATTAATGCCTTCCTGATTGGCTCGTAGCTTTATTTTTATTTTTTTTCTCCCATTTGATAATGTTAGATATTTGATAATGGTGTGAGATACCTGATATCACTGCCTTAGTAGCCTGAAACCTCAGTATTCTGGTATATTAAAGGTATTTTCTTTTTGAAATTTGACCCCTTTTTTAAAATGTAATTATATAGCTAATGCGTTAAAATATTGGCATAAAATAGAAATCAATATTTACCTTAAGAACCGGCCATTACTGTTTAGTGAACTCGGCTGTAATTTTTTTAGCATGGGCTGTGCTGCAGATCTTTCTTCTGAGAGTGATAACATTGATATAAGCAACACAGAACTAAATGTTCTGAGCTGCTTGATTAACAGCTCCAGTATTTCTTTTTTGTTTAACGGCAACAATTTTTAGAAATTGCTGCTCCTATAGCCAACTGCTAGTTATCAGCATAGGCTTGGAGTTCTCTAATATTGCAGGGTGACTTTTGTGTTAGACTGAGTATTTAACTCTTTTTAGGAAAGACAACTGAGCATCAAATTTGAAAAAAAATAAAATAAAAAATTACTACTATAAACTGGCACTTACCACCATGTAAAACCTCACTGTGATACAGTATTTAGCACTTTTTTTTTTTTTTAAATCTCTCTTCCGTCCACTTCTAGCTAATCAAAGGGAAAATCTCATCAATCCATATCATAGGAATTATTTAAAGGGACACTATAGTCTTCAGAACAACAACAGCTTAATGTATTTGTTTTGGTGTCTGGTAACTATAGTCAGTCACTGCATGCTTTTTGCAATAAACACTATATTTTCAGAAGTGCTTCCTGGGGCAGTGCTGCACAATGTGCTAGATGGTGGTTTTAACTCTATAGGGGACAGGAATACATGTTTGTGCTCCTGACCCTATAGTGTTGCTTTAATATTGTATAGGCATCACCGTGGCTCTTCTTCACTGATGCTGGGGTCCATTTACAGATTGCAGAGCCACAAATTGTTTACTCATTTGGTAGACTTAATTGATTGAACCTTTTCAGACAGGATTGCATTTCCTGTTTTATAGGGATACGCCAGGCTGAAGTTGACCCCTTTTTACTATTATTATATTTTAATAGACAATAACCATAAAATACACTCATTTCAATTATATACTATCCGGATGCCAGTTTTCAGCAATGAAGGATGGAGCCCCTTTTAAATATATTGTGGATGTGGTTCACAAAACAAAATATGCAACACAAAACTTATCTCTAAATTTTCCTCATTTGGTTTTAATCTGAAATTTTCTCCAGGATTTGGCTCAACGTTTTCAGAGAGTCCTGACCCTTCCATTGTGTCTGTTTTTTGTTTGTTTATTCCCAGCAGAAAGAGAGCTACTCAGTTCAGCAGTCCCAAGCTAACGTCATTCAGAAACCTCAATCTGAGTTTATTTTGCACGCTAATAAATACTTTGAAGCAGTTTATAAATGCTTATAAAGTAGTTATGCAAAGTGCTGCAACTGTGATGAATTGTATAGAGTGGAGCTTCTTGTACCCGAAGGGACGCCGGTTGCTCTGTTTGTAGTGTCCCTTTAGATGCAGACGCGTTTCACTTAAGCACTCTGCATTGAAAATAAAACTCCTAGCTTCAACTTAAACATACATCAAATATTTTAGTTCTAAAACTAGAGTAAGCATGTTTAATGAGTCACCGTTTTGCTTATCATTGTAAAATCACAACTCTAAGAAGAAATTACAAAACTAGCACTGCGAAATTCTATAAAACAGGTGATCCGCCACAGGTGTTTTTTTGTTTTGTTTTTATTTAGAAGGAACTTGCTATACTGGTAATTTTTCAACACATTGCTTGATCAAGGGAATTTAAAATGGCAGTGAGTTGAATTGTTAGTGTGGTTTAATGAATCCAACAACCTCTAATGTCCCTTGAACCATTGCACTGTCTAAGGATCGGCAACCTGTCTGTACTCCTCTAATGTAAGCTAAAAGCCGAATTAAACAAATGGGAAATGTTTTGTTTTTATTTGTTTTACATTTTGCACCAATTATTTAACGAAGAGACCTGGTTTTGTTTTATATATTGCTATTTAATGCGTTGTATAATTATCCTGTTGCATTGTTGCTTTAAAAACATTGCCTTTTCAAAATATTGAATACCTTGTTTTTATGTGTCTCCAATAAACATTTTTGATCTTTGTACTTTTTAACTGCTTAAGAGTTGTTTGTGGAAAGACTAAATAGATTTATGGTGCCATGCACAGACCACTTTTGGGAATAAAATACATTGACTTCAATATGAAATAGAATGTTACTTTTTTTATAATTGTCTTATGAACGGCAACAAGTTTCATGTTGAAACTTAATTTTCATTTTATGTTAGAGAGGATGGTCCTAATTTTCACACAGACTTTCCAAAGTTGATGTAATACACAGGTTTGTAGGTGCACAAACATGGCAAAAAGTAATGAACACAAATTAAATTTCCAACATTGTCAACATTACGGGATCATACATCTTTACGACTTTACAATTACATTGTTATGGACCTCAGTTTTCTTATCTAAACCGATAGTGCCTGCCGGCCATTGAGGTATTTAGTAAATTTAAACTTCGTTTCACAATACCCCTTGTTAGTATTTGCATCCTTTTGCATTTTAGTTTGACAGGTAAACACACTCTGTTGGGCTAAGGATGAGGCCGAGTAAATTACAGACCCTCCTTCGTAAATCTTAGTTTTCCGTTACACTGTATGCTTGGGTCCGAACCCCTGCTCGGCCCTCGCCTTTTATAGGGGAAAAATTATATTAGGTACATACGCAGGCCAGTGGGGAGAAAATATTCAGCTGTCATAATAGCCTTTCAAACCCCTAACTGTACTACCCAATTCCTCCGTTCGCTAAGTCTAGCCTGTGGAAACAGTACGAAGCATGAAGAAGAAAAGAGAGAAGAAGAGAGACGAAGAAAGAGATACCTGAGCCAGGTCGGAGAAATGGGGAAGAAAAAAAGAAAAGGCAAGAGGTGGGGGGGGGGGAAGGGGAGGGGGGAGGGGGAGGGCGGCGTGTCCATGATCTCTCAACGAGAAGCTGGGCCCAGTCCAGCTAGCCCCGCTGCGGTCCATAACCATCAGGATACGACTCAGGAGCCACTCGAGCCTATTGTGCTATCGTCCCAAGGTTCCCAGAGTTTCCGAAAGGCCATGGACGTCCCCCTCACCCTTGCCGTAAGATCGTCCATAATTCTACATTCTTTAATTCTAGATATAACTCCCGTGAACTCTGGGCCTTCTGGAGTAAGCCATGCCTTCGCTATCGCTCTGCGTGCACACATAGTTACCTTATGTATCAGTTTCTGTTCCCGCGTAGTCCACCCTTCCACCGATCTGTTTAACAAGTATATCCACGGATCTAGTCTCAGTGGTCTACCAAATAACTGCAGCATCAGGCCTTCCACTGCCTTCCAGAATCCTCGTATCTTAGCGCATTCCCACCACATGTGGAGATACGTACCTTGGGTCCCGCAACCCCTCCAACAGTCGTCGTTCTCTAGTTTGTGCATCCTATACAATTGTATCGGGGTGGTGTACCAGCGAAACATAGTTTTCCAAGCCTGTTCTTGTAAGGTGACGCACATTGAAACCTTAGTGTTAGCCTCCCATATCTCCCGCCACTCTATCCCCTCCAGTGTCTCCCCTAGGTCTCTCTCCCATTGAGTTGTATACGACAATCCCCCCCCCATTCTCTGTTTTCTCCGCTAATATGTGCATATAATCGCGTGATCAATCCCCTGGGAGCAACTCCGTCCGAGCACAATCTCTCATAGAAGGTAAGTGTCTCCAGGGCAGCTTTTTTAATGTGCGCCAATCGAGCGAAACCCCTCAATTGTATATACCGGAAAAAGTCCGCTGGAGTGAGGTGGGTATTTAACTGCAGATCCGCAAATTGGACGACCTCTCCATCGCGGAACAGTTGATGTAGCCGTCGCAATCCAGTTTGTTCAATGTTGTGAAAGTCCCGGTGGGTCAAACCTGGCGGGAATTCCTTGTTACCATACAGAGGGGTCAGGGGCGACGGGGACGATGCCAGCTTATATTTGGCTTTGCACAAGTCCCATATCCTTAATGAGTTGAGCATCATTAGGCTTGCCCCCCTTATCGTTGGTCTGTGTTCCCTGGGGACCCACAATATAAACTGGGGAAGAACGCCGTCAACCATCTGGGATTCGATGTCCACCCAACGCCTCTCCTCGGGGGTAGAGTGCCACATGGCCACCTGTGACAGTTGCGCCGCTGCATAGTAAAAGAAGAGGTTTCGCAGGCCCAAGCCCCCCCTATCCCTACGTCTGTACAATATCTGTCTAGAAGTTCTGTGCTTCTTGTTCTGCCAGATAAAATTCCCTATAGACCTTTGCAATGGGAGCAGTTGTGTTTTTGTGACTCTGATGGGTAATGCCTGGAAGAGGAACAAGAGGCGCGGGAGGACATTAATTTTTACCGAATGTATCCTCCCAATCCAGGATATAGGAGCATCGGTCCATCGTTCCATATCCCTCGTCAATATTCTAAGCATTGGGGCGTAATTAGCATCATATAATCGCTCCGGGTCAGCCGTTATAGTGATCCCTAAGTATTTCAGGGAGTCCGATTCCATTCGAATTTGGTAGATCGCGTGTAACCTGTCCGTGTCCTCTTGTGGCATGCATATCGGGAGCGCGCTGGACTTGTGAATGTTCGCCTTATAGCCCGACAGCCGGCCATATTCCAAAATAACTCCCTGAAGCGCCGACATCGATGCGAGTGGATTTGTGATGGTTAAGAGCACGTCATCTGCGTATGCCGACACCGTGAAGCTCTTGTCCCCCCACTCTGGCTCCCGTAATATTCGGATGTTGGCGTATCGCGTGTAGCAGGGGTTCCAATGCCAAGACAAATAGTAAGGGCGAGAGTGGGCAGCCTTGCCTCGTACCATTATAAAGCTGGAAAGGGTGCAATGGTGCACCCGATATCCTAATCTGCGCACGCACGTTGTGATACATTGCTTTCGTTGTAGTTATGTATTCTTCGGGGAAACCCATGCACTTGAGCACTGGGAATAAAAATTGCCACCGGACGCGGTCGAAAGCTTTTTCCGCATCTAGAGATACAACGAACGTCGGAGTCTTTGATGTCACCTGTTTCCATATCAAATCCAAATTCCTCCTGGTATTTTCGAATAGTTGTCTGGTAGGGATAAAACCAACTTGATCTGGATGAATGAGAGAAGTCAGTAGCGGGTTGAGTCTGTCAGCCTGTACCTTTGCCAAAATCTTCAGGTCGTGATTGATTAGCGAGATAGGCCTGTAATTTTCAGGGTAGAGAGGGTCTTTTCCGGGTTTTGGTAAGAGTACTATGGTCGCCAGTGACATGTCGGGTGCTAGCTGTCCGCCCTGCCGTAGACTGTCAAAAAGCCGTACCAGTTGTGGTGTGAGTTCTTCCCTAAAAGCTTTGTAATAAGAGCCGTCAAAACCATCTGGTCCCGGAGCTTTGTTGCCGTGTAGATTTGTGATAGCCCTGTTCACCTCCTCCTCCGAAATGTCGGCGGCCAGTGTGCGTTCCGCCTCTCCACTCAGTTTAGCCAATCCTAATCCGTCCAGGTATCGTAAAATATGGTCCTCCTCATTCTCCCAGTGTGGACTTCCCTCCGGAGAGTGGTGATATAGCCGCTCATAGAACTCCTCAAAAATCTTTGCAATCTCCGCTGGTGCCGTTCTCGTAGTGCCATCTGTATGTTTCAATGCTGTTATGTGGGTCCTTCCTTGTCGTGGCCTAAGAGTCCTCGCCAGGAGGGTATCCATTTTGTTTGCCTTTTCGAAGAAGGTCCGTTTTGACCACGTCATGGCTTTCGCTGCATCATCCAACATTAGGGTGTGGATGTCCCTTCTCACTGCCTCCAATTTAGCAAAGATGCTAGCCGATGGTGTCGTTTGATGTTTGTGTTCAAGGGTTCGAAGTTGACCCAACAGAGATTCAAGTGCCTGATGTTTCGCTTTCTTTTTCCTGGTGGCTAATTTAATTAAGGTCCCTCTCATAACCACTTTATGAGCCGCCCAAACTGTACTGGCGCTGACATCTGGAGTGGTGTTCAATGCAAAATATTCGACTATTCCTTGTCTGGTCTGCTCCAGGATCACCGGGTCCTGAAGTAGAGACGTGTTCAGTTTCCACGTCCACGGTGAAGCGACGCATAGGTTTCCTAACGTGATGGAAACGTCCGCGTGGTCCGACCAGGAGATGTTGCCCACCTGTGATCCAGTCGTTCGGGACATTCCTGCCGCATTGGCCAGAAAAAGGTCTATCCTGGAGTATGTCCCATGAGGGGCCGAGTAAAAGGTGTAATCCTTGACCCCTGGATGTTGAGCTCTCCATATATCCACCAGACCCGTATCTGCCATGAAGGCCCGGAGCAGACGATCCTGACCGCCTCGTCCCTGTGACCGCGGGGCACCCGTCCGCGAGCTCCTATCTATGGCCGGGCACGGCGCAGCGTTGAAGTCTCCTCCCATAAAGACCATGCCATGTGGTAATGCTAACAATTTCTCCTTAATCCCTGTCCAGAACTCTTTATCCGGCTGGTTTGGTGCGTATATGTTTATCAGGTGTATGTTATGGGAATGTAGGACGCCAGAGACGATTATGAACCGTCCGTCTGTGTCCGCCTCATAATGCGTTTCGTGGAAGGGGCAACTGCTTTTGATAAGTATCGCCACTCCGTTGCGTTTGCGAAAGTTCCTAGCTTCGTAGGAACCGACAAATGCGTGGTCTTTCAGTTTGAACTTGGCCTGTTTTGGTAAGTGTGTTTCCTGAATGAATGCAATGTCCGATTTGGTTAGTCTCAAATGTTTAAAGAGGAGTCTGCGTTTCCTTGGTGCATTCAGGCCCTTAACATTCAAAGATGATATCTTAAGCACCATCATGCCATCCAGTGAAAGCCTTATGAAAACCCCCGTAGCCTCCCGCCGTGGTACTTCCCCCGTCGGGGCTCCGTGAGAGATCTTTTGGCGGACCCCCACCCTCGCTGCCCCCCCGGGAAGAAGACAACTGAAAGGGATGGAAAAAAGGGTAACAAGAAAGTAAAGTGTGAAAAGAAGAAAGAGACTGCATCGGAACACAGTCCAATGCGAGAATGTCCTGGTCTTATCCAATGCCAGAACAATATGGGGAACGTCGTCCCATTTCCCTGCCACGATCAACGATGGGAGGAACAATGGATTCCCTGGCCCCACCACCTATGCACCTTGAACGTGATATGTGGACCTTTGTATCAGCTGTCAAAGTTATCATAGTGGTCGAACTGTAATTAATCCCCTCTCCCCCTCCACCATCTTTAGGTTTGGCCTGATGTCTCAGCACCATGTCGTCACCCACTTGGAGCCCAAGAACGGTTCAATGTGTAGCTACTAAAACGGAAGAGGGGAAAAAAATAAATGAAAAAACGCCACCCAGCGGTATTAGAACACTGCCCCCTTGGGCACACCCCGCTCCCCCCTCTGCCGCACATGGCGACGGATAAACACAACATAACAGTGTGCTAGTAGGAAAATGCTATCTAGCGGTAGGGCACATCCCCTAAAATACATTCAGATCGGAACTCTCTGGACTATTTACATGACAATCAGTCGAAACATAATGCAGCAGTAAGCAGTGAACTGTACACTTGTAAACGTATGCTTTCAACCATAATATTCACAGGATCTTAAGTATATTACTGTTAAAAATTTAAGATATGGCATGTGAAATCTCAAACAGCAGTAATAACCCCGTTGACTAGCTTTATTAACACTGAATTCAGAGTCTATTGTCAGTGTCAGCGTACTGGTGGTCGTTTAAGCGGTTTGGGGTACATCATTGCGTTCCTTAGTCATGTTATCGGGCAGATCAACACCTGCTCAGTCAATATTACTTATTTTATGTAGAAAAAGCATTGAGATATTTTCGTTACATGTTTTTTCTCCCTTGTTATCGTGCATGTTTTTATTACTTTTTGGTTGTGTGTGTTTTTTCCCTTCTTTCGTATTGTCTATTTGTGATAGTTGTTGTGTTTACACATTTTGACACCCCTATGAAACATTGAAACTACGTTTGCAGCAAAATTTTTAACCCTGGAAACGTGCATTAATACCGTACAGGTTTGATAGTAGCTAATTCCCCCTCCAGTTAAAGGTATGAATATACATAAATATACGCCCCCCTTCCCCCTCCACCGCCCCCGCAGCAAAATCCTATCTAAATCTCAGGGCAGCCCGTCAAACCCGAGCGGGCAGTCACCCCCGCCGCCCGGCCCCAGGCATGGATTACCCCAGCCCGGCCGGCGGGGGCAAGTACCCGCACAGGGGGCCACCCCGCGAAAACTGAGCCACCTGGGGACGGCCCCGCCCGCGTCTCCCCTCTCGGGTACGTGGGGAAGTGCGCGTAGATGGTAGTGCATGATGCCGAATGCTCTCTCGCAATAGATTACATCTGCTATATTACTGCAGATGGCCTGCTTCCCCTCGCAAACTTACTGCCTCGGCATGGGTTATACAACATGGACATTTTGGCGACAGTATCTACCGTGGGTTACACATGTTCTCCCCTCCCCTGGCCGTCCCCCCTCCCTCAGTGAAAGGACAGCTGTCCTGTCACCCTCTAATTGTCCCTGTACCCCACAAAATTCTCATTTAAGGTTGTCAAATTAGCATTGTACATCATTCGATGTTTACAGTATCACTTCTTGGGCGGATAAAACCTTATGTCGCACTTTAGATTACGTGTAACTATCCATTATGGCGTCTCGGGCTCTTAATAACATAAGTCACAGTGCCTCAACAACGGGGATTGTTAAGTAGTTATGTACGCGGTTGAGTCTCGATTTTGGGAGCATGGCAATTTATATATGGGGATGCGGTCTGCTACATATATGGCTATTCTATTCACCTTTCCGTTTACAATTTTGTTATCTGTACCTTTTGCCGGTGCAAGTGCTTTACATACGTGGTATCAATCAATTTACGTCAAGTATTTTGTTCACAATTTTATATAATTTTCTTTTTTTTTCTTTTCTTTTTTTCCTTTTTTAAAATTTTTCTAAGTCTTATTTTTAACTTTTAATTCCTTTTTTTTCTCTCTTTTTTTCCCCCCCTTTTTTTTTTTTTTAAATTTTATTCATGTTTAATCAAATTTTCTGATTTCCTGTTTTTTGCATTTTTGAAATTTTGGATGTTTTGGTTTTTTGGTTTTGCAACAAAAATTATCCCCTAAGGGAGGGGCGAACATACGACATTCCCTAGTATCCCAACAAAAGTAACTAACACATTTGGTATATATAACATAGCAAAGAGTCAAAAATCAATGTCCATTGGCAACGTATGTGTTCCTGGCAACCGTTGTTTCACAAGCCGACCCCCTAAACCTAAGCCTCGACCCGGGTATAGGAGCCCTGACACTACTAGGTGGGAGCTGCCGGCCAGATATGCAGCTCAGCTGGAGGAAACATGGGTCCCCGGGGGGCCCTCCCACGGCCATAGCCAGGGAGCCGGAGTGAAGGGAGCAATCGCTCGCGGGAACAACAATCCCCTTGGGGGCGCCCACAAAATGGCTGATCAGAAGGGCGGAGAGGCCCAATGTGGAACCCAGAGATCCCGGACCCCCGTCCACCCAAAACCACTCAAGCTCGAAGGCATAACACCTTCCCCGTGTGTGACATAGTACATAGTTAGCGGTAAGTTAAATCAAATACGCCATTTGCAGCATAGACCCGTACCCCCCTCCCAAGTTAAAGAAGCAGCCCTGGAGTAGCGCAGGCCCGTGCCCCCCTCCCAAGATAAGGAAAACAGCCCCTATGTAGCAGAGGCCCGCACCCCCCCCGCAACCAACCTCGGGACCCTTCACCATCCGTGGATCGGGGGATTGATGCAGAGAGACATGAAAGCATACGATACCCCTTGGAAACATCTTTGGCTCCTGGAACCCGCAACACGCCATTCCGCCAGAAGATGTGGAAGCTCCTCCGGTCCCAGTGCCATATCCGGTAGGTCTGATGGCGGAGATATTCCCAGGCCCTGGAACAGACGCTTCGGGTCGCCTCCCGGTGTCAGGATGTGGGTTCTGCCATCGCGGAAGACCATGAGCTTAAAAGGGAAGCCCCACGCATACTTCAGGCCTGCTCCTCGCAGAGCCCCTGTGATGGGCCGCCAGTCCCTCCTCCTCTGGAGCGTCGAGGGTGCCAGGTCTTGGTACAGAGAGATCGTGGCTCCGTTGTACCGGATAGGCCCGTCCCGGCCCTTTTTCATCAGCGCTTCCTTCGTCCCGAAATACAGGAAATTTATAATCACATCCCTCGGGGTGTTGGCGTCGGACCTTTGGGTTTTCAGTGCCCTATGAGCTCTCTCGATGTGCCACCGTTCCTCCGGGATATCGGGAAGGAGAGGCTTTAGTATGGTATGAATGAGCTCTAAGAGATTTTCGTCTGGACCTTCCGGTAGGCCCCTCAAACGGAGGTTATTTCTCCTCGATCGATTCGTGATGTCCTCCAGGGCGAGGTCCATGTCGACCACATGTGAGGTTAGGCGGTTAACTCTATCAGTGACCCCATTGTGGGCCTGTGCGGTCGCCTCCATGCGGTCCTCTAATTTGGCCGTGCGCTCCCCCAAGGCGCTTATGTCGGCCTGCAGTGTGGCTGTGGATCTGCTGATTTCCCCAGCCTGGCCATGACAGATTGCAGATCTGTAGAGGAGGGAGCCCTGTCGGCCCCGGGTGAGGAATGCGTAGATCCCCCGTCGCCATCTTGGCTGCTAACTCTACCATGCCGGGGTGCGGTAAGGAGGTCCAAAACGGAGCCCCCAGGTTCCGTAGCCCTCTTAGTTTGCTTCTTGGCAGGTCTCTTCTCCATAATTCCGTGTTAGGGGAGAGGTATTTAGTCGAAAATAGGTCGCTTATGTAGCTGAAAAGGTGCCGGTGGAGCGGAGCTCTAGCAAAGCACGACCGGTCTCATCGGCTGTCAGGCCACGCCCCTATAAATCAACTGTTTTAATCAACTTAAAACAGGCCATATGAGAAGCGTTTTCACTTAATTGCTCTAAATTTTAATACTTTGTCTAGCATTTCATCCCATAATTACCAGCACCTGACCTCTTCTCCATAGCTGGTTACTGATTTATATTTTATAGATTCCGAACATTTTATTGTAAATTGATCCAGAGTTCATGAGAGCAGGATAATTAGTAGACGTGAATGTTTATTGCATAATGATTGTGAAGACATTTAAGTTGAATTTACCAATAAACTTTTTTTCTGTAGTCGCCTTCTGAGATGTTTTGTCTCGGTAAGTTAACCTTTGCTAACCAATAAACTCTGTAAAAATATAAATAAACAGAGGTATTCTCTGTCTAAACTATGGACTTGGGAATTTACAAGGCAATTGCAAATCTTATTAAAAACATCTGTAAATATGCCCATGTGGCTTACAGTACGTGGGTCGTACGATTCGCCCATTACATGTGAGAATCAGTGAGCACGTTATTGATGTTTTAAAAGGGTATACACAGCACAGTTTCTCAGCACACTTCAAAGACCACCACAATATGGATCATAGATGGCTCACTTTTCTGGGTATACAGATAATGAATAATCACATTGGGGGTGGGGGGCAACCATGTGCAAAAGATAGGTAGAGAAGAAGTGAAGTGGGTGAATAGACATAAAACCTTGCCCCCAAGGTTTGAATACAGAATTTGATCTCTTTAATTTTGTATATATATATTTTTTTTTATATATTTTTTTTATCTAGGGTCTTTTATTCTCCATTAGTGCGCTAGTATGAGATCGTAGTGTTTTCTTACTGTTAAGTCCTAGTTTATTTCTTGCCTACACCCATGATGTTATTATACATAATTGATTTTATGTTTTATTCTATTTTTAGGATGATTGTGCAATATTTCTTTTAAATTTTGGTCTTTTTTTTTTTTCTTACAGTCGGTTATTTTAATATTTAAATACATGCTCATAAGGTTATTTATTGATATATCCGTATGCTGGATCAAGTTAAAATGTATATTTTCCGACAATTAGAAGATATACCCTTTTTCATGAACTGATAAGGCTTTGGTACTTATTGTCAGGGTACCTGTGGTCTCTACCTCCGAAAGAGGTAGAGACTTAGCTGTTCCTCCATCCAGACGGCCTGATGGCTCCCTTCCCCAAGGTCTATCCGATCATGCAAGGCCGGCCGCGAGGGAGTGACTGCCTTTTACAGCATCTAGGCAGGAAGTTGTCATCAGGACACTCCTCCGGAACGACCTGTCACTCAATTGCTGCAGGACCAATCAGGACGCCTCGGAGGCGTGGTTACTGCTCTGAACAGGGTATTTAACAGAGCTTCTTTCATTAGCTCATTGCCCTGTCGTGGTTCTAGCTTGTTCTAGTCACTCAGTGCTTGTGTATTCTATTATCCCTTTTGGTTTTGACCCGGCTTGTTTACCTTACTCTGCTTATCTCTGTTACCCTTGATTCGGCTTGTCTCTCGCTTACCTGTCTTCTGTTACCCTCGACCTCGGCTTGTCTTTGACCATTCTATACTGTACTACTTACGTTAGTCCGGCCATTCTAATGTCCGGTATACGTATCTGGCTACTGTTTGTACTCTGCGTGTTGGATCCCTGCCCCGATCCTGACATTACGACAGGGCCAATGGATCCTGCAAGTACAAACAGTCAGCTGGCTTCTCCTGATCCTAGGTTTGAAGCCATGGATCACAGAATGGATCAGATGGCGCTTGCGCTACAGGCTCTATTATCTCGTGCCAATAACCCACCAGAGGAGATACGTAATACCCCTGTTTCTCCTGTCGGTTCAGGTCTAGAGGTAGCCACAGTGGGTGCTTCTTCTCGCATTACCCCCCCAGTACGCTATGGTGGGGCTCCTGAGAAGTGTCGTGGTTTCTTAAACCAAATTAGTATCCACTTTGAATTGCAACCTCGCTCTTATCCTACAGATAGGGCAAAGGTAGGATTTATTATCACCCTACTTATTGAGAAAGCTCTGAGATGGGCCAACCCATTATGGGAGAACGATAACCAGGGCCGGACTGGGAATAAAAAGCAGCCCTGGAAAAATGTTATACCAGCCCCATCATAAATTGTGCCAGCTGTGACAGATATACAGTTACAATTATTTAACCAACAAGAAGGAGCGCACTCACATGACTTAAAATAAACAAAAGAGCTGTTTTATTCTAATCAGATGTGCAACATCTTACTTCAACGTTTCATCCTTATAATTTTGAAAGGTCCAGTAATGGGAATGAAACATTGACTGAATGCTGCTGCACGTCTGATTTAAATTAATCTTATTTTGTTTAGTCCTCATTCCTATGAGTGCACTCTTCGTTGTATGTAGTTTGATACCAGGGAATGAACGACTGAGAGAAAGGCAGGGTTATCCACTAAACTAATATTTTTGTGAATGAAAATGTAAATTGCTAAATTTAGGCTACAATAGTCAATCTATCTCTATACCCAAGTTAAAATTTTGTTTCAAATCCGCTATTTTGGTTTAAATTATGAAATTTAGATTTTCACTTTTTAAAATTAAAACTATTAGTCAAACCCTTCATACATTATATATGTATATATATATATATATATATATATATATATATGTGTGTGTGTGTGTGTGTGTGTAATTTCCAAGTGTATTATGCATGAAAATATTATATATTATAAACATAATAATTATTAAAATTATGCTTGCGATTTATATACATACATACATACATACATATATATATATATATATATATAGTGATATAATACCATTTGTGCATATGTATCTATGCAGAATACTTTCACAAATAACATAGATAAAGCAAAGCTATATTTTATTTTTTTAATTCAACATGTCATTTAAAAAAAAAAAAAAACAAGCATAAACACAGATTTTTGATTAATGGATACTCACTGGCACGCACTGATGCCCACACACTCACATACACTGGCGCACAATGATCCATACTCACACACATACAGTGATCCATACTGATACATACATTGATCCATACTGACACCCACACACAGTAATCCATACTGATACATACATTGATCCACACTGACACTCACACACAGTAATCCATACTGACACTCACACAAAGTAATCCATACTGATACATACATTGATCCACACTGACACTCACACACAGTAATCCACACTGACACTCACACAAAGTAATCCATACTGATACATACATTGATCCACACTGACACTCACACACAGTAATCCACACTGACACTCACACAAACATTGATCCATACACTGATCCATACTGACACTCACACAAACATTGATATATACTGACACTCACACATACATTGACCCATACTGACACTCACACAAACATTGATCCATACATTGATCCATACTGACACTCACACATACATTGATCCATACATTGACCCATACTGACACTCACACAAACATTGATCCATACTGACACTCACACAAACATTGATCCATACTGACACTCACACAAACATTGATCCATACATTGACCCATACTGACACTCACACAAACATTGATCCATACATTGATCCATACATTGACCCATACTGACACTCACACAAACATTGATCCATACATTGACCCATACTGACACTCACACAAACATTGATCCATACATTGATCCATACATTGACCCATACTGACACTCACACAAACATTGATCCATACTGACACTCACACAAACATTGATCCATACACTGATCCATACTGACACATACATTGATACATACATTGACCCATACTGACACTCACACATACATTGATCCATACATTGACCCATACTGACACTCATACAAACATTGATCCATACATTGACCCATACTGACACTCACACAAACATTGATCCATACTGACACTCACACAAACATTGATCCATACACTGATCCATACTGACACATACATTGACCCATACTGACACTCACACAAACATTGATCCATACACTGATCCATACTGACACATACATTGACCCATACTGACACTCACACAAACATTGATATATACTGACACTCACACATACATTGACCCATACTGACACTCACACAAACGTTGATCCATACATTGATCCATACTGACACTCACACATACATTGATCCATACATTGACCCATACTGACACTCACACAAACATTGATCCATACTGACACTCACACAAACATTGATCCATACTGACACTCACACAAACATTGATCCATACATTGACCCATACTGACACTCACACAAACATTGATCCATACATTGATCCATACATTGACCCATACTGACACTCACACAAACATTGATCCATACATTGACCCATACTGACACTCACACAAACATTGATCCATACTGACACTCACACAAACATTGATCCATACACTGATCCATACTGACACATACATTGATACATACATTGACCCATACTGACACTCACACATACATTGATCCATACATTGACCCATACTGACACTCATACAAACATTGATCCATACATTGACCCATACTGACACTCACACAAACATTGATCCATACTGACACTCACACAAACATTGATCCATACACTGATCCATACTGACACATACATTGACCCATACTGACACTCACACAAACATTGATCCATACATTGACCCATACTGACACTCACACATACAGAACTCCATACTGACACTCACATAATATCTTCAAAAACACCTCCCACACACAATTACACTCAAATATGCACACACCCTATGAATCCTACCTTGCTCCGTGCTCGCTCAGCTCCTGGCTGAGAAGCAGCCTGCCTGCAGCTCTGTCTGGCCCCACTCCTCTCCCTGCCTGCAGCTCTGTCTGGCCCCACTCCTCTCCCTGCCTTCCAGCACTTTACACACAGGAAGAAAAAGGCAGAGGACCCGCGTGGGCTGCCCTGCTCTGCCTGATTGCCGGGTCACATGCTTCCTGTGTGTGAAGGCTGACAGGCAGGCACAGAACTGCCTCCCTCCCTGCTCCTTATCCTTCACTCCCGAGCAGCATTGACACTTCACTTTGGAGTGCCTGCTGCTCACTGTGTGTACTGTGTGGGGAGAGGAAGGGCTGCTGCACTGTGCGGCCCCAAGTGCACCGGCCCACCGGGAAATTTCCCGGTATCCCGGTGGGCCAGTCCGGCCCTGACGATAACCCATTAGTTTATAACTATAACGCCTTTGTAGCTGCTTTTAGAAGAACATTTGACCCTCCAGGTAGAAAGGTTAATGCAGCCAGATTACTGTTGCGTCTGAAACAGGAGAACCGAACACTGGTGGATTATGCACTAGAGTTCAGGTCTCTGGCGTCAGAGGTCAAGTGGAATGAGCAGGCGTATATGGATGTATTTTTGAATGGCTTATCTGAAGTAATTCTTGATGAAGTTGCTACCAGAGAACTCCCTGAGAATTTAGAGGATTTAATTTCGTTCATCTCTCGTATAGATGAACGTTTAAGAGAAAGACAGAACACTCGAGAGAGGAACCGGAGACCTTCTTTTAGGTTAGCCCCCGCTTTTCCAAGTCCTGACTCCACGGTATCTTTGCTTCCTGAACCTATGCAGATAGGGTATACCCGCCTCTCTGAGGAGGAAAGACAGTACAGGAGAAGAGAGGGTTTGTGTATGTATTGTGGAGCTAAGGGTCATTTACTCTCGAACTGTTCTAACCGCCCGGGAAACGCTCGCACCTAAGTCTCTCTAGAGGACAGGCCTTGGGTGTTTCTATTTTGTCCTCTACTCCTAATTATAAAGATCACAGGCTTCTGCTACCAGTTTCCTTAACTTGCGGGAGGGAAGTAGTAAGGGCTATGGCTTTGATAGATTCCGGTGCTGCTGAGAATTTTATCGACCAAGCCTTTGCTAGTAAAAACAATTTCCCATCCCAGCTAAGGGAGACACCCTTGGCCGTTGAGGCCATAGATGGTAGACCACTACTAGACCCTGTTATCTTTCGTGAGACCATACCCATTGATTTAAATGTTGGTATCCTACACGTGGAGAATTTATCTCTTCTGCTCATTTCGTCTCCTTCCGTTCCCATAGTTCTGGGGTACCCATGGTTGAGAGAACATAACCCTATTATCGATTGGGAGTTAGGGGAGATACTCTCGTGGGGGCAGGGCTGCCAGGATCGGTGTTTGTGCAAGGTTTCTCCATTAGCTAATATTAACATACAGGAGAATCCTACTCAGTCCACAGAAAGACAAATACCAGACCTTTACCTAGACTTAAGGGCAGTGTTTGACAAGAAGAATGCCGATTCTTTGCCGCCACACAGGTCATTTGACTGTAAAATTAAGCTTCTACCCGGGACTATGCCTCCGAGGGGCCATGTATATCCTTTGTCTGTTCAGGAAAACTCGGTTCTAGAGGAGTATATTCAGGAGAACTTAGAAAAGGAATTCATCAGGAGGTCTTCTTCTCCGGCCGGGGCGGGGTTCTTTTTCATTAAGAAGAAGGATGGCACGCTGAGACCTTGTATCGATTACCGAGGCTTGAATAAAATAACTGTCAGAAATGCCTATCCTATCCCACTGATTACCGAGTTATTTGATCGTCTTAAGGGCTCCAAAATCTTCACCAAGTTAGATCTCAGAGGGGCTTACAATTTGGTGAGAATCCAGCAAGGTCACGAGTGGATGACGGCATTCAATACCCGGTATGGCCATTACGAATACACTGTTATGCCATTTGGACTATGCAATGCTCCTGCAGTATTTCAAGATTTGATTAATGAGGTACTTAGGGAATTTCAGCATGATTGTGTTATTGTTTACCTGGACGACATACTAATACACTCTAAGGAGATTGAGACTCACCATAGACAGGTCAGAAAGGTGTTACACAAACTTCTGCAACATGGTCTATACTGCAAATTGGAGAAGTGCAGTGTTGATCAGTCTCAGGTAGACTTTCTTGGGTACGTGATTTCTGGGGAAGGTTTTAAAATGGATCCTGGTAAACTCCAATCTATTTTAGACTGGCCTTTGCCCAAAGGACTCAAGGCTATCCAAAGGTTTATTGGTTTTTCCAACTACTATAGGCGCTTCATTAAGGGTTACTCCTCTATCATTGCGCCTATTACCAATATGACCAAACAAGGGGCTGATACTAAGTTCTGGTCTGAGGAAGCTCTTGGTGCTTTTAAGACTCTCAAGGAACTTTTTGCCTCAGCTCCCATTCTAGTTCATCCTGATACTACTCTGCCTTTCTTGCTCGAGGTCGATGCTTCTGAGACAGGTGTTGGGGCTGTTCTGTCTCAAAGGTTAGGGGTGGATAAACCGTTACACCCTTGTGGTTTCTTCTCTAAAAAAATTTCTGGGCCTGAGAGCAGATATGACATCGGGGAGAGGGAACTGTTAGCGGTCATTAAGGCTTTAAAGGAGTGGAGACATTTACTGGAAGGGACACTACACCCTGTTACTATTCTTACGGATCATAAGAACTTGTCATATTGGGGAGGCTAAGCGCTTGTCCGCCAGGCAGGCTCGCTGGGCCTTGTTCCTCACTCACTTTAATTATGTGCTTACGTATAGACCTGGTTCTAGGAACTCTAAAGCCGATGCTTTGTCTCGTCAATATGAACCATCCACTATAACTGAACCACTTCTGTCCTCCATAGTTCCTAAGGGGAATATCATTGCGAACACGAATCTCAGGATTCACTCTCCATTGCTTTCTGAGATCATGAAGTTTCAGCATTTGGCACCCAAACAGACTCCTGGGGATCGACACTTCGTTCCCGCCGCTCTCCAACTGGAGGTGCTACGCTGTCTCCATAACAGCAAGGTGGCTGGGCATCCTGGCATCCGCAAGACTTATGCGCTGGTCTCTAAAGATTTTTGGTGGCCTGACTTACGCAAGGATATTAAAGAATTCATCGGGGCATGTGAAGTTTGTACCAAGACCAAGCTACCCCATTCGCTTCCATGCGGATTTCTGCACCCTTTAGAGGTTCCTGAGAAGCCTTGGTCCTGCCTGGCAATGGACTTCATTGTTGATTTGCCTATCTCTAAAAAGCAGACTGTCATCCTCACTGTGGTAGACAGATTTACTAAAATGGCTCACTTCATTCCCTTACCTAAACTCCCATCTTCGCCTGAATTAGCGGAGATATTCGCCAGGGAGATTTTCCGTTTGCATGGGATACCTTCCCAAATTGTCTCTGACAGAGGCTCCCAATTTGTTTCCCGTTTTTGGAGATCATTCTGCTCCCTACTAGGCATCAAATTGAATTTCTCCTCTGCCTATCATCCTCAGTCCAATGGAGCTGCTGAACGCACTAACCAAAAGGTTGAACAATATTTACGTTGTTTCGTTTCAGAACACCAGGACGATTGGGTCGGTTTGATTCCTTGGGTGGAGTTTGCACATAACAATCTCATTTGTGATTCTACGCGTTCTAGCCCTTTTTTCTTGAATTATGGCTTTCATCCTTCCATCCTTCCTTCGGAGTCTTCTTCTCAAGGGATACCGTCGGTGGATGTTCATGTTGCCAATTTAAGAAAGTTGTGGGATCAAACTCGACAAATCCTTCTGCACAATTCTACGCTGGTTAAAAAACACGCTGACAAACGTAGAAGGGCAGCACCGGTGTTTGTTCCAGGCGATAGAGTATGGTTAAGTACTAGAAACATTCGGTTAAAAGTGCCGTCCATGAAGTTTGCTCCTCGATATATTGGACCTTACAGGGTACTGTCTCAAATTAACCCAGTTGCGTATCGTTTAGCGTTGCCTAATGCCTTACGCATTCCTAATTCATTTCATGTTTCCTTGCTAAAACCATTAATATGTAACAGGTTCTCCTCCACGATCGCCCCTCCCCGCTCAGTTCAGGTGGAGGGTCAGGAGGAGTATGAGGTCAATTCCATCGTTGATTCTCGAATCTCCCGGGGGAAACTGCAATATCTGGTCGATTGGAAGGGTTATGGTCCTGAGGAGAGAAGTTGGGTACCTCAGGAGGAGGTGCATGCTCCCCGTCTCCGCAGGGCGTTTCACTCTCGATTCCCTTCTCGCCCTGGTGTATTCCGCCCGGTGGGCGTATCTGAGAGGGGGGGTACTGTCAGGGTACCTGTGGTCTCTACCTCCGAAAGAGGTAGAGACTTAGCTGTTCCTCCATCCAGACGGCCTGATGGCTCCCTTCCCCAAGGTCTATCCGATCATGCAAGGCCGGCCGCGAGGGAGTGACTGCCTTTTACAGCATCTAGGCAGGAAGTTGTCATCAGGACACTCCTCCGGAACGACCTGTCACTCAATTGCTGCAGGACCAATCAGGACGCCTCGGAGGCGTGGTTACTGCTCTGAACAGGGTATTTAACAGAGCTTCTTTCATTAGCTCATTGCCCTGTCGTGGTTCTAGCTTGTTCTAGTCACTCAGTGCTTGTGTATTCTTATCCCTTTTGGTTTTGACCCGGCTTGTTTACCTTACTCTGCTTATCTCTGTTACCCTTGATTCGGCTTGTCTCTCGCTTACCTGTCTTCTGTTACCCTCGACCTCGGCTTGTCTTTGACCATTCTATACTGTACTACTTACGTTAGTCCGGCCATTCTAAGGTCCGGTATACGTATCTGGCTACTGTTTGTACTCTGCGTGTTGGATCCCTGTCCCGATCCTGACACTTATGTATATGTATGAGGCATATAGCCTTAGCCTATGAGCACTGCTGAATAATCATGCCCTAACCTATGGACATTCTCCAATTTGGACTGATTTGGACGTCTCATGCCCATTATATGGACATATATAGTGATTGTGAGCGAAGTAAGGGCATATCCGAGGAAGACGGCGAAACGCGTCATCACTCCCTGACGTCGCACGCACGCAACGTTGGCCACGCCGCCCAAAAGTATTGAAGTCCAAGTACCGGTTTCCCACAGCCCGCAGTGGTGAGACCTTGGAAGAACTCTATCGGTGGGGTGAGAGGCTAAGAGCGAATTCTGCTAGTTGCTGCTGTTTTTAATGTGTTCTAATAAAGATTGGCTTTTTACCACAGCAGAGTCCATAGTGGTATATCCTGAGGCTTTCACAGTTAGAGAAGGCTCCTCTGCTCTACACTTGTGAGTGCTCCCTTCTGAAGCTTTAATACCCTTTTAAATTTACTGTGCAATATTGCCCTATGAGGTTGTTGTTTGATTTTTTTTTTCTTCATGTGGCCCTTCTATGTGGAGTTAACTCATACTAATGTATATTGTGTGTAAATAAAATGTGGCACGTTACACTGCTCTTTTGCACAAGAATTGCAGCACTTTATTATTTATTTATTGCACTGGTGCACATTTATTTTTGCACTTTAAGATATATGCAGTTTAGCAAATAACACCTATACAAAGATTTTATATATTTTACTAAGTACGTATCTTATAGACACAGCGCACCTTATTTGTTTTTAATATTGTACGGAGTGTCATTTTGGGTTTGTACACTGTGTGAGGTGCAGCTTTATTTGAATGTTTCTTTGGTCTGTTTATTAGCGCCATTGTTACTTGGGTTTGTCTTTTTTTCAATTGCAAATCTTTGACCAAAATAGTTTGTCCGAAAACAAATTTTACTTATAAAATGCTTCTACTTCGTTTCTTCATCTTAAAGGGACACTCGAGTGCCAAAATACAAAATAAATTAATTATTTTACTAGAATATATATATATATATATATATAAAAAATAAAGGGAACACAAAAATAACATCCTAGATCTGAATGAATTAAATATTCTTCTGAAATACTTTGTTCTTTACATAGTTGAATGTGCTGACAACAAAATCACTCAAAAATAAAAAAAAATGGAAATCAAATTTTTCAACCCATGGAGGTCTGGATTTTGAGTCACACTCAAAATTAAAGTGGAAAAGCACACTACAGGCTGATCCAACTTTGATGTAATGTTCTTAAAACAAGTCAAAATGAGGCTCAGTAGTGTGTGTGGCCTCCACGTGCCTGTATGACCTCCCTACAACGCCTGTGCATGCTCCTGATGAGGTGGCGGATGGTCTCCTCTCCTGAGGGATCTCCTCCCAGACCTGGACTAAAGCATCTGCCAACTCCTGGACAGTCTGTGGTGCAACATGACGTCGGTGGATGGAGCGAGACATGATGTCCCAGATGTGCTCAATTGGATTCAGGTCTGGGGAACGGGCGGGCCAGTCCATAGTATCAATGCCTTAGTCTTGCAGGAACTGCTGACACACTCCAGCCACATGAGGTCTAGCATTGTCCTGCATTAGGAGGAACCCAGGGCCAACCGCACCAGCATATGGTCTCACAAGGGGTCTGAGGATCTCATTTTGGCACCAGTCAGGCTACCTCTGGCGAGCACATGGAGGTGTCACGACTAGTAATGTGGTCCAGCACGCAGAAACTATGTAAACATATACATAGGTAAGAAAAGGAAAATAACAGGATAGAGCGTAAACCGGACCTTAGAATGGCCGGACTAATACGCTAGAGACAGAGAATGGTCAAAGGGAAAGCCGAGGTCAAGGAAGCCAGAAAATACTCAATACCGATAAAACAAGCCAAGTCAGGGAAACCAGAGATCAGAATAACCAGGGAAACGCCAAGGATCAGGATACCAGGAAATCAGAATCACGGAAATAGCACTCTCAGGAAATCAGGAAACTGAAACCACGACATGGCAAAGTACTGGGGTGAATTAGGGTTTTAAATACCCCTCTCTAGGCTATGATTGGTCAGAGGGCGACCTCTGACCCCAGAACGTGCGTGTGCGTTGACGTCGTGACGTCACGCACACGTTAGTATAATTCTCGGGGGCGGGGCTATCCATAGACGCGACCACGTGGTCGGCGCCATATTGGATTCGGGCGTGATGCCCGGAAGAACTACGTGCGCGGTTCCCGGCTCGCCGACGAGCAGGTAAGCTCGTGTAGTCGGTGCGGTCGTGCCGGTCGGGCACGACCGTGAGGCTCGGCGGGCCGGTGACCGCAACAGTACCCCCCACTCGAAGACCGCGCACCGGGCGGGAAGGACCCGGCTTAAGAGGAAAGCGGTTGTGAAATGACCGGATAAGACGGGGCGCATGGACCCGGTCAGCAGGAACCCAACAACGTTCCTCGGTACCATAACCCTTCCAGTCAACGAGATAGGACAAGACACCTCTGGATAATTTGGAGTCCATGAAAGAACAGACTTCGTATTCTTCTTGATCACCCACTACCAAGGGCGGAGGAGGAGTGGATACCCTGGTGTAGTGATTGCAAGTAAGGGGCTTGAGCAGAGACACATGGAAAGTATTCGCTATTCTCATATGAGCCGGTAGTGCCAAAGAATAGGTCACTGGATTAATACGTTGGGTAACTCGAAAGGGACCTATGTACCGAGGGGCAAATTTTATGGACGGGACCTTAAGCTTGATATGTCTTGTGGAGAGCCACACCCTGTCACCTGGAAGATAGACAGGATTAGCTCCCCGTTTTTTGTCAGCTTGGACCTTAGCTCGTAATGAGGCTTTTTGCAGAGCTGAATGGACGGAATCCCAGGTATCATAAATCGATTCTAAACGGGTGTTCAAAGCGGGGATTTCTGTGTCTGAGAATGCAGAAGGAAAAACAGCGGGGTGATAACCCTGATTCACAAAGAATGGACTGTGATTAGAAGATTCATGAGTGGCGTTGTTTCTGGCGAACTCAGCCGTGGGTAAGAGCTCATACCAGTTAGATTGATTGGCATTTATAAAGCAACGTAAATAGGCTTCTAAAGACTGATTTGCCCTCTCTGCTGCTCCATTTGTTTTAGGGTGATATGCTGACGAAAAAGAGAGTTCGACGCCCAATTGTTTGCAAAAGGAACGCCAAAACCTAGAAACAAACTGGGTACCTCTGTCAGATACTATGCTTTTGGGTACACCGTGCAACCGAAAGATCTCTCTCAAGAATATTTGAACTAGATCTTGAGCAGATGGTAATTTTTTAGGTGGGACGAAATGTGCCATCTTCGTGAATCTATCAATAACCATAAGGACTGTATTAAACCCATTTGAACTGGGTAGATCCACAATGCAATCCATGGCCAAGTGGGTCCATGGAGCACTAGGTATGGGCAGTGGTTGTAACAGTCCAGGAGGTGACCTAGGAGGAACTTTAGAAACGGCACATATTTGACATGCCCCAACATAATCTTTGATATCGTTTCTAAGAGCAGGCCACCAAAACCTCCTGGAGATGGCAGAGAGAGTTTTATGGACTCCAGGATGGCCCGCTGTGAGGTTGTCATGGAACAAATCTAGTACCTTCTTTCGAAACTGAGGTGACACATACAGTTTGTCCGGAGGTTTTCCCACAGGTGCCTGAGTTTGATCTGCTATTATGGCACAGAAGAGTGGAGAAGACACTTCGGAAACTGTAGTGGCAATGAGGCATTCAGGAGGTACGATAGGATATATCACCTGTTCCGGAACTTCATCTGTCTCAAACTGCCGAGAAAGTGCATCTGCCTTGGTGTTTTTAGTACCAGGTCTGTATGTAATTACGAAATTGAATCGGGAGAGGAACAATGACCACCTAGCCTGACGAGATGACAGTCTCTTAGCGTCCCCAATATAAGCCAAATTCTTATGATCAGTAAAGATCAAAAGTGGCTCTTTGGAACCTTCCAAGAGATGCCTCCATTCCTTAAGGGCAAGTACAATGGCCAAAAGTTCCCTATTCCCTATGTCGTAATTCTACTCTGCAGGCATGAGTTTGCGAGAGTAAAATCCACAGGGATGTAAAGGCGTATCAGGACTTTCTCTTTGAGACAGAATGGCTCCAACTCCTGTCTCTGATGCATCCACCTCTAGGATAAATGGTTTGGATGGATCAGGATGGGTCAGGACAGGTGCTGAGGAAAATAAAGATTTTAATCGTTCAAATGCCTCTCTTGCTTCTTTGGGCCAAGATATACAATTTGCTCCTTTTTTTGTTAAATTGGTTATAGGGGAAATCACGGAGGAAAATCCCTTTATGAATTTGTGGTAGTAATTCGCAAAACCTATAAAGCGTTGAGTAGCTTTAAGGCCCTTGGGTAATGGCCACTGTAAGACTGCCTCCAGTTTGCGAGGATCCATCTGGAAACCAGACGGAGATATAACGTATCCAAGGAATTGTATCTCCGTTTGGTCAAACTGGCATTTCTCCAGTTTACAGTAAAGGCCGTTCTGTAACAGGGTTTTCAGTACAATTCTCACATGTTCGTGATGTGTCTCTAGGTCTGGGGAATAGATGAGAATGTCGTCCAAATACACTAGAACGAACATGTGAAGGTACTCTCTTAGGACATCGTTAATAAAATCCTGGAATACCGCTGGAGCGTTACATAATCCAAGCGGCATAACCAGGTATTCGTAATGTCCCATTCTGGTGTTAAATGCGGTCATCCATTCGTGGCCGTCCTTAATCCTGACTAGATTGTATGCACTTCGGAGGTCGAGTTTGGTAAAGACTCGAGCTCCCTTCAATCTGTCAAACAGCTCTGATATAAGGGGAATAGGGTAGGCGTTTTTTATCGTAATCCTATTCAAACCCCTATAATCGATACAGGGGCGTAGGTCTCCTTCTTTTTTAGAGACAAAAAAGAATCCAGCCCCGGCTGGTGAGGAGGATCTACGGATATGACCCTTTCTGAGAGCATCCTTAATGTATTCCTCCAAACAAAGATTTTCCTGGGGGGACAAGGCATAAACTCCTCCCTTGGGAGGCATATTCCCTGGTAATAGATTTATAGTACAGTCATATGGTCTATGAGGAGGTAACCCTTCTGACTGGACCTTGTTAAATACCTCTTTCAAATCCATATACTGTGGTGGAATTTGTGTGGTCAAGGGAGGTGCAACAGGAACATTAATGGTACCAATAGGTTGTGGGATTTGCTTAAGGCAAACACCTTTGCATCTCTCACCCCAACTCACAATCTCTCCTTCAATCCAATCCAAACGTGGATTGTGTTTCAGGAGCCAAGGGAAACCGAGTATTATCGGAACTGTAGGTGAAGATATGATTTGAAAGGTCATTTCTTCAGAGTGGAGAATACCCACTGAAACAGTGATTGGCAGAGTTTCGTGTGTGATGAAAGGTTGGGTAAGAGGCCTTCCATCAATGGCCTCGACTGCTATAGGTTTCTCTTTATGTCTTAAGGGCAGGAGATGTTTTTCAGAGAATTCTTTGTCTAGGAAATTCTCCGCTGCCCCAGAGTCAATCATAGCCTCACACTGAACAGTAGTGTTCTTGAAAGATAAGGTTACTTTGACAAGGAAACGGTTCTTAGTCAATTTAGGGGACATATACATCACACCTAAGGTCGGTCCCCGTACGTGCCTTAGGTGTGCAAGTTTTCCGGCCGAACCGGGCATGACGATCTTAGATGTCCCTTCTTGCCACAATACATACATAACCCCTCGTTACGTCTGTGTTGTCTCTCTGCCTCAGTGAGTTTAGCGCTACCCAATTGCATGGGTTCAGGTTCTGGAAGAGGCGTTTGGCTACTCATCACTGGGTTAGAGAAACGAGGAGCTATGGACAAATTAGAACGTCTGTTACGTTGTTTGTTTTTCTCTCTCTCTCTGAGCCGGTTATCTATGTCTATCATGTAGGCAATAAACTCATTAAGACTAACCGGAAGGTCTCTAGCTGCAGTCTCATCTTGTATACTCTCAGCTAGACTTTCAGAGAAAGCAGCCACCAGACCACTATTGGTCCAATCAACCTCAGACGCTAATGTCCTGAATTCTATGGCATAATCGGCTACAGAACGACTGCCTTGCTTGATTCTCATAAGGGCTTTGGCAGCGTTCTTCTCCCTGCCTTTAGGTTCAAACGTAGCCTTAAAAGCCGTTAGAAAGGTACTGTAATCACGGGCTATTGCGTCACCACTTTCCCATAAGGGGTTAGCCCAGGTCAAGGCTTTTCCAGTTAATTGGTTCATCAGATAGCCAATTTTAGATCTATCTGTTGGGAATGAACCTGGGGAGGCCTCAAAGTGGTATTCAATTTGGTTTAAAAAACCTCTGAATTCTTTAGAATCACCTCCATAACGAGGGGGAGGTGACAGGGTTATGGACGGTGGTTTATGTGGTACGGGAACCACTACAGGTGGCGGAACCACAGGTGGTACAGGAGGAACCTCTAAATAGGCAGTCCTCTGGAGCAAGGTCTGAAATGCCTGGGCAAATTGGTCTAACCTGTGGTCCATATCCTCCACCCTACTCTCACAGGCGATCATATGCTTGCATAGTTCTGCAGGATCCATGGCCATGTCGTAATGTCACGACTAGTAATGTGGTCCAGCACGCAGAAACTATGTAAACATATACATAGGTAAGAAAAGGAAAATAACAGGATAGAGCGTAAACCGGACCTTAGAATGGCCGGACTAATACGCTAGAGACAGAGAATGGTCAAAGGGAAAGCCGAGGTCAAGGAAGCCAGAAAATACTCAATACCGATAAAACAAGCCAAGTCAGGGAAACCAGAGATCAGAATAACCAGGGAAACGCCAAGGATCAGGATACCAGGAAATCAGAATCACGGAAATAGCACTCTCAGGAAATCAGGAAACTGAAACCACGACATGGTAAAGTACTGGGGTGAATAAGGGGTTTAAATACCCCTCTCTAGGCTATGATTGGTCAGAGGGCGACCTCTGATCCCAGAACGTGCGTGTGCGTTGACGTCGTGACGTCACGCACACGTTAGTATAATTCTCGGGGGCGGGGCTATCCATAGACGCGACCACGTGGTCGGCGCCATATTGGATTCGGGCGTGATGCCCGGAAGAACTACGTGCGCGGTTCCCGGCTCGCCGACGAGCAGGTAAGCTCGTGTAGTCGGTGCGGTCGTGCCGGTCGGGCACGACCGTGAGGCTCGGCGGGCCGGTGACCGCAACAGGAGGGCTGTGCGGCCCCCCAAAGAAATGCCACCCCACACCATTACTGACCCACTGCCAAACCGGTCATGCTAGAGGATGTTGCAGGCAGCAAAACGTTCTCCACAGCATCTCCAGACTCTGTCACGTCTGTCACATGTGCTCAGTGTGAACCTGCTTTCATCTGTGAAGAGCACACGGCGCCAGTGGCGAATTTGCCAATCTTGGTGTTCTCTGGCAAATGCCAAGCGTCCTGCACGGTGTTGGGCTGTAAGCACAACCCCCACCTGTGGACGTCGGGCCCTCATACCACCCTCATGGAGTCTTTTTCTGACCGTTTGAGTAGACACATGCACATTTGTGACTTGCTGGAGGTCATTTTGCAGGGCTCTAGCAGTGCTCCTCCTGTTCCTCCTTGCACAAAGGCCGTCCTGCTGCTGGGTTGTTGCCCTCCTACGGCCTCCTCCACGTCTCCTGATGTACTGGCCTGTCTCCTGGTAGAGCCTCCATGCTCTGGACACTACGCTGACAGACACAGCAAACCTTCTTGCCACAGCTCACATTGATGTGCCATCCTGGATGAGCTGCACTACCTGAGCCACTTGTGTGGGTTGTAGACTCCGTCTCATGCTACCACTAGAGTGAAAGCACCGTCAGCATTCAAAAGTGACCAAAACATCAGCCAGGAAGCATAGGAACTGAGAAGTGGTCTGTGGTCACCACCTGCGGAACTACTCCTTTATTGGTGGTGTCTTGCTAATTGTCTATAATTTCCACCTGTTGTCTATCCCATTTGCACAACAGCATGTGAAATTGATTGTCACTCAGTGTTGCTTCCTAAGTGGACAGTTTGATTTCACAGAAGTGTGATTGACTTGGAGTTACATTGTGTTGTTTAAGTGTTCCCTTTATTTTTTGAGCAGTGTATATACCTCCAATGAAAACATGTGCATTTAATTATGCATTTGTTCTTTGCGATAGCTCTAACAACAACTTGCAAAAGCTGCAGTTCTCTTGTTTGCAGCCTTTACAAGCCCTCCCCTTCTAACCTCGCCCAAGCTTTCTGTGACTGTCCAATGCAGCTCAATGAGAAGTCTTTGCAAGACAGGTGCTCTGGTAAATTGCTGCCTCTTGAGTATATTGAGCTAACCTAAAAAGGAAGTAACATGATAGATTGTCTGACAGCCAGACGAGTGTAAAAAGATTAATTAAAGTTCCAATTTCTATTGAAATTTAAAAAAAAAAAAAAAAATACAAGCTGAAGAACTTCAGGAGTCTGTAATGTCCCTTTAAATAGCCTAAAATCTGCAGTTTGCAAGTATGTTCTCCAGAATACTGGGATGAAGCTCATAGTCATGTTCAATATTCTAAACATGAGTGAATTTTATATAGGAATGGGTGGTAGAGTATGGTGGTGGGATTTATGTACTCATAAGACTGTATACAGGTTATGGCATCCACCATCCCCATTTAGGTGATTTGAAGTGGTCATGGTAGTAGGAGTCCAGATGTGCAGCATCTCTGCTTGAATGCTGCACATCCAGAAATATATTTACACCCAAGGCACATGTGACTTTGGCAGTCCAGAATTCTCTCTCTTTGCAGGAATAGCCAGCAGCCCTCCCTCTTTGCGGTCCCTCCACCTCCCTCCATTACAGCTCTTTTTTTTTAAATAGAACTACAAATCTCTCCCTCTTAGCCTTTATAGTCTTTTTTCTCTATGAGTAGCCTATGATTGGACCACGCAAGGGCTTTCATGACATCAGATAACGAGGGAGATCAGCGTGGGAGCTTCACCCAGTGCTGGATTACAAGTAAGTAAAAAAAATAAATAAATTTAAAAAATCCCACATGATGAAAGAGTTAGAGTAACCTTTAATTTCCTATCAATAATACTGTGCTCACTATAACCCCAACATTACTAGTCCTCTTCAGCAAGTGTAACAGATCTCCTGCTTTGCAAAGACTTCTCATTGAACTGCATTGGGAAGTCTGTGATTGGACAGCCACAGAAAGTCTGGGCAGGGTTAGAAGGGGACGGTTTGTAAAGATAGCAGTCAACTGAAGCACAGCTTGTTCAAGCTTTTTAGATATACCCCCAGTGGGGAAAAAAACAATACATGCATACATGTTTTTATTGGGTATAGTAGTTCAGCATTTCCACTTGACTGCTTTCAATCCTTTTTACTATATTGTGTATAGAATCAGCCCATAATAATTGAATTGCCAGCATGTGGTGTCATCTCCCTGGCTGGTTACTGATTGATGTTTTTTTATAGTTTCCTAACTTGTTTATATTGATGCAGAGTTCAGAAGAGCAGGTTAATTAGTAGGTGTGCCATCTCTCTATTGCATAATAACTGTGAAGACTCGGGATAGCATGGGCACCAAAATTAGTTTCAAATTAATAAAGTGATTTTGGGTAGATCTGTTCTGCAGCCTTGGAAATAAAACCAGTGCCATTTCTGAGAAACAGCACTGTTTGCATTTTTCAATTTCCACCCAAGCTGACAGCAACTAGGGACTCCACATTGTAAGAGATTCAGTAGTTGAATTTATTGGACATTGGAGTAAGCACGCCCGCCCGCACCAGAAACTTTGTGAATCTAATGCTTCTAAATGAGAAACAGATTCAGTGTAGTATTAAACTGGCAGAGCTAATGGACAGTGTGTTCTCAATGCTTATAGGGACACTATAGTCACCGGAACTACACCTTGTAATTGTTCTGGTGTCTACAGTCTGTCCCTGCAGACTTTATAATGTAAACACTGCCTAGTAACACCCCTTGGTGCAGTCACTCAGATGACTACTAAAGGTGCTTCCTGGGTCATATGCAGCACTGACATTCAGCGTCTCCACACTCTGCGTGAATGTATACACTGACAGTTATCTATAAACAGAGCAACCAAACCATGAACTGTCAGGAATTCACCAATGTATTGCAATGGTCTATTAACTAAACCAGTACAGTGGACTATTTTCAACGATTGTTTTAAAGCTAAAATAGCTGAATTGGAAAAAAAAACTCAAGTTGAAAAACTTTTCCAATTATGCTTGTTTAACAAGTCCCAATTTAACCCTTGGGCCCTAGGCGTCCTCCTTAAGTTACCTTCCTAAAACGAAACACATTCTAAACCTAAACCCAGTGAAATGTTGCCGAATTTCGTTGATACTATGACCTTCCCACCACTACACTCATATGAGAACTTGGGCCAGTAGTCAGTGGCACGATAGGCAAGCAGCCAATGTATCGTATGTTTCCGTGTATAAGACGCCCCCTATTTTTTTTTTAGCCCAAAATTAAGAAATAGATATTTTAAACATCTATAGCACTGAAGTCCAGTTTGGCTGATGAGGATCCCCCACCAGTCCCGGGCCCCATCGCACTGCGGTAGGCCGCTCTCTGAGGTCCGGCCACGTACAGGCACTGGTTTCCTGGACCACTGTCTTGCTGTTGGCGGCAACGATGCCCTTTGTACCCTATGGGGGATATCCAGGCAAGGCCTCACCCTGTGGTGTCTATCTCTAGTACGGAGCTGTGAGGTTTTGGCGTGGTCCAGAGTGATGTGAGGAAGCATGCAGTTGTGCAAATTCTCCCAGACCCTCATCTGCTTCAAATATGTCAGCAGGCCGTAGAAGTGTACAACACAGCCTATGCCCGCAGGAAGCTGGCAGTAGCGAATCCAACAATCAACTGAGTGTTCTGTCAGTGAGTAGCCACGCTTTGTGCCCAAATTGCGCTGAGTAAGTATACAGTAAGTATTTCGCTTAATATTTAGATTTTTGAAGGACCTCCAGCCACATGTGACTAACTTGGTTGGCTATCAGGCCCCCTCCCCCCGCACAAGTTTTTTTTTTTAACCCTTGCTTTGACATTCCGTGTATTTTACGACCCCCAATTTTAGACAAAAAAAAAACATTGTCTTATACACGGAAAATACTGTATATGAGAATATGTACTTTTTAACTTTTTAAAATGTACTCATATACTCTTTGCATGTCAGATAAGTTCCTTATGCGTCACAATATGATTTTAAAAAACTTTTTATTTTCCTTTAAAGAGCCAATACTTGGTATACTTGGCATCTAGCAGGTGGGAGTGGTGAGTGCATATTTACAGTGTCTCAAGTGACCAAGCAGCCTGTTTGAATAGGGCCAGTTAGGTGAAGCCTTATTGTGTCCATGGCTACTGTGTACAGCTGAACCACAAGAATAAAGAAATCACAAACAAGAGACTGTTTGCCAACACCCTGTGTGTCTCACAACAGCATGCGGGATCATTCACAGGTTAGTGGGGTGGATTGGTTAACCCTTTCCTTTTTGCCGGATCAGCCATGTTTACCTGGGACTCATACACCTTCTATCTATCGATACGCAGCACATTAATAGTGCTGCCCTGCAGTATGTAGCATTCATGTTATACTGATTTTACTCCTGCAACATGTGAATTCCAGATACTGCAGGGGAGCACTTTTCCTGTGCAACCCATAATTGTGTATTTGGTGAAATGTGTCCAGGAAACGTGATGGGTCTGATGGAACACATAACTTATAGCAGAAATGTAACTAGTTAAAAAGTAATTACATTTCAATATCAGTGTGTGTACCATCAGACCCATCACGTTTCCTGGACACATTTCACATTTGCAAAACTAACAACAAATCGACTAAAGTGCAAATTGTAATATTTTCTTCTGGGAGATAATGCTTCATGGAGATTAAAAAACTTTAAAACAATGTTTGGTACCTTTTTAAATCTACAAAAATGCTTGACTGTTTATTTGTAATCATCATTTTATTGATATGTGGAGACATTTACCTGTTGGGGGTTAAACAGCATGTTTTTGTTTGTTTTTCTGTTTTATTGCTACTTTTTTATTTTTACAGCAACATTTTACTTCTGTACTGACTTCAAAGTAAATTTAAAATTGCAGGCCAAAATCGCCACAATGAAAACTGTTCTCAATTCAGCTATTTAAATGTATCCAGGTCAAAAATACATTTTCAGTTTTGTGTGCCTATTTAACATAAAGAAAATTGTGGGGCAGACAAAGGCACATGGGGGGCGACAAAGAGAGAACCAGATTAGCTGGAGAAGGGGCAAAAGAGGCAGACATGGGCTGGGGGCAGAAATACACAAAAGAGTAATACGAAAGGGGATGCACTAAAAAGGTTATGAGATTAGGACATTTAAAATAAAGGATAAAAAACAGAAAAAGGGGTACGCAATTCAAGAGGCGAGTTAAGAGACACACAGGTGAAGATTCATTTTTGGGGGCAGTAGAGTGTGTCAAAATGCATTTTTACCTGTGTAGCCAAAAATCCTTGCACCTTGTTCGGCCCAAGGGCCAAAAAGGCAGCAGGTCCGTCCATAGAATTGACAGGTCAGCCTTGTATAAATGCATGCCTGACCGCTTGCCAATCAAGTTGGCCGGCCCACCACAGGCAGACCATGCAGGAAACACAGTTACATGGCTCTCAGCAGAGTCCTAATGCCCTGAGCAAAGCGTGAGCGCATCATGAGATGTGCTGTGGATAGGTAGGACGCCAGGGCAGGAGTTAGGACACTAAAATCATGTCTAGAGACGTACTGGATACTTCACTCACCAAATAACCTAGGTGCTCTGAAGCCAAGGCTAGCCAGACCTCACTTCCAAGATAAATAACGGTTCAGGCATAGAAAAGGAAGCTTTATAGGGGCAACAGCAGCAACGTTTTGACCCTACCGAGTCTTTACCAAGCTCATAAAGACCCGGTAAGATTTAGATGTTGCTGCTTTTGCCTCAATAAAGCTGCTATTTCTGTTATCCCGGAGTGCCTGAACCGTTATTTATTTTGCATAACTAAAATCATGTCTGTCCTGCCTGAATTAAGACAGTTGGGAGGCCCGGACATGCCAGGCTGACTTCCAACCACACTGGCTGGTCCCATGAAGAAAGAGCTGTTACAGCGCTCTCTGTGACTTAATACACGTACTGGAGTACCTGAAAGCGGAACACCGGGGAATAAACCCAGGACAGCGGGACAGGACACTGAAATAGGGATTGACTCGCTAAAATCGGGACACTTCGCAGTCTGCACTTTTGTGAATTACCCCATGCATGGTGAGCTGCTAGGTTACCAAGGCTTTGTTTACACTTAGGTTTTTATGTGTGTAAAATCAATGTATTAATTGTATTTGTTTCATCATTGCATAAATTGCAGGTCTCCTCTGATCTGTCTTACTAAACCTGTTACATGCCTTATTTACAGGTAGCCTGATATTGTAATTAAAGCTGCAGATTACATGCTGGCCAGGCACCCGTCATATCAGACTAAAGCTAGGATCCTATTGCCATGTCCTCTTGTGTGGGGGCCCCTCAGGCCTATTTTGTTGCTGCAGGATATAGACATGGGAAACACTCTGCGCCAAAGTCCTCTGGGAGCAAAAACCGTCCAAGGTAAGTGTGTGTGAACTCTGTCTCTCTCAAATACCTCCATCTCATCACACCATACACCGTGCTTATACATTAGTGTGAAACTTTAATTAACTCCATGCAAGGTGTACATGAGTAAGTCAGGGAACCTATAGTCCCCAAAATAACAATTATCATTATTATTTCGGGACTATAGGCTGCCTTTTGTCCACCCCCTATGGATTTAAAAAATGAAAGTTAAATAATGATCACTCACCTCCTTGCTAACGGCGAGACTCCTCCAGTACAGCCTCCAGCTCCGGATAGAATGGAATAGTCAGTTGGGGGACAGTTGGAGACACAAGACGTGAATGACACGGATCGAGGAATGTGTGAATATAAAAGCATACTTAAATACACAAGGGTCCTCATTTTAAAGAATATGCAAAGTTTAGTTACTTCAATACGCAATATCTGATCAATACATTCCTGTTATAATCCTATGTCTAGAGGCGGCTGCAGTTATATTTTTGCTCTACTAGCAGTTTAATGGAGAAATTACAGCCATTCTTACTGGAAATCAGTTGCTCTCTGAATGTTATTTGTGACAATATTGTAAATGTAATTTTGTTAATTCATTTTTGGCATCTATTTGCATATATGTGGTTGAAAATCTTAAGGGTAGCTGTCTGATATGACTCATTTTATGTTTGAATGACAGTGTCCAGTAATCACCCGTAATATTTGTATTCCTCAGGATTTCTCCGACTGTCTGCACAGCATTCAGAGACCCAGGAAGAGAAATCATGTCTTTAAAATCATCGACTAACACCAGGTGTGCATACTGTTTGTTGTGTGTTTGGCTTTTAGAATCCCTTTGCTGTAACTGGCGCCTGCTTTCCATTGCAATATAAGACAGAGAAGGGATTAAATCTATAGTTAGTCACCCTGACATTGGAGAATTTGCACGTCCCCATATTTAACTTCAATTATACAACTCTGTTGAAATAATTAGTAATTATTACTTTCTCTTATACAGAAAGTGGACGTCTCCCAGACAGTCTGGTTGCAGAATGAGGAGCAAGGAACCCGCTAAGGTATTTTAATGATTTTTATCTTTATTTATAAAAATGGTTAATTAATTTGTAGGGATTAATAAGAATATTATTTTCTGTCTCATTAGAGATTTTTTTTTTTGTCGGAAATTGTTACCGCAAGACCTACCTAAGAGATTTTCCTTGAAGCGATATGTTACTTTTTAGTGGCCATTGCTGTGGTTATTTAAATTTGCAGTTTTACCACTTATATGGGTAACACAAAATTCCAATGGATTGCATCATCATCTTAATTAATAAATAGAGATTTGCATAAAGCAACTATGATGTCTCAAGGGAACACTGCAAGCATTATAACCACTAAAGCTCGGTGTAGTGGTTATGGTGGCAGGACTACCCTGGCACTCCTCCAATGTAAGTAGTCAAACTGTTTTTTGCATGGAGTAGTTTGCTGGGCTCAGTTCCTTGCTTCTACTGCCAACACAGTAGAGCCAGAACGTTTGTTAGTAGGAACTTCCGTTCGCTCTCCTGAGCTCAACCCTACAGTGCAAGGCTTAGCTCATTGGCTGAAAGAGTTAGCTTTCCAGTGTTGGTAGTGGAGGCAGGCAGCGGTGTCTAGAAAATCCCAGGTAAATTATCAAATGATAGTTAAACAGCATTAACATGATTTGACTTCTTACAATGGTGGGAGGGGGGGACACAAATGATTCCTACAGTGAGCTGCGGTGGTTGTGGTGCTTGGACTGTTCCTTTAATCAGTGAAATCGCAAGGAACTCTCTGTTGTGAATGCCAACATATACCTTACAGTACTGTACTAAATAAAACCAGAAAGTCGCACACAGCATACCTGGGTGAAAATCAGGATATATCTGGTTGGAAACCGTGGATGTTCGGAAAACTAGAATATCATGAATGTCACAGAGCCCTCTAAAAAGTACTCAATAAGGGTTATTGTCACTGTGGGGAGGGTATATTGGGGATGTTTTCTATCCCCTAGCAAGGGATCGCCAGAACCTATTTTCCTACTGGGCACATGACCAAAAGATGCCCAGAGACTTTGTTGAACTACTCGCCGGATCAGAACTGGGACATGATCTGGTGAATCTTTGATCATGTGTAGCTTGGTCCCCCGACGACCAGTTACCGCGCTCTTCAGGAAGGATGTTAAGGAGGCATCTGTGGATCTCCTGGAGTTGGTATAGTGTTCCTTTATGGGGGCCTTTAGGTGTCAGAGTCTATAATTTTAGAAAAATGTATTTTGAAGCACATTACAGCTGGATTTTGTGTGTGAAGAAGTTTTGGCGGAATTGGCGGCTAGTGAAGTTTTAAGATTCCTTTGGAATTTGACTCCATTTTATATATGTAAATCATCCCAAGACCAGCATATAACAGGGTACATTGCAAGTGCTTCATAAACCAGGATAGAGTTAAACTGTACAGTCTATCTAATCTAGCATTTAATGTTTTACATATCAAGTACTTCTGATAACAGAATAAGATAATTCAAACTGTAATGGGTTATCTCATTGGGCATAAATAATAAGTTACCTAGCAAGTGTTATGTAACCCAGAATACAGTGAGTTAAACTGTAATGGGTTATCTAATCATGTGTATCTATAATGGGTTACCTAGCAAGTGGTCTATAAACCAGAATACAATCAGTCAAACAGCAATGTAGAAATATCCAACTGAAAATAAATTGTAACAGGTTACCCAGCTCTGCTTGTGACATTGAAAGCATTAAAGGACCACTATGGACTCCCAGACGTAATCATCTCAATGACGTGGTCTGGGTGCAGTGCCCCGGTTAATTTAATACTGCAATGTAAAACATTGCACTTTTGTAGATCGGGCAAAGTTAACACACTGCTCTTTGTTGTCTTCCTGACCGACAGTAGAGGCACTTCCTCTAAATAACTGAGTCACACTCGGTTAGTCAATCATATGGTGCTCGTATAGAACATTTGATTGGCACAGTCTGGCTTTTTGCTGTGAATGTCCACTTGCCTTCTGTTGCTCCCCTATGACGATGCTTTAGATTGCATATAGAAAGAATCCCAGGCACTCACTGTGATTGTTCTTCAAGCAGGTTTATTGCAACGTTTCGACCTCAATGAGGTCTTTTTCAAGCTTTAGATGCTTTAGATTGTCTGAGATCATTAACACTGATGATCTCAGTCAAAAAGGTGGGGGTTAATGGAGCCCTCATGGACGCACCAGCCCAGGCAAAGCTGCAGCCACCTGAGGCTCTCTGCAGAGCGGCTGCAGCATGAGGGGGGCCAGCGGAGCTCGGGGGGATTTCCCCATAACCTGTCCCCCCCGCATGATTTGCTGGGGGGGGATGCGTCCCCCCCATCCACCCCGGTTCCTACCAGCAATGCTAATAGGAACACTTGGAAAGTATTGCTACCCATTGCCTAATGCAGTAGTCACAGCAGTCATCAAATGAAATCTGAAGTTCTAACTACTGTCGAGGGAGCTACCCATTGTATGCCACCGCTTTACTTTTTTTTTTATTATTATTTTTTTTTCGTCTTGACAAAGGTAGCAATATGACATTAGCAACATGGCTTGTGCAAAAGCCCAAAAGATCGCAACACTTATACACATTGTCATATGTATGATACATTTACGTATTACATCTTGTACCCTCGGGGTTAGCTTGTCCTGCTACTTGTCAAGGGGTTTTTCGATTAATAATGACAGCATTGGTATTGTTTGATCGTTTTGTCCCACCTGTTGCAGTTTTACGGATCACAATAGGGGTGCAGAAAATAATGTGTTTTTTTTTTAATCTGTTAAGCAATCTCGTTCCCCTATGTCCCGACTTTATAGGACAAGTTCTGGTCTCAACAAAACAAATTGCTTTCAGTCATTATCGTGCTCTATACCTAAATCCAACGGTATTAGATATACATCCTTCTGCCTTACATTGCGTACAGTGTTTTAAGGTAGCGTTTTTTGGTCGGGAGGGAACTCTGTCTCCCGTCCCTTGTGGTGTGACCTGGGGCCGGCCAGGGGTTCTCTAAGTCGCTATCAAACAAGGTTCGGTTCCCAGGTTCCCCCACAATATTGTGAACCAAAGAGAAAGAAGGTCAAGAGAGAAGAAGAGAGAAGAAGAGAGGGAAGAGAGGAGGTGAGAGAGAGAAGGAAGGAGAGGGTGGGTGGGAGAAGGATATACGTCAGTTCAGTGTGGTGTGAAGTTCTGTGGTTGAAGTCCGTCTCTTCTTAGGACCTAATCTAGAACCATCCCTAGCCTCAAGGGGGTTGGATATGTGTCGTATCATCAGAGAGGTCGCTGCTCTGCCACAGCTCCCACAATTTGTCGAATCTGGTCATGGATCCCCTTACCCGCGCAAACTGTCCATTAAATACACCTCCTTGATGTTGGAGATTACCCTTTGTATGGGTGGCATGTCTGCTTGTAGCTATGTCTGCGCTACTGCTCTCCTAGCGGCTAGTGTGATATTGTGGATCAGTTTCTGTTCCCTCTTCGTCCAGTCATCTAAGGATCTGTTGAGTAAGTATGTCCAAGGGTCTAATTTGGGCGCTCTGTGGAAAATTCTGTTAATTAGGTTGTGTATTTTTGTCCAGAAAATCTGCACGTGTGGGCATTCCCACCACATGTGGATATATGTGCCTCTAAGGCCGCAACCCCTCCAACAGGTATCGGTCTGTGTTAGTTTCATGCGGTGTAGTTTGGCGGTGTGGTATACCACCTGAACATTGTTTTAAGAAACTGTTCTTGAAGGGAGATGCATATGGATACGGCACTATTTGCTTTCCATATTTCCCTCCACTCTACCCCTTCCAGGACCTCCCCTATATCCTTCTCCCAGGCGTCTGCATAGGCTAGGGTACCCCATTCCTCTATTTCTGAGCATATGTGCGTGTACATCTTAGTTATTAATCCCCGCTGTGCGGTTTCGTTAAGGCACATTCTCTCAAATAAAGTTTGTGGCCCCCTAGCGGCTTGTTGCACCTGTGGGTGTTGTACGTTGTCCCTAATTTGTAAGTACCAAAATAAATCTGTGGGGGTGAAAGGTGCCAGCTGTTTTAGGTGGTCGAAGGTGACCAACTGGCCGTATTCAAACATATGGCATATCCTCTGCAGTCCTACTTTTTCTAGGTTCGTGAAGTCTCTCGCTGCCATACCTGGGGGGGAAAGCCCTGTTTCTCAGGAGGGGGGTCAGTGGAGATGGGGAGGATGTCAATTTGTATTTGTGTGCAGTAGCATCCCAGATTCTCAGGGAGTTAAGTATAGCTGGGCATGCAGTCCTTAGAATAGGCCTATCTGCCTTGGGAACCCATATGTGGTATTGAGGGAGGTCTGCACCTGTCGGGAGGGACTCCAGGTCCACCCATCTCCTCACTTCCAATGGTGTGTGCCACATGGCCACTTGTGCAAGTTGCGCAGCTAAGTAGTAATAGTAGAGATTTCTGTAGTACAGCAATAGTAGAGATTTCTGTTTATAGAAAATGCTCTGCAACCTCCTGGAAAGTAGTTAGAAGTTGGAAATAAGAACTTACACATTCCGTGAATGCCAATCTTGGGTATCCCAAGAGATACTCAGTCAGTTGATGGGCGAGACAAGACATCACTAAAGTAACTAGTCACTAACGAGTTGCTGCCTGCTAAGCAGTTGTTTTTTGTGCTATTCTAGGGCTGCCATGATATTGTGAGCCCATGGCGGCCCTAGAAAAAGCGCCAAAGCACAGATCTCTTCTCAGTACTATCTTGGCTCTGACATCCCTTATCAAACTGAAATAGCTTCTTAAATGAGACTCAATGCCTGAAGTTTACTGAAGTTTTTTTTTTTGTTGCAAAAAGCCTACCAAGATTTTGATATGCCCAATTAATGCTCTACAGCAGGAATAGGCAACCTTCAACACTTCAGATGTTGTAGACACTTCAGATGTTACATTTCCAATAATGCTCTTACAGCCATAATGCTGGCAGAGCATCAGGGGAGATGTAGTTCACAACATCTAGAGTGTCAAAGGTTGCCTACCACTACTCTACAGCATCATTAGACAGCCACCTATCTGAGGGCAGAGGAAAACTGCGGAACTCAAATCATTAACATATACAACCAGTGGTAGAACCAATCAGTAGAGAATATATTTATTGGAGGTCCCCTGTCATGCCCATAATGTATTATGTGTATTTTCATGTTGCAGAAATATAAAATATATAATAGAACCCTGGTCTATTCCCTTGGATTATTGCTTTGCCCTGTTTGGGGCTTACTCATTCAACTGGAAAAAATATTGGGAATTGAATAGTCATTTCCAGCAGTTCAAAGAACAGTATACCTTAATGAATCTGTTTCACAATGCTAAATGTACAATCTGACAGGGGAGGGAGAGCAGAGAGGGTCCTGGTCAGCTAGGTGACAGTACAGCTATAAGGTCATATGTACACAGTGATCATCATGAGTTACCGAGGGCTCTATAGATGCACTGTCGCAGTGCAGCCTGGCCTCCTGGCTAACTGGAATCCTGAATATACTCCTTTTCTTATGGGCGGCTGGTGGCACTGGAGGCGTCAATGCCAGTTCATCTGCTGCCTTACTGGTAGTTCCGTCCCAAGATACAACACAGTTGTAACATGCACTTATTACAAAGCCTGGTGTAAGTTTTAGCTTTCTACAAAAGCTTTCAAGTTACAAAATTATAATTTCTAATCTAGGTTTAACACAACACAGGTCCCAGTTCAAACCTCCACACAACTGATTCTGCATTTGAGTCAAAAGAAGGTGAAAAATCAGATTTGCAACCAGTTTTAATTGTGCAACAAACAGAGGCAGAATCCTTCTTGATTTTAAAAGAACAATCAGATATGCTTTGTAAACCATTGGATAGAGTTCGAACTTGTTCATCAACAGTTACGCCATGCATGATTGCAGATCATGACTTTTTTTGCATCAAAACCGGTAGAACCCTCCCTCGGGAGCCACTGTGGATACAACCACTGCCCTAAAATTGCAAAAAAAAAAAGAGGGAAAAGGTTGCTAAGAAAGAAAGTTGTGTTCATTTTTATTTGTCATTTTAATTTTCCTCTTCATCTGTTTAGAGTGAGAAGGAGTATTTGGTCATATCAACTGGCTATACAATGATGCGGTCTAAGAGTCACATTGCTGTTAGGTTGGAGGAAGAGTTTTTTGGGGGTGCTGCCCAGGAAGTTGAAGAAAAACCCCATTTCACACCTCCCAGATCCAGGTAAAATCATAAAACAGAGTTTGGATTTGTCCTGCTTTAGGGAGTGTCTGTGGTTCACGTATCAAAATAAAATTAAAGGAAATTCAATGCCCTAGTGACTTTCGCAGTAAAATATATGCACTGAAATAAATTGCAGCATTGCTTAGAGAACTTTAACCAATTCGAATAATTCCTTTGTTTTTGTTAATTTGCCTTTTAACGCTTTCATGATGGACGCCATACTGGTTATGTCACTCTACTTAAGCACTATGTGTCGACTGATATACACTGTATGGTCACCACCAAAAGTGCTGGTGGTCTTGCTGTGATTGTCGAGGCCAGGCTGTTTGTCGATGCCCCAAGTGATATCATTGATTTGGGCTAACAAAAGTTAGATAGAGTTAAAAATAGCATCCAAGTTTCATGGTGGATCGTATTCAATCCTTGCAATATTCGTCCTATGATTTTCAAAAAGTAATGAAAATTCTAGACATTTGAGGCTTTTTGCCAATAAGGTCTAGTAAGTAAATCTTTTTCAGTTATTTTCCATAGTTGCATTAGTTATGGAGAAATTATCATAAGCCAAACAGTGACATAATTCGATTGATAATGGAAGGCAAAACGAGGATTGGATCAGGATAAAATAGAATAGAAAATACTTACTGTCTGTCTGACATATTCTGTTTTCACTTCTAGATTGTCAGATCCTGATGAAATGTAAGTATTACTACAAAACACATGAAATAGTAAACAAACTAATTTTCCATTTCATTTTGTGTTTTTTTGTTTTATATATACAGTTTTATCAAAGTATGTATTATCGTAGTATATTTCAGAATACTTTATTACATAATATTTAAATAAACATTTATAACATAAGATGTGTACCTGACCTTGTTATTGTAAAATGATCTACAATCCCATATTTGTATTAACCTATGTATTGATTATTTATATCTCTATTTATTGAAACAGAATGCTTTAATTACTTGCTTCTGATTTTATAATGTGTATATTTATTCACATGCATGTCGTCCATTTTTACACACACTAGTGGTCTATTTCATGATAGTTATGATGGTTCTAACATTGTGTATTGCTCCAATAGACCCAGTGTGAAACCAAGTCGCCTAGGAACAGCACAAAAACCTGAGAAAAGGGAACAACTGCCAATTAGAAGGTATAGAAAACGATATTAGTGAGACCAATGCCGGAGGTGTCAAACTGTGGGACCCCAGAAGTTACAACTCCCATAATTATCTGTCAGTTTATAGTTCACATGGAATTATTTTTTTACAATCTTTATAAACATTTTGATTAACACACAAGACAAAAAAAAAAAACAAGAATATAAATGAAGATACAGTAATAGACACATTTTGGTGGTCTACACCCAGGGCCAGTGAGCTTATAGACAGCATGTTCAAGAACCCAGTACAGTTGTTACTACAGCATTAAAGGGCATAACTTCATAAATACGAAATACAGTGGTGGGGAGTTAAGACTATTAGATGACAAGAGCCAATATATAAAATAGGATCAGAGGAGGAAAAAAGAATGAAGAAAAATAAGGAATTCGAGGTGGTTTATACTTTCTGTGATTTTTGCAGTATGTAATGTCCTTTCACCTTTTCAGAACTCTTGTTTTTTTGTTGAGCATCTCTTAATGTCTCTTAGTCCATTTAGAACTTGACAATATTTCCTGTGGTTTCATTCCAAAGAGTCCCTATAGATATCTGAAAAGTTCGAAGATATATTCAACAAATAGTGAACTTGCAACCCACTCCATATATTGTGATCATGAGTTTCCATGCGGACTAGGCCTTAATGTCATTAGTGGTATATAATACAGGATTTATCTGATACCTTGCAGGGAAAATATTGTGGAAGATTTGCAAGAACAAATTGCCAAACTAACTGTACTTCTGGAACAAGAGACAACTGAACATCAGAAGACACATAGACGAGTGAGTTCAAAAGGGCCAGGCTGTAGGGCACTTTTAAAAAAAAAATTTGACACTTAGCATTTATAGTATGTCATGCAGTTCATTGAGAAGGGTGAAGGCAGGTGTGCAGTAGCGCAGCTCACCTGCCACATCTGTTAGCTTCACGGAGCTTACAGAAGTTGAATAATACCTCTCTGGCTTAAATGTCACACATGTGACAGGCTTCAGACACGTGTAGTTTCCCTTTTAAAATGCCTGTGCTGGTGATAGGTGCATATCATTCCTGCCCTGCGGTCTCCATCAGGGAGGTGCCTATATAATAAAAACCAAAGAAAAGAAAAACGTTACCTGCGCTTTCTCCTTAATCCCTATGTATATTTAGACAAATGGAGGTCATTTAGTTGCTCCAATGGCCATTGGAGGGAATGCCCGCCTGCCAACGTCAAGGCAGACCCCCCTAAGCGGGTCCTAACACTGACCCTTCAGCCTGCTTCCTTGAGCTTCTGGCAAAGATATCTCTAATGAGACAGAAAGGGGTATTTTTTATATACACCCCTATACTTATTAATCCTTAATAGGGAACACATGGGATGGGTAGCAGCATTGTAACCAGGCTGTGTGATACAAAGTAAATACAAATACAAAAAGAGAAGTCCTGCGCTTAAGCAGCAAGGACTACAACACACATCAGCCCCAATATATAGTAAAAACCAAAGAAAAGAAAAACGTTACCTCCTTAATCCCTATGTATATTTAGACAAATGGAGGTCATTTAGTTGCTCCAATGGCCATTGGAGGGAATGCCCGCCTGCCAACGTCAAGGCAGACCCCCCTAAGCGGGTCCTAACACTGACCCTTCAGCCTGCTTCCTTGAGCTTCTGGCAAAGATATCTCTAATGAGACAGAAAGGGGTATTTTTTATATACACCCCTATACTTATTAACCCTTAATAGGGAACACAAGGGATGGGTAGCAGCATTGTAACCAGGCTGTGTGATACAAAGTAAATACAAATACAAAAAGGTGCCTATATAAGCATGGTACAGATATCTGCCCATGGACACATGCATTTCCTGCTATGTCTGTGTACATAATTTATTCCTTTTGTTCCCTGCCTTTGGAGTCCAGGAACAACAATGCTAAATGGATCTGAAGAGGCATACAGGTCATTATTGTAGAATTGTCCATGGTACCTGGATCTAACTGTAAACTGGAAGGAAAATGACTTTCCAATATATTAATTTTAGAGTGATGGCCCAAAGTAGTAAGAAGTATGCGTTGGGCTGGAGAATCTAAAAATCCAAGTGTGAACTCTCTTAGCTATTAGATATTAGGTTAGGAGTAATAGGTTGGGTTGATAAGCAATTCTTATATTGCAAACATTCCACTCTGTGCTGTAATTACACCAGATGAGATCTGCTCTTAACAACTACATGCTCAGCTGCGGAGTGCTCATCCCACCAGGTGACATTTTGAATTGCCTACTGTCACAGTGAAATAAAGGAAGCTTTACAGAAATCAGTGTAACAAGACCCTGGCTTTCAAATCACACACATATTTCCTCTTAATTACTTACTTATGGCATGGATATTTAAAGACAGCAGTAACTACTTGATGACATGTAAATGAATATGCTAACTGGATTAATTTTATACGTTCTGTACGCTCTACTAAATTACAGCTAACTCAGGAATTGGAAGACAAAGTTACAGAATTACTACATAATAATGAAGAGGAAATAAGGTAAACATCTCATACAGAATGTATGTCTTCTCAGTATCTCACTGTGCAGGTTGTGTTCCCAAATATTCCAAGCACTGTGCTGCATCTTGACCGGTGGTGAAGTGTGAAGGATTGGGGGGTGGTGAGCTAGTTCACTGTCCTCAGTTTTCCTGGGTCAATCTAACACTATCTTCCTATGCATCAGCTCCCTGCTCTAAATACTCTCACACCTGCCCATTTTATACTGAGCAGAGCTATCCTCTGTTCTTTGGTTATATCTTCCCATTCCCTTGTCCAAGACATCTCCCAAGTTATACCTGTCCTCTGGCATTCCTCATTTAGCTCCATCACACTCTATCACACTTAACCCACAGCTTAAAACATTTGTTGTCGAATTCACCTATTTCGGGAAACCTATCTCCTTTCCATTTATTTCCGAATCTATTATACAGATTACATGCTAAAATGACCAAGTCTAACGTCCTTAACTTCCTAGAACGAATTGCCCTTTACTGTCCTACTTCCTCCTCCCTGCAGCCCCTTTCCTTCTGTTTATATCACCCAATCACTTTAAGTTCCCAAGAGCAAGACCCTCTTCCCTTCTCTGCCAGTATTTAGCAAGATGTATGTTACATGAAACTTTATGTAATGTTTATTCAATCTTGTTTGTAACCCTGTTATATGGTAGTGTAGTAGTGCTCTATAAATAATACTGGTAACACTAAAATCTGTGTGCTGTGGGCTATCTGCCAGAGATAGGGTTGACCGAATATTTTGGCTTATTCAGGAATCTTCAGATGAAGTACGCTGAAGAACTTCTTGCGCTTCAACAGCAACACAATACTGAACTACAAGAAGAGAAGGACAAGGCTGAAAAGAAGTTTGGTAAGACTATGTTTTTTTGTTTTTTGTTTTTTTTTGCAGGTAAGACATAACATCTCAATTCTATTTGCATTAAGAACAGCAATATCAATATAAAAGAAAAACATTTCCCTTTCCCCTTTTGTTCAAGTTATGATATTATGATAGTAAAGTATCCTGCAAACATATTACTCTAGCACTATGAGCCTGGATCCCCAAACTGAAAAAATGGTACAGCATAGGGTGAAATGGATGAGTTAGATATCATATAACAAATCTGCCCACTCAAGGCTATAAAATGGGATTGACAGGATTGCAATACCCTTAACCAAGAGGGTGGCAGGGTTAGCAGGTAAGATGTCCCCAACAGTGCGGAAGGTATTGTTAGACTGTATGATATTTATCATCAATGTGAGCACATAATGATAAAATTACACTCTGTTACTTGCCTGTTGGCTATGAAAATTAAGGTATAACCCCTATTTTAAGCAGGAAAAAATTGTACACATCAGCAACATACATAAAGATAAAAAAAACAACAGCAAGTATGGAGTGTGGATCATACTGAGGATTCCTGTCCCTCACCCGTTCTTGGAACAAATGTAATTACTCTGCGTAAATTCCATCAATGTGTTGAGTCAGATTAGTTGGTGCAGAAAGCCCCAGGGCCATTAAGAAGAATGGAGCTTCTTCCACGGATTTGTTGGTGAGGACAATTCCATCGCTGGACCCCGGCAATGACTGTGACTCCACTTAGAAATCCTCTCCATTGCAGAATTGCTGTAGGCGGGTCTTGATAAAAGATAAATTGACTGCCTTGTACCGATGTCATGATATGTTGCTTGTCATGAAATGTTTGGCACTGGAGTATTACATCCCAAGTGGCCGATGATGGTGCCTTTGCCGCCTTGTTGATGTGGTGCAGTCTATCCAGGGTTAGCTTTTTGGCAAAATTGGGGGGTAGAATGGAAGGAATCATACATCTCACATAGTGTGGAAGCTCTTCCATATTGATGTAATTTGGGATGTCTCCATCTACTGCATTCCTCCAACACATATACCTTGAGTGTAACACCTTTTTAAGTTGTCTGCAGTGGTTGAATGTCCTCCTTAATAGAGAACGTACCCTAATGGTGTCGAGGCTATCTAAGCCCTAAGCCTATCAGTAACCACCTGCACATCAGCCTTTATTAAACCCAGATGTCCGCTAATAATTTCTGAATGTCCTATTTTGTGGAAGGTGTTGTCAAAGCTGTGTCTCCTGTTAGAGGAGCTAGGTTAGAGACCCCCTCAATAGTGTCACTCGCAGAGTAGGTCTCACAATCCTCTGAATCCGCAATTTTGACAGACTAGTGACGTTGAAATGATGTGCCTATATCCTGGCTAACTGCCAGGGTGCCTGAGTGAGGTCTTGATGACCGGAGTCTCATCTCTGTGGCTGATTGTGTTGTGTCAGCAAGCACTGTAATTGGGGTAACTTCCTACCAAACACGTGGCTCCTCTAAACTGGTAGGTAAGTAAGAACCCAGATCTTTGGTGTTGCTTCTAGTTTATCAAAGTGAATAAGAAAGGCCTAAGGTTGTAGCTGGGGACGTGTACAGCAATATTCCAGTAGAGTAAAATCTATACCGGCCTGTTTGACCGTATTATTTGGCAAAAATAGTCAGAAGTTGCAGGAGCTGCCCAGTATGGCATGTAGTTTGGATAGATGCCAGATTCTGCCCACCAGTAAAATTATGTTTTGAATAAAATATTTTCCTATTACTCTAGTGGACTTTACAATAGATTGTTGCAGAGGCTTGTCTTTAATAGGAAATCCAATCCTTAGCCAGTGATTCCATAGTTTGCATGCCAACTGGCTTGTGCTATGAAGCAGATTAAAGAAATGCTGTAGGATGAATGCAAAATCAAACCAGTCCCACTCTTGCACAGATAAAACATATATATAATAGACTATGATACAAACTATCATTTTAGATTTGTCATTAGAATTCTTGCTCAGTATGAAAATGTCATTAAATTTTAAGAGTCGTTATATTGAGTGTAATAAAGTGTGTGAGCTGAAAGGTTCTACCTGATGACCCATTGTACCCATAAAACCTATGCAAATCACATAGAAAATAACCTGACCAAAACAAAAAACAACAAAGTGAAAGAATATACGGTAACAAGAATGTAGTTGAAAGTATGAATATCTGGGGATCTTTTAAATTGATTATTATACCGCCACATCACTCTTTCTGACTACCATGTTGAATAAGTTTAGATGAGTCTCAGATTTGATGTAGACGTGTCATAAGCCCTATTGCCCTATCATACTAGCAAATGTCCACAGGATTTAAATTGTATTTGATGTCAACAAGAAGGTAGTAAGGTATACACTATTTTATATATAAAAAAAACATAAATAGTTTTTCTCAGTAGTTTATTTTAGAAAACACATTTTAATCTTTAAACATAACTTTCATTTCAGTTTGAAGAAGTCTTGTTTAATTCCTTTTGACTTTTGGATAATGTGACAGTTTTTGTTAGTCTAGCTAAAATTCTGTATTTTGTTTGTACAGACAAATTGCAAAAGGAGAACGTCCTGCTGCAGAGTTCCTTTAGAACATACCAGGTAAGTATCCATATTATGGATTACACTGGGTAAGGCTCACTAACACATAGCACCAGTAGCAGCAACCTTTGATTGATTGTAACGCTTTATTATCACCATGGTGATCAAATATGGAAATCATCTATACCATAATACTGTAGGGCCTATGATGTTATGGACTCCACTTGTGAGCTATAAATGATTAATAATAACAAAAAATAAATTGAAAAAATGGGGGAGCGAGATCAGAAAGTGCAATGCATTATAGCTGCAGTGATTTGTTAAATTTTTTTTTTTTTAAACAAATACTGAGGCTATGAGCTACTCTCACTGAGAGTGAGTGTAGGGCACTCTCTGCACATCCACCTATGCAATCTTGGAGGTGGAGTTGTTATGGTGATTAGAGTGACCATCTAACGACGTGCATTATAGCTTATACAGCTTTTATGTACAATTATAATACAAAATATGATCTGAATAGAATTATTTCAATCACTATCAGAAAACCTTTTTTACTATATGAAGCAGATTTTGTCTGCACAGCTTAACAGAAAGCTCCATATTGTCTCCATCCTATATGGAGTTACACTATTATTATTATCATTATCATCGCCATTTATATAGCACCAACAGATTCCGTAGCGCTTTACAATATTATGAGAGGGGGGATTGAACTATAAATAGGACAATTACAAGAAAACTTACAGGAACGAAAGGTTGAAGAGGACCCTGCTCAAACAAGCTTACAGTCTATAGGAGGTGGGGGTGTAAAAAAATTACTGTTTACATATACACGATATAGAATAACCTTATAGCTATCTGTCATAGGAAAGTCTGTCGGAGGAGATGAATGCAGAATGGCTCCTGAAGGAGGCACAATGGAAAGAAACGTTTGAAAATGAGAAACTGAAGGAGTTGACAAAGCAAAGTGAGAATCGTGTGACATTTGTGAGCGGAGGCTATTAAGTGATCTTATGTGATTATGTCTGTAAGGAACACTCCAGCATTCTAAATAAATACATATACACTGAATGTGTTTTGCGTTCCAGAGCTGTCTCTGATGAATGCGTTTGAAGAACAGAAAAGTGAATTGAGGAAGAGAGCTCAGGAAGATGCATCTATGGTTCAACAGAGCTATGAGAAGAAAATGGAGGTAACTTATTTATAGGGTGGTAGATTGTATTTTCATATACCGGGTCTTTATTCTTGATATTATATGGTAATAGTTTCCTGTAACAATAGCTTTTTATTATTTTGCAAGATGCTACCTCCACGTTGGGCAGTGTTTTGAAAAATATATATTTAAAAAAATGGACATGTAAGTACGGAGAGGTAAGTATTCCATTAACAAATGACTATGCTCCAAAACATGAAAAGACAGATCATTTTAAACAGGGTATTTCACAAAAACAGGGTTATTACACAAACAGGGTTATTCGCCAACGTGCTTATTTATTGAAAACTAAGTAATGTAGAATTATTTTGAGAAAAAAAAAATTGGAAACATTGCTGACTTTTTTTTTTTTTTTTTATCCAATTTGAATAGTTTTAGCTAAATCTCACAATGACTTTACTTTTAATTCCGGACATAGAACATTGTGGTGAATAGCCCTGTGGTTATTATGCTATTGCTTTACAACTGCTTGTTAAGCGTTTGAGAATTACCTAGCTGCTTGAAAATCATTGTTAACAGTTTTAGACTTGTTTCACCATCGGGAGCCTTGTAAAAGCAGCAATAATAGATCATTATATTGGATGTTACGGATTGCAATGTTTCATTTATGATTTTGTTTTTCAAACCCTGAAAAGGCAATGAGATGGGAATTTCCATTTGCTGTGCTTATTTCGTTATGATAAAGTGTTTTGTATGGAGTTCAAATTGCAATCGCTTCAGATCTTTAAGAACTTTTATTTCACCAAATACCAGAGCTTATTATGTGCCAATATTTTACAGTGTAAATAGAACTGCTGCTGCAACACTACACAATGACTTTGCGCCCCATTTTTGTAATTCAGAAACCTGGCACCTGTATTATATAGGTAATTACATGTTCGCCATAGAACAGAAGGAGGAGATCAATGTAGCTTGTATCTCAGGGAGGGGAACCAACCATGGTTTTACAGATTTATGCTGAAATTATTTTGGACATATATGTGTTGAAGTCTTGTGTTTTGGATATTGTAGATAAGAAGATACATTATAGCAGTTATAAAATTCTGTTAAAGAAGAAATATCCCTTCTTTGGAATCTTTATGGTAGTACAAAACACTGAAAATGATTTAGAACAGTTTAACTCCTTACCCATGAGATGCTCCATTTTCTTTCAAATGTGCATGAAAGGTTTAACAAATGCCTTCACGGTCCAGCTCACAGAAGGTAAAGCTGGGGTAAACATTGGAAATGAGAAGCATGGTTCCATATCTCCTCTTCTCTGTATGCTCTCTGTCGAAGGCAGGCACAAAGTCTGGAGTTTGTAACAATAATTGACTGGGAGATCATCTGGAGATGCCAGGTTGCAGGATAAAGAGGTGTGTTTTTCATAATTCCAGTAAAAATAGAAATCCAGCGCACTCACTTATCAACTAAACAGCTACTTTGATGCTGACAGATTTGACTAGTTTTATTAAAAACACCTAATCTAGGCAAAAAATAATGGGGGTTTAGTTACACTATATGATCATACATTGCATAAGCCTGCCACAAACGTCAATGTACCCCATCTTTGGCAGGTCCTACTCTCACTGCCAACTGTCTACTAAATGAGCTACTCACTTGGGGAAATCCTTCCATCTCGAGTTCTCTGCAGTACAGGGCTAAATAGGGTCCTGAGATGAGACACCTATGACAGGGGGCGGTGCAAAACCAAGGAGCTGGCTAGACTCCTAAATATATATGGGAAAACAAGGGGCTGGCTGCACTCACCTAAACATGCTTAAATGGGGTGCTGCTGGGGGCCAAACATCATAATTTCTAAATACTACATGTAGTATGTAGAAACTTGACTACACACCTGGGGTCCTTTAGGCACCAGTTACCTCGTGCCGGAGAGCCAGAAGTTCTGAGCTAACCCAGTGATGCAAGACCTAGCTCATTGGATGAGAGCACCCAGCTGACCCACTCAGCCAATAAACCAACTTGGGAGAGTCAATGGAAGCTCCACGCAGGAGCTCCTGGCTCTCCTGGAGGCTGTTTGGAGCACACCAGGTAAGTTATCAAACTGTTATGGTACTTGGAGTGTTTTTCTTTTAATTTTAATATTCAAATTTCACAAATATGTATTAGTTAAAGTAAACAAAATATCACAAATTCTAGTAAATTTCTTTGTGTATTAGAACTAATCTGTGTTTTTCGAGTTTTTAGGAAACCTGGAAAAAGTACAAAGAAACCTTGCAGGAATCAAAGAGACAGGAAGTGTTAAAAATGGTAACTGTTTACACTCGGTATATTCATTTAGGAAAAGTCATATTGCCACAAATAAAATGGTAGAAATTAGATTAACACTTGGGTAAGCAGCAGTCAGATTTTCTCAGGTAAACTGTGCAACTAAATCTCTTCTTTTAATATAGGAATAAGTTGCTGTTATGCTGTGTGTGTGTGTGTGTGTCAGTGAGAGATATGTCAGCAGGTGTACAGTTTAAAACGTACACTTGCCTCACCACGCTGACTCACCAGTTAATCCCACTTATCTCTCCTACTCACAATGTTACCATTTCATGTCTTGGTTAATAACATGGCTAATCAAAATTATAACAGAGCACAACAAACAATATCACTTCCTAAAATGAAACAATCAAAATAGAAATCAATAAAAGTATACACATAGGAAATCCCCCCCCCCCCCCCCCCCCCCAATCTCAACACTGAAAATACACAAACATATGCATTTAGTTTGCTCTACTAAGTACTAAAAATGCTTGCCATAAAGAGATGGAATACGTTTGAGACTGGAGAAGTCAAGTTAAATTTTCAGTTGAATTTGGGGAAACCACTTGAAACATTCATTGTGTTGAGCTATTTAATTGCTTTTGCATAATTAGTTCATTGCAAACAGCTGAACGTCTGTACATTTTGACAATAAACATTATTTTTAATGGGGGTTGAATAATTTTGATTACAACTGTAATTGATTAGTGAATGTGATGTACAAGAATGTGTAGTGTGCGTAAATGTATTATAGAGCTCCTTTAGAAGCCTGTGAATATTCTAAAGATCCAAATTACTGGGCAGTATGTATGATTTTATCACAGAGCGTTTGCATCTTATTATTTTCTTTTGCAATATATAATTAACTAATAATAATAATTACTGTATAATTATATATTCTAACTGCGCTCTTCCAGAAATTGAGGCTTGTATCTGCCCCTCTATGGATAATTTATTACATTAATGATATCTATACGACTGACTCTGTATGTTTTCATGCAGCTTCTGGAGGGCGAATTAGCTGAAAAAAAGGAGACTATTATCACACTAAACGCAGAGATACAACAAGCACGCTCGCAGATCGGGAAGATGGTAAGTACAGTAATTTTAAATAAAAAATACACCAGTTAAAATTGTAGTATAACATTTTTTTAGTACATTTTTGTTTCCCCCAGCGTTCCAGTAATATGTATCATTACGTTTGCCGAAAAAAATGAAGGCAAATCTGTCTTTCAAATTACTGGAAGTTGCTTGTGGCTAATTTCTCATGTGTGACATTACACTAGGTTTCATATCAGAAATTAATGCACACCAGTGGCAGGACTACCACTGTCGCAGGTGTGACCAGGTCCGTCACTCCAGGGTGCCGACCGCTCTGTTAACCCCTGCTAAATGATATTCATTAACGTGAGAGGTCCGGGACCCAAGCTGGGAGGCGGTCCATGAGTTCCACTAGTATGAAGAACAGAGCGAGCTCAGAGGGAGCATGGGGCACTGCTGGATGTGAGATCCCCCTGATATGAGCTATCCAGGGCATGGCTCCTAGGGCAGTTGCTGACATGAAACCCGGAATGGCTATGTAAAGAGCTGCGTGCTCCGCAACTTCCACCGGGTGCGCTGTGTGGACCACAGTCCTTGCCGTGCTGGGGAGCCCCAATCTTTCCTCCTGCGCTTCGCCATGCCATGAACTATCTCTTCCTCTTAGCCTTTGCCTTCTTCCTGATCTACTATAGTCCGCTCTCACAGGGACCTGCTGCACTTGTAGCCCAGCTCCTGGCTGTGTTGGGCTGTCTGGCTGTGCTGTACTGGGCACCCTCTAGCAGGCCCTGCAGCTCAGGCAAAGCATGATGGTCGTGGGCTTTTCCAGCCTGATCTGGCTAGTGGCTCTCACTAGCCTCTGCCCCCTGCCACACGCCTTCTGGACTGCTGGCTTTCCTGCTGGATCTGGGCTTCATCCACTTCTTTCAGATCAGGAAGGCCCACCCTAGGGCCACCATGATGAAAGACAAGGAGCCTGTGATCAGATCCAGCTGTGTGTCCTTGTGAGAGACCTCAACTTACTATGGAAGCGACAAGATATGCAGGAGACCTTCCATGTCCTGTATCTCCAGGGAGCAGGTAGGTTGGATTGGGGGCTTCCTTTAAATGGGTAGGTGGGATCTGACCTGTATCTCTAGGGAGGTTGGAGGGGGCTTCCTTTAATTGCGGTGGGGAACCTGTCCTGCCCTGTATATGCAGGGAACAGGTAGGTTGGAGAGGGTCTTCTTTTAACTGGGGTGGAAGTGCCATGGGATAAAGGCAGGCTCCTTTGTAGCGAAACCCCCTGGTGTCCAGGGGGAGGCAGTTAAAATGCTCACTACAAGACCATAGGAGAGAGAGCTGGACTTAGACAGAGGGTAAGCGTGTCTATGTGTGTCAGTGTGTATGCTGGACTGGTGTACGAATCTGTGCATGTATGTTAGTCAATGTATTTGTGTATGTGTGTCAATCTGTGTATCTCTCAGAATGAATCTGTGTGTCTTTGGGCATCTTTGTGTGGCAGTGTATGTGTGTTTCTGTGTATGTGATGGTGCCCCTCTATGTGTGTGTGTGCGGTGCATATGTATTTGTAAGTACACATTTGCATGAGAGCACCAATATTACACACAAACACATTCCTGCATTTAAACGTCAACACTGCACACAAAAGCAGTTCTGCATTCAAATGGCAACACTGCACACAAACACACAGGGCCGCCATCGGGGGGTGACAACCACACTGCATCCACTACACTAACACACACACTGCATCCACAACACTAACACACACTGCATCCACAACACTAACACACACTGCATCCACAACACTAACACACACACACACTGCATCCACAACACTAACACACACACACTGCATCCACAACACTAACACACACTGCATCCACTACACTAACACACACACTGCATCCACAACACTAACACATACACTGCATCCACAACACTAACACATACACTGCATCCACAACACTAACACATACACTGCAACCACAACACTAACACATACACTGCACCCACTGCACTAACACATACACTGCACTAACACATACACTGCACCCACAACATTAACACATACAACTCATCCACAACACTAACACACACTGCATCCACAACACTAACACGCACTGCATCCACTACACTAACACACACACTGCATCCACAACACTAATATATACACTGCATCCACTACACTAACACACACACTGCATCCACTACACTAACACACACACTGCATCCACTACACTAACACACACACTGCATCCACTACACTAACACACACACTGCATCCACAACACTAACACACACACTGCATCCACAACACTAACACACACACTGCATCCACAACACTAACACACACTGCATCCACAACACTAACACATACACTGCACTAACACATACACTGCATCCACAACACTAACACGCACTGCATCCGCAACACTAACACGCACTGCATCCGCAACACTAACACCCACTGCATCCACTACACTAACACACCCACTGCATCCACTACACTAACACACACACTGCATCCACAACACTAACACACACTGCATCCACAACACTAACACATACACTGCACTAACACATACACTGCATCCACAACACTAACACGCACTGCATCCGCAACACTAACACACACTGCATCCACAACACTAACACATACACTGCATCCACAACACTAACACGCACTGCATCCGCAACACTAACACATACACTGCATCCGCAACACTAACACATACACTGCATCCGCAACACTAACACACACACTGCATCCACTACACTAACACACACTGCATCCACTACACTAACACACACTGCATCCACTACACTAACACACACACTGCATCCACTACACTAACACATACACTGCATCCACTGCACTAACACATACACTGCATCCACTGCACTAACACATACACTGCATCCACTGCACTAACACATACACTGCATCCACTGCACTAACACATCCACTGCATCCACTGCACTAACACATACACTGCATCCACTGCACTAACACATACACTGCATCCACTGCACTAACACATACACTGCATCCACTGCACTAACACACACACTGCACCCACTGCACTAACACATACACTGCATCCACAGCACTAACACATACACTGCATCCACAGCACTAACACACACACTGCATCCACTGCACTAACACATACACTGCATCCACAGCACTAACACACACACTGCATCCACAGCACTAACACACACACTGCATCCACAGCACTAACACACACACTGCATCCACAGCACTAACACATACACTGCATCCACTGCACTAACACACACACACACTGCATCCACTGCACTAACACACACACACTGCACTAACACACACACACTGCACCCACTGCACTAACACACACACTGCACCCACTGCACCAACACATACACTGCATCCACAGCACTAACACACACACTGCATCCACAACACTAACACATACACTGCATCCACAACACTAACACACTGCATCCACAACACTAACACATACACTGCATCCACTGCACTAACACACACACACTGCATCCACTGCACTAACACACACACACACTGCATCCACAACACTAACACACACACTGCATCCACAACACTAACACACACACTGCATCCACTGCACTAACACACACACTGCATCCACTGCACTAACACACACTGCATCCACTGCACTAATACACACACTGCATCCACAGCACTAACACACACACACACACTGCATCCACTGCACTAACACACACACTGCATCCACTGCACTAACACACACACTGCATGCACGGCACTGACACACACTCTGCATTCATTACACTGACACACACTCTGCATTCACTACACTGACACACACTCTGCATTCACTACACTGACACACACTCTGCATTCATTACACTGACACACACTCTGCATTCACTACACTGACACACACTCTGCATTCACTACACTGACACACACATACTGCATTCATTACACTGACACACACTCTGCATTCATTACACTGACACACACACTGCATCCACAACACTAACACATACACTGCATCCACTGCACTAACACACACACACACTGCACCCACTGCACTAACACACACACACTGCACCCACTGCACTAACACACACACTGCACCCACTGCACTAACACATACACTGCATCCACAGCACTAACACACATACTGCATCCACAACACTAACACATACACTGCATCCACAACACTAACACACTGCATCCACAACACTAACACATACACTGCATCCACTGCACTAACACACACACACACACACACACACTGCATCCACTGCACTAACACACACACACACTGCATCCACAACACTAACACACACACTGCATCCACAACACTAACACACACACTGCATCCACTGCACTAACACACACACTGCATCCACTGCACTAATACACACACTGCATCCACAGCACTAATACACACACACACACACACACACACTGCATCCACTGCACTAACACACACACTGCATCCACTGCACTAACGCACACACTGCATGCACTGCACTGACACACACACTGCATTCATTACACTGACACACACACTGCATTCATTACACTGACACACACTCTGCATTCATTACACTGACACACACTCTGCATTCACTACACTGACACACACTCTGCATTCACTACACTGACACACACTCTGCATTCACTACACTGACACACACTCTGCATTCACTACACTGACACACACACTGCATTCATTACACTGACACACACTCTGCATTCATTACACTGACACACACACTGCATCCACTGCACTAACACACACTGCATCCACTGCACTAACACACACTGCATCCACTGCACTAACACACACTGCATCCACTGCACTAACACACACACACACTGCATCCACACCACTAACACACACACTGCATCCACTGCACTAACACACACACACACACACACACTGCATCCACTGCACTAATACACACACTGCATCCACAGCACTAACACACACACACACACACACTGCATCCACTGCACTAACACACACTGCACTAACACACACTGCATGCACTGCGCTGACACACACACTGCATCCACTGCACTGACACACACACTGCATTCATTACACTGACACACACTCTGCATTCACTACACTGAGACACACTCTGCATTCACTACACTGACACACACTCTGCATTCACTACACTGACACACACTCTGCATTCACTACACTGACACACACTCTGCATTCACTACACTGACACACACTCTGCATTCACTACACTGACACACACACACTGCATTCATTACACTGACACACACTCTGCATTCATTACACTGACACTCACTCTGCATTCATTACACTGACACACACTCTGCATCCACAACACTAACACACACACTGTATTCACTACACTGACACACACACTGCTTCCACTACACTGACAAAAACACACACTGCATTCACTACACTGACACACACACTGCATTCATTACACTAACACACACACTGCAATTATTACACTAACACACACTGCATTCATTGCGGGGGGAGGCCGGCCGGGGGTGGGGGGGGGGCGTAGGGGGCCCAGACCTTGTGCTTTGCAAACACATCCCTGCATTCACATGCGGACTGGGGGCCCTTAACACATTCTTGCACCGGGGCCTTGAGGTTTCTAGTTACGCCCCTGATGCACATTGTATGTATGGATGGATGTTCACAAAAATTATGGAAGGTCAGATAATGAATGAGAAATCCCAGCCAGATCTTATCACGTGCAGAATAGCAGATTTGGTGAGATTCCCCTCGCAAGGACTTGTGAAAGTAGGAGAAAATATATTTTATTCACTAGGAACAGCATCCCCTCTCCTTATGGTACTTGAATGTCAGTGTGAATTTGTGTGTGTGCATGCAGGATACTGCCTTTAGACGTTTTAGGGACAGTTGTGGTATGTGGATTCAACAAGTACCTAAATCGTAACCCCTTAAGGACCAAACTTCTGGAATAAAAGGGAATCATGACATGTCACACATATCATGTGTCCTTAAGGGGTTAAAGGGACACCAACAAGATGCAAGTGCAGGTTTTGATTTCATTCATTATTTGCCCCTTTTGCATTCAAAGCTCATTAGGTTTGCTAAAATAAATGATGTTGCCTCCTTTTTGCACATGCCGCAAAACTAAAATACTAAATATATTTTGTGCTAATACCTGTCAAATGCACTTTAAGTTGTGTTGGTACCCAGAGGTTACATGGATGGTACACAGAATATTTTAGGTGTGTTCCTAATTACCATTTATACAACTAAAATGCGATTTATAATAAAGCAATGTATCCTATTTAAACAGGAGGATTTCCAAACACATTTATCGTAGTTTAAATGCACATATTGCTGGGGTAAATTCAGACAGACACACCAAAAATATGGATCTCCTAGAAAAGAGGGACGTTAGGATAGAATATAGGGACACAGGGATTTGGGCTCGAAATAAGGACTGTCCGTTCTAAATAAGGACACTTGAGAGGTATGCTATCTGATTTGGAGCCTTGTTTTTATCCACTTTAGGATCAAGGTTTGGTAAATGATTGAGACATGTTGTCAAATCCGAATGTGTCACAAGTATCCCTGTGTTTCTTTTCTGTTTCTTATAAAACATGACTATCAATCGAAAACTTAATGAGCTAATGCTACCTTTGAATGTTAAATTATTGGTTTTGCTGCTCTCTTGTGGTAGAGGGAAATTATTACCAGAGATTGAAATTATTACATTGAGAATATTACAGGAGTATAAAGGTGCAGCAAAAGCAGTGAAAGTCTAGTCTAGCCGTGGGATGTTTTCTGAGAGAACCTAATGTTGTTTATATAACCATTAACAAAGTCTGAGTTTTTAAAAAAGATTCTTTATTTTATGTTGTGCATAGGTACACAAGCAGGCATCCAAAGCCAGAACAGCTAACGCAAGTATTTTTAAATAGCATAGTAAGACATTTATATGGCATAATGGGTAAACTGCACATTTTATAATAGTATTGTAGTGAGGGCTAAATCACAGGGGTCAGAGAGGGGTAGCTATGCCATGTGAGAACCATAATAAAGGAACCCATTGTGACCAAGATTGAGGAGTGCGGACAGTAGTGATATTTAATAATAAAGTAAAAATTAAAAGTTAGAACAAATTCAACTGGCCAGCTCAGAGGCATATAATGAAGTAAGTGCACATGAATTGCGTTGAGATGGGTACTGCAACATCAACATAGTGTGTGAACACCCCCTATACCCCTACTGTGGGTAATTTGATAGTAAGGCCCCAGGAAAAATTAAAGTCCAGATATAAACATAATATTAGGCTCAGATCATAATTTTAAAACATTCCCAACTAAGCTTTGTAATGTGAAGGCTGAGGATAGTGACGGCCAATATATATAGGGGAGAACTCAATTCAGCCGATACTCTCTGGTATAGTCCTGCTGTCTTCAAGCATTCTGGCGCCATCAGGGAGGTGCAGTGGGTTATAACTGGGATAGGAAGCAACGTCTCACGCTGTGAGCCAGCGGTCTGGGCAGGCATGAGGGCAAGTCCTCCAGGGCTGATGTGTGTTGGTGGTTCTGTGCCGCGTTCGCCGACTTACAGTACCTCTACCTTCTTTGCCACTTGTTGGCCGCCACTTGTTGGCCGCCCCAGGGCCGGAGCCCAGGCTTCACGTTGGGTCTTGTCTGGCAAATACTGGGATGGGATACCACTTTGTTTCTGCTGAATAGGCTGCCGCAGAAATGTAGTGAGCTGCCGCCAAAAGTCTGTGAGGATTTTATCTAGCGAGGAGGGAAATTTTGCGTCCAACCTGGTGCAAGCTGTTGCATTTCCGGCTTTCACCATTTTAAGTATGACTCATGATCTGAATAGTGGTATAATGGTACACTGGGGGTGCGGAGTCGCTGTCATGGTAGGGACCAGAGGGTGTGGACCGGGATCATCTCAACTGGTCCAGACAGGGGGGAGACCGGGCCAGGTGCACACAGTTTTGGGAGTCCAACTTGATATAGTCGGGCAGGACAGCAGCTGTCCACCCTACACAACGCCCGAGTAGGCCTCATTCTAGGAAGACGACAAATATCCTCCCGAGGGACTAGAACAGAGCCTTGCCTCTGAACCAGTACTCCCTTGTGTACAGGACCACAGCTTCTGGCTGCCAGGTAGGTACAGGATCAGCTTTTGTGGGCTGAAATTCGAAAGATGGTAGGAGCTGCTATCTCCTGCGACCTTTCAGCGTGGCGGACAGGCCCCGCCCCCTAGTCTGAGGTTTTTAATACTAGCAGATTAAAGAGGAACAGTCACTTACCAGGGTTTTGTTTTTTTTTGTTTTTTTTTTTGTAAATCTCTTTTTTATTGAGGCATAAAGTCATGTGGGTACAGAATGTAGAAAGGGAGACAATAAGGTTTTCAAACAATACGGGGGTAATACCATGCAATACATATCATCCCTGTACGGTGTTAGCCTCTTTTTTGTAGATTTTGTGTTCATTATTTCTTTTCTTTTTGTTTTTTGTTTTTTCAATCAAGATGTTTGAAGCTGTGAGACTCGCAGGTCTCCATAATGAGTTATATACAATTTAAATCAACATTAACAGTTTGGGCCCGCAGGCCCGCATTGTTGTAGGTTTCGCTAATCACTAATGTCAATTCAGTCACGTTTCTGGTTGGGTAAGTAGTCAAGTGTGTGTTAGCTGGTGTCTCCCCCAGTGTCTGTGTGGTTTGGTTGTGTTTGGGAGTCAGGTAGAGTGAGCGCCACCATAGCTGTTGGAGCGTAGTTTGTGGGTAGCTTTCTTCAGTAGGTGTGTGAGTTAGCTCCTTCCCCTCCTTGTTTTCCTTATTCCCTTACTGTGGTTGAACCCTCCTATGCTATGTCTGTCCCCCCGAGGGGTTGAGTGAGTTGGTAAGTCCGAAACTTGTTTGGTTCCTTAGATTTCAGGGTTGTATGTAGTGTTGGCGGGGGGTCTACGGTGGCTGGGTAAGCTCTTGTTTTAGGGTCTGTCGTTTTCCCTTGTGTTGGTGCATTCCTGGGGGCTGAGGCAGGAGTATAGCTAGGTCAACATGGGGGGGGGGGGGAGGTGGGAGGGGGGTGGGTTGAAGGTATGTCGGGTAGAAGAGGGGGTCGGGTGCGTCCTTCGTCCGTCGTCCTCAGTCGTGTTTGTTGTGGGTTGGTCTAGTCTGGCTGTGTCTCAGTTGGCGTTAGTTCTGATGGTCTGTTGGAATCCTTCTTTTGCTGTCTCAAGGATCCAGTGTGTCCAAATGTCTAGGTAGGTCTTATGGGTCTGGTTGGCCGTCATCGTCAGTTCCTCAATTTTCCTAAGGTCTTCCATTTGGCTAAACCATGTCAGTAGCGGGGGTGTTGTAGTTTGCTTCCAGAATTGGGGGAGCACCTGTTTGGCTGTGTTGAGTATTCTAACGGTTATTGATTTTTTTGTATTTGGAGTGTGGGACAGTAGTATGGTGTAGGAGCATCGCAGCCGGTTCCAGGGGGGGGGGCGCATCCGAGAACTTCTCCAGGACCTTGTGTATTCCCTCCCAGTATGTTTTGATTTTCTCACAGTCCCACCATATGTGTTTAATGGTTCCCACCTCTTTTTCGCATCTCCAGCATTGGTCAGAGTGTGTTGGGTCAATTTGGTGTAGGAGGTGTGGTGTTTTGTACCATTGTGTTAATAATTTATATGCTGTCTCTTGGGTTTTACTGTGCGTTGAGCAGTGGTGTGTTAGGTAACAGATGGACTCCCATTCCTTATCCGTGAGTGTGGTGCGTAGGGCCGTCTCCCATTTACCCATGTACAGTGGTGTGTCGGATGGGGTTTCTAGTTGTAGCATGGAGTATAGATAGGATATTCCATGCGGGAGTGGTTCTGGGCTTGCGCTGACCGCTTCTATTGTGGTCAGGCCCCTAGTAAGCGCCGGACCTTGCGGTAGCGTTCGGATAAAGTTAGTCAGCTGGGTGTGTCTGAACCTGTGCATGAATGTCATAGGTGTCTCCCCTAGTAGGGCTGTCAGTGGTTTACATTCACCTGCTTGGAGGATGTGGCGTAAGCGAGGGGTCTCGTCCGGAAGAATGTTGCGAAGTGCTTTCGGGTCTAGTCCCGGGGGGAAGTCGGGGTTATATGTAAGGGGCAGAAGGGGGGAGGGGAATGGCGACATGTTACCGGTCTTGGAGGCTCTCCTCCATACCTTCAAAGTGTGCCATGTGTATATGGACATGTCTTTCCCATCCGCTGCCTCCCGGCCCCAGGGTAGTCCGGAGAGCGGTCTGCCCACTTCTGCCTCCTCTACTGTTTTCCAGAGCTTCCCGACGGTATCCTTTGACCACTCCACGATCCGCAGGAGTTGCGCCGCGACGTAGTATTGGTAGAAGTCTGGGAGGGCTATTCCCCCCCTGTTTTTGGGGCGAGTTAGTGTGGTGAATTTCAATCTAGGTCTACCCCCGTTCCATACGTATTTGGTCATCTCCGATCTAAGGGACCCGAAGAATGTCTTTTGGATCGCTATGGGGATGGCCTGGAGGAGGTAGAGGAGACGTGGGAGGAAGTTCATTTTCAGGACCTGGACTCTTCCCAGCCAGGAGATGTGTGGGAAGGACCATTCTCGCATGTCTCTTTGGAATGATTGTAGTGTGGTCGTGAAATTTTCTTTGTACAAGTCCTCACTATGTCTTGTCAGCCATATCCCTAAGTACCTAATTTTGTGTTCGGCCCATTGGTATGGGAAGCTGTTTCGTAGGGGCTCTGTTTGTGTGGCATTTAAACTGACGTTGAGAATGAATGATTTCCCGTGGTTGATTTTTAGATTTGATATGTTCCCGAATTCCCTTAGTTCTTTCTGCAGGTTTGGAAGGGAGATCTCGGGTTTGGTCACCACAAAGAGCATGTCGTCCGCGTACGCGGCGACCTTGTGGTGCACTTGCCCTGTTTCCACTCCGGTGATGTCTGTGTTGTGTCTAATGTGTGAGAGGAACGGTTCTAGTGCTAGAACAAATAAGAGCGGGGAGAGGGGGCAACCCTGTCTCGTGCCGTTGTGTATGGTGAAGGTCTCCGTGGGTGCTCCATTAACTATTACCTGGGCTGTCGGTTCCCGGTAAAGTTCCTCTATCCACCTTCTCAGGTGAGGTCCTAGTCCTGCTTGGGCCAGCACTTCGAAGAGGTATACCCAACAGACCCTATCGAAGGCCTTCTCTGCGTCAGTTGACAGGAGAAGAAGGCCTTCCCTCTTACCTGTACTACCGTGCATGAGGGTAAGCGCTCTGATGGTATTGTCGCGGGCCTCACGTCCCGCCACAAACCCTACCTGGTCCGGGTGGACCAGCGATGGGACATGTTTTGTGAGCCGTGTGGCCAGGATCTTGGCCAGTAGCTTGATGTCGCAATTGATGAGCGATATGGGCCTATAGTTACTACATTGTTCCCTGTCTTTACCGTCTTTGGGGATTATGGAGATATGCGCCGCTAGGGCTTGTTTAGGGATATTGTGTCCCTCTCTGACTGCATTAAAGGCTTCTACCATTGGTTGGTATAAGTCTTCAGCATAGGTCTTGTAGTATTTGGTCGGTAGGCCATCCGGCCCTGGACTTTTACCTGTCTTGGTTTGCTTAATTGCCATCGCTAGTTCCTCTGTCGTGATAGGCATGCTTACCAGGGTTTTTAATGTTATGTTTACTTATTCCCCAAATGTAACAATTATAGGTCGCGTGGCCTGGACACTGATGGTGATCAATAGTCAGTAGCTCTTGAAAACTAGGGAGACACACAGTGTGCTCACAGCTAGTATTGCGGCGAAATACTGAAATCCTCCACTTGAGAGGATACCTACCTTACACCAAATATGACAAATAGCTCCTTGAAAAAGCAGAAGGGAGCAATTATCTCCCTACAAGTTATGACCCTCAGGCCCCCAGCAGAGCTGATTCAAGATGGCGCAGACCACACTCCATCTCTCGCGTCTCTCTAAGTAGGGAGCGATAAAACCTGTATCTCCAATCCAGGCACAGCCCCTGCCACAGGTCACTCAGTGAAGAAAATGATGACTGAAATGCAGGCATCAATTAAAGCTGACCTCCTCACACTTTCTACAGAAATTAAAGCTGAGATTGAGACTTTAGGTGACCACACAGCACACTTATGGAGGAAATAATAGGAGCTCATCATTCTCTGGTGGATGTCTATGCCAAGGATTCAAAGATAGCTCAGTTAGAGCAACCTTCCGTACCATAACTCTGGCACCTACCCCGTCTTTTCAGTTTTAAGTCCAGAAAATTCTTTACTCCTTTATATGGGCTAAAAAGAAAGCAAGATTCTGAGAAAACTCTAGAGGTGGTGCGGGAGCTCTAATGTTCTTTAAAGCTGCTATCCTGGGCTGGCACAAACTATTTGCTTACACGCACCTGAGGCGTGTCTTCAATGGGTAGACATAGGGAGGGCACATATCTCTCCTTTGCAGCTTCTTAATGTTATTTTGACACCAAAAAATCAGATCACTTTATCTGATCATTGCCCTTTAAATTAGTTTGAGATGATGTGATGCACGGATTCCCCACAGCCCCTTTAACAGCCCTATAGGCAGTAGTCCCAGATCTCCCAGTGACATTATTGGCAAGAAGGGAAGTCGCCAACATACTCCTGGTGGTTAAGAGAGATGGGATGTTTCCTTTCACCTCTCTGCAGGCCACATTCTCATTGTCTCCCAAATATATGTTCTAAAACCTACAACTGAAAAGTGTCTTGCAAAAATATGTAAATTTATAGTGGAATGTGTGTGCAGAATTATGGTTTCATAGAATATTTCACCGCTGCTGGTCTAGTCCATTTGAAAATAAAGCTCTGTGTGTTATAATGCCTATATGCAAGACTTTCAAAACAGGGATACTCCAAAACTGAGATTTATAATGCAGTGGGAAAGATGTATGTTTAACTATTGATAAGTGAAATCAAGTTGCTCAACGGCTTAAAAGGTATTACATAGTGTTAAAACCACATAGAGACACATTGTATGTTCTCATATACAGGTGGTATTAATCTCTAGAAAATTTGCAAAAGTTATATGCTTCACCTAACCCATATTGCTGGAGATGCCAAAAACAAGCGGGCACAACGCTCCATATTTGGTGGGTATGCCCACAGATACGCTCTATCTTGGCACAAGTTCAAACCTTGATCACAACAACCTGCGGCACCGGCTTGCCACTGATACCAGCAACATATTTATGTATGATCTTTCCACCCCCTGGCAACACATGTTAAATTGGCAGCAAAATACCTAATCACCCTACATTGGAAGAGCCAAAAAATTCCCACCATAAGAAAACTAAAGGATAGGATACATACTAATTGCAAGTATGAGCTTATGGTCGCATGTACGATCCCTCAGAAGAGGGCAGCTGAGAAAACGTGGCCATCTTGGCTAAAAAATTTCCCCATGATAAGGTCTTCCTTCGTAGAAGTGGGCTCTGTAGGGAACAAATCTCAGACACCTTAGATACAAAGAATAATCCTAGCAACATTGCACCTGATCCACTCAAATAAGGCTAACCCCGGAGTCCTGAAAATGATTCTTAGGCTTACATGGGAAGGCTGGATGGGGTGGTTGAGCAACTTGGTACACATTATTGTTGATTTATAATTTTTATTGTTCCGGTCTGGTTATTCCAGTCTGTATTGGCTATATATGCATATTGGCGAAATCTCTAAACTTTGTGCACTGTGCATTATATTTCTTGTACCATTCTTCTTTTTGTTATGAAGAGAAATCAAGCGACTTCGATTTGAGGAGGATTTTTTTTTTAACAATTATATATTTGTAAAGGGTGGAAAATAAAATTAAGTGTAGAAATCCTCATTGTTTTTCACACAACGGGGCACCTCCATCTTGGCTGTCTGGCAATAATTTGTTAAAAGCTCTATGCTTTGAATCTGATAGTCATCATAGAGAAAGCATGAAATAAAGAGGGGAATAAAACAATGTTTCTTCTCCTGATTTGCAATGAGAGACTTCCTTGGTTGTACCAGAATTGAATTAGATTGAGCAGTCATTTGATAAACCTTTAATGTAAATTTAAAATTAAAACTTTGATCACATTGCAAATCCGAAAAGCAAGCATTTGTTTTAATAGTTTTATATTTTAAAACTATGAATTTATGAACAGTTCACACAAATATCTCACTGTGTACTTTTTTGCAACTCAACGTCACGATATTGCATTAGATCTTCCCTAGGAAAAAAAAGTATTGGTTTATCTGGCATTTATATATTTAATTGTATATTTAAAAATGTCTTTAAGAAAGGGACATTGAGGCCAATCTTCTTTTTTTTTTTTTTTTTGTTTCATCAATTTGGTTTGACGTGACTTTTAAAACACAATATTCAAAGAGCACCACTGGTGTAAGGACTGGCTGTGCCACTGCTGGTCATTCACACTTTTATTATGGAGCCATTGCAGTGTTTACAGACTGATATTTACTGTACCCCCTTATCAATACAACATAACCGCTAATGTCATTAGACTGCTGCTTGGGAGTACATTTCCATCAGATGCACAGCATAGCCAAAGATACTTTAAGAGTGGGGTACCATATCTGCCCATGTTTGCAGATACAAAGCTGGGACTGGAGGATTGTACGCTAGCAGTGTTAATTTTGGCGGCAAATTTCAATTTAGTTTTAGTCACAGTCTTTTGACTAAAAAGCCTTTTTAGTTTTAGTCGTATTTTAGTTATCTGAATTGTTTTAGTCTAGTTTTAGTCGACTAAATCTCAAGTAAATTTTAGTCGACACGACTAACATCTAATGGGTTTAATTAAAGCCTCTGTCTGTCTCTTATGCCCCTTCCAAGCCCCTCTGTGTCTCTTTGTGTTCCCCCAGCTCCTTATATGTCTCATTTCTTCTCCTCCCTCCCCCAGGTGTCTGACCCGCCAGTGTTAATTTTGGCGGCAAATTTAGTTTTAGTCATAGTCTTTTGACTAAAGAACCATTTTAGTTCTAGTCGTATTTTAGTCATCTGCATTGTTTTAGTATAATTTTAGTCGAATAAATCTCGAAAATTTTAGCCAACTAAAATCTGACTAAAATTGTTAGTTGACAAAATTAACACTGTGATGTAATTTGCTGTCAGGTGGAGCATGTAACCTCCCCCCCCCCCCCAACCCCAAGTCATCCTTACCTCATAACTTTCCCAGATTAAACAGTTATGTTTGATAGTTCACCCGTTATTAATTTGTGTACAATCAGCTCATTTCGATTCTGTACTTTACCCATCTACTTTAGAGAACCTGTTTGGATTTTGTTTGTTCATGTTTGTGTTTATTATATCCATTTTTCATTTATCTCTGTTCACAAAGCATTTAACAAATAGTTAATATGACAATGTGAAGTTTTTTTTGTTTTTTTTTTATAACTGTAGAGGTAATGATACTGTATATTTAACATTCACAATACAAAGATAACATTATTTAAAAAAAATCATTATAGGCTACTCTCTGAATTAATAATGTTAGAAGGTTGGATTTAATTAGATTTTTTAATGTTTGTTTTAATTTAGAAAAGTCAATTAGATGACCTGAGAAGGTCCTTTGACGATAAAGTAAACAAAGTTGAGGCGAAATATAACCACAGAATCCATACTTTATTGAACGAAAATGCAGATTTAAGGTAAGCGAGGCGAAAGTACTCTTTGTTTTTGTTTATCCATTCCTTCACCTATGAACATACATTCATTCGCTGTGCAAACACTAGCTACAAGAACAAATAAACAAACCCTTGATCCCTGTAGGAATTTGTTACATCATGCTTTCATTATCAGAAAATATTCATCCTTTCACTTACAAGCTAGATTTTACTTCCATGACTCCAAGCACCTATTTCTGTACTAACAAAGCTCTCTGCTAATTTGTAACACACAAACCATTATTCACTGAAATCAGAATGGGAGCAAATAAAAATATCTATTGTAAAATGAACGCAAAAATTCTCTAACTCGGCTATAGTCAAAGCATAGCTGTTTCTGCAATTTGGATTCTAATCTGTTAAAATGTAGTGAATAATCTTGTATATTGCTGGTGATTAACTTCAGTCCATTTTTCCATGAGAAAACTTAAAATGTTTGCATGACAGTCTCTCCATTCAAACTTTCATTTAGTAACCCAGTGACTGCCATTATTTTTTACATGATACAGGAGGAAACTTATCGCAAAGAATGAACAACTATTCAGTGAAAGAATTCAATAAACCTGCTGAGAGTCAAAGAATGAAAGCTATATTGCAACCATAACATTAAAATCAGACTGTCTGAAGAAACAATATGCTGGGGCTCAAATGACAACAAACTGTATATTTAAAAATCTACATCTTTTTTTTAGTTGTTTTTTATTTATTTTTAATTCAGAAGGGTTTTTTAAATCATTCTTCTTATGGTTTCTACCGACAAGGAAATCTGTCTTAGAGTAATTCACCAAAGTGTGAATTGTAGGAATTCAAAGTGACATAAAACAGAATTTCATATGTTAGGCCATAACAATCAGACAGAAAATATAGCAAAGAATGTTTAAAGTTGTGCTAATTTGGCCTAAAACGTGAAATTTGTTATTCCGTAAACTCCAGATTTTAGCAAATTAAATCAAAGTGGCACATTTAAGACTAAAATCCGTGTTTATGCATTATGGCGTTAAGTATTTATGAGGGAACATCCCTATTTTGGCCCCAACCCCCCTTTGCCTCTTCAATTTTTATAATAATATAATAAAATAGTCATGCCTATAATAGGAAACTTGAAAGAAAAATGAAAATATGTGAAAACACAGGAGGATACAAAATAAGAGAACGTGCCTGGACGGGGATAATCGTCCCAAGGGAATCACCTTAAGAATATGACAAAAAATCCCCCTATCCTGTGGAGTCCGTCACTCAGCAATAGTACCTCAGGAGAATGTCCTTAATATGGAAAAATTCCTACCACAGATGCCCCGGATCACTCCCTTCAACACCCCCTGACAGTGACAAAATCAGAGTCTATTGGGTTAAGAAAGTTGCAAACAGTTGTCTACTTGGGAGAAAAGGTGTAGCATAAAGTGGTAATAAATGAGGTCTATATACAATGTGATCAGCCCCTAGTCAGGCTCCGACAGCCAAATAGATACAGTGTAGCAGGTTACATGACAACTGCTTAAACACTGTATCTAGGAGAGGGGAATACTAGAGGGAAATTGGTGTGGCACAGAAAACGTTTGAATTGGAAGATAGCCCTAAAAAAAAGCTATTCAACGATACACACACCGTTGTCTGACTAAAAACTGGAAATTCCCCGTCAACCACACCTTCACCTTCCCACCCCACTCTCTCCTCTAATGAATCATTACGAAAATGTCGAGAATAAACTAACTGGCTGATCATGCAGAGAGACAATACTAGTAGGAGTCCAGGTTCTCAGCTATCCTTCCTGCCTGCTACCTCTATAAATGCATCCAAACTAAGAATTGTTCTCCCCACACAGGCAACCCCACAAGCAGCATCCCCCTACACACAACTACACAACAACCTTTCCCACACATGCAACCCCAAGAGCAGCTTCCATATAAATACACACTCTCCCAGCCCTATTCCACTTATCATCCAACCACCCACCTAGTCACAATTACCATTCAATCATACTACAAAGCTTGTCAAATTAAGGCACCCCAAACCTTTGCATTACTTTTGCGTTATATATATCTATATCAGCGGTGCATTAAAAATGGTATTGAAGCAGCAAGGAGGGTAAATCAGGCCCTGCTGGTATAGATATCTATATTGACTTTATGCTACAAAAAATTGTAGACAAGTGGTGGAGGAAATACAGGTTTATAGACTTTTCCCAATCTATTCATGTATAGATTACATTTTATTTTTTCTAAATTGAAAATTTTGGGAAAATGGCATTAGCTTATAAGATAAATAAAAACATTTATATGTGAAATAGAGTGGGAATTTCACAATTCCAAGTTCAACTCAGGGACATCAGACACTGATATTATTTGGACCCTGCCCTGAGACGCACTATCTCTGTGTGCTACTCATATTTAGCCAGATGTTCCAGAATTTGATTCTTTGTTAAAATGGTAAAGGGAATTAGACACAGAGTATGGACTAAAGCTATGGTTTGCTTTTGCATCTGCATTGAAGGGCATTACGCAGTGTGTGACACATTTGGAGTCCCATTATAAAATAATTTATCACTGGTAAGTCACTCCCTCCAGACTTTTTAAGTTACAATTGTCTTATACAAACGCATGCTGGAGGGGATGCGGTCAAGTAGGTTCGTTGTGACACATACTGTGGACGTGTCCCAAGCTTACATCCTACTGGAACTTTATTCTTGATTTAATTAAAGCCATTACTGGCTCAATTGTAGCTTCATCACTCGAACTCTGCTTTTTCAAAAAAATCCCTATTGATTTGTCGAAATACCAAGAACTATGTTGGCTCACCTCTTACTTTCAGCTACATCAACCATCCCTCTTTATTGGAAAATCGCTAATTTACAACTCCATACTAAAGTATAAACGTTGTGAATTAGCATTTTGGCCGCCATCTGATACAGTTAACATGCTAAGGCATGAATGGGCAATCTGGGAGGAGAATGTCAAATAAAGATACTGTTTGCATTCATGATCCCCACTTGGCCAGATATATTCATATACATTATGATTACGCTTTGGAATCCTGAGCCATGGTAATGAAATCACGACAGGCCTTTTCTTTTGGTAAATAATTTTATTCATGATATTTAAGACATTTGAATGTATTTTATTTATCACTGGAAGAATTTTATTTTGTTATTCCTCTATTTTTCTTATTGTTTTCTTATGTTTTTGTTATTTCTTATTGTTTGTTGTGATATATAATATTTGAAACTTGTTGATAAAAACCCTCTTTGACCAGATTACATTTTATTTACTTTAAACATAACAAATGTGTGTGTACCATGACAGGTACAGTTTAGCCCTTCAAGGACCAAGGGAAACCTAAGCACGGCTTCACCGTGGAACTGGAGACTGAGCCCCAACCTGCTAAGAGACCAACAGGCGCAAGAGGCGATTAGGCAGGGAATCTGCGAGTACTTCCTAGAAAATACGACGGAAGAACTCTCACCTGGAACCATATGGGCAGCACATAAATCGGTAATACGGGGCACATGCATACAGCTAGCCACTAGAAAGAAAAAACAAAAAAACGCAGCGATTAAAACAACTATTGGAAGCACTACGTAACATAGAGCAGAAACACAAGGCGACACCCACTCCCCACCTTGCCGATATACTCCAGGACACAAGGAGATCAATTACAGAACTATTATTAGACGACGCGGTCAGAGATCTCACCTGGTCCAGAAGAACCTACTACGAAAAAAAACAAGACAGATACTCTACTAGCGAGAGCTTTAAGGCCAAGACAAAGACGATCCCACATAGGAGCAATCAAGCAAAATGACGGAACCATAAAAAACACCCCAGCCGACGTGGCCCAAGTTATATAACCACACACCCAAAAATAACGATCAACAGCTTGCGGTGGAGGATGACATGCACACCTTCTTACGGAACCTGAACCTACCGAAACTATCGAGAGAAGCGACACAACACCTAGCTGAAGACATAACTAGCGACGAAAAGCCATAGCAAGCCTCAAAAGCCACAAGGCCCCGGGCCCCGACGGCTTCGATGGGGGATATTATGAAACGTTCCGGGAAGAACTTTCCCCCAAGTTAGCACAGCTATTCAACAACTTTATGGCGGGTGGCAACCCGAGAAAGGGATGTCTTTGGCAAACATAATCCTCCTCCCAGGTAGGGACCCCATGCTACCAGCAAATTACAGGCCTATCTCCTTGATCAACCACGCCATCAAGATACTAGCAAAAGTATTAGCAGAGCGATTCAACCCCATCTTGAAAACATTGATACATCCAGGCCGTCAACTATTTGAGAACACCAGAAGGAACATAGACATAATATGGCAACAAAAAACAACCAAGTCACCCACCTTGGTAGTATCCATCGACGCTTAGAAGGCGTTCGATAGAGTTGAGTGGCCCTATCTCTTCAAGTTACTAACATTCCTGGGATTCCCTGATCAATACGTTACCTCAATAAAAGCAATGTGCAGCAACGTAACTGCCCAAGTAAAAATCGCGGGCACATGGCCCCAACCCTTCAGCCTCGGCAACGGCACGAGGCAAGGATGTCCACTCTCCCCTCTACTGTTCGCATTGTCCCTAGAACCCTTACTACAGGCTATACGGGAACATCCTCGCATCCGGGGAGTCAAGGTGGGTGACCAGGAATTTCTAGTTTCTGCATACGCAGATGACGTCCTCCTAACGATCACGGAGCCGAGGATATCAATGGACGCTCTCGCTGAGGTCCTTACACAATACAGAACCTTCTCAGGGTATAAAGTTAACCTGGAAAAATCTAGTGCCCTTCCGGTGGGAATGTCTGTGGCTGACACGGCGGCAGTGCGAGCAGCCCACAACATGCCTATAGCACAAGGACACATCAAGTATCTAGGGATTTACTTGCCAGACAACCCGGTTAAACTATATCACCTAAACTACACCCCACTTATAAGGACACTCACAAAAGATAGGGAAAAATGGCTAGATAAGCCCATCTCCTGGATAGGATGCGTACACACGGTAAAAATGAATATATTGCCCCGGGTGCTATTCCTTTTCCAGGCCCTACCCATCCCAATCACTAAATCCAACCTAGCACCATTACAACAAGCAATAGGAAAATTTATATGGCAAAATAGAAGGTATAGGATTTCAAGAAATATCCTATTTAGACAAAAACAAAGAGGGGGTCTGGGCCTACCACACTTATATTTTTATTACCTAGCAGCCCAACTCTCGCAGGTGGCGATGTGGCACGACCCCCTAGAAGAAAGGAGATGGGTAGATCTTGAGTCCCTATTGACAGGGGTAGACTTACCCCAATTCCACATGTGGGTGCCAAAAGAGGATAGGCCCATCCTACGCACAACCTGCCCAGCGATTCTAAATTCCCTGAGAATATGGGATGCCACAGCCCGTAAATTTAAACTAGTCTCCGTCCCATCACCACTCACCCCACTGTTAAGAAACAGAGCCTTCCTCCCTGGAATGACAGCACGAGACTTTGCCAACCTTGAAAAAGCGGGGATCCAAAGGATATGCCATATGTATAAGGATAACACATTAGTTACCTTCGATCACTTGCAACAGGCGACACACCTCACCCCAACTGACTTCTTCCGATACCTACAACTCAAAGACTATATGAAACGTCCACACCTACAACAAGCAGCAACAGGGCACATGTCTTTCTTTGAAAGAATGTGCCTAAACGAATGCATGCCACCGTGTCTTATCTCAAAGCTATACGCACACATTAGCTCAGAAACTGATGAATGGGGCACACTCACCTACACGGACACGTGGGAGAAGGAACTGGGGGAGGTACTGGAAGGAGTAGAATGGAGAGAGATATGGGAGGCGAACACCTCTGTATCCATATGTGTGTCTCTCCAAGAACAAGCGTATAAGACATGTTCAGGTGGTACACCACACCAGTTAAATTGCGTCAAATGGGGAAAATTCCTAGCGACGATTGCTGGAGGGGATGTGGCCTTCAAGGCACGTACATCCATATGTGATGGGAATACCCTCAGGTACAAAGGTTTTGGAAGGAGATACATGACTTGATATTGCACATTTTTCATAGAGCACCAGACTTAAACCCATGGACGTACTTACTTAACAGAGAACTGGACAAAAAGAGAGCAAAAACGAATACACAAGGTGATGTTAGTGGCCTGGAGAGCGTTAGCCCAAATGTGGCTGAAAGTCGAAGTACCCCCTGTGAGAACCGTTCTGTCAAACATAAAAGATGTATACCTTATGGACAGCTTAACAGCTAGGGTTAGAGGGTCTATGTCACGTTTTGAGAAACTATGGGAACCCTGGACTTCTAGCGATCTAACCTAAGTGAGCATCAGCACAGATAGGGTGCGACCGACCTCACCCGAACCCACTAAAAGATAGGCCCCAAAAGGGACCCAATTAACATGGGACCATACACAACACACACCATGGCGCCGACATTCTCCAGCCTGATGAACCCCCTCTAACACTTTTATCTCTCTTTTTCTTCATATCCTTTTCTTTCTTTCTCTGATGCTTTTCCGGTGGAAAATTGGCCCGATAGGCAATTCCGAACGTCATGAATAAACATTGGGCGGGACCTATCCTAACCCAGCGGCAACTGTAGAGGAGACAGGTGCCGTGAGCCCTACCGGAGAGGTAGACTGATACATTAGCTTTCATAAGCACTGTTGAGAAGTATGGTTACTTAGTTTAAGCACTATCGTTACAGTTGTACATTACGTTATATAAAAACATAAAAATCAACAGCAAAACGAAGGTATCTTGACAAACAGGAACAATAGGCCAATTATGACGGAGATAGACCGTGGAATGTATCAATACCAAGAAATCTGACTGTAATAGCATAACTGTGGCAATGTATACTGTTTACCATGTATATGTCAAGCGCTTCAATCCTAAATAAAATATTAAAAAAAAAAAAAAAAAATTGCTTACCTGGTAACAAAGCTTACTTAGAATTATGTTGTAAGTAACTCCAAACAGGGGTTATAGTGCCAGGGGAGCCCTGGTGTCCTCGTAGGATAAGAAGTCAAACCATTAAAGAATAGTTTGGCAACTTACCTGTGGTGGTCCACCGTGTATTCTTTTCAGCATCCCCTATAGATGGAATGTAGTGGTTATGGTGCTTAGAGTGTTCCTCTTTAAAAAAAAAAAAAAATTCTGGAAGGATTGGCATTTCCCCCATTGTAGATGTAAATATGTGAGGACCCAGTTTGAACGTTGTTTGGTAATCTCACATGAACCTGCAGATAAGATACTACTAAAAGCAATGCTCATCGGCTGAAAAACATAATAACGTTTAAATTTTAAAAATCTGACGAGTTTTTCATTGGTTTTCCAATGATCTGATTTATATATTTCCAAGCAAGGAAGTTGTTGAAAGTGAAGTTTAATATTTTTACAGTTAAAGTGTTACTCTGAACAAAAACACTGTTTTAAGAAACTCTGTTTTTAGTCAGAATAATCCCAAAAAAGGAAAAAGAAGAAAATAGTTCAAACTGACCTCTGTCCTAGCGCCTATGTAAAGTTCTGCCTCAGACTGACCCACCTCTGCTGACATCACTCCCCCTCGATTGATAGGGATGGATGTCAGGGTAGATGGAGGCTCAGTGGAGAACATGGGTGGCACGAGAGTGGGGGTGGCATGCCTCTCATCAACATGCTAGTCAACTGACGACAGACAAACATGCACAGAAATGACATTAGCCAGGCTGGAAATCTCATTCTGGGTTCGGCTAAGGACACCAAATTGATGCTGCCGTAGGTGGTGCTATGCTGGCAGCAGAGTAGTTAAACTCTGTATGTGCAGTGTGTTATAGCAAAACGCTGCACATACAGACTCAAATCACCATGAATACTTCAAATCAGTGATGTGATCATTGTGTTTGAAGTAACCTTTTTCATGTTCAGTTTGTAAAACAAATAGGTAGGAACTGTACCAATATCGCAAACATAATGTTACTGTCAGTGAAGAGTGTGTTATACAATATCATAATATAGCGTATTTAAGATTTACTGTGGGCTTTAAAAATAAACTATAGTCACTATATATAGTCAGGCCCTGTAGGCTTTTTAATATAAACACTGCCTGTTCAGAGAAAATTCTGTGTTTACATTGGTGCCTTGTAAAACCTCCAGAGGCAGTCACTCGGACGACCACAAGAGGTGCTTCCTAGTCCAGTGCTGCACAATTGGTGTTCAGCATCTTCACCCTCTGCATGGAGGCGCTGAACGTTCCCCATAGAGATGCGTTGATTCAATGCCTCTCTATGAGGAGATGCTGATTGTCGCAGCGCAGCATTTTGCGCAATAGCCTTCCAATGCTTTCCTAAGTTTTATCTCAGACATGGAGACAGAGCCAGCCTAGGTAAGACCAGTGCACCGTGGGAGAAAAATGTGACTAAAAACATCTTTTTCAAAGCGATGCAAGCAAGGTGGGGACCTAAATAGTGGGTTTAACACTATAGTGTCAGGAATACATGTTTCTTTAACCCCTTCATGACCGCTGACGGTTCAGGACCGTCATCGGAAAAATACCCTTGAGGACTGATGACAGTCCTGAACCGTCATAACGGTTATTTATATATTTTCCGTCGTTCCCCAGGCAGCCGCAGGCGTCGCTCCCCAGGCAGCAATCAGCGTTGCTCCCGGTGTGGCGGGACTGCCTGACAGCCCAGGCAGTCTCCCCTTCGGCGAATTAGGATGCCGCGGCCATGTGATCGCTCTAACAGAGCGGTCACATGGCTGCAATAGGTGTCCAAGTATCTGCCTGCAGGGGGACTGCCTTTGCCGACAGGCAGTCTCCCTGCATGTATAAAATATATATTTTTTAATTAGTAAATAAAAATATAATTAGATATGTGTGTGTGTGTGTGTGTGTGTGTATATATATATATATATACATATATATATATATATATGTAAGATATATAGATATATATATTATATCTATATAATATATGTCTATCTTATATATATAATGTCATACTATGTTATGCATAGTATTGTACATATAGAAAAAAAGCATATCAAAACTGAAGCCCATGGATCAGCGCAGTCAGGGGAATGGGCCTTGACAGAGCCAAGGAGTAGGCAGGTGGTGCTATAGATTCGGGGGTGGGGTTTAGGGTGGAGCATGCTAAAGGGTGTGGTAAAGTGCGAGTATATTAAGCGGCCATTTTAGTAAACGGCCATTTTAATTCAGAATCCGCACTTACCTGTTAATTGTTTTGGCAGGCTGTGTGGTTTCTTTTCTTCTGTTTTTCAGATGGCTTCACTTGAAGAGATCTTGGACGGTGTGAGAGCAGCAGTGAGGGACAGGGGGATGGCATGGCTACAGCAGCAACTGGCGGTTCCTGGGACCAGCGGTGACCCCCCAGCGGCTGTGGAGAGGCGTTCGGTGCGGAGGGCGAGACCGCCCCAGCGGCTGAGCCCGGGCGTGATGCCCGCAGCGCGTCGGAGACGGAGTCCTTCCAGGGAGGCAAACGGATCCTCGGTTGGGGAAGCAGGCCGGTCGGAGCCAACGCAAACGCCGCCGGCCCCGTCTGCGCGACGTGGCGCCGGTAAGGCAAGGGCGGTGATTAGGCCTGGCATGGTGTCGCGGCCTACCACGAGGAGCGCTGCTCGCAGGTCGGCGGGCGGCAAGGCGGCAAAGTTAGCGACGGCCTCCGAGGAGACCGGGACCGCAGAGGATGTCGGAGGTGCAGATGGAGCCCAGAGACGTCCCGGTGAGTCTGCCGCCGGTTTGAATACCGGGCGGCAAGGAAAGGCACTGGGGATTGGGAAGGACGGGCTGACGCCATCTCAGAGGGCAGTGAGGGATGCCAGTGGAGGGGGACTTGATCATGCGGGCGAGGCAAGGCCCAGGCAAGGCAGCGGGGGGACGGCGGGACAGGTCACCCAGCTAGGGCAGAAGGAACAAGTCAGGGCGACAGCGGAAGGGGCTTCCGTTTGTCAGGGCCAGCGCAGCGCTTCCCCAGTGGACGGGGGAGCGGACAGTGAGGGATCGTCCCGAGGGTATGACACACACTCTGACAGCGGGGTTAGGAGTGTACGGGAGGGCCATAAATGTTGCTCCCGGGGTCGGCATGATTGCAGAGACAACCCTAGGCCTGCGGATTACAAGAGGCGGCGCGGGGCAGGCGCCAGGCAAAAACGGACAGGGTGTGTCAGGGAGAGGAGCCCGTCTACTGACGGGTGCAGTAGGCGGGGATCAGTCTACAGAGCCAGGGGGAGAAGGGAACGGCGCAGCTAGTCTGGGTCATCCAACGGGAGCACCCAAGGACGGCCGGATAGTTCTTACGGCCCAGAGGGCCTGGCTACTAGACGGGAGAGGCGCAGGGTTGATGACAGGGAACGTAAGGAGGAAGGGCGGGTAGATGGGCACTCGAACAGACTACCCAGGTGTTCTTCTCCCTACAGGTCACGGAGCGGTACACCTACGGTCTCACGGCGGGATCTGGCGGAAGGGAGTCGGCGTCAATTGGACACCCGGGAGCCGCACGCGGCGGAGGGAAGGAAAACGACCTCGCGGCCTTCCGCGGCCGGAGGCTCTGGCGGTGAGTTGCCTGTTACATCACACTCTGATTCCATGTTAACTTGCCTAAAATCATTGTTAGACTCATGGGGCGGTGGGGAGGGGGTTTCACCGCAATTTTCAAGGGTATGGGTTCCGGAAGCAGGTTCCGGGACATCGGGTCAGGCGAAAGGGGCGGTGAGTGGTGTCTCCGGACGGAGCACGCCCGAACCAGGTGAGAGGACAGGCTTGAGTTCGGTAGGGGGAGGGGAGGTTTCTGACGCGGCGCGGCAGAATGTACATGTCTCTTTCGCGGGCCCCTTGGGATGTCACCTGAAGTCTGAGGTGAAAGACAGGATTTGGAAAGGTGAGTTTGTAGAGGTTTTTTCTCTCCTTCCTCTGGAGGAGTTCCTTGATCTAAAGGATGAGGATAAAAAGGATGCGAAGAAGGAGGAGGAAGAGAAAAAACGTAGGTATCGGAAGATACCCAAGACGTTTGCAAACTGGTTGCGGGCTTTTTGCATACTGGCCAGCGTCATCGGGGAAAAGTTTCCCGATCGCTGTTCACAACTTTTTTGCTACTTGGACGGGATAGGGGACGCTTACCGGACGTATGGGGGGATTGCTTGGTGGAAATACGATGAGCAGTTCCGCCAACGTTTAGCAGCGAACCCGAGCATGAGATGGGATCAGATGGACCTGCCCCTGTGGATGCGGCTCATGATGGCGCAGAAGGCTGCGCCCTTTCACGGGGCGGCCGGTGCAGCACCTGGAGGAGCAGCGCCGGCCGGACAAAAGAAGGGTTTCTGCTGGCTTTTCAACGAGGGCCAATGTAAATGGGGCTCGACGTGCAGATTCAAACACGAGTGTTCCGGTTGCGGCGGTACACATGGAGTCAATAGGTGCTTCAAGAGAGGCAAATCGACTAGCGGGGGAGGTCCCAGTGGCGCCACGGCCCCTGCCGCTGCCACTGGGGGCAACTCCGGTGAAGGTAGGCGAGATGTTGCCGTGGCTAAAGCGCTACGCTAATCGGGCTGACGCGGAATTTTTGTGGAAAGGATTCACAGAGGGGTTTAGGATACCATTTAAAGGGAAGGGGTCAGGGACTTTATGTTTGAATTTACGATTCGTTCGGGATCACCCAGGGGTGGTGCGGGACAAATTGATGTCGGAGGTACGGCTGGGCAGGATGGCGGGACCCTATGCGGTCCCACCTTTGCCGAACTTGAGGGTGTCTCCGTTGGGGGTGGTCCCCAAGAAGGAACCAGGCAAATTTCGGTTGATACACCATTTGTCTTACCCAAAAGGGGCGTCTGTTAACGACGACATTGACGCGGCCCTAAGCTCTGTGTCATACGCGTCATTCGACCAAGCGGTTGAGTTGGTACGGAGAGCGGGGCCGGGTGCGTTGATGGCGAAGGTGGACGTGGAGGCGGCTTTCAGGTTGCTTCCTATTCACCCGACATGTCACCACTTATTAGGCTGTTTCTTTGACGAGGGTTTTTTCGTAGATTTGTGTTTGCCCATGGGCTGCTCTATTTCTTGCTCATACTTTGAAAAGTTCAGCTCTTTCTTTGAATGGGTGGTGCGTTTGGAGTCAGCCGGGGGTGCAGTAGTGCACTATCTGGACGACTTTTTGTGCGTAGGTCCGGCAGGGTCCGATCGTTGTGGGCAAGTACTAGGGGTGTTACAATGGGTGGCGCAGGCCTTTGGGATCCCGTTGGCGGCTGAGAAGACGGTGGGCCCGACGGTATGCTTGAGCTTCCTAGGGCTGGAAATAGATTCGGTGAAGGGGGAATGTAGGTTACCTGCGGATAAATTGTCAGCGCCCCGCCAGCGGGTGGAGGTGGTCAGGGGTTCGAAGAAGGTGACCTTGAGGCAGTTGCAGTCCCTGCTGGGGAGCTTGAACTTTGCTTGTAAAGTGATCCCTATGGGGAGGGTTTTTTGCAGGCAGTTGGCTCGAGCAACCTGCGGGGCGCGATTGCCAGGTCATTATATCAGAGTCTCCGCTGCAATGAAGGCGGATCTGGATGTTTGGTTGTGTTTCTTACAGGAATTCAATGGTCGGGTGTATTTTAGGGAGGAGGCGACGTCATCAGAAGCGATAGGCTTATATACGGACGCTTCCGGGAGCGTAGGTTTCGGGGCCTACTTGGCAGGGAGATGGTGCGCGGAAGAGTGGCCAGAGGCGTGGAAGGAAAGCGCCTTGATCAGGAACCTGGCCTTCCTTGAGCTCTTTCCTGTGGTAGTGGCGGTATCTTTATGGGGCGAAGAGCTCGCGGACAGGAAGGTGATCTTTCATTCTGATAACATGGCGGTGGTGCAGGCAATTAATAATATCTCGGCCTCTTCGCTGCCTGTGGTACGGTTGTTGAGGCGTTTGGTGCTGCTGTGCATGTCTTGGAATATTGTGTTTAGGGCGAAACACGTCCCGGGATTGTTGAATGTTATCGCTGACGCCTTATCTCGTTCGCAGTGGGAACGTTTTCGGGCAGCGGCGCCGGGAGCTCAGGAGACAGGTCAGTCATGCCCGGCGGAGATGTGGCGGCTCGGGACGTCTTGCTTGGGGGCTTTATAAGAAGTTCCCTGGCGCCCGGAACGTGGACAGCGTACACCAAGGTATGGTATGAATGGGAGGAGATGATGGGGCAGTCTGGAGGGGCGAATTCGCCGGCAGGTAGGTTGGACACGCTATTATGGTTATTGTGTCGGTTATTCGCGGGAGGGGCTTCTCCCGCGAAGGTGGACCGTTACATGTCAGCATTAGCATTTTGGTTTAAATTCACGGGTAAAGAGGATATTACAAAAACTTTTTTGGTGAAGCAGGTGTTGAAAGGCTTTCGTAAAGGACGTAGGTCTGTAGACTCGAGACGGCCTGTGTCGTTTAACATTCTACAAGGCCTGACTGACAGGCTGCATGACGTTTGCACATCTACGTTTGAAGTGCTCTTGTTGACCGTAGCTTTTGTTTGGGCGTTTTTTGGGGCGTTCCGCATCGGCGAACTGGTCAGTTCTAATAAGTCCGGGGCGAATGGGATCCGGTTCGAGGATGTGGTGCTGGGGCAGGACAAAGTCGAGATACGCCTGAGGTGCTCCAAGACGGATGTCTTTGGGAGAGGTAAGACGATAAGTTTGTTTGCGTTGCCGGGGTCGGTAGTCTGCCCAGTAGCATGTGGGCACAAATACTTGGGCGTGCGCCCTCAAAGCTCAGGGTGCTTCCTCGTTCATGAGGATGGTCTTGCGCTGTCGCGCTTCCAATTTGTCAGGGTATTTCGCATGGGGCTGCAACAGTTGGGTTTGCATCCCATGCAATTTGGGACTCATTCATTTCGCATAGGGGCTGCGACGGAAGCAGCACGGCTCGGACTCGGGGATGAACGGATAAAACAGATAGGTCGGTGGGAGTCCGCGCGTTTTAGGACTTATGTACGAACAGATAAGTTGGTTTGAAAGGGGTGTCTGGTTGGGTTGAGTTGTGGTGTCGATGCCCTGCTAGTTTATAACTTGTGTTTCTTTCCAGGTCGGGTTGTATGGTTGGTGGGTCACTCCTACGTTTATTGGGCGCAGAAGAGGGCCGCAGTTCGGAGGAATGGAGCACAACTGGGCTTTCTTCAGGACACTGTACAGTTACAATGGTTTGGTTTTCGTGGTTTCAGCTGGCAGAGCATTAGCGGAGTGATTTTTGGTAAATTGTTGGAAGGAAATCCCCCGGATGTAATACTGATACATGGTGGGGGTAACGATTTGGGGCTTATCCCTCAGAGGGAGCTAATTAGGAGGATGAAGCGGGATTTGGATCGCATCCGGGAGCGGGTGCCGGGAGTGGTTATAGTGTGGTCTGAGATGGTTCCTAGATTTAATTGGAGACACGCCAGGGACACAGCGGCGGTGTCGAGATGTCGGGGGAAGGTTAATAAGGCCATGTCAGTTTTCGTTAGGAGGTCAGGCGGGGTCCCGGTAAGGCATTGGGAGCTAGAGGGTATGTTACCTGGGTATTATCGTAAGGATGGGGTGCACCTTTCGGAGGTAGGTTGTGACTTGCTAAACCTCGGTTTTCAGGAAGGGATCTCCCGGGCCCTATTTCTGTGTGGTGGGGGGCGCTCGAGACATTAAGGGATCAAGTCTCGGGCTGTGGCGGGATAGGGCTAGGGTAATTGGGATGGAAGTGGATTAGCAAGTGGCTAGGCTAAGCTTAAGTTGAATTAGGCCAGAGTTGGAAGTGGTCTGTTGGTTCGAGCTCATCGGGTGCTCCGAACCTGGTGGTGTAGGGGTGTCTCGGTACACCCCTACAGTTAATAAAGTTACAATTATGGGGCCTCTTTGGTAGGCCGTGTGTTATATTTATGTGTTATTTATATTGTTATATATTGTTTATGGTATGGGGTCATTGTCTGGGTTAATGCTGTACGGATGGGGGTGGGGGTAAATTAAGTTATTTGGCAATGACCCCAATTTGTTATCTTGTTTATGGAAAAAATTTAAATAAAGCTGTGGACTTTTATTTTCCAACAGAAAATTGGTGTCTGTGTTTATTGGGGGTTATGGGGAAGAAAATGCCACAAGCCGAATAACGACTGTGCGCATGTCATGAAGCCCATGGATCAGCGCAGTCAGGGGAATGGGCCTTGACAGAGCCAAGGAGTAGGCAGGTGGTGCTATAGATTCGGGGGTGGGGTTTAGGGTGGAGCATGCTAAAGGGTGTGGTAAAGTGCGAGTATATTAAGCGGCCATTTTAGTAAACGGCCATTTTAATTCAGAATCCGCACTTACCTGTTAATTGTCCCTCCCTCCCTCCCTAGGTTTTTTAGCAGGTCCCGTTTTGTCACAGCGGCGGGATAGGGCTAGGGTAATTGGGATGGAAGTGGATTAGCAAGTGGCTAGGCTAAGCTTAAGTTGAATTAGGCCAGAGTTGGAAGTGGTCTGTTGGTTCGAGCTCATCGGTGGCTCCGAACCTGGTGGTGTAGGGGTGTCTCGGTACACCCCTACAGTTAATAAAGTTACAATTATGGGGCCTCTTTGGTAGGCCGTGTGTTATATTTATGTGTTATTTATATTGTTATATATTGTTTATGGTATGGGGTCATTGTCTGGGTTAATGCTGTACGGATGGGGGTGGGGGTAAATTAAGTTATTTGGCAATGACCCCAAAATGGATGCGAAGAAGGAGGAGGAAGAGAAAAAACGTAGGTATCGGAAGATACCCAAGACGTTTGCAAACTGGTTGCGGGCTTTTTGCATACTGGCCAGCGTCATCGGGGAAAAGTTTCCCGATCGCTGTTCACAACTTTTTTGCTACTTGGACGGGATAGGGGACGCTTACCGGACGTATGGGGGGATTGCTTGGTGGAAATACGATGAGCAGTTCCGCCAACGTTTAGCAGCGAACCCGAGCATGAGATGGGATCAGATGGACCTGCCCCTGTGGATGCGGCTCATGATGGCGCAGAAGGCTGCGCCCTTTCACGGGGCGGCCGGTGCAGCACCTGGAGGAGCAGCGCCGGCCGGACAAAAGAAGGGTTTCTGCTGGCTTTTCAACGAGGGCCAATGTAAATGGGGCTCGACGTGCAGATTCAAACACGAGTGTTCCGGTTGCGGCGGTACACATGGAGTCAATAGGTGCTTCAAGAGAGGCAAATCGACTAGCGGGGGAGGTCCCAGTGGCGCCACGGCCCCTGCCGCTGCCACTGGGGGCAACTCCGGTGAAGGTAGGCGAGATGCTGCCGTGGCTAAAGCGCTACGCTAATCGGGCTGACGCGGAATTTTTGTGGAAAGGATTCACAGAGGGGTTTAGGATACCATTTAAAGGGAAGGGGTCAGGGACTTTATGTTTGAATTTACGATTCGTTCGGGATCACCCAGGGGTGGTGCGGGACAAATTGATGTCGGAGGTACGGCTTGGCAGGATGGCGGGACCCTATGCGGTCCCACCTTTGCCGAACTTGAGGGTGTCTCCGTTGGGGGTGGTCCCCAAGAAGGAACCAGGCAAATTTCGGTTGATACACCATTTGTCTTACCCAAAAGGGGCGTCTGTTAACGACGACATTGACGCGGCCCTAAGCTCTGTGTCATACGCGTCATTCGACCAAGCGGTTGAGTTGGTACGGAGAGCGGGGCCGGGTGCGTTGATGGCGAAGGTGGACGTGGAGGCGGCTTTCAGGTTGCTTCCTATTCACCCGACATGTCACCACTTATTAGGCTGTTTCTTTGACGAGGGTTTTTTCGTAGATTTGTGTTTGCCCATGGGCTGCTCTATTTCTTGCTCATACTTTGAAAAGTTCAGCTCTTTCTTTGAATGGGTGGTGCGTTTGGAGTCAGCCGGGGGTGCAGTAGTGCACTATCTGGACGACTTTTTGTGCGTAGGTCCGGCAGGGTCCGATCGTTGTGGGCAAGTACTAGGGGTGTTACAATGGGTGGCGCAGGCCTTTGGGATCCCGTTGGCGGCTGAGAAGACGGTGGGCCCGACGGTATGCTTGAGCTTCCTAGGGCTGGAAATAGATTCGGTGAAGGGGGAATGTAGGTTACCTGCGGATAAATTGTCAGCGCTCCGCCAGCGGGTGGAGGTGGTCAGGGGTTCGAAGAAGGTGACCTTGAGGCAGTTGCAGTCCCTGCTGGGGAGCTTGAACTTTGCTTGTAAAGTGATCCCTATGGGGAGGGTTTTTTGCAGGCAGTTGGCTCGAGCAACCTGCGGGGCGCGATTGCCAGGTCATTATATCAGAGTCTCCGCTGCAATGAAGGCGGATCTGGATGTTTGGTTGTGTTTCTTACAGGAATTCAATGGTCGGGTGTATTTTAGGGAGGAGGCGACGTCATCAGAAGCGATAGGCTTATATACGGACGCTTCCGGGAGCGTAGGTTTCGGGGCCTACTTGGCAGGGAGATGGTGCGCGGAAGAGTGGCCAGAGGCGTGGAAGGAAAGCGCCTTGATCAGGAACCTGGCCTTCCTTGAGCTCTTTCCTGTGGTAGTGGCGGTATCTTTATGGGGCGAAGAGCTCGCGGACAGGAAGGTGATCTTTCATTCTGATAACATGGCGGTGGTGCAGGCAATTAATAATATCTCGGCCTCTTCGCTGCCTGTGGTACGGTTGTTGAGGCGTTTGGTGCTGCTGTGCATGTCTTGGAATATTGTGTTTAGGGCGAAACACGTCCCGGGATTGTTGAATGTTATCGCTGACGCCTTATCTCGTTCGCAGTGGGAACGTTTTCGGGCAGCGGCGCCGGGAGCTCAGGAGACAGGTCAGTCATGCCCGGCGGAGATGTGGCGGCTCGGGACGTCTTGCTTGGGGGCTTTATAAGAAGTTCCCTGGCGCCCGGAACGTGGACAGCGTACACCAAGGTATGGTATGAATGGGAGGAGATGATGGGGCAGTCTGGAGGGGCGAATTCGCCGGCAGGTAGGTTGGACACGCTATTATGGTTATTGTGTCGGTTATTCGCGGGAGGGGCTTCTCCCGCGAAGGTGGACCGTTACATGTCAGCATTAGCATTTTGGTTTAAATTCACGGGTAAAGAGGATATTACAAAAACTTTTTTGGTGAAGCAGGTGTTGAAAGGCTTTCGTAAAGGACGTAGGTCTGTAGACTCGAGACGGCCTGTGTCGTTTAACATTCTACAAGGCCTGACTGACAGGCTGCATGACGTTTGCACATCTACGTTTGAAGTGCTCTTGTTGACCGTAGCTTTTGTTTGGGCGTTTTTTGGGGCGTTCCGCATCGGCGAACTGGTCAGTTCTAATAAGTCCGGGGCGAATGGGATCCGGTTCGAGGATGTGGTGCTGGGGCAGGACAAAGTCGAGATACGCCTGAGGTGCTCCAAGACGGATGTCTTTGGGAGAGGTAAGACGATAAGTTTGTTTGCGTTGCCGGGGTCGGTAGTCTGCCCAGTAGCATGTGGGCACAAATACTTGGGCGTGCGCCCTCAAAGCTCAGGGTGCTTCCTCGTTCATGAGGATGGTCTTGCGCTGTCGCGCTTCCAATTTGTCAGGGTATTTCGCATGGGGCTGCAACAGTTGGGTTTGCATCCCATGCAATTTGGGACTCATTCATTTCGCATAGGGGCTGCGACGGAAGCAGCACGGCTCGGACTCGGGGATGAACGGATAAAACAGATAGGTCGGTGGGAGTCCGCGCGTTTTAGGACTTATGTACGAACAGATAAGTTGGTTTGAAAGGGGTGTCTGGTTGGGTTGAGTTGTGGTGTCGATGCCCTGCTAGTTTATAACTTGTGTTTCTTTCCAGGTCGGGTTGTATGGTTGGTGGGTCACTCCTACGTTTATTGGGCGCAGAAGAGGGCCGCAGTTCGGAGGAATGGAGCACAACTGGGCTTTCTTCAGGACACTGTACAGTTACAATGGTTTGGTTTTCGTGGTTTCAGCTGGCAGAGCATTAGCGGAGTGATTTTTGGTAAATTGTTGGAAGGAAATCCCCCGGATGTAATACTGATACATGGTGGGGGTAACGATTTGGGGCTTATCCCTCAGAGGGAGCTAATTAGGAGGATGAAGCGGGATTTGGATCGCATCCGGGAGCGGGTGCCGGGAGTGGTTATAGTGTGGTCTGAGATGGTTCCTAGATTTAATTGGAGACACGCCAGGGACACAGCGGCGGTGTCGAGATGTCGGGGGAAGGTTAATAAGGCCATGTCAGTTTTCGTTAGGAGGTCAGGCGGGGTCCCGGTAAGGCATTGGGAGCTAGAGGGTATGTTACCTGGGTATTATCGTAAGGATGGGGTGCACCTTTCGGAGGTAGGTTGTGACTTGCTAAACCTCGGTTTTCAGGAAGGGATCTCCCGGGCCCTATTTCTGTGTGGTGGGGGGCGCTCGAGACATTAAGGGATCAAGTCTCGGGCTGTGGCGGGATAGGGCTAGGGTAATTGGGATGGAAGTGGATTAGCAAGTGGCTAGGCTAAGCTTAAGTTGAATTAGGCCAGAGTTGGAAGTGGTCTGTTGGTTCGAGCTCATCGGGTGCTCCGAACCTGGTGGTGTAGGGGTGTCTCGGTACACCCCTACAGTTAATAAAGTTACAATTATGGGGCCTCTTTGGTAGGCCGTGTGTTATATTTATGTGTTATTTATATTGTTATATATTGTTTATGGTATGGGGTCATTGTCTGGGTTAATGCTGTACGGATGGGGGTGGGGGTAAATTAAGTTATTTGGCAATGACCCCAATTTGTTATCTTGTTTATGGAAAAAATTTAAATAAAGCTGTGGACTTTTATTTTCCAACAGAAAATTGGTGTCTGTGTTTATTGGGGGTTATGGGGAAGAAAATGCCACAAGCCGAATAACGACTGTGCGCATGTCATGAAGCCCATGGATCAGCGCAGTCAGGGGAATGGGCCTTGACAGAGCCAAGGAGTAGGCAGGTGGTGCTATAGATTCGGGGGTGGGGTTTAGGGTGGAGCATGCTAAAGGGTGTGGTAAAGTGCGAGTATATTAAGCGGCCATTTTAGTAAACGGCCATTTTAATTCAGAATCCGCACTTACCTGTTAATTGTCCCTCCCTCCCTCCCTAGGTTTTTTAGCAGGTCCCGTTTTGTCACAGCGGCGGGATAGGGCTAGGGTAATTGGGATGGAAGTGGATTAGCAAGTGGCTAGGCTAAGCTTAAGTTGAATTAGGCCAGAGTTGGAAGTGGTCTGTTGGTTCGAGCTCATCGGTGGCTCCGAACCTGGTGGTGTAGGGGTGTCTCGGTACACCCCTACAGTTAATAAAGTTACAATTATGGGGCCTCTTTGGTAGGCCGTGTGTTATATTTATGTGTTATTTATATTGTTATATATTGTTTATGGTATGGGGTCATTGTCTGGGTTAATGCTGTACGGATGGGGGTGGGGGTAAATTAAGTTATTTGGCAATGACCCCAAAATGGATGCGAAGAAGGAGGAGGAAGAGAAAAAACGTAGGTATCGGAAGATACCCAAGACGTTTGCAAACTGGTTGCGGGCTTTTTGCATACTGGCCAGCGTCATCGGGGAAAAGTTTCCCGATCGCTGTTCACAACTTTTTTGCTACTTGGACGGGATAGGGGACGCTTACCGGACGTATGGGGGGATTGCTTGGTGGAAATACGATGAGCAGTTCCGCCAACGTTTAGCAGCGAACCCGAGCATGAGATGGGATCAGATGGACCTGCCCCTGTGGATGCGGCTCATGATGGCGCAGAAGGCTGCGCCCTTTCACGGGGCGGCCGGTGCAGCACCTGGAGGAGCAGCGCCGGCCGGACAAAAGAAGGGTTTCTGCTGGCTTTTCAACGAGGGCCAATGTAAATGGGGCTCGACGTGCAGATTCAAACACGAGTGTTCCGGTTGCGGCGGTACACATGGAGTCAATAGGTGCTTCAAGAGAGGCAAATCGACTAGCGGGGGAGGTCCCAGTGGCGCCACGGCCCCTGCCGCTGCCACTGGGGGCAACTCCGGTGAAGGTAGGCGAGATGCTGCCGTGGCTAAAGCGCTACGCTAATCGGGCTGACGCGGAATTTTTGTGGAAAGGATTCACAGAGGGGTTTAGGATACCATTTAAAGGGAAGGGGTCAGGGACTTTATGTTTGAATTTACGATTCGTTCGGGATCACCCAGGGGTGGTGCGGGACAAATTGATGTCGGAGGTACGGCTTGGCAGGATGGCGGGACCCTATGCGGTCCCACCTTTGCCGAACTTGAGGGTGTCTCCGTTGGGGGTGGTCCCCAAGAAGGAACCAGGCAAATTTCGGTTGATACACCATTTGTCTTACCCAAAAGGGGCGTCTGTTAACAACGACATTGACGCGGCCCTAAGCTCTGTGTCATACGCGTCATTCGACCAAGTGGTTGAGTTGGTACGGAGAGCGGGGCCGGGTGCGTTGATGGCGAAGGTGGACGTGGAGGCGGCTTTCAGGTTGCTTCCTATTCACCCGACATGTCACCACTTATTAGGCTGTTTCTTTGACGAGGGTTTTTTCGTAGATTTGTGTTTGCCCATGGGCTGCTCTATTTCTTGCTCATACTTTGAAAAGTTCAGCTCTTTCTTTGAATGGGTGGTGCGTTTGGAGTCAGCCGGGGGTGCAGTAGTGCACTATCTGGACGACTTTTTGTGTGTAGGTCCGGCAGGGTCCGATCGTTGTGGGCAAGTACTAGGGGTGTTACAATGGGTGGCGCAGGCCTTTGGGATCCCGTTGGCGGCTGAGAAGACGGTGGGCCCGACGGTATGCTTGAGCTTCCTAGGGCTGGAAATAGATTCGGTGAAGGGGGAATGTAGGTTACCTGCGGATAAATTGTCAGCGCTCCGCCAGCGGGTGGAGGTGGTCAGGGGTTCGAAGAAGGTGACCTTGAGGCAGTTGCAGTCCCTGCTGGGGAGCTTGAACTTTGCTTGTAAAGTGATCCCTATGGGGAGGGTTTTTTGCAGGCAGTTGGCTCGAGCAACCTGCGGGGCGCGATTGCCAGGTCATTATATCAGAGTCTCCGCTGCAATGAAGGCGGATCTGGATGTTTGGTTGTGTTTCTTACAGGAATTCAATGGTCGGGTGCATTTTAGGGAGGAGGCGACGTCATCAGAAGCGATAGGCTTATATACGGACGCTTCCGGGAGCGTAGGTTTCGGGGCCTACTTGGCAGGGAGATGGTGCGCGGAAGAGTGGCCAGAGGCGTGGAAGGAAAGCGCCTTGATCAGGAACCTGGCCTTCCTTGAGCTCTTTCCTGTGGTAGTGGCGGTATCTTTATGGGGCGAAGAGCTCGCGGACAGGAAGGTGATCTTTCATTCTGATAACATGGCGGTGGTGCAGGCAATTAATAATATCTCGGCCTCTTCGCTGCCTGTGGTACGGTTGTTGAGGCGTTTGGTGCTGCTGTGCATGTCTTGGAATATTGTGTTTAGGGCGAAACACGTCCCGGGATTGTTGAATGTTATCGCTGACGCCTTATCTCGTTCGCAGTGGGAACGTTTTCGGGCAGCGGCGCCGGGAGCTCAGGAGACAGGTCAGTCATGCCCGGCGGAGATGTGGCGGCTCGGGACGTCTTGCTTGGGGGCTTTATAAGAAGTTCCCTGGCGCCCGGAACGTGGACAGCGTACACCAAGGTATGGTATGAATGGGAGGAGATGATGGGGCAGTCTGGAGGGGCGAATTCGCCGGCAGGTAGGTTGGACACGCTATTATGGTTATTGTGTCGGTTATTCGCGGGAGGGGCTTCTCCCGCGAAGGTGGACCGTTACATGTCAGCATTAGCATTTTGGTTTAAATTCACGGGTAAAGAGGATATTACAAAAACTTTTTTGGTGAAGCAGGTGTTGAAAGGCTTTCGTAAAGGACGTAGGTCTGTAGACTCGAGACGGCCTGTGTCGTTTAACATTCTACAAGGCCTGACTGACAGGCTGCATGACGTTTGCACATCTACGTTTGAAGTGCTCTTGTTGACCGTAGCTTTTGTTTGGGCGTTTTTTGGGGCGTTCCGCATCGGCGAACTGGTCAGTTCTAATAAGTCCGGGGCGAATGGGATCCGGTTCGAGGATGTGGTGCTGGGGCAGGACAAAGTCGAGATACGCCTGAGGTGCTCCAAGACGGATGTCTTTGGGAGAGGTAAGACGATAAGTTTGTTTGCGTTGCCGGGGTCGGTAGTCTGCCCAGTAGCATGTGGGCACAAATACTTGGGCGTGCGCCCTCAAAGCTCAGGGTGCTTCCTCGTTCATGAGGATGGTCTTGCGCTGTCGCGCTTCCAATTTGTCAGGGTATTTCGCATGGGGCTGCAACAGTTGGGTTTGCATCCCATGCAATTTGGGACTCATTCATTTCGCATAGGGGCTGCGACGGAAGCAGCACGGCTCGGACTCGGGGATGAACGGATAAAACAGATAGGTCGGTGGGAGTCCGCGCGTTTTAGGACTTATGTACGAACAGATAAGTTGGTTTGAAAGGGGTGTCTGGTTGGGTTGAGTTGTGGTGTCGATGCCCTGCTAGTTTATAACTTGTGTTTCTTTCCAGGTCGGGTTGTATGGTTGGTGGGTCACTCCTACGTTTATTGGGCGCAGAAGAGGGCCGCAGTTCGGAGGAATGGAGCACAACTGGGCTTTCTTCAGGACACTGTACAGTTACAATGGTTTGGTTTTCGTGGTTTCAGCTGGCAGAGCATTAGCGGAGTGATTTTTGGTAAATTGTTGGAAGGAAATCCCCCGGATGTAATACTGATACATGGTGGGGGTAACGATTTGGGGCTTATCCCTCAGAGGGAGCTAATTAGGAGGATGAAGCGGGATTTGGATCGCATCCGGGAGCGGGTGCCGGGAGTGGTTATAGTGTGGTCTGAGATGGTTCCTAGATTTAATTGGAGACACGCCAGGGACACAGCGGCGGTGTCGATATGTCGGGGGAAGGTTAATAAGGCCATGTCAGTTTTCGTTAGGAGGTCAGGCGGGGTCCCGGTAAGGCATTGGGAGCTAGAGGGTATGTTACCTGGGTATTATCGTAAGGATGGGGTGCACCTTTCGGAGGTAGGTTGTGACTTGCTAAACCTCGGTTTTCAGGAAGGGATCTCCCGGGCCCTATTTCTGTGTGGTGGGGGGCGCTCGAGACATTAAGGGATCAAGTCTCGGGCTGTGGCGGGATAGGGCTAGGGTAATTGGGATGGAAGTGGATTAGCAAGTGGCTAGGCTAAGCTTAAGTTGAATTAGGCCAGAGTTGGAAGTGGTCTGTTGGTTCGAGCTCATCGGGTGCTCCGAACCTGGTGGTGTAGGGGTGTCTCGGTACACCCCTACAGTTAATAAAGTTACAATTATGGGGCCTCTTTGGTAGGCCGTGTGTTATATTTATGTGTTATTTATATTGTTATATATTGTTTATGGTATGGGGTCATTGTCTGGGTTAATGCTGTACGGATGGGGGTGGGGGTAAATTAAGTTATTTGGCAATGACCCCAATTTGTTATCTTGTTTATGGAAAAAATTTAAATAAAGCTGTGGACTTTTATTTTCCAACAGAAAATTGGTGTCTGTGTTTATTGGGGGTTATGGGGAAGAAAATGCCACAAGCCGAATAACGACTGTGCGCATGTCATGAAGCCCATGGATCAGCGCAGTCAGGGGAATGGGCCTTGACAGAGCCAAGGAGTAGGCAGGTGGTGCTATAGATTCGGGGGTGGGGTTTAGGGTGGAGCATGCTAAAGGGTGTGGTAAAGTGCGAGTATATTAAGCGGCCATTTTAGTAAACGGCCATTTTAATTCAGAATCCGCACTTACCTGTTAATTGTCCCTCCCTCCCTCCCTAGGTTTTTTAGCAGGTCCCGTTTTGTCACAGCGGCGGGATAGGGCTAGGGTAATTGGGATGGAAGTGGATTAGCAAGTGGCTAGGCTAAGCTTAAGTTGAATTAGGCCAGAGTTGGAAGTGGTCTGTTGGTTCGAGCTCATCGGTGGCTCCGAACCTGGTGGTGTAGGGGTGTCTCGGTACACCCCTACAGTTAATAAAGTTACAATTATGGGGCCTCTTTGGTAGGCCGTGTGTTATATTTATGTGTTATTTATATTGTTATATATTGTTTATGGTATGGGGTCATTGTCTGGGTTAATGCTGTACGGATGGGGGTGGGGGTAAATTAAGTTATTTGGCAATGACCCCAATTTGTTATCTTGTTTATGGAAAAAATTTAAATAAAGCTGTGGACTTTTATTTTCCAACAGAAAATTGGTGTCTGTGTTTATTGGGGGTTATGGGGAAGAAAATGCCACAAGCCGAATAACGACTGTGCGCATGTCATGGGTATTTTTAAACTCAGGACAACATTTTGAATCTATTTAGCATTTTGTTTCATTAGCTTTTTGTAGATAAGTAAAAGTTTTTTCAAGTAAAAGTCATAAAACATGTTTTTTCTTTCAATTTTTTAACATATTTTATTTTTTTTCAAGTAAATTATATGACATGATACGAATAATGGTGTGTAAAGAAAGCCCTTCTTATCCTGAAAAGAAAAACTTGTATAACACAGTAAATGAGAGAGAGGAAAATTACAGCTAAACACAAACACCAAAAATGTGTTAAAACAGCTCTGATCCTTAACGGACAACATGGCCAAAACAGTCCGGTCCTGAAGGGGTCAAAGCAAAGATGAAAAAAGGGAGGAGGGGGGAATTGACGTTGTGCACTGTTAGGTAAGAAAACAGATTCTTGTCCACTGCTTGTCTGTATAGCTTTTCTTCTCCCATTTGGCCTTGAAGTGTGGTGAGTCTGTTGAGGATATTTGAAGGAGTATGGAGTCCATGAGATTCCAACCAGTGGTGTAATGTCTCGCATGCATTAGGACTCAAAGGGTGTCCGAGGTGGCAATGGCTAAGTGCTGTGTATGGTTTGTCTTAGTCAGTGGTAATGGAAATGTATGAGACAGGGAGCAGAGGTCCCATCTACCATATATCTCAAAGGTTTACTCCAAGTCGGATGTGGTGGGTATGATGCCAGGAATATCCTAGTGCTGTACCTTGGTAACGGGGCAAGCCGTTTTGCTCACTGTAGCAGCTATGGTGCAATGGGGTTTTGTTTTGGAGCAGGACTCTTCCAGCATCGAAAGCACAGACGCCCCCCCTGCCGCTGCACAGGTAATGAATGCAGAAAATAACAATCCGTATTACGTATTATTGGGCATTTCTGCTAGATTCCATGTATATAAGTATATTGTTCTTGAGAAACAAGCAGACAATGCATGCAGTCATTCAGTTCTTCTGTGTTTGACATCTTTCCCATTGGATAAGCTCTCCAAGGAATATGATTTCACACTCTTAAAACAATTTACCACCACCCTTCATCATCCACACCTAGAATAACCAGAATTAGTTTTCACGTGGTGGGAAGACTAGATTTCTAACTTGCAGGATGATTGGCGGCTGGACAAAAGATGAGTTGCTTGCACAATGTTGTACATGGCTGTGGCATCTGCAGCGCCCTTTTCCTGCTCACTTCATTGTTTACTCGTATCAGGATTGACTGAATATCCTCACCTCTGGGGAAATAAAAGGAAATGATGTATCATGAAACGAAACATATTTATGGCTGGATCACAATACATACTGTTAGTCGCAGTGGGTGGCCAGTCATAGTTCCCATGGAGTGTTCATTTAAAGCAGGGGTACTCAACCCAGTCCTCAAGAACCCCCTACCAGTCCAGGATTTAGGGATTTCTAAGGTGTTTAGAAAAAGTAAAAAAAAACACCTTAGACACACCCAGGTAATCCCTAAATCCTTGAGGACTGGGTTGAGAACCCCTGATTTAAAGCGCCACTCTATGCACTATAGCCGCTACATCTTATTAGAATGGTTATTATGGAGATATGGGTGCATTCCTTAGTTTGTTTTTATGAAACTTCGTTAAAGTTTTATGAAGCAAAAAAAAAAAAGAGGGTTTCCCCGGCACCTAAAGGCCTCCCCTCTAATGTCATAATAAGGAATTTCCTCATCTGTATAAATACTTGGGTGGTGTGAGTTCTCTTTGCACACATCTGATATAGGGGTAAATTTATTATTTTTTGATAAGCCTGCAAAATAGTTAATATTTTGGGTAAACTTTGGAAATGACTTAATATTTTGAAAACTGTTTTAATATTTAGCTTTTTTTTTTTTTTTAAGTTATTGGGTTTTTTCATATATACATGATATATATTTTGATATTTTATTATTCTGAGAAAAATAAAATTAAAAGACAATCCAAAAGCATTAAATCTGGCCATATTCTTGTTAGTGTTTGAATTTGCTGCAGTGATTTTGTAAAGGTATCAAGAAGTAATGGGGTTGATACAAAGCTACTATTTCACCGATACATTATATAAGTTGACAGGCTGCTCTAGTTTGTACTGTTTTGGCTACACTCCTTAACCCCTTAAGGACACATGACATGTGTGACATGTCATGATTCCCTTTAATTCCAGAAGTTTGGTCCTTAAGGGGTTAAAGAGACACTATAGTCACCCAGACCACTTCCGCTTAAAGTGGTCTGGGTGCCAGGTCCCTCAGGTTTTAACCCTTCACATGTAAACATAACAGTTTCAGAGAAACTGCTATGTTTACATTTGGGGTTAAGCCAGCCTCTAGTGGCTGTCTTCACTAGAGGCGCATCTGCGACGCTGGAGGCGAATTTCACCTCCATCGCCCAGAGCATCCAATAGCAAAGCATTGAGAAATGCTTTCCTATGGACACTTTGAATGCGCGCGCGGCACTTGCCATGCATGCGCATTTGGTTCAAGTAGCGTTGGACGGGGGAGCTGACGTCGGCGGGGGAGGAGAGGTCACCAGCACCGAGTGAGCCCGGCGCTGGATTAAGGTAAGCTGCTGAAGGGGTTTTAACCCCTTCAGCACCACGGGAGGGGGACCCTGAGGGTGGGGGCACCCTCAGGGCACTATAGTGTCAGGAAAACCGCTTTGTTTTTCTGACACTATAGTGAACCTTTAAGTGCCAAGTTCTTTTCACAGAAACTGTTATTTGAAATATGATGCGTAGCTACCACACAGGGGAAGGATAAACCAGCAAATTAGAAAGGACCTTGCTGTAGTGGTAATGGTGCTAGGAGTGCCTTAGAGTCCCCCCATGTAAATAGGCAAACAGTTTACTACAACTTACCTGAGGTCGGAAGGGCACTGTCCGCAGGTACGGGAAACTCATTGCATTGAGCTTATCATGGCAGTGCAGGGCTTAGCTAGTTGCCTGAAAGTAATCAGTGAGCTGGCCATGCACGCTGATTTAGCTTGAAGGGACCAGCATCCAGGTCTCCATGTAGGAAGTGAACAATGGATGACGAACCCCAGGTAATGGTTTGAAAACCATTACTTATATTGGATAGGGGATGCCATGCTACTAGTGGCACCATAACCACTACAGAGCAGAGAGCAATTACAGTTATTGGAGGGTTCCTTTAATGCACAGATTGCTGTTTAGGTATTTGTAAAATATATATATATTTTAAATCTAGAGGATGTGAAATGGTTACTCCATGCATCTTAAAAGGACTCTCCAGTGCCAGGAAAACAATCCGTTTTCCTGGCACTGCAGGTCCCCTCTCCCTCCAACCTCCCATCCCCGGTTGCTGAAGGGGTGAAAACCCCTTCAGTCACTTACCAAAGGCAGCGATGATGTCCCTCGTCACTGCTTCTTCCTCTGCTGCCGCTCCTCCCCTTCATCACGTAGGCCGGCGGGGGAGACTGATCATGCCCACCGGCTGGGGAGAGCTAATGCACATGCGCGGCAATGCCGCGCACATGCATTAGACCTCTCCATAGGAAAGCATTGAAAATTCTTTTCAATGCTTTACTATGGGGATTTTAGCTATGCTGGAGGTCCTCACATAGTGTGAGGAAGTCCAGCGACGCTATAGCACAGAGAATCTGTGCTATAATCCCAGAAGTTCCCTCTAGTGGCTGTCTAGGAGACAGCCACTAGGGGAGGACTTAACTCTGCAAAGTAATTATTGCAGTTTATGAAAACTGCAATAATTACAGTTGCAGGGTTAAGGGTAGTGGGAGTTGGCACCCAGACCACTCCAATGGGCAGTATTGGTCTGGGTGCCTGGAGTGTCCCTTTAACCACTACCGCCTGCTGTAGTGATTATGATGCCAGAAGTACCCTCACCCCAATAATTTCCCAATAATGGGGCAAAACATTTTGCAAATGTTTGCCCTCTCATCCGGGTTTTCACTGGGTGCCGAGGGCCCTTAATCGTCAGTGTTGTGCATGTGGCACTATAAAGAAATTGAGTAATTATATAGCAGCCCAAATCTTATAATGATCTAGATAGGATATGAAATATTAACACGGAAGCAGAACTATCATTTTTGCTACATGATGTATGACAAAAATAAATAGTAAAAGATAGTAAAATGCCCATGTATGTTTTTTTTGTTTGTTTGTTTTTTGGAACCTGATGGCATTACTGGAAACGCCACATTCTTAAAAGGCCACAACAATGTAAAAACGGTATTGTAACAGTAAAATATACAATGTATGGTATTATAATCTGCTACTGCAACTTGCAAGCATAGAAGTACTCTTATTCATGGCCTCCTAGACTTAAGTTAGACCTACAGAGATTGCTGCAGAGTGCAGTAGGACAAAGGGGGTGCAATATACAGGCCCTCTGCAGAGATAAAAATGGATCTCTGGTAGAGAAAGTTGATCTTAACAAGGAGAAAACAAGTTCTGAACCATTTCATATATGCAAGTTTGGGACTTAAAGGGGTCATTCAAGAAAATATTACTACTCAACAGTTAACATTACCTGGGAAAACTCATCTTTAATTGTCTACACAGTGACTGTATGTAAAATGATCCTTCTTCTTTGTGTCTAAGGGATACATGGTCATGGGTTGTGGCCATTCCGAGCAAGAAATCTGGCTCATTCGGGATCAACTCGGTCTTCGATACATCACATTTCGAATTGTCATTGCACACATCAGTTCCCACTTGCACTTCTTTTTGATACTTATCCCCTTGGCATGCTTGGATGAAAAAAACTTTGGGTTTTCCAGCAATAGATGGACATTTGGACCTTTTAAAACAAGATGTAAGATCACATATCGCCACACTTTGCCCATCCGTTCCATGGATGACTCCTTTGTTCCCATGAGAGAGGATACAGCAGATAAAGCAATCAGTGTTTTCATAAGTCTGTTCACTGTGATCCTGAATCGTCTGTCGGATGCCATTGCCCGTAAGGTCCTTATGTAGAATTATTTTAAAGCCAAGTTCAGAAAAGACACTGCGGAGTGACTCTGTTACAGAAAATGAAATAATATACTTAAAGGAAGATCTACATTTTGAAAAATAAACTGTATTTTAGAAGAATTTTTCAACAATAATTTCACCTGTATTTCAAAGTTAAAGGAGAACTATAGGGTCAGGAACACAAACATTTATTCCTGACCCTGTAGTGTTAAAACCACCATCTAGCCCCCCTGGGCCCTTCATGCCTCCCTAAATATAGCAAAATCTTACTTGAATTCAAGCCTGAAGCTGAAGCTCTGCATGCTGTTGGTCTCAGACTAGCAAGCAATGCTTCCCCCATAGGATTGGCTGAGACTAACAAGGAGGCAGATCGGGGTTAGAGCCAGCATATTCAAACACAGCCCTGGCCAATCAGCATCTCCTCTTAGAGATGAATTGAATCAATGAATCTCTATGAGGAAAGTTCAGTGTCTGCATGCAGAGGGAGGAGACACTGAATGTTTGGATGCATTTTAGGCAGCCATGACCCAGGAAGGATCTCTAACAGCCATCTGAGGAGTGCAGTTATCACTAGGCTGTAATGTAAACACTGCATTTTCTCTGAAAAGAAAGTGTTTACAGCAAAAAGCCTGAAGGAAATGATTCTACTCACCAGAACAAATTCAATAAGCTGTAGTTGTTCTGGTGACTAAAGTGTCCCTTTAAAGCATCACTCCAAGCACCATAACCACTACAAACCTCTAAAAGAAGCTCCTAAGCCATAACTCCTAGCTATCTGAAGACCCTATGCAAGAAGTACGGTCCATTCTAAAGCAGTGTGACTACTTACAATGGGTATAGGGGAGGAGCAGGGCAATCATGGCACCAGAACCAGTACAGCGCTTATAGTGTTCCTTTAAGCCTGTAAAGCCTACAGTTCAATGAAGTTGTTTTGAAGTTGCCCCTTTAAGGAAATACTCTTCTAGTATAACAAGCAAATAAGGTTAAATTGTATACAAACAAATGCTTGCATTACCTATAAAGTGCATTATTCACTAACGACTGAATTGTTAGGAATTCTAAGTGAATTTAACATTTTAGACCTAATTAGCTGAATAAATCTGTCATGATTTTCTTTCTATATCTAAATATCAATGAAATGTTTGGGATAAAATAGTTGTATTGCATAGAAATTCTCTAAGTCAGTTATGCATTCAGTTTGGCTATTTTAGTAAAAAATTTGAATTCCTAATGATGCATGCGTTAGTGCATAACCAGACAGACTGGTTTATTCACTAAAACCCAGATTGTAGCCAGGGCCGGATTAACATAGGGGCTGATGGAGCTGCAGCTCCAGGCCCAGGCCCATGGAATAGGCCCATTGGTTTAAAAAAAAAAAAAAAAAAAATGTACATTTTTTTTTTTTCTTACACACTACTCTTAGGGTTGCCAGGTATTTCTCATGTATTTCGTAGGGTTGCCAGGTATTTCTCAGAAGTATTTCTCAGGTATTTGAGGCTGCCTAGCCGGTGCCGGTATTGCAGTAATACCGGCAATACAAATGTCTGTAAAGTATAAACATACATTATTCTGCAATATCAGCGCCGGCCAGTAGGGGTCGCTGTTTGTATGGAGAGAGGCAGTGATAAGAAGTTACGGCATCTCTCTCCCTGCCTCTCTCTACTCACTGATCCGCGGGGAGCAGCTCTGCACAGAGACTCCAGACAGCAGCTCCGAGACATGGGGACGCTGAGACATTGGGACACTGGGGAACATGGGGACCCTGAGCATGGACGTCCGCAGGAATTTTTCGGGGGGGAGGGGAGGGGGCATAATTGTAATGACATCCATGCTTGGCCCCTTTTTGACAGTGTCATGAAAGGGAAGGAGCATAGTCATTTTCACATAAAGCAAGGATGAATAGCGTTTTCACAACTATGGTGTCAGGAATATATGTTTGTATTCCTGACACTATATAGTGTTCCTTTCATCAAATTACATTCTTTACATTACATTACAAACATTCTGGTCACCATAACAACTTTATCTAAATGAAAATGCTGTGATGCAAGGAGGCCCCTGGGTGCTCTTTCTTTGAAGGGGTGAAACCGCTCTCAAATGGTTTACCCCCAAAGGCTTCCTTCAGCTCCAGATCTCCAGGTCGCTCAGTGGTATTCGACTTCTGAAACAGAGTGTCAGGAAGTGCAGATTGACGTTGGGCATGGGTGCCGCTGATTGGCTAGAGTGGTCAGCTGACACTCTAAGCCAATCGCTAGTTCCCGATTCATAAAAATGTTTTACGTTTTTATGAATGGGGAGCTACTGATTGGCTTAGAGTGCTAGCAAACCTATCTAGCCAATCAGCGGCACCCCTACCCAGCGGCCCTCTGTGTTTCCTGACACTCAGTAAATAAAAGTGAACACATTAACACTGATATTGTTTGTTTTTACCTGGGGACATGAGAAGGTCCAAAGTTTCCCTGCCAGGCCCAGATACCAACGCCTTATGATGTGGTGTCCAGAATGAAGTGCTCCAATCTCATTTTCTTCTCCTTCATTTGACACAGTCTTCTTTGTCTTCTGAGGCTCCTTCTGCTCCTTTACCTTTCTGCTACTTTCTGCTTATTTTGTGCCCTTCTGCTCCTTTCTCTTTCTGATCCCTTTCTGCTCCTTGATGGCTCTTCCTGCTCCTTGATGGCCCTTCCTGCTTCTTGCAGACTCTTCCTGCTTCTTACTGCCCTTCCTGCTTCTTTCTGCCCCTTCCAGCTTCTTGCAGCCCCTTGCTGATCCTTTCTGTTCCTTCTGATTCTTCCTGCCCCTTCCTGCTCCTTGCTGCCCCTTCCTGCTCCTTGCAGACCCTTCCTGCTCCTTGCAGACCCTTCCTGCTTTTTGCAGACCCTTCCTAATCCTTTCTGCCCCTTCTTTCTCCTTGCTGCCCCTTCTTTCTCCTTGCTGCCCCTTCCTACTCCTAGCAGACCCTTACTACTCCTTGCGGACCCCTCCTGCCCCTTGCAGACCCTTTCTACTCCTTGCTGACACCTCCTGCTCCTTGCTGCCTCTTCCTACTCCATGCTGCCCCTTCCTACTCCTTGCAGACCCTTCCTGCTCCTTGCAGACCCTTCCTGCTCCTTGCAGACCCTTCCTGCTCCCTCTTCATACTCCTTGCTGTCCCTTCCTACTCCTTGCTGCCCCTTCCTACTCCTTGCTGCCCCTTCCTGCTCCTTGCTGCCCCTTCCTGCTCCTTGCTGCCCCTTCCTGCTCCTTGCTGCCCCTTCCTGCTCCTTGCTGCCTCTTCCTACTCCTTGCTGCCTCTTCCTACTCCTTGCTGACCCCTCTTGCTCCTTGCAGACCCTTCCTGCTCCTTGCTGCCTCTTCCTACTCCTTGCTGACCCCTCTTGCTCCTTGCAGACCCTTCCTACTCCTTGCAGACCGTCCCTACCCCTTCCTGCTGCCCCTTCCTATTCCTTGCTGACCCCTCCTGTCTCTTGCAGACCCTTTCTACTCCTTGCTGACCCCTCCTGCTCCTTGCTGACCCCTCCTGCTCCTTGCTGCTCCTTCTACTTTACCCTCCTGCTCCTTGAAAACCTTTCGACCCTTTCCTGCTTCTTGCTGCCCCTTTCCATTCCTTGCTGACCCCTCCTGCCCCTTGCAGAACCTTTCTGCTCCTTCTACTTTACCTTCCTCTATGCGGTCTCCCCCACCCCCCATCCCTCACTTACCTGCTCTGTAGGCTGCCTCTGTGCTGCTCCTCTGCGGTTTCAGTCATGAGAGAGAGGCAGGGATAAGCTGTAGCTTCCTGCCTTTCTCCATTCACAGCGCCACCTACTGGCCAGCGCTGGTATTGCACTGTATTCTCACACTAAAACGAAAAATAGCAGCACAAGCTGAAAAATCCAGGGGGGGGGGGGGGGGGTAGGGCAAGTACCCCTCTTTACCCCCACATTCGAACACCCATGACCCTGAGACAGTAGGGACACAGTGGCCCCATGTCTCCCAGTGGCCCCTAGTCTGTGTCCCCATGTCTCCCAGCCACTGTCCCTAGTGTCTCAGTGTCCCCATGTCTCTAAGTGTCCCCTAGTGTCCTAGTGACATCAGGACACTGGGAGACATGAGGACACAGACTCTAAGGGACACTATAGACATGGGGTTACAAACACTAGGGGACACTGGGCAACATGGGGACACTGAGAGGCATGGAGACACAGGGAGACATGGGGACACTGGGCAACTTTGAGACATAGGAGACATGGCAGTGTCCCCATGTCTCCCAGCCAGTGTCCCTAGTATCTCAGTGTTCCCTAGACTCCCAAAGTCCCCTAGTCTCCCAATGTCTCTGTGTCCCCATGTCTCCTAGTGTCTCAGTGTCCACTAGTATAAAAGAAAAAATCTCAGGCACTCACTGTGATAGATTTAGGCAGGTTTATTGGACACCGCAACGTTTCGACCTGTACCCAGGTCTTTATCAAGTCTCCAATGTCCCCTATGTATCAGTGTCCCCTATGTATCAGTGTCTCAGTGCCCCATGTCTCTCAGTGCCCATAGTGTCTCTGTGCCCATAGTGTCTCAGTGTCCCCTAGTATTAAAGAAAAAAATCTCAGGCACTCACTGTGATAGCTTTAACCAGGTTTATTGGACACCGCAACATTTTGACCTGTACCCAGGTTTTTATCAAGTCTCCAGTGTCCCCTATATATCACAGTATCTCAGTGCCCCATTTCTCCCCGTGTCCCCTCGTGTCTGTCACCCAGTGTCCCCAAGAGTCTCAGATTTCCCAGGTCTCCCAGTGTTCCCTAGTATCTGTGTCCCCATGTCTCCCAGTGTCCCAATGTCTCTCAATGTCCCCTAGTGACATGGGGACCCTGGGAGACATGAGGACACAAACACTAAGGGACTGGGAGACATAGGGACACAGACATTGCCCCTTTTTGTGTATGTTCGCCCTTTCGGCCGTTCTGGTTATGTGATTTGTGTCAGTAGCCCACCCTTTTACCGCATCCATAGACTTCCTGCTTTACTGGACACTGCTGTTAGGGGGTATGAGTTTACTTGAAAGATGAAAGCATGAGATTAGCAAAGGGTATGTGTTTTCTCATAGTTGCATCCTATGAGTTTCCCTACTGCATCATCTCCATCAGATACATGACGTTTAGGAGGTAGGACTGTTTTAGTGTTTTTGGTCAATAAGATTTTGTAATTAGGCCCATCATAATTATCAGCACCAGGCCCACTGGGCTCTTAATCCGGCCCTGATTGTAGCAATTTGAAAGCGGAGTTCAAAAATGAAAAGCTAAAGTGGCTGAGCTGGAAAATCACATCTTTCTCAGTGTTTAATGATAGACTCTGCATTCAGACTAAATTCAAAAACAGTCATGTAAGCAAACCAAATGAAAACTGATACATTTACTATTCTCAAAATAGTTTATATATATATATATATATACTGTTTTTCCCCGAAAATAAGACTGGGTCTTATGTTATTTTCCCCTTTGAAAAACGCACTAGGGCTTGTTTTGGGGGATGTCTTATTTTGGGGAAAATCGGTAGCAATCATGTGCTAGAAAGCAGGTCTAAGTTCGGGGGAATTCCCCCGAACATAGACCAGTTCACTAGTGCACGGAATCCTGCGAATCTATGTTCGAAAAAACTTTCCTGAGCATAGATTAGCTTACTCATGAATGGAATCCCACAAATCTATGCTTGGGCAAACTTCCCTGAACATTTGCGAACTAGTGACTAGGGCTTATTTTCAGGGGATGTCTTATTTTTGGGGAAACAGGGTGTATATATATATTCACATATTCAAACACAATACATTACAAGTAGAAATATACATACACACATATATATATAAAATAAGTAGTGTAAAGATAGGACTCCAAGGACTTCAGAAATATGGTGAAAAAACTTTATTCAGGCCTAGGTGGATCAACATTTCAGTTCACTAATGGAACTTTCGTCAGGATGTTATATATATATATATATACACATATGCAGCTGACAGATTTAAAAACATACTATTTTTAATGCCTGCAATGTCCAATTAAGAAGCACATTTAACTCACTTGTTCTGCATTTTATTTGGGGGGAGGGATGTGCTGTAGAATTCGGTGCCTACAGGCAGGGCTCTGGCAGTCCTGGGCCCCACTTTCTTTCTCTGCACACATAGATAGCGAATATCGCTATCTATGTGTGCAGCCGCGGGCCCCTGGCTCCCTGTTACCGCAGAGGGGGCCCAGCACACAGCTTCTCCTCTCTTCTAATAACTCTCGCGAGACCCGCGGAGCGTTGCCATGGTAACCGGTTCTCGCGAGAGTTATTAGAAGAGAGAAGAGAAGAGGCTGTGTGCTGCCTGGGCCCCCTCTGCGGTAACAGGGAGCCGGGGAGCCCCCCACATGCCACCGGACCACTGGGGACTGGAATCTCCCCCCTCCCTGGACACAGGTAATCAGCAGGGAGGGGGAGAAACATTTAATTTAATTTAATATAAAATTAAAAAAGTTAATGGTAAAATGCCCCCCCCCCCAGTTTGCACATTTACACAACACACACTCTGCATACACTAACACAACACACTCTGCATACACTAACACAACACACACACTGCATACACTAACACAACACACACTCTGCATACACTAACACAACACACACTCTGCATACACTAACACAACACACACTCTGCATACACTCACACAACACACACTCTGCATACACTAACACACCACACACACTGCATACACTAACACACCACACATACTGCATACACTAACACAACACACACACTCTGCATACACTAACACAACACACACTCTGCATACACTAACACAACTCACACACACTACATACACTAACACAACACACACACACACTGCATACACTAACACAACACACACTCTGCATACACTAACACAACACACACACACTGCATACACTAATACCACACACTCTGCATACACTAACACAACACACACTCTGCATACACTAACACAACACACACTCTGCATACACTAACACAACACACACTCTGCATACACTAACACAACACACACACTGCATACACTAACACAACACACACTCTGCATACACTAACACAACACACACTCTGCATACACTAACACAACACACACTCTGCATACACTAATACAACCCACACTCTGCTTACACTACACACTAACACACTCACTGCATCCACTATACTGACACACACTGCATACACTAATACAACACACACACTGCATACACTAATACACTAATACAATACACACACTGCATACACTAATATAACATACACTCTGCATACACAACACACTAACACACTCACTGCATCCACTATACTGACACACACTCTGCATTCGCTACACATTAACACACTCTGCATTCACTACACTAACACACACTCTGCATCCGCTACACACTAACACACACTCTGCATTCACTACACATTAACACTCTGCATTCACTACACTAACACACTCTGCATACACTAACACAACACACACACTGCATACACTAACACAACACACACTCTGCATACACTAACACAACACACACTCTGCATACACTAACACAACACACACTCTGCATACACTCACACAACACACACTCTGCATACACTAACACACCACACACACTGCATACACTAACACACCACACATACTGCATACACTAACACAACACACACACTCTGCATACACTAACACAACACACACTCTGCATACACTAACACAACTCACACACACTACATACACTAACACAACACACACACACACTGCATACACTAACACAACACACACTCTGCATACACTAACACAACACACACACACTGCATACACTAATACCACACACTCTGCATACACTAACACAACACACACTCTGCATACACTAACACAACACACACTCTGCATACACTAACACAACACACACACTGCATACACTAACACAACACACACTCTGCATACACTAACACAACACACACTCTGCATACACTAACACAACACACACTCTGCATACACTAACACAACACACACTCTGCATACACTAATACAACCCACACTCTGCTTACACTACACACTAACACACTCACTGCATCCACTATACTGACACACACTGCATACACTAATACAACACACACACTGCATACACTAATACACTAATACAATACACACACTGCATACACTAATACAACATACACTCTGCATACACAACACACTAACACACTCACTGCATCCACTATACTGACACACACTCTGCATTCGCTACACATTAACACACTCTGCATTCACTACACTAACACACACTCTGCATCCGCTACACACTAACACACACTCTGCATTCACTACACATTAACACTCTGCATTCACTACACTAACACACAGGGCCGGACTGGGAGAAAAATTCGGCCCGGGCATTTTTTTATCACAGCGCCCACTAAGAAGGGGGCGGGGCAGAGAGGGTGTGTTTCGTCATCACTAATGACAAACACACGCCCCCTCTCAAAGTGAGCATGTTGGTTCAATGCTCTTCCAGGGCAGACCATGCGCAGAACTCTGCTAAAGAGCTCTAGCATGAGAAAAAAAGCCCTGTATTTGTTCTGCACAGTGCAAGCAAATTTAATAACATGTTTGCACTGTGTTTCCTTGCAACTTGTCTCTGGTGTCTCTATAAATGGATACCAGGAGACAAAAGGAAAGAGTATTGTGCATGTGTTTGGAACCTGCTTGTGGGATTGCGTGTGTGTAGAGTGAGCTGATTGTGGTGTGGTATTGTGTAATAAGGTCGGTTTTAGTCGTGTTGTGTTTTTGGTGTACTGTAGTGCATATGTGGCTAGGGGCTGCAGAGAATGTGTGTATAGGGGATGTAGTAAGTGTGTGCATACAGGCTATAGTGTGTGTGTGTGTATATAGGTGATGTAGTGTTTGTAGGGATTGTAGAGAGTGTGTGTTTAGGGGTGTATTATGTGTTTGTTTACAATGAATCTAGTGTATTCATAAGGGATCCAGAGTGTGTATTTTAAGAATGCAGTGTGTGTGTGTATACAGGAGTCTAGTGTGTGTTTGAAGGACCCAAAATGTGTAGGAGATCTAGTGAGTGTGTGTATATAACGGATTCAGAGTGTATAAAGGGATCTAGTGTGTGTGTATATGATCCAGAGTTGGGTAAGGGATCTAGTGTGTGTCTGGAACGTAATGTGTTTAGGAGTGCAGTATGTGCGTGAGGGGTGCTGTTGTGTAAATATATATATATATATATATATATATATATATATATATATAATATAAATATGTTCGGAAGTATTGTGTGTGTGTGTGTTTGGCGCAGTGTGTATGTGTGAGGGGTGCAGTGGGTGTCTGTGAGGGATGTAGTGTGTATGTGATGGATGCTGTGTTTGAGGGGTGCTGTGTGTGATGTGTGTGTGGCTGCTGTGTGTGAGGGTGCTGTTTATTATGTGTGTGAGGGTGCTGTGTGTGATGTGTGTAAGGGTGATGTGTGTGATGGATGTGAGAGTGCTGTGTGTGATGGGTGTGAGAGTGCTGTGTGTGATGTGTGTGAGAGTGCTATGTGTGAGAGTGTTATGTGTGAGAGGGCTGTGTGTGATGTGTGTGAGAGTGCTGTGTTGTGTGATGGGTGTGAGAGTGCTGTGTTGTGTGTGATGGGTGTGAGAGTGCTGTGTTGTGTGAAAGTGCTGTGTGTGATGGGTGTGAGAGGGCTGTGTGTGAAAGTGCTGTGTGTGATGTGTGTGAGAGTGCTGTGTTGTGTGAAAGTGCTGTGTGTGATGGGTGTGAGAGGGCTGTGTGTGATGTGTGTGAGAGTGCTGTGTTGTGTGATGGGTGTGAGAGTGCTGTGTTGTGTGTGATGGGTGTGAGAGTGCTGTGTTGTGTGAAAGTGCTGTGTGTGATGGGTGTGAGAGGGCTGTGTGTGAAAGTGCTGTGTGTGATGTGTGTGAGAGTGCTGTGTTGTGTGAAAGTGCTGTGTGTGATGGGTGTGAGAGGGCTGTGTGTGATGTGTGTGAGAGTGCTGTGTTGTGTGAAAGTGCTGTGTTGTGTGAAAGTGCTGTTTGTGATGTGTGTGAGAGTGCTGTGTTGTGTGAAAGTGCTGTGTGTGATGGGTGTGAGAGGGCTGTGTGTGAGAGGGCTGAGTGTGAGAGGGCTGTGTGTGATGTGTGTGAGAGTGCTATATGTGATGGGTGTGAGAGTGCTGTGTTGTGTGAAAGTGCTGCGTTGTGTGAAAGTGCTGTGTGTGATGTGTGTGAGAGTGCTGTGTTGTGTGAAAGTGCTGTGTGTGATGGGTGTGAGAGTGCTGTGTGTGAAAGTGCGGTGTGTGCTGTGTGTGAGAGTGCTGTGTGTTAAAGGGCTGTGTGTGCTGTGTGTGCTGTGTGTGCTGGGTGTGAGAGGGCTGTGTGTTAAAGGGCTGTGTGTGCTGTGTGTTAAAGGGCTGTGTGTGCTGTGTGTGATGGGTGTGAGAGGGCTGTGTGTTAAAGGGCTATGTGTGATGGGTGTGAGAGGGCTGTGTGTTAAAGGGCTGTGTGTGCTGTGTGTGATGGGTGTGAGAGTGCGTGCTGTGTGTGATGGGTGTGATGGGTGTGAGAGGGCTGTGTGTTAAAGGGCTGTGTGTGCTGTGTGAGAGTGCTGTGTTGTGTGAAAATAAAAAAGAAAAGTAGGCATTATGTCCCCCCCTCCCTTCTTACCTTTAGCCTGGGAGGGGGGGACCGGTAAGCTGGTACCTGGGAGAGAGGGGGGGGGGGGGGACCGGCAGAATCACACCACAGAATCCCTGGTGGTCCAGTGGTAAGTGAACTCTAGCCTGCGGGCTAGAGTTCACTCTCGCGAGATCCGGTCGTTGCCATGGCAACGCACCAGATCTCGCAAGAGGAACCCGGCGGAGCTGCAAGATAGAGCTCCGCTGGGTCCTCTCCCTCCCTCCCCAGCCGCAGGTCTGTCCAAGTGGGCCGGTGAGGGAGAGCTTTGATCTCCCCACCGGCCCTCCATGGCAAACAGCGGGGCCGGCGCTCGGATAGTGCCGGCCCTGCATAGACCGGCAGGGGAGATCCTGGGACTTCCCCTGCCGGCCTCGGCCCCACGGCCATCGCGGCCCACCGGGCATTTGCCCGGTGTGCCCGATGGCCAGTCCGGGCCTGCTAACACACACTCTGCATCCGATACACACTAACACACTCTCTGCATCCGATACACACTAACACACTCTCTGCATTCACTACACATGAACACACACTCTGCATTCACTGCACTAACACACACACTACATTCATTACACTGACACACTCTGCATTCACTACACACTAACACACACTCTGCATTCATTACACACTAACACACAATCTGCATTCACTAAACTATGCACACACTCTGGATTCACTATACTGACACACACTCTGCATTCACTACACTAACATACACTCTGCGTTAACTGTACACACAGCATCCACTACACAAACATCCTGTATTTACAGTACACACACTACATCCACCACAAATTGAAACACTCTGCATTCACTATACACAGACACTGCGTCTAATACACACACTACATCCACTACAGACACTGCATCCACTAAACACATTTCATCTAGTACATACAAACACTACATCACTGTACACACACTACATCCACTACTCAAACACACTCTGCGTTCACTATACACACTGCATCCGCTACACAAACACACACTCTGCATTCACTGCACAAACAGTATCTAATACACACAAACACTTCATCCATTACACACATTCTAATTCACTTCCACTATACACACCACATTCAGTCCTGCATCATTGTCAGCGGACTAGGTAGGGCGTGGGCGGGCCCGGGAGGGGGGCCCAGACCTTGTGCTTTGTCAGGGGCCCCAAAATTTCTGATGGCGGCCCTGTCTACATGCACCATGCAAATCCGGCCCTTCTCCGAGGAAATCAGTGTTGCACTCTTGCACACTTGTGAGAATAGAGCACAGATGTGGGTTCTTGGTGGCTGTACCGCCAGGAGCTGAAAAATAACATGGCGGCACTGGCTTTGGACAGCTTCCAGTAACGCTACCTTTACTGTACCCCCAGGCCACCACACCTAGAGCAGCAATGTCACAGATGCAAAGAGTCAGACCTCTGAAGGTAACAGAGCAGCTTTAAATATCATGCATTTCACTCCAAGAGCAGGCGTGAAACCATTTAAACCTGTGCTCGTACTCCATTTTATAACAGCCCTCACAACACAGGGTGAGGGAGGATTGAGTGCACGTGAATGAAGAGATAGTGTGCCTGCATCACTCAGAAAGTAAATAGTAATGGCTATCTGGAAATGTTCTCCAGTTTTCATAAAAACATAGATTGATTTAGAAGTAAACAACACAAGTTGAATGTAATGGGTTAATGACAGAGCCACTTCAAAGCAAAGTTCTTTGTAATTGATAGATTTGTTTTTTTTCGAATCTGAGCTATTCTATACTTTCTTTTTCATCATTTTAGTTTCAAGAGACAAAATGACCATTTCAGAAGTAAAATTTTTTCCAACATTCTTTTCTTACCTTCATCTTTTTCAGTTCCTTTTCTGTCTTTCATGTTTTTAAAGCCGTAATTTTCTCTTGCAGTCTCAAAGTTATAGTTATTTATTATGATGCAAACTCCGTGTGGACGGTTCTTCATTTCATACATTTGTTCTGATGGCTGCAATAGTGAAAATAAACTATTTCATTTTCCAGCGTTATGTATAATTAAAAATTAATTAAATGGAAACTTTAATTAAAAAACAGAATATATATATTTATATATTATATTTTATATATATATATATATATATATATATATATATATATATATATATATACACAGTATCTCACAAAAGTGTGTACACCCCTCACATTTTTGTAAATATTTTATTATATCTTTTCATGTGACAACACTGAACAAATGACACTCTGCTACAATGTAAAGTAGTAAGTGTACAGTCTGTATAACAGTGTAAATTTCCTGTCCCCTCAAAATAACACAACACACAGCCATTAATGTCTAAACCGTTGCAACAAAAGTGAGCACACCCCTAAGTGGAAATGTCCAAATTGGGCCCAATAACCATTTTACCTCCCAGGTGTCATGTGACTCGTTAGTGTTACAAGGTCTCAGGTGTGACTGGGGAGCAGGTGTGTTCAATTTGGTGTTTACACTCTCACACTCTCATACTGGTCACTGGAAGTTCAACATGGCACCTCATGGCAAAGAACTCTCTGAGGATCTGAAAAAAAAAGAATAAAGATGGCCGAGGCTATCAGAAGATTGCCAAGACCCTGAAACTGAGCTGCAGCACAGTGGGCAAGACCATACAGCGGTTTCACTGGACAAGTTCCACTCAGAACAGGCCTCGCCATGGTCGACCAAAGAAGTTGAGTGCATGTGCTCAGCGTCATATCCAGAGGTTGTCTTTGGGAAATAGACGTATGACTGCTGCCAGCATTGCTCCAGAAGTTGAAGGGGTGGGGGTCCGCCTGTCAGTGCTCAGACCATACGCCGCACACTGCATTAAACTGGTCTGGCGGCAACCAGGTGAGGAGTATAAAGACAAGTGTGTCCTGATTGGATATGTGACAAGCATATCCAATCAGTGTACGCCAATATACCTCGATCAATTTATGAACATTTTGTAAAGTATATATGAATATGCATTATATTTGTTTGAGATTGTATGCGCAATACAACATTGTTTCACTTTAGAATATGGTCCTCAATACTTCAGTACACTTTTTTGTCGCTTCCAATTGCTGTGATTTTAGAAAAAAGTCATTTTTGTCATTTTGACCAGCTTTGCTCATATGTATGTGCATAACTTCTATATATATATTATAATTATTGTCTATAAACACAACATTTTTACACTTGTGCTTCGCATAGAGAAGCATTGTGGACATACTGTGCATGTGTGTGGATTAGGTCTGTCTGCCCATCCAATGCTTCCCTATGCAAAAGCAAGGGTGCTGTCTTTCTTTGTGAATGATAGCCACTAGAATAGATAAAAATTGCAAAAATGTAAACAATACTTTTTCTCAGAAACAGGACTGTTTTCATCTGCAAGGATACAGGGGCAGCATCTATACAGAAAAATCACTTCATTAACCCCTTCACGACGGCACGTGTGTATACACGATTGCCAGGGTATGGAGCCATAACCTGCCATCATGTGTACAGGATTTGCATAACTACAAATTATATTTGTTTGCAAATTATGCCCTTAAACAGTCCAGAAACCACAACTTCATGGTGCCGGGAGCTGTGGTGCTGTGAGCTTCCAAGCGATGAATACAGAGACTGTGTGTGAGTGTGTATGTGTGTGTGCATAGTGTACATGTATTACTGTGTTTATGACAACATGGCAGCAATGATGGTAATATGGCATGGGGAACATAATGGTAATGTAACCGCACACGTTATAATTATACAATACATCTATATTCTTTTTGGAACTATGTTTCTTTATCAGTAAATTAATTCTTTGGTAAATTTCTAAAAAAAAAAAAAAAAAAGTTTTTCTGTCCAAACTAATGTTTTTTTTTTTTTTGTTTCCATTAAATAAATGATGTGCTAACTACAGTATGCCTACTGAAAATAAAAAATACATTCAAACATTACTTTCCAGGATACCCAAAATATTTGGATTCTGGAGCGGTCTTTTTTTTGCAAACCACTTGGTCATGAAGAGGTTAATATGAAGTAATTTTGGTGATTAAATTGTCCTTTAAAACCACGCTTTGCGAAACATCAGGCACAACAAGCGTTTGGCAGTCACCAAGTATAGATGAAACCTCATGAATAGAGGCTACAAAGCGTGGCCCAACCTGATGCTGGAATGTGATATCACCCTAGCCCTGTCATCTGCGTGGAGCTACAGGGAGCTGGGCAATGAGTACAGATTAATTCCAGCTCTCTACTGGACACCAGGGATGAGTTTCCTCTCCAGCTCTCCACTGGATACCAGGGCTGAGGTTCCACTCCAGCTCTCCTTGACATGGTAAGAAAAAGGAGGCTGCCTGGTTGAACCTCATTAAAAAAATAAATGAGAAAAGGTCAAGTGTGAGTGTGTGTTGTGTGTAAATGGCTTTGTGTGTATGTGAATGTGTGTGAGAGTTACAGTAACACAAGAAAAATTATTACAGATCAGAAGGGGGGTGCTAACATGCATTTCCACCCCAGGTACCAAGCAACCTAGGTATGCCTCTACAGGGTCCTCTAGGAAGGCCAAGGCATAAAAGAAATGACACTAGATAGCCTAGTTTATATTTTCTGACTTCTATACTGGAAGGAATATAAGTTATTATCAACTATTACCAATGATTTGTCTTCATTATGCAAATTCACAATGCTTCCAGGACCTGAAAAAAAATTAAGCAAACTATTGAAGAACATATGCTAAATCACCAAGGCAGATTTCTTTTTTAAAAACACTACTACATAATGGAAATAACTATTCTCGCAGCACTATATGTATATTTGTGTGTAATTATTCTCATTGTGCATGCATGCCATCTCTATTTACTTAATGTGGAATTCCAAAATATGTGGGGGGAAAAAGCCTATATTGTTATGGTGCCTGGAGGTCATGGGCACTCTCATACCTTAAACAATGAAACCATTTACAAGCAGTTTAACCCCAAAGTTGTCCAGATGGCGCCCATCAGCTGGGCCCTTCTTTCTCTGCTTCAGTCCCTGGCTTCCATGAGAAAGCCTTGGAATTGACGCCGTTGATAGACAGAGTGTCAGCTGATGCTCTCAGCCTTTCACTGGCTCCCCACGAGAAAGGTATTAACTTCCTATCCACCCCTCACTGAGATCATCAATGATGTTCATCTCAGCCAACTTCATGTTTCTCCTTAAGGATGAGGTTATACTGCACAAGCGGCAATCGCCACACTATGCTAATTAGCATATCCACATAGAGAATAATTATTGTAGTTCATATTTATGAGGGTTATTAGATGTTTTCATCATATCGCGGCGATATATAATGTATTCAATATACATTTTAGAGGAATTCCCTTGCCATACCTTAAATCCAGCCCTGCCATGTTCTCTGCTCCATGTGTGTTACTCTTCTGTAACACCCACCTCCAATCAATCTCCACTCTGCCCAGTGTCTTCTTTAATTTGCCCTGCTTGGGGACACTTTCCCATGCAGGGTAAATCTCCTCTGTGACACCGAGGCAATGGCTTAACAAGGACAGATAAAATGAGAGGTAGAAGAAAAGTAGGGGTGTAAGGGGAATGTTACCCCCTGGAGGAAAAGGTTTATTGAGCTTCAAGGCTAAAACTTTATCTCCATCAAGTAGTCAGAATATCTCTGGAGCCAGGGATCCCAGACTTTATAAAAGTATTTCGGGGTGTTGTGTAGCTGTGATTTTAGTTTATCCATTTCTATAGCTTTGCGTGTTTTCTTCACTGTAGTGATCATGAAAGGGATATCAACAGTGGAACACCTCTCTCCTATTGCCCTGCGACTAGTAAGTGCTACTCGTGACGTCAATTTATTTTCTCCTCTGGTAAAAGTGTCTATAGGTTTGAATAGCCAGAGAGCCCAAGGATCCATTGTGCATGTTTTTTTTGAGAATTTGAGTGCGTAGAGATACAACTGCAGCCAATAGTAGTTTGAGTTTTGTGCATGACGACCAGCAGTGCAAGAAGGTACCCGCATCCCCACATCGCTTCCAGCACAGGTTAAACAACAAAACCTGCATAATTGCTAGATCCTGTGGGTTGAAGTACCAACAAAAGAAAATGTTTATGCCTGTTCTTTGTGTGTTGCGCAGATAGTAAAGGAAGCGATTGCCTCCCATATTTCTGACCAATCAGTGGGGTCTTCCAGAGGCCTACTGTTCTTTTTCCATGCGACTATGTATGGTAACAACGTTTGGGTGGCGTGTGTGACCAAGGATATCTGACATTTTCTGGCTGGGCAGTGTGTAGACATACGTCTTTGAAGGGAGATAGTTGGACTTTGCCTGCTTGTTTAATAAGTGCTGAAGAAGCAAAGCTTTTGAATTCTATGTATCGGAAATAGTCAAAAGTTGTGAAAGAGGTGTTTTTGGGATGACAGAATAGTCTAATACTCTATCGTTGAGTCCTCAATCTGGTGATGATGTCTCTATAGGTATTTAGGTGTAAATCCAAGAAAGAATAGCTTATTCCTTAGTATTGGTGTGACCTGTCTTTTAGGCAGTCCCTTAGGGCAAGTGAATGAATTATTGCCCGGGAGGTCAGAGGAGGTGAAGGGCATTGTTATTTAGGGAGCCACATGTAAAGTGAACGGTAGTCTGAACCAAAAATGAAGTGTTCAAGATCCACCCATCTCTTTTTATTGGGGGGCTATGTGCCATTGCTGCATTTGTGCTAATTGTGCTGCATGGAAGTATTGGGAAGAGTTTGGAAGTCCCAATCCTCCTGACTTTTTGGGGACATGTAATCTATCCCTATGTAGATGCAGCTTCATGCCCTACCATAAAAATCCACCAACAGTGGCCTGTATGGTTTTAAAATCTGGTCTAAACAGGAGAACTGGAAGGATTTAAAATAGATACAGGAACCCGGGAGGGAGGATTATTTTGATAGGCACAACTCAACCCAGCCAAAAAACACTCTTTCTTCACAGGTACACTTTACATCCTTGTACTTTTTGAGTTGCAACCCATACTGCATGTTGTGTCTTAACCACTTGTGCCTTACAAATTATGGAAAAGAAAGACATTTCACAATTTAGTCTACAACAGCCAAGATACTTAGATTATTTAATTTAAAGTTCATGTCTGATTATATATACACATTTCATACCCTTATTCCTTTCTTCATAGGTTAGAATTTTCTCGAGAAGATTTCGATTAATTTCAGTAAATATTTCCTTTAATTTGTCAAGTTTGTCTTCTTGCAACATTGCTTTCTTTTCCAACTCTGTGAAAATATCCAGCATACTCTGGAACAAATATCAAACAACATGTAACAATATGAGGTTTACTTAAGGAAACACTCTAAGAAAAATAACTACAACTATGAAACACTTTCAAATAAGGCAGGACTACTTCTGGAGTCCGCAGACTGTTCTCTCTCTCTACTTGGCCGCATTGATAATGTGAAAATAACACTTCATCATCATCTCGCTACTGCCATTTGCCTCCAAGATCCTAGAGGGTGCTGGGCAGCAAACACATCATTTCTGCGTGAAAACCGCACTAAGAAGGGGGAGAAGAGTAGCAGTATCCAAAAAAAAAAAACCTGCACTAGCAGGTGGGCCCTTGATCTCGCTTTGAGTTGTGAGCCCACCCCACCTCCCACCCTCCCTCGCCCCGTCGTCCCAGAGTGCGTGAATGCTACCTGAGCAGGCAAAACGGTTCAAACAAGGGTTTTGACATCAGGCAGGGAGTGGAGATCAGAGCTGGGAGCTTTGCCTGATGCAAAAAGTCAAGTACGTTTAACATTTGTTTTACCGGTTTTAAGGGGTAGGTGACCTATTAGTAATGCCCCATAGTGCATTGTAAATTTAAAAAAATAATTAGTCTTAGCAAGGGTTGGAGTAACTTTGTAGCGGCCACTTTAAAAAATAAAAAATATGCATATTCATGTCAACATGACCCACCCATTACTATACGGAGTATATTCCTCCCTTGTGCGGTGGCATATGCCTTTTATAATGGTGTTTTTATCCTTGAAATCTTGGTCACGAGTTAATATGGATTTTCATTCAGCCTTTTTGATGGAAGATAGAAAAAAAAGGAAAACCGTTAGGTGTCTTGCCCCGTCACTATTACTTGTGTGAGGGGGTAGGTAGGGACAATTTAATAGGGGTGGCTAGTGGTTTGTGGCACCCCATGACACCTTAGAGGGGTGGACAATGGTATTTAGGTGATATGCCCCAACCCTCACCATATTGTAGATGAGCATATTGTATTCCATCTATTAAATTGTCTTATTCGGTAAATAGCTTGATTAGTCGGGAATGCACTCTTTTAAATCAGTTAAATGCTGATGTGTGTATGCATAAAAGAAAATCTTACTCTAGCTTTGTCAATCCTGCTCTTGGAAATGTCTTCACTCAATGATATCTTTATCCTTTTCAGCTCATCGGTTGTAACTTCTTCCGAGAGATTCATGAGTAAGCGCCTGCACAGAAAAAAAAAAAAAAGGTCCAGTCACCTTGAGAATTATTTTCCTGGAGCCGAGATTCATAGTGATTTTGGAAGAGAGAGGTAGATATAAAAAAAAAAAAATCATAAAATCTATTAATTGGTTGAAATACTTTGGGAACAGTTTTAGACAGTAAAACAACTTAAAAGAATATTAAACAAAAAAATATTGTTCCCCCCAAACCCCCACCCATTGCTGGTGGGTGGCTGCCCTTATTAATAATAAGGGAAACCTATTGTCGTCCCCCAAGCACCCACCCATTAGTGGCTGGTGGTGGCTAATTGTAAGAATAACAACCCTCTCACCCAGTGATTGACAAAAGCTAGACAAATTTTATTGATTGCTATATATAAAGTATAGCTTAACCTTTCCACCCTATAGTGAAAACCCACCGTTTAGGTGGCTTGCCCCCCCGACCCCGTAGCCCCCTCAGAATGGGTTAAAACTCACCTTATTTTCAGCTCTTCACGGTTCTGCCGGCGCTGGCCCCGCCCCCTTGGGAAAAGCATTGGATTGGCTAAAAGCAGCAAAAGGGGCAGGACCCAATATCATTTTGGCCAACCAGCACCTGAATCAATGCATCTCTATGAGGAAAATTCTGCGTCTCCATGCAGAGGGTGGGGACGCTGAACGGCAGGCCTGCTTACTGTGCAGCCCTGAGCCAGGAAGCCCCTCCAGTGGCCATCTGAGGAGTGGCCACTTGGAGGTGTCCCTAGGGGCAATGTAAAAGCTGCCTTTTTTATGAAAAGGCAAGGTTTGCATGAAGGGAGCTATCATGCCTGAAGGGAGCTATCATACTCACCAGAACAGCTACATTAAGTTGTAGTTGTTCTGGTGACTATAGTGTCCCTTTAATTAAAAAAAACATTTTTCATGGAGGCTGTGCGAAGGTGTGGCTATGGCAACATAAACAGACATAAAAGTGGCTTGACTCCTAAATGACTTACAGGGAAACTATTGTGTCTACAACATCTGAAGTTTGCCTTCACCTAATCTAGTGGCTTCAGTGTGACAGCCTCTAGAGGTATGTTTAACCCTGCAATGAAAATATTGCCTTATCTCCAAAAACGGTACTGTTTTACATTGTGGGGTACTGCACACAGACCACCTCATTAAGATGAAGTGACTCTTTATAAATTTCAACAGTAAGACTGCAGGGGAATGATACATACACCAAAATTGATTAAATGAACATTAGTGTTAGTAGTAAAAAGATGTATTCCTAATACTATATTGTTCTTTTGCCCCTGAGGCCCCCTCTATCCCACCTCGTCCATGAAAGAGTAAAAAAAACACCTCTCTTTAATTTACCCGATTACATCGCTGATGTCCCTCAGCGCTGGATTGGGCTCCTCCTCCTCCGAAGTCAGCTGATGGGGGTAACCTAATGCGTATGTGCCTGCATTAGGCCATCCCAATGGGCAAGCATTGCCTATGTAATTTTGCTTTGACGCTGGATGTCCTCATGTGAAGCGTAAGGACGTCCAGCGTCATTTCACAGAATCAGACTCTGTGAAACTGCAGAAAACGTCTGATGGCTGTCTACTAGACAGTCACTAGAGGCAGTTTGGACACCGCAATGTAAACATTGCAGTTTCTTTAAACATTGCAGGGTTAAGGGAACTACACTGCACCCAGACCACTTCAATGAGATAAAGTGTTCTGGGTGCCTGTATTGTCCTTTTAATTAGGCAAAAGTTATTTTCGGGATTGGATTCTCCCATTAAATTCACTTCTTAATTTAAATGTGGTAAACTGTTTAGAACAGTTTAATTAATTAAATTTGCTTTTATCAAGCCATTTCTACACAAAGATCACCTTAAAATGATATCCGATCAGATATCTGGGCTTGTGTCAAAAATGTTGGACAATCTACAACTACATAATTCAAGATAGTATTATAAATAGAAACTCAGATATTATACAAATTTAATGTCGAAAGTCTAACTGATCTGAGCCTGAAAATGTACCAATAACTGCAGATATCAGAATTTATTAAAACTTTTGGCCATTCACAGACTTCATCATTACAATGAACAAACAAATACTTGCCTGAAAGGAGAAATGTGTGTCCTTCTTGGATTACTAATTTCCAGTTCCACTTCCTCTTTTGTAATTCCTAATTTCTCAAGGAGGTCAAGTCTTCTTATATAATATAGAAGCTCATGAAGAAGGCATGTAACATCCTCTTTCAGCGGTACAATCTCCTGCAACTTTATGAAGAGGTCAATAGTAGTTTTTGAGCCTTGAGGAATGAGGTCCTTGCACAAATATATCAGTAAACAATCATTCTCTTTATCCAGATGTTGAAGTGTAACGTATAGTTCATCCTGAGAACCCATACTTTTGTCAGTATCATAAAGTTTAGGAACTCCCTTTAAGCACCTAGAAAAGGAAAATGTCTATTATATCAAAAGTTTAGTCAGAAAGCATAGTGTTTGGAATTGTATATACGTATCGGTTAAACAACCGTTTCATCTTCCTTTGCAAAAAATAAACACACATCTACCACATCACATACAGGGAGTGCAGAATTACTAGGCAAATGAGTATTTTGACCACATCATCCTCTTTATGCATGTTGTCTTACTCCAAGCTGTATAGGCTCGAAAGCCTACTACTAATTAAGCATATTAGGTGATGTGCATCTCTGTAATGAGAAGGGGTGTGGTCTAATGACATCAACACCCTATATCAGGTGTGCATAATTATTAGGCAACTTCCTTTCCTTTGGCAAAATGGGTCAAAAGAAGGACTTGATAGGCTCAGAAAAGTCAAAAATAGTGAGATATCTTGCAGAGGGATGCAGCACTCTTAAAATTGCAAAGCTTCTGAAGCGTGATCATCGAACAATCAAGCGTTTCATTCAAAATAGTCAACAGGGTCGCAAGAAGCGCGTGGAGAAACCAAGGCTCAAAATAACTGCCCATGAACTGAGAAAAGTCAAGCGTGCAGCTGCCAAGATGCCACTTGCCACCAGTTTGGCCATATTTCAGAGCTGCAACATCACTGGAGTGCCCGAAAGCACAAGGTGTGCAATACTCAGAGACATGGCCAAGGTAAGAAAGGCTGAAAGACGACCACCACTGAACAAGACACACAAGCTGAAACGTCAAGACTGGGCCAAGAAATATCTCAAGACTGATTTTTCTAAGGTTTTATGGACTGATGAAATGAGAGTGAGTCTTGATGGGCCAGATGGATGGGCCCGTGGCTGCATTGGTATAGGGCAGAGAGCTCCAGTCCGACTCAGACGCCAGCAAGGTGGAGGTGGAGTACTGGTTTGGGCTGGTATCATCAAAGATGAGCTTGTGGGGCCTTTTCGGGTTGAGGATGGAGTCAAGCTCAACTCCCAGTCCTACTGCCAGTTTCTGGAAGACACCTTCTTCAAGCAGTGGTACAGGAAGAAGTCTGCATCCTTCAAGAAAAACATGATTTTCATGCAGGACAATGCTCCATCACACGCGTCCAAGTACTCCACAGCGTGGCTGGCAAGAAAGGGTATAAAAGAAGAAAATCTAATGACATGGCCTCCTTGTTCACCTGATCTGAACCCCATTGAGAACCTGTGGTCCATCATCAAATGTGAGATTTACAAGGAGGGAAAACAGTACACCTCTCTGAACAGTGTCTGGGAGGCTGTGGTTGCTGCTGCACGCAATGTTGATGGTGAACAGATCAAAACACTGACAGAATCCATGGATGGCAGGCTTTTGAGTGTCCTTGCAAAGAAAGGTGGCTATATTGGTCACTGATTTGTTTTTGAATGTCAGAAATGTATATTTGTGAATGTTGAGATGTTATATTGGTTTCACTGGTAAAAATAAATAATTGAAATGGGTATATATTTGTTTTTTGTTAAGTTGCCTAATAATTATGCACAGTAATAGTCACCTGCACACACAGATATCCCCCTAAAATAGCTAAAACTAAAAACAAACTAAAAACTACTTCCAAAAATATTCAGCTTTGATATTAATGAGTTTTTTGGGTTCATTGAGAACATGGTTGTTGTTCAATAATAAAAATTAATCCTCAAAAATACAACTTGCCTAATAATTCTGCACTCCCTGTATACCCAAGAATACGACACCAAACTACCAATAACTTTCCTGACCTCAAGACGACTGAATTCAGATGGAGACAAAAAAAGGAGTTTGGAAACCATAATAACACCTAAAACCGAATGGATTCAGTGATTGCACTGACAGCTCCCTTCTTCTTCCATTACAATGAGGAATGTTTAGGGACCCCAAGGAACTGAACTGCTCGAAACTCCTCTTTTATCATGAGATTGTTTCACTGTAAGCACGGACTACTTATTATGAGGCGAGAAGAGACATGGTGTCCTCATTTACACTGAACTCATCTCCACAATCAACAAAATAATCAATTTTAACACAATACATTCTGGTAAAGATACCCTTTATTTTGATGGCAAGTTCTAGTAAGCATGGTCAGATAGAGATGAAATGTAAGAGGTTGTTGTACAACTCCTCAGTTTAGAAGTCCAATGTATCTGGCCATTTATGCTTATGACTCCACTCCTCTTTAATTTGGGCCTGGCACCTTGAAATAAAAGCCCTCAATTAAGGACATAATGGGTTACTCCAACCCTTTTTTTGGGGGGGTGGGGGGGGCAGGGGGATATGTATTGGGGAGCTTCTAGTTTTTAAAAACAGAGAGAGCTTTTTCTGTTGCCATGCATTAACTTGGCTCTCCCCAGGTTAAAAGGTTAATCCAGATGCAGATCCCCTTTTCACTGTGCCGAGAGGGGTATCTGCTACACCTCGCTGACTAGGCCAAAAGAAAGACGAAACTTTTATCCGGGGATGCTGTATCTCTTGTGCAGAGAGAACTTGCTGGCATTTCGGTTTTTGACTACCCTAATGGGTGGGATCAGTCTGATATGCAATAGAATAGATTCACTCTATAATAGCACAAGTGAGCAAAAACTATTTTGAGACTTGAGCCGGAATTTACAGAAGGGCAAGCTATTGGGTTTCTCTTAAAGCTGTCCATTCTCAGAGTTCTCATATTATATAGTTTTTTTTTATTAGTTTCACAAACTCAACACACAGTGAAGCAGGATTTTGCATCAAATTTCTACAATAATACCCGAGATTTGTTGGCATTGCCTTAGAGCGGTTGTCAGTAATTTTCTTTCCTCCTCCATAGTGCTTTCACAGGCTCTTACCTATGCTGCAAATATGGTGGGTATGCCATCTTTCATCAACGTTTTTGGAATCAATCATTAACAAGATGTTTGAGGTGGTTTATACTGATACCTCATTTAAGCCAGCCGTGGTGCCCCTTAATTTTATAAAAATGCGAATAGCCAGGCACGTGAAATGTCTCCCAATACATTTATAAAATGTGTCTAAAATCATTGAACCCCACCTTTTGGCATAAACCATATCTGCCAACCCCAAAGCAGTGAATCTCCAGGGTTCATGAGATGTACATTATGGAAGTGCTCATGGCTCCTCTGTGTGGGTTTCATGGATACTTGGCGTCTTTGATTGGACTTCATATCTAGGTGTAATTGTAATAAAGACATCTGTACCATACACCACTGGATACCTATATTTCTTTCACCTAAAATATTTATGTTTCATTCAACTGATTCAAATCCACCTTGAAAAATATAACTTCCCTTTTTTTTTATCATCCTTCTACTCTTTTCACCTTCTCTGTCTTCACTCCCTTTCTTCCCCTGTACTGCTCTCCATCTGTTGTTCTATAGTTTGCACTAGAGCGTGATGACATTCTTATATAAATATCTGATGTTATCAGAAGAACTCAGACTACTATGACAGCACTACATTTGAAACATTGGTTATTGACTGTAATATACCTTTTGTCAACCGAACCTATTATTATTTTTCAAAATTTTTGTATTTCTGTTACAATAAAACGATCATTGTAAAATAAAAAAACAAACATTGTTTAAAAAAACATGAATTTTTTTTTCCCAGGTAAAGCTGAAATAATGTAGAAACGGAAGGATTAACACTAAAAACCCCATCTCTTAAAACATATTGTGACCAAATCCACTACACCGATCTCCAGACATCCTATAATCAAACTCTTAGTAGAAAGTAGGTAGGTCCAGGCACTCAAGGTTTCTTCAAAAAGGCAGATTTATTGAAAACTGAATATGCAAGGTTTAGGCCTTCACAGAGGCCTTTGTCAGCTGTGCATATACTGTCTCCAAATGAGCATGGAACGACATAGGTCCTTAAGAAAGGGGAGCTGGTGATTTTCAATCAAAAAGGGAGTCTTATCATGTAGTGCTGCAGCAATAACCATTTTATCTCACAAAGGCTTGAAGCAGACCAAAACGTCCATAGGAGATGTAGCCAATACACAGGGTGATCTGGGTAGTCTGGAGATACCGTCAGTATGTAGGCCCTTCACTTGCTTTTGCCGAAAGATGATGGAGAATAAGCTCCTAAGTAAACGTGATAGTTCTCCCTCACTAACGCCTTCTGCTATTGCTCGAATTTTCATGTTTTTGCACCAACCAGCATCTTCTAGTGCCTCAACCAAGTGGTTAGTGAGCCAAGAGAGTGTTGTAACTGTTTAGTGTGTTTGGCCTAATCTACCTGTTGCTGGCTAATGGTGACAACGTCCTCCTCTTTGGCCTTAACATAACGGTGTGAAGTTCCTCTCGGAGCGTAGTCACTTAAAAAAGGAGGATATGGGGGCGGGGCCTAACTGTCATGGAGGACAGACGTGATCCACTGAAGCTCCTCCATAATCTTGCTTAAAAAAGCAACAAGAAGCATTACAAAGCCTGATTCCGGGTCCACCTGGAGCCCAATCTGACGCCTGACACTGCTGGGCTCGGTTGTAGGGGTCGGTGACCCGGAAAAAACAGATAGCCACGCACGAAACGACATGCGGCCTTGTATACAACGGGTGGGAGAGGCGGCCGCTCTCCCACTTCGAGGATACACAGTGACCGTTACGGAGAAGCCCCGTTACCCCCCCTGGGACCGTTGGGGGTGAACACGGTCCAACACGGGAGAACTGCACGCCACAGTGGTGAGGGGGAGGTGAAAGCCAGCAGACAAGCGACTCACCTAACTGCAGACTCACCTCTAATGGCGGACACCTCGTGCCTCCCTCGCACTGAGACCACGCTCCAGACCAAACTAGAGGCTATCATGGCCGCATTCTGGGTGAAGCTGGAGAACAGGGCACTGCAACATGCTGCACAGCAGGCGAGTAGTCTCTTACCTAACCAGCAACCCCCACGCAAACGGGACATACCCACGGCTCCGGCAGGGAAGAGGATCACGCGGAGAAGGCTGCCCAGGCCCCAAACCTCGCCTCAGCACAAGCAAAAGCAAAGCCGGTCACATCAGAGCCCGACTTCTGCCCACCACCGAAGACTCCCAATACTTACCACAACCACTATCCATGGGACTGACCGGCCCCGCAGAACGAGTCCAATAACCAGGGGCACGAAACACCACATCGACCTGCACAGCCGTGAGCTACGCCACCACAAGCCGGAGGCCTGGAACTCAACCACGCAAAAGCATCAGACACTGCAGGCTGAGAGAGCCCAAGAGGACAGCGTCTGGCACCCAGCTGGAATCGGATGAGTGCAAGCAGGCCCGGACTGGCCATCGGGCAAACCGGGCAAATGCCCGGTGGGCCACGATGGCCACGGGCCGAGGCCGGGGAGATCCAGCCGGTCTATGCAGGGCCGGCGCTATTCGAGCGCCGGCCCCGCTGTGTTGCATGAAGGGCCGGTGGGGAGATCGAAGATCTCCCTCACCGGCCCACATGCTCTCAAATGCGGCCGCCGGCTGGGAGAGAGAGAGGGAGGGAGCCAGCCTGGAGAGGCGGACCCGGCGGAGCTCTAACTTGCAGCTCCGCCGGGTTTTTCTCGCGAGATCCGGGCCGTTGCCATGGCAACCGGCCCGGTCTCGCGAGAGTGAACTCTAGCCCGAAGGCTAGAGTTCACTTACCACGAGGACCACCAGGGATGGATGTCAGCAGCCCCCCCTTCCAGGCTACAGGTAAGAAGGGAAGGGGGGGGGGGGATATAATATATTTATTTTAAATAATAATAAAAAAAAACTCAATAACTCAATATTGGCATTTACACAATACATACACAATCCTTGCAAACACACACATCACCCTCACCCAGCACCCAAACATACTCACACAGCACCCAGCACCCTAACATACTCACCCAGCACCCTAACATACTCACACAGCACCCTAACACTCACCCAGCACCCTAACATACTCACACAGCACCCTAACATACTCACACAGCACCCTAACATACTCACACAGCACCCTAACATACTCACACAGCACCCAGCACCCTAACATACTCACCCAGCACCCTAACATACTCACACAGCACCCAGCACCCTAACATACTCACCCAGCACCCTAACATACTCACACAGCACCCTAACACTCACCCAGCACCCTAACATATTCACACAGCACCCTAACATACTCACACAGCACCCTAACACTCACACAGCACCCTAACATACTCACCCAGCACCCTAACATACTCACCCAGCACCCAAACATACTCACCCAGCACCCAAACATACTCACACAGCACCCAAACATACTCACACAGCACCCAAACATACTCACATAGCACCCAGCACCCTAACATACTCACCCAGCACCCTAACACTCACACAGCACCCTCACATACTCACCCAGCACCCTCACATACTCACCCAGCACCCTCACATACTCACCCAGCACCCTAACACTCACCCAGCACCCTAACACTCACCCAACACCCTAACGTACTCACCCAGCACCTAACGTACTCACCCAGCATCCTAACGCTCACCCAGAACCCTAACGCTCACCCAGAACCCTAGCTCACACAGCACCCTCACTCACATAGCACCCTAACACACACAGCACCCTAACACACACACAGCACCTTCGCACAGCACCCTAACACATAGCACCCACACACAGCGCCCTCACACACACATACTGCATCCTCCCACACACACAGCACCTTCCCACACACACTATACTCCTCACAAATGCACACTACACCCCTCACACACACAGCAGCCCCCAAACACACTGCACCACTCACACACACACTCACTAGATCTCCTATACGCACTCCTTCACACACACTAGATCCCCTACACACAGACGCTGCACCACCTACAACACACACACTACATTTCTGACATACACACTCTGGATACCCTATGCACACACTAGATTCCATTTAAGCAAACACATTGTGTCGCCATAAATGGGATACCGTGAGTATCCCAATTATGGAAACCCCTGAGACAAGTTTCAAGCAAACACAACGCAAGCATGTTATTAAATTTGCTTGCGCTGTGCAGAACAAATCTAGGGGCCCTTTTCTCAAGCCCTGGAAGAGCATTGAACCAACATGCTCACTTTGAGATGGGGCGTGCTTGTCATTGGGGATGACAAAACACACCCTATCTGGCCCCGCCCCCTTTTCAGTGGGCCGCTGTGAATAAAAAATGCCCGGGCCGAATTTTTTCCCCAGTCCGGCCCTGAGTGCAAGTAGCAGACCAGAGTCAGCCAGACACAGACTGATCAATCTGGACGTTACTAACATACCCCTTAATGCAAGAACTGCCTTATGTTAACTACCTAACCGTAAAGTTACAGTTTATGTGCTGTCATTATCTCACCCAATTTTTAACTGCTTACGTCTACATATGTTTATCTTAAAAGCTTACACATAGAATGAATAGCTAACCCTATCTAAAATGACAAGTTAAGCGAGTTGTACACTAGCAGTGAAAACAAAAACAAAAATGGTCTACATGTAATCTGGGGAACGTGCAACCAGTGCCTTACTCAGACAAAGCTTTCTCCTTTCACAATGCATCAATGTACATACATAAGCTCAAACACACCTAGCTCGACTAACAGCAAATCTAGCCTAGCATGTTATACTATACCTACAAAATAGGTAAGTGTGTCGGCCTGCATCAGCTGCTGTGGCGGTGCCAGCTTGTACGCTCTATTGTTGTGTCCTTGGGCCCAGTGGTCTAAATATTCTGAAGTTTATCTATAGTTCTATATCTAAACCACTTGTATTATTTTATTACTTAACCTTTCATGTCAGTGTACATACTGATCTTCAACGGTTTATATTGCCTGTTATGCTGACATAGCTGTTGTCTAAACCTGAACCAAGCATGAATCTTATAACAAAAATGTGCAGATGTAACCTATGCCGATTAATGGCCGGTACCTGCTGTTGTGGCAGGGCCGGCATGTTTGTCATCACTATGCACGTAAAAATAAAGAATTTAAAAAAAAAAAGGAGGATATTCTTCATAAGCTCCAGAAGCACCTTTTGTAGGAATGGAGAGGTCTTCTGGCACCGAGGGGTCTCTTGTACACCATGTCTGGGCACCATCTTAGGTCTTGACGGCTAGAACAGCATATTTCCAATAACTCAAGAACTGTTGCCAAGGACTTTTACTTCTTCATGTTCTTGCCAATAGTTATTAGGAAAGGATATCAGAACTCGTGCAAGATGCATCCGACTCCAGTGATGGTCACTCCACCCCTTTTGATTTATTTATTTTTATCCCATCCTACCTTATTCACCCATGATTGCCTCCCCACCTAGCTCAGAGTGCACAGAAGAAGCCCGTAAGCCTTCGATCTAGCTCTTGTAGATTAATTAGACAGCCATGAGCTTGCAATCTTAAGGTTATAATGGAGATTTGAGACAAGAGTGGGAATTTGGAAGTTATGGTCAGAGAAAATTAAAGGAAGATTGCAGCTACTGGTAAGATATAAAGGGAATGAGGAGGTAATTTAGTAACATATCAAACAGCTGGAGGAGCATGCTATACATTTAGAAGGAACCTGGGAGGTTGGGTAGTTCTTAGAGAAAATGAAGAGTCTAAATATTGCTGTGAGCTGGGTTTGTGGATCGAGGCCCAAGGAACAGGCATGGAGAGAAGGAACAAGTATATGAAAGAATTCACAACTAGGAGGGGCAAAGGACAGATAGAAGTGGTGGCTAAAGCAAACATATGTTGTATACAATTAAAAAGTTTACCAACAAGATTCTATCGGTCAAAATAGTAATAACTAGCAGATTGTATTGATGCTGTCCATAGAGATTCATATCAAACTGTATTTGTGTAATTGTTTCTCTGTATATCGGCAAAAATGTATGTAGTATTCGTATGATGGTTCGGTAGTTTCATACGAATGAAGCTACCGAACCATCAGACCACCCCAGTGAGAAGTGTGCGCCTCATTAAGCGTTCACACTCTGCAAACCGCAGCTTAATTGATTCATTGTATGTGCCTGTGTGGTCGCCGTTCGGCATACGAACCACGTGCGGCGGCCATCTTACGCATGAAAATCTCAGCGGTGTTTGGTCGTCGAGTGTCTGGAACTCAAATCGGACACTCAAACAACTGAACACCGCTGAGACCTCCAGAGCTCCATAACTCACGAACGGAGAGACTAGGCAGCCCCTCGTTCGGTAAAAGCAATGTACCTAACAAGGGAATTAATACGAATGGAAGATTAGCTGTGGATGGCAGGTATTTCTATGTGTTTTAACTCCTGAACAGAGACCGACCGCAAGGCCAAAACGCATGGAGCCTTTTTCGGATACCACCTCGTGTGCGGTCGGTCAAATTACACCCTCCACCTAACTCCCGAACCCCTGGTCCGATCTGGGTGAATTTTGGATATGTTAGTCACCCAGATCAGGGCTACCAGGGGATACCCAAATTATTATTCTCACTACGTGTTTTGGGGTACATCTAGAATTGACTAATTATGGTGAATCCCTCCCTTGCATGGGAGAATGCTTTAAAAGTAGGTTGTGTGAATTAAAAGTCAGTTCTGCTCCTGATGCTGTGTGTCGTCCACTCATTGGAATCTGTATGGGGATATTCGTGGATTACTTTGTTTGCTGGAATTATTACTTCATGGTATTTTTACTACTTGTTCCTGATCCTCACTGGGATCTTTAGTGGAGTTAACCTGTGGAATACCAGGCCTCCGCTACAATAACTATGTGTACATGAAATATTGGTGGAAAACATTCACTGAACATAACAATCAGAAACTTCATGTACAGAAAATTGCTGTGATAAACTACAGGTACAAGTAGTAACATTGTCATAGTAAGAAATAATAATATGGTGATGGGGGCTACAATAAACGAGGGGGAGTATCGTCATAGATTTAGTCATACTCATTACCTGAAAGTTGTAGGAGAGGTAAAACGAAGTCTGAATATTGCAGTGAGCTTGGTTTGTGGATTGAGACCTGAAAGTTGCGGAAGAGTCTGAATATTGCTGTCAGCTGGGTTTGCGCTCCTTTGTAAACTGCACCAGTCCCAGAAAATGTTAACCCTTTGTGTCAGTAGAGATCAAAGGGACACTACACTGCCTAAATAATAATTTATTTATTTTTAAAACACTGTTTAGCAAATATACCTCCAATGAAAACATGCATGCATTTAATTGTGCATTTTTTTTCTCTGGTTATACATCTAAATACTGTTTGCAAAAGATGCAGATCTCTTGTCTGCAGCCTTTGCAAGCCCTCCTCTTCTAACCCCACTTTCTGTGGCTGTCGAATAACAGAATTTCAAGTGCAGCTCACTGGACAACCGCTCATCACGATACACAGGATTCATGGCCGCTAGACATGTGCAATTCGTTTTGGTCCAAATGCGAATTCGGATGCATTTCGGGCAATTTGGACATTCGGGTACTTCCGAATGTCTGAATAGCTGAATTGCCGAAGTTCTGAAATTGCCGAATTTCCGAAGTGCCGAAATTCCGAAGTGTCAAAGTGCCGAAGTTCCGAAGCACAGTGTTGCCTAAGTACTAATATACTTATCCAGTGGAAGAATGAAGAATGTTACACTGTATACAAGTTTAAATAAAAAGTATACAAACATAGCCAGGATTCATCTGTAAGCATTTGCAACACTTACAACAATCAAGTAACACATATTCATATAAAATGTAAGTTACTTAGCCTGTCAATGGAATGACAGGCATGAATACGTAGATAACTCCCTAATTCCCACGGTATCAGGGAGCTATTTACTAAAAGGCTGAAAGACCTAAATTGGTATTTAAGCCAAATTTACTAATACTAAGTAAAGATGACTTATTATTAGTAATTAATTTGCCCCTACTCATTATACCGCGAATAGGGGCATGTCTAGTAAACAGTGAGCAGCCTGTGGCTGCTCACTGTAAAAAACAAAAAACAAAACGTCCCCCCTCCCGAGCCCCCACCCATGATGCGTGAGTGGGGGCTTCTAACCTGAAGGGGGGACCTATTGCCCCCCCCCAGCCACCACCCCTGAGCGGTGGGTGGGGGCCCTAATGAAAAATAAGGGGGGGGGACCTATTGTCCTCCCCCCAGCCCCCACCCCTGAGCGACGGGTTGGGGCCCTAAAGTGAAATAATGGGAGGGGAAATATTGTCCTCCCCCCTGAGCGGCAGGTGGGGGCCCTAAAGTAAAATAATGGGGTGGACCTATTGTCCTCCCTCCGGCCCCCACCTCTGAGCGCCGGGTGGGGGCCCTAAATCAGAAAAACGGGGGGACGGAACGGACCTATTGTCCTCCCCCCAGCCCCACCCCTGAGTGGCAGGTGAGGGCCCTAAAGTCAAAAAAAGGGGGGGGACACCTATTGTCCTCCCCCCGGCCCTATAGTTTAAAAGCCCCCACTCACGCGGCTTGGGAGGGGGGACACTTTTTTTTTTTAACAGTGAGCAGCCAGTGTAATTTACAATTTACAAATACTATGTAATATTTACTTGGTATTAGTAAATTTGGCTGAAAGACCAATTTAGGTCTTTCAGCCTTTTGGTAGATAACTCCCTAATACCGTGGGAATTAAGGAGTTATCTACTAAGCTGCTGCAAGAGAAGTCCCGAAGTGTCAAAGTACTGAAATTCCAAAATGCTGAAGTTCCGAAATTCCGAACTGCCAAAGTGCTGAAGATCCGAACTCCCGAATTTCGGAATGCCGAACTGAAAATTTTCCCCATGCACATGCCTAATGGCCGCTGGGATTCAGCATGCTGTCAATTGGCAGAGAGACCTTATTATAGACTTCGCACCCATTACTGAACATCCAGGCTGCTGCTGGTAATCTGTGCTTTGTGTTGGTGTCAGATACTGTGTAGTTTGTGTGTGTATGGGTCAGTGAGTTAATGAGTGTGTGTGTGTTGGTGGATGTGTGTATCACAACCACATCATCACAAACAAAGGTAACCAGCATACACACACCACACACTGTGTACAGCCAGCACACACAACTCAGAGGGTAAGACACTCGGGGTAATTCACAAAAGATTTTTGTGACAAAACAGACATGTTGTGACTATAGCACAGTTAGCAATTTTTTTTCAGTTCAGATATTTTTGCCACCGTTTTTTCTTTTAGATTTCTTTTGCGAAAATCCAGCATATAGCTCTGTCAATGTCCAGGGCTCTTGGCAGGGGCCCCAATTTTTTTAATTTAAATTATTTTGTGTCAGTACAAGTAGATTGTCATGATGGACAAATTTATTAGGCTACCACTTTAGTCCCTTAGACAAGTACATTTTTTAAACAATTCCACACCCCTGGACAATTCTATTTATTATGTAACTGTCATATTCTCATAAACATCACTGGAGGAATCTGTAAAGTGGTATAAAGCTATCATAGACTTAAGATAAGGTCAGGGACTAATGAAAGTATTTTAAAAAATTGGGCAGACTAGATGGGTCGAATGGTTCTTATCTGCCGTTATCTGCATATATATTTTAGCGCTCTACTTAAAGGGACACTATAGTCGCCAGAACAACTACAGCTTATTGAATTTGTTCTGGTGAGTAGAATAATTACATTCAGGCTTTTTGCTGTAAACACGGTCTTTTCAGAGAAAATGCAGTATTTACATTACAGCCCAGTGATAACTTCACTGGCCACTCCTCAGATGGCTGTTAGAGATCCTTCCTGGGTCATGGCTGCCTAAAATGCATCCAAACATTCAATATCTCCTCCCTCTGCATGCAGACACTGAACTTTCCTCATAGAGATTCATTGATCAATTCATTTCTATGAGGAGATGCTGATTGGCCAGGGCTTTGTTTGAATCATGCTGGCTTTGCCTTTGATCGGCCTCCTTGTCAGTCTCAGCCAATCTTATGGGGAAGCATTGTGATTGGATCAGGCTACCACTTCTGAAGATGTCAGCAGACTGCTTGTTTTTCTGAGTCTAACAGCATGCAGAGTTACAGCTTCAGGCTTGAATACAGTAAGATTTTTACTATATTTATGGAGGCATGAGGGGCCCAGGGGGGCTAGATTGTCGTTTTAACACTATAGGGTCAGGAATACATGTTTGTGTTCCTGATCCTATAGTGATCCTTTAAGGTGTAGGTTTTTACTTCTATCACTTTACAGATTTTGTATTTTGGGTGTGGATGAGAGGGTATTCCACACAGGTGTATAGAGCTGCTGCTGTTTATTCACTTTAGCACTTTTTTGTATACACAACCCTCCTGAAAGGAGGTGTGTAGCGGAGCCCTAGTCCTAGCAGGGACACTGCTCCTGTCAGGGTATTTATATCGGCAGACATTTTGTGCTATGATAGAAATACAAAGTGTATGTTCTGAAGTCATTGCTAAACAGACCAGACTCCATTTTGTATCTTCAAGTTAACAAAGAGACACAAAATTTCTATCCTTTCTCTTTGACTGACTGCTTTGCCCAAGCTGAATGGAATGTGTATATAACCAAACCAAATAGATAAGACATTGAGAACGGGGGATGGACAGAATATAATAAATTCTATTCCCAGACTTAGGTGACAGAGGATTAAATAATTAAATTTTACTTTCGATATTGTACAACGTCCCATTATAGTTTAAGGTGAAACTTAGTTCACAAACTATCAATTTTAGGAATTATAGCAGAATTTGCAGACGCATAGTCTGAAGAAATTCTCTTGATCTGACAGAAAAAAATGAGTTATAGCCACCATAAAGATAACGTAAATGACTCAAAAATAGCCACCAGGAAAAGTTAACTCTTTCCTGGATAGGTATGTCTAGTGGAACAATACTGCCATCTAGAGTCCAAATATTAAATTGGTTACCTAGAAGGGAACCACACCCCACATTTGTGATTGGCTATCACCTAAGGAATTTTTCCCTTTAAAAAGATAAGACAAGGGAAGAGAAATTTAGAGAGATTCAAAGATTGAAGAGAGAGACATTACGACACTCTGGGGATTCAGAGAGATCCAGGCAGAATCGGGCGACCAGAGTAACCAAGAAACTCTCACACTCCATGCAGAGAAAGAGATCTATAACATTTAGCTACCTGAGGATATCTGATGAGAAAATATCTACTTAACTGGTAAATATACAGACATTTAATTAATTAATTAAAATTAATTAAAATTAATAGCATGATATATGACTGGATAAATCATGTTTGATTTCATATTTAGAAATCGTAATTATTAAAGAATATATATATGGTTATAGCATCCCATCTGCAGCTGGGATTAATATAGCCATTATTGTATTTGTGTGATTAATATCACGTTAGCATATCATGACCATTTATCCAGCTGTATTGATTGGCTCTAAAATAAGATAAAATATCTGTTTAGACAAATTAATTAAAATATCAGCTTATAGAACATAGTAGATTTTCTCATTGGATGCAAGGAAATGTTGAAATGGTTGATGACTGGTTAAATGTTATTTATTAATATTACATAGGAGTAGATCTTAAATCCCTAGAAGAGGTCTAGCCAGCATTGAAAGGGTTATTTCTAACTGCTAGCTAAGTTCTATTGCCCTACACTGTAGCTCTGTGTGTGAAACATCACATTCCTTCTGTGAAGCCCATCGTAAATCAATCTTGACACCTAATGCTTTAGACTTAAACTACGTCTTAGTCATTAGGAAATGTTGTTTTAAATTACCATATTGTATTACATATTCATGTTATACTGAAAATTCCATTGATTATTATCATGCATGTTACTCATCATTATTATTTAAATTGTTAAGAAATAAATATCTATTTTTATAACAATTTGTGATTTTTAATTACCGGTATATGGTTTTACCTTTCACTTAACACGATAACGTTCTTAGGGATCTGAGAATTGAAATCGTGGGCAATTCTCTCTGTTTACAATTATTATCCCATAAATATCCCCACACTCCGCTGGTTACTCCAAAATACACTCAGGAACAAGTAAAATAATCCAAGGATCTCCCACCAACTCCCCAGCAGCTGAAAGACACTCAGCTCTGGGGGTATAACTGAATTTTATTGACACATACATGGCTTTTATGCCTAGTCCTATGCAAGGGGTTTCACATGCCGAAAATGCAGGGTTTCAATCCCCAAATCCCCAAAGATAATTGCCCGAGTAAACTCCTCCAATTTAATTATCTCTCAGGCACAAAAAATCCACAAAATATCCTGTACCCCAAAAGTCCCCCAACCATACCTGGGAACCCCACAAAAAGCACATTCTCGGCTAGCCGCCGATCTGAGTGACCAACATATCCAAGAATCACTCAGATCGGTTCAGTAGAACAGGAATGCCATTGTGTGGAAGTTTTGACTAGCCAGACACAAGACACTAGCCCAAAATAGTTCCAGGAAAATATGGGTCTCAGATGGTCTCCATTCGTGGGGCTCTCGTGCAAAAACCATACAAGGGAATCTCTCGCTTTCAGGGTACGAATGCTCCCCCTGTTCGGTAGTTTATATCTCCAGAACACCGTTCCTGTAGGTGGTCGGGAACAGGAACGGGCAGCGGTCGACAGTTAACCGGTGTTCGCGCGAGTGCCTAGCCGAAAATAGTTCCAGGTACTCGTTGACTAAGTACCGCTGCCCTAGTTAGGGAGACAAGATGGCGGCCACCCAGGAGAGGCACTCATTAATTGTTTCCCTTGCGGTTTTGCACTTAAGTGGTTGGTGTTAATATTCTTATGGAGCACAGGGGTGATCCTTGTTCGGGAGATTAATGGATTCCGTTCGTATGAAGTCTCCCTAGTGGCTAAAGGAGAACCACACAAAATAACCTGGGGGAAATACACAAATTAACAGGGAGAGATACGGACAGCCAATATAGAGAATAAAAGTAACTTGCAAATTTCCATTCCGCTACAAGGTGTATCTTGTTTTGTATTTATCACTGGATGAATGGCTACAATAGATAACAGAGACCCAACAACTATAGCTCCCATGATGCAGTCTAGCAAATTTAAAATTTAAGGCCAGAGTAGCCGAACTGAAAGTAGAGCTGACTTAGAGAACTTTTCCTGCTTGATTATTTTGACTTTAAATTCGAAATTCACTTTGAATACACCTTAAGTTCTCACTTTACTGAATTAACCCTGTTGGATTTAACAGCAGCTGAGGATTTGGCCACACCGTTTCAAAGAGAAGAGTGTGACTTAAAAAGTAAAAGTGGCAGAGTGATTTGGGTTATGTATTACCACTTCAGTTATAGCCGACCACCTTCAAGCAGTTTGTTCTATGTATAACTGTTTCCGTGCCTACAAAAATGTATAACACTCTTCAATCAGCTTCACTGGATATCTCATAGATACACTGTAAATGATATATATATATAATACTGAGGATTTAAACCAAGATTTACTTACTATTTACAGGGAGACACGGCAGCAGTATTCTAGCAAGGAAATCGTTTTACATTTTACTTCCTGTAACTTTAAGAGTTCCTGAGTTCATTCTAACTTGGAGCTTTACAACCCTGTGAGTCATTCTGTTAAAACGGCAAAGGTCTTAACACATCCACTGCCACATTGTTTTTACCACTAACTTTTCAAATGGAATCTACATGGTATTAACAATTCATGGTACCATCATAATCAGGGACATCATGAATATCATGAATTATCACACGACACAATAACTTTATTAATTAACTTGAAAAACTAAAAGGCTAATTACATTACCTACACTGCTAGCATTGGACATAAAATATTAATGTATTAAAATAATAATTTGGTGACCTGGGCCACACACACACACACACACACACACACACACACACCAAACATAAGGCAAGGACATGCCATTTTATTATGACAGAACACAACTGTTTATTTAACAACATATTACAACTTTTTACACACACTATTAACACACAGACACATCCACACACCTTGTCACAGACTTGATATACAAACACTGACACATACACACAGCTTGACACACAGATACACATACTGGCATATACACGCACCTTGACACACAGATACACACACTCAGATAAACACTGACACACAGATACCCACACTGGCACATTTCTTTCTAGTAGTGTGCTACTATCTTTACAGGTTTGTACCAGACTTGAACCACAAACAAATGGTGACAAACCTACACTGACTCCTTTCCTTTAACACTCATGTATATACAACATTTAGCAGAGAAAATATAAAAAGTCTGCACCACCTCCTTCTCCATCCCTGAACAGGAGTTTAAGAGTAAATTCTAACAGAAATGGAAGTAGATATTGATTTACAGATATACATTTTTACAATCTGGAGGCATTTTTGGGATTCTGTTTTTCCTAAAAATGACATCTAGTTCTTTACTAGCAAAAATAAACAGGGTATTTGTCAATTCTTTTTGCCCCACATACTGCATGTGACAAAAATTGTATTTGCCTGTACACACCAATATTTCAGAACCAAATGGATATATTGCAATATAAAGGATACTGTATAATCTCTACAGCAGTGATCCTCACAATATTTTGAGTAATGGTAAACATATGAATGGAAAAATAACAATGTGTAAATTTGCATAATTTTAATTTTAGGGGTATCCCTGAAAGAAATCTATGCATGGAATTGATGTCCAATCAATTTATTTCATATAAATCTTACACTTATTTTATTCATTATTTGTTTAAAACAAGACCTAGGTAGTGAAAGGGTTAATCAACTGAGCTACAACATGTGGATGAGTCAGCATTTGGTCAGAGATATGAAATTTGAGTAGTGTTTAACGTGACAAGTCATTCTCTTGCTGCAATATTATTTTGCTGACACATACACACACACTCAGATATACACTCTGACATATATACACACACACACACACACACATTCATATATACACACTGACACACACACAGACACGTACACACACTCAGATACACATGCTGGCACATACACACACAGATACACACTGACACACAGATGCATACAAACTCACACACACACACACATCGACACACACACACACACACACACACAATCTGAGATATATAGACGCATGTTATAATTTTTATATTTGCATCCACCCTCCTGTCAGCTTACCTTTTGTGTCCAGGAGGGTGGTTTGCTTGGGGGCTGCAAGAAGATCACTTTCTTCTTCTTATGATATGATATATTTCTTCTTTCTTCTTGTTGGGTGGCTCGGCATGTTAACATACATCTTTATAATAATTCTTCTGTGTGTCAGTTACAAACATCAATATGCATCAGACTTAAACATTTTCTTCAGTTTTATTCTTACAGTTCACAAAAAGGATCAGCGATCAATATAGTTACAAGAGGATATATATAAATATTGGTGTAAGGCAGCACTCCTTAGAGTAATATGGGGCTCCCTCTTGATACCCCACAGTAGTGAAAGAGAAAGGATGCCGAGAGATAAGGAAGCGCCTAAAAAAAAAGGGAATATACCCAAATAGTAAATACAATATAAAATATAAAGAGCTATGTCTTGCTCTGGTATATAAAGTGCGAAGTGGAATGATCCCCACTTCTAGGATATGTGAGGTAGATGATACTTCCAGATCTTCCCAATATATAATAGTATTTCACCGGAGAAAAAAAAGGGGGGTAGCAAATCTAGTGCTCACTGTATAAAAATAAGTTAAAAGTATGTATGAAAAAGACGTACTCACACTTTGACAAGCAGGCTTAACTGCTCGGTGAATAGGGCGCTGGTGGTATTATCCCCACCTAGGATTCGTTCGTTGTCACTTGGAATAGTAGAACCAGGATGACAACGAAAGAATCCTAGGTGGGGATAATACCCCCAGCGCCCTATTCACCGAGCAGTTAAGCCTACTCGTCAAAGTGTGAGTACGTCTTTTCATACATACTTTTAACTTATTTTTATACAGTGAGCACTAGATTTGCTAACCCCCCCCCCCTTTTTCTTTCCAGTGAAATACTACTATATATTGGGAAGATCTGGAAGTATCATCTACCTCACATATCCTAGAAGTGGGGATCATTCCACTTCGCGCTTTATATACCAGAGCACGACATAGCTCTGGTAAATGTGAGTAATATATTATCTATACCTACTAATACCACTATCACTCAACATAGTTCTCTGTATACTGCGCCATTGGAGTTCCCTCTTTTATGTCTTACATGTAATCTTGGATTAAGAACAATCACCTTGGGGGCGGAGCTTGGACTCGAAGCGGAGCGGTCGCCATTTCTGGGAGCTCCCAATCCTCCTGTTACAAATCCGACGCCATCCTGAAACAAAACGGACGGATCACTAAACTTACCCCAAAAACGGCTTCGGGAGGGAGAGGCACACACTTTCATGCCTTTTTTCCAAACCCCACGATCCGGTAAGGTGAAACGGAGGCTTAAGGCCTACCCCACGCCCAATACCACCGGACTGGAGTATTTCCTTGACGGGATCTTCACACGAGGTGAGCCAGACCTAGCAGGCAGCCCCCAGCCGACCCCTGACACTGCCCCAACTAGCATGGGGAGATGCACTCAAAAGTCGCAGCAGGGTATGCCAGCAGAGCAGGCCGACATCGGAGCTCTACTGCAGCGGCAGGCGCAATCCAAAATGGCCGCGGAGGCCTCACAGGCCCCGACACCACCCCGCTCTCAACCCCAAACACCCGCTCATGCAGAGAGGGAGGAAGAACACATAGGGGCACCAACCCAAGCACCTCCAGATAACACCCTGGCCACTAAACAGGACCTGCACAACTGGGTACAGGACATAAAACAAACACGGATGTGGGCATACTTAAAGGAGACCTACAAATGGTGACGGAGCGAGTAAGGGGGACAGAAGAGACCATCACAACCCTGCTAACCGACATGACACAAATAAAAACTGAGCTCCAACAAATGCAGATTAATCAACAGGGTCTCGCTTTACAAATGTCGACCCATGAGGACCGCGCCCGTCACAATCACATAAAAATACGCGGGATACCCGCTGACGTCACACCTGACGAATTACCCCACTATGTAAGGAGGCTTCTGGCCACTATCCTGCCGGCCGCAACAGCCAAGAAAACCACTCTTGACGGGATGTACAGGCTCCCGCCTACACCCAATATGCCCAACAAAAGTTCCAGAGACGTCATCCTGCGCTGTGCCACCTCACGGGACAAACTCAACATCATGGCGGCAATACGGGGTAAAACCCCCCTGGACTTTGAAAGTGCACAATTATTATTCTTTCAGGACCTGACTAGAGCCACGCTCCAGTGGCGCCGTACATTGCACCACCTCACAAGCCAATTGCGCACCGCTGGGGTGCAGTACAGATGGGGCACACCCAGGGCCCTCCTGATCACCCACAACGGAACCACTCATAAGATCTCCTCGGACAAAGAAGCTCCTGCTGTGCTCGCCAAACTGGGACTGTCAGACAGTGGCCATACCACACGAGCACCTACACAGACATGGGACCCGGACACCATAATACCTTTTATCCCGCGATCACCGGAACCAACAAACAGAGTCACCTGACTGGACACCGCGCAAGAGATCCTACCAAGAGCCCGCGCGGATTTTGGCGCAGGACGGAGATGTACAGAATCACACTGACTTTTATGACTTTTATATCTTTTATGTTTTCTTTTCTTTTAAATCCCGTTGCTCTCGCTCTTTTGCCTTCTAGTGAAATCCCAGCATGTACCTAATTATCGTTATGCCATCCCACGAATTAAACACACCTAAATAAGGCTCCTACAACTGACAACATATAAGACAACTTCACCATTTGGGAGCCCATTAAATGGTAGCAGCGCCACTTCCCTCAAGGGAAAAGCAACAAACACCCCCCCCGCCACCCCCTTGGTCAGGGGCTACTAATCACCTTTGGGGACATGGGCTACTGAACACTTTGGTGTCCATTTCCTCAAAGCATCCTCACCTGAATCTATCACGACTCATTTACCAACCCTGAACTTACACAAGATATCTTGTCATAAGACCTACCCCGTGAGTTAGCCTGCACTACCCCACTTCATATTAAGTGGACATCCTAGTTCACATATTTCCCTGAACCACCACAAAGGGTACTGCTTCCCGGGCTAACACTCCCATGTGCCGACCCAGTTTAACACGGACCAAACCTCAATCCAACATGCATACACCTTAACCGCCGACTATGGCAAATTGGACACACAACCCTGTGGTAACCTTATGCCTGTCTAGTTACTAAACACTTGTTAATTGAAGGTTTAAAACATGTTTAAAAAAGAAAAATGTGCTTGGACATCATATGCCACAATGCTATATCACTTGTACTGACGGAATGCTTTAAATGCCTGCTGTTGCGGCAGAACACACGTGTATGTACCTTTAAGCACAAAGTAAAATAAAGAATTTAAAAAAAAAAAAAAAAAAAAAAAGAACAATCACCTTATCGAGAACATTCAAGACAATCAAGCTGAGCCATCCCCTTTTAAAAAGACTTTAATTACAGTTTAGAAACTGCAGAGAAGCGCTGAGGGAGCTGAGTGGCTTCAAATGTTGATGCTCTCCGCAGTCTTACAAGTTTGCTATATTTGTTTGCTATATTGGAAGCTGCTCCACCACACAGCTTAGAAACTGCAGAGAAGCTCTGATAAAAATATGCAACTCCAATTGTTAATGCTTTCCATAGTCCTTTGAGCTTACTGTATTTGTTTGCTATATTAGAAACCGATCCAGCACACAATTTAGTAACTGCAGGGAAACACTGATAAAATTGTGCGACTTCTTCTGTTAATGCTTCCCAAAGTCTTACAAGCTTCCCATATTTGTTTACTATAGTAGACATTGCTCTATCTCACAATTTTGAAAATGCAGAGAAACACTGACAACTGCGTAACTTCACTTGTTACCGCTTCCCATAATCTTATAAGTCTACTATATGGGTCTACCCTCGATATAGTCTCACACACTAAGGCCACAGGAAGACCAAGACTCATAGCACACTAAGCCCTATCCACTAGAACAAGGGTCAAAGCACACAGGCCAGTCCCGAATCGGACGCAGACCAAGGGGTGCTTACACCATTCAACTCGCCTACCACCACCTACTATTACACCTAGGCACAAGTGCTGAGAGGGTTAAGCAGGAAGCCGGATGGCGTTAAACCCCTCAAGGGTACTTATTTGCTTATTCTTAGTTTGCTACTACCCGGCTCTCCACACATAAAACTGATAGAGGGAACCCACGTAAACGCAAAGAAAGGCGAGACCATCTGTAGCTTTCAGTCTCACCGACACCCACCTTATACAATGGCGCTGTGCTACCATTCGACACTACCATGCGAGCATTCCATTAAATATTAGAGCGCTCACATACCAAAGAAACACTTCACATCAGCCTAGCGTTCCCCACAAACGGCTCAGACCCTATAAGTGTTCAACGCAGGTTTTGCTTGACATATATTACATACACTGACCATTATCTCACGTGCCTACCGCTGATGGGCAAGCCTCAATATTAATGACCATGCTTTGCTTATATACTGTATATTCATCTCCCTACCAACAAATTGTGCTGTCTACGCAATACCCATGTTTTTGACTGTTATGCATGTTACTGCTTACGACTGCTATTGTGGCTGAGTAAGCCTACTGTTAAACCCTGCACAACAAAAATAAAGAATTGGAAAATTATGAATTAAAAAAAATAAATTACAAATTTAAATATTAAAAAAAAAAAAAAAGACTTTAAAAAGACTTTGTATTTTTATTAAGTATTTTTATATTTTATATTGCATTTACTATTTGGGTATATTCCCTTTTTTATTAGGCACATCCTTATCTCTCTGCATCCTTTCTTATTCTTACAGTTACTGATATATAATAAAACAACAAAGGATGTTACAGGATAATGGATGTTCAACAGCAGATGTTACCTGATGAACCCCTGAAGGAGAGAGGGTCTACATATTCAGAGAACAGACAGACAACAAGCCCCATGGTGCATTTTCCACTATTCTATATCGCTATGACCATCATTTATTTATTTATAATATATTTTACCAGGATGGATACATTGAGATTTCTCTTGTTTTCAAGTATGTCCTGGGTCCACAAAACATTGCATTATTACAATAGGATACATTATTACAAAAATACATTATACAAACTATATATATATACACACATATATAAATGTAATACATAATGACATCAGAACATCTAAATAAAACTCTGGCCATATGCCAAGACCCCCAATCTACATTTCAGACTTCTCAGACAAGAAAGTCTTGTGACTTATTGAAACCATCTGTTACTTATGTCAGTCCAGATATCCATACCCAATATGAATATAAATAGGAACATGGAATATGTAATATTCTACATGGTCCTGGTGCTGCCTGAGGCTGATGAGAGTGAGCATGTAGGAACTAACTCGAGCCTCTCCTCTTCTTCCATGCTGCTTCCTGTGGTGGTGTCACCGCCTCCAGACTCCTCCCTCCTGCACAGCCCTCTGTAAAGCTGGGAGGAAGTGATAGGCTGTAAAGCTGGGAGGAAGTGACAGGCTGTCATTTCCTCCCAACTGGCAGATACTAAAGGGGTCCAGTCACGCACTTAAAGGGACAACTGGGCCCCTGTTCAGGAATAATACCCATCAAGGGGCCACAAATTATATATATATATATATATATATTTATACATATATATATATATATATATATATATATATATAAAATCTAAGTATTTTTTTAAACTAGTATAATGTGTTGAATTATTTTTTTCAACTTTATTTTCTGGCCTGGGGCACTGGCTGACAGTGCCGCAGCCTGCTATTCCTGCCATGTGCCAACATCATCGCAATCACATGGCCCGAGAGGCTTGGATATGCTGGGGGGGAATGCCTGGGATTTTAGGCAACTCCCCCAACTGCGATTGCCCATGGGGGAACCGTGGCAGTCTAGTAAGACCCTAGAAAGTTGAGGACGTGCTATGCTGCCACCAGAGTTTAGGAGGGCCTACTTAAATTTGCTTTTTAAAAAGCTTGTGGGCATCAATGACACCCCATATTAGTAAAAGGAAGGTTTCCATGGGGGAATATTTCTTTAAAGGTGAGCAGCCAAAAATTAGTAACTGGGCAACTGTTGCCTGTAAAATACCAGGAGAGGGGGACATGTCACTGGTTCCCCCTGTGCGCAGCCATGGACAACAGATAAGAGTTCTATAAACATAAAATGTGGGGACATACTAAATTCCACCCTGTTCAACCTGTGGGCACCACATGGTGGCTATCTAACATTGTCCCCCTACCAACACATTTACAAAGGTTTTTCTTGCCTTGACATGTCAGTTGGTGGGAAGATGGATTATTTTTATTGCAGCATGGTTTTCCGTTTTTCGATTTGGTTTTTTGGACATTGGCCCTTATTTTTGGTGAGTGGATAATAGTATGTATTTGCATTTTGCTGTTTGTTATATCACCTGTTAATTTATTTCAAATTGCAATGCTCAACTTCTTTTTTATGTTTCTAATCTTTCGATTGCTCATGCATATTTGCTGACTATGCATGCCTATCCTCAATTATTGTTTGATAAAAAATATGTTACGGAACAAACAATCTGAAAGGCGACATTCAGGCCCAAATCACCTACATTTGCATACATTGTTAATTTAGAGTTAAAATTATAATTCTCAAAAATGTAAACTGAATTTCAAATTTTTCAAGGCCAGAATTGCCAAATTGGACAAATTCTCCAAGTCAGCTATATTTCCAGTTTGACTTTTTTGGTCTAAAATATCCTGATAGTCTACCCTATAATTAACCTAATTTAACTTAATCCCCACATTTAATTATTTCCCGCTATCTATTGGACTAAAGAGTCTAAAAGCAGCAGACAATCCAATTAGCATAAATAAAAATAAATAAAAATTAATGAATGAATAAAAGTGAAGGGAAATAGAAAATGCTCCCCAGCATAGAAGGGTTACAGCTTTTGCAGTGTGCATTAAGATGTGTAATAAAGATTAGATCACTTGCCTGCTTTCCCTGACCCTGTGGTCCCTGGCTGGGCTCAGGGTCTGGAGTCCAGTCTGCAAGTGCAGAACAGTCACATTTGAGAGTTGGAAGGGTCAGGTTGGCTGGTCACCCAACATGATTCAGCTTTGGTGCAGGTTTAAAAAAATTATAGGGGAGGCTATCGGGTTTATTCACTATACTCCAAACTGCACAATTTATGCAAATGTAGCTTATGTGGGTCAGAATGTAGCCATTTAGCTTTCCATTGCTCCAATTTGGAGTTTAGCTAATAAATCCATGTATTTCATAAATTAAACCCTTAAGGACACAACTTCTGGAATAAAAGGGAATCATGACGGAATATTCCCATCATGTGCCCTTAAGGGGTTAAAGTGACACTCGAAGGACCAGAATCCTTATAGCTTAAAGGGATCCTATAGTGCAAGGAAAACAAACCCGTTTTCCTGGCACTATAGGGTTATTAGGTTAAACCCCTTCAGCAACTTACCTGAATCCAGTGCTGATGTCCCTTGGCGGGGGAGACCTAATACGCCTGCACGGCAATGGCCGCGCGCATTAAACCTCCCCATAGGAAAGCATTATTCAATGCTTTCCTATGGGGAAAATCTGATGCTGTAAGTCAGTGAGGACGTCTAGCATCAGATAACGGACCAAAAGTCTGTTTAGATTCCGGAAGCGTCCCCAGTGGCTTTCTGGTAGACAGCCACAGAGGGCAGACATAGAGCCAGGGCCGGTGCAAGGATTTTTGCCGCCCTAGGCAAAAAAAATGTTGCCGCCCCCCCATATGTCCTGCCCACCATGTGACATCACAATGCCCCGCCCATATGCTCTGCCATATGGGCCAACGCCAGTCTTCACAAAGGGTCTTTTATCTGAAAAGACAGTGTGTTTACATTAAAAAGCCTACAGGCACAGGCTATAGACACCAGACCCACTACATTATGCTTTAGTGCTTCTGGTGACTATAGTATCCATTTAAAGTGAGGTAAATTAGAAATTAGTGCCACTAATAATATATTGGATTGCCTACTTACCACCAGATGAGGACAAGAGGCTGTAGATGGGCTCAGTCTGGCTCCACAGGTCTGGTGTAGAAGAGGCTCTCTGGAGACTGTTTTTAACAGTGCTCACAACAATTAACGAACAGGAAGCAGCTCCATTTTTTAGGGCCCCTTACACAGCTCAAAGTCTGGGCCCCCAGGGGGCATACGCCCAGTGGCGTACTAAGGGGGGGGCGGGGGGGGCGGCCGCCCCGGGTGCCACTGACTAGGGGGGTGCCATGACTTCCAGTGTCATGTGTCATCCCCCATCATTACGCTGCGCACAGCCGCAGCACCTTTGCGGCCAAACACCGGCAGGACTTCCTTCTTTATGAGGAGGAGGGGGAGGAGCGTTGTGGGCCGCGGCGTTGCGCAACGTGATGACGACGTGCGCCTCGCCGTCAGTCCGCCTTCACGGATCTTCAGCGGAAGGATCCATTTCCAGGCGGTGAGGCACCCAGTGGTCGGACTCGGCGGGCAAGCAAGGCATCATCAAAATGTAAGTATAAAGTATTTATTTTATGTCTGGGGCTGAATTAATTAAAGGGGGGGTGTATTAACTAGAGGGGGGGTGTATTAATTAAAGGGGGGGTGTATTAATTAGAGGGGGGTGTTTTAATTAGAGGGGGGTGTATTAATTAGAGGGGGGTGTATTAATTAGAGGGGGTGGATTTATTAGAGGGGGGTGTATTAATTAGAGGGGGGTGGATTAATTAGAGGGGGGTGTATTAATTAGAGGGGGTGGATTTATTAGAGGGGGGTGTATTAATTAGAGGGGGTGTATTTATTAGAGGGGGGTGTATTAATTAGAGGGGGGTGTATTAATTAGAGGGGGTGGATTAATTAGAGGGGGGTGTATTAATTAGAGGGGGTGGATTGATTAGAGGGGGTGTATTAATTAGAGGGGGATGTATTAATTAAAAGGGGGTGTATTAATTAGAGGGGGTGGGTTAATTAGAGGGGGGTGGATTAATTAGAGGGGATGTATTAATTAGAGGGGGTGGATTAATTAGAGGGGGGTGTATTAATTAGAGGGGGTGTATTAATTAGAGGGGGATGTATTAATTAGAGGGGGGTGTATTAATTAGAGGGGGTGGATTAATTAGAAGGGGGTGTATTAATTAGAGGGGGTGTATTAATTAGAGGGGGAGTATTAATTAGAGGGGGATGTATTAGAGGGGGGTGTATTAATTAAAGGGGGTGTATTAATTAGAGGGGGTGTATTAATTAGAGGGGGGTGTATTAATTAAAGGGGGTGTATTAATTAGAGGGGGTGGATTAATTAGAGGGGGGTGGATTAATTAGAGGGGGTGAATTAATTAGAGGGGGTGGATTAATTAACGGGGGTGGATTAATTAGAGGGGGGTGTATTAATTAGAGGGGGGTGTATTAATTAGTGGGGGGTGTATTAATTAGAGGGGGAGTGGATTAATTAGAGGGGGTGGATTAATTAGAGGGGCTGAAATAATTAAAGGGGGGTGGATTAATTAGAGGGGTGGGTTTATTAGAGGGGGGTGGATTAATTTGAGGGAGGTGTATTAATTAGAGGGTGTGTATTAATTAAAGGGGGTGGATTAATTAGAGGGGGGTGCATTAATTAGAGGGGGGTGCATTAATTAGAGGGGGTGGATTAATTAGAGGGGGATGTATTAATTAGAGGGGGTGTATTAATTAGAGGTGGGTGTATTAATTAGAGGGGGTGTATTAATTAGAGGGGGTGGATTAATTAGAGGGGGTGGATTAATTAGAGGGGGTGTATTAATTAGAGGGGGTGGGTTAATTAGAGGGGGGTGGATTAATTAGAGGGGGGTGGATTAATTAGAGGGGGGTGGATTTATTAGAGGGGGATGTATTTATTAGAGGGGGTGGATTAGTTAGAGGGGGATGTATTAATTAGAGGGGGTGTATTAATTAGAGGGGGTGGATTAATTAGAGGGGGTGTATTAATTAGAGGGGGTGTATTAATTAAAGGGGGTGTATTAATTAGAGGGAGGTGTATTAATTAGAGGGGGTGTATTAATTAGAGGGGGTGGATTAATTAGATGGGGTGGATTAATTAGAGGGGGTGGATTAATTAAAGGGAGGGTGGATTAATTAGAGGGGGGTGGATTAATTAGAGGGGTGGATTAATTAGAGGGGGTGGATTAATTAGAGGGGGTGGATTAATTAGAGGGGGTGGATTAATTAGAGGGGGTGGATTAATTAGAGGGTGTGGATTAATTAAAGAGGGGTGGATTAATTAAAGAGGGGTTGATTAATTAAAGAGGGGTTGTGGATTAATTAGAGGGGGTGGATTTATTAGAGGGGGGTGGATTAATTAGAGGGGGGTGGATTAATTAGAGGGGGGTGGATTTATTAGAGGGGGATGTATTTATTAGAGGGGGGTGGATTAGTTAGAGGGGGATGTATTAATTAGAGGGGGTGTATTAATTAGAGGGGGTGGATTTATTAGAGGGGGGTGTATTAATTAGAGGGGGGTGCATTAATTAAAGGGGGTGTATTAATTAGAGGGAGGTGTATTAATTAGAGGGGGTGTATTAATTAGAGGGGGTGGATTAATTAGATGGGGTGGATTAATTAGAGGGGGTGGATTAATTAAAGGGAGGGTGGATTAATTAGAGGGGGGTGGATTAATTAGAGGGGTGGATTAATTAGAGGGGGTGGATTAATTAAAGGGGGGGTGGATTAATTAGAGGGGGTGGATTAATTAGAGGGGGTGGATTAATTAAAGGGAGGGTGGATTAATTAGAGGGGGTGTATTAATTAGAGGGGGTGGATTTATTAGAGGGGGGTGTATTAATTAGAGGGGGGTGCATTAATTAAAGGGGGTGTATTAATTAGAGGGAGGTGTATTAATTAGAGGGGGTGTATTAATTAGAGGGGGTGGATTAATTAGATGGGGTGGATTAATTAGAGGGGGTGGATTAATTAAAGGGAGGGTGGATTAATTAGAGGGGGGTGGATTAATTAGAGGGGTGGATTAATTAGAGGGGGTGGATTAATTAAAGGGGGGGTGGATTAATTAGAGGGGGTGGATTAATTAGAGGGGGTGGATTAATTAGAGGGGGTGGATTAATTAGAGGGGGTGGATTAATTAGAGGGTGTGGATTAATTAAAGAGGGGTTGTGGATTAATTAAAGAGGGGTTGTGGATTAATTAAAGAGGGGTTGTGGATTAATTAAAGGGGATGTGGATTAATTAAAGGGGGTGGATTTATTAGAGGGGGTGGATTAATTAGAGGGGGTGGATTAATTAGAGGGGTGGATTTATTAGAGGGGGATGTATTTATTAGAGGGGGTGGATTAGTTAGAGGGGGATGTATTAATTAGAGGGGGTGTATTAATTAGAGGGGTGGATTAATTAGAGGGGGGTGGATTAATTAGAGGGGGGTGTATTAATTAAAGGGGGTGTATTAATTAGAGGGAGGTGTATTAATTAGAGGGGGTGTATTAATTAGAGGGGGTGGATTAATTAGATGGGGGTGGATTAATTAGAGGGGGTGGATTAATTAAAGGGAGGGTGGATTAATTAGAGGGGGTGGATTAATTAGAGGGGTGGATTAATTAGAGGGGGTGAATTAATTAAAGGGGGGTGGATTAATTAGAGGGGGGTGGATTAATTAGAGGGGGGGTGGATTAATTAGAGGGGGGGTGGATTAATTAGAGGGGGTGGATTAATTAGAGGGGGTGGATTAATTATAGGGTGTGGATTAATTAAAGAGGGGTGGATTAATTAAAGAGGGGTTGTGGATTAATTAAAGAGGGGTTGTGGATTAATTAAAGGGGATGTGGATTAATTAAAGGGGGTGCAGCACGGGGGAAGTTTATTTAGAGGGGGTATGTTTTATTAAGGGGGTTGCAGTATTTTATTTATTAAGGGAGGATGTGCACTGCAGATTTTGCTTTTTTATTAAGGGGGTGTGCAGGGTTTTTATTAAAGGGGGTGTGCATGTTTTTTTGTTAGGGGGGTTGTGAAAGTTTTTGTTTTTTATTAAGGGGGTGTGCAGGATTTTTTTTAATTAAGGGGTGTTGTGCAGGTTTTTGGGTTTTTTAAGGAGGTGTGCAGCTTTTTTTTTTTAATTAAGGGGGATGTGCAGGGTTTTTTATGTGTAGGGAGTGTATGAAATTTATGTGATCAGTGTGCAGGGTTTTTATATGAAGGGCGAAGGGCAGGGGTTTTCTAGAAGGGGCGAGACCAGGGGCTTTGTAGAAAGGGGCAGGGGAGGAGTTTTCTAGAAGTTTCTCACCATCCCCTTTCTACAAAAGTCTTCCCCCTTCTACAAAAATGGTGCATTTATACAAAACCCCTGCCCTGGCCCCCTTCTACAAAACCTCTGCCCTAGCCGCTACATCTTTTGAACTCAAATCCTTTTCCTATGCTATTTCTAAGGATCCGCTCAATAAAGTGGTATGGGTGCCAGGTCCCTCTAGTTTTAACCCTGCAGCTGAAAACATATGTTTCACTGAGGGTTAATCCAGCCTCTAGTGGCTGTCTCACTGACAGCCGCTAGAGGCGCTTCCGCAATTCTCACTGTGAAACTCACCGTGAGAAGATGCTGGACGTCCATAGGAAAGCATTGAGTAATGCTTTCCTATGGGCAGTTTGAATGCACATGCGGCTCTTGCCGCGCATGCGCATTCGGATCTAACGTCGGCAGGGGGAGGAGAGGTCACCAGCGCCGAGGGAGCCCGATGTTGGAGAAAGGTAAGTGGCTGAATGGGTTTTAAGGGGTGACCTCTTCTCCCCCGCCGACGACAGCGAGTGGAGCCGAATGCACATGCACGGCAAGAGCTGCGCGCACATTCAAACAGTCCATAGGAAAGCAAAAAATTGTGAGTGTTTTCTTACATTTTTATTATGGGGGGGGGGGGGGGGGGGTGCCACACTTAGGGTCCGCCCCGGGTGCCAAATGTTCTAGGTACGCCCCTGCATACGCCTACAATGCCCACCCATAAATCCACCTACATGGCCCATCCATGAGTTGGGGATGTTTTAAGTGTGCAATTTGTGTAAGGGATGTAGTGTGTTTATAGGGGATGTAGTGTGTGTTTGCGTGTAAGGAATGCATTGTATGTTTCTGTGTGTGTGTTTGTGTGTGTGTTTGTGTGTGTGTGTGTAAGGTTTGTTTCTGTATGAATGCAGTGTGTGTCTGTAAGGGGGCATTAATTATGTAAGAGAACGTAAGGGATGCATTGTGTGTTTCGGGTGTTTCTGTGTGTGAGTAAGAATGCATTGTATGTTTCTGTGTGTGTGGGGGGGGGATGCATTGTGTATGTGTGTAGTGTAAAAGAGAGGGTTTGTGGGGTAGGATAGGGACTGAGAGGGGAACAGCTCTTTATTTTATTTTTTTTAAAAAATCATAGTGCTCTCCCCTCCGGTCAATTATTGATTTCCCCCTCCCTTCTGTCCTTCCGTGTTCTCCCCTTCTTAGTGCTCTCCCTTGGCCCCCTGTCCCCCTGCAGTCCCCCCTTGGTGGTCTTCTCACTCCCCCCTCCCCCTTAGTGGTCCTCCCTCTCCCAAACCCCTTAGTAGACCTTCCCCTACTCCCCCCACCCCCTTAGTGGTAATCTCCCCCCCTTAGTGGTCCTTACCCTCCTCCCCTCTCCTTAGTAGTCCTCCCTCCTTACCCCCCTTTGATGGTCCTTCCCCCCCTTAGTGGTCCTCCCTCTCCCAAACCCCTAGTGGACCTCCCCTCCTCCTCCCTCAGTGGTCCTTACCTCCCCACCCTTGTTCCCCCTGTGTTCCTTCACCCCCCTCCCCCAGTGGTCCTGACTCACGCCTCCCCAAGTGGTCCTTACCCTCCCCTCCCCTAGTGGTCCTTACTTCCCCCTCCCCTCCCCTAGTGGTCCTTACCCTTCCCTCCCCTAGTGGTCCTTGCTCCCCCCTCCTCTCCCCTAGTGGTCCTTACTCCCCCCTCCCCTCTCCTAGTGGTCCTTACCCCCCCTCGTGGTCCTTACCCCCCCCACAGTGGTCCTTATCCCCCCCTAGTGGTCCTTATACCCCCCCTTTCCCTCCTAGTGGTCCTTATCCCCCCTCCCTCCCCTACTGGTCCTTATCCCCCTCTCCCTCCCTCCCCTACTGGTCCTTATCCCCCCCTCTCCCTCACTCCCCTAGTGGTCCTTATCCCCCCTCCCTCCCCTACTGGTCCTTATCCCCCCTCTCCCTCACTCCCCTAGTGGTCCTTATCCACCCCCTCCCTCCCCTAGTGGTCCTTATCTCCCCCCTCCCATAGTGGTCCTTATCCCCCCTCCCTCCCATAGTGGTCCTTACCCCCCCTCCCCTAGTGGTCCTTATCCCCCCCCTCCCTCCCTCTTCTAGTGGTTCTTACCCCCCCCCCCCAATAGTGGTCCTTATCCCCCCTCCCTCCCATAGTGGTCCTTATCCCCCCCTCCCTCCCATGGTGGTCCTTATCCCCCCTCCCTCCCATGGTGGTCCTTATCCCCCCCTCCCTCCCATGGTGGTCCTTATCCCCCCCTCCCTCCCATGGTGGTCCTTATCCCCCCCTCCCTCCCATGGTGGTCCTTATCCCCCCCTCCCTCCCATGGTGGTCCTTATCCCCCCCTCCCTCCCATGGTGGTCCTTATCCCCCCTCCCTCCCATGGTGGTCCTTATCCCCCCTCCCTCCCATGATGGTCCTTAACCCTCCCCCTCCCATCCATGGTGGTCCTTAACCCTCCCCCTCCCTCCCATGGTGGTCCTTACCCCCCCTCCCTCCCATGGTGGTCCTTACCCCCCCCTCCCTCCCATGGTGGTCCTTACCCCTCCCTCCCACCATCCCAAAGTGGTCCTTACCCCTCCCTCCCACCCTCCCAAAGTGGTCCTTACCCTCCCCCCCTCTGCCCATCGAGTTTGGGGGTGGCGGCGCGGAACGCGGGACAGGAACCTTTGTTTCCTGTACCCGGCCGCCGGCGGAATGACAGGAAGTGCTCACTCAGTCTCTGTCCCTTCAGTGTCCCTTTAATGAGCCTTCAGTGTCCCTTTAATGAGCTGTCCATGCAGGCTGAGCACTGTGCCACAAGTAACTTCTAGTGCCAATCATTCTAACAGCCACTAGAGGGACTTCCTAGTTGCAGGGCCGACATTTAGCATCTCTACACTCTAAATGGAGACGCTGAACGCTCCCTATAGAGATGCATTGAGCCAATGCATCTCTATGAGGAGATACTGACTTGTGCCGCTCAATTGCCGCAGTAACCACCTATTGCTTTCCTGTGGCGAATGTAAAATAGCAAGTCTTATAAAACATATATATATATTTCTCTTCTTTTTATTTTTTAATCTTGCTGTTGGGTGGCTCATCGTGATGTTGATATACATACATATATATTTTTTTCAATTTCTTTTTTTAATTGTTTATTTATGTTGTGCAAAGAAACATAACAGGGTGTCTTGTAATGCCCCAACAGCACTTACAAGTATAAAATAAGGAAATCATAACATTGGTCTGCATTGTGAAAATACTGCACATTTTTGTGTTACATTGAAGTCAGGCTAATCACTAATTTATGCAAATAACAAGATGATCAATATGTCAGACTAGTAACTGGACATATAAATGAACCAGAGTGAACATTCAACATATTGACAATATGCAACTTATTTGTGTGAGGAGACAAGATTAAGTTTGCGAATATGATGTATTGTACGCTAGGTCAAACTGAGGGTAATTGATATATTTAATAAATTGCTGGATTTCATGCAAGTCAAGCTATAGAGGGTGAAACCACTGGCCCTGCTAGCTCTGCTCTGAGCCTAACTCTACAAGAGTATGCATAGTTTTAACAGAAATAACAAGAGTATCAAGCTGAAAGGGAGAGTTAGACAAAATGGCATCCACTTCTAAATGGGGTGAGTAAAAGTTTAATTGGTAGGCCGTCTTGTGTATTCGCCAGTCAGCCTACCCCTCGTACCAGTAACCGACGATAGTATGGTGTAAGGTAGCTAGGAATGACAGGGCTGAACCGAGGCAAGGCATCCCCTCTGCCCCGGGCTGGTGTAGAGGCCAGCATCTCTAGTCCATGGACCTGGTAGCTCTCAGATTCCAACTCCATCCGATTCAGGGAGCTGCAAGAGAACCCAGTCTTTCGTCCGCCGCTTCCCTGCCGGTGTGGGCGATGCTTTGGCGTTCTATTCCTGTTGGCCTTTGGCCCAGGTGAGCCAGCTGTAGAGGTGACAGATGCGTGAGCATGCCTGCCCCCAGTCTCCCTTCCTCTGCACTCTCCGGTGGCTGACACAATGTTGCAGCTGCACATTTCTCCAGTTCTAGCCAGAAGCGATTGAAAATGTCATCCAGGCACTCGAGGGTGCTCAACCCAGGGCTGTAGTGCTGCGTCAGGCTCTCCCCGATAACGGTCGTCATCTTGTGTGTGAGCATTTTCAGATGGCAGATGGAAGCACATATATATAGTGAGTGTTGCTGTTCTGTTTGATGCAATTGCTGACCGGTATGACCCCCACAGTCCAGAGGGGGGGAAACAGGGTCTTGAGGGAACACCACAAGTCTCGGCTTCACATGATGCAGGGAGATCGGCCACCTCTCCCCTCCAGGGTGCACTAAGGGTGAGGCCCCTAGTATATGTATGCCGCACTATCCTGCTGACGGAAGACATACTGGGACAGCCTCTGTTAACCACTGGACAGGATTTTCAACATCCTGCTTGGCGGAATATCTCCCTCGAGGCTGAACCATTGTGGAGAACTGGTTTAGGTTCTATATCAGGGCTGTGACTAGCACTTAATGTATCATACCCTGTGCTCCTAGGGTGAGGCACTACTATATGTGTGCTGCACTGTGCTGCTGAGTGGAGGCATGCTGTTGCAGCCTCTATTTACTGGGTGAGCCCCAGTCTATTTTATTTGGTCACTGTTCAGAGTACAACCCTGCAGGGGTTTCTGTGAACACTACCTACTACTATGGTAGGCTGATCTGTTTGCCCTGCACCCTGAGACTGCCTACTGGTTTGTGCCTTCTACAGGGGTATCCCATATCACGATAAAACTACCTGCTTATTTTTCTCTGTGGGATCCCCAGATGACGGTGCCTTGCACGCTTACTGATCAATGGCTGTGTAACCTACACATCCTTCACCCACGTTCAAGAGACTGGTCCCCTCTCGATCACCTGGCTACTTTATGCACCTGTGGCTTTGTAGCCTCTATATAAGATGTCCGTAAATGCTTGAGGTCGGACGACCTATGCCCTTCCCTCCCAGACGAAGTGGCACAGATGGCTGCGTTTAATCAGCGGATGATGTCCATCATGGCTCTGGGCGACCGCGACTCCACAAGGGAGCCAGAAGAGGTATCAGAGACACCCAAGACTAACTGCTGGACTCTATCAACCCTATCATGGGTAAAATACCGGAAAACGCCAACACAGTCCGGGAATGGGCTCCTGATATTCGCGAATGGACTCAGAAGTGTCCGTTTCGTCAGAAACCCCAGTGTTCCTTCTCTTATGGGGAGCGCCTAGCTGCACTCCTCTGTATTAACAGACGGTTGGTGGATCTGTGCTCCAAATCATTGGGACCCCAGGCACAAGGCACACTTTTACAGAGGGAATTTATAGCACACGTTTATGGTCCCCCGGCCCTCATTAAGGCTCACATCTCCAGGAGGAAGGTGTTAACCCCTAAGGGGTGTTCTTCGGGACCAGCTGTCAGCGGGGCTTTGTCGCCAACCACTTCGGGACATCTGACCACGTACCCCGCTATCGCTAACTCTATTACCCGGGAGGAGTGAGAGTCAACCTCGGGTGCTCCGGACGATAGGACAGAGAACACAGAACGCGCAGATGCGCTAGTGTAATGATATTGATGTTACAAAGTTTTGGAGTCCAGTAGCCAGATCAGCAATGTTTTCTGCCAGAGGTAGCCACTCGTTACCCATGTGGTTGAGCCCCTGAGCCTTGAGTGGCCTTCTGGTCTTAAGCAGAGATGGGAGACTGGAACAGAGAGATGATAATCGTAGTGAGGCAAGCCGAGGTCAGTGGGAAGGAGAAGCAGCAAAGTCAAAACGGTCCAAAATCAGCAACAGGTAGGAGAAACAGGAACAAGCTTGATTAGAGAGTACAGGAACCACAATAATCTGGCAAAGGTACAGAGACAGGAAGTGGCTTTTATAGGCCAAGAACCAGACACATGACCAGACACAGCTGAAGAGACTTGTCACTGATACCAATGCTGTAGAGTCAAGGTTACCAGATCTCAGGTACATTTGCAAAAGGCAGGCTGGTGTACTGGTAAGGAAGATGTTTAGCAGCATGTAAACCAGGGTTCGAAACCCAGCAGAGTCAGTTCCTCACAGCTAGATACTGTTTTTCTTCAGGTTTACGTCTCTAAGGTACCATCGACTGTACTTTCTACTCCGCTCACAGGAATTTCCATCGTATCTAGGCGGAAGGCATTCAAACCTAATAAGGAACCTTTTGCATGGACAACTGGTCTGACAAAACTGGTGATCCTTTTCCATCCCCCTTGACGACGTTATCTAGGTCCTCTTTGACACAATTAACCTCAGCTCTTCACCTGGTCCCTCAACTCGGATCCTTGGGGGGCTTAATGAAACTACCGAAACCAGTGATCAATTACGTATGGGGAAGACGTGGCATTATCTTCCTGGACAATCTCCTGCGGGCGATTCAGGGAACTCAAGACTACACCAACACTCAAGATTCTCCGTGGTCCGGCTGGAATCGGCGTGTTTCGTACTGGGTGAGCCGCTGATTAGAGTTCGTAAGCGACTCCGCTCCTTGCATGTTTTTTCTTTTCATAGGTCTCCTCTATCCTTAAGGAATTTTCACATGGTCCTTCACTGCAACACTGTGACCCTACATACACTCGCCTGGATCGTGGGATACTGCCTTCCTCCATCCGGGCCATCTTCCCAGACTCGCTACATTACCAGGACAGGCAGTGAGGCCTGATCAGGTTCACTCAGGCAGACCCCTACGATCAACCGGACTTTTTTAGGAAGTCGGATGCCAGCTTGTAGGGCAAGGGGCTGCGAGGACAACCTGTGAGACCACACCCATGAAAATGGATTCACAACTCAGGAATTCTCCCTTCACGTTGCAGACCTAGAATTCTTCGTGCAGTACTTCACTATCCACAGCCTGGTAAAGGAGTACTCCATCGGTTGCATCCTACTATGGATGGACAGAGCATCGACAGTCAGGTATACCAATCGCCTGGACGGAACTAACTCCCGTCTTCTATCAGACATCATGAAAGGCATCTTTGATTACTACCTTCCTCGCAGAACCCCGAGGTCGGACAATCTCCCGGGGGAAACCCATATCAGAGGGACCGCTAGAATGCGGTGTTTTTTAATTGGCACATTGCAGGAGGGTGTACAATGCTGATCGCACTCCGGCTACCTGGGCCTTCCCAGGGGGACGTATGCTTTTTCCTCCCTTGAGATGATTGCGAAACTTGTCCATCATCTCGTTGTTCAGCGAATAACACTGCCTTGGCCCTCCCGCTGTTACGGAGTCAACCTTGTTTCCTGGACCTTAGAGGAACTGATTGGTGAGGATCTCCTCCTCCTACATTCATATCCTACTATTCTCACGGATCCGAGGGAAACCTGCAACTTCTATTCTGGCTCACCCTGGTGGCCAGGACTCTTGCTGGGGATCTTGGCAGATCGGCGGACTATCGCAGGCTGCTAGGGACCTCTTAAGAGTCTCTTGGGCCCCAGGGAGGTGACGATGCTACCGATCCCAGTCTGATTGATGTTTAAAACTGTACCTTGATCCATTATGTGGTGGTTTGGATGGCTCTATGGCCCGTGTCCTGGTCTGGGGACTTCCGATGGACAAGAATCCTAAAACTTATGTACCAGTTATCTAGTGACATCCACCTCTGGCTGATGGGACGTGGAGGTCGTTTTCCATTTTTTTCTATGGGACTGGGGCATCTACTGATGGACTTTTATGCTTGGACTGGTGGCTTTCCATCAGATACCGGATATTCAGGCGTTCGACCGGAAGGTTTCTCCCTTAGACCCGATGTGCTAGGTATCCCGTCACACTTTTGGATTCTTTATTCATTTTCTATTGCTTTGTCAGAGTTAAAAATGCAAAATATGAAGCCTCCTGTCATGTTGTAAAATTGAAGATTATGCTAGTTTTAGTGTACTAATAATCTTAATTTTAATAATGAAAGGAGGCGAGGATTTTCCCTCCATGCTTCGCTAACCCACCCTTTCTGTTTGTTTTCTTTGTATGTATCATGGGTCTAAGGTAGGTTTAGCCCTCAATGTTTTGTGCTTAAATTGATTATTGTATTTCCATTAATCTGGAATTCTCATTGGAGTTTTACATAATAGTTATTCAGTTATTAGATTGTAATTTACAATAATCTTCTATGGGATGATGCATACGGTACGTTAATTGGATTTACATGTTCATGACTATGTGCCTAAACCTGTCACACATTCTCTTTTCATGTACAAAAAATAGGGGATAATCTGCTAAATCAATAATGAGAAAAGAACATAGCATATAATTGTGTATATGAATGAACCATGAGTGTAAAATTCACAAGTGGCCACTCACACTTTCACTGAAGTTAGAAAGCCTTTAGCATAAATTCCTTTTTTCAGCATAAATGTCTTTTCAGAATCAATTCTTCCATCTATATTCAATGCCTCAGTAACCAGCTGAGATGTATGTGCTCAGGAGAAAAGATGCAATGAAGTTGTAGTGCACATTCAGAAGTATAATAAAAATAAATTTAAGAACTTACATCACAGTATAAAACAATGGGTGTAATCTCTCTGTCGCCACCAGGGGTCCTACGCGTTTTGTCCGTGTATGGGACCTCCTCAGGGACTTCAGTAACAAGTAATGACAGGATACAAATTGTTCATTTGTATCCAGTCATTACTTGTTACTGAAGTCCCTGAGGAAGTCCCATACACGGAGGAAACGCGTAGGAACCCTGGTGGCGACAGAGAAATTACACCCATTGTTTTATACTGTGATGTAAGTTATTAAATGTATTTTTATTATAAACTGTGTCTCCGTGTCCCAATGTGTCTACCTATGTCTCACAGCGTCCCCATGTGTTTCAGTGTCCCCATGTGTCTCAGTGTCCCCACGTCTCCCAATGTCCCCTAGTGTCTCAGTGTCTCCATGTCTCCCTGCTGCCTTTCTCCTCATCCCTCACTTCCCTGAGCTGTAGTCTGTCTCTGCAGGCTGCTGTCTGAACTCTCTGTGCTGTGTAGCTGCTCCCCCGCGGATCAGTGACCCCCTACTGGCCTGTGCTGGTATTGCAGAGTAATCTCCATTTATACTGAGAAAAATGTTGCATTTGTATTGCCGGTTTTACTGCAATACCATCACAGCCAGGCAGCCTCAAATACAGGCTGTGCCTTAAAATACCAGTCAGGTGGCAAACCTAAGAGTAGTGTGTTAAAAAAAAGAAATTATTATTTTTTTTTTTAAATGGGCCTATTCCATTGGCCAGGGCCTGGAGCTGCAGCTCCATCAGCCCCTATGTTAATCCGGCCCTGCATCCCTGTCCCTAAAACCCATACTCTGTGCACACTGCACGGTCCTATAGTACTGAGCGTAATATAAGAACAGATGGGGCACACACCCCGATATAAATGGCACAACATACCCTAAAATCAAGAAATCACATCTATAAGTGTCATAAACCTTGGTGGCTTTCATTAACTGTGCCAAGGACTGGTGGACAGAGCGTGACATGTAAATAATCCCCCCCCCCCCCAAACCCTTCTTCTTCTTTACTATACCCCTGGTTGGCATACTTAACAATAAGAGTTGCGACATGAGGCTGCCACATCAGGGACACAAGAAAGGCAATCACACTGTATGTGGGGCATTAACACAAGACAAAAGTATAAATGATCCTGAAAATGTTACGCAATGTACGAAAGAAATGTAGTATTGCAAATGGCCCAGAGATCGAATACTATGATGACGGTAATGTGTATGATGGGTGATATAACCATGATTGCAAATATATGTAAAATGTCGCATTTACACCTTGTCCCCCCCTCCTCTTTTATTCTGTATCCACCCTATCTTGTTTGTGGATTTAATACTTATGAAAAAAAAAAAATGGTCAAATTGGGGGGGGGGGGGGGGGGTCCCTGCTCCTCCTGCAATGTATTCACTGTGAGAGAAACTGCTAGTGGACAGGTGGAAAGTGATCCCTTCCTCTTCCTGTCCAGCCTTACACACAGACACTGGAGGAGCTGGGACAACACTGGGTTTTGCATCCTCTATAGCTGTTCCTGCCACTTTCTCTGCTCTCCTGGTACTTATGTCCTTACCAACCTATTTAAGTTCAAAGAGATGCATTATAAGCATGGGCGTCCGCAGGGGGGGCAAGGGGGGGCACTTGCCCCCCCCCCCCCCCCGGATTTTTCAGCTTGTTCTGCTATTTTTCGTGTGAGATTTAAAATGAACTGCAATACCGGCGCCGGCCAGTAGGTGGCGTGTACTGTATGGAGAGAGACAGGGATAGGAAGCTGCATCTATCCCTGCTTCTCTCTGCTGATTGAAACCGCAGGGGAGCAACACATGCAGCCAGAGACAGCCTACAGATCAGGTAAGTGAGGGATGGGATGGGGTGGGGGTTAAAATAGCCTATAGATTAGGGGAGTGAGGGATGGGGGGGGGGCAGCCTATATATTAGGGGAGTAAGGGATGGGGGGGCAGCCTATAGATAAGGGGAGCGAGGAATGGGGGGCAGCCTATAGATAAGGGGAGTGAGGCATGGGGGGCAGCCTATAGATTAGGGGAGTGAGGCATGGGGGGCTGCCTATAGATTAGGGGAGTGAGGCATGGGGGGCTGCCTATAGATTAGGGGAGTGAGGCATGGGGGGCAGCCTATAGATTAGGCGAGTGAGGCATGGGGGGGCAGCCTAAAGATTAGGCAAGTGAGGCATGGGGGGGCAGCCTAAAGATTAGGCAAGTGAGGCATGGGGAGGCAGCCTATAGATTAGGCAAGTGAGGCATGGGGAGGCAGCCCATAGATTAGGCAAGTGAGGCATGGGGGGAGGGGGGGCTAAATGAAGAGTCAGCAAGGAGCAGGGGCAGCAAGGAGGAGGAAGGGTCTGCAAGGAGCAGGGGCAGCAAGGAGCAGGAAGGGTCTGCAAGGATCAGGGGCAGCAAGGAGCCTGAAGGGTATGCAAGGAGCATGGGCAGCAAGGGGCAGGAAGGGTCTGCAAGGAGCAGAAAGGGACAGAAGGAGCATAAAGGTAAAGGAGCAGAAAGAATCAGAAGGAGCACAAAGGTAAAGTAGAAGAAGGAGCAGAAAGGGACAGCAAGGAGCACAAAGCTATAGTAGGAAAAGGAGCAGAAATGGTCTGCAAGGAGCAGAAAGGAATCAGAATGAGAAAGGAGCAGAAGGGCGCAAAATAAGCAGAAAGGAGCAGAAGGAGCCAAATATAGAAGACAGTGTCAGAAGAAATAGAAGACTGTCAAATGAAGGAAAAGAAAAGGAGATTGGAGCAGGAAGGACAAATGAAGTGAACCCTCCACTTTATTCTGGACACCACATCATAAGGCTTTGGTACCTGGGCCTGGCAGGGAAACTCTGGACCTTCTTATCTCACCAGGTAAAAAAAAATATCAGTGTTAATGTGTTCACTTTTATTTACCGAGTGTCAGGAAGCACAGAGTGCCGCTTGGTAGGGGTGTTGCTGATTGGCTAGAGCGGTCAACTGGCACTCTAAGCCAATCAGTAGCTCCCCATTCATAAAAAAGTTTAAAAAAATTATGAACCGGGAACTAGCGATTGGCTTAGAGCGTCAACTCTAGCCAATCAGCGGCACCCATGCCTGACGTCAATCTGCACTTCCTGACACTCCATTTCAGATGCCGAATACCACTGAGGGACCTGGAGCTGGAGGAAGCCTTTGGGGTTAAACCATTTAAGAGCGGTTTAACCCCTTAAAGGAAAGAGCACCCAGGGGCTTCCTGGCATCATAGCATTTTCATTTAGATGAAGTTGTTATGGTGACCAGAATGTTCCTTTAATTTGCTTAAAGGAACACTATAGTGTCAGGAATACAAACATGTATTCCTGACACCATAGTTGTGAAAACGCTATTCATGACACTGTCAAAAAGGGGCCAAGCATAGATGTCATTACAATTATGCCCCCCCCTGGAAAAATTCCTGCGGACGCCCATGATTATAAGTGCTGAAAATAGGTTCCCCCCCCTCCCCCCGTACAGTCTGCTCATTGTATCTAAGTGCAGTTAATGTTTGCGATACTTGTACTCATGACTGACATGTTTCATTAAAAATTATTCAAATGAAAAAAAACAAAACAGGTGCACCCTGATAGTCAGGTGCCTGCTCTGACTAATGGAAAATCTGACCCTCTTTGTTTCTATCAGGAGTATGGATTACATAGCATTGGTCTGCTTTATAGAATCTTTATAGACATGATTTGGAAAACCTATAAATGGAAACACAGAACCATAGTGTGACCTGTAAAACTAATGTTGATAATGTCATGGAATGGAATCTCACTCACATGATCCAGAGCCGTCTCAGGCTCTGTATAATATGCCCTATGGGGTGCCAATATTGCCAAACGATCCAATTCTCAGGATGAACCACAGGAACAGAACCAAGAAGCCCAGGAAAGATATTTATTTAAACATAATAGTAAATGGGTACTATAAGAATGGTGTTAGAGGTAAAAACCAAAATCAAGCACCATCTATTAAGTAACCCTAAGAGTACAATATAAAAAATACAATATAAAAGCAGGTATATAAGAAAGTAAACAGCATACGCGTTTCGGCTATCTCCTAAAGCCTTCTTCCAGTGCTGATTTTTTCAAAGTGAGTCATGACTCCTTATATACCTCCCATACAGCTGATTCGTACTAACAACAAAATGTCGTTCATCTTGCCAATTGCAATAAAGTTTAATTGCAATTGGCAAGATGAAGGAAATTTTGAAAAATCCGTTTCCGGAAGTGATGTCACTATTGAAAGTCATTTGACACCTCAACCCGGAAATGTGTTCCACCGTGGATTATGGATATGATGTCATCGGGAATGAGCGGAAACGACTAATTGCCGTTAGTACGAACTATCTGCAGCTGTATGGGAGGTATATAAGGAGTCATGATTCACTTTGAAAATCAGCACTGTTTCAGTACTTCTTGCAGGATCCTAGTGCCATATACATAGCATGAGCAAGTCTTATGATGCAATCACGCTATGATTATTTGGGATAGTTCCCTTGTGTCCCCAAAAGAGGGACACCAGGAGACTACGGCAGGATGAGGCACAATAATTGGGACTGTCCACCTGAAATCGGAACTATTGGGAGGCATGTTATTTTGAAATAGGTAAAAATATAGGGTGCGCCAATAAAGAAATAAATACTAAATAGAAAAGTAAGAACACTGGTAATTAAAAAATAAATGTAAGATACAGATACCTTTTATATGGTAATAGCTGTTCTAAAATAAAGATAAAATGTGAAAGTCTCTAAGTGCCTGGTAAGTATAGATATTTCTTCAGAATGGATAGTGTCCAGGTCCCATGGGTATATACAGGAAGAAAAAAAGTAAAAACTCCAATAGTGCAGTAAGTCCAAATAAAATGCGCAAATATTAAGAGAAATGCAAGTAATTACTCACATTTTATAGAGCTCAAACCAGCTCTAGTGTAGTACACATATAGTGGTATTGATCCTTCACTACTAGGATATCGCTGGGATGCACAGTCCATGGATGTCGTTGAAGTCGGAATTGTGTAAAACCCAAAAAAGAATAAAAATCCCAAATAGTGCTCACTACATGTAAGGGTAAACCAGGAGTAAATAGAGGTAGAAATATCAAAGAAAAACAAGTTACTTGTGCTCTCTCCTTTATCCCTATGTATTTTTAAACAAATGGAGGTCTTTTAGTTACCTCCAATGGCCATGAGAGGATGAGCCCATATGCCAACATCCATTGTATCCATTTTTTGTATTACTCAGCCTTGTTACAATGCAGCCGCCCATCCCATGTGTTCCCTATTAAGGGTTAATAATGTATAGGGGTGTATATAAAAAATACCCCTTTCTGTCTCATTAGAGATTTTTGCCAGAGGCTCAAGGAAGCAAGGTGAATGGTTAGAGTTAGGACCCACCTGGGGGGGTCTGCCTTGATGTTGGCAGGTGGGCTCATCCTCTCATGGCCATTGGAGGTAACTAAAAGACCTCCATTTGTTTAAAAATACATAGGGATAAAGGAGAGAGCGCAAGTAACTTGTTTTTCTTTGGTTTTTACTATATATTGGGGCTGATGTGTACTGTAGTCATTGCAGCCGCCCAGTAGTGATGGGAGTGAGCGCAGGACTTTTCTTTCTGCAGAGGTAAAAAATATACTCACAATTTACTGAGCAGATAACCCGCTCAGTATTACCAGCGTAGGTGGTATAATCCCAACCTGGGATTCTTGGTGAGTATCTCGCTGGTAGTGTAAAACAGGATGCCAGGTAGTAAAAAACAAGGAAAATGGCACAGTACTATGATAAAGTAGCCAATACAACTTTATTAAACAAATAAAAACAATCCACAAAGCGTTTCGCCCAAAGAGGGCTTTTTCAAGTGGTTATCAAACATATACCTGGCATGCACAGTCATGTATACGATTAAAAAAAACATGGTAAAATCTAATTTTGGCGGGTAAATGACATCATGCTCACATGGTCACAATGGTAGTTACAACATAGAGACAAAATATAGGAACAAAATATAACAATAATATAATATATAGATAAGAGACCTTAATTTAACGCAAACTGTTATAAAACATATTAAAAACCAGTGTATTTAATTAAGAAACAACCGGAAAAAAATATTTTGACATGTTTTATTTGATTTATACTTATATTAGGCAATGTACACTGTATTGCTTTTTTTTCATGCATATGATTGTCTGCTCTGGTTTTCCCAATAAATTGAATTACATTAAAATGAAAAATTGAGTGGGTTTCCAGTTGTGGCTTAAGAAGTGTTTAGAATTATTGGGTGTAGTATTAGAGTGCAGTTAAATTTAGTAACTAGGAAAATCTAGGATTAAGGTAGAGATATTTTTTTCAGTTTTAGGCTTTTCAGTGTTTAAATTTTGGGACTAAGGAGAGGGTATATTTAAGTTTTGGAAGGGAATGCATCTAGGTTTATGGAAAATGGTATTTAGGGCATGTGGTGTTTGATGGATTATTTGCAAAGTATCCACCCTCCTATGTCTTTTGTAGTTCAGAGCTGCAGTAGTTGTTTTACAGTGTGCATCACTCAGTTGCTGTCCTCATCTTCCAAGGTACTGCCTGTTTGAGAGACTGTTAGTGGGAAATTATCCCTTCCACTTCCCGTACAGCCACAGACACTGGACATATGGACACTGGAAAAGCTGGAACTGTATCCTCTAAAATAGTTCCTGCAGCACTGCTATCAAACATAGAGGACTGACTGGGCTACAGAGGTTACTAGCCAAGGCTCCTGGTACTTATCTCTAAGCCAGCCCACTTAAAGCGACTCTATTGGCACACAGACCACGTCATCTCAATGAAGTGGTCTGGGGGTCATGTCACCCTAGTTTTAACCTTGCAAGTGAAATCATTGCCATTCTGCAGAAACAGCTTAATCGCAGGGCTTAAATGCCTCCAGTGACAGTCACTCTGACCGCTAGTAGAGTCGCTTCTGCAGAAATAGCCAAATAAAGCTTGGCTATTTCAATCAGATGGTCTCATAGAAACCATCTAATTGGCATAGGATGGTATTTTTGCAATAGCTTCTTGAAGTGGCTTTGCCACCTGAAACGTATCTTTCTACTGTTGGGAAAGATGTGGATTATCAAGAGAGCAGCACAATGTGAGAAAAAAGGCAATTACACTATTTTTTTTAACCCATGCAGGTTAAACGCTATAGTATTAGTGATACACAATTGTCCTCTAAGTTCCAATAAGACATATTATCAGTGATGAAAACATGCGCCCCATAGTGGACATGCGCCTGCAGACATGTACCTACTCTGCCTAATGAGATACTCTGCTGTGCCACTGTGCAGCGTATAGCTCCCAACACTGGGAGGTATAAGATTGGAATTGATGGGCGAGACTGAGGGGCAACATCACTAGCGTCCCAGCTCACGTCACTGGCAATGCCCATAAAGGTCAGGTCTAAACAAAAGAGGGACTGCCTATCTGAAAAAGAGGCATGATCACCTACTGAAGATGCCTGTCTGGCTGGTCCCCAACCTGCAGGACCATGCAGACAGCAAAATAGATAGAGGTACTCTCTGCAGGGTCCTAGTTGAGCATGTCTAATTATACACTTTTACCATCTTTCCCTGGGACATTAGGGAACTAAATCGAGATGGCAGGACAGATCCCCAAAATCGGGACGGTTGTGGACCTATGCACAGGTCTTTTATAACCATAGCTTCTGATGTCACAATAAGCTACCACAATTAGCTATCTACTAATTCCTAATTTAGACTGCAGAGTTATTTTTTTTTTTTTGTTATTGTTTTATTTATGATCATAATATTGCAAACCTTAACCCCTTAACGACCGCTGACGGTTCAGGACCGTCAGCGGTAAAACGTGCGTTTGGACCGCTGACGGTCCTGAACCGTCATAACGGTTTTGGGCTACTTACCTGATCGCCGTCGGTCCCACGGCGGCGATCAGTGCTCCACCCGGTCCAGGGGGGTTGCCTGTCTGCCCAGGCAGTCCCCCTTCGGCAGATCAGGACCCCACGGCCATGTGATCACTCGATCACATGACCGCAATAGGTGTCCATGTGTCTGCCTGCAGGGGGACTGTCTGTGCTGACAGGCAGTCTCCCTGCAAGTGAAAAATCCAAAATAAAGTGTAAAAAAAAAATCTGTGTAAAAAAAAAATAATAATATGTGTATATATATGCTATATATACATGTATTATATCTATATATACCTATATATAATATATGTATATATATCATATATATAATGTCACACTAAGTGTATTTTTATATTTATATATACGTATATAATTATAAAAATACACTTATATTTAAATTACACACGAATATATACAATATATATAATAACTATATATATGGTATATATATATTATTATAAAATACAAATAATATGTTAATAAAAATAAATAACAAAAAATAAAAATAATTTTTAATAATTAAAAAAAAATTATATATATATATTCAGTTTTATTCTAACAGTATTTTGATATTGATATATATATATTTATATCAAAATATACTTAGAATGTAATGATATATATATCTATGTATAAATAAATAAATAAAAATAATACGAAATATACATATGTCCACATACATAATTACATAAATAATTTCATAAATATACACGTAGACGTCAAATATATAAATATGTATATATATTAAAATTCTACGTGCATATTTATGTAATATTTTTACCTAATTAAGTAATTTTAATGATTGCAATTTGAGGGACCTGCCTGCCAACCCAGGCCAAAAGTCCAGATAATTTAATTTGCTAGCACTGTGTTTAACCCTGTAACTTTCTATGACACCCTAAATCCTGTACATGGGGGTACTGTTTTACTCGGGAGACTTCGCTGAACACAAATATTAGTGTTTCAAAACAGTAAAACATATCACAGCGATGATATTGTCAGTGAAAGTGAAGTTTTTTGCATTTTTCACACACAAACAGCTCTTTCACTGAGGATATAATTGCTGTGATATATTTTACTGTTCTGATACACTAATATTTGTGTTCAGCGAAGTCTCCTGAGTATAACAGTACCCCACATGTAGAGGTTTTATAGTGTTTGTGAAAGTTACAGGGTCAAATATAAGGCTTGATTTTACTTTTTTTTTTTTTATTGAAATTTGTCAGATTGGTTAGGTTGCCTTTGAGAGCGTATGGTAGCCAAGGAATGAGAATTAGCCCCATGATGGCATACCATTTGCGAAAGAAGACAACCCAAGGTATTGCAAATGGGGTATGTTCAGCTTTTTTTAGTAGCCACTTAGTCACAAACACCGGCCAAAGTTAGCGTTTTTTGCATTTTTAACACACAAACAAATATAAATGCTAACTTTGGCCAGTGTTTGTGACTAGGTGGCTACTAAAAAAAACTGGACATACCCCATTTTGAATACCCTGGGTTGTCTACTTTAAAAAATATGTACATGTTAGGTGTGTTTCGGGGATTTATGACAGATAACGGTGTAACAATGTCACTATTGATACATTTAAAATATATATATATTGAAACAGCAATTTCCTACTTGTATTTATAGGCCTATAACTTGCAAAAAAAAGCAATAAAGCATGTAAACACTGGGTGTTTTTAAACTCGGGACAAAATTTTGAATCTATTTAGCAGTTTTTTTCATTAGCTTTTGTAGATAAGTAAAAGATTTTTCAAGTAAAAGTCCAAAAACATGTTTTTTTTTTTATTTTTCACCATATTTTATTATTTTTTTTAAATACAATATATGACATAATATATATACTGGTATGTAAAGAAAGCCCTTCTTGTCGTGAAAAAAACAGTATATAACTTGTATGGGAACCGTAAATGAGAGAGCGGAAAATTACAGCTAAACACAAACACCACAAAAGTGTTAAAACTGCTCTGGTCCTTAACGTACAAACATCGCAAAAACAGGCCGGTCCTGAAGGGGTTAAATGCCTAATCTCATATACTCTCTCCTACCTAGCTTTATTTTCAAGCTAATTAATAGATCACACAAAATGCTTTTTAGTTTTAAATTCTTTTTTTCCCTTTATTGTCATGATGCACTGTAGAATGACAACCAAGATATTCACATTCAGTAATTTAAAAAGTGGTATAGTAAAGACTCATAAGGCAATATACATGTTTAATTGAATGTTTGCTAAAATTAGGTGCTAAATCCAAATGAAACAAAATGTTTTTTACTCATTCTTAAGTCTTCATTACACTTTTATTGACATGTAATTAAATATCATCAAAGGGCTAGATGGTGGTTTTAACATTATAGGGTCAGGAATAGAGGTTTGTGATCCTGACACTATAGTGCTCCTTTAATATATATATATATATATATATATATATATATATATATATATATATATATATATATATATGTGCCACGTTTCTGTTTTGGTATTCACACTCTCAGTAACTGTGAGTATATTCAGGCGAATTATAATATTATATTTTGTATATTGAACAATGTAGGGTCAACAAAAGGCACATGCAGGACTCAGCAGCATAATTTGACAAATGCAAGGACCAAAAATCACAGAATCTTTGTTTCCAATGCTTTAAAACCAATTTAAGAAAAAGGTTAGGGTAGAAATATTGCTCAACCCGTATTGCTCAACACTGTATGCTTTATGGACACACAGGGATATATTCACCAAATTAGTAATTGTGGGCAATTGAAAGGGATTTGAAATTTTAAGACCAGCTGAAATGGAAACATTATTAAACAAAGCTATTTTCCAATCTGGCTGTTTTGTTCTGTTATCTTCCGTGTTTAGTGGGAGAAATCTATGAGATTTGCAGAGATTGTTGAACTTTCAAAAAATTAAAATCAGCCAGTTTCTCTTTTTGTAATTGAGAATGCCAATACTGGTGGTACTTTGTATTTGTTGTAGATGCCCACTTCCCTCAGCATGTTAGAATTGTATTATAGTTTGCTAGAGAGAGTCATCTTCATAGGGTAATTTAGATCATTATAAATTAGTATGAGCACAACAGAATGTCCGTGTCAGGAATGTATTGGATCAGTAAGATATACACTGATCAGCCACAACATTAAAACCAACTTTCTAATATCGAGTAGGTCCCCCTCATGCTTCCGAAACAGCTCTGATGTATCAAGGCATGGACTTCACAAGACCTCTGTACATGGCCTGTGTTACCTGGCACAAAACATTAGCAGCGTATCATTGAAGGCCTGCAAGTTGTGAGGTAGTGCCTCCATGGATCAGATTTGTTGTTTCAGCATATCCCACAGATGCTCATTCAGATTAAGATCTGGGGAATTTGGAGGCCAAGGCAAGAACTTGAATTCTTTGTCGTGCTCCTCAAACCATTCCTTAACAATTTTGTGCAGTGCGGCAGGGTGCATTATCCTGGTGAAAGAGGACACTGACACCAGGGAACATCATTGCCATGATTCTTATATTCTAATAGCTGACACGGAATAGTCATTTCTGGTGGATATTCTTACACTTTGATATTTCACTGTTGTAAGAGTTCACAGTTCTCAGATATAGTAGATGCCATAGTTAATGTTATTTTTCAGACCTAACAAAACACATATTTGTTAAATGTGGGTGATTAGTCAACATACTATTAAAAGTCAGAAATCCTGGAATGTGTCATATTCCTTTTAAATTTTAAAATGTTTTTCCTAAAACACCATATTTTCTTTGTAGAGATAAGGAATTACAAAAAAAAAAAAAATATTTTAAGTAATGGATATTTTCATAAACAACTGCAAAATTTGCATAGATGAAAAAGAGACATGCGTTCATCATGTTGAGCCTTTCTCGTATTTATTTTTGCTGTTGATTTCTCATGATTCTCCTTGGGCCTGCTCCAATGGCTCTGTTGTCTGTGCTGGAGCAGGTAAAATCAGCTGTTTGCGAAGTTCTGATTTAAATGATGGCATTTGTTTGACATTCTCTTTCAGGAGTTTGAAATCTTTACCTGATACTTTGTCATTCAGATAAGTAAGGATTGTAATCAAATCTGTATCACTTGAAAGAAAACAAAAATACATAAATAAATAGCTGTTAATTATATAAAATAAAAACTGAAAAGCTTTTCATTAGAAAAAGACATATGTAAATGGTGAAAGAATAAATTAAACTAGCCTATATGTTTATTAAATATAGCTATATTTACATAGTTTAAGCTTAATCAGAAAGTTGCCATTTAAAATCTGGTGTACAATTATATACGATTAACATGAAAATCTTCTTTTAGTCTACAAACTTTTCACCTATTAAGAAAAGCGTAAATTTAAAAGTATAATACAAATAATACATCTAACATAGCCTTATCTAGCATTCTCTCTGCTTTCTATCGAAATTAATATGTTCCACTGTCCATTAAACTCTCAAAAACTATAATTTGTTGTAACTATTCCGAGTGTGTGCTTACAGATATACATATTGCAAAGCATTTGAAAAGCAGCCATTTAAAATGAATATTGAACATTTAGATAAGAACCTAGATGAAAATTCTGAAATTAACTTTAAATGTAGTGTAGCACTTTAATAAAACAGTTTTACTTATTCCTTAATGGAATATTTATTGAAGCACTACACTGCATTTTAAGATTATTGGTTTTATAAGGTGTTTTAAGTAAGCACTTAAGAGTGGATAGCAGATTGTTACATTTGCACACAATTTAACAGTTTTAAATAGAGGTTCTAAGCACCTTTTATACTTTGCACTTTTTTTGAAAGTGCTGAAATGTATATAAATCTGAATGAGTGAGAAGTTGCAGTGGTGGATTGGACCATCTGGATAGGAGGTGCAGGTGAGTAATTAAGGACCAAGTTCATCCCTTAAATAAAGGCTAATTCATTAATCTTTATACTGGTCTTAGTTGTCATAATACGAAAATTGAGATGATTTGTGTTCCTGGCAATATCCACAATATTCACTTACTGGCGAGTCTGTCCAGAATAGGGACCGGCCTACCCAGAAAAGGGGTAGACCAACCCACTGAAGTGGCCTGTCTGGCAGGGCAAGGGCCCCTCCCTGCAGGACCTTGCAGAGACAGCTGCTGAACTTCTAGTGCCTGTGCACAGCATGAACTCATCTAATAAGGCGATCATGCTGTGCTGCACGAGGACAGTACTCTTTTGTCCCCAGACACTAGAGGAGAGAAAAAAACAAACAAAACTAATCGGGAGGACAAGACAGCACCCATAAATTTGGACTGTTCCACCAATATTGGGACTGTTGGTAGGCATGGATATTCGTATGGACCCATGATGTTTCAGACTGTCCTATAACAAATCAGTGTCAGACAGACAATGGAATTACATTACATGCAATGTTACATAACACTGATCTGTGAGACCAAGAGGAAGAGGAAGCTTGGGCTGTATGATTCTAGAATGGTAAGAGTCTGTGCCTATAGAACATAGGAAACTCCAACCCTATAGCTAAGAGGATCAAACTACAAAGACAGTTGGGTCCCCTGCGTTAAAAAAAGTTCTGATCCAGTGAATTAATACTAAAAAGACCCCCCCCCAAAAAAAAACATAAGTCATAATATCATCACTTAGAAGTTTGACAGTAACCCAGCTAGAACTAATTATGATACCACCCAGCTGCATGCTTGTTGAACAAAGAATATAGAACCATAGCCAGGGCCGTCTTTAATATTGATTGGATCCTGAGCAAGCATGTGCTTGGGCCCCCTTGACCCCGCCCTTCTAAATAGGTAACTGTGCAAGGTGAGTGTGTTAGGGCAGAGGTGAGACAAAGTTGGGAGGTGAGTGTGATAGGCTTGGGGGAGGTTAAATTGACGCGGTGGTGTGACATGGTTCCGGGGTGAGTGTTACAGGGCTGAGGTGAATGTGGCATGGTTGGAGGAGGAAATGTGACATGGCAAGGGGAGGTAAGCGTGACATGATTAGGGGAGATTTATGTGACAGGGTGTGTATGACATGATTAGGAGGCATGAGTGTGACAAAGTTGGAGGGGTTAATGTGATTGGGTGAGAGTGGCAGGGTGAAAGGTGTGTGTGGCAGAGTGATAGAGGATGAGTGTGAGGGGTGAGTGTGGCAGAGCGAGAGAGGGTGAGTGTGACAGGATTCAGGAAATTAATGTGAGTTTTGTAGGGTGCAAGGTGTGCCATTGTGTGGAGGGTGACAGGAGTGTATGTGTGCAGTGTTGAAATTGGAATGCAGGGGTGTATGTATTGCCACACATAGGTACAGATGCAGGGGCGTATTTGTGTGCAGTGTTGGCATTGAAATGCTGAGATGTATGCACTGCCATATGCACAGATATGCACACACACACTCATAAACACACACATACACAGGAGCAAAAAAAACTGACACATAGATACACATACACACTAAAGCAAGTATACTGACACATAGGTACACATACACATTAATACAAGTACACACACAAACACATACACACAGGTATACACTCAGACACACAGGTACACAGACACACAGTACATATACACAGGTGCACATACACTATGACACAGATACACAGGTGCACATACACTATGATAAACAGGTGCGCATACACTATGACACACAGACACACAATCTCACATACACATAGGTACATACATAAATAACAATTTATGTTTCCTTACTTTTGCGGCAGAAGTATGGCTTCCCTGGGGTCCAGTGGGACCTGGCTGACCTAAGGTGATGGGAGTCAGCCTTCCTCAGAATGCCTCCTTTGTGTGTGCCACCACCTCTCCCTCCTACTCCCCACGTGGCTCTCTGTTAGCTGGCTGGGAGGAAGTGACCTGAACTCACTGCCTCCCAGCAGGCCATGGATGAACAAAGACACATGGGCCTGGCCACGGCCCGCAGGGAGACTAATAGAGAGGGGCCCGGCCACGGCCCGCAGGGAAACACTCAAAGAAGGGCCCGGATGCGGGGGATCATTGTGATAGGGACCCGGCCGTGGGAAACATAATGAAAGGAGCCTAGTCCGGTGAAAAATTAAAGGGAAGGGGTCTGGTCCGGTGAAAAATTAAAGGGCCCGCAGGGCTCAAGGGGCAGCTGCTTTGGGCCCCCCAAGAATAAATGAACCCGGGGCAGCTGCCCCTTTTGCCTTGCATTAAAGACGGCCCTGACCATAGCAATTTAATTGTCTAGTTACTGTACATAACCATAATAGAATGTGTTTATTAACAAGGAATAATAGTATGTATGTCATCCAAATAACAGATAACAATCAAAATGCTGTTAACCCAAAGAATGTGTAATATTATGCAATATTAGCCCAGAGAATTACTCACCATACCATAGCATATGCAATATGGTAAAGAATATGTAAAACTAACAGTATCGGAGTTATTCACTAAAGTCCAAATGGGACAAAACTATCCCACTGCATACAGGGCCATTCGGACTGCAACATTCGGACATTGTCCAGATTTTGTAGTTCAGGCCCCGAACAGATCTGAATTTGTTCCGGATTTCAGTTGGACCGAGAGCTGCCGGATGGCTGAAATCTGGACCAAATTAAATAAATCCGAGCATGGAGGCTTCAAATCAGGGTCCGAATTTAAAAAAAGAAATCAGAATCTTTTGCCTGCTGGCAACGCTAGCAGCCAGCGTGAAAATAGTAAAAAAAAAAAGAAAAACCTCTGTGGCGGCTGGTCACAAAATAAATAAATAAAAAGCTTGATTGAGCAAGTGTGCTGGATCTTGTATGAGCGAGTGCGCTGGATCTTGTATTAGCGAGTGCGCTGGATCTTTTATGAGCATGGTGTTAGTTTTATTGTGGAATACAAAACAAGAATACAACATTAATTGACTATAATTAAGGTCTCAGGGCCGAGACATCATATTCTTGTTTCGTCCTGTATTCCACAACAAAACTATCTGGTTCACCAGAACAGCCTGGGGCTCTTCACTTGTGGATATATTTTGTCTACCAAAGAGCTCTGGTGCCACTGATACCACTGTGCAACACTCTACTACATGTCTATTGTTTTAGGTATTAGTACTTTTTTTCCCAAATGCAACATTCAATAGTGTGTTTGGAATTGTAACCTCAACACCCGGCATATCCTTCTTTATGATTTAAAACAAAAAAATCCTCCCCCCCCCCCTTTTTTTTTTCTCTTCTCCTCTTTCCTCTTTCTCTCCCCTCCCTTCTTCTTCTCTCTCAGCCTCCCTCCCCCCCTTACCGCGCATGATTGACCCTACACTAACGTAGACCGGACAGATAATGGCCCCTGACATGTCACCGCAGAATGTGAGGCCTGGACCCCAGGGCTCGTACTTGCACCATCTATGACTGCATTTGGGTCATTACCCCAAGCCAAACACAGATGCGGGACGTAGGCGGGGGAGGAATTGAGCCCCTCCAGGGGAAAGAGAAAACACGATACCCCCTCCCTACCTTCCCTTATAAGTAAATATAGAACACGTTCTAAAGTTCAGTTTGCGCAGTTGCGCTTGGTTGTTCAGTTAACCACAGAGACGAGGTGGGGATATACAGGTGGGAAAATGTGAGTGAGCATTACTATATGTACGGTATTAGACTTGGCGTTTGTAAGAGCTATGCTTGTTTATTCTCTGTATACATGTATGTTGTGCTTCAATAAAAATGAAGATTGCCAAAAAAAATAAAAAAATTTAAAAAAAATATATTGGGGAAAATGGCATCTAAAAAGAAGGTTAGTAGATTCTGGCTTTGATTCACCAGATGTTTAATGCATAATTTAGAAATAATTAGCAATTGTTAATACTCACTAGTACTTGGGATCCTTTAAGGCCGTGCATAGGTGTTGAATATAAATGGAACCATTTTGGGGACTCCTTAAACAAGCATAATTTTCAACAGTGGCGAAAACAGTTAGAAAGTCTGAATGATATGGAAGAGACTCTGCCCCACGATCACATGCATATTCAGTAGAACTGGAGTCAGTATCATCAGTATAAACTGGTCTTTGTATATCTGAACCTTGGCAAGCTTGAATGAAGAAAATCTTTGGTTTGCCAATCATAGATCTGCAATGCTTGCCATCAAAATGGCTGAGAATTGTATTGAGTAATACAGATTCTCCATCTGTACCATATATGATTCCTGTGTCCCCATGGGAGAGGATGAAGCAAACAAAACTATCTTTCTCGTTGTGGTTCTCTTTGGCATATCGTTCTATGACAGACAAAATTTCTTTCCCAGTTAAGTTGTCGTGCTCTTCTGTGGTATAGTTGCGTGAGTGAAATACACTTTTTATCGCTTCTGGAGGTAGAAAAGTGCAAAGAACAAAAAGGTTTGTAAAACAATAGCTAAAACATGTAAGAAAAGACTTCCAATAAATAAAATAAATAAAAGGGGTACTTTACTGCTCAAACACAAAATAAATTAAATAAATAGGTATATATACCCCAATGCAATTGGGGTATATATACCTATTTATTTAATTTATGCAAAATGTATCCAAAGTAGATGCCAGTAAATGTTACCTTCTAAAGTTTACACAGGAGAACCCCAACCCCTGAAGTAACCCAATATTTTGGTAAAATAAACCAACCACCATAAAAAGGAACAGTTTTTCAGTATTTTTCTTGCCAATTACAGCCATACTGTCCTTATGTAATCCTTATAAGTGAATTACAAAATGCCTCTTACTGCTGGTATTTTCAAATGGGAAATCATGCCCTTGATAGGCATTGTGTACCTGCCTATTGAATGGTATCATATTGGTACACAGGTAACGGGAGCCTAGATAGCCTCTCACCTCCATCCCTACCTGTCTCAGTGATGTGTGTGACACTGACAGTTGTGTTGAATAATTTTTAAATCCACCTAAAGTAATGTGTATAGAGCAGGGGTTCCCAATTAATTTTTCCCGTGGAAACCGCCCTGCCCCCGCCCCCCGCCCCCCCCCCCCCGCCGGAATTTTTTTTTTTCAATTGCACCATTTTAAAAAAAAAAATTGTATGTGCCGGTGTGTGTCAAGGTGTGTATATCTGTGCTTGTATGTGCCAGTTGTATATCTTACACACAGATACACTCACACACTGGCACACAGATACACACACAGTGTGTATCTGTGTTTGTATGTGTCTGTGTATCAAGGTGTGTGTGTGTGTCTGTGTTTGTATGTGCCTGGTAGATAGTGGCACACAGATACACACACTGACATTTACACACACCTTGACACAAAGTGTGTATTTGTGTATGTATGTATGTATGTATCTGTGTGTCAAGGTGTGTGTATTTGTGTTTGTATGTGCCAGTGTGCATGAATCTGACACACAGGAGGCAAGCGAGCAAGACGTGCTCTGCTGGAGCTCCCGCCGATCGGTACACTCACGGCCCAAAATCTGAGGGTGATACGCAACAGGACCCGCACACTGCATTTCAGCAACCTGGGGAAACCAGCACGTACCTGCAGATACCCGATATGCCTCTCACAATGCTGGAGAACCGAGATGGCGACTTGGGGCCTACGAGATTAGGCGGGCTGGGAAGGCGGCCGCTCCCAGCTCCCAACTTCGGACCACAGACAAGCACCAAACCCTCCCTCCCCCTACGGACCGGGGGGGACATCCCGGTCCCCGCCACATGGAGCTGGCCCTGCTGCACGCCTGCAGTCAGAGCCGACAGCCGAAACCAGCAGGCTGGGGGTGAGGGCCTCCAAAATGGCGGACACTAGCGACAGTCGAACTCGAGGCAATCAGCAGCAGCCTGCAAAACCCATTCCCACCTCTAACGCAAACAAGATGAAGGTGAAACAAAGCGGGGCAGCAAATTCACATACCCTGTCAACAATGGCCACACAGCCTAAGCCTGAAATGCAGAGCACCAGCCTCAGGACACACAGGTCCTCATTGGAAATCTTTGATTGGCTCTGCACAGGCCTCAGGGAGGCTTTACACAACCGGGGAGTGACTCACCGCCAAGCTACATCAATAGTGGCCTCATGGATACGTCCTGCAGCGAGGCGCAGCCACGATGTGCAGATACCCCGTGCCTCCAAGATGGCCGTCCGGCACCACAGACTCCGCCGGGCCTTGAGGCGGGAAGTGGCACCAAACCCTCCGTGCGCACGAACCCAACAGCACACACGGCACAAGGGGGCACCGAACCAAACGACGCCCACACAGGCCCAACCTGACCGAAACGCCGGCGACAAGCGCAACACGACAAGCATCTCCCTATACCAGACAACACCGCAAGCGAACGCACGACCGCACCACATGGGGGACACCGCCGAAACAGAACCCCGAAGCGGAGACATGGCCCTGTGGAAGCAAAGATGAGCCCAGCGGACACAGAGCACAGGACTTACCATCAATGGGTATAGGCTGAAAGTCCTATAACACTGCCCCACAGGGGTATCCATAGTCTGAACTGCTTTGAACTCTCATTCCATCGAAGTACCCAGACGCAGAAATGTAAAGCAGGCCACAAGTGGGCAATACCCCTTTGATAACGCAGGACTCACTGCACAATGCTCTTGATGGTTTATTTATCTTTGATTTATTTTTTATCTTTTATTTATTTATTTTTTTTCTCACCCAGTTGATTAATGGCAAAGCAACGTTTCAAGCATTATGTTTTATGTTTAGTCACTCATGATTAGGACAGCTAGGATAGCCGGTATAAAAATTCTGACTAGCTAAACGACTCCACGCACTGCCACTCTGCACCTATGCAGATATAGCTAAATGATATGCATTTACGTTACTTGAATTGTTTATAGCGTGATTATAGCACCGTTCTAACATACTTATAATTCCAATGTGTTTAAAGCCAAATGTTTAAGCCTGATTTAAAACTAAAATATGTGTCACACACACACTAAAGCGAGAGATAACCTGTCACACACACACTAAAGCGAGAGATAACCTGTCACACACACACTAAAGCGAGAGATAACTTGTCACACACACACTAAAGCGAGAGATGACGGTACCAAGGCGAGTGATAACAATATTAACGCGAATCTACCTAGTATAACCTTGAACGTAGATTGTATGCTCAAACCTTGTTCTTCTCCTTTGTCTCTCCTCTACCAACTTTTCCATGATATGTACGTTTTAACCCCTTAAGGACCAAACTTCTGGAATTAAAGGGAATCATGACATGTCACACATGTCATGTGTCCTTAAGGGGTTAATAAGCAAAACTTTTAATAATTAGCTCGTTGTTAACGTTGATTGCACGTACTAGTACGCATACCTACTCACAAAAAATGTGCAGATTAAACCTGTCATGACGATGTTAACGTTGATATACCTGTGACTGCTGTCGTGGCATAACAGGATTGCTTGTAACTCATAAGGCACAACAAAAATAAAGAATTATAAAAAAAAAAAAAAAAGAATCTGACACACAGATACACACACTGACACAGATACACACACCTTGACACACAGTGTGTATCTGTGTGTGTGTATGTATGTATCTGTGTGTCAAGGTGTGTGTGTCTATATTTCAAAGTGTGTGTATCTGTGTTTGTATGTGTCTGTGTATCAAGGTGTGTATATGTGTTTGTCTGTGCCAGTGTGTATGTATCTGACACACAGATACACACACTGGCAGATAGTGGCACACAGATACACACACCTTGACACATAGTGTGTATCTGTGTGTGTATGTATGTATGTATGTATGTATGCATCTATGTGTCAAGGTGTGTGCATCTGTGTTTGTATGTGCCGGTGTGTGTCAAGGTGTGTATATCTGTGTTTGTATGCGCCGGTGTGTGTGTATCTCTGTGTCAGTGTGTATATGTATCTGACACACAGATATATACACACACTGGTACACAGATACACACATTTTGACTCACAAATACACACACACACACACACACACACACACAGATACACACAGTGACATACACACACTTGCACCCACAGACACACACACAGGCACATACACATACCTTGACACAGATACACACACTTTGACAGACACACATACACGCTCACTGACAAACACATACACTCTTTTACAGATACACATACAAACACATATACACTCTCATTGACAAAAACAGATACATTCTCACTGACAAACAGATACACTCACTGACAAGCACACATTCACTCTCACTGACAAACACATACAAACTCCATAACAGACACACATACAATTTTCTTTTTTTTTTTTTTTTACATTTTACTCCACTCAGCCCCCCTACCTTTAGGAGTGATGGCATGAAGTCCCTGGGGCGGCGAGGGAGCAGTGATCTCCCTGCTCAGCTCCCTCACGCGCGCCTCTTAGTGATGCTGGAGCGACATCATATTCCGGCTCCAACATCACCCCTGTGCGTGCTAGGGAGCTGAGCAGGGAGATCACTGCTCCCTCACCGCCCGCGGCCATTTTATTTTCAAATTTTTTGGCGGAACCCCAATAAGTTTTCCTTGGAACCCTAGTGTTCCGCGGAACAGCAGTTGGGAAATGCTGCTATAGAGTATATACACAACGAAAATCTTGGGGGTCTGGGGAATAACAGAGGTGGACAAAGTCCCTCCATGCCTCTTGGGTAGGGGACATTAGATTTGTAATGGATGGTGAACAGTTTACTGCCCACCCCCCGTCCCTATCCATGCTGCAAAAAAATAGTTCAGGCCCGCTGAAACCTGGCTTAAATTCTGACCAAACTCAGACCAGTTCTGGCAAACTACGGACATTGTTAAATAGTGTGAACAATGTCCAGGCTTTGCAGACCGAATAACCCTGTACACAGCAGAATGTTTTTTGCCGATTCAGTACAAGGCCATTCAGACTTTACTGAAAACCCCCCAAAGAGTTTAATCCCATACTGCAACATATCAGTCAAACCAAGTACGACTAAGAATATACTATTGTAATTGGTTTACTTTTTCAATCCTAGTTCCCTCCTCTCCCTTTCCCTTGCTCTGTTAGGTCCCATTTGCACCACCTCTACATATCGGGCATGCTGTACTTGAGTTGAGTTTGTCCAATATTTATACTTTTGTGAGTGAGAAATGTTCTCTTATGCTCATCATCAGCACCCAGCTCTGACCTTATTTGTATATGATTCCTTGTATGTCTTTGCTACCTTACCTACCTCTGTAATTCCTAGAGAGAACATTATTACAAGGTAGGGCCAGCTGGTCACTGAGTTAGATTTCTTTTCAGCCTTTTCTTTCAGAGTGCAGAAGCCTGTAACAGCACCACAGCAAGGTAGTGGCACTATAAGGTACTGCACCATACTGAAGAAATCAGAAAACTCAGGGGTATACATGGAATCTTGACAGAGGGCCAGTAATAAAATCTTTAACTCTAATATAATATAGCTGGTGTCCCTGTCCCAGTGATCTCTCAGCTAAACATGATCGCTCTCTTGGAAAGAAGCTGATATTTTATTTTGAGTTAGAGTTGCAGATCATAATAACCACCAAGAGTTGCAGATCATAATAACCACCAATACTTTATTACAGACACTTATTTTTAGTTTTGTACCTGTATCTTTATGTGATCCAAAACGGTCTTCCATGTTAAGTTTGAGAGACCGGGCTGCTTTGAAATTGTGATTATTTATTATCAAGCACTTGCCATGTGGATTTCTTTTTAGTTCATACACACCAATATCCTACAAAGTGAAATATTTGTTACATACTGTTTATATTGTAGTATAGAATACCTTACACAGTTTAGACAGTCTTACACAATCCATTGAAAATTACAGTTCTATAGCAGCAAGTTACCGTCTGAGAAGTATCCTGTTGGGATGTTGATGTTTTAGGTGTAGGTTTCATTTCTGACTCTACAATAGATATAATAAAGAGAAAACATTTTTGAAACATAGTATTGTTCATAGAGATCTTGCCAGACTTAAAATTATACTTTAGGCACCAAAACAACTTTAGCTAAATAAAGCAGTTTGGGTGAGTAGACCATAACCCTGCAGTCACACTGATCAATTTTCTGCCATGTATGAATTAAAACATTTTGTTTATGCAGGAATAGTCACCCCCTCCTGCATGTGACTCACACAGCCTTCCTAAACACTTCCTGTAAAGAGAGATCTAATATTTACACTTCCTTTATTGCACAGTCTGTTAAATTTAGAATTTCTTATATCCTGCTTTGTTAATAACATTCTGGACCCTTCAGGAGCCACCTGTGTGTAATTAAAGTTCAATTTACAGATGAGGATATAAACTCTTTTAACCCCTTAAGGACCAAACTTCTGGAATAAAAGGGAATAATGACATGTCACACATGTCCTGTGTCCTTAAGGGGTTAAAGTAAGTTACATCTGACTGCGTCAGTCACAGACATAGGAAAATGGGGTTAGGGCTGCATAAACAAAAACAAAAGTGATTTTACTCCTAAATGGCATAGAATTGAGCAGTGAAACTACAGTGTTATGATCTATACACAAAAATTGCTGCATTGAGCTCAAGTTGTTTTGATGTCTATAGTATTCCTTTAGGTTTTTGAATAAAATAAAAAATGAAATTATGGGCTACATAACAATCTACCATCACTAACCGCGTCAAAGCATTTTCTGACTTTTAGCCAGTATCATGTGGCAGCAATCTCAATTACATTAACCTTGTTTCTGACAGTAACTACGCCAATGTATTCAAGAAGTGGTTTCAGGCACTTACAGGGTTTAAATCCAGAACGGTTTTATTGTATAAAAATTTTATGAATCGAGTGTGATCCTTCCTCCTTGAGGTACATTTTGATCCAATAAAACTGCTCTGTATTTGAACCCTATGATTGCCTGACAGGGCCGTACTGGAAAGAAAATTTGGCCCAGGCATTTTTTAATAACATGCTTGCACTGTGTTTGCTTGAAATTTGTCTCTGGTGTCTCCATAGATGGGATACCAGGAGACAAAAATGTCAGGAAAGAGTATTGTGCAGTATGTGTGTGTGAGGGTGCAGTGTGTGTGTGTGAGGGTGATATGTGTGTGTGTGAGGGTGATATGTGTGTGTGCGTGTGGGGGGGGGGGGTGCAGTATGTGTGAGGGTGCTGTGTGTGTGAAGGGTGCAGTGTGTGCTGTGTGTGTGAAGGGTGCAGTGTGTGTGGGCTGTGTGTGAGTGAGGGGTGCAGTGTGTGTGAGGAAGCTGTGTGTGTGAGTGAGAATGCTGTGAGTGTCAGGGCTGCAGTGTGTGTGAGATGCTGTGAGTGTCAGGGGTGCAGTGTGTGCATGTGAGATGTGAGTGAGGGTGCTGTGTGTGTGAGTGAAGGTGCTGTGAGTGTCAGGGGTGCAGTGTGTGTGTGTGTGTGTGAGATGCTGTGAGTGTCAGGGGTGCAGTGAGTGAGTGAGGGTGCTGTGAGTGTCAGGGGTGCAGTGTGTGTGTGAGTGAGGGTGCTGTGTGTGTGTGTGAGTGAGGGTGCTGTGAGTGTCAGGGGTGCAGTGTGAGTGATTGAGGGTGCTGTGAGTGTCAGGGGTGCAGTGTGTGTGTGTGTGTGTGAGTGAGGGTGCGGTGAGTGTCAGGGGTATAGTGCGCCTGTGTAAGTGAGGGTGCTGTGAGTGTCAGGGGTGCAGTGTGTGTGAGTAAGGGTGCTGTGAGTGTTAGGGGTGCACTGTGTGTGTGAGTAATGGTGATGTGAGTGTCAGGGGTGCAGTGTGTGTGTGTGAGATGCTGTGAGTGTCAGAGGTGCAGTATTTGTGAATGAGGGTGCTGTGTGTGTTTGTGAGGGTGCTGTGAGTGTCAGGGGTGCAGTGTGTGTGAGATGCTGTGAGTGTCAGGGGTACAGTCCGTGTGTGAGTGAGGATGCTGTGTGTGTCAGGGGTGCAGTGTGCGTGTGTGTAAGTGAGGGTGCTGTGAGTGTCAGGGGTGCAGTGTGTGTGTGTGAGTGAGGGTGCTGTGAGTGTCATGGGTGCATTGTGTGAGTGAGGGTGCTGTGAGTGTGTGTGAGGGAGGTTCTGTGAGTGTCAGTGGTGCAGTGTGTGTGTGAGTGAGGGTGCTGTGAGTGTCAGGGGTGCAGTGTGTGTGTGTGAGTGAGGGTGCTGTGAGTGTCAGGGGTACAGTGTGTGCGAGTGAGGGTGCTGGTGTGTGAATATGTTTGGAGGGCTTGTGTGTTGTGGGGGACAGATTATTATCAATATATATTAATTAAAAATAAATGAATAAGCATTGATTGTATCCCTCCTCCCTTCTTACCTGGGAGGGGGGACTGTGCTGCCATCCCTGGTGGTCCTCGTGGTGAGTGAACTCTAGCCTATGGGGCTAGAGTTCACTCTTGCGAGACCCGGAGTGTTGCCATGGCAATGCTCCAGATTTTGTGAGAGGAACCCAGTGGAGCTGCAAGATAGAGCTCCTCTTGTCTCCTTCCCTCCCAGAAGGCAACCGCATGTAACTGCCGGTGGGCTGGTGAGGGAGATCTTTGAGGGAGATCGGTGGGGCCGGCGCTCAGATAGCATTTGCCCGGTGTGCCCGATGGCCAGTCCGGGCCTGGTGCCTGAAGCCTCTTTATGGATATATCGTATACTAAGGATTTGCTGGTCCTGCTTCAGTAAGTGAGTGTGGTCCTTCCTCCTTTTGTAGTATGTCAAAATAATGTTTTTTGTCCTATAACCAAACCTAAACTTTGAAAGCAGGAAAAATGAGCAAGTGATAAGATCTGAGTTACTTTGACAAGGGCCAAATAGTGATGGCCAGACGACTGGGTCAGATAATTTCCAAAACGGGAAGACTTGTGGGCTGTTCCTATTATACAGTAGTTAGTACCTACCAAAATGGGTGCAAGGAAGCTGGTGAACCGGTATCATTGATGCATGCGGGGAACGAAGGCTAGTCCATCTGGTCCGATCACACAGAAGAGCTACTGTAGCTCACATTGCCCAGCCCAGCCTAGTGGACCTGGTGTGGGCCCACTACCTTGGGCCCAGTGTGGAGATGCTGAAATCATCATGGTCTCCCTGCAGTGCTCCCTCTCGTGTCTTTCAGTGATGCCGGGGCCGGAGTGATGCCAGATCCTGGCATCCTGGCAGAGCGCTCGAGGGAGCACAGCAGGAATAGCATGAACATCAGAGTTTCCTTGCGGCCTGTGTACAGCCCCCTGGAAGCAGTTCATTTGGGCAGAGTAGGAACATGCCGTCCAGGTAAGCCAGTGTCTACTCTGCCTTACCGCCTAGCTGCCCTCCTTTGGGGGGCTCTAAGGTGGCCAGACGGCCATTTCCTTGGCCCCCCAAAGCAGGCAGAACACAAAGAGCCTGGTGTCACTTGCAACCTTAGCGACCCCTGTTCCGCCACTGGATGTAGGTTGCCTGGTCCCTGACGTAGAGCTAACTATATATACCAAATTTTGCGTGAATGCGATCTCTAGAGGGATCAAGAATTTGACAGGTAATTATAAAACAATTATTTTGGCAATCTCCTGACCCTATGATATTATTACCTGCAGGATTGGTTAGGGGCTACACACGTTATGGTGAGGTTTTGATTACATGCTTTTTTATTATTTATTATTATTTTTTAACTGTTTAGAAATACAATGAATTTCCACTAACCCTGCACGATGAATGCAACTGCCACATGGGGAATAAACTTCCTTGTTTGGAAAGGTGTATGGTGCCACCGAAATCAGCATATTTTATCTAAAATGTTTAATCCATAATAGGTGGCATTGCCATTCTTTATTTGAAACACACTCCATTGTGTGTTATACTTACATAGCAGATATATTTCCCTGTGATGTGAACTACACTTTCTCTAAATCTCTATATTCTGAATGCCAGACAGAACAAATTCTTATAATAATTAGCATTTTTATAGAATTGTGTAGCATTTACATTTTCTACAGTGCTTTGCAAATATACAATTGGTTTATTTAAAGGGACACTAGGGTCACCAGAAGTGTTGTTCTGGTCTGTTTAGTCTGTCCTGCAGGCATTTTAATGTAAACTCTGCCTTTTCATAGAAATGGCAGTGTTTACATTGGTGCCTAGGAACACCTCTAGTGGCAGTCACTCAGATGGCCACTAGAGGTGCTTCCTGGGTCAGTGCTGCACATTGTGATATTCAGTGTCTTTACGTTTTTCATGGAGATGCTGAACTTTCTCATCGAGATGCATTGTTTGAATTCCAATTAGATATGCCATTGCTGGGAGGAGGTCCTCAGACATGACCTCCTCCAAGAATGCATTCTCTTCTACACTTATCAAACCTCTGATAGATAGCTGATCACACTATTTTCAGCACTGCATTCTCTACTTATTTGTTTAACATTCTCGTTTTTACAGTTTTCCCGGATTTGGACCGTGTTCTGAACTGGTCACCCACCAGTAGTTATCTATTGCTCCTTTTATCGCATACATCTTAAACTTGTTTGACCAGGACTCTCTTCAAACTATTAATTAACTAATATAATTATAATCTATGCCTACCTTCCAAAGATATCTTCTCAATTTGTGCCTCAATCTCATTCTTCGAGAAGTCTGTAACACAAAATGTTAATGCAGTTGATATAGTAGTACGTTTTCCCCCTCTTATCTTGATTATATGATCATCACCTCTGTAGCTAAACTTCTTCAATTCCTACTTTATTCCTGGAGACATAAAGGATATACAGTAGTCATAAAAACACCAGACAGCCTATGTGCACCACAGAGTTTTGGTCTAGCAACCCACAAATAATTATGTAGGTAAAGGCGGCTTTCCTGTAAACATTCACACACCAATATTTTTTTTTATCTTCCTTGCTATCACAATTTGGTTTTCCCATAGGTCAAGGCAGACACCAGCATGGAATTATACCATTAGGGAGACAAAGGACATAAATCTGTGTTTTTTTATTTTGCCTCATTTAGTTGCATTTAAGCCTTGATCACTTGCAATAATGTCACTCAAATTTCCACTAATTGCTAACCCCACTTTGTCTGTGCCTTATTGTGATGTCTTTACGTATTATGGGTGATTGAGCAGATGTTCAGAAGTCAAAAAAGTGGGGGGCGTGAATTGGCCATATAATAAATCCTTCTGAGAGCGTGATGTGCATCATCATGTTTTATTAAATCAAAAATATTAAGTATCCGGTAAAAAAACTATCAGCTATCTACAACCCCAACATGGCAAGTATTCTTGGTCAATTAGGCTATATAAATCAGGTAGTGACCCCAGCATAAGCATCTGAGATGGTCTGCTGAGGAGTAAATGGGGTAATATTTGCTGTATCCCATATGTGGGCCGATATGGTAGCCCATCGTGACCCACTTTGCCGCAGAGAGTCCGGATGAAGGCCAAGGGTCTCCAGGAAAGCCACTTCTCCTTGCAAATCTTGGACTGGTAATGAGGAAATACCACAAATGACCATGAGAGTCCGGGATAGGCGCCATCTCTTGCGGATACCGTGTTTCCTAAGAAGTGAGGTAAATGGTTTCAGAGACCTCCGCCACAACAATGTGCCACTGAGAGCTCTAGATAAAACGTAACAATACACACTAATAGGAGAAAGTTTTCATTCAAATAGGGTGGAGCACCACCAGGGCCAGCCTTAGGCCTTTAGGTGCCCTGTGCGGAACATCTTTGCAGCGCCCCCCCTCCCCCGTCATCCATGTATAGTGTGTGTATAGAAGTGTAGTGATTGTATAGGGAATTAAGTAAATACATTTTGATGTAAAAATAAATAGTTACAGGCAGACAGTCACACACACACACACACACACACAGTTACAGGCAGACAATTACAAACACACACAGGTACAGATGGACAGTCACGCACATACAGCCAGCCAGTGTAACACACACACACCGCTACAGGCAGACAGACACACACAGGCAGACTGCCACACACACACAGGCAGACTGCCACACACAAGCAGGCAGACTGCCATACACACACACAGGCAGACTGCCACACACACACAAGCGACAGCCACACACAAACACACACACACAGGCAGAGAGCCATGCACACAGGCAGACAGCCACACAGACGTAAACAGGCAGATGACCACACACACACACAGGCAGACAGCCACACACACAGAGGCAGTCACACACACAGAGGCAGACAGTCACACAGAGGCAGACAGTCACACACACACAGTTACAGGCAGACAATTACAAACACACACAGGTACAGATGGACAGTCACGCACATACAGCCAGCCAGTGTAACACACACACACTGCTACAGGCAGACAGACACACACACAGGCAGACTGCCACACACAAGCAGGCAGACTGCCATACACACACACAGGCAGACTGCCACACACAAGCGACAGCCACACACAAACACACACACACAGGCAGAGAGCCACACAGACGTACACAGGCAGATGGCCACACGCACACAGGCAGACAGCCACACACACAGGCAGTCAGTCACACACACAGAGGCAGACAGTCACACACACACACAAACACAGACAGTTACACACACACAGGCACAGGCAGACAGTCACACACAGAGGCAAACAGTCACACACAGGCAAAAAGTCACACACACATACAGGCAAACAGTCACACACACACACATTCAGACAAGCACACATTGTTACCTCTATTCATTATGGAGGTGGAAGTAGTGCAGCTCCTGGATTCTGCTTGTTGGGGAAGCAGGGACTCTTTCCTGCTTCCCATGCAGCAATTGCCCGGTCCGGAACTTCTAGCCCCGCCCCTACCGCACGCTAAGCCCCACCTCCGCCGCAATGCTTTTTTTTAATCCCGGGTGGGGAATAATGTAATCCTCCACCCGGGCAGCCGGCAATGTGTGAGCTGTGTCGACCACAGGGCGCCCCCTGCTCAAAGGCGCCCTGTGCGGCCGCACAGCTCGCAAACCCCCAAGGCCGGCCCTGAGCACCTCTAATATCTAAGTATGACTAAAAGTAAAAAACTAATTCTTTATTGGAATAAATTAAAGTGAAAAAGAAAGACAACAATTAATGTGAACACAAAGGACTTTTGTTGGAGCTAAACAACCCAAGCCAATAAAGCTTAATGATCTTTAAAGGGACACTAGACCACTTCAGCAAATTGAAGTGGTCTGGATGCTGTGTCCCTTTTGCACCTAGTGCTGCAATGTAAAACATTGCAGTTCCAGAGAACTGCAATGTTTACATTGCAGCTCTAAGTCAGCCCTCAGTGGCTTTCTACCAGACAGCCACTAGAGGGCTTCCAGAATCCAAACGGACTTTTGATCCGTTGGTTATCTGACGATGGACGTCCTCACAGACCTCGAACGTCAGATTTTCCCCATAGGAAAGCATTGAATAATGCTTTGCTATGGGGAGGTCTAATGCTCGCGCGGCCATTGATGTGCATGTGCATTAGGTCTCCCCCGCCGGCTGCTGGCAGTGGGGGAGGAGCGTGGGAAGAGCCTGACCCAGCGCCGAGGGGTGGGGGGGGTGCGAGGGAGGGGGGCACTCCAGGAGTCTATAGTGCCAGGAAAACTGGTTTGTTTTCTTGGCACTAAAGGATCCCTTTAATCTGTGCAGACAGATAGAACTCCTATAGAAACAATTCTGATACAGGCACATGTATCCAAAATGTATTCAATTGGTAGGACTATCTATATGTGCTACAAAAAAAATCAGGTATGCTTACAACTGTAGCAAATAGAAGCAACCACAGACTGAGCTATCTCCACCTGACACTCTTTATAATTTAATATGTCTCTCTAGCAGATAACCAGGCAACCCTGCCTACTAGGCTAAAGGAAATGCTTGCACTCCCCAGATAGCTATAAAAAAAGAATTAATCTCTAGAGTGGTTTCTTAGGAGACCTTGTGAGAAAAATAAATAACTCCTAGAAAGAAAAATGCAAAGTCAAAAAAAATGAACTATCGACTAAATGTTGCTACTAAAAGAGTATTTCAAAAACCAAACCAGGAGCTGCACTCTTCAAATCCATAAACTTAGCTGCTACCGAACCAGAGGCCAGCACCAAGCCTCCAAATGTAATTAGAAGTCAAAGAAAGGTCCAGGCAATCCAAAGTATAAATAGGCAAATTTATTGGACTCAAGTGTCCAGCAACGTTTTGACCAGAAAATGCTTGAAAAGACCTGAGAATTTACACCTCTCTCTCTCTAACAGATATCCAGGTAACCCAGCCAAATATGCTGAAAAAAACCTCACATTCTCCAAAAAAACTAAACCTAAAAACTAGTTTGCCCATTGAATCTCTAGAGCAATATCCTAGAAGATCTTATGAGAAAAAATAAATAAGTAACCCATACAATAGAAAATAGCTTAAAATTAAATTTCTCCTTGTATAAATCAAGCTATGAGATATCCAAGGTCTAATTGGCCTGATACATACTTTTAATTATTCCATTTTTTTTTCAAATTGTAAAAAAACAGCATTCATGCATTGCCCTCATGCAGTTATAACTAAAAGCACCCTAGTGAAAATAGTGCCCCTTAGGAACAAAAAGAAGCTAAACTGGTCTAAGTCATAGCTACATATTAGTGGTGCTACTCCCTATTTGGAAGAACACTTTCTGCTACTAGTGTGTATTGTTCATTTACCAGGGTTACCCCCTTATTGGTTTGTTCTATGAGGATTCACACTGTTCATGTAGTCTCTTTATTTATCTTGCATAAAGGGTAAGTTCCATAGTTTCAAAAGTGAAAGAGAAGTCCACTTGAGGGTGGCCTGGACTGCAGGTTTTTCTCTGCTGTCTTGAAAGTGCACCACCAGATCTCTAGGTACTGCATCTGGAGTCTTGAGTGATTTGGGGATATAGAAGACACCTTTAAATATAATATTCTTGGCATGTCATGGTGACCGTACGGCCACCATCACTCACCTCAGAAAATGTGGAATCTCTGCCGCTGGTTTGTCCTTCATATACTCTAGGGTTGCAAAATGTTGCTTTAATATTTTCTGTTGCTGCTGCAGTTCTTGAACCATATTTTCAAGCGAAACAATCTTCTGTTCTTGACCTTCAGACCAGGCCTCCAAAGAACACAGTTGGGTAATAAGGCCTGTGAGATTGTTGCGGAGCAAAGCCACATGAGCATGGATATTTAAATGGTAATCTACTAACAGCTCCTTCATGGCTGCCATCATCACTGGCATGGAGTCTGAGCTCCGGGGGATCAGCTGGGAGGGTAAGTGAGCAGGTAGGTCCGTGTTCCCCTGGCCAAGCAACTACTTCTCCGAGGAGTCGTAGTAATCATCTAGATAGGTGGCCATCTTCGGCCAGATGCACAAAAGGCCCAGACACCCCCCCACAAAGGCAAAATCTATAAGATCAAGCACATAATCACATGTACCACATTGTTTGTGATATATAAACTTCAATACACAAGTGGCTTAGCATATATTGGTAAAAAGAAATGTAGAAGCAAAGTAAAGAATAAGAGGACATTGTTCCTTGATTTGAACTGCCTATCGTGAGGGACAGTTGGACAAACCAGTGGCCAATCACTTCCTGGAAACAGGCTACACTACCATTCTTAATATTTGAGACTATGCACAATATCCCTGAAATAGTGATATGTGTAAATAACTGTATCGATCTACTTAAATTTGAATGTTGTTTGGATTTTCAGTTTGGACGTTGTGGTCTCTAGGCAGCTTAATGAAAGGAATAACCTGAGCTGTTTTCTAGAAATGTACGTAATTTTGCTCTATGTTGTTGTAATAAAGACAACTTTAATTTGCTGCATTAAGTCCCATGAGTGCTCTCCTTCTGTACTTTTATACTTGTGGCCAGAGATTTGGCACCAGGGCAAATATCTTGAGTAACTTTATGTATAAGTTCCTACCTCCTTGAATTTATTCATAATTACCAACAGTAGGGCGGCAGTGCTACTATAACTCTGAATAAAAATGAACATGTAACAAACTATTTAGTAGTCTCACCTAGATCTCATCTTCTGCTGATGGAAATATGCCATAAAACAAAAAAATATTAAAAAAAAACATGACTGCAAAAATAATTTAAATATATCCACAGTGAAAGAAATTAATCTTGTTCTTCCTGCCCTGTTGCTGAATTGTGTTTACAAATGGTAACAGCATATGTCTCCTGAATTGTGATTAGCTAGCTGTTCATTGCATAACTAACATACTGCAAGTGTCTTGAAAAAGTCCTCCAGCTAGGACGAAACGCGTAGACGTGCTGTCTGCTACCTCACCACACCGCCGACGGATTTGAACTTCCCAGCCGATTCGTCCTTTACGACCCGCCATTGATTTTCGGCAAGCGACCTGGCGAGAACGGCCTTTTTCCTGCAGCCCTCACGGTTTGGAGTTTATGTGCTCCCAGTTTTCTCACCCGATGGTCGGACGGATAGGGTAAGTTGCTGAAGTGATATCCCCATAGTTTTCCATATCTGGATGTGATTTTTCACCTTTGGGGCCATCCCTATCGCTTCCCTCTTAGTCTTGACCAGGGTGTTTGGCTGGTGTTTGAGCTCCCTCTCCGTAAGACGGCTTGGTCGTCTGGGCACTATCCGTTTATCCACTTATATATTTTTTCACGGACTGGACTGGAGCCTACTGCTTGAACTTTTTTGAGTTCACATATAGTTTTTATGCTAATGTGCACATCTCGGATTTTTTACATCAGTCCTTTGTCGACAAGAATATGAATAAGGGGCCCCTTACTATTCATCACGATTACATCTGATACTGGACGTTTTGAGATGTTGTTTCATTTTTTATGATTGGTTTATTATACAATAAATGATATTTTGTTATACTCTTATATATATGTGTAGAGTATTCTGATTCAGATAAGACTCACCCAGTACATTCAATTGTGGTTTATGGTGGTCATTGTGGTGATCTCGGCGAGATTGGTCATTTTTAAGTTTATTGATATTTTCATCTTGATTTTTATGTAGATCTGCATAATTAATTGGAGCGCTCACATACCAGTTATATCTTTTCGGTTTCATTTAATAAGTCGCTCCCTTGTATGTGACGCAGCCCTACTGTTATTTCATCCCATTGGGTATATTTATTTCTCACTGTCAGTCCATATTACATTTACATTTTGTCTAGATTTGTTTGCCATCATCTATTAGTTTATCTTCTTTTTATAAAAGACCAAACAAACAACGTTGTGGAATTGTTTGGTATCTGTTCACTTACTGAATCACTTACCACGACATTTCTTTTCAAATTCTTCAATTTTCTGCACAATGTCATTTCGCTGTCCATTTATAAAAACAGTTTTCAGACATTTCATGTTATCTTCGCTTAAGTCTCCAGCCTTTTCCATTTCTACAATTATTTCCAACATGCTCACCTAGTAAAAACAAACACAAAAAAAAACACAGATATTAAAATTATATATTCTCACTTAACCATTTATATGGCTATTTTCAGGAAAGCTTCATTTATGTTCTGACTTACACCCTTCCTTATCACTTCCTGTAAAAATCTAATGTTTAGGCTTCCTGTATTGCACAGTTTGCTTACTTTAGGATTTCCTATCTCCTTCAATATTAATAGTCTGCTAGACCCTGCAGGAACCTATATGTGGGTATAGTTCAATTTACAGAGCAGTAGATACAAACATCTAAAGTAAGTTAAGATCAGATTTAAAAAAAGAACCACGTTATTTTCATTCAGGCTTTGTGAGTCACAGCTGGGGGAGGGGAGGTGGGGAGATTGGACCAGGACTGCATAAACAGAAATAAAAACTATTTATCTCATACATTTCAATGAATTGAGCAGTGAGACAGCTGGGGCATGATCATCTATACACTAAAACTGCTTCATTAAGCCAAAGATGTTTTGATACCTATAGTATCCCTTTAACCATCACGCAGACTGACTGTCTTAACTGTCTAGCTCTCCTGCTTAATTTGACGCTAGTGATTGTGAGCATAAGACATCATATTATTTTATCATATTTGTTAATCTATTTGTAGAAGGTAAGACACAGGCATATTTAAATTAATTATTAAAAATAATATACAGTTACATAAAATGTATATTTGTATAATGTAAATTCCTTACTGCTTTTGCAACTCTAGGATTTCTCTTTTCCAGCAAGAACTTTGCTGACTCAACATTTTCCTGGGTTGTTTGTTGTGAAATGGTGTACAGTAGAGACCTACAGATAAAAAATAAAAATAAAGGTGTTCTTAGCTCTGCTTTAGTAAATCTGACCACCAGGGAGCTCACTGGACCACCAGGCAGCCCACACTGGACCACCAGGAAAGAAAAGGTATGTTGTCTCCCCCCTCTCCCCATCATACCCCCCTTCCTCAGCATCACCCCCCCAACTATCACCCCCTCACCACCCTCAGCATCACCCCCTCAACTATCACCCCCTCACCACCCTCAGCATCAACCCCCCTCAGCATCACCCCCCCACTATCACCCCCCCACCACCCTCAGCATCACCCCCCTCACTATCACCCCCCACTATCACCCCCCCTTAGCATCAGCCTCCCACTATCACCCCCTCACCACCCTTAGCATCACCCCCCACTATCACCCCCCTCACCACCCTCAGCATCACCCCCCCACTATCACCCCCTCAGCATCACCCCCCCACTATCACCCCCCCTCACCACCCTCAGCATCACCCCCCACTATCACCCCCCCTCAGCATCACCCCCCCACTATCACCCCCCTCACCACCCTCAGAATCACCCCCCCCACTATAACCCCCTCTCACCACCCTCACTATCACCCCCCTTAGCATCACCCCCTCACTATCACCCCCACTCAGCATCACCCCCCACAATCAGCCCCCCTCACCACCACCCTCACTATCACCCCCCTCAGCATCATCCCCCCTAACTATCACCACCCTCAGCATCACCCTCCCCTCACTATCACCCCCCTCAGCATCACCCCCCACTATCAACCCCCCCTCACCACCCTCAGCATCACCACCCTCAGCATCACCCCCCTCAGCATCACCCCCCTCACTATCACCCCCCTCACCACCCTCAGCATTACCCCCTCACCACCCTCAGCATCACCCCTACTCACCACCCTTAGCATTACCCCCCTCCCTCAGCATCAACCCCCCTCACTATCACCCCCTCACTATCACCCCCTCCCTCACCATCACTCCCTCCTTCACCATCACCCCCTCTCACCACCCTCAGCATTACCCCCTCACCATCACCCCCCTTCCTCAGCATCACCCCCTCACCATCACCCCCCTTCCTCAGCATCACCCCACCACCACCACTCCCTTCCTCAGCATCACCCCCTCACCATAACCACCCCCTACCCCATCAACCCCCCTCCTCACTATCACCCACCCTCACCACCCTGAGCATCACCCCCTCCCTCAGCATCACCCCCTCCCTCAGCATCACCCTCAGCATCAGCCCCCCTCCCTCACCATCAACCCCCCTCCCTCTCACCATCACCCCCTCCCTCCCTCTCACCATCAACCCCTCCCTCTCACATCCGCCCCCTCACCCTCACATCACCCACCCTCACCCTCACATGACCCACCCTCACATCAACCCATGTCACCATCAACCCCCCTCCCTCAACATCAACTCCTTCTCACCATCACCCCCCACACCATCACCTCCCTCTCCCTGTCACCATCACCCTTTGTCACCATCCCCCTTTGTCACCATCACCCCCTGTCACGATCACCCCCTCTCCCATTCACCATCATCCCATCTCACCATCACCCACCTCTCCCTCTCATCACCCGCCTCTCCCTCTCACCATCACCCCCTCTCCCTCTCCCTCTCACCATGTGAATTTGTTACAAATTATTGTTCATATGTCTAAATATATTGCTGATTTATTAATGGATAATTACGAAAAAATAATATAACTTTATAATCAGAAGCGAAAATTTACTAGGCATGTGCATGGGAAAAAAAATTGGTTCGGTTCAGCATTCCGAAATTCGGGATTTTCACAATTCGGGACTTCGGCAATTCGGCACTTCAGAACTTCGGCACTTCGGAAATTCGGCAACTTCGGAACTTCGGCAACTTAGGCAACTTCGTCACTTCGGAAATTCGGCATTTCGGAATTTCGGGACTTCGGCACCTTGGGACTTCTCTTGCAGCCGCTTGGTAGATAACTCCCTAATTCCCACGGTATCAGGGAGTTATCTACCAAAAGGCTGAAAGACCTAAATTGGTCTTTCAGCCAAATTTACTAATACTAAGTAAACATTACTTAGTATTAGTAAATTTTGCCCCTACTCGCTATACCGCGAGTAGGGGCATGTCTAGTAAACAGTGAGCAGCCTGTAACTGCTCACTGTTTTAAAAAAAACAAAAATAGTGCCCCCCGGCTCCCACCCCTGAGCGGCGGGTGGGGGCCCTAAATACTAATAAGGGGGGGACCTCAGGGGTGGGGGCCAGGGTGGAGGTCATTAGGTCCCCCCTATTCTAGTTTAGGGCCCCCACCCACTGCTCAGGGGTGGGGGCCAGGGGGGAGGACATTAGGTCCCCTCCTTTTTATAATTTAGGGCCCCCACCCACCGCTCAGGGGTGGGGGCCAACGGGGAGGACATTAGGTCCCCCCCTTATTCTGATTTAGGGCCCCCACCCACTGCTCAGTGGTGGGGGCAGGACATTAGGTCCCCCCTTATTCTGATTTAGGGCCCCCACCCACCGCTCAGGGGTGGGGGCCGGGGGAGGACAATAGGTCCCCCCCCTTATTCTGATTTAGGGCCCCCACCCACCGCTCAGGGATGGGGGCCCGGGGGGAGGACAATAGGTCCCCTCCCCCGGGGAGGGCTTATTTTTTTTTTTTTGGTTGCAGTGAGCAGCCACAGGCTGCTCACTGTTTAATAGACATGCCCCCACTCGCGCTATAACGAGTAGGGGCATAATTTACTAATACTAAGTAATCTTTACTTAGTATTAGTAAATTTGGCTGAAAGACCAATTTAGGTCTTTCAGCCTTTTAGTAGATAGCTCCCTAATACTGTTGGAATTATGGAGTTATCTACTTATTCATTCCTGTCATTAAACTGACTGGCCAAGTAACTTACATTTTATATGAATGTATGCTACTTGATTGTTGTAAGTGTTGCAAATGCTTACAGGTGAATCCTGGCTATGTTTGTATACTTTTTATTTAAAATTGTATACAATGTAACATTCTTCTTCTTTCACTGGGTAAGTATATTAGTACTTAGGCAATACTGTCCTTCGGAACTACGGCAACTTTGGCACTTCGGTAATTTCGGAACTTCGGGAAATCGGCAATTCGGCACTTCGGACATTCGGAAGTACCCGAATGTCCGAATTGTCCGAAATTCGTCCGAATTCCTATTCGGACCGAAACGAATTGCACATGTCTAAAATTTACACATTTGTAAGAGAATAGTTGGTTATATGACTGTAAATATATATATATATATATATATATATATATATATATATGTAGTCTTCCAGATAAATAAAGGGAAATAAGATTTGGATGGATAGGTGTGACGGACCGCCTGGCACCCCGACCTGGTACCTCCGTCAATCGCTGCTTCCTAGTACTTGCGAGCACCATAAGCACTGTACTGGAACACCATAACCACCGTAGACCCCATGAACCGCCGCAGCTTGGTTGGGGTCTCGCCGTCCTCCACCCACCCTGAACCCAAGACCAGGATCCAGCTTCCAGTGGGTAGATCTTTCCTAGTCCAGAGAGCGTAGCAGCAACAGCTCTTATAGCTAGTGATTATACTCAGGGGAGTATAGTGATTATAGCAATCCCCAGAGTGAATGCAGTTCTCCAATCCCCCAAACATTAGCCAAAACTTCATGAAGGGGTAAACAAATCTCTCTTTAATGGGAGCCACACTTGGCCTTTTATGACAATCCTCATGCAAGGGGTACGTCCACATGGACCTTGTTGGGGACTCAAACACAATGACACAGACCAATAAGAGCAGTGATTATTAAATGCACGATACTCCCACATATAGCACACAATTCCCCGATCTGCTTGGGAGATAATTGGATCAGTAACTGTACTAATTCTAATCCAATATATCTACAAGCACAGAAAAAAAACAAATTTTTTTAAAATACCCCAAATGTACCCTATAAATACATAAAACCCCACAAATGTTACATCCCCTGATAGCCCTGGATGACCAACATATCCAAAATCACCCAGATCAGTTCAGGGGTTCAGAAATTTTATGGAAGTCATCAGGGCCGGACTGGCCCACCGGGATAACGGGAAATTTCCCGGTGGGCCGCATTAAGCTGGGGCTGGGATGACAGCCCTGATGATGATTATAATAAATCCTCCCCTCGGACTGTGCCAGCCTGTCAGTCCGAGGGGAGGGAGGAGCTGGGGACTGGTGTGGCTGCCAGCGACCGCAGGGAGACCTGTCAGTCTCCCTTCACAGTCTGAAACCATTTCGGCCGCATGCCCCACCCCCAAACGGAAGCTCCGCCTCCTGCCCACAAGCTCTGCCCCCACACATGGTGCTGGAAAGCTGCCCACCGGACCAACAGGAAACTAAAGGTGTAACGGACCGTTTCACTTACAAGAGGATAAAACCCAGTTTAGGCGATATCCCCCTTTCCAGATGCACAGGCAGCTACTGCAAACACCACTCTCCCGACTGGAACCACACGAACTCTGGAGTTAATTGGAGAAGTAATCCAATTATCCAGGACTAGAGGCAGACTCCATTAACCACATGGTTGCAAAACGACATAAAACACTTTAAAATACAGAAAGTTACTTTTAATCCATAACACACAGACATTTCACATATCCCCAGATAGCTGGGATCTGAGCGCATAAAACTACCGAATAGCGCGCAGATCCTATTCACACAGTACAATTGCCATGGAGCAAAAGTCTTTCCCATAGTCTTTCATTATATGAATAGGCTCCATGCTATAGCTATCTGGGGTATCACATTCCCATAAAGTCTGGTCCATAGTCCAAAGGCAAGAGGCGGGCAATCAGCCCCCTCCAAGGACACGTGGCGAGGTCGGTTTCGCCACAAAAGGTATTTACTTTTTTACTGCCCCCTTCCCATACCACAGCCCCCCTACCCACTATACTGCCCCATACCCACTATACAGCCCCCCTACCCACATCACAGCCCCCCTACCCACTATACTGCCCCCTTACCCACCTAACAGCCCCCCTACCCACATCACAGCACCCCTACCAACTATACAGCCCCCTACCCACCTCACAGCCCCCCTACCCACTATACAGCCCCCTACCCACTATACAGCCCCCCTACCCACTATACAGCCCCTACTCACTATACAGCCCCCTACCCACCTCACAGCTCCCTTACCCACCTCACAGCCCCCCTGCCCACTATACAGCCCCCTACTCACTATACAGCCCCCTACCCACTATACAGCCGCCTTACCCACCTCACAGCCATGCTACCACTATACAACCCCCTACTCACTATACAGCCCCCTATCCACCTCACAGCCCCCCTACCCACTATACAGCCCCCTACCCACTATACAGCCCCCTACCCACCTCACAGCCCCCTACCCACCTCACAGCCCCCCTGCCCACTATACAACCCCCTACTCACTATACAGCCCCCCTACTCACTATACAGCCCCCTATCCACCTCACAGCCCCCCTACCCACTATACAGCCCCCTACCCACCTCACAGCCCCCCTACCCACCTCACAGCCCCCTACTCACTATACAGTCCCCCTACCCACTATACGGCCAACCTACCCACTATACGGCCTCCATAGCCACCTCACAGCCCCCACAGCTGTTTATTGTCAGAGAAGCACTTGACAGGTTCCCCTATCCACTCATACCTCCCCAGGCCTTGTAGGCGGCCACTATGGGATAGATTCCAAAGAAATGTTGACGAGGAATGGAAAGTTGTTTTTTTTTTTGGTTTTTTTTCAAGAGTCTCAACTGGCCAGGCATCTCAGAACCAAAAGTCACCAAATTGGCTGTGAAATCAGTGTGTGGACGCATTGGTTCATGTAACTGGGAAATGGTGCGATATGGTGGGAATAACCTGGCCTCCTATTCCAGTGTGGTATGAACCTGAGCCATATGTGTAGGTCTGCTTACAACTAGTGCCAGAATGCAACTGTCGGTGGGAAGAAGACTCAGTGGTCAGGAAATAAATGTGCAGAATAATTCTCATGGCGAACTTCAATGTGCCCAGTAGGACTGTAGATCCATTCTCCCCCCCCCCCCCCCCGCTTGTTCTTTAGAAGGAAAGGTTCCCAGGACTCTGATGCGCTGTACCTTCTCTGTAGGTGGACATGTTCTGTAGCTTATTAGTGTCAAGATGAATGCCTAAGAAGGTCAGTTTGTGAAAGTGGAACCCATAGTGAGGAAAAGTGCCATCATCTTGTGAATACTAACCAGAGCGGATTGAGGGTGTTCTATCGCAAGGAAGTTGGTGACAGGTGACTGCAGGACATTCGCTAATATTGAGTGTTAGTCAACATAGTGTGTTAGCAAATAAGAAACAGCTTGGGGTTACTCTTTGCTCTAAAAGTTACACGTGTGGGAAATTCATGACAATCCCTCCATAAAATGCCATGAACATGCCCTCGGGATGGCTGAATAGGTAGAAGCTTGGAGGCATAGGAAATGTCTGTCTTGCCCACCCAAGCTCCAGTGAACCCCTTTGGCATAGTGCTGGGAGAATTCCTTAGAGGAAATCAATGAGTTGAGGCTAGGGGTGGGTAATTAATATGGTTGAATACATTCTTAAGCAACGTGATTGTGTTGCGGGGTCTATTAATGCGGACTGAAGGTTCTGACACTCGTGAATACCAGGCAGGAGTGTGACCAGACCTGTGTGGAACTGGTGTGTGGAAACCTTGATGTAGAAGTCGACTGAGTGACGGAAAGGATGTGCTTAGAGGTAAAACTCCAGGTTGTCGATGCAAACCTTCTCTATGGTGAGGAGAAGTAGAGGCACTTATGTCACGAAGGCTAGGATGAATTCTGGCATAGCGAGTTTCTGATTGAGTCTGGGATTCTGGTGTATAGAACGATGTACAGATCATCGTAGTAGTAAGACTTGTACTCGTGGGAGGCAATCAGTGAGGAGACTAAATTAACCTTTCCAGATGTCTTTGTGTATGGTCAGGGACACAAAGTACGAGGGAGTAATAATGTAAACCGATGTGCTAGGGGCGGGATTTAAAAGAATAACATAACCATGAGAGGGATTTGGGAGTCCTGTGGCTGGGATGTGCGTCAGTGCCTGTGGAGATTCCAGTCTCTGTAGTCCATCGTTGATGTTATGTATGGAGGCAAGTAGAGTGGATATCAACTGTTTGACTTCATGTGATTTGGCCTAGTGAGCAGGGGCCACTGAAAGGTGTGGCAAGAACGTTGGCCTCTCGGAGACTATAAAAAGAGTCAATATAAGAGGCCATGCTGGATGAGGCCATAACTCGTAACCTGGAGAGGTTGATGTGAGGCGTTAGCAATGTGTTGGGCCGAGGGGCGTATACCTCCAAATGCGGATGAAGATGGGTGTTGGCCTCACGGGTTTGATAATGATGAGGCTAGTTACTGGCATAGCTGGGAACCAGGCCACCAGTTGACATACCGGATCCGAGAATGGGATGGGTGATGGGTAGTAGCGAGGTGGGTAAACATACCTTGCTTGGGGTAGAATGTGGTTTCCTTGCCCGAGGAATGAGATATTGGAGAACCTAAAGGGAAATGATGGTGGGAGGCAAGTTGGAACTTGAATTGGGCTTGACTTAATGTGAACGAAATACACATAATCGGGGTGGTTGTTCTTGAGGCTGGTATATGAATAGGTAACCTGAGGACACAGTTGTTAGAATCCTGACCCTACGATGGTGGGTACAAGATTCATAGGACATAAATCAAATATCCCTATAAGTGAGTAGGGTGAGGATCCTATGCCACTACCAGAGACCATAGGGAGTGTTTAACCAATACTGCGACAATAATGGGGGATAGGCAGAGTCATGAGTGACTGCTAATTGGTCCTGTGACTTCTGTAGCTAAATACATATAGGGGGATATGGAATACCAAGCTATGAGGGCTGTTTTGAGCTATCCCGGTAGGACTTAATATATTTAGTTATGGTCGTGCCAGCATGGGAAGGGGGGTGTATGTGTGGGGAATTAAGGATCCCCGGGCGTGGGCCTGTGTACGGCCTGGCGGAGGAATTGCGTGCCAGCGTTGGCTGATGTAACATAGAACAGTTAGGAGTAGATTTGCTGTAGGTTTGGTGATACTATGATGCAAAATAGAACAAAAAAAGGTTGCGCCTAAAATATACAGTAAAACATATAAGAGTGTATATAATAAATAATATAAAATAATACAATTTAATATAGAATATTAAATGAAATATAAATGGATAATTGGCAATAGTCCAGAGCACTTATCATAAGTCCATAATGGTAGATGCCGTGTATAAGAACAGGGATCCTGAGGCGTAAAATGGGGTGTGTCTTCACAAATGGGTACTTGCAATCCAGTGAGGTAATATGTGAAGAAAAAAAACAAGAGGAACTCCAATGGCACAGTATATAGATGAATAAAATGTTAAATAAAATAAAATAAAAGTAGTCTTACTCACACTTTTCAGAGCTAGAACCTAGCTCTGATATAACGCACGTGAAGTGGAATAATCCCCACTCAAGGATATGCGGCGTAATATTGATTGGCGAGTATCTGGCTCAGATTCAACGTCCAAGTTGGTATTATTCGACCCAGGGAGATAAAATAAAGTATATAGTGCTCTCTGTATAGTAATTAAAAGGTATAAAAAGAGAATAAATATACTACTCACAGTATATAGAGCAGGCTTGTACTGCTCAATGTAGGCGCTTGGGTGGTATCATCCCCACCTAAGGATTCTTTAGGCTTCTCGTCAGGTAGATAGTATATGTATAGTCCAGGGAAAAAGAAATCAAAATGGCTATAAAATGTTTTATGCCAAAGTATTTTCTTTATTGTAAAATAATCAAATTAATATCTAAACGCGTTTCGCCGCAAGGGCTTCTTCAAGTAGATAATAGTAAAAGAGGGACACACCTGACATACAATGGTTTATATAAGATACAGTAATGTTTGTAATTTTGAAAATCCCGCCAAAATGACGTCATCAGTAGCATAATATAAAGATACAAATCAAATAACTGAATAAAACATAAATTATTGTACATATAAAACATATAATATAGGTACATTCATTTAAACACAAAAACGAAGGTTTAAAAGACTTAAAATATTTTAAGTCTTTTAAACCTTCGTTTTTGTGTTTAAATGAATGTACCTATATTATATGTTTTATATGTACAATAATTTATGTTTTATTCAGTTATTTGATTTGTATCTTTATATTATGCTACTGATGACGTCATTTTGGCGGGATTTTCAAAATTACAAACATTACTGTATCTTATATAAACCATTGTATGTCAGGTGTGTCCCTCTTTTACTATTATCTACTTGAAGAAGCCCTTGCGGCGAAACGCGTTTAGATATTAATTTGATTATTTTACAATAAAGAAAATACTTTGGCATAAAACATTTTATAGCCATTTTGATTTCTTTTTCCCTGGACTATACATATACTATCTACCTGACGAGAAGCCTAAAGAATCCTTAGGTGGGGATGATACCACCCAAGCGCCTACATTGAGCAGTACAAGCCTGCTCTATATACTGTGAGTAGTATATTTATTCTCTTTTTATACCTTTTAATTACTATACAGAGAGCACTATATACTTTATTTTATCTCCCTGGGTCGAATAATACCAACTTGGACGTTGAATCTGAGCCAGATACTCGCCAATCAATATTACGCCGCATATCCTTGAGTGGGGATTATTCCACTTCACGTGCGTTATATCAGAGCTAGGTTCTAGCTCTGAAAAGTGTGAGTAAGACTACTTTTATTTTATTTTATTTAACATTTTATTCATCTATATACTGTGCCATTGGAGTTCCTCTTGTTTTTTTTTCTTCACATATTACCTCACTGGATTGCAAGTACCCATTTGTGAAGACACACCCCATTTTACGCCTCAGGATCCCTGTTCTTATACACGGCATCTACCATTATGGACTTATGATAAGTGCTCTGGACTATTGCCAATTATCCATTTATATTTCATTTAATATTCTATATTAAATTGTATTATTTTATATTATTTATTATATACACTCTTATATGTTTTACTGTATATTTTAGGCGCAACCTTTTTTTGTTCTATTTTGCATCATTTCTTATCATTAGGGGATTATAGGGGACTCCCCTTTAAGGATTGCAGCCTTACTATTATTTTATTGTGTGGCAATCTAGCGCTGATTTTTTCTCTTTCCATTTTCCTTGGTGATACTATGCCTGAATAGCAAAGGGTCGGTCAGGATGATGAACTTGCTTGAGTAGAATATAGCAGCGATGAGTAAATAACCTTTTGCATAATACGTGATTATTTTGACGTAGAGTCAGGGGGAACATATGATGGTATGGTAAAGCCTGGTACACTAGGGTTTGTCCCAGGGAACATGACTATACATATACTGAACATAGGAGTGTGGCGTGTTACAAAAAAGGTTTAGCGAATAGGTGGTCGTCCGCCAAATAAGTAATATACCTATCATGGGAGCAAGTATGCAGATTGGCCATAACACATGGTAACAAATGAGATCGTGATGACTGCCTCAGAACAGTACCAAGTCCATGAGTGATAAAATAAGACATTTGCGATATATGATGGTAATGCAATATACGTAGTGAATATTAAACGCTTACCAGAGCTGAATTAGTAATGGGAAACTGACCATATCCGTGCACAATCGTAAATAATAACAAGAAATATAGCAAACATAACCGAACTACAGGGGGCATGTAAGGATAACTAGTAGCAGGCTAAATACTTTCAAAAAAGAACTTGGACATTTCATGTATCAGGGAACAGTGTAAAACTAACGAATTGGTACTATGATTGTGGTGGCTGCTAGATGGAAGCATGTAACTGAGATAGACTGGAGACTAGTTTGGTAGAAATTTGACGAAAAGAAACCAGCGAATAGCAATGGAACAAAGAGCAGGCAGGAGTAGGTGAACTGACTTAAGTCCTGAACGGGAAAAAATCCAGAATGGACGGTATGTAAGAACGTAAACGTTTGAACAATTGTGTGTTCATGGATTTGGCCCGTACAGGCTGACTCACAGTTCGTGGATTTGACTGGTACAGGAAACAAACGACTTGACCCGGAAGCTTGTGGTGAGGTGAGAGGTCAGCTATGCGGCTGGAAAGTACCCAGACTTTGTGGACACGGAGGTTTGGTCCAGGAAAAGGCCCTGTAGCCGGTAAGGGGTCTCATAGCGCCGGCGGGAACGAACGGCCAGTTCTGGAGAGGAGGTGAGTCGTCTCTGACTTTGTGTGGCTGGAACAGCGTCATGGGAGTTGTTGGAGCAGGGAGAACTTGGTCCAATCGGCATGGGAGTCTTTGACCGCATGTGGCTGGAACAGCATGATGGGAGTTGTTGGAGCAGGGATAACTTGGTTCGATCATCGTGGGAGTCTCTGACCGCATATGGCTGGAACAGCGTGATGGAAGTTGTTGGAGCAGGGAGAACTTGGACCAATCGGCGTGGGAGTCTCTGACCGCATGTGGTTGGAACAGCAGGATGGGAGTTGTTGGAGCAGGGAAAAACTTGGTCCGATCGGCGTGGGAGCCACAGTAGGCCCAGACCAGCTTGTTTGGAGTTTTAGGCAGTCTGTGTTGATGACCTTTGAACCGGAAGTAGAAATGAACCAGGCAGCATCAGCCCTGTGGTGTAGGGGGCCTGAGTTTAAATAGCCGGGTAACCCCTCCCACTTCAGGCTACACCTTCCAATATATATATATATATATATATATATATAGTGTTTATATATATATTACTCAATCATCTCGGGTGGCAACACATAGCCATACGTATTACATGTGACAATACATGGCGTAGTTACTTATGGGGCTCGCATTGATTTTTTCCAGGGCTGCTTTGTATTCCAAGTCCGGCCCTGGAAGTCATAGTTTTTACCGAATGCAGGCATGGTCCCATAGCCGAAAATAGTTCCATAGAATCGTGGCTAAGTGCCGCTGGAGGACCGACTGGGAACCACGAGATTTTCATCCCGAAAATAGTTCTAGGGCATTAGTGGCTAAGTCCCCTTGAAGTCTATTCACGGTTTTGGTCCATGCGAACAAGATGGCTGCCACCTTGTGGTCAGTCATAGGAATTGCGGCCACCCAGACGAACACTTAGACCACAGAGGTGCAAATTACAACGATGTATAAATTAAAGGAGCAGTATAATGCCAGGAAAACAAACTTGTTTTCCTGGCACTATAGGCTCATTAGGTGTCCCCCCACCCTCAGGGCCCCCCTCCCGCTGGGCTGAATGGGCTAAAATCCCTTCAGTCACTTACCTTTTTCCAGCGCGGGCTCCCTCTGTGCTGGGGAACTCTCCACCCCCTGCCGACGTCAGATCCGAAAGCCCATGCGTGGCAAGAGCTGTGCGCGCATTCAAACAGCCTATATGAAAGCATTACTCAATGCTTTCCTATGGACGTCCAGCGTCTTGTCACTGTGATTTTCACCGTGAGAATCGCGGAAGCGCCTCTAGCGGCTGTCAGTGAGAAACCCACTAGATACTGGATTAACCCTCATTGAAACATAGCAGTTTCTCTGAAACTGCTATGTTTTCAGCTGCAGGGTTAACACTAGAGGGACCTGGCACCCAGACCACTTCATTGAGCTGAAGTGGTCTGGGTGCCTATAGTAGTCCTTATAGTAGCCTATAGTGCCTATAGTAGTCCTAGTAGCTTAACAAGCTCCAGGGTGGTCTCCAGTTTGTGCGGCTGTTCGGTAAACGACCCATATAGTCCCAATTGCACAAACAGAGCCTGTTATAAGTTCAAGAGGCACAATTGGTGTTTCCATAGTCGCAGGGTAGGAGGCTGGCAAACAGGCCCCTCCAAGAACCAGTGACGAGGCTACTTTCGTCACAATAGGTAAAAAAGATTGTGTTTGGGCTAACATAAATCATAGGTACACCCATTGTGTTGATAAGATCAAGTTAACATTAAAGGGACACTCAAAGCATCCTAACTGCTCCAGCACAGCTTAGTGGTTTCTATGTTTAAAGGTATTCTAAAGTATTAGGAATACAAATCTGTATTTGCCCACTGTATAATGCCCTCAGTACCTTACACCCACCACCTCTGGAACATAAAGGGTTAAATAACCCTTTATTCACTTACCTGATTCCAGTACTGATCTCCCTTGGCACTGGATTCGCACTCCGTCTCCTTCGATGTCATCCGACAGGGGAAGCTAATGCGCATTTGCAAAGAGCGCTGTGAGCGCATTAGGCCCTCCACATAAGAAAGCAATGTCTCAATGTTTTCCTATTGGGTTTTCACTAACTCTGGATGTCCTCATGCAGAGCATGAGGACTTCCAGCGTCGTTTAATGGACTTAGAATCCTGAAAGAGCCTCTTGTGGCTGTCTGATAGAACCCCTCCACATTGCTAGGGTGGCCAAAAGGTAGATCCCCATCTGTCATACAGTTCCCACAATGCTATTCCAGCTGGGGATTTACTATTTGCCCATCCTTGCATAGTTGTATTTATGAAAAGTGCGTTTTAATATAATCATGTTTTTGTATGGAGTATGTGTGTGCATGTAGGAGTATATTTGAATGATTTGTTGCCACTAAAAATGTAGTGAGGTACTTCCATGTAATGTTTTTGTTTAAATGCAGTGGTCGGTTTGTGTGTAGTGTTAATCTTTAAAAGATCGTGTATTTTTGTGTGTAGTGTTGGTGTTTGAATGAAGGGGTGTTTGTATATAATTTTGACGTTTTATTACAGGGTATGCTTGTTTGTAATGTTTATGTTTGATTGCAAGGGTGTACTTGCATGCAGTGTTGTTATTTGCATTCTGTAATGTATGTACATATACACATACACTACCACATGCATACATACTTACACAGATATATATATATACACACACACACACACACACACACACACGCACACACATATGTATACATTCTTCACCAATGTATAACATAACATTTCATTAGTGATAGCAATAAGAGAAGCATATTGTCACAGATAATGCTCTACTAAACCTTGATAAATCAAATATTAATAATGAATAATTAAACAATAATTATAACAATAAACAAGTAGTACAGCTGACAATGCTCTGATTCGCTTAATAATTGGGAATTGGAAGGTGGTCTGCACTCGACCAGATGGACTGGACAACCCAGGTTTTTAGTGTCACACTTACTATGCCCTACCCTCAAAACATCATACACTTGTCATGAATGTAGTATAGCCCTACCAATGAATTTCCACATGAGAACGAGAATTGTTCATTTGAAATATACATGCACTTTATTTGCACAAAGAATAATTTAATATTTTATAAAATGTCCCTTGCATTTTCTTTATTTTTATTGCTTTTTAACATGGTATAATATGTTTTCATATGTGATTTGGGGTTTCAATTGAATTCCTTACTTCTAACATGTAGTTTTCCTATAGAATGTATAGGAAGATAGCCATTGTTTCTTTAGATTATGAGCTCGTTTGGACAGGAGCTCTTCAACTACTGTTCCCATATGTCATACATGTTTTGTAAGAATTAAATGTTTGTCTTATTTCCAGTTGCACAGTGCTGCTGAAAATGTTGGTACGATTGAAATAAGTGTGACTGTTATTTCTTTGCACCAAGAAAGAGACTGGTGTTAAGTTTTGGGTGGTATTGGCGGAATTGGAAACCAGTTTGGTAAGTTGCAGTTAGCAGCTCTAAAGAAAATTGTGGTAGCCCTTAACGATCGACTTTTAATAGCGGGAGCCAGTAACTCTCTGCCATAGTTTAAATTTTGTAGTCGGTAAACAGCTGCTACTAACTAAAAGTAGTGACAGGGACTTTAACAAGTAGTAGCTGGTTGCTAAAAAGTTGTGACAGTATTGGAAACAAGCCCCAAGATTCTATTTTTTATTTTTTTTTTACATTCTTTATTTTAAAATTTTCAGTGCGGTGAATAGTACACGTTGTAGTAATGACATGTAACATACGAGAAAATTGCAAGAGATATGCAGGAATAATCGTGATAGTCCGCACATTTTTCTTTTTAACAAGAGGAGTAGTTGAGGAAACAAACGTTGAATATCAAGTTGAACATACATGCCTAGTCCTAGCTGTTATCATAAGCTTACAATCTAACATGGTTGCCAAACATGGGGAAAACGGATTATGAAAAGTTGTGAGATTATGGTATGCACGGGTGTGTACGCTAGTTCGGATGGGACCTAGGATCATCTCAGCGAGCATATGCCATGGGGCGCAACATAGGCGGTCAGCAGCTTGCCAACAACCTTTAGGGGAGGGAACCACTGCTAGCCGAGATGATCAATTGCTTACTCTTGTGTACCCTCTGTAGCATTATGAATTTCAAGTAGTACGTCGTTTTTGCGGTGGCAAATTAGTAAAGACAATATTAAAGCACAAATTAATTTAAAACAATAACTAGAAAAAAATTGACAGTTGTCTTTTACAAAACATTTCCATGCAATATTTAAAATGTTTGACATAGTTCTGACAATTGGCAAGTATGTTAATTGACGGATTTAAAATCACATTCTCTAAATGAATGATGAACCCAAACCAGACATTTGGTATTACATTTAGTATTACATTAGATTATTGCTATTATTAAATTATTTTTAAACATATTTGTTTCATTGTTAATGAAACATAATTCAGTGACAATCACATGACAAATGTTAAGGAGAAGATAAGTAAAAACTATTTCTTAAGCATCTATGGTTATTATAATTTTTTAGCAAATAGAAAGTGGCTTCTTATCAGTGGCAGTGCTTTTATTATGACCATCAAGTTTCAGAGCTGTTTGTACTATGCACCCGTAACTTCATGCTTAAAGGAAGATTTCGAGCACTATAACCACAACCTGCAGTAGGGGTTATGATACCAGGAGTTTACTGGTTCTTTCCCATGGTAAACAAGCTGATACAAAGCAGGGGCACAGCTGTGGTTGACTGGCAGGAAAAGTTAAGGTTTCAAACTGTAAGAAAAATGGCTTGACTTCTTACCATGGGAAGGTGCCAGTGCACTTCTGGCTAAAAACAGATTACAATGGGCTGTCGTGGTTATTGTGTTTGGAGTGTTTCTTTAAATTAAAATTATACGACTGACTCACCTGTATGGAGATATTCGAGGAGAATTGTTGTGTAAATATGTGTCCATATCATTTTTTGTAGTTTTTAGAACTTTGAGAATGTCCATTCTTGTAATATGGTAAAAAAGCTCTTTTAAATAGGACAAGTCTGACTCACGTATTAGTTCTTTTTGTTCCAAACATTTGAAGAGTTGTAGCTTATTCTTAATTGTCTCTTTTTCATTGAATGTTATATCGGGTCCACAAAGAAAAATCATGTGAGCCAACTCTTCAGAACCTAGTTGGTTAGAAATATCATGCAGGAGTTTATGCATATCTTCCTCCATTTCAACTTGTGTTAGTGTTGAACCACTGTGAAAAGTAATATAGGATTTAGTTTGCTGAAAATGCCACACTTGCAACTTGTTTAAAGTGACATTCTATGTACCATAACCAAACAGTTCTCGGTAGTGTGGTGAAAAAAGTCTGTGGGTTCCTTCCACTTTTTATTGGCAAAAATAACGTCATTATCATTTATTCCCAGAGACTCCTACAAGGTTATATACAGAAGTGAGAATTTTACAGAATGCAGAGTGTATTTCAAATTTAAAGGGACACCAAAACAACTTTAGCTTAATAAGGTGGTTTTGGTGTATAGATCCCGCCCTTGTAGCCTCACTGCTCAGTTCTCTGCCATTTAACAGTGTCACGGTGCCTACTACTTATGCACTTCTGAGAAAGCATAACACTTCATCTATACATTGTGCTATCAGACTTGCTAGCAAATGCAGAGATCGATAGAAAAAAAACTATTTAAAAATAGTTCTTCTTCAATATATCAGTTAGTTCGCCACCGTCCAGTCAGGGCCCAAACAATTATAAATACATAACCCCAAACACTAACATTCGTGTGAATAATCCGTCAGAATATTGCAACAGACACCTTACTCCTTGCTTAAATGTAATTTACTAACAAATAACCAGAAAATATCCAAAAAGCAGGGAACTAGGGGGTATATCCATTATAAACAGGGGACATTATAATTATAAATAGAAAGACCAGAATAATCCAATAAAGATCACTTAAAATGTTGGAGACTGAAGGCAGGAGAGGGATACAGTTGCCCCATGGTAAATTAGGAAACTAACTATTACACATGTACACACTGCAATTACATGTCCCTTCTATATCAACTCCAAACTCAGTAAGTAGAGGGTAGGAGACGGAATTATACTGTAAATGAAAATATAATGAGAAGGGAGTGTGAGTAACTGGCATGTGCAGTGTGTATAGGCAATAAAAGTGGGGACTTACCCTCATCACCACATACATAAGTTGGGTACTTTGTGGGAGTTTGATCCATGATTGAGGCTCAGACTCATAAGAAAGTTCAGACTTTAAATTCACAAAGCAAAAAAGTTATAAAGCTGCTAGAATGTTAACATGTTTTATGTGCCGTGGTCTGGCGAAAATGTGGCTAGCCTGCCTGGCGTTTTGTATCAATGGGAGAACATCCTTTTATCCAGAATCTTGGTGTCTAGTGCTGCTAGAAGATTTGTGTAGAAGTAGGAAAAGCTCACACCACTAATTAGGTGGGAATGAGTGATCCAAGTCTCTCTCCCAATATTTTGTGTAATACGAGAGGTGACTCTTCAGAGGGTAAGGTAAAAGATGTGTACAATAGCGATACGGCATGGGAAGGGGTCATCACCTCAAAAGAGGGACTCAAAAGAGGTCAGCGAACGAGACGAACGTCTGGTAGGTTTGAGAGAAAAGTATAAGCTGATGGTAACGTAATCAAGTCAGCAGTCAGATGGATTGAGGTATGCTAAGATCCATTTTCAGGAGGAGATCCCCACCAATGTGAACATCTTTCACATGCATAGAGTAAGGAAGCACTAAGGAGGCTACAAACTGTTTGGATTGGGATGGCAAAAATCGGCTAATGGGGGATATAGATCCCCATAGAAAGCAATATGGTGCGAGCAGGATTAAATTCTCAATTGATAACTGGGACTCCCCTCTGTGAGGTCATTTAAAAAAAATATATATATATTTATTTAAGTAAGAATTTTCCGCATAAATAAACGGGATAGGCCTGCATCAAACAAGATATTACAGTTGTGCGCAATGATAGCATGGTATAGCTGAATGTAACAAAGGTGGTACAGTTGATCATGGTCAGCACAGTAAGAAGACAATACAAGGTAAAGAAAATGCCTGCCCGTGGTATCTAAGGTCTGCCGATGCATTCCAAGGATATGCTGGCCACAAGATTCTATTACATTTAGTGTATAGGAATTGCATGTTAACTGTAAGTCATACGCTGTGCACTGTAAGTCGATATTGGGTGGTCACCATGAAGGTGGGATAGGCTATTTGTGTTTCAATGCAATCTGAGTAAGGAAACCAGATTGAGTTTTTTGAATTGATAGAGTAGTTGGAAGGGGGGATGAACGCTTCAGAAAAATGCTCATATGAACCTGCATTATGGAGCGGTATAATATTCTCCCCAGGTATATACCATCTCCTGACTGTACGGGGGAACCCACCGGGAGGTGTGAATGCAAGGTGTCAGGTCATTTTTAATAGAGACCTCCAGACTGAACAGACCCTGAGAGGATCACTCTCCATGCCCCAATGCCATTGTGATCAGTGTTGGGCTTTGCCAGTTAACCAGCACCGATAACAGTTTAAGGGCAATTCATTTTCTGTTTGACATGATTTAAATATACCTAATATACTTAAAACTGCCATTAGATGGCTGCAACATACCGTTTTTGCCTATTTTATCTTATAATTCCTTTAACTAATATCAGTACTGCCATTAACAGAAGGAATCCCTTGGATTAGGGTTAAGATTAAATTAAGGTTTAAGATTAGGTTTAGTATTAGCATTAGAATTTGGATTAAGGATTAGGATTAGGTTCAGCAAAAGTAATCCTTCTAATGGTAATAATCATAATGGGACTTTAAGATGCATTTAATGTTGTAGTTTTGAAAGATACCCATGGACGCGATGCACCTGAATAAAAGTGTGTGCCATAAGTGTCACCACGCACTGTTAATGTGTTGTACTGCAAATTGCAAGCTTAACACTATTCCTCATCCTAAGTATAGTGTTCACGGGCCCCAACCTCCCCTCTACTGAAATAGAAGACAGAAAACAGAAGACCCTCTATTTACAAATAATGGTGGAGATCTCGGACTGGTTAAAGGACTTTGCTTTATGAATACTCCCTCAACCTCCTTTAAATCACAATAATCGACTCACCATGGTTAATGATTCGGTGTCACGTCTAAACATTTGTTATGAAGGAACACAACTGCAGATTTCTTATAGTTTGAATATTTATTATCAAAAGTAAAAGGTATTGACTTTAAGTCCAATTACAGGTACTGTAGCTTTAATTAATAAACGATAACTGAAGTCCACAATTACAGGCACTGTAGCTTTAAGTAATAAACGATAACTGAAGTCCACAATTACAGGCACTGTAGCTTTAAGTAGTAAACGATAACTGAAGTCCACAATTACAGGTACTGTAGCTTTAAGTAGTAAACGGTAGTAATTAGCAGACACTGAATCAGAAAGAGTCTCTTAGTAGTATTAATGAATTAGGTGATAAGAAGTTACAATAGCTGTTTCATAGACTTTAACTGAAGCGATACAGATGCAGCTAACTGAGATGAAGTATGAGTTGAAGTTAGCTGTAACGGTTTTGTTTTATCGAAGGACTTTGAAGACAGGAAATAACAGCTTTGAAATGCAACGCTTATCACAGAGGTTTTACTTAGCTTCCGGCACATAGAACACTGGTTCCCGAGATCTCCTCAGAGGCGGCTATCCTGGAAGGAGAGAGTTCAGCTTTAGTCGTGGAAGAGGAGAGGTGAAGGGAACTTGAAGTCTTCTAGTCCGGTCCGGTAACAGAGGGCTTTCACAACGATGTTGTAGCCGGTTCGTGAGTACGGAACGTAGTTCAATAATCCAGCGTCGATCAGCTGGTGCGGTCGGATTAAATAGGGAGACCGTGTCATAAAGGGGTGTGGCTAAGCTCCGTGGAACCAGGAAGTAAGAGGATACCATAGTTAAGGCATGACAGTACCCCCTCCTTAATGAGCAACCTCTGGGTGCTATTGACTTGGTTTAGAAGGGTATCGCTTGTGGAAATTGGAAATCAATTTGTCAGCATGAACGACAGAGGAGTTTTCCCAAGTATCTTCATCAATTCCATATCCTTTCCATCTGATGAGGTATTGTAAAGAGCCACAATGGATCCTTGAATCCAGTATACTTTGAATTTCGTATTCTTCTTCACCCTGGACCAATATGGGATCAGGAGAAGTAGTGACATTTCTTTGGAAAGGGTCAGGATGATGAGGCTTTAGTAAGGACACATGAAAAACAGGATGTAGCTTTAAAGTAGGTGGAAGTTTCAATTTAACAACATTACGGTTGATAACCGATAGTATTGGAAAAGGACCAAGAAAAAGGGAACTTAACTTCTTTGATGGACGGTTTGTAGAGATGTTTTTTGAGGAAAGCCAGACAAGATCACCGATTTTATAAGAGGGTGAAGGTTGTCTTTTTGTATCAAAAAACTTCTTTTGATTGGAGGAGGCCAATTCTAGATTTTCATGTAATTTCTTGAATAAAGAGGACATATGATTGGATCTTTGGCATACAGAACAAGATTTGACATAAGATTCAATAGTTTGGTCTTGACGAGGCCACCAATAGTATCTTTTAGACAATTCAAGGGTCTTTTTTATACCTGGATGACCTGCCAGAGGAGAATCATGAATAAATTCGAGTACTTTAATTCTGAAAGAGGGAGGTACGTAAATCCGGTCTTTAAAATAGTAGAGACCGTTTTTCTTGGATAATTTAATTGATTTAGGAAGTTCAAGAGCATCTTCACTGAGACCTTTAATGTCGTCAATAAGAGAAGATAAGATTCCAATGACTGTAGACGGAGGAGGTTCAATTTTGGTGTCTTTATGGATCCTGGAAAGGGCATCAGCCTTTTTGTTTCTAGACCCAGGTCTAAAGACTATTTGGAAGTTGAACCGGGAGAAAAAGAGATTCCATCTTACTTGTCGAGCAGACAGTGTTTTATTGGAATGAAGATATTCGAGATTTTTTTTTTTTTTTTTTTTTTTTAAATTCTTTATTTTATTTGTGCAAGGGTTCAACAAGTCATGCTTATCATGCCACAACAGCAAGGAAGACATGTAATGAAACATCATGTTACAATAGTCAGGCATTAGAGGGTTCTGCACATTTTATATATAATTGTCGCTTATCAAGTAGTTTGTCAGATCGTCTTATCTGAGAAGGTGTGATACAGGGTTAGGTCAAACATTACAACTTGAAACAATAACAGGTTAATATCATAGATTAAGTTAATGATTAGCTATTTAGTAACCACTGGGTATTTACTTTTATAGAATGTAGAAATAGCTTATTTTATACATAAATAATTCCTGGGCATGGCATTTGCTAGTTATGAACAGTAGGTAACATACTGAATTATCATAAGTGACAGGGAAACATGTTGGCGAAGACTAAGGCTGGATCAAAGTAATAAAACCAGTGAAAACCGTAAAACTAATATGGAAAGGAAATATAATTAAAGCACAGTTTCCACTGGTTGTACATCTGCATTGCCTTAGAGAGATACTGCAGAGGCATATATCCTGACTGTTAAGGGATGGAAGTAAAACACAGAGAGAAAAAAAAAAATGAAAAAGGCAACAACAACATAGCCTTGCATTAAAGCTTTGCATTAAGGGGCCTGTATGTCTCTGCCAGCGAGTGCTTAACCAATGCCTGCTGATGGTAGATTGTTAGCCTTGGGGGACCTGATTTGCATAGGAGGGTCTGGTAACTTGGGCACAGGAGGACATGTCAAGTCCACGTTCAGCCGACTCCTGATATTGGGAAGCGCTGGAAATCTGTGAGGCAGTCCCTCAGGGCCTTAAACACATGTAGAGGCCAGTATTGCTGGGCGGTCAACGGGGCTCCATGCTTGGTCTGTATTGGTACCTTCCTCTGGAGCAGTTTGTATGTTGCTGCACTTCGCCTGCTGTACGGTCGCCCCTGCAGGGGTCTCCCCTCCTTCAGTGCTGATCGCTCTAAGTGGTGGCGGCATGCTGGTGTGGGTAGTTTGCTCCTCGTGTTTGGTCGCTGCCGGCGGGCCTTTCTTTTAGTGACTCTCAGCCCAGAGGGGTGTTTGTTGCTTGGGTCTGGTGCTGGGCGCCCTTGGACGCCTCTCGGCGGTCCGCGGCCATTTTGTGCCTTCCGCCTCTGGTCTTGCGCCTGGGGTTCCCATTCGGGGCTCACCAACCTTGCAGCCAGCTTTGCCCAGAAGGCCTCCAGAATCGCATCCAGCTTTGCCGTTAGGCTCCTCTGGGGCTTCGGTCTGCTGTCGGCGGTCAGCCACTGTGTTTGGCTGTGGTTGGTGAGTGGGTCCGCCATCTCGTGCGTCGGGTTGCCTTCCATGCTCTTGCTGTGCTGACTGTCGGGGACTGTCCCCATGTTAGACAGTAGAGTGTGGACCGGGATCTCCCCCCCGGTCCAGGGGGGGGGGGGAACGGGATTCTCTGTGGTCCAGCCGGGGGAAGAGACACGGGGCGGGAGACCGGCCGACTCCCCCGCCCGTAGCCCCCGCCAGGCCGCAACCACGCTGCAGCGCTTTTGGCAGCCGGCATCCCGGTTTTGCGGACCGGGGCACTCCAGCCGCCTTCCGTGACAAATGTATCGCCGTTTGGGTCAGGTCGCATGCCGCTGGAGTCTCTATACGTCGCTTGGGCCAGCATCTTGCTCGGGAGCTCCAGCAAGCTGCGACCGTCCGCCATGCCGGTCAGGCCCCGCCTCGATATTCGAGATTTTTATGGTCAGTATATACGATTAAAGAGTTCTGAGCACCTTCAAGAAGGTGTCTCCAGGTTTCTAAAGCCACTTTAATACTTAATAATTCTTTTTCCCCTGTAGGATAATTCTTTTCGGCAGGAGATAATGATCGTGAGAAGAAGGCGACAGGATGAAGAGGTTCTTGAGGAGTTTTGTGTTGAGAAAGGACAGCTCCAATTGCAAATTCCGAAGCATCCGTTTCAAGGACATAAAGATATGAAGGATTTGGAAGTTGAATAACAGGAGCTGTTGTAAACTTTCTCTTTAATTCATTGAAGGCAGTTTGAGCCTTCTCGTTCCAATTGAAGGGATGTTTTTTTACTGTTAAGTTGATTGAGTGGGTGAGCTATCTCAGAGTAGTTTTTAATAAATTTTCTGTAGAAGTTGGCGAACCCTAGAAATCGCTGTAATTCTTTTACTGTAGAGGGAACAGGCCAGTTGATGATACAATCGACTTTTGAATTATCCATAGGGGCACCAGGTATGAGGTCTATAGGACAATCGTAGGTACGATGAGGTGGGAGCGTTTCAGCTTCTTTTTTACTGAATACATCTGAAAAGTCTGAATAACAAGAAGGTATAGTTGGTTCTTTGGAGATCTGAAGAATAGGAATTTGCTGTAAACATGTTTCTTTACAATAATGTGAGTTAAAGGTGAGAGAGAAAGGAGACCATGAAATTTGAGGGTTGTGGTTCCTTAACCAGTTGATCCCTATTATAACGGAATAGAGAGGTGATGGAATAACATCAAATACTAGAAATTCAGTATGAATATGATTGGTGGTTACCTTTAGAGGGATGGTTTCATGAAGAATCGGTCCCGAGGATATAAGGGAGCCGTCAATCACTTTAATAGGAACAGAAATGGCTTTTCGAACACAAGGAATTTTATTCTTTGTTACAAAGGTTGAATCTATGAATACTCAATTTGCACCAGAATCGATGATAGCTTCAGTCACAATTCTCACCTTGTCCCACTGTAGTATAAGGGATATAGGAGTGAACTGAGTGGTTGGTGTAGAAGGGAGTGCACTGAAGATCGCAGAGGTATAGGTTTGCCTACCGGCCTTTGTCCGTTTTAATAAGGGACAATCAGAAACCAAATGATCTTGAGAGGCACAATACATGCATAGGTTTAATTGACGTCTTCGGTTCTTCTCTTCAGGAGTGAGAGGACTTCTTATTACCCCTATTTCCATAGGTTCACTTGGTAAGGAAGTCTTTTCTGGAGCTCTTGAGGGAGTGAAAGGTTTGAGGTCTTTAGTATGTAAAAGGGCTTTTTCGGCCTTTCTTTCTCTTAATCTTCTGTCAATGCTGATTGATAGGCGAATTAGAGCGTTCAAGGTAGTAGGGAGTTTGTAGATCTCTGACATAAGTGAGAATCCTTTCGTTAGTAACTTGCAGGTCTTGTACACCTTGGGCTAGTGTATTAACTCTTTGATTCAGCATAGTTATCGTAGAATCGAAATCTGCTGGATCCATTACAATGGCTGGATTATTCTGTCACGTCTAAACATTTGTTATGAAGGAACACAACTGCAGATTTCTTATAGTTTGAATATTTATTATCAAAAGTAAAAGGTATTGACTTTAAGTCCAATTACAGGTACTGTAGCTTTAATTAATAAACGATAACTGAAGTCCACAATTACAGGCACTGTAGCTTTAAGTAATAAACGATAACTGAAGTCCACAATTACAGGCACTGTAGCTTTAAGTAGTAAACGATAACTGAAGTCCACAATTACAGGTACTGTAGCTTTAAGTAGTAAACGGTAGTAATTAGCAGACACTGAATCAGAAAGAGTCTCTTAGTAGTATTAATGAATTAGGTGATAAGAAGTTACAATAGCTGTTCCATAGACTTTAACTGAAGCGATACAGATGCAGCTAACTGAGATGAAGTATGAGTTGAAGTTAGCTGTAACGGTTTTGTTTTATCGAAGGACTTTGAAGACAGGAAATAACAGCTTTGAAATGCAACGCTTATCACAGAGGTTTTACTTAGCTTCCGGCACATAGAACACTGGTTCCCGAGATCTCCTCAGAGGCGGCTATCCTGGAAGGAGAGAGTTCAGCTTTAGTCGTGGAAGAGGAGAGGTGAAGGGAACTTGAAGTCTTCTAGTCCGGTCCGGTAACAGAGGGCTTTCACAACGATGTTGTAGCCGGTTCGTGAGTACGGAACGTAGTTCAATAATCCAGCGTCGATCAGCTGGTGCGGTCGGATTAAATAGGGAGACCGTGTCATAAAGGGGTGTGGCTAAGGTCAGTGGAACCAGGAAGTAAGAGGATACCATAGTTAAGGCATGACATTCGGTCTCCGGATTACTCCCTCTTCTCAATTGATAACATAATCACTGACTTGGACTGGTTAATGGACTTTGCCTCATTCCTACTCATTCTCACCTCCTGCTACCTAACTCAGCTTGTATCATCTGGACTCTGCTTCCTGTCTATACATCAAAATACTGATTGCCCTCACGTTGCCAAACTTAGACCGGACTCTTGGTATCTGCTTTCTCTACTTATCTACCAGATGGATAACAAATTGCCAGATCTGATTTTCTCCTAGGATTACACCTACTTACTCACAACTCTTCCTAAATACTGACCTGGATACACAACTTCTTCTCCAAAACCAGCCCACTCTGGAATTTCCAAACAGATTCGCAACAGGACTGGCACCCAGGAATAAAACGTCCTGTACCTACTCTATCCAAAGGAGTTCCTCTAGGTAAAGGTAAAATGCTCATGTTTACCTTTTTCTATATTAATGTAATATTTCAAATTCCTCAACAGGATTTATTTACCACCTTGATCAAAAGCTATTGCTACTCACCTTGAATAATAGTGAATCCTCCCCGATTGTTTTGAAGTTCTGGAAAAGAGAATGACATCGAAAAGGGTTTTATAACATATTGTCATTAAGTATTTCACTATTTTATTTATTGTTCATCAATAGCAGGACAATTAAATTAAAATTAACACTAATACTATTGCTGAGTTAGGATTAAGATTAGGCCTCAGGATTACTGTTAGATTGGGATTGGGATTTGGTTTAGAATTGGGGTTTGGTTTAGGGATAGGATCAGAGGTGGAACCAGTGGCCTGAAGTTCAGGTGGTCCTATTGGGTGGACCATGCACTCATGGCCACCCGATGGCCGCATTTGATCAGGGGCCCAGTTAGTTAGCGCAGCCCTTTAACATTGCAGCTGTGCTTCTTTTAGAAGTGAAGCCACAATGCTGGGAGGAAGTGAGTAAAGTCATTTTCTCCCAGCTTACCAACGAGCCACATGGGACAGAGGTTAGGACCAGAGAGGAGGGAGAGACTGGGCCAGACTCCCATCAGACTCAGCAAGATGCCACTGGACACCAGGAAAGCCACCCTTCTGTTACCTGTGTATGTGTATATGTGTCAGTATGTGTATATATGTGTATTATAAGTGTGTGCATACATCCCATAAAATGCCAGTTCTAGATACAAACACATTTAAACACAAACACTATACACATGTACACCACTGCTTTCAAATGGCAGCAGTACAAAGAAACACACAACTGCATTCAAATGCCAGCACATAAATACATACATACATGCAAACACACAAAAACATGCTTTCATTGAAACAAACACTGCTCACAAATATAGCTCTTCAATGATGCACACATGGTAGATTGCAAGGTATCTTTTGGCTATGCTAGCACTAGAGGGGGGACCAAAACAATTAAGGGTCCTCTATATATTAGTTTTACCACTGGTGAGCATTAAAGGACCACTATAGGCACCCAGACCACTTCAGCTTAATGAAGTGGTCTGGGTGCCAGGTCCAGCTAGGATTAACCCTTTCTTCTATAAACATAGCAGTTTCAGAGATACATGTCTACATGGGACGCAATGTCACATAATGTTATATAACATCACATGTTTGCTGTTTGTGGCAATGTGTCCTCTCCTACAACTGTCACCAAAACAAAACACTATGTCCTCAGTGAATGCTATCCTAGCAACCTACTTTTTTACCCTACCCATACCATTTGTGTCACTATGCCCCACTCCCTTGAGCATGTAATCTCAGTGAGCAGGGCCCTCAACCCCTCTGTTCCTGTGTGTCGTACTTGTCTGGTTACAAATACATGTCTGTTAGGCCACCCATTGCGGAATTTGTTGGCGCTTTATAAGTGATAATATTAATAATAATGTGTCATTATGCATATAACATGACTGATTGTGGGTATAATATTGTGTTGTGTGTATATGGGTAATGTGTCTCGTGTATACTGCCTTGATCAATTTGTGTAGTAGTCTTTGCATGCTTTGAGTGTGTGTGTTTAGCAGTGTGTGCATATTGTGTGTCTGTCCTTACACAAATTATTTTCACTATTTCGCTAAAGTCACTACCATCTTTCTTACTGTGTCACAACTTTCTTCTTAACCTTTCTTACTAAGGGATTATTAACCTTAAGAGATTATTAACACAGATATTGGTCAATATATATTGTTTTTTTCTAATATAAAATATTCCTTTCAGAGTCAAACATTTAATTATACAGTAAGCATACTCACATGCAGACATAGACCATCTCACTGACATCCGCAAGCTCATTGATACACAGCGTCATAGACAAACAATCTCACTGATATATATAAGCTCATTGACATAAATACACAAGTTTACAGATGCAAATAGGCTCACTGACATGCACAGACAAGCTTATTGGCATTCACACACACAAATGTAGTACAGACAAACTCTGACACGCACAAGCTTACTACAGACAAGCTCACACACACACACACACACACAAGCTCACTCACTAGAATGCACAAACGCACACACACACATATAATATGTATTTATATATGACTCAGTCATCTGGGGTGGCAAGACATAGCCGTACGTATTACATGTGACAATACGTGGCGCAATGACTTATGGGGCTGGCATAGATTTTTTTTCCAGGGCTGCTTTGTATCCCCAGTCCGGCCCTGCACCCATGTACAGATTTTATAGTGTTTTACAGAGTCAAATAAAGCACTTCCTATTTGAATTATATGGTTTTACATATCAGGACATAATAACAATCATCTGTTTTTTTAGCAGGCGTTAAAATTAGGTGAATACAATCATTCTCCCCTGAGCTCTCTCTGCCCAGCTCCCTCGCACGCACCGCAGCCAGAATATGACATCACTGCGGCTCCGGCATCAGTAAACGGCGCGCGAGGGAGCTGAACAGGAGGATCAGTGCTCCCTCGCCGCCTGCAGTGACCGGCCGCCCAGTAGCCCCACTGGATCCCAGGGAAAGAGATGGAATTCCCTCAGCACTCCCAAAGGTAGGGAGGCTGGGGGATTAAATAAAAAAAAAAAAAATTTGAGTGTGTATGTGTGTTAGTATTAGTGTGTGTGTGTCAGTGAGTGTGTTACTGTGTGTGTGTCTGTTACTGAGTGTGTTAGTTTGTGTGTGTGTGTGTCTGTTATTGAGTGTGTGTCTGCTAGTGAGTGTCAGTAGGTGTGTGTGTGTTACTGTGTGTGCGTGTCTGTTACTGAGTGTGTTAGTTTGTGTGTGTCGGTTATTGAGTGTGTGTCTGCTAGTGAGTGTGTTAGTTATTGTGTGTCAGTGAGTGTGTGTGTTACTGTGTGTGTGTGTGTCTGTTACTGAGTGTGTTAGTTTGTGTGTGTCTGTTATTGAGTGTGTGTCTGCTAGTTAGTGTCAGTGAGTGTGTTAGTTTTTGTGTGTCTGTTAGTGAGTCTGTTTGGTGTCTGTTAGTGAGTGTGTGTTTGTCAGTGAGAGTGTATGTTTTGTAAGTGAATGTGTATATGTGTCTGTCTGTCAGTGAGTGTGTATGTATGTCTGTCACTGAGTGTGTGTCTGTCAGTAAATGTGTGTGTCTGTTATCTAGTGTATATGCGTCTGTTTGTGAGAGTGTGTGTGTATGCTTGTCTGTTAGTCAGTGTGTTTGTTAGTGAGAGTGTATATGATTTTGTCAGTGAGTGTGTATGAGTGTGTGTCTGTATGTGTGTGTGTGTGTGTGTGTATCTGCATGTGTGTGTGTGCGCCTGTATGTGGGTCTGTATGTGTATCTCTTGGTCTGCATGGGTATCTGTTTGTTTGTCTGGATGTGTATCTGAATGTTTGTCATTAAAGGACCACTATAGTGCCAGGAAAACAAACTGCCACTATATAGTCCTTAGGTCCCCCCACCATTGTGGCCCCCCTCCCACTGGGCTGAAAGGGTTAAAACCCCTTCAGCACTTACCTTTCTCCAGCGCCAGGCACCCTTGGCGCTGGGGGTCTCTCCGCCCTGATCCGCCTTTCAGCTCTGAATGCGCATGAGCGGCAAGAGCCGCGTGCGCATTCAAACCGCCCATAGGAAAGCATTCAATGCTTTCCTATGGACGTCCAGCGTCTTCTCACTGTGATTTTCATAGTGAGAATTGCGGAAGCGTCTCTAGCGGCTGTCAGTGAGACAGTTACTAGAGGCTGGATTAACCCTCAGTGAAACATAGCTATGTTTTCAGCTGCAGGATTAAAACTAGAGGGACCTGGCACCCAGACCACCTCAATGAGCTGAAGTGGTCTGGGTGCCTATAGTGGTCCTTTAGGTGTATGTGTATCTGCATGCACTGGCATACATACCGCAGTCGCAGGGGTCGCAGGCATGTGACCCCTGTGACCAGGTGTGGGCCGCCATGTGTTGTGGCCCTGGTCCACGCAGTGTAAGCACCAGGGGGGCCCATGGATCAGTTTTCGCCCCGGGGCCCTATGGATCGTGTATACGCCACTGCAAATACAGGCGCTTAATATGAATACAGTATAGTGGAGTTTTTCAGTTGCTAAGAACTCTCAGTTTATATCCCAATTCCACTATAGACAGGTTAAAACAAACAGACTAATTGTTTAGGTGATATCTATGCCCCACCACCTGAACACAAAAGTGCGAGTGCAGCGCTATATAAATTCTTACTTACCCCTTCAAATTGTATGGGGTAAAATCACATGTAAAAGAAGGGAGAGATATACAAAATAGCTCAATATAGTTTGTACATATACAATAGGAATGAGTAAATCTATATATGGTCACACTCACATTTGTTAGAGCCTTTTTCAAAGTGGTATAGGCTCTAAACACTGTAGCTTTTAGGGACATTTCAGGTGGCTCCTAGACCTTCTTCTGTGGTGATTTTTCTTTTACAGATATATATGAATAGGAAAAAAAACACAGCAATCTGGGTGCAGATTGTATAAACCAAATGGATAGAAATAACCAAATATAGCAAGAAATTTGCTCACCTTTTTTTGGAGCCTAATTATATAACTGGCTCCCAACTCTGCGCACAGTGTCAGATTATAGGGTGACACTTCCCTGTGGGAACCTGGAATTCCAAAGTAATAAAGTTCTACAATCTGTCAAAGATACACAAAGTTAAAAAAAAAAAAAACACCTGGGAGACCAATTGTCTCTGGAATAGATTACATTTCCAGCAGACTATCAGAATATAATGCAAAATGTCTCCAACCCATTGTACAAACTACTGCTAGCCATCTAAAAGATACAGTCAACATTTTACAAATTCCTGATAAAATTAAATGGGGGGGGCGGGGCCGGACCGCCGACGGGATCAGACACGTTTTGTCTGAGCTCCCGCTTTGAGGCCCGAAAACGGAGCAAACTGGGGGCACAAATCTTAATAGCCACCCGCACCAACTACCACCCTGATCCCCAGAACCTGGGGTTCGAGGGGATACCCCACAAGCTGCCCTCCGTAACCCGATGAAGGCCCGAGGCGTGAGGAGCTTGAGCCGGGACGAGACGGCCGCTCTCCCGGGTCTCCAGCCGGTGTCCGGCGTCCCCCCCCCCTCTGGACCGGGGGGGTCATCCCGGTCTGCCCGCACAAGCAGCAACTCCTGTCATGTATCCGACACGCGGGGACGAAACAACCACCCTGCTGCAGACAACTCACCAGCGGTATTTCCCAAAATGGCCGTCACCCGCCGGCAACAGGTACGAGCTGGAGCGGTCAAAGCTGACTGACGGGAGGCCCCCACTGAGGAGACTGTTCAGGCAGTGTGGTTCAACGACAGGCAAGCTGGCGCAGAGGCATTAGCTGTCACTGACCACAAATGGATCCCTTTTGACCACTCTGCATTTCTGGCCTCCACATGTGCCCAAAGTCCTAACCCCACAAGATGGCGGATCATCGTGCAGGTGCACCACAAGACACCCAGACGCAGTGCAGCCTCCTACTCTTAAGAAAGGTGCATATCTGCATGAAACATGCCCATTGCAGAGCGATCGACGACCTCCCCATAGACTGGGCATTGAATGCAGGGATATGAAGACCCGGACGGCTTGCAGGCAAGTTCCAGTGATGGCGCTGGCAGACCCGGTTTAACCTGGCGGTCACCTGATATGATCCAGCTTACATGGACTTAAGTTTATATTCTCTCGATCATAAAATTGTTACTATCTTGTTATAATGTACCAAAAAAGTGCAGCTTCTCTGAGTACCACACTGTCAGTACCAGTACCTAATTCATGTGCGATATTGTGGACTCTTGTAGGCCTGTCTCACAAGCTTGTTAATTTAGCATGATATACAATATGATCAGGCTTTTCAGTCCACTAGGTTGGCGTTTAGCGCAACACCGCGCCCCACACTGGAGACTCGCTAGTCTGGCTTAGCATGTATACCTAACCGCCACTTTTAAGCCCTCATCATTTTCTAATACTAGCAACATGGCATAGGGATACACTAATAATCGTTCTTCGACCCTAGCGGCTTGTTTGCACACACATCCACTAAATAACACGTATAACCTGTCAGTTCAGTGATGTTGTGTAACTAATTTACATAGACCTTCGGATACCTGTTGTCGGTAGCGTTGACTACTAGTAATACCTAACGTTGGCAGCGCTTGTTACCACTATTGAAAAGCTATCTTATAATCTATAATACGACTAAATAGCATGATCTAAGCCTGTTCATAAATCTAAAAATAGTGCATTGTACTACCATACCCTAATGCTTTCCATGTTGTCACTCTTTGTTTTAGAAACATGCATGCGGATTGCCTTTGGGGTACCACGTGCCTGACTGTTACCACTATATGCACTGCAAAAATAAAGAATTAAAAAAAAAAAAAAATTAAATGGGAACTAGACTATTTCCTGGTGACATCAGATATGAGTTCCCTGTATACAATAATCAATCATAAAAAAGGATGTGAAGCTACTGAATTTTTCGAAATCACAAAAATGTCCTAATGATCAAATAAATGTTATCATGCAGGGGATAAAGTTGATTTTAAACAACAATTATTTTTGGTTTCAGGAAGATTTTTATCTTCAGATCTGCGGTACGGCTATGGGAACCAGATTTGCACCCATCTATGCCAATCTTTTTATGGCATACTGGGAAAACTCTTTTTTACCAAAATAATAGGTGGAGTGGAAATCGGGTCTCATAACATAGATATATCAATGATATCTTTTTCATCTGGAAAGGAACCGAAGAAGATTTAAATCTATTTTTACATTATTTAAATAACAATGATTGGGGTATAATTTTAACAAGTGTTTTTAGTGATTTAGAAGTCAATTTTCTACACATTTAAATTTTTATAGAAATCAATAAAATTAATACCAAGACGTTTTTAAAAATCGGTTGATGTAAACAATTATATACAGCTCAATAGCTGTCACTTTTCACCTTGGCTGAAAACGTGCTAAAGTCACAGTTTCTCAGAATAAGGAGAAACTATTCAAATATGGATAATTATCTCAGTCAAGCAAACAAAATAAAAGGCAATTTTATAGAAAAGGGATATGATCCAGCCCAGTTAGAAAACTCAATACAAGATATAAAAAGCAAGGACCGAATGTCCCTTCTAAATTACAAATCTAAGGCACAGAGTGGAACCAAATTAGAAGTTCCCTTTATATGCAATTTCAACAGGAATGAAAAGCAAATTAAGAGAATAATAGCCAAATTCTGGCCAATATTAAGAAGGGATCCTACATTATTTAATATTCTTCAAGAAAAAACGAAAATTGAGTTTAGAGGAGAAAAAAGTTTGAAGCAAATTTTGTTAAAAAAAACATATAAAAGCTAATGCTCCAAAAAAATTCTTACAACAAAAAGGTTTCTTCAGGTGTGGACTTTGTTTAGCATGCAGAAATACTAAAAGTAAGAAGACACACATAAAAAAATTTGAAGATCCACATGATAAAAATAAAGTTTATAAAATTCAAGACACGATCACCTGTTTTTCAAAAAGTGTCATATACCTTTTAACCTGCACATGCCACTTATGCTATGTAGGGAGAACCAAACGCCACCTAAATGTAAGAATGAATGAGCAACATAGTGTTTCAAAAGACTTCAAAGAAGTGCATAATATTGATCCTCAAGTTTTTAACTTTAAGGCTATTCAGAAAGTCAAATATAACTGTCGAGGAGATGATAATATAAAACAACTGGGAAAGTGGAATTTTCAACCTCAACACTTTACGTCCATCAGGCTTGAATGAAGATTTAGAATTATACCATTTCTTATAAAGTTTTATAGTGATCAACAATGTGTATTTTATATTTTTATACCATTAAGGTATTTTTAAAGTGGAATTCTTATTGTTTTTATGTTAAGAATAAATACTCTGTACTTAGGTTACAAATGCTTTTATTGTGATGTCCTTATTTTCAAGATATGTGTCAATTAATGGTTTTAATGTATCTTTTCTCTTTACGTTGATACATACATATGGATCTATATATCCCTGAGAATATAAAATTAACTGATTTTGCGATGTCCGAGCAACCGGATATGAAACACAGGGACATCTAGACCGGAGCGATATGGGTAATGTAGTCTTTCAGGACGAAACACAATTATACGTCACTTCCGGGTTGAAGTGAAAGATACAAACGCCCAACGAATATATATCATAATGACGAACTCCCCAATGATAGGAAGAATGGAAGATAAAGGAGGAGCCACCCAGCATTTATAAATGAAGCCGGGAACGACTGATTATACACCAATTGAAAAAGCCTTAACGGCGAAACGCATCTTGGACAAATTCTGATGGAAAGGACTTTATTATTTATTGTTTTTTTTTTTTAAGTGTTAGTATTTTTTATGCTCTGTTTTAAACCTTTTTTATTACGGAATACATTTCCTCAATAAGTCCCTCTCTCCATCTTCACTTTAATACATTGGAATTCTGGGTTCCCACAGGGAAGTGTCACCCTACAATCGGACACTGTGCACAGAGTTGGGAGCCAGTTATATAAACAGGCTCCCAAAAAGGTGAGCAAATTTCTTGCTATATTTGGTTATTTCTATCCATTTGGTTTATACAATCTGCACTCAGATCGCTGTGTTGTTTTCATTTCCATATATACATGTAAAAGAAAAATCAGCACAGAAGAAGGTCTAGGAGCCACCTAAAATGGTCCTAAAAGCTACAGTGTTTAGAGCCTATACCCCTTTGACAAATGTGAGTGCGACCATATATAGATCTACTCATTTCCTACTGTATATGTACAAACTATATTGAACTATTTTGTATATCTCTCCCTTCTTTTACATGTGATTTTACCCCATACAATTTGAAGGGGTTATTAAGAATTTATATAGCGCTGTTTTGTGTTTAGGTGGTGGGACATATCACCTAAACAATTAGTCTGATTGTGTTACTCAGACCTGCATTCTCCAGACCAGCAAACTGATAAAACTTCGACATTTGTAGCGATGGCTACACTTGCTGATGATTAATGAATCAAGGTCATTTGATTAGCAGCACCTGTCTTCCTCTTAACTCCTATGGAAGCAGTAAGGGTATACTTAGTTTTTCACACACGGTGTCGCCATTTTGACTTTATTTTTGTTAACTATACCATTACAGGGTGTTGTTGCTCATCTGAAGTTGTATTTACATAATTTTAAAACAGATATAATATTACCACACTCAAACATAATGAAAAAACAAAAGGAATGTAAAAAAGTATATAAAACAGAAAAATATTTTTTTTTAAATAAAAAAAATCAATGCCCAAGATAAATAAACTCATTGCTAGCTAGCAATATAAACTACATGCCACGATGTAAGGATTTTGGTATGTGAAGGGGGGAAGACAAGCACATTTGGCAGCAGCCCAGAGTTCCAGAGCTTAAGGAGGTTAGCCCACTGACTACAAGAGATTCATCCCTTTGCTTCAAATATCATATAGGAACAAGCGTTACAGCTCCTAAGGGCTTGGTGAGATCCAAGTCATGATAACAGTATTCTAATCTATCTCATACAACAAAAGCACTATTTCTAGTATTTCTAGAATATTTTTAAAATTTCTTAATGCTCTACAGTTTTTTGTTTTTTCGTTTTTTTTTTGTGTATCGATGTAGGTCTTATATGTCAGTCGCTTCACATTTTTCATTCTTTTCGGTTTTTACAAATGTGGAATATAACTGAGGGACATTACCTACAATCCGCATACACAAATGATAACACATACAAGAAACTACATAACAAAAATGAATCTTCCTTAAAGGAACACTATAGTCACCTAAATTACTTTAGCTAAATAAAGCAGTTCTAGTGTATAGATCAGCGGTTCCCAAAGTGTGGGTCGCGACCCACTGGTGGGTCGCAGGGCGATCCCCAGTGGGTCGCGCTGACCCACACATCCAGGGCCGCCGGCAGTCAGGCAGACTGACACCAGGAAGGAGCCCGGCGGTTTGCCCTGTATGCCGCCGGGCTCTCTCCAATCAGTCTGCCCAGCAGCTCCGGTCTGCAGCTCCGCCGGGTGCAGAGCTGCAGACCGTGTGATAGAAGTCTCGCGAGCTCCCAGAGCGTTACCATGGCAACACTCAGGGAGCTCGCGAGACTTTTATTACACTGTCTGCAGCTCTGCACCCGGCGGAGCCGAGACAGGAGAGTTACCCCACCGGACCACCAGGGAGACACTGGACCACCAGGGATGTTTAAAGAAGGTAGGGCACAGAGCCCAAACAATGCCCCCCCACTCCAATGTAACCCCTTCTCTGTCTACCCCCCACCCTCCACCCACTGTAACCCCTTCTCTGCCCCCCTCCCCCTGTAACCCCTTCTCTGTCTGCCCCCCTCCCCCCGTAACCCCTTCTCTGCCTGCCCCCCTCCCCCCCCTCCCCCCACTGTAACCCCTTCGCTGCCTGCCCTCCCCCCCAATGTAACCCCTTCTCTGTCTGCCCCCCTGTAACCCCTTCTCTGCCTGCCCCCCTCCCCCCCAATGTAACCCCTTCTCTGTCTGCCCCCCTCCCCCCAATGTAACCCCTTCTCTTTCTGCCCCCCTCCCCCCCAATGTAACCCCTTCTCTGTCTGCCCCCTGTAACCCCTTCTCTGCCTGCCCTCCTCCCCCCCACTGTAACCCCTTCTCTGCCTGACCCCCTCCCCCCCAATGTAACCCCTTCTCTTTCTGCCCCCCTGTAACCCCTTCTCTGCCTGCCCCCCTCCCCCCCAATGTAACCCCTTCTCTTTCTGCCCCCTCCCCCTGTAACCCCTTCTCTGCCTGCCCTCCTCCCCCCCCCACTGTAACCCCTTCTCTGTCTGACCCTTCCCCCCAATGTAACCCCTTCTCTGCCTGCCCTCCCCCCCACTGTAACCCCTTCTCTGCCTGCCCCCCTCCCCCCACTGTAACCCCTTCTCTGCCTGCCCTCCCCCCCACTGTAACCCCTTCTCTGCCTGCCCTCCTGCCCCCACTGTAACCCCTTATCTGCCTGCCCTCCTCCCCCCCCACTGTAACCCCTTCTCTGCCTGCCCCCCACTGTAACCCCTTCTCTGCCTGCCCCCCTCCCCCCACTGTAACCCCTTCTCTGCCTGCCCCCTCCCCCACTGTAACGCCTACTCTGCCTGCCCTCCCCCCCTGTAACCCCTTCTCTGCCTGCCCCCTCCCCCACTGTAACGCCTACTCTGCCTGCCCTCCCCCCCTGTAACCCCTTCTCTGCCTGCCCTCCCCCCACTGTAACCCCTTCTCTGCCTGCCCTCCCCCCCTGTAACCCCTTCTCTGCCTACCCCCCACTCTAACCCCTTCTCTGCCTACCCTCCCCACTGTAACCCCTTCTCTGCCTACCCCTCCACTGTAACCCCTTCTCTGCCTACCCTACCCACTGTAACCCCTTCTCTGCCTACCCCCACTGTAACCCCTTCTCTCCCTGCCCCCTCCCCCACTGTAACCCATTCTCTGCCTACCCCCACTGTAACCCCTTCTCTGCCTACCCCCCCCCACTGTAACCCCTTCTCTCCCTGCCCCTCTCCCCACACTGTAACCTTTTCTCCCCCTGCCCCCCCCCCACTGTCGCCTTTTCTCCCCCTGCCCCCCCCACACTGTAACCCTTTCTCCCCCTGCCCACCCACTGTAACCCTTTCTCACACTGCCCCCCACACTGTTACCAGTACACACACTCCCTCCCACACTGTCACCCTCACCTCCTGTCTCTGCGTGTCCTTTTGTGACAGTGTGTGTGTGTATTTGTGTGTCTGTGTGTATCTGTGTACATGAGTGTCTGTGTATCTGTGTGTGGGAAACTAAGTGTCATTGTGTGTATCGCTGTGTCAATGTGTGTATTTGTGTGTCTGTGTCTGTGTGTATACACTGCACACATACTCCATACAAAAACCATGCTTACATTGAAACACACATTGTGTATATGTATATTTTATAAACACAATATACACACACTGCATCCACTACACACACACACACACTGCAATCAAACGCAAACATTACATACAAATACACCCCTGCATTAAAACACTAAAATGATCTACAAACACCCCTTCATTCAAACACCAACACTACACACAAAAAGCACACCTGCATTTAAAGTCCTACACTACATATACAAACACCCCTGCATTCAGATGCAAACATTACAAACAAGTACACCACTACATTCCAATAGCAACAGTACATACAAATACACTCATACATGCACACATATACTTAATACAAAAACATGCATTCAAACACTGCTCACAAATATAACCCTGCAATGATGTGCAAATGGTAGATCTCCATCTGGCATATTATTGTTGAAGTTCTCCGACAGATGGAGATCTACCTTTTGGCCACACTTTCACTAGATGGGGGCCCAGAAAACATACTTGCACCACGGTCCTCTCTACATTAGTTCCACCACTAGGATAATCAACGTGAGGTGCCTGGATGAAAGAGCAGGACAACAAAATTTCTGATTCTGAGTTTGTGAGTAAGCAGTTGTATGTCTCTAAAACTGATTGCCACTGTAACGGATCACCTGGCACCCCGACCGGGCACCTCCGTTAATGGATGCTCCTAGCGCTTCCTGAGGGCTCCAAGCACTCTGGCAGACACCATAATCACCGAATCCGAGAAACCTTTAAATTCTCCCAAGCGTATGAATGCTGTAGACCATTGAATAGGAACCATACGAATAGGCTTGTACTCCTAGCAGTCAACTGGAACAGCATACATTAAATCCTTCCCCCAATAATGAGACGACACATCACTTTGAGGGTAAAACAGGAACTCTGGACTGGCTCATCCAGCCTGGCTTTTATTACACTTGTACACTTACAGGCCACACCCAGGGGGAGGCATAAAATCACCAATCACACATCTGGTGCAACCCACACATTCCCTCCCCTCAGATAAACAGTTAAACCAATTATTACATACAATAAAAATACAGTTTTTACACACACACTGTAACTTTAAAACCATACATCCAATTTCAATAAAAGTTGCATATTCAGACTCAGCATACATCAACCATAAACACTTCCAAAAATCAGCCAAATCCCTCCAGTGGATCAAAAGTTAGCTGGAAGTCCCTTTATGACCGACCGCAAGCACAATTTCCTGCCCAAAACAGTTCCATAGATTTGGGCTGTGCGGTCGGTCAATTTCATGCGAAAAAATGACTAAGTCCCATTTCGAACGGGACTTAGTCTCTGGAGCTGCAAGTTCCGTATGGGAGAAGGTAAGGGTCAGCGGTGTTCGGCAGAATGTGTAGCCGATTTTAGTTCCACAGAATCTTTAACATACACCGCTGACCGCATTCGAATGACCAAAATGGCCGCCGCCACGTGTTCGGCTGCCGAATGGCGGCCACCCAGCGCTCGGCAATTAACCTGCAGTAACCTCACAGCCTGGGAGGTAAATTGCCTGCACACTTTAACTTCTGGGTGGTCCGCCTGTGTGGTACTTGGTTCAGTAAGCCCTATTTACTGAACCAAGTGGGGGAAAGCCAGGAACAAGTTATTTTACAGGTCTGGGGACATAGTCTTAAAGGGACATTGTTCACCAAAGTTACAAGATGTCCCCAGCCGGTTCTTAAAGGGCCATACACACCAAATAAAAGTCCATACGTTTTCAGGGGCCATAGTCTTAAAGGGTATTGTTACCCAAAGTCTCAATATGTCCCCAGACAGTTCTTAAAGGGCCAGCAGCAGTACAATAGAATACCATTCACTGTGCTTAAAGGGCCAGTAGCCGCCATATAAAGTACAATATGCCCCAAATAACCCAGGGGCCATAGTCAGTAGGTAGGAGGCTAGCAAACAGGCTTCTCCAGGGCCCAGTGGCGAGGTTGGTTTCGCCACAGCCACGATGTGTAAAGTTTCTGCCTCTAAAACTGCCATGATATATCAAAATTATGCCTCTAAAACTGCCATGTTATGCCAATTTTATGCATCTAAAGCTGATTGCCATGGTGTGCCAATTTTATGCATCTGACTGTTTGCAATGGTGTGCCAATTGAATGCTTCTGAAACTGATTGCCATGATGTGCCACGTTTATGCATCTAAAGCTGATTGCCATGGTGTGCCAAGTTTATGTATTTAAAGCTGTCATGATGTTCCAATTGTATGCCTCTAAAACTGATTGCCATGATGTACCAATTTTATGCATCTAAAACTGATTGCAATGGTATGCCAATTGTATGCATCTAAAGCGGATTGCCATGGTGTGCCAATTGTATGCATCTAAAGCGGATTTCCACGGTGTGCCAATTGTATGCTTCTGAAGCTGATTGCCATGATGTGCCAAGTTTATGCATCTAAAAGTGATTGCCATGATATGCCAAGTTTATGCATCTAAAGCTGATTGCCATGGTGTGCCAAGTTTATGTATTTGAAGCTGTCATGATGTTCCAATTGTATGCCTCTATAACTGATTGCCATGATGTACCACTTTTATGCATCTAAAAGTGATTGCAATGGTATGCCAATTGTATGCTTCTGAAGCTGATTGCCATGATGTGCCAAGTTTATGCATCTAAAAGTGATTGCCATGATATGCCAAGTGTATGCATCTAAAGCTGATTGCCATGGTGTGCCAATGGTATGCATCTGACTGTTTTCCATGGTGTGCCAATTGAATGCTTCTGAAGCTGATTGCCATGATGTGCCAAGTTTATGCATCTAAAAGTGATTGCCATGATATGCCAATTTTATGCATCTAAAGCTGATTGCCATGGTGTGCCAATTGAATGCTTCTGAAGCTGATTGCCATGGTGTGCCAAGTTTATGTATTTAAAGCTGTCATGATGTTCCAATTGTATGCCTCTAAAACTGATTGCCATGATGTACCAATTTTATGCATCTAAAACTGATTGCAATGGTATGCCAATTGTATGCATCTTAAGCGGATTGCCATGGTGTGCCAATTGTATGCATCTAAAGCGGATTTCCACGGTGTGCCAATTGTATGCTTCTGAAGCTGATTGCCATGATGTACCAAGTTTATGCATCTAAAAGTGATTGCCATGATATGCCAATTTTATGCATCTAAAGCGGATTGCATTGGTGTGTCAATTGTATGCATCTAAAGCGGATTTCCACGGTGTGCCAATTGTATGCATCTAAAGCGGATTGCTATAGTTTGCCAATTGTATGCCTCTAAAGCGGTTTGCCATGGTGTGCCAATTGTATGCCTCTGAAGCGGATTGCCATGGTGTTCACTTTTTTAAAATACGCATTAAAAGCAAGTGGGTCTCGAAAAATTACCATTTTGAAAAGTGGGTCTCGGCCCATAAAAGTTTGGGAAGCCCTGGTATAGATCATTCCCCTGCAATTCACTGCTCAATTCACTGTCATTTAGGAGTTAAATCACTTTGTTTCTGTTTATGCAGCCCTAGCCACACCTCCCCTGGCTATGATTGACAGAGTCTGCATGAAAAAAAAAACTGGTTTCACTTTCAAACAGATGTAATTTACCTTAAATAATTGTATCTCAATCTTTAAATTGAACTTTAATCACATACAGGAGGCTCTTGCAGGGTCTAGCAAGCTATTAACATAGCAGGGGATAAGAAAATCTTAATTAAACAGAACTTGCAATAAAGAAAGCCTAAATAGGGCTCTCTTTACAGGAAGTGTTTATGGAAGGCTGTGCAAGTCACATGCAGGGAGGTGTGACTAGGGTTCATAACAAAGGGATTTAACTCCTAAATGGCAGAGGACTGAGCAGTGAGGCTGCAAGGGAATGTTCTATACACCAAAACTGCTTCATTAAGCTAAAGTTGTTCAGGTGACTATAGTGTCCCTTTAACCCCTTAAGGACGGAGAATGTGGCGAAACCAACCTCGCCACTGGGCCCTGGAGAAGCCTGTTTGCTAGCCTCCTACCTGCTGACTATGGCCCCTGGGTTATTTGGGGCATATTGTACTTTATATTGCTGCTACTGGCCCTTTAAAATCAGCAATGGATATATTGGGACTTTTGGGACTACTGTCCCTTTAAGACTGTGGAGCATATTCCAGTATACTGCCGTTAATATTACATATGTATTTATGTGTTGAGTTTAACCTGGGATATGTATGCAGCATTCACCTGATTGTTCGGTAGAATCACTCCATTCATTATATTGAGTGAAACTACCGAACAACCAGACCACCCAGGACTAAGTGTGCCTCCAATTACAGTTTGCAACAATGTTGCAAACGGGTAATTGGCAATCAGTGTAATGTATTCTTTGTCCTCTGGGTGGCCGCCATTCGGGAAACAAACACGTGGCGGCGGCCATCTTAAACTACCGAACAGCGATGTTTTGCCGTCGAGTGTCTGGAACTAAAATCGGACACTTGACTAGGCAAACACCGCTGAGACCTCCATACTTCCAGAAATTCGTATAGAAACTACCGAATGACCCGCCGTTCGGTAGAAAGAACCCCACAAACAAGGGAATTCATTCAAACCCTCTCCAGGCTCTATAACACAGGCAATTCGCCTGTTTTCATTCCCTTGTTTGTGACCGACCGCAGGGCCAAAATGCATGGAACTGTTTTCGGATACTTTACCCATGCGGTCGGTCAAATCTTTGGAACCTCATATCTCCCGAACCATTCATCCGAATTACTTGAATTTTGGATATGTTGTCCCCCTGAATAAGGGCTATCCAGCGATGCTGGATTTAAAGGTGTACCCCCGGGTTTTGGGGTACATCCAGAACTTGGCTGAAAAAGTGTACCGGATAATTGAGTTTAATGTTATCTGAGGGGAGGGGATGTGTGGGCTGAACCATGTATGTGATTGGTTATTTTATGCCTCCCCCTGGGTGTGGCCTGTATGTGGATTAGTGTAATAAAAGCCAGGCTGGATGAGCCAGTCCAGAGTTCCTGTTTTACCCTCAAAGTGATGTGTCGTCTCATTATTGGGGGGAAGGATTTATGGCATGCTGTTCCAGTTGACTGCTAGGAGTACAAGCCTATTCGTATGGTTCCTATTCAATGGTCTACGGCATTCATATGCTTGGGAGAATTTAAAAGGTTTCCCGGATTCGGTGATTGTGGTGTCTGCCAGAGTGCTTGGAGTCCTCAGGAAGCACTAGGAGCATCCATTAACGGAGGTACCCAGTCGGGGTGCCAGGTGATCCGTTACAGAGTCAATTGTACAAATTCTTATCAAAGCAAAATCTGGAATTTGGGGGCGTGGCCTGGACGCTGAGGAAGATGGCAGCATAGACCTAGAGCTCCCTGTAAGGCTCCGCTAAATCACCGCCTAAAGCACACTTTCACCCCGAAAATGGGCAAAACAAATAAACCCTCTCAACCCCCTAAGCAAGCGGACATCCCCAGGAGGTCTCAAAACCCCTCCATGAGGCACTTCTTGACCGCACAAGCGGACGCAGACCCTCAGGCCTACACGAGCCAAACGGCCCCAGAGGACCCGCTCCCACTTACACCAAGCGGAGACGGGACCATGGCGGACAACCTGCCTACCGATCCAGCCGCCCACCACCCAGACTGGATGGAAATGCTACGCAACTTGCCCACAAAGGCCGACTTAAAAGCGGCCAACTCGGAACTCCGCACCTCCATCTCAACGGAGCTCCAAACGCTCAAGGAGGAAATCCGAGGCCTACACCAGCGAGTAGCCCAAGTGGAGGCGGATTGCGACCACATGTCAGCGGCGCAATCTGCGAACACGGACACGCTACGACTCCACACCCTCCAACTACAGCAAATGGCGGGCCACATGGAAGACCTAGACAATCGCGGCAGGAGGCAAAATATTAGAGTCCGGGGGATCCCCGAGGAAGCGGACAACTCCACCCCAGTACAGACCACGCTGACCGGTCTTTTTAACTCCATACTAGGCCGCACACAACATGATCCCATTGACTTTATACGGGCACATAGGGCTCTACGGCCCAAAGGTCCGGAAGGGACCCCACCGCGCGACATCATATGCTGTCTGATGAGTTACCAACTCAAGGAGGACATACTCAGAAAGGCCAGAGACGCAGGAACGGTACACCTTGGTGATACCGAGGTACAACTCTTTCCCGACTTGGCACCTGCCACGCTGGCTTATAGGCGAGCATTACGCCCCTTCACCAAACAATTACAAGCAAATAAGCTGCGCTACCGCTGGTGCTTCCCCACGGGGCTACAAGTACAGACACCAAATGGCCCCTTCCTGATGAAGGACAGACAAGACCTAAATGCCCTAGCAGCAGAACTCCAAATCACGCCGGCACCCTTACAGTGGCCGGACCCGTTAGCACCATACACGCCTGCTCGAGGGGCTCCACCCCAACCACAGAATACGCAGACCCGGAGAACTACGCGGCAACAGGCGCTGAGGCCCTCGGGGGCCCAACTTTGAAGGGACCGACGACACGCGCCAAGATGGCGGACGACATCGGCCGACCACCACCAGTAGAGACTCCCCTACCACAATAGCAGAACTCTAACCTGACACGGACTATCACAACTCACATGGACTCCCCATACCTGGACACGAGGAATACCCACCTTGAAGATAATACCTAACGATCTGTCTAGAACTTTGACACCCCTCCTCTGGAGACACCCGCCCTCGGAACTATGAAACCCCGGGTGCGGCCCGGACTTTGCAAACCATTCGATATATCACAGGACTGCCGCCCCCGGCCACAACCGAGACGACGCCCATACCGAAGGACTCGCAAGTATATGCTGGACTTTTGGCAAGGGACTAGCCCAACCACTTGGGGAGGGAGCGAGGGTTGAAGGGTAGGAAGGTAAAGCCCGAAAGTAACAGACTACGCAAGGGCCGGGAGGGAGACGGGCACAAGATGGGGCCGACTGGGCTGGGCAAACGCTTCTCCTACACCGACCCGTGATGAACCCAGCAGGAGCGGGCGGGAGAGGAGAGGTGTGGGCCCGGCTCACTCGGGAACTGACAGGGCCGCTATCGACCCGTAGAGGAGGAGGATAGAGGAGGGAGGAGGGGGGGACATTCCATGAAGCCTAGAGAGCAGATACACAGGAAAGGGGACCGCATGTCACCCCATACGGACCACCTCACACATAGGCTCCAACACATGCCCAGACCACTCAAGATACCCCTCCAGAGCACGGAAGAGCTGACAGGGCACAGGGGCACCTCTCACCACGAGCTAGGGTCACTGGGAATAACTGGGGGCAGGGAGTGATTTATAACCAACTTTGTAGGTATTTGCTGCAGCAACACCATGGTATTACGGCACCACTATCTTAAGGTGGAGGGGGAGGGTGAGCGGGGGGGTCGGCCGGCCCATAAAGCCGCGCAGAAATAACTTGAATGTTTATGAAGGTTTACTTGTGTTATTTGTATTCTCCAATCATTTCAGAACGCGCTACCTCTCTGACCAAACTATAACGCTCTGTATAGACATAATTCTATAGCGCGGCATTGGTTTTATTTATTGTATAGACATTGCAAGCTTGAGGGTAAATAGAATCGTTTAATGTATGATTTATTGTTTCTTGTTCTTATGTTATTTGAAGATATGCCCAGGGTGACGACCCGACCACAGAGACGTCCAAAGGCGGAGACAGCCACATACGATCACGACTTGAGCCAATGAACAGGGAGGCACGGGAGGCAGACATCCCCAGACCACCTAGACTAGGAAGAGATCGAGACCCGGACCACCTGGGGGAGGAGTTTCCCACGTGGTCACGACATTTCTCGGTGTTCCTCCCACACCCCGACGGGATAGGCGCCACATCCAGGTGAGTGGGGCACTGGGCGCGCAAAACGGCCCGGGCCCACACATACACCTCGACGCCATAACCCTAACGTCACCCAGGTGACGGTTATTTCCTACACCTACTTACCCCCTTACTTCCCGACACCCTCCCCACCTTCCCCACCCCCCCTCCCATCCTACGCCCCGAGACTGACCGACTGCAGACGTAGACACACACACTACCACACACCAAACATGTCACTCACACCAGCAAACCTCACATTAGTGTCCATCAATACCAAAGGGCTTAATAAACCTGAAAAGAGGTCGACTACACTACGCGAACTACACACTCTAAAAGCGTCCATAGCATACATACAGGAGACCCACTTTAGAGAAGGGGCACGACCCCGCTTCCACGACCACAGATTCCCGAAGGGGTTTTATAGCGACTTCCAGGGGGGAAAGGCACGGGGGGTCGCGATCCTCATGCACAAAAGAGTCCCCTTCATAGAAGAAGAGATACTGACGGACAGGGAAGGCAGGTACTTATTCGTGAAAGGGAAGATTGTAGACCAAACTTACACTTTTGCTAACATCTACGCCCCCAACCAGAGACATTATAGGTTCCTATCCCACATGTTGCGCAAACTTCAGAAATTTGCGGAAGGAATACTCATCCTAGGAGGTGATTTTAACGTAGCTATGGACCCAAGATGGGACACCTCATCGGGGACATCTCACATCCCGACCCAACACTTAACAGCACTTAAAACTCTCCTATCTAAACAAAAACTAATTGACTGCTGGAGGGCGCACCACCCAGATGAAAGAGATTATACTTTCTTCTCCCACCCCCACAACACCTACACCAGGATTGACTACTTCTTTATGACTCACTTCCACCTTCCCTTAGTGGAGCGAGCGGAGCTAGGCACAGTGACGTGGTCGGACCATGCACCTATCTCCATCACGATAACATCCCCGATGCACAGACCAAGGGTGACCAAATGGCGCCTGAATGAACACTTGCTAACACAACCGGACATTAAGGCAGACATTGGCACCATACTAAGAGAATACTTCACCTTAAACACACCCGAACAAACGACACCGACCATACTCTGGGAGGCACATAAGAGTGTAGTGAGAGGCCACTTCCTCCAAAAAGGAGCCTTGCTGAAAAAGCGAAGGGAAGCGGAAATATCCGCAATACTCACCGAAATCCAGGAGATAGACACACAAAACAAGGGCACCCAAACACACGCACTACAAGACAAACTTCTTACACTCCGCAGGGCACTGACCCAACTCCTACTGAAGAGACATCTCAGGGACGCATTACGACACAAAGCGTTTTTTGCACTGCATGGCGACAAGAGTGGCAAACTACTCGCTAGGATGCTAGCAAAACGCAGACAGCAGACATACATAGAGCGCATTAGAGACGATAAAGGCACACTACACCGACTACCCATGAAGATCCAAGACATAATTAGAACATACTATGCCAACCTATACGATCTGCCCCGCCCACCGACACAGGCTGCCGACGAACGCCTGATGAACAAAATAAATGACTATCTCACTACACAAGACCTACCATCACTAGACAAAAACACCGCAGACCTTCTAGAGGAGGAGATCACGCTAGAGGAACTGGCCCTCGCAATAAAACAGACGAAACCGGGCAAAAGCCCAGGCCCCGACGGCTTATCCCGGAGCTACTACAAAACATTTGCGGACATACTTTACACCCCACTAGTCGACACATACAACGCTATCAGGGCAGGCCACCACTTCCCCAAACAATCACTCGCAGCTCACATCACCATCCTCCCGAAAGAAGGTAGAGATGGGGACTACTGCGGAAACTACCGACCCATCTCTCTCATCAACTGTGACCTTAAATTTCTGGCCAAAATCCTGGCCAACAGACTGCAACCACACGTGCCCCACCTGGTACACCCGGACCAGGTGGGATTCGTGTCAGGGAGAGAGGCACGGGACAACACTATGCGCACCCTCACTCTGATACACAGCCAGAAACACGCTCACGGGGGCCTCCTCCTGCTGTCCACGGACGCGGAGAAGGCCTTTGACAGAGTCGGATGGTCATACATGTTTCAAACACTAGCGAGAACTGGCATGGGCCCCAGAATCAGAGGCTGGATAGAGGCCCTATACACACAACCATCCGCACAGGTAGTGGTGAACGGGGCACTGACTACGGCATTCGATATTCGAAATGGCACCCGCCAAGGATGCCCCCTATCCCCATTACTTTTTGTCCTTGCACTGGAACCACTCTTACAGGCCATCAGGACAAACCCAGACATCACAGGGGTGATGGTGGGAAAGACCCACCACAAAACTGCGGCATATGCAGACGACATGCTGTTTTATGTATCGAACCCGGAGGTCTCTCTTCCCAACATCTTGAAGGCACTACATGACTTCGGGGCCATATCTAATTTAAAAATCAATAACACAAAATCTTCCATACTTAACATCAGCATACCGGAACACAGGACAACACACATGCGACAAAGCTACACCTTTAGGTGGGCAGCACACAAGATCCGCTATCTGGGCATCTGGCTAACTAGAAAGGCGGGGGACATGTACGGGGAGAATTTCACACCGATGCACGCCCAACTACACGCAGACATGAGGGAATGGGCATACCCACACATATCCTGGCTGGGCAGAATACAGGTGGTCAAGATGAACTTCTTGCCACGCCTGCTGTACCTGTTCCAGACCATCCCCATAACAATTCCTCGCAAGTTCTTCACCACATTACGCTCCGCTCTGGGCAGATACGTGTGGGACGGGAAAAGACCCAGGATTAGCCACAACACACTTACCCTTCCCAAAAACAGAGGCGGTCTCGCTCTCCCGGACTTCCACTTATATTACAGAGCCTGCCATCTCCAACGGATACTGGAATGGTCCAAGGAGGGGGTGCACAAGCTCTGGAAGCAGGCGGAGGAGGGGGAGGCAGGGATACCGACAGCGATAATACCATGGATACCACCAGGATCAGGGAGTAAGACGCTCACACAATCACAATACATGAGAGCCACCATCCAGGAATGGCAGAGGGCGAAGGGCAAACACAACCTGTCAACGCACCCCTCACCCATGCTACCTCTGACATACAACCCTGAGTTCCCCCCAGGCCAAGACCCGAAAGCTTTCAGGGACATAATTCCAAACCACATACCCAGGCTCAGACATATCCTTAGACACAACGGCGTTAAAACCCTAAGGGAGCTTAGAGGAGAGACACCAATCACATTCCTGACGCAATTCAAATACCGACAGCTATGCCATTACATTGCCACACTCCCTCAGGGCACATCGCTCACGAGAACCCCCACAGCATTCGAAAGAGAATGCCTGGAACCCCAACCATTAGCACATGGCGTCTCTTTCCTATACAACCTACTGCTGACTCACACACCAACGACCACGCCAGGCTTCATGGGAAAATGGGAGGAGGCACTAGGGCACACACTGGACGAAGTAGCATGGGGAAAAATCTGCTACCTCACACACCACTGCGCTAGCTATAGCAAGACTCAGGACACGGCATACAAAATCATGACACACTGGTACCGCACGCCAACGACTCTACACGCGATCTCCCCGACACACTCTCCACAATGCTGGAGATGTGAAGAGGCAAGGGGCACACACATGCACATTTGGTGGGAATGCAAGGGAATCATCCCATTCTGGCAGGGAATCCACAAAATGCTGCAACTGTTCTCAGATGACCCACCCCCCCTTAAACCTGCAGAAATGCTCCTGCACCATACTAAGATACCAAGATCTGCATACAAAAAATCGCTGTCCATACGAATACTGAACACGGCCAAATCCATTATCCCCAAATATTGGAAACAAACCACAACCCCACCACTGACCACCTGGTTCGCCCATATGGAAGACCTCCGAATCCTAGAGGAATTCCAACACACAGCAGCAAACACACAACAGACATACTTTAACACATGGACACACTGGATATTACAGACCTCGAAACCAGACTTTATGGACCGCTTGAGACTGATAGACAGAAACGAACCATAAGGGACTACAGACGCACCCGACACCCCCCCCCTAATTCCATGACCCTAACCCTCTATCCTCGACCTCTCCCACTCACCCCGACCAAGAAGGACCAAGTCCACGACCTGGAAATAACAGACAGGCCTGACGGGAGTAGCGGACCGACCTAGAAGCTAGCACAGGCAACGGTGGCCATGGGCAGGCCGACGCTAACCGACACCTCTAACCAGACGCTCAGAGAGAGCACAGATGGGACTGGGACTGGCACGGCCAAGCCGCGCGAAAATAGCTGTTCCACAAACATCATGAAACAGAGTGTTAACCAAACCAGGGGTAGTACAGGTTTTCCTATGAGCTGCCGTTCCAGAGACCTGAAACGTCTAGATATGTCGAATATAATAGCATCCTACTGAGATCGGTCTGTCTCTCTATTAACATTTTACTTATGAAGATCACTTGAGGCCTGCGAGCCAAAATTAAGAACAGACGATAAACGGGCCTGCGTGCCCATGTATACATATGTGAGCTAGAGACCTGCGTGTCTCCATGTTAAATTACTACGTTTGACAATACTTATTCCAATAATAATAAAAATTATATTTACAAAAAAAAAAAAAAAAATCTGGAATTTGAGTGATATGTCCGTTCAACCATAACTTACCTCTTTCATATTAAAGGGACACTATAGGCACCCAAACCACTTCAGCTCATTGAAGTGGTCTGGGTGCAATGTCCTATCACCCTTAACCCTGAGCAGGTATTTATTGCAGTGTTTAATAAACTGCAATAATTACCTGCTAGGGTTAACTACTTCTCTACTGGCAGCCTACCAGACAGAACCTAGAGGGACTTCCGGGTGCTTAGGCGACTTTTGGTCGCCTAAATGATGCTGGACGTCCTCACGCTATACATGTGGACTTCCAGTGTCACCGGAATCCCCATAAGAAAGCATTGTATAATGCTTTCCTATGGGGAAATTCTAATGCGCGCGTGGCCATTGCTGCACATGCATATTAGGTCTCCCCCACCAGCTGATGTCAGCAGGAGAGGAGTAAAGGCGGATCCGAGCCAGCGCCGACTTACATCGGCACTGGACCCAGGTAAGTGACAGAAGTTTTTTTTTTTTACCACTTCTGCACCATAGGGGGGGAAGCTATAGCCAGGAAAACAAGGTTGCTTTCCTGGCACTATAGTTTCTCTTTCAGTGCACCCACACTTATTATATATAATTTTGTTCAGGAGAAACAGAAATTTATTTTACATCAAACACTATTTATTTGAATAAAATCTAAAAAACAAAGTGTGAAAAATTTAGAAATGTTGTTATTTTCTTAGTTCTGCATGTCATTTTAATTGTGAATGTCAGAACACTGTTAGATTTTACTGAAATAAAATTCACATATTTGCATTTAGCGATGTCTCCCAAGTATAACAGTACCCTCCGTGTCTGTGGTTTGATGGTGTCTTGGAAAGTTACAGGGTCAAATATAGGGCTTTCCCTATTTCAGTTTTTACGCATGGAAATTTGCCAGATTGGTTATATTGCCTTTAAGACCGTATGGGAGCCCAGGAATGAAAATTAACACCATCATGGCATAGCTTTTACAAAAGTAGACAGCCCAGGGTATTCAAAATGGGGTATGTCCAGTCCTGTTTAGACTGCCTGACAACCCAGACAGTCCCTCTACTGGCAGAGCACTGGACTGCCATTCCGGCCAGAAGGACCGGGTTTGCTGCATGGAGATCACCGTAATGGCGTTAAGGGGTTAAAAGGGACTTTCATATGGTGGAACCTGATCACAAATTTAATCTCAAGGCTTTCTCCTGAAATTTGAATTAACTGTTTACTGTCCTTCCTACTATTGCTGCTCCATGTAATATGTTGAGTATTTTAAAGATCATAGAGATTCTTGTATGTACGTAGTGGGGAATCGCGATGCAGCCTAGAACAAAATCTAACCCCATTAAACCCCCCAGTAACGACAGACCACTTAGTATGGATGAAACAGGCCACAGCATTTATTATCACAACTAAATTACTGCATAACACATCCATAACTTTATTTCTTAAATCTCTTCTTTTCTGTAACCAAAACATTAGACATAAATAAGCATAAATTAACATATATACATATATAACTCCACCCATAGTGTTATACAGTGACCCAACCGTCCTTGCCAATAAAAACCATGGAGTGGTTCCTAATCACCACTCCCTCTCACCTCCCCCCTCGTCATAAAAAATCCTTCCAATGCCTGCCATCAGCCGACCTTATCCACGCTCGATGGGCACGAGACCTCAGGCAACCTAAAGTTTAACCTTTGGAGCAGGGGAGGTTTGAGACCTTAAAAACTTGTTCATCTCATTCCATATACTTAAACGTAACCTCAAACTCAATTGGCAAGGACATACCCCCGCCACAACCCCACTGTTTTACGCCTAAAATCAGCGGGGGACCCCACCACAACCAGCCATGGCCTGTTCCACCACTTCTCGCAGCGCTAGAGTAACAGAGGTCAAGTCCGACCTCCAGCAAGCGCACCCTTCCCTCGAGATAACTAAACCACATTTAGCCAAACCCAAAAGGCGAATTGGAAGTGTTTACGTTTTATTTATTCATTTTGTCAATTATGTGTTTAGTCATTTTGTTATGGCCATGACAAACCTAGAAACCCATCTAGTCCGATGACCGACGGCAGCGCACCAGGGCACTCACATTGCGGAGCGCACTGCCAACAGGAGAGGGCGATAGGCGCAGCCTAGCCCCTGAGAACCTCGGGTAAGAAACATAATGCATAACATGTCCAGATCGAAGAACACCCAAGTCCTAAACCGTCACCGACCCATGACATTCCACCCAGGGATAACAAAAAACCCCTGGTAACCCCCATGAGGCGAGACCGCCGACCCCGTAGGAGGAGGAGCCACACCCCTTTCATGTATCCGGTGCCAGACCACCGAACCTCCGCTCCCGAAGGTGTAAGATCCAACCACGCGCCCCTGCCTCCTGGCCCAAATTACATACGAAAATCCTACCCTCCCCAGTCCGGGGGGGGGGGGGGGGGACCGTACCGCGGAGATAAGCCCAGTCAGAGACCACGGCGAACCCAAAGAACCCACCACCCTGACTCCCACCAATCGAGCCTTCTGAACCAGTGGCGCAGGCACGCCAAGTTCGCGCCGTCCATAGCCGCTACCAACCAGAATAAACGCTCCTTGAATTCCCCACCACCATTATCCAGGAATTCGAGCCCCCAAGCGGAATACCCCAACTAAATGGACGCGGGGGCGAAAACACGTCTTCGAGAACACCAAGGGGTGAAGAGGCCGAATAATCCAGTGGATGCAGACCACTCATCCAAGGAAACAGGACAAATGACGGAACCCAGCACTACCCCTGATCGGAATAATCTAAACTAGCCCGGGAACCTAGTACATCATGCCAGGAGCCCAATTATTACCTTGTGCAGACCATCTACCCCAGGAGAATGCGGAAGGGCAAGGTTATGTCAACCCCGCAACATCCAATAAATGAACAGATTCCATTGAGGAATTAGCCAACCGCTACCAAATGACCCTTCCCGGAGTCAACAGCCGTCAAGCGGCGAAAACCAAAGGAAGTCCATACACCCTTCCACCTGCAGACGACCGAACATGACGGGCAGCCGAGCCCTGCAAATCGAAGAATTCACGAAGAACACACCCCAGCCCTCAACGCCCTGATGGGACGGAACAAAACAGGTAGACGAGCAGTCCAATCCTGGAGCCCCAAGAAAAATGCTCCCATCCGGCACGAGCACTCACATCTTACTGCAGCGGGCCCCACGCCGCCTCAGAGACTGACCCACGGACCAGCGTCATCAGTCCGCTAGACCAAGTGACCACATCTCCACTGCCCTATAAATAGGCCCCCACCCGAAGTATGTCCCACAGCGACCAATATAGAGCATCGGCCAGTACATCGTGAAACCCCCGGGATAACACCGCCCAACCTGTTACTTCCCAAACTCAAACAGCGCCGAGCCAGGCACCGCAACCAGAGTACCACCGGGGTGGAGGACACCGTCACATGATAGACAGCCTTCACCACCCCAAGATCGTCGCAACGGAGGAACTACCCACCTGTTCATGAGTAGGGAATCCCACACCAACCATGCCCCCAGAAAGGGGAAGAGCTCCAAGCCAGCCAGAGGCTGCAAGAGCCCCGATGCTTGCCAGCTTAATTGGCAAAAGACAGCCCACCATGGAGAGCCCAAAATGGCCCCAAGACTTTCCGCAGCGGTAAACAGGCGGAAGTCAGTGGAAGGGACCCACGGGCCCGTCAGCACAAGCTACCAGTCAGGGGCCCACAGCAGCAGAGCGCGGATGTGCGACACCGACCGCCCCACACAGGAGCGAAAGTGGGAGCAACCCTTGTGGGGGCATATAGCCATTTAACCCGGCTGACAGAGATACAAACTGGAAAAAAAAAAAAAAAACCCGACGGGTGCACCGGCAGCCGAATCCACAGCAGCCGCCATCAGCGAGGCCACAGGGCCCCGCAGCCCTAACCACTCGGACCACTCCGTCATGCCACACCACCCCACACCTAACCGCTCGTATGGAACGACAAGTAAGGAAACAAGGAAGCAGGTGAACTCGCCCCCACCCCTCCCTTGGCCCCATGTCCCAAGGGGGTGGGAGGGGGTGGGGATCAGACTTCTGAGACACACTAAAAACGGTCGGGAGGTAAGCATATCAAGTTATGCGGTAAGTTGCTCTTGAACCCCCCGATGGAATACTCACATGGATCGAAAATCCTGCACGGAGAGCACCTATGTCCCCTATCCTGACAGAGTGCCCGCATGAAACCATGGGAGACGTGAGGGGCCCTCCTGCAACCTGAGCCCTCGTGCTGGAATGGCATGAGGACTCCATTTACCGCGACCGTCCGCGAATTTACCACCACCGTCTAGCCTCCGGCCGGGTGGCCAGGGAGGAGGAGGGCGTACCCCCACCGCCTCCCCCCCCAAAATGATGAAAAACGCGCCGTGTGAGACATAAAGGGAAACCAGAGGCCCAAGTCCATCCGGTCTCAGTCCAAGAAGGGTCGCACGCCAAACGTGACGAAACGTTCCTCCACCAAACCCTTCGACGCCTGGACACAATTCCTGCACATCGTGGGGCGTATCTGAGTACTGTAGTTTTAGTTTCTTTTGTCTTCATGCCCCTCAATCAAGGGACCCCCAGCGACATGGGGAACCCCTCTCCAATTAACCGTCCCCAATCTGCTCCCTAGTATATCGCGACAAGCGCCAGCCCAGCGGGCTATACTAGCGCACAGCAGACAGCGCCTGAGCCACATGAAGTGCCCGCCTCCTGGGAGGCATCGCCAGCGCTACTAGCTGCACGGGACACTGCAGGAAACTGTACTAACGCACGCAATAAATATTGAGAATGGAGGGGGGAAATAATCATGGTGGACCACCTGGTAAGCGGTGTCCACGCATTTTTTTTTTTTGTTAGCAATTTCCATTTTATTTATTTAGTTCATGTTATTCATCTTCCTCTATTTTTTATTTTTTTTGTTGTTGACAATTTGTATTTTCCATTTATTTGTTTATTTTCTTCCTTTTTTGAATTCATTTTTTTTTTGTGTCATTTATTTTATTTGCTTTGTATTTTTGTATTTTTTGTGTGCTCGTGTATTTAAGAAAACACTTACCCGTGAAAAGCCTGGCGCTCCAACCGCGGCACCGCAGGCACAGAAGGCGAAGCAAATAGACAGGAAAACCAGTGTTCACTGTGTTCATCCCACGCGTTAGAGGCGCCACCTGCTGGGCAGGCCCAGTAACAGCAGCCAGGATCTGTGAGAAGAGCAGAGGTGAGCCCACGCTCCACACCAGGAGGCAGCCGAGGTAAGTGACCAGCAGGAGGGACACAGACACATAGAATAGGGACACACACACCTAGAACAGGGACACACACACACATAGAATAGGGACACACACACACATAGAATAGGGACACACACACCTAGAACAGGGACACATACAAAAATATGGACAACACAGCCAGAGTAGGAACACCACACACAGAGAGGAAGGGCACATAGAACAGGGACACACAAGGGGGAGGGGAACGAGATCCACCCAGAGAGAGCAGGGGAAGAAGAGGAGGGCAGAGGGGAACCCTCAAGAAACAAGGAGCCCACCAAGGAGGAAAACGAAACTGAGGGGGGGGGGGGGAGAAGGACCCAGCAGGAGGAGGTGGGGGGGCTCCCCGAGCAAGCCGGCACCCCCCAACTGACAAGGGAAGTTTAAGCGACAGAGGGAGGGGGAGCAGGGGAGAGATATGCAAGGGAGCCTACAACACCGGCAGAGGAGGCTCCCGGACCACTAGAGGGCCCCCCTTGGCCACGAACGCCGGGCCACCTTACCGTTGGGGGCCCTTCACACAGCCCCGCCGTCCTACCAGCCGCAGGGGGATTAGAAACGGCCGCCAGGAACGTGCAGCCCGCCTTCCACTGGACCCCGGGCGCGGATGCAGGCCGGGTAGGCCGCGCCTCCCACGCGGCACATGAAGGCCGCAGAGCCACGGAAAAGTTGCAGGCCACGTGTCTGGAGCCCCCAGACACGTGGGCCTGGTGATGCCCCTGGCCCAGGCTCCCACCACAACCGGGCCTGGGGAGGAGTGGCAGGGTACCCACTTAAAGGGACAGGGTACCCCCCTGGGGTGGCAGGGTACCCCCTTAAAGAGACAGGGTACCCCCCTGGGGTGGCAGGGTACCCCCTTAAAGGGACAGGGTACCCCCCTGGGGTGGCAGGGTACCCCCTTGGGGTGGCAGGGTACCCCCAAATGATCCTGTGCCCCCATAATGCCGGCCCCCAGGAGCAGGGGACACAGGGAAGGCCCCAGAGAGAGAAAGGCCGCGGGGGAGGGGACCCACGCCGGCAGCCATAGCTGGGGGGAGGATATCACCTGAATCATGGAGTCGCCGGCCACCATCCACGCTGCAGCAGCCCTGAGGGAAGCCATAAAGCCTCAACCATCAAGCTGTGTAAACCTGCAGGCCCAGGCAAACAGGAGCAGGAGGACAGGAAGCTGTTTGCTGGCCCGAATCCCAAGTGGCACTGAGGTAAGACCTCCCCCACACTGTCTTACACAGAACATAATCACACCCACAGACTCTTCCCAACCAATCCCATGCATCTATCCCCACACTCCTACATGTGCCCTTGTCCGCTTAGGTGCGCTATCTCCCCAGGGCCTTGTTCAGGGTCCTGCATTTCTATATGATTGTGTGTGTATATATTTTTTCATTAATGATCATTATTTTTTTCTTATCTTTGTACACGGATAGTCAGTTGAGTGCCAACATTTGTGTATTGTTTCACCTAATTTTAAGACCTGCTAAGAAACAGATGATTGTTATTATGTCCTGATATGTAAAGCCATAGAATTCAAATAGGGTGTACTTTATTTTTCCCCATGACCATATATATATATATATATATATATATATATATATATATATATATATAAACTCACATATATATACAAAAGTATGTCATTTAGTTCTAAGTGTAGTTTGATGTTAATATATATGTAATTATAGAGTTATAGTTAGCATATATATCGGACATACACAAATAAACCACTAGAAACAAATAAGTAGCAAGCCTACTAAATAGTGTGGCCTCTAGAACACCAGAAAAATAGTATAATATATATCGGACAACCCAGGCAGTTCCCTTGTGGCCAATCCAGTCAATCCAAGTCATATGATAGTGATGTCACTGCTATAACATGACTTGGATAGGCTGTATTGACTGCCCTAAATTCAGAAACGGGTTAACATGCGCACGAATTGAAAAGTGTTCACCTTTAACCTTCGAATTAAAAGATTGGCTTCTTAAAGAAAAGCTGAAAGATTTATAAGGATAAGAATCATATAAAAACTTTTATACCTCAACCAATCACTACTGACAGTTAAAGATCTCTTTCATTAACCCCTTCACGACGGGTGACGGACGAGGTCCGTCATCCTGGGGATGGCCTTAACGACGGGTGACGGACCTCGTCCGTCACGCGGTAAAATTAACGCCGCGATCGCGCAGTGCCGGCGATCGCGGGGTTAACGCTGTTGCTGGGTCCCTCTGAGTCAGGGGCAGACCAGCAACAGCAAATCGCGATGTCCCAGCACATGTGATCGCTGTAACAGCCAGTCACAGCGGTCACAATACTGCTGGGATATCTGATCCGCCTCCCTCCACCTCGTGTGGGTTTGTGAAGTGGAGAGAGACGGATCGTTGCAACCAGGGCCGGACTGGGATAAAAATTCGGCCCGGGCATTTTTTTATCACAGCGGCCCACTAAGAAGGGGCGGGGCAGAGAGGTGTGTTTTGTCGTCACTAACAACAAACACACCCCCTTCTCAAAGTGCAGGCCAGGGCAGACCATGCGCAGAGCTCTGCTAAAGAGCTCTAGCATGAGAAAAAAAGCCCTGTATTTGTTCTGCACAGTGCAAGCAAATTTAATAACATGCTTGCACTGTGTTTCCTTGCAACTTGTCTCTGGTGTCTCTATAAATGGATACCAGGAGACAAAAATGCCAGGAAAGAGTATTGTGTTGTGTTTCGAGCCTGCTTGTGGGATTGTGTGTGTGTGTGTATAGAGTGAGCTGATTGTGGTGTGGTATTGTGTAATAAGGTCGGTTTTAGTCGTGTTGTGTTTGTGGTGTAAAGTAATGCATATGTGGCTAGGGGCTGTAGAGAATGTGTGTATAGGGGATGTAGCAAGTGTGTGCATACAGGCTATAGTGTGTGTGTGTGTATATGTGATGTAGTGTTTGTAGAGAGTGTGCGTTTAGGGGTGTAGTATGTGTTTGCTTACAAGGAATCTAGTGTGTGTATAGGGGATCCAGAGTGTGTATGTCAGGAATGTAGTGTGTGTGTGCGCGTGTGTATATATATATATATATATATATGTGTGTGTGTATGTATGTTTGGAAGTATTGTGTATGTGTGTGGTGCAGTGTGTTGGGGAGGTTCTGTGTGTATGTGAGGGGTGCAGTATGTGTGTATGATGGATGCTGTGTATGATGTGTGTGAGGGTGCTGTGTATGAGGGTGCTGTGTATGAGGGTGCTGTGTATGATGTGTGTGAGAGTGCTGTGTATGATATGTTTTGTGAGAGTGCTGAATGTAATAGTGCTGTGGATGATGTGTGTGAGTGCTGAGGGTGATGTGTGTGAGGGTGCCGAGTGTGAGAGTCATGTGGATGATGTGTGAGAGTGCTGTGTGTTATGTGTTTTGTGATAGTGCTGAGTGTGATGTGTGTGAGAGTGCTGTGTGTGATGTGTTTTGTGATGTGTGATGTGTGTGAGAGTGCTGAGTGTGATAGTGCTGTGGATGATGTGCGTGAGAGTGCTGTGTATGATGTGTTTGTGATAGTGCTGAGTGTGATGTGTGTGAGAGTGCTGAGTGTGAGAGTGCTGAGTGTGATGGGTGTGAGAGTGCTGTGTGTGATGGGTGTGAGAGTGCTGTATGTGATGGGAGTGAGAGTGCTGTGTGTGATGGGAGTGAGAGTGCTGGGTGTGATGGGTGTGAGAGTGCTGTGTGTGATGGGAGTGAGAGTGCTGGATGTGAGAGTGCTGGGTGTGATGGGAGTGAGAGTGATGGGTATGATGGGTGTGAGAGTGCTGGGTGTGATGGGAGTGAGAGTGATGGGTGTGAGAGTGCTGTGTGTGCATGTTAGAAGGGATTGAGTGTTGGGGGGGTAAAATAAAATAAAAAAGTAGGTATTATGTCTCCCTCCTCCCTCCTCCCTCCTCCTCCTTCCTCCCTCCTCCTTCCTCCTCCCTCCTCCCTCCTTACCTTTAGCCTGGGAGGTGGGGGGGACCGGCACGCTGGTGAGTGAGAGCCCGGCACGCTGGTATCTTCCCTAGTGGTCCAGTGGGTGAGTGAACTCTAGCCTGCGAGGCTAGAGTTCACTCTCGCGAGATCCGGTCGTTGCCATGGCAACGCGCCGGATCTCGCGAGAGGAACCTGGCGGAGCTGCAAGATAGAGCTCCGCCGGGTCTTCTCCCTCCCTCCCCAGCCGCAGGTCTATTAAAGTGGGCCGGTGAGGGAGATCTTTGATCTCCCCACCGGCCCTTCATGGCACACAGCGGGCCGGCGCTCGGATAGTGCCGGCCCTGCATAGACCGACAGGGGAGATCCCTGTGCATTTGCCCGGTGTGCCCGATGGCCAGTCCGGGCCTGGTTGCAACATTGTGTTCCAGAAGAATAGTGAATATCTTTAAAAAGTTCCTAATCCCTTTCCCCTTCCTTAAAAAAAAATATTAACCCTTTCCCTGCTGCTTGATCACTGCTAGCAGTGATCAATATACAGGTCACAGTACTTTACTGTGATCTATTTTTTTTTTTACACTTAAGGGTTAAATTTTATTTTTTTTGTAACCCTAAGGGGTTAAATTTTATTCTTTTATTTTATTAATTTGTGATTTAGTTAGTTGGTGGGTGGAATTTAGTAGAAATTTGGGGAATTTAGTTAGGGGTTAAAAAAAAAAAAAAAAAGTTTAGTTATTTAGTTAAAGTTTTCTTAGCTGTGTTAACTGTATTAAAAATGTTGCGAAAGTATAGCGCAGAGGAGGCTTATGCCCTGTTAGCCGCCGACTCAGAGGCGACCGACACTGCCTCAGAGAGTGACGCAGGGAGTGACGCAGGGGACAGGGACTATGTGCCAGATAGTGCAGTAACATCAGAGGAAATCGCTGATTCCCCTAATGTTCAATATGGCGCAGATGACTGGGTACCCCCTAATCATTTTTCGCCAGACATCCCAGTGTTCACTGCCAATCCTGGCATACAGGCTGACCTGTCTGGCTATAATGCGCTGGATTGTATGGAGCTGTTTTTGGGGGATGATTTTTTTGGGGAGGTAGTTACCCAGACGAATCTGTATGCGGAGCAATATCTTGCACGCAACCAAGACTCCCGAATCGCCAGGACAGAGAGATGGTACCCAACCAGTGTGCCAGAAATTAAACAATTCTGGGCACTGACCATGTTAATGGGGGTAGTTAAAAAGCCCACAATTAGAATGTACTGGACTAAAAATCCTATTTTTAATACCCCCATTTTTTCCCAGACTATGCATAGGGAGAGATATGAGGACATACTGCGTTTTATGCATTTTAATGACAATATGAAGTGCCCCCCAAAAGGTCATCCGCAGTATGACATTCTTTATAAAATACGCCCTCTAATTACCCACTTAAATGAAAAATTTGCCACTATTTACACCCCCAAAAAACAAATTTCAATTGATGAGTCCCTCATGAAATATAAGGGAAGACTGGGATTTAGACAATACATCCCATCCAAAAGATCCCGGTATGGGATAAAATTCTATAAATTATGTGAAAGTGGCAGTGGCTATGTATACACCTTCCGTGTATACGAAGGAAGGGATAGCCACCTTGATCCCCCAGGTTGCCCAGATACAGTAGGGACAAGTGGGAAAATTGTCTGGGACTTAATAATGCCATTACTCAACAAAGGTTATCACTTATACATCGATAACTTTTATAACAGCATCCCACTCTTACAAATGCTGTACTGTTTTGAGACCGTGACCTGTGGCACTATCAGGAAGAGTCACACAGGTTTCCCAAAGGCTCTAGCAGAAAAAAAATTTAAAAAGGGGGAAACAGCAGCTCTCTGCCAGAATGAACTGCTGGCACTCAAGTACCGCGATAAAAAGGAGGTTTTCATCCTAACTACGATCCATGGGGAAAACACTCGCAGGGTCGCAGTTCGTGGCAGAGAGGAACATAAACGGGTGCCAGTCTGCATTCAGCAATATAATCGGCACATGGGGGGAGTTGATCTATCCGATCAACTAATGCAGCCGTATCTAATCATGCGCAAAACCAGGGCATGGTACAAAAAAGTGGGCATATATATAATGCAGACGGCAGTCCACAATGCCTTTATTATTTTTAAAAAGGCAAATGCTGAGCTGAAATGCACATTCCTTTCATTTCAATTTCAGCTCATTTCTGGGTTACTTGAGTGCCACAGAGGGGGACCATCAGTGGAGCCTAGCAGAAGAATGGAGGCAGGTCACTTCTGCTTTAAGATTCCACCAACCCCTAAAAAACAAAATCCCCAGAAAAGGTGCAGGGTGTGTTACAAGAGGGGCGTAAGAGTTGAGACAAGCTATTACTGCCCTGATTGCCCCTCTCAGCCCGGCCTATGTATTGGCCATTGTTTTAAAGTTTTCCACACCCAGGCCGAATAAGCACACCCAGGCCGAATAGTCAACTGTCTGGTTACCAAATCTTGGCTTTGTCTCCCGTTTATCCTGTCTTCTCTGATCCTTGACCTTGGCTTGTCCTATCGTTGTTCCGTTTCTCTTTACCCCTTTGACTTCGGCTTGTACCTTGACTATTCTCTGCTTGTATAGCCCGGCCATTCTAAGGACCGGTATTACAAGTTTCTCTCTCTGTGTTCTCTCTCTTTGTGGTCTGTCTGTGTTTTGGAATCCGTGACAGCGTTGCCCGTGACACATTGTTGCACTAAGAGGACATAGCTGAGCAACATATTAGGTGTTATACTGCCATAGCACACATAAGGATTGCAAAATATACAGTAACATCTCCAAGTGTGTGTCAAAAAGGCAGAAAAAAATGCTAATTGCAACTAGACTTGGTACAAACTAACAAAGAAATGATTCTACGCTAAGGTTTAAAATATGCCTTTTGAAATGCCCTGGGGTGTCTACTTTAAGAAATGGTAGGCCTTTGTGGGGTAGTTTGAACTTAAAACCTGCTAAGATGCTTGGAAATTGCACATGGGCCGAGCGTCAAAATTCAAAGTTCGGTAAAAACTGATATGGCTTGGTCTCCAATGTGCCCCTTCAACATCCACATATCCCCAAAAAGGGTACACATGGGGGTATTGCTGCACTAAGAGGACATAGCTGAGCAACATATTAGGTGTTCTACTGCCATAGCACACATAAGGATTACAAAAAATACAGTAACATCTCCAAGTGTGTGTCAAAAAGGCAGAAAAAATGCTAATTGTAACTAGACTTGGTACAAACTAACAAAAAAATGATCCTACGCTAAGGTTTAAAATATGCCTTTTGAAATACCCTGGGGTGTCTACTTTAGGAAATGGTAGGCCTTCGTGGTTTTTTTTTTTAACTTTCCAACTGCAATAATGCCCCAAATTGAAGCATAGGCCAATTAAATCCATCTCTCAAAATTGTACTGTAAATACTGAAATGGATAGGTCTCCTATATGGCACTATAGCTTCACGAAATAGTGCCAAAGACATACAATGGGGGTGTCATTTTACTCAGAAGACTTAGCTGAGCATAATTTGGGGGGTTTGAACTTAGTGGCAAATGTGAAATATACAAAATGCCTAGCAAAAATGCAATCCATATGTAAAAAACGCACAAAATTATTTTTTACCACATACTTTGGCATATATTGGTGAAAAAATGGGGGCATGTTAAGGCACAATATGCACTTTATGAGATACCCTGGAGTGTCTACTTTTACAAATGGTAGGCCTTTGTGGGGTTTTTTTGAACAGTCAAACTGTTATAATACCCCAAATGGACACATAGGCTCATTAAATCCGTCTCTCAAAATTCTACTTTGAATACTGAAAAGGACAGGTCACCTAAATGGCACTGTAACTTCACGAAATAGTGCCAAAGACATACAATGGGGGTGTCATTTTACTCAGAAGACTTAGCTGAGCGTAATTTGGGGGGTTTAAACTTAGTGGCACATGTGAAATATACAAAATGCCTAGCAAAAATGCAATCCATATGTAAAAAACGCACAAAATTATTTTTTACCACATACTTTGGCATATATTGGTGAAATAATGGGGGCATGTTAAGGCACAATATGCACCTTATGAGATACCCTGGAGTGTCTACTTTTACAAATGGTAGGCCTTTGTGGGTTTTTTTTGAACAGTCAAACTGTTATAATACCCCAAATGGACACATAGGCTCATTAAATCCGTCTCTCAAAATTCTACTGTGAATACTGAAATGGATAGGTCTCCTATATGGCACTGTAGCTTCACGAAATAGTGCCAAAGACATACAATGGGGGTGTCATTTTACTCAGAAGACTTAGCTGAGCATAATTTGGGGGGTTTGAACTTAGTGGCACATGTGAAATATACACAATGCCTAGCAAAAATGCAATCCATATGTAAAAAACGCACAAAATTATTTTTTACCACATACTTTGGCATATATTGGTGAAATAATGGGGGCATGTTAAGGCACAATATGCACCTTATGAGATACCCTGGAGTGTCTACTTTTACAAATGGTAGGCCTTTGTGTTTTTTTTTTGAACAGTCAAACTGTTATAATACCCCAAATAGACACATAGGCTCATTAAATCCGTCTCTCAAAATTCTACTGTGAATACTGAAATGGATAGGTCTCCTATATGGCACTGTAGCTTCACGAAATAGTGCCAAAGACATACAATGGGGGTGTCATTTTACTCAGAAGACTTAGCTGAGCATAATTTGAGGGGTTTGAACTTAGTGGCACATGTGAAATATACAAAATGCCTAGCAAAAATGCAATCCATATGTAAAAAACGCACAAAATTATTTTTTACCACATACTTTGGCATATATTGGTGAAATAATGGGGGCATGTTAAGGCACAATATGCACCTTATGAGATACCCTGGAGTGTCTACTTTTACAAATGGTAGGCCTTTGTGGGTTTTTTTTGAACAGTCAAACTGTTATAATACCCCAAATGGACACATAGGCTCATTAAATCCGTCTCTCAAAATTCTACTGTGAATACTGAAATGGATAGGTCTCCTATATGGCACTGTAACTTCACGAAATAGTGCCAACGACATACAATGGGGGTACCGTTGTACTCAGCAGAAGTAACTGAACACATAATAAAACTTTGTACAGGAATAGCACACACCAACTTTACAAAATACATTTGAGAAGTTCTTTGTTATAAGTTTGTGTGCGAAAACCCCCCAAAAACACAATTTTACTCCAATATTTAGCAGAGGTTGGCGGTAAAATGGCTACGTAGAAAGTGTCAAAACAACCTTAGGTAAATAGCCTGTGGTGTCTACTTTATATAAATATATACTTTTGTGTGGCAATTTTGTTTTCTTTTATGGCTATTAGGCTTACAAGACAAACATACCAAATTCTAAAATCGCTCCACATTAAAATTTTATTTTACTCCTTGTGCTTTGTGACCTGTAACTACCAAAAAAAACTTAAAATCCCAGACACATTATATATTCTGTAAATCAGAACAAATAAATGAATTTATTTTTAATTACTTTCCTTAACCTGCACTAATTATGCACACATTATTATTGCAAAAACTGTAAAAAAAAACAATATTTTTCATTTTTTTTGCATTTTTCTGTATTTTGTTTATAATAAGTATCGTATATTCTCGAGTATAAGCCGACCCGAATATAAGCCGAGGCCCCTAATTTTATCCCAAAAAACTGGGAAAACGTATTGACTCGAGTATAAGACTAGGGTGGGAAATGCAGCAGCTACTGGTAAATTTCTAAATAAAATTAGATCCTAAAAAAAATATATTAATTGAATATTTTTTTAGTGTGTGTATAATGAATGCAGTGTGTGCGTATGTGTGTGTATGAGTGCAGCGTGTGTGTATGAGTGCAGCATGTGTGTATGAGTGCAGCGTGTGTGTGCATGAATGCAGTGTGTGTGTGCATGAATGCAGTGTGTGTGTGTATGAATGCAGTGTGTGAATGCAGTGTGTGCAGGGCCGGTGCAAGGATATTTGCCGCCGTAGGCAAAACATTTTTTGCCGCCCCCTCCCCCCCCCATATGTCCTGACTTCCCCTCCTCCTCCCTCAGTGGTCCTTACCTCCCCACCCCCGTGTTCCTTCACCCCCCCCCCAGTGGTCCTGACTCACCCCTCCCCTAGTGGTCCTTACCCTCCCCTCCCCTAGTGGTCCTTACTTCCCCCTCCCCTCCCATAGTGGTCCTTATCCCACCCCCTCCCTCTCATAGTGGTCCTTATCCCCCTTCTCCCTCCCATAGTGTTCCTTATCCCCCCCCCATCCCTCCCATAGTGGTCCATATACCCCCCCTCCCTCCCATAGTGGTCCTTATACCCCCCCTCCCTCCCATAGTGGTCCTTATCCCACCCCCTCCCTCCCATAGTGGTCCTTATACCCCCCTCCCTCCAATAGTGGTCCTTATCCCCCCCTCCCTCCCATAGTGGTCCTTATCCCACCCCCTCCCTCCCATAGTGGTCCTTATCCCACCCCCTCCCTCCCATAGTGGTCCTTATACCCCCCCTCCCTCCCATAGTGGTCCTTATACCCCCCTCCCTCCAATAGTGGTCCTTATCCCCCCTCCCTCCAATAGTGGTCCTTATCCCCCCTCCCTCCCATAGTGGTCCTTATCCCACCCCCTCCCTCCCATAGTGGTCCTTATCCCACCCCCTCCCTCCCATAGTGGTCCTTATCCCCCCTCCCTCCCATAGTGGTCCTTATCCCCCCCTCCCTCCCATAGTGGTCCTTACCCCCCCCTCCCTCCCATAGTGGTCCTTATCCCCCCCTCCCATAGTGGTCCTTATCCCCCCCTCCCTCCGATAGTGGTCCTTATCCCCCCCCCCTCCCATAGTGGTCCTTATCCCCCTCCCTCCCATAGCGGTCCTTATAACCCCCTCCCTCCCATAGTGGTCCTTAACCCACCCCCACCCTCCCATAGTGGTCCTTATACCCCCCCTCCCTCCCATAGTGTTCCTTATACCCCCCCTTCCTCCCATAGTGGTCCTTATACCCCTTTTTTTTGTTATTATTCATTTTTTTTTTATTCTTATTATTTTTTTATTATTTCTTCTTATTTTATTTATATATTTTTTTTTTCGTCCCCCCTCCCTGCTTGATACATGGCAGGGAGGGGGCTCTCCTTCCCTGGTGGTCCAGTGGCAGTTCAGTGGGGGGGAGAGGGGGGCTGGCAGAGCTGTAACTTACCTGTTCTGCAGCTCCTGTCAGCTCTCTCCTCCTCTGCGCCGTCCGTTCTGCTCTTCTGTCAGCTCACACTGTAAGTCTCGCGAGAGCCGCGGCTCTCGCGAGATTTACACTGGGAGCTGACCGAGGTGCTGACCGGACGGCGCGGAGGAGGAGAGAGCTGACAGGAGCTGCAGAACAGGTAAGTTACAGCTCTGCCAGCCCCCCTCTCCCCCAGTCTGTATTATGGCAATGCAAATTGCCATAATACAGACTCTGACTCGAGTATAAGCCGAGTTGGGGTTTTTCAGCCCAAAAAATGGGCTGAAAAACTCGGCTTATACTCGAGTATATACGGTAAGCATTTATATATATATATGTTATATCAAATTAAAGCCCCTTCTGTCCTTTAAAAAACTGTATATAATATGTTCCGGTGCAATAAATGAGAGAGATGCAAATTGCAGTTGAACGCAAACAGCAAGAAAATGCAAAAATTGCTTGTGTCATTAAGCGTAAGTCAAGCTTCTGAAGCTCTGTCCTTAAGGGGTTAAAAAAGAGGCTTTGGGGGGCGTGGCCTAGCAGCGGAGCGGAATGGCTGCCTAATCTCTGAGCTCCTCCGTACTCGCCCTGCAAATCGCTAGAAAGCTGCCCCAAACGCAATTATGGGGAAACACACTAAGGCTGGGGGTACCCCCAAACCAGCGGCCACCCGCCCACCTGCAATCCAGGCATCGGTCAGGCAATACATGACCACACAGCCGGACCTATCATCCCAGGCCTCCGCTGAGGCCTTCCTGTACTCGGAGGCCTCATCCATGAGTCCGAACTCCCAGGTCGGCGAAGCAAGTGGAGAAACCACAGATCACCCACCGGCAGACTGGATGGCCCTGCTGAGAGCACTGCCCACCAGAGCTGACCTCACCCAAGCCACATCAGCCCTCCATGCCTCGATCCGGGCCGACCTCCAACTGATGAGAGTGGACATGCAAGGTATGGCAGACCGCATGGCGCGGCTGGAGGAGGAACAAGACAACCTCACTGTGGCCCACACAACCACAGAGTCCACGCTTCACGGCCACACTGCCCACATGCAAGCCATGGCGCGCCATGTCGAAGATCTCGACAACAGGGGCCGCAGAAACAACCTGCGGATCCGAGGCCTACCTGAAGGCGAAGAATCCTCAACCCGGCTCACTGACACACTTACCATCTTATTTAACGACCTTCTAGGCCGTCCTACGGACACGCCGATCGACTTCGTCCGCGCACACAGGGCACTAAGACCCAGAGGCCCTGAAGGAGCGCCGCCAAGAGATGTAATATGCTGCTTAACTATCTTCTCCCTCAAAGAAGACATACTACAGGCGGCTCGCAATGCGGGATCCATCACCCATGAGGATCACCCTATCCAGATATTTCCTGATCTTTGCCCGGCCACATTGGGCTACCGCAGGGCTCTGAAACCCCTCACTCGAGCCCTGACGGCTCAGAAGGTGAGATACCGATGGACTTTCCCGACTGGCCTAATTGCTCACACTCCCAACGGTCCCATGCTGGTACGCAATCAACAGGACCTGCAAGACCTCACTGTCGAGCTCCAGCTACCACCCTTAAACATGACTTGGCCGGACCCGCTAGACTTCTACGTTGGCCCACCAAGGCCGGCACGAGACGACCCGCTGCCACAAAGAAGAACCAGATCCAGAATGGAGACGGCACGACCAGCCGGCAACCCCCGTTGAGTCCCGCGGCTCCTGAGAGACTCTGAGACCCACCGATTGAGGTATCTGTCTACGAACTATGACCCGCTGGGGAGCTTCCCATCAGGTACCTCACTAACCACACTGAACTGCCGGACTCCCTTTCTTGTTTCACTTTTGGGTGGGGGGCATAAACGGGGGATTTGACGACCCTGCGGCCTACGCTATGCTCCGACTACCACTCCGATAGGGACCATTCTCTTGACCAGCTGAGCTGCCGTAAAGGGATTGACTCTGTCACATCACCAAACACAAGCCACAGAGACGTGGAGACTCGGTGCCACCGACACATTTTGTGAATACTGGTAACGGAGATATAGGGTCTTTGTCGGAGGGCCCAACATCTCCCTTTATCGAAGTGGACGGGTATATAACATGAGGAAGGGTAGGCAGGAGGGGGACACAGCCACCACACGCACACTTGCCGCTAGAGCTCATGGCCACACCACGACACGCCACCTAATTAGACACGCCATGAAGCTCACACACACACACGACTCATAAGGCTTGAAGCCTGGTCCACACGACACGCATAATTTTTCAGATACCCCACTCACAAGATCTCGGATAACCTAGGGGCTAGAGTACTCTTTGGGCGGGGCGGGTAGGGGGAAACCAGAGGGGCCTTCCACGTGGGAGTTTTTCTTTTTTCGTTGTCACCGCTATAGGTGACCCCGCGGGGAAACACCCCGTTCTTTTCCCTTTCTTTTTTTTTCTTCTTTCCTCTCCCCTCTCTGAACCGGGACCCTGGTGAGGGACCGGGTATACCCGAGAGGCATTTGGTAACCAGTAGGCCACGTTCCCACCTGGCCGGGGTGTCAGGAAGAAAGGCAAGGGGACTCGACCGAACCGCTAGTACGGACGGGACGACTCCACCTCGGCCTACACCCGAGCCATTACTTTGTATATATTTTTGTTTATTGTTCACATAGTGTTTATTTTATTTTGTCTCTGTACCTACTCCTAGGCACTCAAAGTCCGGCTGCGGTGTCCGCGAGGGGACTCGGGAAGGGGCCTCATCAAGGACCATCCGTCCAGGTAACACCCTCTCCCTACACCTCTGACTAGCACCTCCCCTGCACCCACCCAACACCTGGGTAGTAACACAGCCCGTAGGCCCACCACTTATCTGCCCACATTACCCCTGACAGAGAGGTCAACCGGAGTTCCCGTCATGCAGACCCCGAAACCGCTAGCCAGGGCAGACATCAACATAATCTCTATTAACGCCAAGGGCCTTAACCAACCTGAGAAACGATCACAGGCGCTCCGCCACTTTCACAGCCAAAGAGCCCACATAGTATTTATACAAGAGACCCATTTCAAGGAAGGTTTGACACCTAGAATGACTGACAAAAGGTTCGCCCAATGCTATCTCAGCAACAACCCAATAGGGAAATCCAAAGGCACGGCCATCCTCCTTCATAAATCCCTTCATTTCACACCCACAGCAACCCTGAAAGATGACTGGGGAAGGTTTATATGCGTTAAGGGAACGATAGCCGACCGTACGTACACGCTAGCCAACCTGTATGCTCCTAACACTGCTCAACACCGTTTTATGACTAAATCGCTGAAAGCCATCATGGCCTTTACGGAGGGTTGTCTGATCATGGGAGGAGACCTTAATGTGGCCCTACAACCAAGCCTAGACACATCTGCGGGCACCTCGACGATACCCAGACATGTGTTGACTACTATCAACAAAACCCTTAGAGACCAACGCCTGACCGACTGTTTGAGGGCGACACACCCTGACGACAGAGACTTCACCTTCTATTCTAATCCAAACAAGACGTACTCCAGACTGGACTACTTTTTCCTACAACACTACTACCTGACAGATGTTAAGTCTGTGATGATTGGAACCGCGACATGGTCAGACCACGCACCACTCACCATGACGCTGACATCTCCCCTCTACAAACCGACGTGCAGCAACTGGCGACTGAACGAAGCCCTACTTAATGACCTAACAGTGACCACGGAATCCCGAACCAAACTTACTCAATACTTCACTGACAATGTTACTCCAGATGTGACACCCCTCTGCGTGTGGGAGGCCCATAAATGCGTTATACGAGGCTACTTCATAGCTAAAAGCGCAGCCATGAAAAAAGCAAAGGCTGCTAGACTGGCGACCATAATCGCGGAGATACAGGTGGTAGAGGCCAGGCACAAACTTACACGGCTCCAGCGCGATGGTGCCAAGCTACTGACACTACGCAGGGAACTGGCGTCCATCATGAACGCCAACCTCCAAAGGGCGCACCTACGTACCAAAGCCTTCTTTCATACACACGCCAACAAATGCGGGACCTTGTTGGCCCGTATGATCGCCAAAAAGAGAGCAGAATCCTACATACCTAAAATTCGCGACAAAGACGGACGACTGAAACAACTCCCGGGAGACATGGCGGAGGCTATACGGGAATACTACGCGGAGCTTTATGCCATACACCCCGACAGGGAGCCACCGCGCCAGGGCGACGTCCTACCAGAGACTAGACAATACCTACACACACGCATACAAAACCGACTTCCCCGGGAAGCCACGACTGCCCTTGACGAACCGATCACACCTCATGAGCTAGCCTGGGCCATAAAAGAGTCGAAATTGGGCAAATGCCCGGGCCCTGACGGTCTTCCCACTAGATACTATAAAAAGTTTGCTGACGTATTATCCCCACACCTCCTGACCGCCCTTAACACCCTACGTGACGGAGCCAGCCTACCCACACAGACTCTAGCGGCCAACATCTCCCTGATCCCAAAGGAAGGTAAAAACCCGGAACTCTGTGCAAGCTACAGACCTATCTCCCTACTAAATTGTGACCTTAAACTCTTCACAAAAATACTAGCCCGCAGACTACAAACCTACCTCCCTGATCTCATACATAGGGACCAGGCAGGGTTCACGCCCCAGAGAGAAGCGAGAGACAACACCATCAGGACACTCGATCTCATTCACAGGGCACAAGACGGTCAGGAAGGCCTCCTCTTGCTCTCCACAGATGCGGAGAAGGCCTTCGACCGCATAGATTGGGGCTACATGCTGGCGGTATTAGAAGCGATAGGTCTGGGCCCGCATATGATGAGCTGGATACGAGCACTGTACTCTAAACCCACAGCAAGGGTATGCGTGAACGGGTTGTTCACGGACCCGTTCCCCATCCGGAACGGCACAAGACAGGGATGCCCCTTGTCCCCATTGCTGTTTGTACTGGCACTGGAGCCCTTTCTTAACTCTGTCCGGGACAACCAAGCCATAAAAGGGATACAGATAGGACGGACGAGACACGTAGTGGCTGCCTTTGCAGATGACCTGCTGTTTTATGTCACTCAGCCTGAAACATCAATGCCAGCAATCATGGCAGAGTTCCAGCTCTACGGCCAATTATCGAACTTCAAAGTTAACCTCGCCAAATCCTCGGTTCTGAATGTCTCGATCCCACCCAATAGAGTAGAAGCCCTGAAACACACACTCCCATTCCAATGGTCTGACACCACTATAAGATACTTAGGCACCTCCATACCAAGAGACCTGTCACAAATATACACTGCTAATTTTCAACCCCTCCTGACCACAATACGCAGAGACTTGGAGGAATGGACTAAAGTCCGTCTTTCCTGGTTTGGATGCATTGGAGTATTGAAAATGAACATTCTACCCAGGCTGCTCTACTTGTTCCAGACACTACCAATTCACATTCCTGAGACATACTTCTCAACGCTGCGCTCCATGGCACTAAGATTCACATGGCACAACCTACAGGCATGAGTCAAACACGACACTCTCACACTACCAAAACGGAAGGGTGGCCTGGCCCTCCCAGACTTCCAGGTCTATTACAAAGCAACCCATCTCCAGAGGGTGATGGAATGGTCCAAATCGGAGGTCCACAAGTTGTGGAAAGAAATAGAGTCAGACCAAATATCCAGACCGATAGGGCTCTTACCGTGGCTAGACCACCACCAGGGCAGACAGCTGGCTAACCCACACCCGCTAATTAGAGCGACCTTAATGGTTTGGCATAAAGTGGGGACACCCTCCTCCCTCACCACACCCATTTCCCCACTCTTACCCCTGACTCATAACGACGCCTTCCCACCTGGACTAGACGCAGGCCCGTTTCAACAAATGTTAGGAAACTCGCTACCTAGACTCTGCCACGCTACCACCAATGGCACAATACGGACTCTTGAGTCCCTGTTGCCCGTGGAGAGACCGACGTTCATGATGCAGTTCAGATACAAACAACTATCTGCCTACCTACTAATAATCACCAAAGACGTCCACACACACAGGCCGCTCACAGACTTTGAAAGGCTCTGCTATGACCCAAGCCCACTGGCCAGGGGACTGTCCATACTCTATAGCCTCCTCATGGACGCAAAGAGACTTCCCCCACCGAGCTTCATGAGTAAATGGGAAACTGACCTGGGTACTACACTCTCGCCAACCCAATGGGAAAAGATCTGTACCCTGTCCCTTCACTGTTCAACGTCCAGTAGCATACAAGAAACGGCCTATAAGGTACTATCTCGCTGGTACCGCACGCCACTGGTCACCCATTCCTACGACCCAACCGCCACCAACAACTGTTGGAGATGTGAGAAAGCCCTAGGCACTCTCCTCCATATCTGGTGGACATGCCCCTTGATACAACCCTACTGGGCAGCGATCCACACGATCATCACCAAATTTTCTGATACTCCCCCCCACTTAGACCCAGCAGCCTTCCTCCTACACCACACCTCCACCCGTAGCTCATCCTATAAAAAATCCCTAACGATCAGGATATTAAACACAGCCAAGAGCCTAATTCCCTTATACTGGAAACAAAAGACCCCACCACCTGTGTCGGCCTGGTTTAAACGCATGGAAGAGCTCAGGGCGCTAGAGGAACTCACCTCACACGCAGAGGGGCGAGAACAGTCGTATATGACGACCTGGACACACTGGATACTGGCTACGACGAAACCCGACTTCCAGACACTTATCACAGACTGAGTAGACAGCAGTGGGAACATGAACCGAGACCATGGGTAGGGGTGACAAGGAATGACCGAAAAGACAGCGCACGTCATACATAGAGCTACCACAGACAGAGATTAACACGATAATTTTAGCCCTGACGGGGACGAAGGGCCACAGAAACCCATGGGGCAGGGAGGACGCTTTCCCAAACGCTGAGGAATCCCCCCCCCAATCTCTTCTCATCCCCCCCCCCCTCCCCCCGGCCCGGGCGAACTTGCGGGCCACGCAGCCGGACCAAGATACAGCGGACCACAGGTATGCCACTAAAGGCTTAAATGCACATGTTTTTGACCTGGAAACCTGCGCGTTTCCCTGCATTATTGTACCGATACTTATGATTCGCTAATACTGTGCCTCATAACTTGTATATGCCATTTATTGGAAACCTGCGTGTTTCACCGAACCACTCTTGAGACATTTACTTTTCTTGTTGTTTGCAAGTTTATTCTTGAAAACCTTAATAAAATTTAATTCATAAAAAAAAATATGCCAGCTGTGAATAAAGCCAGTTAGTTGACTCCCAAAAAAAAAAAAAAAAAAAGAGGCTTTATTTTTTTTTGTTATGGTATATACATGAAAATGTATTTAGATCAGGGATGCCCAAAAGGTAGATCCCCAGATCTACAACTCCCATGATGCTTTGCATTCCTTTACAATGCGTTTAGAATGGCAAAGTTTAATTGCAGTTGTAGTTTGAAAACCTCTAGGGATCTACCTTTTGCGCACCCCAGATTTAGATGGTTACTTTGTATATACAACAGGTCCTGCTATCGTAATTATCGTAAGACATTTAGTTGCTTGAAGTGTACTACATTCATGGATAAATAATCTCCTGGATTACAGCATTTCTCTTTCTCACTTCTATTTTACCTATTTTTACTTCTTTATTCTTCATCCTCACTCGGATGTATGCTGGGTATATAACTTAAAGGCTCTTCTGCACAGGTCTTTTTGACTTTGTGAGGTTGAGCTCTGGTATTTACGTCTACGTTTACCTGCTCACGTCTTTTCCTCCACAGCACACCTGTGTTTCACTTTCACCCTCGTTTTTATTGTCATTCACCTGTCATTTGGCTTATTACGTGTGTAGTATGTGTTGATTAAAGTCCTTACTGTCAGACTAAAATGCTGATCACTTTTTTTTGTATATGCACTGTCACTGTGGAAATTATGTAAAACCATATGAATGTGAGGTAGTCCCAAAATCAGATGAATGGATGAATATATTTTGAGATACATTTCCTTAGCTGTGCTTGTTATCTAAACATTATAATGAGAAAAACTGTGAAAAAGTTATGAACTTGTTTGCCACAATAAATTAGTTACAGGCTAATATAATATTTAACGAGAAAGCCAAAAGACTTCGAGAAATTACTTAACAAAAGTGTAAAATTGTCACTTGCCGTTAAAGTACAAAGCAGGCTTGAAGATAGCAAAGCGTTAACACAGATTTTTAAACGATGATTTACTTCCTGCTTAATAAAAATTCTGTGTTAATATTTTAACTCTTTCTGTAATAGACGGTTGCCACTCATTCCTCCTCAGCACATGACGCTTACTGGGTTAACAAAACTCTAAATGAATGTGAAACCTGTTTTTTCCCTGTGCTAACATTTCCTGATTTGTTTCAAACAATGTAAAAATTGCTGACTTTTGTATTTAAAACTACCAACATATTTTCAATTAAGTACAGTTTTATGAACTAATTTAAACATTTATTTAAACATAGATTTTTAGAAATTATTATATTATTTAGTAAGTAGACTTACATGGAAAAGAGACGACAAGTTTCCTGCTTCTGTTTCAAAGAAATGCAAAATAATGACCCAACCTCTTCCTCTTTAGTGGACGCCTACCTCCATATAGTGCAGGATGAGTAACTACAAAATAACTGATTGCTTATCTATGTGTATAACTCTATCTTTTATCACTGTATGGCGATAGAGGCTGAAAAAAAGACAGCTTTTACATTCTTACTTCTGTTAAAGCTGTAATAAAGCTAAAAATTATCTATTGATCATTCATTATTAGTTACATTTAAAGGATCAGTATAGGGTCAGGAACACAAACATGTATTCCTGACCCTATAGTGTTAACACCACCATCTAGCCCCCCTGGGCCCCTCATGCCTCCATAAATATAGTAAAAATCTTACTGTATTCAAACCTGAAGCTGTAAATCTGCATGCTGTTAGACTCAGAAAATCAAGCAGTCTGATGACATGTGGTAGCCTGATCTAATCACAGTGCTTCCCCATAGGATTGGCTGAGACTGACAAGGAGGCAGATCAGGGGCAGAGCCAGCATGATTCAAACACAGCCCTGGCCTATCAGCATCTCCTCATAGAGATGCATTGAATCAATGAATCTCTATGAGGAAAGTTCAGTGTCTGCATGCAGAGGGAGGAGATACTGAATCACAGGATGCTGTGCACAGTGCTGCCCTGTGCTCTGCTGACAGCAGATCTGAGTGGATGGAGGTATATTATGCCTCCATCAACTCCGAAGTCCCTCTGGTTCACTCTGAGTGACTGCAACTGGAGGTGTTCCTAGCTTTCAGAAAATACAGTGTTTACATGAGAAAGGCTGCAGGGAGCTATAGTTCTCACCTGAACAACCTCATTAAGCTGAAGTTGTTCAGGTGACTATAATGTCCTTTTAATTATTAGACTTGGACATTTGGATTCAAATCTATGTATATTTGTCCAGATTTTGTTTTTTTATTCTTTATTTTTGATGTGCAAAAGAGATTACAAACACGCCTGCAGTGCCATGATAGCAGTAACAATCATATCAAAGCAAACAGTATCATGATATAGGGTTAAACTGCACAATTTTTTTATAAGTAAACAGAATGGTGCTATTCATGCCAGAAGATGAGAGGCCATTTGCTCAGACATCGCATTTCAGACTAGGAGCCTATAGGTAAGTATGATTTATCAATGCTAGGCTATAATAATTATAGCTTCTGGGTAAGGCCACGCATTATAAAAGGTAAAAACATCTAGGATAATAATAACAACAAGCTGTTATACTACTGGGTATAAACTATAAGACATAACGTGAAAAACAAAAAGAAGGAGCATAAATCTCTGCTCATAAGACATGAGCTGTGATCACACAAATGCTTCGGCAGCCGGGATTCACCCGACACGGCAGGTAGGCCAGAGTGTTAAGCCAGTCTCTACGTCAGGTAGATTTATGCTCTCCATCTCCGCGCCATGCCTGAGATTTAGTTGTGCTTTATATAAGCATTTAGGACTAAGTCCGCAATGTCGCAACTCCGCTTCTCCTCTAGCCCAGGCTTTGGTGGGGGCCTTTGCCCTTTGTCCTTGGTCCAGGAATCCCCCTACTCATGGTGGCAGGAGCTTTTGTGCATGAAGAACCTTTTGGGTAGGCTGACGGTGGGGTGGAGGTACTTGCACATGGGCCCCCGGCCCAGATTAGGGACCATGCGTCAAGTTGTCGGCTTGGGTCGGTAGTGCAACAGGCATGGCAGAGGTGGTGGATTGTCTGTTTATGCATTGCCAGAACGCTCATCAAACTTAGTTTCAAATATTTCCTTTAATGTTTGTCCTGCCTGGATCTGTGAAGGCTTCAGCGCATATCTTGGACACGCTGCACGATCGTTAGTGTAGCAAGTAGCAATTGCAGGGACGTTAGCTCTCCCAGTGGGGACCGGGATATCCCCTACCGGTCCAAGGGGGGGGTAGCAGGGCTGTGGATCGTCCGCTGTGAGGAGGGCTCTCAGAACCAGCAGACCAACCGTTTATCCTAGCCTTTTGTGCATCTACCCCAGTAGGCCTCAGAATGGTAAGTTCCGCAGCAGTTCGCGAAAAACGGTCCAGAAGAGGTGTGTGCAGGGTGTAGGTCTGCTTTCTGTATGTTTGAGCCACACTTGGAGAAATTTTCATCTTGAAAAGCTTGATTTTAAACGAAGTTTAAGCAAGATCAGACAGGAGCTAAAACTATGTGCAAGATTTTTAACTATTTTTTCTTTTATCTGGAATTTGTACATTCAATTCGTTATTCATTACCAACATATGATGCCTCATTTCCAGAGCCCAGTTTAAATAGTCACACATAGGCAGCAGGTGAGGGGTTTAGGACTGTAGGATGGGGACAAACAGGTAGGAATAGGGAGAACTTGCCAAAATCCCCCTCCCCCCTTTCCAGTCCCATACTAGCGGAGGGAGACAACAAAGAAAAAGGAGTGTGGTCACTGCAGTGCCAAAACAATATCTATACAATTCATCTAAAGCAGCAAAAGTGTATAAGGTTGATATGGTTCATCAGCAGCAAAATGTTACAGCATAAACAGGAGGTAACACAATGCGCAGCTTAGTAGATAAGGCACACTTTTATTCGAAGAGCATACGAAAGATAAATGTTTCGGGACCCTTGTCCCTTCCTCAGTGTACAAATCCCCTTGGTGAACTGCCCTAGGGCATTTGTACACTGAGGAAGGGACAGGGATCCCAAAACGTTTGTCTTTCATATGCTCTTAGAATAAAATTGTAATTCCACAAGCAGAGGGAGAAGGTAAGATAATGAGGACCTTCATTAAGTTCCTCTGCTCAATTGACTGGCATACAGTAAGCGGGCAGAGGGTGCAGAGAATTGACAGAACGTCATAGTCAGGTTTTTTCGGCCACTCGCTGCAGACGGCTTCTTGTCAGATTTGGTAGAAGAACATCAACATCCTCTTCCACAGTCCAACACAGCCACACCACTGTACTGATAAGTGGGAATTAACAGACGTAAAGGGCATATAGCGGTGGGTTCAAAAACACATAATGGAAAAGGGGGATTTAGAAACACTGAAAGGGAAAGGAGAAGTTAAGAGACATATAAAAGGTAAAGAGTGTTAAGAGACGTACAGAAGTCAAGAGATGCACACAAGTGAGTGTCAAATACAGGAGTACCAACAAAAATGTTGGTGCGCTTACACAGCTCAAAGCATGAGTGCCTTCCTCAAGTCTACCCACAGGGCTCGCTTCCTATGTTGGCTGGCCCTGAGTTTGCCAACAGGGCCCATCCCAAGTCATATATGTGGTCATAATAACAAAAAATATGGATATACATTACGGTAATTTAAAAAAATAATTATTATTATTTGCAGTTTTACAAGTACACATTATACAAATTTGTGTTAAGTCATGCATTCATATATCGCAGTTTACAACAATATCCAGCACACGTGTTTAAGTTGCAAGACAAGACTCATTGTTATTAGGCAATTTTTGAGAACTTTGCTTCGCATTCTGTCTCGTGAAGAATTACATTACATTTGCGTACTCCTTTTGTTTTTCTATTTAAGTACCTTAAACTCTAGTCTACATTGTTAACTGGGTAGGTGGGGGGGGGAAGAGAGGGGATAGGGGGAAGAGAGGGGATAGGGGGAAGAGAGTGAGTCTTGGCATTCGTGTCCATGGGCCTTATCCGGGCCATAGTTCTCGGTACATGTGTATTCTCTCCCGCCTTGGACTGTGTGGGTTATTGTCTGGTTGTATGTTTTGCTGTTTGCTGCTTTCTCGTTCCCCTAGTGGGCATCTGGCATGTTACTAGTTTTGTCTGGGGTCATCCCACATTTTCCAGGCCTCGTCCCAGAACTTTTGGGGTGCAATCCTGGATCTGGCCATGACTTCATAACTTCGTGTGGAATGCGTGATGTGAATGCACACCTCTATGTGGGGGGCTTCTGGCTTCAGCCAGGCCCTACCTATGGCAGTGAGGGCTGCTGTGAGGATGTGGTAGATGAGGTTTTGTTTGGCTTTGAGGATGTTATTTGGGATAAGTTGCAGTATGTATGTTTCTGGGAGCCGTGGGATGTCAAACCCTGTGCATTGTCGAATAAGGTTATGGATTTCATTCCAATATGTGTATAGTTTTGGGCATGACCACCAGACATGGAGCATAGTACCTGGAGATCGACTGTATCTCCAGCAAGCATAGTTTTTCGTGGGGTCAATCCTCGACAGTTTAGAGGGTACCATATACCATCGATATTGTAGTTTTCTCGCTATCTCAGTGTGGGATGTGCATAGTGTAAATCTCTTACTTGCTTTAACCCTTTAAGACCGGAGGGCGTACTATTACGTCCTTTTTAAAGCGGCTCTAAACGCCGCAGGACGTAATAGTACGCCCTCTGGTTTTTCCTTACTTACCCGGTCGCCGGCGGTCCCACGCCGGCGATCGCGGTTGGGGGGACTCCCAGGGAGCCCCCCCGCGGCAGATCTTCCTCCTCCGGTCCCCCCCGGTCATGTGAGAGTGAGGTCCTTGCGAGGACCTCACCATCACATGGCCGGGATAGCTGGCTTCTGTATTGCCAGCAGGGGGACTAACTGTAATGACAGTTGGTCCCCCTGCTGGCTGAAAATAAAATAAAATAATGTTAAAAGTGTAAAAAAAAATATATATATACTTAGATCATATATATATATATATATTATATATATATGATCTAAGTATATATATACACATATACACTGTGTGCAGAATTATTAGGCAAATGAGTATTTTGACCACATCATCTTTATGCATGTTGTCTTACTCCAAGTTGTATAGGCTCGAAAGCCTACTACCAATTAAGCATATTAGGTGATGTGCATCTCTGTAATGAGAAGAGGTGTGGTCTAATGACATAAACACCCTATATCAGGTGTGCATAATTATTAGGCAACTTCCTTTCCTTTGGCAAAATGGGTCAAAAGAAGAACTTGACAGGCTCAGAAAAGTCAAAAATAGTGAGATATCTTGCAGAGGGATGCAGCACTCTTAAAATTGCAAAGCTTCTGAAGCGTGATCATCGAACAATCAAGCGTTTCATTCAAAATAGTCAACAGGGTCGCAAGAAGCGTGTGGAGAAACCAAGGCGCAAAATAACTGCCCATGAACTGAGAAAAGTCAAGCGTGCAGCTGCCAAGATGCCACTTGCCACCAGTTTGGCCATATTTCAGAGCTGCAACATCACTGGAGTGCCTGAAAGCACAAGGTGTGCAATACTCAGAGACATGGCCAAGGTAAGAAAGGCTGAAAGACGACCACCACTGAACAAGACACACAAGCTGAAACGTCAAGACTGGGCCAAGAAATATCTCAAGACTGATTTTTCTAAGGTTTTATAGACTGATGAAATGAGAGTGAGTCTTGATGGGCCAGATGGATGGATTGGTAAAGGGCAGAGAGCTCCAGTCTGACTCAGACGCCAGCAAGGTGGAGGTGGAGTACTGGTTTGGGCTGGTATCATCAAAGATGAGCTTGTGGGGCCTTTTCGGGTTGAGGATTGAGTCAAGCTCAACTCCCAGTTTCTGGAAGACACCTTCTTCAAGCAGTGGTACAGGAAGAAGTCTGCATCCTTCAAGAAAAACATGATTTTCATGCAGGACAATGCTCCATCACACGCGTCCAAGTACTCCACAGCGTGGCTGGCAAGAAAGGGTATAAAAGAAGAAAATCTAATGACATGGCCTCCTTGTTCACCTGATCTGAACCCCATTGAGAACCTGTGGTCCATCATCAAATGTGAGATTTACAAGGAGGGAAAACAGTACACCTCTCTGAACAGTGTCTGGGATGCTGTGGTTGCTGCTGCACGCAATGTTGATGGTGAACAGATCAAAACACTGACAGAATCCATGGATGGCAGGCTTTTGAGTGTCCTTGCAAAGAAAGGTGGCTATATTGGTCACTGATTTGTTTTTGTTATGTTTTTGAATGTCAGAAATGTATATTTGTGAATGTTGAGATGTTATATTGGTTTCACTGGTAAAAATAAATAATTGAAATGGGTATATATTTGTTTTTTGTTAAGTTGCCTAATAATTATGCACAGTAATAGTCACCTGCACACACAGATATCTCCCTAAAATAGCTATAACTAAAAACAAACTAAAAACTACTTCCAAAAATATTCAGCTTTGATATTAATGAGTTTTTTGGGTTCATTGAGAACATGGTTGTTGTTCAATAATAAAATTAATCCTCAAAAATACAACTTGCCTAATAATTCTGCACTCCCTGTACATACACACACATACACCGTCTAGGTGTATTTTAATATTAATATATATATATAATTATATATATATATATTAATATCAAATTACACGTAGACTGATACTGATTAAATATATATATAATTATTGTTATATATATATTTATATAGAATATAAAAAATAAATATGTAAATACGTAAAAAAATAAAATTAAAAAAATAATTAAAAATAAAATATTAAAAAATATATAGATGTGTTTTATTTCGTTCTAACTGTATTGTGATATTAATATATATATATTTATATCAAAATACACATAGAACGAAATAATATATATATATCTATATACATAAATATATACGTATATATCACTATACATATACCTATATATAAATGAAAATATTTAAAAAAAATTATATATATATATACGTATATATACACATATGTATATATATAGACAATGAAAGGAAGATAGCACTCCCAGGACTTGTAAATAAAGTAAAACTTAACTTTTAATCAAAACAGCAGAAGGTCGACGTTTCAGTCTGTTAACCACAGACTTTCATCAGGACTAATGCAACATAGCATAAAATGACATATATATACAATCAGTACATAATGGTAATCAACTTACCCACCACCAAACCAATTACTTCTCCCTATCAGCTCCGGCTGGGTTTGCCGCGGGTTCCGCCGACGCCAGTGCGTGCGTCGCAATGACGTCATTACACGGCGCCGGCGTCATCACGCCACGTGACCACACGCCCGTCGGCATCATGGGGAGTGTTGTCATGGAAATAAACTCCATGGCAACCAAATAAAAACAATAATGAACGGCTGAAACGGCATTGAGAAGAACACATGGACAGTATTAACGAACTGAATACAGAAATGTAACCACTATCACTATATAGCCGGGAGATTCAAAGCTTTAAGTACATACAGTTCTAGGCAGATAAATTTGATCGATAGGACCCTGCAGGGATGAACTCTATAGGAAGCTCAATGTTAATTACAGATTAGATAGACAGGTCCATAATATCAGTATAGGGAAAAAGACCCTTAAATCCAGCAAAGTGTGTACAATATATACACTATATACACTATCTACAATCACAGCGCCTACTAGTCAAATAGATTGTCTTGGTAGCCCAACAAATTTAGTGACTAAGAAAACAATTCAAATGGACCAACCAATGTCCAGGGTACTTAGACCACGATATCAAAATCCATAAGGAGACCAGGTAGTGTCCCAAATGTACAATAGCCAAGATAATAGGGTATATCTACTCGGTGGCTTGTAAAAATAATATTTAAATAGCCTGTTATGGTACAACCTATTATAAAACATCTAGATAAGTAGAATTAGAGAAAAACACACATGGAGAACCCACTATATAAATGGGTACCCCTGCCAGTCCAATAGCTATACTAGTAATTATTACTTATAGAAAACATAGAAATATGAAACATATAGGGTTATGAAGCAAATGACCATCCTCGAAACTGAACAACCAGGGAGGTAGCTTAACCCCAAGGGCGGGCTCCCAACACCTATGTCAGTATACATCAGGTCATTCAAAATATTAGATCATAAGAACACAGATAGTGAATATTTTTCATTCAGTCCAAGAGGGTGGACCGTTTGTAAAGTCCTTATCCAGAACAGTTCTCTTTGTAGGAGCATTCTTTTACGATCTCCCCCCCTCCTAGGTGCAGGTACATGATCGATAGCCATGAGCTTCATAGATGGCAAATTATGGCCCAGTTCAAGAAAGTGCTTCGCTACCGGTAACTCCGACTTCTGGTCCCTATAAGCTGTTCTAATGCTGGACCTATGGTTTCGGATACGTTCCCTCAGGGGCAAGTCCGTTTTCCCAATGTACGTTAAACCACAAGGACACATGAGTTTATATATCACGAAGTCACTGGTACAAGATAATCGATGTTGGATGCGGAAACTAGCCCCCGTGTGTGGATGTGTGAACGTCTTTCCAGGGATCATGTGTCCACAAGTCACACATCCAAGACAGCGATAACATCCCAGGTTCTGTGGAGTATTACCCTTCGTATAGCAGTGGACTGGATCGGTGTTAACTAACAAATCCCTCAGATTCTTGTTCCTCTTGTAGCAAAACATCGGAGGATTCTGGAATATTGGAGGTAATGTTACATCGTTACTGAGTGTTCTCCAATTTGCCTCAATGATTTGTTTGAATTTAAGAGATGATGTTGTGAACGTGGTGGGGAAGACCAATCTGTCAGTCTTTGTCTTTGGAGCAGGAGTGTCAATTGTAGCCAACCCTCGGTCAAGTGCCTTCTGTAGGATCTGGCATGTATATCCACGTTGTCGAAACTTCTCCCACATTAACCCCAACTGTTCTTGGGCTCTCAAAGGATCTGAGTTGTTCCTCAAGACACGCAAAAATTGCGAGTAGGGCAGAGAGTTTTTTAATGAACCAGGGTGAAAGCTATTGGCCTGAAGTATAGTATTTCGGTCCGTCGGCTTGGAGTATAGAGTATAAGCCAGCTTCATCCCCTCACGGAGTACTCTGATGTCCAGAAAATCAACAGTTGTCTCATCCATTACCGCTGTAAGTTTGATGTTACTTGTGCTTAAGTTGATGGATTGGACCATCTCTTGGGCCTCAGCTATGGTACCAGTAACCAGCATAAAGATATCGTCGATATATCTTGCATATTTCAGAATGCGGTCTTGGTAAGGTTCCAATATAAATCTATTTTCGAATTCGAACATATAACCGTTGGCATACATGGGTGCCATGGCTGCACCCATGGATGTACCGGCGATTTGTCTGTACCACTCCGTCTCGAACCTGAAGTAATTCTGGGAAAGGACTATTTCCAAGAGCTCCAACGTGAACTCTACAGGAGGACCTGTATAGTGCGTGGACTGCGATAGTATTGATCTCATTGCGTCTATACCCTCCTGATGGGGTATCACGGTGTATAGACTTGACACGTCGCATGTCAGTAGAACAACCGGTTCAGAAGGTAATGTTGTCTCGGATAATAACCTTACGAAACTCGGGGTGTCCTTTATACAGGTGGAAAGGTGTTCAATGGGTTCTTTAAATAAGAAATCAAGCCACTTAGCCAGAGGTTCCAGAACTCCCCCAATCGCTGAAACTATGGGGCGGCCCGGAGGTTTGTCCAAATTTTTATGGACTTTAGGTAATGAATAAATTACTGGGGTTCTTGGTGACGTTGCCTGGAGGTATTGATAAAGTTCCATGGAGATATAGTTGGAGCGAAGCCCTCTTGATAGACATTCTTCAATCTGGTTAATAACCAGATCCGTAGGATCCTTTGATAGTTTGACATATGTGTTATGGTCCGACAGTTGTGATAGGATTTCAGACCGATAGTCTGAATAATTTTGGATGACGATGCCACCCCCTTTGTCGGCCGGACGGATGATGATCTCCTTATCAGCAGATAAGGATTTGATAATGGCTCGTTCATTCTTTGTACAATTTGAATGATGTGGATGGTTGTGTTTCAAGTGGTCAGACGATTCCTTCTGCACTGAACGTAGGAAGGACTTAATGGATACTTGATTGGGCATGGGGTCGAATGTGCTTTTCGTTCTGAATTTGTTAATAGAATTCGTTGTATCCTTAGTTTTGGTCTTAAAAAAATCTTTTAATCTTAACGACCGACCGAATTTATAAAGTTCAACTTCCCAATCCAAGGGCTTAACTCCAGACGTAGGGACAAATGATAAGCCTTTACTGAGCATACTGGTTTCTTCCGATGTCAGAGCTCTAGAGGATAGATTGAAAATTGGGGCTATCTCTGTTGACGGGGTGGCCGTCCTCTTGCCCCAGAAGGTACGCCCCCTCTGGCCACATCTAGTGATGTACCTCCGCCTGCTACTCCGTATCTGCTCTGGTACCGTGTCCGTATAGACGGTTCTTCGGCTGCTGCCCTGTCTAAAAAAGGTTGTGCAGTGCTTGATGAGCTGTCTGTTCTCCGTGTTGAAAAAGAATCATGTGGTAGTTCAGACTCAGAGGTGGATTCTCCTGAAGTTCTATCTATTGTGAACTGTCTAGGTTTACGGATGGGTCTGCGTTTCTTAATGAAGTACGGTGTATCCGACTTTCCACTGAGCCATCTATATACCCGATGCTCCTTATAATCCGCTGTCACCCTCTCCTGTTTTTCTCTTTTGAATCTCACCAGGTCAGTTTTGTAATTCTTAATGTTGTCCTCCAGTTTTAATAGGGTAGTTGCCGATTCCGGTGCTGATAGTAGTACCGCCTGTCTTGTTTCTAATTCGGAGATCCTCCTCCTAATTTGAATTAAATCTTCTTTAACGTCCTCAATGATGATGAGCATCAGGTCTAGTGAACATTTATTTAGAACTGAGATCCAGCGTTTACAGACCTGTGGCTTCAATCTACCGATAGTGGGGATATTCTTGACCCGAAAACCTCGTGGAATCTGTAACTTGCGGTGGTATTCAGACAGGAAGAGCCCATGCAGGTCCAAATCAGTCTCTCGTTTTCTAAGTCTTAATAATTCAAAATAAATGTCCCTTAGAGACGTGGTATTAGGTAAATCAGATGTAGATGTAGCCCACCGTATCCTATCTGCATCCTCCTCACTGTACTGCCATGTTTCCGCCTGTTCAACTAAACCACCAGCCAATGTAAAAAAATCTTCCATAGATGAAAAAAAATGTGGGATAATAAATTGAATCCAATATATACAATTATATATAAGTACTCACTATGGTACCAAAATAACGTTCTCCAAAAGAGCAGTTGAATATAAATCCAGGAGTAATTCGAACTCCAAAATCAGGGTGCATAGAAAGCTGGCTCCTGCCACTGAGCCATACATACAACGAAGCAAAATAATCCTGCACTCCACAATCCAAATGTAAACGCCCGGTGCTTGTCCAGCAAAATACAGACAATGAAAGGAAGATAGCACTCCCAGGACTTGTAAATAAAGTAAAACTTAACTTTTAATCAAAACAGCAGAAGGTCGACGTTTCAGTCTGTTAACCACAGACTTTCATCAGGACTAATGCAACATAGCATAAAATGACATATATATACAATCAGTACATAATGGTAATCAACTTACCCACCACCAAACCAATTACTTCTCCCTATCAGCTCCGGCTGGGTTTGCCGCGGGTTCCGGTCTGAAATCCTATCACAACTGTCGGACCATAACACATATGTCAAACTATCAAAGGATCCTACGGATCTGGTTATTAACCAGATTGAAGAATGTCTATCAAGAGGGCTTCGCTCCAACTATATCTCCATGGAACTTTATCAATACCTCCAGGCAACGTCACCAAGAACCCCAGTAATTTATTCATTACCTAAAGTCCATAAAAATTTGGACAAACCTCCGGGCCGCCCCATAGTTTCAGCGATTGGGGGAGTTCTGGAACCTCTGGCTAAGTGGCTTGATTTCTTATTTAAAGAACCCATTGAACACCTTTCCACCTGTATAAAGGACACCCCGAGTTTCGTAAGGTTATTATCCGAGACAACATTACCTTCTGAACCGGTTGTTCTACTGACATGCGACGTGTCAAGTCTATACACCGTGATACCCCATCAGGAGGGTATAGACGCAATGAGATCAATACTATCGCAGTCCACGCACTATACAGGTCCTCCTGTAGAGTTCACGTTGGAGCTCTTGGAAATAGTCCTTTCCCAGAATTACTTCAGGTTCGAGACGGAGTGGTACAGACAAATCGCCGGTACATCCATGGGTGCAGCCATGGCACCCATGTATGCCAACGGTTATATGTTCGAATTCGAAAATAGATTTATATTGGAACCTTACCAAGACCGCATTCTGAAATATGCAAGATATATCGACGATATCTTTATGCTGGTTACTGGTACCATAGCTGAGGCCCAAGAGATGGTCCAATCCATCAACTTAAGCACAAGTAACATCAAACTTACAGCGGTAATGGATGAGACAACTGTTGATTTTCTGGACATCAGAGTACTCCGTGAGGGGATGAAGCTGGCTTATACTCTATACTCCAAGCCGACGGACCGAAATACTATACTTCAGGCCAATAGCTTTCACCCTGGTTCATTAAAAAACTCTCTGCCCTACTCGCAATTTTTGCGTGTCTTGAGGAACAACTCAGATCCTTTGAGAGCCCAAGAACAGTTGGGGTTAATGTGGGAGAAGTTTCGACAACGTGGATATACATGCCAGATCCTACAGAAGGCACTTGACCGAGGGTTGGCTACAATTGACACTCCTGCTCCAAAGACAAAGACTGACAGATTGGTCTTCCCCACCACGTTCACAACATCATCTCTTAAATTCAAACAAATCATTGAGGCAAATTGGAGAACACTCAGTAACGATGTAACATTACCTCCAATATTCCAGAATCCTCCGATGTTTTGCTACAAGAGGAACAAGAATCTGAGGGATTTGTTAGTTAACACCGATCCAGTCCACTGCTATACGAAGGGTAATACTCCACAGAACCTGGGATGTTATCGCTGTCTTGGATGTGTGACTTGTGGACACATGATCCCTGGAAAGACGTTCACACATCCACACACGGGGGTTAGTTTCCGCATCCAACATCGATTATCTTGTACCAGTGACTTCGTGATATATAAACTCATGTGTCCTTGTGGTTTAACGTACATTGGGAAAACGGACTTGCCCCTGAGGGAACGTATCCGGAACCATAGGTCCAGCATTAGAACAGCTTATAGGGACCAGAAGTCGGAGTTACCGGTAGCGAAGCACTTTCTTGAACTGGGCCATAATTTGCCATCTATGAAGCTCATGGCTATCGATCATGTACCTGCACCTAGGAGGGGGGGAGATCGTAAAAGAATGCTCCTACAAAGAGAACTGTTCTGGATAAGGACTTTACAAACGGTCCACCCTCTTGGACTGAATGAAAAATATTCACTATCTGTGTTCTTATGATCTAATATTTTGAATGACCTGATGTATACTGACATAGGTGTTGGGAGCCCGCCCTTGGGGTTAAGCTACCTCCCTGGTTGTTCAGTTTCGAGGATGGTCATTTGCTTCATAACCCTATATGTTTCATATTTCTATGTTTTCTATAAGTAATAATTACTAGTATAGCTATTGGACTGGCAGGGGTACCCATTTATATAGTGGGTTCTCCATGTGTGTTTTTCTCTAATTCTACTTATCTAGATGTTTTATAATAGGTTGTACCATAACAGGCTATTTAAATATTATTTTTACAAGCCACCGAGTAGATATACCCTATTATCTTGGCTATTGTACATTTGGGACACTACCTGGTCTCCTTATGGATTTTGATATCGTGGTCTAAGTACCCTGGACATTGGTTGGTCCATTTGAATTGTTTTCTTAGTCACTAAATTTGTTGGGCTACCAAGACAATCTATTTGACTAGTAGGCGCTGTGATTGTAGATAGTGTATATAGTGTATATATTGTACACACTTTGCTGGATTTAAGGGTCTTTTTCCCTATACTGATATTATGGACCTGTCTATCTAATCTGTAATTAACATTGAGCTTCCTATAGAGTTCATCCCTGCAGGGTCCTATCGATCAAATTTATCTGCCTAGAACTGTATGTACTTAAAGCTTTGAATCTCCCGGCTATATAGTGATAGTGGTTACATTTCTGTATTCAGTTCGTTAATACTGTCCATGTGTTCTTCTCAATGCCGTTTCAGCCGTTCATTATTGTTTTTATTTGGTTGCCATGGAGTTTATTTCCATGACAACACTCCCCATGATGCCGACGGGCGTGTGGTCACGTGGCGTGATGACGCCGGCGCCGTGTAATGACGTCATTGCGACGCACGCACTGGCGTCGGCGGAACCCGCGGCAAACCCAGCCGGAGCTGATAGGGAGAAGTAATTGGTTTGGTGGTGGGTAAGTTGATTACCATTATGTACTGATTGTATATATATGTCATTTTATGCTATGTTGCATTAGTCCTGATGAAAGTCTGTGGTTAACAGACTGAAACGTCGACCTTCTGCTGTTTTGATTAAAAGTTAAGTTTTACTTTATTTACAAGTCCTGGGAGTGCTATCTTCCTTTCATTGTCTGTATTTTGCTGGACAAGCACCGGGCGTTTACATTTGGATTGTGGAGTGCAGGATTATTTTGCTTCGTTGTATGTATATATATACATATATTAATTCTACACATATATTTATGTAATAATTTTACATAATTAGGTATCCTAATTAATTACAATTAGCGGGACCTGCCTGACAACCCATGCCGAAAGTATAGGGAATTTAATTTGCTAGCACTATATTTAACCCTATAACTTTCCAAGACACCAGAAAACCTGTACATGGGGGGTACTGTTTTACTCGGGAGACTTCGCTGAACACAAATATTAGTGTTTCAAAACAGTAAAATGTATTACAACGATGATATCGTCAGTAAAAGTGAAGTTTTTTGCATTTTTCACGCACAAACAGCACTTACACGGACGATATTATTGCTGCAATACTTTTTACTGTTTTGAAATACAAATATTTGTGTTCAGCGAAGTCTCCCGGGTACAACAGTACCCCTCATGTACAGGTTTTATGGTGTTTTCAAAAATTACAGCGTCAAATATAAGGCTTGTGTTTCATTTTTTTCACATTAAAATTCGCCAGGTTGCTTACGTTGCCTTTATGACCCTATGGTAGCCCAAGAATGAAAATTACCCCTATGATGGCATACTATTTGCAATAGTAGACAACCCAAGGTATTGCAAATGGGGTATGTCCAGTCATTTTTAGTAGCCACTTAGCCACTGGCTTGTTTATAGCGGAGTGCAGCCTCCCCTCGCAGCCGCCCGCGGGGTCCTGACACTGACAGCACCATTATGGAACCAGCAGTGGAGGAGTTTGACAGTATGATGTGGTTGCAGCTGAACTTCTACAGACCCAATCCACCTGAGAAATCCGTGAAGTTCGTAAGGAACCTGGTGTTCAAGACCCTGCTATACCAGGCAGAGAGAGAGAGAGGGACGGCTGGCACGATGGCTGGAACTCCACCTGCAGGTATATTGGCGGGACAGAGAGAGCCCAGTCTCCTCTCCCCAGCAGCAGGGTGATCAGCAGGGAATAGGGAGCCCAGTCTCTATTCCCCAGCGGCAGGGTGATCAGCAGGGAATATGGAGCCCAGTCTCCATTCCCCAGCGGCAGTGTGATCTGCAGGGAATTGGGAGCCCAGTCTCCATTCCCCAGCAGCAGTGTGATCTGTAGGGAATAAGGAGCCCAGTCTCCATTCCCCAGTGCCAGTGTGATTTGCAGGGAACAGAGAGCCCAGTCTCCTTTCCCCAGCAGCAGGCTGAGTTACAGGGGGCAGAGACAGTCGGTCCTATCCCCCAGCAGCAGAGTGTATTATTGGAAGAGGAGAGCCTTGTCCTCCCTCCCGAGCAGCAGATACAGCAGGGAATAGAGAGCCCAGTCTCCTTTCCCCAGTGGCAGGCTGAGTTACAGGGGGCAGAGACAGTCGGTCCTGTCCCCCAGCAGCAGAGTGTTTTATTGGGAGAGGAGAGCCTTGTCCTCCCTCCCCAGTGGCAGATACAGCAGGGAATAGAGAGCCCAGTCTCCTTTCCCCAGCGGCAGGCTGAGTTACAGGTGGCAGAGACAGTTGGTCCTGTCTCCCAGCAGCAGAGTGTTTTATGGGAGAGGAGCTTGTTACACCCTCTCCCCAGCAGCAGCTTAACGTACCAGGGGGAGACAGTAAGCCCCACAACCGTGCAGATGGGACCATGGTCTCTGCACTTACAGCACAGGTGGTAGGGACAGTCGGTCCTGTCCCTCAGGGTCCCAAAGGGGAGACAGTCGGTCTCCCCCCACAGCAGCATGGTGGTTTGTCCAAAGGGGAGACAATCGGTCTCCCCCTCCAGCAGCAGAGCTGTGTATTCAAAGGGGAGACAGTTGGTCTCCCCCTCCAGCAACCAGGCTCAAACCAGGCTACTTCCGTGGTAGTGCTGGCACAGGGCAGAGTACCGCTGGTCTCTGCCCACTCAGCAACCCACCAAGGCAGCCTACCAGTCCCCCACACAGCCGTGGTTAAGGCACCTGGACATGGACAAGTTTCTCCCTTACTCAGGTGTAGTAACCATGTATTGTGGGTGGGCTGTACTGCTGTTTCTGTTTTGTGGGTGGGCTGCTGGACTAACCAGGGCAATGACCGGCAGGAGGTCAGATACCCTGTTAGTCTGTTTGGAAAAGGGGAGAGATGTGACGAGACCAATCCCGCCACTGTGCATTGGAAGAGCCTGGTTGCCTGCCTGCTGCCTTTTGACTACGGACTGACATTTAAATACTTTATTTTCCTATGCAGAAAGGTCTATTCATGTATTTCTGCCCGGGCGTTCGGTAGATTCTATCTACTGAACAAACAGCCATGTATTGGCCTCCCAGGAGCTGTGGTTAGCTGGCAGGCGCCGTTAATTGACCGCCCAGAAGCCGGCAAGCGCCGCCAATTGACCACCCAGAAGGCACGGTTAGCCACGGCTTAACGAGCGTGTGTCGTCAATTGAACTCCCAGTAGCTGCGGTTAACCGCAGCTTAATTGACTATACCAGGTGGCCGCAACTACGCCTACTGAACACTGGATGGCAGCAGTCTGCAGTTCACACGCGGGCGGTTCATTCACGGATTTACTGAATGAACTCATTTAACCCAGATAGCTATGCCATGGAGCCTATTCGTGTAATAAAAGACTTTGGCTCCATGGCAATTGAACTGTATGTGTGTGGTCTGAGCGCCATTCAGTAATAATGTGCGCTCAGACCTAAGCTATCTGGGGATATGTTGAATGTCTGTATCTTATGTAATAAATGTAACTTTGGGTATTTTATTGTATTTTACTGTCTTTTTACTGCCATGTGCTTAATGGAGTTTTGCCTCTGTCCTTGGAGATAATTGGATTACTTCCCAATTATCTCCAGGATAGAGAGGAGGGATTGTGATGTCATTGTGGGAGTGTTTATCTGTGTTGTATGTTTTGATTGGATGTTCCAGAAAACCCTGTGGGTGGGACTTTGTCTGTAAAATGTGTATATTAGGCCAATAAAGACACAGCTCAGCCTGTTCCTGCTTGACCTTCAACACGGATCCTTGTCTCGTTCTTGGGGGGGGGGGGAGAGGGGGGATTTATTGTATGCTGTTCCAGTTCGACTGCTAGAAGTGCAAACCTTTCGTATGGTTTTTCCTATTCGGCCTTTTACAGCATTTGTATGTTTGAGAGCTTTCTTATGCTTCTCCGGTTCGGTGGATTGGTGTCTACAGTAGCTGTCTGTATATCTGGAAAGGAATATCTCCTAAACGGCTGTTAACCCCTTTTATGCCTGGGGGTGCCGTTACACTTGTTATCCCATATATATTTGTTAAGTACTCTTTGTGCTTCTGAGAGGAAGGTGGCGGGTAGGTGTATTGGCAGTGTGCGAAAGAGGTATTGTAGTTTGTACATTACGGTCATTTTAATGTGATTATTGTCAGATGATTGGAACTGTTTCTGGAAGTGTTCTATTACTTTTCCTTTGGAAGTGTTTGCAGTTAGGGGGAGGGGCCAAGCTGCTTAGACATAGTCTTTACGTTTTCTGTTTCTTGTTATTAAATACCATTATTTCCTCATCAGCTAAGGAGAACATCCCAATGGGAAAATGGAAAAAACATTGCTGAAATGGTATAATATTTTAAGGGTATTTTGTTTGTCAGAGTTGAGAAATATGTTGTTCTTATTTTTACAAAATGGTGGATGTAATGTGATCCCACAAAATGGTGGATGTAATGTGATCCCACAAAATGGTGGATGTAATGTAGATTATGTTAAAAAAAATAAAAAAAATATTAAATATATATATATTTTTTTTAAAATATATTTTAATTCTTTATTTTCGTAGTGCATGAGATGACAATCAACTTTCAATGCCACAATAGCAATAAAAAGCATTTCATCAAAGGCAGACAGTGTCGTTATAAAAGGAAAAACTGCAAATTTTTTCAAGTAAAGTAAACAAAAATTTCAGTCTGTTCAGACATGCCTAACTACTAAATAAAATGCAGGCTAAACATAGGTATGTAAGACTAGTCAGTCATACTGAAGGGAAGTAAGTTAGAGAAGTTGGAAATCACGCTAGGCTATGCTTAAATAGTACGGCACACAGGAAATGTGATAACGGGGTACAGGGGTATACAGGCTTCGCTTAACCATGTGTGAGCTAAGGTAGAGAAGCATGTGAGGAACATCTCCTGGCTCAGTCTGCCTCACTTTTAGAGTATATTAAGCAGGCTGTGTAAGCATATCTAGTCATTGATTAATTCATAAGCATATAAATGGAGAAAACTATCTGATCAAGTTGATAACTAGTAGCTTACTATTACTAGAAAGTCAGCATGCAATAACAAAAAAAAAAAAAAAAACACAGGGTAAAGACAGCATACAAGATCAAGCAAACAGAATATCTGCTGATCTAATGCTATTATCAGGAATTGGTAAGGATTCTGCCTGGGTCAGTCAGCTGATGCCACATATGGTCCAGGGTAGATAGGTCAGCTTGATACCGGGCTCCGCTTCTATCCCCTGCGTCCTCCTCACTCAATACAGATATATGCAGGCCTGGAGAATTTGCGTCCTGCATACACGAGAGAGGACTCCGGATCAAGCTGGTAGCACTGGGGTTGAGGGATCCATTCGAGGTGAACAGTGGCTAGTACGTGGGTGCGTTAGAGGGAGTGCAGCTAACCTCCGCTTTGGCTTCTTGTGCCTTCTTCTTCCAAGCACCATTTTGGGGAAACGAGAGGTATGTGAATGCATGTGGCTTCGATCGGTGGGACAACTTTGGGGAGCCGTGGCTTTGTCTGCAAGCTTTGCCCAGAACAACGCACTAATGCAGTCAAATGCCTGGATTAGCGGTTGCACGTTTGGATGACTGCTGGGAGGTACTCATGGCGGCAGGCCCTAATATGGCGGTCATCTTGACTGCTAGGCCTCAGCTCTCCAGGTCTCTGATAGGCTGTGGATTTCGCCAAGACAACTGTGGAGACAGGGATATCCCCCACCTGTCTAAAGGGGGGAGGAACAAGGCTGCAAACTAGAAAGCTCGAAGTCAAGGACAAGGATCAGCCGCCTCCCTGTCCTCGAGTATAATAACAGGCCGTAGGTAAGTCTAGCACAGGCAGTGTCTGCCGATTGCAAGCAGAAGAGTGTCAGATGATCAGTAGGGTGCTCCCCAGGGTTAGATGCAAGATTTCAGCCAAAAGAAGAGCAATAAAATCCAATATTAGACCCAATTAGGGGATTTCCCTGAGGCGCTCCAGCACCATGCGACTTCCTCGGTCGGCTGTCAGACCCCGCCCCCCTTGTGTTTAAAATATTTAATCACTTTTGTTTCTCTTTTATATATATTAAGTAATTACTTTACAGCGTTCCTGTACTTTTCCCCCAGAAGGAATTCTGTTCTTGCTGAAGAAAAAGTAGGCAGGAAAGCACCAGCCCAGAAAGGACTCTCTGTACCTTAATGGGCTGGTGGGGAGAGCAAACATCTCCCCCACTGGTCCTGCAAAATTTATAGTGGGCAGAGGGAGGAGGGAGGTAGCTGCAATGCAAGCCTCGGATTAACTGGCTCCCAGGTGGCTGGTTCCCCGTACAGCTACAGGTGGCGCTGTGCTGGGAGGAGGTGATTACATTTCATAATCAATTCCTCCCGGGTCTCAGAGAGCAGCGTGGGGGAGAGAGACAGGGAGGAGGAGGCTCAGCTCTGCACAGCATTGGGGAAGATGAGACATCCAGGCAACTGCTGATGCTTGTGCACTCTGTGTAATGTTTTTTGTTGTCTTTTTGATGAGGCGTATGTACCAATAAAGCTCGGATGCCACTTAACATAGAAACATAGAAACATAGAATGTGACGGCAGATAAGAACCATTCGGCCCATCTAGTCTGCCCAATTTTCTAAATACTTTCATTAGTCCCTAGCCTTATCTTATAGTTAAGATAGCCTTATGCCTATCTCACGCATGCTTAACCCCTTAAGGACACATGACATGTGTGACATGTCATGATTCCCTTTTATTCCAGAATTTTGGAAAACTCCTTTACTGTGTTAACCTCTACCACTTCAGCTGGAAGGTTATTCCATGCATCCACTACCCTCTCAGTAAAGTAATACTTCCTGATATTATTTTTAAACCTTTGTCCCTCTAATTTAAGACTATGTCCTCTTGTTGTGGTAGTTTTTCTTCTTTTAAATATAGTCTCCTCCTTTACTGTGTTGATTACCTTTATGTATTTAAATGTTTCTATCATATCCCCCTTGTCTCGTCTTTCCTCCAAGCTATACACTTGTGGTTAAACGGGTGTCAGTTTATTGAAAACAGCAGAGAGGTTACTCACAGAGAGGCTGCATAATTCCAACTGTTTTAACTGAAGTGAGATATGGTAAAAGTAATCACACATATTGTATACTGTAAGTGTCAGTGTGTGTATGGTTCAGTCAGTGTGTGTGTATGGATGGGTCAGTGTATGTTTGCACTGGTTAGTCTGTGTGTGTATGATCTGTGTGTATCTGTACAATGATTCTATATGGAAGACCGCAATTGCATTACACATGTGCACATGACGTCACGATATGTAACGGAATGAGAGCAAGGTAATAAGATCAGGGCTGCCATCATAAATATTGGGACCCATGACACAATCCAAAGTCTGGGCCCCTAGGGCCCACCCTGATCCGTGCCCACATGGCCCGCTCCAGAGCCCGCCCACAATGCTGCCCCTGAGTCCACCCACAGGACCCATTTCAAGTCCACCCACAAGGATGAAGTGTTTGTGTACTGAATTTGGTGTGTTAAAGGAAAACTCCAGTGCCAGGAAAACAATCCGTTTTCCTGGCACTGCAGGTTCCCTCTCCCTCCCACCCCCCAATCCCCAGTTGCTGAAGGGGTGAAAACCCCTTCAGTCACTTACCTGAGGCAGCGACGATGTCCCTCATCGCTGCCTCCTCCTCCGCGCCGCTCCTCCTACTGACTCCGTCGGCCGGTGGGCGCGACTGATCCAGGTCTAATGCGCATGCGCGGCAATGCCGCGCATGCGCATTAGGTCTCCCCATAGGAAAGCATTGAAAAGATTTTCAATGCTTTCCTATGGGGAATTGAGCGACTGCAATAATTACACCTGCAGGGTTAAGAGTAGTGGGAGTTGGCACCCAGACCACTCCAATGGGCAGAAGTGGTCTGGGTGCCTGGAGTGTCCCCTTAACCCCTTAAGGACCAAACTTCTGGAATAAAAGGGAATCATGACATGTCAGACATGTCATGTGTCCTTAAGGGGTTAATAGTGGATGTAGAATGTGTGTAGGGTATGCAAAGTGAGTGAGTAAAGTTTGTGTAGTGGATGTATCGTGTGTATATAGTGAATGCAGAGTGTGTTTGTGTAATGGATGTAGGGTGTATAAAGTAAATGCAGAGTGTGTTTGTGTAGTGGATGTAGGGTGTATAAAGTAAATGCAGAGTGTGTGTTGTGTAGTGGATGTAGTGGATGTAGTGTGTGTTTGTATAGTGAATGTAGTGTTTGTGTGTATAACGAATGCAGAGTGTGTGTTTGTGTAGTGGATGTAGTGTGTGTATCGTGAATGCAGAGTGTATGTTTGTTTAGTGGATATAGTGGTTGTCTGTATTAGATGCAGTGTGCATAGTTACTACAGAGTGTGTATAGTGAATGCAGAGTGTGTATTTGTGTGTATTAGATGGTGTAGTGTAGTGGATGCTGTGTGTATGTTGAATGCAATGTGTGTTTTAGTGTAATGGATGCAGTGTGTGTGTGTGTGTATAGTAAATGTAGTGTATGTTTGTGTAGTGCATGCTTTGTGTGTAGTGGATTCTGTGTGTGTTTGTGTAGTGAAAGCAGTTTGTGTAGTGGATACTGTCTGTGTTTGTGTAGTGGATGCAGTTTGTGTGGTGGATGATGTGTGTGTGCGTGCAGTGTATGTGCCTTTATGTTGGACAAATGCTGTGGGGGTATTTTTTTTAGAAATGTATGTATTACATTTTTTTATTAATTAAAAAAAAATTTTTACCCCTCTTACATGTAGCCAGGGAGGGCGGGACACTGGATTCCCTGGTGGTCCATTTGCTCAGCTGGTTGGGCCAGCAAAGAGGGGCCCTGCAGTCTCCATCTTTCGGCAGCCAGTCCCCAACTTCTGTCGTGAGCCTGGCATGCATTATGTGCCGCGGATCGTTGTCATGGCAACCCGCAGCAACGCTTCACAGCCGCGGCTCGCAAGAGTGCCTGAGGAGGAGGTCAGTATGTCCTGGGCCCCTCTTGGAAGCCAACATATCCCGCAGATACATATATGTATAGTGGTACTCGCCATATATATGCACATTGGAAGGCGGGGGGCCTGGGCACGCCGAGGATTACCAGTGAAATCCAGGCCATCCATCATGGTTGTCACCATCTGATGGCAGTCCTGGCTCTTATACCCAGAGGGCTTTGAGGTTTTAAGGAGTTTGCTATTAGATATAAATTGCAAATAATCTACTTGAGTTATTTACTACAAGATGTAAATCGCAGCAGAGGATGTGAAAAAGCCTCAGGCAATTCAAAATTCCAGCAAAAATGTAAATTGCTTAATTTTTACTACAGGAATAAATAGGGCTGTAGAGCAGGCCAGACTGGCATAGTACACTGTATTTAAACTAGCGAACTTGCTTGGTTAATGCATTAATTTCAGGTGCTTTATAACTACATAGTGTTGGCTAATGTTAAACTCTTGAAGAGAGATATTTATGTTGATGACTTCCTCAGGCAACATAAAAGTGGTGGTAAAAAGATTTATACTGCACTTTGTACAGAGCATCTGGATTGGGCCTACCTCATATAGGGTGTATATATGTATGCAGCTCATTTGTGCCTGTTTTAGGCCATTCACTCAGCCTATGGTATTCATTGATAGGTGCATTTGGAGTCCTCCTTGATACCTTCAGATCTCACTTAATTTTCCTCTGGTCAGAATCATTAACTCTATACTTCTCTATTCCATATCCAAAGTGTGATTAGAAAACTAAATTAAGTACAACTTGGCCTTGCTGATCTCCCCTATTACATCCATATTCCATTATAAGGACTTTGTACTTGGGCTTCAACCTAAACCCTTCACAAAGACACTGACATTCAGTGGCAGAACTAATGCAGATAGGGCCATGGTGCAAGAAATGATTTTTGGCTCCCACCGAGCGCCAACATATTCTGCAGTGATGTAAGCAAGTTTGTTTATAGAGTATGTAGTGTTTGTATGTAGTTTTGATGTTTGAATGCTGGGATATATGTAAATATACAAATATGTGGGCACACACAGTGACACAGAAACACACTAACACACATGTACCCACACTGACACACAAATATAAAAAAATATACCTGCACAGACACATACACTGGCACATACACAGATACACACACACATAAACACTGGCACACACACACAGGTACAAACATACCTACAAAGGCACATACACACACTGGCACACATTCAAACATATACCTACATACACATACATACAAACACACACTGGCACAAACACACAGATACAAACTGTAGAATATTGCATATTCTATGTTTCTATTAATTATTTATGGATGTCTGTATTGAGATAAGTAACAGATGGTATCAATAAATCACAAGGTTTTCTTGTATGAGAACTCTGGAATGTGGGTTGGGGGTCTTGTCCTTATATGGCTAGAGTTATACTCTGATGTCAGTATGGGCACATCTATATAGTAACTGAACAAAGGGACACGGGGTCTCTCTCTTGGCTCTATTTCCTGTAAAGCTATGTATTATTATTATTATTATTATTATTATTATTATTATTGCGATTTATATAGCGCCAACAGATTCCGTAGTGCTTTACAATTTATTTATTTATTATTATTGCAATTTATATAGCGCCAACAGATTCCGTAGCGCTTTACAATATTATGAGAAGGGATTTAACTATAAATAGGACAATTACAAATAAACTTACAGGAACAATAGGTTGAAGAGGACCCTGCTCGATCGAGCTTACATTCTATAGGAGGTGGGGTGTAAAACACATTAGGACATGAATTTGCAATCAAATCAGGTGGACTGCCCTTTAGGAGAGGGCAAGAGACAGGTATGTGAGGTATTGGTTAGTCTTGGAGGCCATAAGCTTTCCTAAAGAGATGGGTTTTAAGGCACTTCTTAAAAGATGCAAGACTAGGGGAGAGTCTGATGGCGGTAGGCAGGCTATTCCATAGGAAGGGAGCCGCCCGCGAGATTAATGCATTAATATAATTAGAGGGGGGGATTTAACTATAAATAGGACAATTATGTCACGACTAGTAATGTGGTCCAGCACGCAGAAACTATGTAAACATATACATAAGTAAGAAAAGGAAAATAACAGGATAGAGCGTAAACCGGACCTTAGAATGGCCGGACTAATACGCTAGAGACAGAGAATGGTCAAAGGGAAAGCCGAGGTCAAGGAAGCCAGAAAATACTCAATACCGATAAAACAAGCCAAGTCAGGGAAACCAGAGATCAGAATAACCAGGGAAACGCCAAGGATCAGGATACCAGGAAATCAGAAACACGAGAATAGCACTTTCAGGAAACCAGGAAACTGAAACCACGACATGGCAAAGTACTGGGGTGAATTAGGGGTTTAAATACCCCTCTCTAAGCTATGATTGGTCAGAGGGCGACCTCTGACCCCAGAACGTGCGTGTGCGTTGACGTCGTGACGTCACGCACACGTTAGTATAATTCTCGGGGGCGGGGCTATCCATAGACGCGACCACGTGGTCGGCGCCATATTGGATTCGGGCGTGATGCCCGGAAGAACTACGTGCGCGGTTCCCGGCTCGCCGACGAGCAGGTAAGCTCGTGTAGTCGGTGCGGTCGTGCCGGTCGGGCACGGCCGTGAGGCTCGGCGGGCCGATGACCGCAACAGTACCCCCCACTCGAAGACCGCGCACCGGGCGGGAAGGACCCGGCTTAAGAGGAAAGCGGTTGTGAAATGACCGGATAAGACGGGGCGCATGGACCCGGTCAGCAGGAACCCAACAACGTTCCTCGGGACCATAACCCTTCCAGTCAACGAGATAGGACAAGAAACCTCTGGATAATTTGGAGTCCATGATAGAACGGACTTCATATTCTTCTTGATCACCCACTACCAAGGGCGGAGGAGGAGTGGATAAGTAAGGGGCTTGAGCAGAGACACATGGAAAGTATTCGCAATTCTCATATGAGCCGGTAGTGCCAAAGAATAGGTCACTGGATTGATACGTTGGGTAACTCGAAAGGGACCTATGTACCGAGGGGCAAATTTCATGGACGGGACCTTAAGTTTGATATGTTTTGTGGAGAGCCACACCCTGTCACCTGGAAGATATACAGGATTAGCGCCCCGTTTTTTGTCAGCTTGGGCCTTTGCTCGTAATGAAGCTTTTTGCAGAGCTGAATGGACGGAATCCCAGGTATCATGAATTGATTCTAAACGGGTGTTCAAGGCAGGAATTTCCGTGTCTGAGAATTCAGAAGGAAAAACAGCGGGGTGATAACCCTGATTTACAAAGAATGGACTATGATTAGAAGATTCATGAGTGGCGTTGTTCCTGGCGAACTCAGCCATGGGTAAGAGCTCACACCAGTTAGACTGATTGGCATTTATAAAGCAACGTAAATAGGCTTCTAAAGACTGATTCGCCCTCTCTGCTGCTCCATTTGTTTGAGGGTGATACGCCGACGAAAAGGAGAGTTCGATGCCCAATTGCTTACAAAAGGAACGCCAAAACCTAGAAACAAACTGGGTACCTCTGTCAGATACTATGCTTTTGGGTACACCGTGCAACCGAAAGATCTCTTTCAAGAATATTTGAACTAGATCTTGAGCAGATGGTAATTTTTTAAGGGGGACAAAATGTGCCATCTTTGTGAATCTATCGATAACCATAAGGACTGTATTAAACCCAATTGAACTGGGTAGATCCACGATGAAATCCATGGCTAAGTGGGTCCAAGGAGCACTAGGTATGGGCAGTGGTTGTAACAGTCCAGGAGGCGATCTAGGAGGAACTTTAGAAACGGCACATATTTGACATGCCCCAACATATTCTTTGATATCATTTCTAAGAGCAGGCCACCAAAACCTCCGGGAGATGGCAGAGAGAGTTTTATGGACTCCAGGATGGCCTGCTGTGAGGTTGTCATGGAACAAATCTAGTACCTTCTTTCGAAACTGAGGTGACACATACAGTTTGTCCGGAGGTTTTCCCACAGGTGCCTGAGTTTGATCTGCTATTATGGCACAGAAGAGTGGAGAAGACACTTCGGAAACTGTAGTGGCAATGAGGCATTCAGGAGGTATAATAGGATATATCACCTGTTCCGGAACTTCATCTGTCTCAAACTGCCTAGAAAGTGCATCTGCCTTGGTGTTTTTAGTACCAGGCCTGTACGTAATTATGAAATTGAATCGGGAGAGGAACAATGACCATCTAGCCTGACGAGAGGACAGTCTCTTAGCGTCCCCAATATAAGCCAAATTCTTATGATCAGTAAAGATCAAAAGTGGCTCTTTGGAACCTTCCAAGAGATGCCTCCATTCCTTAAGGGCAAGTACAATGGCCAAAAGTTCCCTATTCCCTATGTCATAATTCTTCTCTGCAGGTGTGAGTTTGCGAGAGTAAAATCCACAGGGATGTAAAGGTGTATCAGGACTTTCTCTTTGAGACAGAATGGCTCAAACTCCTGTCTCTGATGCATCCACCTCTAGGATAAATGGTTTGGTTGGATCAGGATGGGTCAGGACAGGTGCTGAGGAAAATAAAGATTTTAACAGTTCAAATTCCTCTCTTGCTTCTTTGGGCCAAGATATACAATTTGCTCCTTTTTTGGTTAAATTGGTTATAGGGGAAATCACGGAGGAAAATCCCTTTATGAATTTGCGGTAGTAATTCGCAAAACCTATAAAGCGTTGAGTGGCTTTAAGGCCCTTGGGTAATGGCCACTGTAAGACTGCCTCCAGTTTGCGGGGATCCATCTGGAAACCAGACGGAGATATAACGTATCCAAGGAATTGTATCTCCGTTTGGTCAAACTGGCATTTCTCCAGTTTACAGTAAAGGCCGTTCTGTAACAGGGTTTTCAGTACAATTCTCACATGTTCGTGATGTGTCTCTAGGTGTGGGGAATAGATGAGAATGTCGTCCAAGTACACTAGAACGAACATGTGAAGGTACTCTCTTAGGACATCGTTAATAAAATCCTGGAATACCGCTGGAGCGTTACATAATCCAAACGGCATAACCAGGTATTCGTAATGTCCCATTCTGGTGTTAAATGCGGTCATCCATTCGTGACCGTCCTTAATCCTGACTAGATTGTATGCACTTCGGAGATCGAGCTTGGTAAAGACTCGAGCTCCCTTCAATCTGTCAAACAGCTCTGATATAAGGGGAATAGGGTAGGCATTTTTTATGGTAATCCTATTCAAACCCCTATAATCAATACAGGGGCGTAGGTCTCCTTCTTTTTTAGAGACAAAGAAGAATCCAGCCCCGGCTGGTGAGGAGGACCTATGGATATGACCCTTTCTGAGAGCATCCTTAATATATTCCTCCAAACAACGATTTTCCTAGGGGGACAAGGCATAGACTACTCCCTTGGGAGGCATAGTCCCTGGTAATAAGTTTATGGTACAGTCATAAGGTCTATGAGGAGGTAACCCTTCTGACTGGACCTTGTTAAATACCTCTTTCAAATCCATATACTACGGTGGAATTTGTGTGGTCAAGGGAGGTGCAACAGGAACATTAATGGTACCAATAGGTTGTGGGATTTGCTTAAAGCAAACACCTTTGCATCTCTCACCCCAACTCACAATCTCTCCTTCAATCCAATCCAAACGTGGATTGTGTTTCAGGAGCCAAGGGAAACCGAGTATTATCGGAACTGTAGGTGAAGATATGATTTGAAAGGTCATTTCTTCAGAGTGGAGAATACCCACTGAAACAGTGATTGGCAGAGTTTCGTGTGTGATGAAAGGCTGGGTAAGAGGCCTTCCATCAATGGCCTCGACTGCTATAGGTTTCTCTTTATGTCTTAAGGGCAGGAGATGTTTTGCAGAGAATTCTTTGTCTAGGAAATTCTCCGCTGCCCCAGAGTCAATCATAGCCTCACACTGAACAGTAGTGTTCTTGAAAGATAAGGTTACTTTGACAAGGAAACGGTTCTTAGTCAATTTAGGGGACATATACATCACACCTAAGGTCGGTCCCCGTACGTGCCTTAGGTGTGCAAGTTTTCCGGCCGAACCGGGCATGACGATCTTAGATGTCCCTTCTTGCCACAATACATACATAACCCCTCGTTACGTCTGTGTTGTCTCTCTGCCTCAGTGAGTTTAGCGCTACCCAATTGCATGGGTTCAGGTTCTGGAAGAGGCGTTTGGCTACTCACCACTGGGTTAGAGAAACGAGGAGCTATGGACAAATTAGAACGTCTGTTACGTTGTTTGTTTTTCTCTCTCTCTCTGAGCCGGTTATCAATGTCTATCATGTAGGCAATAAACTCATTAAGATTAACCGGAAGGTCTCTAGCTGCAGTCTCATCTTGTATACTCTCAGCTAGACCTTCAGAGAAAGCAGCCACCAGACCACTATTGGTCCAATCAACCTCAGACGCTAATGTCCTGAACTCTATTGCATAATCGGCTACAGAACGACTGCCTTGCTTGATTCTCATAAGGGCTTTGGCAGCGTTCTTCTCCCTGCCTTTAGGTTCAAACGTAGCCTTAAAGGCCGTAAGAAAGGTACTGTAATCACGGGCTACTGCGTCACCACTTTCCCATAAGGGGTTAGCCCAGGTCAAGGCTTTTCCAGTTAATTGGTTCATCAGATAGCCTATTTTAGATCTATCTGTTGGGAATGAACCTGGGGAGGCCTCAAAGTGGTATTCAATTTGGTTTTAAAAAACTCTGAATTCCTTAGAATCACCTCCATAGCGAGGGGGCGGTGACAAGGTTATGGACGGTGGTTTATGTGGTACGGGAACCACTACAGGTGGCGGAACCACAGGTGGTACAGGAGGGACCTCTAAATAGGCAGTCCTCTGGAGCAAGGTCTGAAATGCCTGGGCAAATTGGTCTAACCTGTGGTCCATATCCTCCACCCTATTTTCACAAGCGATCATATGTTTGCATAGTTCTGCAGGATCCATGGCCATGTCGTAATGTCACGACTAGTAATGTGGTCCAGCACGCAGAAACTATGTAAACATATACATAAGTAAGAAAAGGAAAATAACAGGATAGAGCGTAAACCGGACCTTAGAATGGCCGGACTAATACGCTAGAGACAGAGAATGGTCAAAGGGAAAGCCGAGGTCAAGGAAGCCAGAAAATACTCAATACCGATAAAACAAGCCAAGTCAGGGAAACCAGAGATCAGAATAACCAGGGAAACGCCAAGGATCAGGATACCAGGAAATCAGAAACACGAGAATAGCACTTTCAGGAAACCAGGAAACTGAAACCACGACATGGCAAAGTACTGGGGTGAATTAGGGGTTTAAATACCCCTCTCTAAGCTATGATTGGTCAGAGGGCGACCTCTGACCCCAGAACGTGCGTGTGCGTTGACGTCGTGACGTCACGCACACGTTAGTATAATTCTCGGGGGCGGGGCTATCCATAGACGCGACCACGTGGTCGGCGCCATATTGGATTCGGGCGTGATGCCCGGAAGAACTATGTGCGCGGTTCCCGGCTCGCCGACGAGCAGGTAAGCTCGTGTAGTCGGCACGGCCGTGAGGCTCGGCGGGCCGGTGACCGCAACAAATTACAAGAAAACTTACAGAAACGAAGGGATGAAGAAGGCCTTGCTCAAACGAGCTTACAGTCTATAGGAAGTGGGGTATAAGACACGTTAGGACAGGAAATAGCAGTCAAATTAGGTGGGAGTGAAGCAGAGCTGGAGGAGAGAGTAGAGTGCTGCCCTTTAGGAGAGAGCAAGAGACAAGTATGTAACGATGTAACTCTCCCTTCAGGAGTCCAGCAATAACCATCTGCTGTTGAACATCCATGATCATGTAATATCCTTTGTTGTTTTATTATGAATCATTAAATAAGAATAAAACAGAAGAAACCGTAAGTCAGATTGCGTATTAGTACTTTTCATTAATATAGACGTATATTAATGTACCGAGCCTTTTACCCAAGACTACAGGGAGTGCAGAATTATTAGGCAAGTTGTATTTTTGAGGATTAATTTTATTATTGAACAACAACCATGTTCTCAATGAACCCAAAAAACTCATTAATATCAAAGCTGAATATTTTTGGAAGTAGTTTTTAGTTTGTTTTTAGTTTTAGCTATTTTAGGGGGATATCTGTGTGTGCAGGTGACTATTACTGCGCATAATTATTAGGCAACTTAACAAAAAACAAATATATACCCATTTCAATTATTTATTTTTACCAGTGAAACCAATATAACATCTCAACATTCACAAATATACATTTCTGACATTCAAAAATAAAACAAAAACAAATTAGTGACCAATATAGCCACCTTTCTTTGCAAGGACACTCAAAAGCCTGCCATCCATGGATTCTGTCAGTGTTTTGATCTGTTCACCATCAACATTGCGTGCAGAAGCAACCACAGCCTCCCAGACACTGTTCAGAGAGGTGTACGGTTTTCCCTCCTTGTAAATCTCACATTTGATGATGGACCACAGGTTCTCAATGGGGTTCAGATCAGGTGAACAAGGAGGCCATGTCATTAGATTTTCTTCTTTTATACCCTTTCTTGCCAGCCACGCTGTGGAGTACTTGGACGCGTGTGATGGAGCATTGTCCTGCATGAAAATCATGTTTTTCTTGAAGGATGCAGACTTCTTCCTGTACCACTGCTTGAAGAAGGTGTCTTCCAGAAACTGGCAGTAGGACTGGGAGTTGAGCTTGACTCCATCCTCAACCCGAAAAGGCCCCACAAGCTCATCTTTGATGATACCAGCCCAAACCAGTACTCCACCTCCACCTTGCTGGCGTCTGAGTCAGACTGGAGCTCTCTGCCCTTTACCAATCCAGCCACAGGCCCATCCATCTGGCCCATAAAGACTCACTCTCATTTCATCAGTCCATAAAACCTTAGAAAAATCAGTCTTGAGATATTTCTTGGCCCAGTCTTGACGTTTCAGCTTGTGTGTCTTGTTCAGTGGTGGTCGTCTTTCAGCCTTTCTTACCTTGGCCATGTCTCTGAGTATTGCACACCTTGTGCTTTTGGGCACTCCAGTGATGTTGCAGCTCTGAAATATGGCCAAACTGGTGGCAAGTGGCATCTTGGCAGCTGCACGCTTGACTTTTCTCAGTTCATGGGCAGTTATTTTGCGCCTTGGTTTTTCCACACGCTTCTTGCGACCCTGTTGACTATTTTGAATGAAACGCTTGATTGTTCGATGATCACGCTTCAGAAGCTTTGCAATTTTAAGAGTGCTGCATCCCTCTGCAAGATATCTCACTATTTTTGACTTTTCTGAGCCTGTCAAGTCCTTCTTTTGATCCATTTTGACAAAGGAAAGGAAGTTGCCTAATAATTATGCACACCTGATATAGGGTGTTGATGTCATTAGACCACACCCCTTCTCATTACAGAGATGCACATCACCTAATATGCTTAATTGGTAGTAGGCTTTCGAGCCTATACAGCTTGGAGTAAGACAACATGCATAAAGAGGATGATGTGGTCAAAATACTCATTTGCCTAATAATTCTGCACTCCCTGTATGTATACAAAAGAAGTATATATCAATAAACTGGAAAAAGACACAGAAGAGGCAGAATTTATTACACAAACATATACCTAAACAGGCACATACATACACTAGCACACATACAAACACACTGGCACACACAGATAAACACAGATACGCATAGCTACACAAAAACACTGGCACACACAAAGATACACATACCTACACAAACTCACTGGCACACACACTGATACACATACTGGCATACACACACATATACACACTGACACAGATGCACACACAGATACACTTAGATACACGTATGTACATATACATACACACACTGGCACACACATACACACTGGCACACACCTATACACACTGGCACAGATACATACACACACTAGGACACACACAGATGCACACATATACCTACACATAGACACACTGGCACACACATATTTAAACACTGACACTCAAAGATACACACTGACACACACAGATACATATACCTATACTTACACACTGGTGCACACACACATATACACATGCCTACACAGACACACTGGCACACACATACCTAAACATACACACTGGTACACAAAAAGTATGGCCTAAAACATAGTTGTTGCAGGCTAGGTGTGAGTGCAGGCTGACTAGCGGTTTCTGCAATGGTAGGGTGCCTTAAGTGCTAGCATGGTATATGTTATGATGAGTGAGGTGTAAACAGTATGCTGTGGTCAGAGGAGTAGCATGTAAACGTTATATATGTTAATATGTTAAAGTCAGGCAGCTATCTACAGGCAACTTATAGCATAATATCACCCAGTCCGTTCAAGAGTTCGTATAGCGGCATATTCTCCAGGAATCACTGTCATGGTGGGTCTGTTGCTCCATGGGTGGCCGTGAGCATATAATCAGCCAGTGCTGGTTTCAGCCCTTCAGCGCAACCCGGTGTTGGTATTCTTGCAGGCTGAGGTACCTCTCCAGATGTGTCGCCTGGGCTTGCCACTGTTGGGAGTTGGGTGGAGCGGTCTCCAAGGTCGGCATTGGGTGGTTTGCTTTTCCTGGCGTGTGGCTCTCTTCGGTTGGCGGCAGAATCGTGGGCATGGAGCTGAGTCCCTGCAGGTTGGTGTCTCCGCCACTCCGTGTCCGGTAAGCCTCTGCTGCTGTCTGTCTTCCGATAAGTTATTGCTCTGTCAGGTGAAATGTCGCTTGGCGAGCTGTGGGAGAGTGATGCCTCCGTCATCTCAGGCTTCTTGGGCCCGTGCTTGTTAGGTGCCCACAGTACACGTGGCAGTCGCCATCTTGTGCGGTGCGGTCGGGCCCTCAAGCATGTCTGTGGCGCCTGTGTGTTCCGGCTGCCATGCCCCCAGGTGGGGACCGGGATCACCCCCCCGGTCCATAGGGGGGGGGGACCAGGGCCGGATCCGCTCAAATTCGAGCCCCAGTCTGGGTGCTGTGTGGCAGGATAGTGGTGCGTCGGCCGTCCGCTCCACTCACCGTGGGAGAAGGCCGGGGTATCGCAGTCTTCTCCTCCAGGGGACTGTAGCTTAAAAAGCCAGCCTCACCCTGGCTCCAGCAGGCCCTCTGCTTTGGGCGTGATAGTGGTCGGTCGTTTCTTGGCTAAAGTTAGGTTTTTCCGGCATATTTAAAGTTGAGGCAGCAGGAGCTCCTACTGCCTGCGACCGTCCAGCTCGGCGGTCCGGCCCCGCCCCCCCACTATAGTGGTCCTTTAAGCATTTTTCCCTTTCCTCAAGCTGGCTGAAGCATTAACTTTAATGGGTCATGTCACCTTTAAGATCCCAAGCAACATCATTATTGTGAGGATTGCCTGTCAAGTTTCTTTACACTGCGCAATGTTAATTTTTTATTTTTTTTTAATTCTTTATTTTTCTTGTGCATACGATAACAACAGGCGTGTAGAGCCACAACAGCGACTACAAGCGTTTTCAAGACTTTCCAATATGTGGCAGTTTGGTCGGCACATTTTTGTATAATCAGAAGAGTAACAGGCTGTTAAACATTGCTTTTTAGAATATAACATTCTAGCGTAAGAAGGCATTTTAAAAGTGAGATGTGGGATTGAAGTAACATGCTAGTCTAACCACAGGCTGAGTGAAGATATACTGTGTGTGCTGTAGTATGGTTCAAGTAGGCTAGGCTTTTACAGATCTCTTATATAACATAGCACAACTCGCCATTGTAATTAGGCGTATCAAAGGTTAAACGTAGGTTTGATGGAACGTGCTAGATTAATAATAGGCTTAGTTAAAACATACTGTGTTTGCTGTAGCATGGTTCAGTTAGGCCAGGCTAATACACGTCGCTTATATAACATAACATGCTAGGGTAATTAGGCGTGTTAAGAGTCAGTCGCTTATATAACATAACATGCTAGGGTAATTAGGCGTGTTAAGAGTCAGTCGCTTATATAACATAACATGCTAGGGTAGCTAGATGGGTTAAGAGTTAAACGTAGTTTGATAAGACATGCTAGATTAACAGCAGGCTGAATTAAAACACATTGTGTTTGCTGTAGTACGGTTCATTTAGGCCAGGCTAATACAAGTCGCTTATATAACATAACATGCTAGGGTAGTTAAGCGTGTTAAGAGTTAAATGTAGGTTTGATAAGACACGCCAAATTAACAACAGGCTGAGTTAAAAAACATTGTGTTTGCTGCAGTATGGTTCAGTTAGGCCAGTACTAGTCACTTATATAACATAGCATGTTAGGGTCGCTAGGCGTGTTAAGAGTTAAACGTAAGTTTGGTAAGACATGCTAGATTAACAACAGGTTGAGTTAAGACATACTGTGTTTGCTGTAGTATGATTTAGTTAGACTAGGCTAATACAAGTCTCTTATATGACATAACATGCTAGGGTAACTAGGCGTGTTAAGAGAAAAATGTAAGTTTGAAAAGACATGCTAAATTATCTACATGCTGAGTCAAGACATACTGTATTTCACTGTAGTATGAACCCGCCAGGGCAGGCGTTTAGTTAAATATATGGTTATGCTGTCTGAGTGCTTATCATTGAGGGCAGGGTTATGTCGAAACATTATGCTTTTAAAATGCACTGCAGAACAAAGTTAAAGAAAATACTAATAAACGATAAAATAATAAAACAATAAGACCACTAGGTTGCCCCCCATCATTGGTCATATCAGAGGAGAGATTATGCAATTTAATGAACGGCTGGAGATGTAGCTGCAAGCCAGTTCATCTCTTGCCCCCAAAGTGGAGCATGACCCCAAGGGGCCTGCATGTGGCTGTTCATCCAATTCCTTTGTCTGGTAGGTTGTCAGTCTTGGGGTGCATAAGTCTGCTGGTTTCTCGTTGGGGCTCGGTGCCGTGATGTGGCTTGGTGGGTTGGGGTGGGTTGCGGTGTGCATGCTTGGCTTTTTCCGGTATCCGTGTTTCGGGCCGTGTCCTCTTTGCCCGTGTCAGGAGCTTTTGTTCAGTTTGCCCTGAGTTCCCAGTTCGAGGTGTCTTCATGTTAGGAGAGTGCTTTAGTCTGCTTGTGCGGTCGGCGGGTTTCCCCTTCTGTCGAGTACCAGGCCCCGGGTGGCTTTGGCGTTCCCGAGTGGGAGCTGGAGTCCCTGGCTCTGCAGGGAGCGCGGTGTCTTGGGCTCTTTGCTGGATTCGGTCCCAGAATGCCTGGCACACCATGTTGAATCTGTGCTCAAATTGTATTCTCCACGCTTGGATCTCTGGGCTGTCTGAGAGGATCGTGCGGTCCGACTTGGCGGCCATCTTGGACGCGCCATGCGGTTGCTGGTTCACGGAGCGATGCCCCTCGTGGAGGTGAGGCTTCCCCAGTGGGGACCGGGATATCCCCCGCCGGTCCATAGGGGGGGGTTGCGGTTTGGCAGGAGGTCTGTGGCGTGCAGCGAACCCAGCATCTGGAGATCGGCTGCTGCCCTCGAGCTTGGTGCAGGCCCCAGGCCTCAGGTCGGTCATTCCGGCAGGGATTCTAGGCGTGTGGGGTGTCCCCTAGGTCGCCAGCTTCTGCAGAGCAATTTGTGGTAAATTAGGGTTCAGGATTGCGCAGATTGCGCAGATTGCCCCTGATTTTAGCCGGTATTCAGGCCCAGGCCCAGGAGCCCTTGCGCAATGTTAATTTTGACAGCAAATTTAGTTTTAGTCATAGCCTTTTGACTAAAATGCCATTTAGATTTAGTCATATTTTAGTCATCTGAATTATTTTGGTTTAGGGGCTCAGGGTGCATATAGTTATGGAATGGGGCTTTTCTAGTGACTGGGCAGGCCTCGCTAGTTTTAAATATTTAGCACATATGCTCCCACCTGGCGCCATGGTAATCTTGTTGACGCCCGTAGGCTTCTTACTTTGTTAACTTCTGTAATGTGGTGGCTTTCTAGCAAGCACTGTCTATTCACCACCTTATTAACCCTTGTATTTCTGAGGATTATTTAACCGTTTGCCTGCTTGTTGCTAATGCTTCCATGAGGCTAATAGTACTAAAATTATTGTTAGCTGCATAAAAGCAAGATAATTTGTGAACGTGCCTCCTGCCGGATGCATTCGGTTCTGAATTTTACTAAAACTAGTTCTTTGTGAATATTCTGAATCCTATACTTTTGTATAAGATTCGGATCGAGAGCACCAATTTTAATTCAGACACCGAATGCATGTGGGTGATCGCTGCAGATTCGCTGAGGCCAACAGAATTCGTACCATATTCGACTTTAGTAAGTACAAGAACCACATTGCGGTAGGAATTCGGTCATTTTCACACTAACCCTGTTATTGTGTAACTCACACTATTGGCAGTCTGTCCTAGACATCTGGGGGTTAGCACCAGACATAAAAGACAACCAGGGAGTGATATTGTCAGGATCGGGACAGGGATCCAACACGCAGAGTACAGACAGTAGAAAGGTACGTATACCGGACCTTAGAATGGCCGGACTAACGTACGGAGATAGAGAGAATGGTCAAAGGCAAGCCGAGGTCGAGGGAACGAGAAGACAGGTGAGCGAGGAACAAGCCGAGTCAAAGGGTAACAGAGATAAGCAGAGTAAACAAACAAGCCGGGTCGGAACCAAAAGGATAACTGGAATACAAAAGCGCTGGGTGACTAGACAGGCTAGAACCACGACAGGGCAATGAGCAAATGGGAGAAGCACTGTTAAATACCCTGGCTCAGGAGAGTAGACACGCCTCCGACGAGTCCTGATTCGTTTCCAGACAATTGAGTGACAGGTCGGTCCGGGTTGGCGTCATGACGTCGACTGCTGGGCGTCGTGTTACAAAAGGAAGTGGATCCCTCGCGGCCGGCGTGTAAATGGCCGGGAGGACCGCGAGGGACGGAGGAAACAGCCCTTCTGGACGGATAAACTTCTAAGTCTCTACCTCTCTCAGAGGTAGAGACCTCAGGTACCCTGACAGATATATAGACAACCAGGGAGTGAGTTTTTTCAGTTTGCTCACTGACAGCCAAGGGAGGCAGCCCTAGACACAAAGAAAATGTATTGGTCTCTAGAATGAAAAAAATGTTTTAAGAGAAGGAAACAGGGACCTGGAATTTGTACCATAACCATTTCAGTAAGATGAAGTGGTTATGGTGTGTAGTGTATCTTTAATAAAGTATTACAGTAACACTCCCTCCAAAGAACTATATGCCCTCACAAAGGCAATGTCAGCACATAATATGGAAAGTCCACTGTAGCAGAATGGACCTGCTATCATATTTTATACCAGCTCTGGGCTGTCCGTATCCCCTTTTCCCCTCTCTTCTTGATCCCCTGTGTGTGAAAGTAACCATATCTGTGCAATACATACTCCCCTGGCTTTGCAACCTAAGGTTTTCCCTGTTTCACCTGGCCGTTCATCAAAATCCATTCCCTTAAGTGGTTCCCACGGTTTTATTCATCAACTGAACAAACTACCGAATGGTAGACCACACAGCTATGGAGTGTGCCGATCATTAACTCAGTTCACACCTCCATAAACCGCAATCACACGAACGTTCTAAGCGGTCGGCTGGGTGGTTGCCGTTTATATAGACAAGCACGTGGCGGCGGCCATCTTGGGACACAAACAAAGGCAGCGGTGTTTGGTCGTCGAGTGCATGGAACTATAATCAGACACTCGACGGCGCGAACCCTGCTGGGACTTCCACCTCCACCTAAGTTCAACTAGAAGTGCACGAATGAAGCGCTATTCGGTAGAAACAATCTACCGAGCCAGATACATCCAATGAAGTTATGCACGAACGGATCCATTCATGCAATTTACACATTATTTGACTAAGAAGATATACCGGTTGCACAGCCTAATTCTCTGGAACTCTTTTGGGCATGAAATCATTATTGAGGTCGGTCAAAAGTGACTTCCAAGTAATTTGTGAACCCCTGCTCTGATCTGGGTGATTTTTGGATGTTGTTCACCCAGACCAATGATGGGGATATGTCATGTTTTTGGGGTACTTCTAGAATCTTGAGAAATATGTGGATTTCCTGCCTGGAGATAATTAAGTTATTACATTATCTACCTCAATTATCTACCAGGCAGAGGGGAGGGCTTGTACATACTGTATGGGGGTGTCTCTATGTATAACCCTGTTTCATTGGTGTGTTAACGTTGTGGCTCGGTGCCCCACAAGGTCCACCTGGGCGGTAACCTTGTGAAGAATCTTCTTTGTTCCTGAGTTCATCTTGGAGAAACCAGCGTAGAAAAGTCCCTGCTAAGATTAACGCTCCGCTACATCCATTGTTTTCTTATATCTTAACATGACTAGAACAGAACTCCAGTGTTTCACTAGACAAGTACTTATGTTTGAGTTCAATCTGCTGGTGAGGTGACAATGACCACAAGTTTGCTGGGAACACATTTACATCTGATGGTACAGGGTAGCTTGAGTCTTCTTCTATGATCTGCTGTCAAAATGTTAGGAATTAGATTGTGTTAAATTGCAAACACTTCCAGTGTTTTTCCCAGAAGTCTAAATTATACGTAACTGAAATCTGGATGGTGAAAATTCAGGATAAAATAGCCAAGCTTTGCTTATAATGGAGAATTTGTCCAGATCAGCTACTTTTGCCTAAAGTTTGCAATTTGGATTTTAGTTCAGTACAATTTGAAGTTTAGTGAATAAACTTTTTTCTACTTCAGTTTAGAAAGTAAATTTAATATTGTTAATTATTCTATAATGAGAATAGCAACAAACACAATTTTCTGAAGATTTCACATTTAATTGTCAAAATATACACAATTTAAAAAAATACTTTAAAATAGTATATGCACCTCAGCAAATTGAAGAAGGAAACTCATTTGCCCATTGTGGGCAATTTGGCAGGTGAGAAATGTTGAATATCAGACGTTACAATAGTTAAGCCAGCATACATGTAGAACACAGCTTGTCACAATGGTGGGTAAATGGAGCTTCACATTCTCTTTAATAATTATGAAAAAATAACATTATGAAATAAAAAAAAATCTGATAAAAGATAGGACACACTTCAATGATATCAGTGATGGTCTTTCATAAAAAGCATAATGGCAATAAGTAATTTTAGCTACAGGGACCAGTCTATGAATGCATGAATATTGTGCTCTATAAATCATGGATTAATTGGAGAGCAATAAGGCTCCAACCAAATTTACTTGTGCATTGTTCATTAACAACAAACAGGATAAGGAAAACAAAACAACAAAGTCAAAACTCTCTATATATTTGGTGAAGAGGAGTACTGGTCATCAACTCTTTGTTATAAAGTATATGGAGCCAGTCGATCTTGAAGAGGTAACTAGAAAACTAGATTGTGAGGCTAAGGTGGGCTGGCTCCACATTTGTAAAATAGCCTTACGATCTACTGCAGCAATTATCAGAAACAAACCGTGGTGTGCTATAAATAATACCTTACAGACCGTCTCCTCAAAATCAAATCACATAATAGTGCAGAAGATCCGGTCTTCAATATTAGTAAACATGGTGTAAATAATTTATATATGGTGTTCCCACTTACATTAACCAGAGCCTATTCCACCTTGGCTCTGGGATTTTATGGCTCCACTTGAGAGGGATTTTGGTACTGAATGTATGAGAGTAGAATGCAATGGTCAGGTCTGGGAAATGGGTTAAAAATTGTGGAGAGTGCCATATAGTACTAGTTAGGAATGTAATTAGAGAGAGAAGTCCAAAATTGTAGTTGGGAGGAGTGGTGGTTGAATGAACTATGTAGTCAAGAGAAGTGTCTCAGTCTGTATATGTCAAGTTCACTAGGACAGACTATAGATATGGCCAAAGTTGGAAATAGGAAAACCAAGGAAGTGGAAGGTCTGGGATCTGCTACATAATGGCCATCATGGTAAGTGCAGGTTTTGTATAAAAGTTTATAGAGTAATGTAAGGTGTGTTTATTAAATTTGGTTCATTCAGTTAGTGGGTAGGTTGATGAACCATCTAGAAAGTTAAGGTTGCCTGTAAGTGGTTGAAATCATTACTGAGTAGGGTAAGCTTGCACCTTCTAGATAGTTTCCATGACCTAATACCAAAACAAATGATGGCAACTTAGGTTCTTGTATATGACTGCATAACAGTAAATAGTTCTGACTACTCTTAAAATTGTTTCTCAAAAAAATAATTAACCAAAAAATAAGAAGTTAACCAAGGGGAAAAAAATAACCAATAAATAGAATACTTGCATTTTTTTCTAGAAAGTTTCAATGACATGATAGTAGTCAAGTGGCACATTTGTTTTGACCAAAATACTGTCAGTTAAATGATCATCTAATATTTAAAAATAAAGATAAGGAATCTTGCTTTGCAATTACATCTTCTAGCATTCAAACATTTCTTTTTTAAATGTAGAAGTACTTTTTCTTGGGGGGGGGGAGGGGGATTCACCATTGCCACTGGTTCATACAACCAAAACGTTTGCTCAATCTGGTTGGAGTAACCTTTGAAGAAACAATTGGGTGCCCGATCTGTGCCAAAAATAGAAAGTAAGGGGCAGGGCTTGATCGCCGAGCTGGATGGACTCAAACCATGTCGTCTCCTTTATATTATACCAATGCTGGGCATCTAATTTACAGTTTTACGCCTAATATTGCCAAATGCTGAAATTATTCTGAGATGGGAATTCATGGAGCATCTTCCTAAGTGCCAGGTCTCCCTGGTCTGGCCAGGCTTCTCTTGTGTTCACAGGTCCCCCTCCCTTCCCCCTCCATCCCCATGGGTCAGTGGGATTATTCCGGTACCCATCAAGGATGCCGTGCAAATCCACCTGATGAATGAGTGAATGAGGATACATGATGGCCCCCGTCTTTGTTCCATTGCTGAATTTGGAGGCTGAGTTGCCTAAGGAGCAGAATTGTACTTTCCTAAAGGCATTCGACATGTGTAATAGATTTTGGTTTCTACACTGGAGCACTGTCCACACACTCGGGGGACCTGCCACCCAAGCACCATAACTGGTGGTGTACATGGACTTTCTCTGGACTCTGGCTTGGCCAGTGTAGGTTGGGTTATTGGGCATCCTTGCCCCTGTCAAGTCATCAGCTAACACTGTGCGGCTATCGAAGCAAGTTAATATGTAACTTGCTGCAATTAATGAGCCTAAAGCGAATTAGTTTACACTATTTCTTTCCATTGCTTGTTTTAACATTTTTTTAGTTTTCCTTACTCATAGATGGTCTAAAGTATAATTTTTATTCTTCTATATGCGAGTCCAGTTATACAAAGCTCCTTGGTGAATCTAATCTATGATCTTTGAATTCGCATGGCTGCTTCCTTGCTTCTCACTTTCTATGAGTCTATGTCAAATCAAACGCACATCAGATATCTAAGCCTAATTATATTATTTCATGATTCAAGTCTGGTTCAGATGCATTACTCATAGCTGTACTATTGATGTGTTGACTGGATCATATAATTTACCGTTTTCATAGCAGCATTGTATATCAGTTCAATACTGTTATTTCTGGTTATACTCATGGTTTTGCAGTAGTATAAAATTAGGTTTGTAATTCTGACATATATATACGCATGTGTGTAGCGCTCATCTGATAATATTTTATTTCGACTGTATTCTGCTGATACCTCAATATAAAAACAAAAAAAGAGATTAAGAAAAATAGAAATTGCCATGGATGGTGTGATGTTGTGGGGTGCTGAAGCAGTGTATGCCATTTCAATCTTGTATATTGTTATAAGGCTTACAAGGCACAGGGAATATAAGCTTCTTTAGTAGAGTGTATGATGGTTGAGGCATTTGTTTAATACGTCCTGCTTGGTGTTCCTTCCTGCTGACATCTCTGTTTACTTTTGTAAGAATGGACAAAATATCTTCACCACTGTAAAATAACAGATTCACAGTTTAAAATTATGTCACGTATATCAGTTAAATTTACATGTACAAATGAAGAAAATGCAATTTTAGCCTTAAATGGTAACGAGCATATTAAATCATATTTTAAAGAGCTTTTAAGTTGTACAAATACATGTTTTGCTGAAGCAATATAATTAATAATATATTTTTTCACATGAATATTCCAAGCACCATATTTATTACAGCCCACTATAGTGGTTATGGTGTCAGGATGCCTTGGTACCCTCCCAGAGTAAGTATTCAAACCAACTGCAAATGGCTTGATTACTTGCCTGGAGGCTGCCGGTCTCCAGTCACCTCTTTTTCTGCAGCCCAGAAGCTTCAGCATTAAGCTGAGCCAAGAAGTGCAGCTTTAAACTTATTGGCCGAGAGTGCTCAACTGATGCGCTCAGCCAATGAACCATTCCTACATTACAGTTATTAGCTTAGAGGAACTAACAGGCTCCAAGGAAAGAGGTAAGCAGCAAACAAAGAAATTGACTTTCCAAATACAGCGGTCTCACCTCTCTCTCAACACTACAACTGAATCGCACTACACTGAGCAAGGTAATAATGAAACAACATAAACGCTCACTATTAGGGTGGAGTCTCTGGGATTGTCAAGAACATCACAATGTAAAAGAAAGCTAATAACCGCAGTTACGGAAAAATACAACAGTGTCCAATTCTTCAATAAAATCAATATATAAAATGTATTCATCTCTTAAAGCAATACAATATGGATAAAGTGAGAATTTAAAGGCAATTTTAATCACTATCTATCACAATCTATTTCTATCACTATCTATTTCTATCAATCTGTCTATTTCTTTCTTTCTATCTATCTCTATCTATCTATCTATTTTTATCTATTTCTCTCAGTCACCCACACACACTCTTTCACTCACCCACACTCACTTACTCACTCACTTGCTCACTCACTCTCACCCACACTCACTAACCCTCTCTCCCACTCTCACCCACACTCACTCACTCTCTCACCCACACTCAGTCACTCTCCCACACTCAGTCTCTCACCCACACTCACTTACGCTCACTCTTCCACACTCACTCTCACCCACACTAACTCACACTCACTTACTCACCCACACTCACACTCACTTACTCACCCACACTCACTCTCTCACCCATCCACACTCACTCACCCACATTGACTTACTCACCCACCCACACTTACTCACACACACTCTCACTCACACACACTCACTTACTCACCCACACTCACTCACAAAATACATTTATTACAGTTTGGATCCTCCTGCTTGGTCTCTGGTCAGCCTGCAAGCCAGAGCCGCTGTGTGTCTTATCTCCCCACACTGTCGGCTCTGATTGCTGACAGGCTCCGGGGATAACTACAGGGCACAGGAGGCGTGTTCAGAGTGCCTCCTGGTATCACGTTTGATGTATTCACCCAAGCGTGAAGACGTCAAATGTGATGAATGCGAATTAGGCAGACCTGAACTTGGAAGTCCCTCTGGTGGCCGTCTGAGTGACTTCCACTGGAGGTGTTCCTAGCTTCCAAGGTAAACACTGCCTTTTCTCAGAAAATACAGTGTTTACATGAGAGAGGCTACAGGGAGCTTTTGTTCTCACCTGACCAACCTAATTAAGCTGAAGTTGTTCGGGTGACTATAGTGTCCTTTAAAGAACAACGTGATTCATATAAAATTTATTTACGTTGTCAAGATCAGAGGTGAGCAGCACCAAAAGACACCAGGTACGTTGCCAAACCACTTGCGAATGGTTTTACTACTTAAATTGGGAGGGTGCCAGGACACTCTGGGAACCAAAACCACTACAGCGGGCTCTAGTGGTTATGCTGCTAGGAATGCTCCTTAAAGGGACACTATAGTCACCTGAACAACTTTAGCTTAATGAAGCAGTTTTGGTGTATAGAACATGCCCCTGCAGCCTCACTGCTCAACCCTCTGCCATTTAGGAGTTAAATCTCTTTATTTATGAACCCTAGTCACACCTCCCTGCATGTGACTTGCACAGCCTTCCATAAACACTTCCTGTAAAGAAAGCCCTATTTAGGCTTTCTTTATTGCAAGTTCTGTTTAATTAAGATTTTCTTATCCCCTGCTATGTTAATAGCTTGCTAGACCCTGCAAGAGCCTCATGTATGTGATTAAAGTTCAATTTAGAGATTGAGATACAATTATTTAAGGTAAATTACATCTGTTTGAAAGTGAAACCTGTTTTTGTTTCATGCAGGCTCTGTCAATCATAGCCAGGGGAGGTGTGGCTAGGGCTGCATAAACAGAAACAAAGTGATTTAACTCCTAAATGACAGTGAATTGAGCAGTGAAATCGCAGGGGAATGATCTATACACTAAAACTGCTTTATTTAGCTAAAGTCATTTAGGTGACTAAAGTGTTCCTTTAAATACCAATTTCAACTTTGTTAAAATAATTGTATATATGCTACAAGATGTATTATGAAGTATGCCACACTTCAAATCTGATTAGACAAATCCACACTGACAGGTGTAAAGATATTCTTTATGGTCCTTGCCATGAAAATAGGCCATATTAATGGGAAACTATAGTGCCAGGAAAACAAAGTTGTTTTCCTGGCACTATAGCTCCCTATAGTGCCCCTCTGTGAATGCACCCCTTATGCCCCCCACCCCAGTGCAAAAGGGGTTAAAACCACTTCAGTGACATATCAGAGTCCGTCTTTGCTCCTCCCCCGCCGACATAAGCCCGCAGAAGAGACCTAATGCGCATGTGCGATGGTGGTCGCGCTCACATTAGTACTTCCTCCATAGGAAAGCATTAATGCTTTTATATGGGGTTTTGGATGGCGCTGGATGTCCTCATGCTTAGCGTGAGGACATCCAGCATCAGTTAGGCGAAAAAGTCGCCTAACGACTCGGAGGACCCTCTAATGGGTGTCTGGTAGACAGCCACTAGAGGTGGCGTTAACCCACAAAGATAGAAAACTGCAATAATTACCTCTGCAGGGTTATGGGACCTGGGAATATGCACTCAGACCATTGCCTATAGTGTCCTTTTAGTATTTGGTGTGGCCAACAACAATGGCTTTTGTAAGGTAAGTAGTAAACTCTTTATAAAGAACCCATAAAGATTTAAAACGTTTTCCAATTTATTAGAGCAAATATATATATATATTCTATAAATCTACTGATACGTTTGCAAACTCCATGTCATGATTAAAAAGGCTGTCATCCCCCCCCCCCCCCCTAAGTATTATTCCTTCAACCAGTCAGCTAAAGGAGACACAAATTTAAATTTTTATACTTAAATGGCTTTTTTTAAGACTTTCTTTTCACATTTTTGTTTAGCAGCAATAAGCATTGGCTGCTATGTAATAAATGCCAAATGTAGTTTACCTTTTTGATCAGGAAACCTACTAACCTTGGAACCATTTCTACCAAGTTCTTGCAAAGGGCTTGAATGTACCACGTTCCTTCTTTCACATGTCTGTAGGAGAAATGACCATCTACTGTTGACATGCCTATTAATAAATCTGCATCTGCTGGAATGCTTACAGCGTACTTCTTCTTCTTTACCGATATAGCAGCATCAGGTTGGATAGGATATGCAGTCTGTGGTTGTTTCCCTTGACATGCTTGTATAAAAAAAAGCTTAGGTTTTCCAGCCAGTGTCGGGCAATTGGTTGGGATGAAACTGGCTATAACATCATTGATGGGTACAGATACATTGTCTGTTCCCATTACCGTTCCAGATTCTCCATGTGTCAAGATACAACATGTAAAACAATCTCTGTCGCTATGGTCTTTCTTTGAGAATTCCTCCAGGCGTTTCGATATATCGTCTGCTGTTTGTTCTGTAAATGTCTCCACTTCAAATCCAAGCCATGTAAACACACCCTTCAAGTCCTCTAAAAGATACAATTAAAATACCAATTATTAGGAATCCAGTGTTCCTTTCTGTCAAGCATTCAAAGTGCTTGGTGATGCCAAACATGACTTTCGTTTATTGAAAGTCTTTACTAGGAAGAACATCCCAAAACTATCCAGGGGGAGAGTAGGGGCAAGTGGGCAGGACCATGAGAGCGAAGCCCATAATCCAGGCTGGTCCCCTCACTAACACGCAGCCTAGGTAATGCCCAGCCTTCGGAACCATGCAGGGAGTGCTGCTGAAGCGCTCCCTGCATTGTTCTGCCACCTGCTGCACAGAGCGATCACATCTAATGATACACCTGCGTTTTGCTGCCCAGGGACAGTTCCCTTGTATTCCCAAATACAGGACACCATGGAACTAAAGCAGGACAGGAACCCAAAACATTGTAAACATTGTCATTTCTTGCAATGTTTACATTTGTCGCATTGGTTACATTTGTCGTACTGCAGAGACAGGATTTATGCACCAAAATCATTACATTAAGATATCGAGCTTTTGGTGTTTAGAGTGTACCTTAAAAAAAAATCTCCTACATAATTTGCCTTCAGCCTGCAAGGAAGTTTGTGAGCTTCGAGCCATACATATTCTTTTTCCCTCTCAGACAATGAGGTAAATATTATTCTTTAATTAATGATGTCTCTGATGCAGAACAAGTCTGACAAGGACAACGTTCGAGACAAACAGGAGAAACCACTTTTCAGTTCTTAAGGGATCTACGTTCCAGAATTCCAAATGGGCTGTCTATGACCCATGTCTAAGTTCTTAGATATCTGGACTACAAAGTCCCTGGGAAAAAACCTCAAGAAAAATTAAATAATCCATTTTGCCACTTTAATGGACTGTGCTCATATATATAGACTTGTGTATATACTGTATATATAACCATTAATACAAACTAACGGGGGATTGCCAAGACCATCTATTGAAAACAAGATGTGTAGTACACACGCATTGTGAGATGTTTTACTTTGGAAACTATCACTACTAGCTAATGTTAGTGGCAGCTACTTTAGTGAGTAACAGCTTATTCGTAAACCTGACTGGCAAAGTTGGAAACGAGACCAAAGTTGCTATGATAGAAGTTATGTACAAACGTTAATGTGGAAATCAGATTTTTGTTCTAAAGAAGGACAAAGTTATGTACCCACTAAATAATCTAAAAAAAAATGTAATTCACTCAAAGTCTGAATATAACTCACGTGCATCTTTTTGTGTCCCTTGTCTTGGTAGGCTTTTCATGAACAATGAGTTACTTACAATCAAGCAGTAACCCCTGTGCTTATGATTCATTGCATAAATAGAAGTCTGTGAGAAAAAGGTAAAAAAAAAAATAACAACTTTTGTATTGGTATCCATCTTTCATAATTAAAAAAAAATTAAAAATAATGATGCCCTGGCATCTCCCAATTGCAAGCAGCACCGAACACACCCTAGGTAAGGGGTCAAACTATGCTAAAACAGGTTGACTTCATACCGGGATCCACATGCACCACTCGATGCCACCACTACAGCCAAAAGAGAGCAGGAAGCTCCTGCTTAGGAGCTTCCATTAGCTCTCCTGAGCTAAGCTGTGCTGTGCATAAGCTGATCACTCTAAGTCAATGAGCTAAGCCCTGTACCATCGGGCTTAGCTCATACAGAGAGCTCATAGCTCTCTACAGGTTGTAGTGGAGACAGGGAGCTGTATCTTTGATACAAGAACTAGATTACAGTTGAATGCATGCTGGATATTACACTTAATGCCTCTCTACCACTTCCTTTCTTTGCTGCAAAGAAGACATAATTTGCTCAAAGCGTTGTGTGGGAAAGGTACTTAAAGGGACATTATAGTCACTAGAACAATTTTAGCTTAATTAAACAGTGTTTGTGTATAGATCATGTCCCTACTCAAGTCTCTGTCATTTAGAAGTTAAATGAATGTGTTTATGGAGCTCAGACCTCCCTCCATGTAACATGCACAGCCTTCCTAAACATTTCCTGCAAAGTGAGATCTAAAGTTTACACTTTCTTTATTGCAAATTCTGTTTATTTTAGAATGTATCTCCTGCACTGTTAATAGCATGTTAGACCTTGCAGGGAGATTCTTTAAGCAAAGAAAGTTCATTTTACATCACAGGAGATAAAAAAAAACTTCTAAAATAAGTTAACATTTGATTTAAAATGACCTCTTTTTTCATGTGCACTGCACTAGCACTGCATGGACAGAAACAAAAGTGATTTAGCTCCTAAATGGCAGAGAATTGAGCAATGAGACTGCAGGGTCATGATCTATACACTAAAACTGCTTCATTAAACTGAAGTAGTTTTGTTGACTATAATGTCCCTTTAAAATACTGATATTATACTCTTTAAATGGAAATAGATATTACTCTTTTTTTATAGGGTTTAGAAAAAAAACATTTATGCTTAAATGTAGTGGTAATAGTTTTATGAACCCTGTTATTCCTCTGCAATACTTTAGTTTATTGGAATACAGTGTCCATTTTGCTGTCAAGGGCCAATACACTACAGATTCAATCAAGGGACATTATAATCATTAGAACAACTACAGCTCATTGTAGTTGTTTTGGTGAGTATAGTCAGTCCCTGCAGGCATTTTTGGGCAAACACTCTCTTTTCAGAGAAAAAGCAGTGTTTACATTACAGCATAGGGACACTCTTCAGATGGCCACTGAAGGTGCTTCCTGGGGCAGTGCTGCAAAGTGTGCAAGCTACCTAAATGGTGGTTTTAACACTATAGCTTTAGGAATACATGTTTGTGTTCCTGACCCTATAGTGTTCCTTTAACTAAACTGTCAGTTGTCAGGAAGTGACCAGAGAATTACAAATATTGGAGCTGGAAAAGTGTGGTTCAACAATGTATCCAGTTACGCTAATGTAGCCTACAATTAGCAATTCTTGAAAATTCCTGGTTTTGTGACTATCCCTGCAGGTTTTACGCACTAAACTGCTTATTATTTTAGAACTGACTTAAGAATTACAGAGTTTAGGCCAAAAAGCTGAATATATATATATATATATATATATTCAGCTTTTTGGCCTAAACTCTGTAATTCTTAAGTCAGTTCTAAAATAATAAGCAGTTTAGTGCGTAAAAACCTGCAGGGATAGTATATATAGGGATATATATATATATATATATATATATATATATATATATATATATATATATATATATATATTCAGCTTTTTGGCCTAAACTCTGTAATTCTTAAGTCAGTTCTAAAATAATAAGCAGTTTAGTGCGTAAAACCTGCAGGGATAGTCACAAAACCAGGAATTTTCAAGAATTGCTAATTGTAGGCTACATTAGCGTAACTGGATACATTGTTGAACCACACTTTTCCAGCTCCAATATTTGTAATTCTCTGGTCACTTCCTGACAACTGACAGTTTAGTTAAAGGAACACTATAGGGTCAGGAACACAAACATGTATTCCTAAAGCTATAGTGTTAAAACCACCATTTAGGTAGCTTGCACACTTTGCAGCACTGCCCCAGGAAGCACTCACTTTTGTTGCCAACGGTTTAGACATTAATGGCTGTGTGTTGAGTTATTTTGAAGGGACAGCAAATTTACACTGTTATACAGGCTGTACACTACTTTACATTGTAGCAGAGTGTCATTTCTTCAGTGTTGTCACATGAAAAGATATAATAAAATATTTACAAAAATGTGAGATGTGTACTCACTTTTGTGAGATACTGTATATGTATGTGTATATACATATATATCCTAAGTTGTGTTTCAAAGCTGTTGTATACAGCAAACACAGACTCAAAAGAATCCATGTTTAAAATGGAATGAGGCAAAAAATTTGATACTTTGTTAAAATAATTTGCATATGCCCACCCCCACATATGCATATGCAGAATCCTTTGCGGTAGTAACATCACTGCAGATTTGGGATTTCTGTGGGAAAAGCAAGTCCTATGGCTTGACTGGTGTGCAGATTTTTGTTTAACATTGTATTAACTAATATATATATATATATATATATAGTAATGGGAAAACAAAAGTATGCCTTCTTTGAATTCCATAGTTTTACATCAGGACATAATCAGCTCTTCCTTAGCAGGGTTTAGGTAAATACAACCTTAGATGAACAACACATGACATATTACACCGTGTCAATATTTATTTACGAAAAATAAAGCCACAATGAAGAAGCCATGTGGGAAAAAACTAAGTACACCTTGTAATTCAATAGCTTGTAGAACAATCTTTAACAGCAATAAGTTGAATTAATCATTTTCTCTATGACTTTATCAGTCTCTCATATTGTTGTGGAGGAATTTTGGCCCAATCTTCTCTATAATGTTGCTTCAATTCATTGAGGTTTGCTACATGGGCGTCCGCAAGGGGGGGTACTTGCCTCCCCCTGGATTTTTCAGATTGTGCTGTTATTTTTCTTATGAAACTTAGAATACAGTGCAACACCAGCCAATAGGTGGCGTTGTGTATGGAGAGAGGCAGGGATCGGAAGCTACATCTTATCCCTGCTTCTCTCTCCTGACTGAATCTGCAGGGGAGCAGCACAGAGTGCAGACAGCAACCCCCAGACTGCAGAGACAGCCTACAGATCAGGTAAGTGAGGCATGAGGGTGGGGGGGCAGGCTACAGACCAGGTAAGTGAGGATAGGAGGGGCAGCCTACAGATCAGGTAAGAGATGGATGGGGATGGTAGCTTACAGATCAGGTAAGTGAGGGATGGGGAGACAGGTTACAGATCAAGTAAGTAAGGGATGGGGTGGCAGCCTACAGATCAGGTAATTCAGGGATGAGGGGGGCAGCCTACAGATCAGTGATGGATGGAGGGCAGCTTACAGATCAGGTAAGTGAGGGATGGGGGGGTAGCCTACAGATAAGGTAATTCAGGGATGAGGGGGCAGCCTACAGATCAGGTAAGTGAGGGATGGGGAAAGCTTACAGATCAGGTAAGTGAGGGATGGAGGGGCAGCTTACAGATCAGGTAAGTGAGGGATGAGGGGGCAGCCTACAGGAAGGGTCAGCAACGAGCAGAAAGGGGCAGCAAGATGCAGCAAGGAGAAGGAAGGGTCTACAAGGAGCAGAAAGGGTTTGCAAGGAGAAGGAAGGGGCAGGAAAGGACAGAAGGAGCACAAAAGTAATGGAGCAGAAAGAATCAGAAGGAGCACAAAGGTAAAGTAGGATACGGAGCAGGAAGGAGAAGGAACAGAAATGAGCAGAAAGGGGCAGAAGGAGCACAAAGGTAAAGTAGAAGGAGCAGAAAGGGTCTGCAAGGAGCAGAAAGGGATCAGAAACATAAAGGAGCAGAAAGGCGCAAAAGAAGCAGAAAGGTAAAAAAGCATAAGGAGCCAAGGAGGAGAGAAAACAGTGTCAGAAGAAAAAGAAGACTGTGTCAAATAAAGGAGATGAAAAGGCGATTGGAGCAGGAAGGACAAGTGAAGTGATCCCTCCACTTTATTCTGGACACCACATCCTAAGGCTTAGGTACCTGGGCCTGGCAGGGAAACTTTGGACCTTATCATCTCCCCAGGTAAAAAATGTGTTCACTTTTATTTACTGAGTGTCAGGAAGTAGTGAGTGCTGCTGGGTAGGGGTGTGTTGCTGTCAGTATCAGTAGCTCCCCCCAAAAAAGTAAAACATTTTTATAAACTGGGAACTAGCGATTGGCTTAGAGCGTCTGCTGACCATGCTAGTCAATCTGCGACACCCATGCCTGACGTCAATCTGCACTTCCTCACACTCCGTTTCAGAAGCCGAATAACACTGAGCGACCTGGAGATCTGGAGCTGGAGGAAGCCTTTGGAGTTAAACCATTTGAGAGCAGTTTAACCCCTTAAAGGAAAGAGAGCACCCAGGGGCCTCCTGGCATCATAGCATTTTCATTTAGATGAAGTTGTTATGAAGACCAGAATTTTTACTTTAATTTAATTAAAGGAACACTATAGTGTCAGGAATACATGTATTCCTGACACCATAGTTGAGAAAACACTATTCACCCTTGCATTACGTGATAATGACTATGCCACTTCCTTTCATGACACTGTCAGATAGGAACCAAGCATGTATGTCATTACACCCCCCTCCAGGGGCGTATTAGCCGCGAGGCAAACAAGGCATTTGCCTTGGGCGGCATTTTCCAGGGGGCGGCAAAAAACGCCGCCCCCAAATGCCCAAGGCAAATGTCTTGTTAGCCTTGCGGCTAACAGACATGCTGGGCTGGTTGCTGGGCGGCCGGCGAGGGAGCTCTTCCCCTGAGCTCTCTGCTCAGCTCCATCGCGCGTCGCCCGCAGAGTGAGACTGGGAGCCGGAATATGACGTCATATTCCGGCTCCGCCTCCCAGCCTCACTCTGCGGGCGGCGCGCGAGGGAGCTGAGCAGAGAGCTCAGGGGAAGAGCTCCCTCGCCGGCCACCCAGCCTGCCCGCCAGTGCCTCCCTGCAGCCACTGGACCACCAGGGAATGGGAGAACCCCCCCCACCCCCAGCATTCCCAAAGGTAAGGAGGCGGGGGGGGGGGGGGGGGAGTAAATAAAAAAAAAAAATGTGTTAATGTGAGTGTGTGTGTCTCTGACTGTGTGTGTCTGATAGTGTGTGTGTGTGTGTGTGTGTGTGTCTGTTAGTGTGTGTGTGTGTGACTGTTAGTGTTTGTCTGTTAGTGTGTGTGTGTGTGTGTCTGTTAGTGTGTGTGTGTCTGTTAGTGTGTGTGTCTGACTGTGTGTGTCTGACTGTGTGTCCGACAGTGTGTCTGTTAGTGTGTGTGTCTCACTGTGTGTGTCTGTTAGTGTGTGTGTGTCCGACTGTGTGTGTCTGTTAGTGTGTGTGTGTCTGACTGTGTGTGTTTGTTAGTGTGTGTGTCTCACTGTGTGTGTCTGTTAGTGTGTGTGTGTTTGTTAGTGTGTGTCCGACTGTGTGTGTTTGTTAGTGTGTGTCTGTTAGTGTGTGTGTCCGACTGTGTGTGTTTGTTAGTGTGTGTGTCTCACTGTGTGTGTCTGTTAGTGTGTGTGTGTTTGTTAGTGTGTGTCCGACTGTGTGTGTTTGTTAGTGTGTGTGTCTGTTAGTGTGTGTGTCCGACTGTGTGTGTTTGTTAGTGTGTCTCACTGTGTGTGTCTGTTAGTGTGTGTGTGTCCGACTGTGTGTGTTTGTTAGTGTGTGTGTCCGACTGTGTGTGTTTGTTAGTGTGTGTGTGTCCGACTGTGTGTGTTTGTTAGTGTGTGTGTCCGACTGTGTGTGTTTGTTAGTGTGTGTGTCTCACTGTGTGTGTCTGTTAGTGTGTGTGTGTGTCCGACTGTGTGTGTTTGTTAGTGTGTGTGTCCGACTGTGTGTGTTTGTTAGTGTGTGTGTGTGTCCGACTGTGTGTGTCTGTTAGCTAGTGTATGCGTATCTGTCAGTGAATGTGTGTGTATTTAGAAGGCGGGGCAGGGGGGAAGGGTTGGGTGGGGGTGGCGCGCGCGCGGGGGGGGGGGTGTCTGAGTTTTGTCCTGCCTAGGGCAGCACAAAACCAAGATACACCACTGCCCCCCTCCCCTTCCCCAGAAAAATTCCTGCGGACGCCCATGGTTTGCTAGCACTTCTTTATGTACAGCTCTCTTAAGGTCCCGTCAGAACATTTCAATTGGGTTGAGGTCTGGACTTTGACTGGGCCATTGCAACACCTCGATTCTTTTCTCTTTCAGCCATTTTGTTGATTTTGTAGATTTGCTGGTGTGCTTGGTATCATTGTCCTGTAGCATGACTCAATTTCGGCCAAACTTTAGCTGTCGGAAAGATGGTTTCACATTCGACTCTAGAATATTTTGGTATACAGAGGAGTTTATGATCGACTCAATGACTGCAAGGTTCCCAGGTCCTGTGGCTGCAAAACAAGCCCTATTCATCACCTTCCACCACTCTGCTTGACAGTTGGCATGAGGTGTTTGTGCTAATATACTGTGTTTGGTTTTCGCCAACAAATTGTGGAAATGGCTTTATAATCCTTCCCAGTTTGATGGGCAGCAACAATTGTTTCTCTAAGATCATTGCTTATGTCTTTCCTCCTTTGGCAGGGGCAGACTGAGCACTCGGGCATATTGGTCATGGACCGAGGGCCCGAGGCTCTGGGGGACCCGCCCCTGCAGCAGGAAATTAAGGCCCGGCTGGGGAGTTTAACAATCTCCCCAGCCAGCCTACAGTCAGTCATGGGCCCGCACGGCCCTCCCCCTTGTTCAGCCGGGCACAGTGACAGACAGCTAAAGGGCCCTCCCAAAGACCCACTAGGCTGTCTCTCACTGTGCCTGACTGATGAGCACAGCAGGAGAGCTGTCTGTAGTCCTGATCAGGCAGCTCCGTGCAGCATGTTTGAGAGGAAATTACATCTTGTGTCAAAAGTTCAACAAGCTTTGTGGAGCTGCCTGATAGTGTTACATGCAGCATGAAGTTTCTGACATAGCATGCCACAGGTCAGGCTCAGGGAGGAGAATTATTATTATTATTTTTTTTTTAAAAGGCTATATAATCTGTCCCCTACAGTCCCTTTATCTCCTACAACCACTCTACCCCCTAGAGCCCTTAAAATCCCTGCACCCCCTACAGCCATTAAAATACCTAAGGTCTCTTTACCTCCTACAGCCCTCTATCCCTTCACCCCTATAGACCTATTACCTCATACAACTCCTCTACCCCCTACAGCTCCACTGCCCCTTGCAGCCATTCTAACCCCTGCAGCCCTTATAACCTGTCTGCCCCCTACAGCTCCCCTGCCCCTCTACTCCTTTCAGCCTTTTTAACCCCCACAGCCCCTCTACCACCTACAGCTCCACTGCCCCTTGCACCCCCCCTACCCCCTGCAGCCACTCTAACTCGTGCAGCCACTCTAACTCGTGCAGCCCCTATAACCCTCTAGCCCCTACAGCTCTCCTGCCCCCAATACTCCCAGCAGTCATTTTAACCCGTGCAGCCCAACCTCCACCTACAGACCATAAAATTCCTGCACCCCCTACAATCCCTTTATCTTCTACAGCCCTCGACTGCCAACAGCCCTTAAAATTACTGCATCCCCTACAGACCCCTCTACCTCCTGCAGCCATTCTAACCTCTCTACCCCTACAGCTCCACTGCCCCCTGCAGCCATTCTAACAACCCATATATCCCCTCTACCCCTATAGCCATTCTAGCTCCTGCAGTCCCTCTACCCCTGCAGCCATTCTACCCCTAGAGCCCCTCTACCCCTTGCAGCCCCTCTACCACTTGTAGCCACTCTACCCCCTGCAGCCATTCAAACCCCTGCAGCCCCTATAATCCCTTTAACCCCTACAACTCCACTGCCTCCTGTGGCCCCATTATCCCCATGCAGCCCCTATAATTCCTCTACCCCCTATAGTCATTCTAATCCATGCAGCCTCCCTATCCCCTACAGCCCCTTTACCTCCTACAGCCCCTAAAATCCCTGCACACCCTACAGCCCCTCTACCCCCTACAGCCAATAAAAGCACTGCACCCCCTTACAGCCCCTATATCCCCTACACCTCTGATATTTCTGCATCAACTAAAGCCCTATTAACATCATGCACCCACTACAGTCCCTATGCCCATTACAGCTCATATGCCCACTACAGCCCATTTCCCCTGCACCCACTTCTGCATCTATTTCTCTCTGCACCCACTACAGCCCCTATCCCTCCTCTGCACCTACCACAGCCCCTTCCTTCCCTAGTACCTACCACAGCCCCTGTCCCTCCCCTACATCCACTAGAGCCCCTATAACCCCCTACCACCACTCTATAGGCTTTATTACTCCCTTTCCCCGGCATCCACTGCAGCCTTTATTCCCTTGCCCCCACTGCAGCCCCCATGTCCCCTGCACACACTACAGCCCCTATTAACTTTTGCACCCACTATGGCCTTTTCACCCTGCATCCTATGCTATGACCTCTAACCTTCTGTCACGGTAATATACCCCAACACGCAGGAATAGTTCACAGTCAAGAGACAAGAAACAGAGTTCGTCTACCGGACCTTAGAATGGCCGGACTAGGACGAGAGAAAGACAGAGTCAGAACAAGCCGAGGTCAAGGGAACTGAGAGACAGCGTAACGTAGAACAAGCCGAGGACTGGTACACAGAGGACAAAACAGCGGATAAGCAAGCAAGGATAAGGAGAGAGCGGAGTCAGGAACAAAGCCAAGGTCAAGCACCAAAAAACCAACTGAACGATACAAGCACTAAAGGGAACTGGACAGAAACCACGATAGGGCAAGGAGCAAGGGGAAACAGGTGAGTATAAAAACCCTAAGGTTCACTTTGATTGGCTCCTGTCATATCCACGCCCCCAAAACGTGAGTGAATGGGGAATGTGGCCTGACAGGGGCCAATGGGAGACTGATTCTAATTTAGTCTCCCACTGTCCCTTTAAGAGCGCGCCCGAGACGCGCGGCGCGCTCTTAGTGTCGGGCGGGACATGTGACCGCTTCTCGCGGTCACTGCCCGCCTGACTGATCCCATCGTTGGCTGAGCCGCGCGCGGCTAGAAGGGAGGACCCCGGCCGGCCCCTGGAGAGGGTAAGTACCGCTACAGTACCCCCCCCTGAAGACACGCCCACCGGGCGGGGAGGAGCAGGCCTGGCAGGAAAACGAGCGTGGAAAGAACGCACAAGGCGAGGAGCGTGAACAGCGTCAGCGGAAATCCAACTGCGTTCCTCAGGCCCATAGCCCTTCCAATGTACCAGATATTGGAGGCGACCCCGAAGCAAGCGAGAGTCAATTACAGCCGCCACTTCAAACTCCTCATGGCCCTCCACCGAAACCGGAGGAGGAGGGGGGATATGCCGAGTAAAACGGTTGCACAGGAGGGGTTTTAACAAGGAGGTATGAAACACGTTAGGAATGCGTAGATTTTTTGGAAGATCCAATGCATACGAGACAGGATTAACCACATGTAAGATACGAAAAGGACCAATAAAACGAGGGGCCAACTTCATAGAAGGCACACGAAGACGAATATTGCGAGTAGAAAGCCAAACCCGGTCTCCCACCGCATAGGATGGAGCCGCCCTGCGATGCTTGTCAGCGTGAACCTTCTGGCGAGCAGCTGAGGCCACCAAAGAACACTGAACCTGCTCCCAAGTATTACGTAGACTAGCCAAATGTTCGTCCAGAGCTGGCATGCCCTGTAAGGAGAATGCAGCTGGAAGAACCACGGGATGCCAGCCATAAACAACGTAAAAAGGGCTGTTACCGGAGGATTCATGAGCAGCATTATTACGAGCAAACTCAGCCCAAGGAAGCAGGTCAGCCCAATTGTTCTGATGGTGGGACACGAAACAGCGAAGATACTGCTCCAGAGATTGGTTGGCACGTTCAGCAGCTCCATTAGACTGGGGGTGGTAGGCTGAAGAAAACGAGAGGGAGATACCCATCTCTGCACAAAACGCTTTCCAGAATCTGGAAATAAACTGGCTACCCCTATCGGACACGATCGAAGTGGGAATACCATGCAACCGAAACACCTCCCCGGCAAAGATAGAGGCAAGTTCCTTGGATGATGGCAATTTGACAAGAGACACAAAATGAGCCATCTTAGAAAAACGATCCACAATCATCAGGATGACCGTTTTACCATTAGAGGGAGGTAATTCAACAATAAAATCCATGGATATATTGGACCATGGCGTCTCGGGTATGGGCAACGGATGCAACAACCCACAAGGAACTCTGTGGGAGGACTTCATACTGGCACAAGTGCTACAGGCATTAACGTAATCGGTGACGTCCTTGCGCAAGGAAGCCCACCAGAAATATCTAGAAACTGCTGAGACTGTCTTAGAAATACCAGGGTGTCCAGCAGTTCTAGTGTCATGATATAATGACAAGATGTCTCGTCTCTCTGGTATATCAACGAATAGCTTATCAGCAGGCCTCTCCTCAGGAGCCAAGTTTTGTTTAGCCTGAATAGTCTGTAAGAGAGAAGACGAAATAGAAAGAACAGTAGTCGCTATTATTCTGTCAGGCGGAATGACAGGGGTAACATCGACCTCGAGTTTGTCAGTAGTCTCGAATTGTCTGGACAGAGCGTCAGCTTTAGTATTACGATCACCCGGTCTGTAAGTGATTATGTAATTAAAACGAGACAAAAACAGAGACCACCTGGCCTGCCTAGAAGACAATCTTTTTGCTTCACTAAGGTATGAGAGGTTTTTGTGATCCGTTAAAATGAGGATAGGATCCCTGGTACCCTCTAGCAGATGTCTCCATTCCTTGAGCGCCAAAATGATAGCAAGGAGTTCACGATTGCCTACATCATAATTCCTCTCTGCTTTGGACATCTGTCTGGAAAAGAAGCCACAAGGGTGTAACGGCTTTTCAGGTGAATCTCTTTGAGACAAGATAGCACCTACCCCTATCTCAGAAGCATCAACCTCAAGAATAAAGGGCAGTGAAGGGACAGGATGCTGTAAAACAGGAGCAGAGGCAAATGTAGCTTTCAAGAATTCAAAGGCCTCGAGTGCTTCTGGTTTCCAGACATGAGTATTACCATCCTTCTTGGTCATTCTGGTTATAGGCGCTACAATGGCAGAAAACCCTTTAATAAAACGCCTATAATAATTAGAGAACCCCAGAAAACGCTGAATGGCTTTCAAACCCTGGGGCAGAGGCCATTCCATAATGGCAGACAGTTTCTTGGGATCCATACAAAAACCCTTGGCAGAGATTATATAACCCAAGAATTGGACTTCAGATTGATCAAATGAACATTTTTCGAGTTTGCAATAGAGACCGTTAACCAGAAGAGTTCTCAACACTAATTTAACATGCATGTGATGAGTCTGTAAATCATTAGAATAAATTAATATGTCGTCCAAGTATACTATAACGAATGTATGTATAAATTGACGTAGGACATCATTAATAAATTCTTGAAAAACTGCTGGGGCGTTACAAAGACCAAAGGGCATCACAGTGTACTCGTAGTGGCCACTCCTGGTATTGAAAGCAGTCTTCCACTCGTGATCCTTTTTGATACGTATGAGGTTGTAAGCACCCCTAAGGTCCAATTTAGTAAAAACTGTGGCCTGTTTAAGCCTATCAAAAAGTTCTGTGATCAAAGGTATGGGATACGCATTTTTGACGGTGATTTTATTAAGGCCCCTATAGTCAATACAAGGCCTTAATTCGCCATCTTTCTTAGACACAAAGAAGAACCCAGCCCCTGCCGGGGAAGAGGATCTTCTTATAAATCCCTTCTCTAGAGATTCCTTGATATATTCCTCCATAACCAGATTCTCCTGAGGAGATAAAGGATATATTCTCCCTTTGGGAGGCATCGTACCAGGTAATAAATTAATTGCACAATCGTAAGGCCTGTGAGGTGGCAATCTTTCAGCCTCCCTTTTATCAAAAACAGATTTAAGAGACAGGTACTGAGAGGGTATGATCGTAGGCACGGGAGGAATATGAGTAGAATTCAAAGGGGTGACTTTAACAACACAAGACTCTTGGCAAGAATCACTCCAAGAAACTATTTGTCCTGACTCCCAATCAATGGTGGGATTATGAGTACGTAACCAAGGATACCCTAACACGAGGTGAGAGGAAGGAGAAGTAATGATCTGAAACCGAATGGTCTCAGAGTGTAACACCCCTGTAGACATATGTAGGGGAACAGTCTCATGTGTGATAATAGGAGAGCATAATGGTCTACCATCTATGGCCTCAACGGCCAAGGGTGTCTCCTTCTCTCTGGTGGGTATGTTATTCTCCTTGACAAAACTGGAATCAATAAAGTTTTCGGCCGCTCCGGAATCAACCAGGGCTAGTATATTCCCTGCTATGCAGTTACTATCAAGGTGCAGGGAAACAGGAAGAAGTAACTTATTAAGAGGCAAATGTGAGGACTGTGATGTCACACCCAAGGCCAGTCCTCTATACGGTCTTAGGTGCGATAGTTTCCCGGACGCACGGGACATTCTTGTCTCACATGACCCCTCCTACCACAATAAAGACAAAGTCCCTCCTTTCTCCTATAAAGCTTTTCAGCGTCGGTAAGTTTAGCAACCCCTAACTGCATAGGTTCCTCCTCAGAACCTTTAGATCCCTCGGGAGTCTCAGCTCTAGGGGAGTTAAAGGGAACAAAATGTCTATTTCTGGACCTGGTATATAACCTGTCACGGATCCTGTTATCTATATCGATAAGATAGTCAATCAGGTCCTCCAGGGGTACAGGGAGGTCCTTAGCTGCTACCTCATCTAAGATAGTATCAGACAGACCTTCCATAAAGGCAGTAGTAAGGCCATTATTAGTCCAATCTACCTGTGAGGCAAGGGTCCGGAACTGAATAGCATAATCGGCTACAGATTTAGATCCTTGCTTTATTCTCATTAATGCCCTGGCGGCATTTTTTGACCTTTTAGTCGTGTCAAATGTTCTACGGAACGCTGTGAGGAAACTATTAAAGTCGTGTACCATAGGCCCATTAGCCTCCCAAATAGGATTTGCCCATTCTAGTGCCTTATCCGTAAGCTGGTGCATAAGAAAACCCACCTTAGATCTGTCAGTGGGAAATAAACGTAAGTACATTTCGAAGTGGAATTCCACTTGATTAAGGAATCCCCTACATGTCTTAGCGTCCCCTCCATACCTAGGTGGCGGGGTTAGATGTGCAGAAGCATTAGACATATTAGCTGTGTCCGGTATAGGGTTTACAGGAGGCGTAGGTACAGGTACCGGAACAGATCTGGATAACAGTGTCTGGATGGCTTGAGCCATTTGATCCATACGGTGATCCTGTTCTGCGAATCTAGCCTCATGAGTGGCCATCTGTTGACCTAAACCTGCGGGGTCCATGGCCCTATCGTAATGTCACGGTAATATACCCCAACACGCAGGAATAGTTCACAGTCAAGAGACAAGAAACAGAGTTCGTCTACCGGACCTTAGAATGGCCGGACTAGGACGAGAGAAAGACAGAGTCAGAACAAGCCGAGGTCAAGGGAACTGAGAGACAGCGTAACGTAGAACAAGCCGAGGACTGGTACACAGAGGACAAAACAGCGGATAAGCAAGCAAGGATAAGGAGAGAGCGGAGTCAGGAACAAAGCCAAGGTCAAGCACCAAAAAACCAACTGAACGATACAAGCACTAAAGGGAACTGGACAGAAACCACGATAGGGCAAGGAGCAAGGGGAAACAGGTGAGTATAAAAACCCTAAGGTTCACTTTGATTGGCTCCTGTCATATCCACGCCCCCAAAACGTGAGTGAATGGGGAATGTGGCCTGACAGGGGCCAATGGGAGACTGATTCTAATTTAGTCTCCCACTGTCCCTTTAAGAGCGCGCCCGAGACGCGCGGCGCGCTCTTAGTGTCGGGCGGGACATGTGACCGCTTCTCGCGGTCACTGCCCGCCTGACTGATCCCATCGTTGGCTGAGCCGCGCGCGGCTAGAAGGGAGGACCCCGGCCGGCCCCTGGAGAGGGTAAGTACCGCTACACCTTCCCCTACACCCACTACCCCCCAGCCCCCAATTAGCGCTTTGATTTACTGATAGAAATTATTAGTCCTCCCGCCCTCCCCCCCTTCCCCCTCCCCCACCTCACCCTCCATTTTTGATTGGGGGGTCTTTTTATCCATGGAAATATATTTAAAGGAACATTATAGGCACCCAGTCCACTTCAGCTCATTGAAGTGGTCTGAATGCAGTGTACCTGGGTCCTTAACCCTGGAATGGTAATTATTTCAGTTTTTGAGAAACTGCAATAATGACCTTTCAGGGTTAACACCATCTCTAGTGACCGTCTACTAGACAGCCACTGAGACTTTTGGTCGCCTAACTGACGCTGGACATCCTCACGCTATGCATGAGAACATCCTGCATCACCCAAAACCTTATAGTAAAGCATTATACAATGCTTTACTATGTGGGAGATCCTAATGAGTGTGGCGCTTGCCACGCTTGCGCATTCGGTCCCATCCTGCCGGCTGCCGGTGGAACCTGAATCAGTGCCGAGGGACATCAGCGCTGGATTCAGGTAAGTGACAGAAGGGGTTTTTAACTGTGGAGAACTATAGTGCCAGGAAAACAACTTTGTTTTCCTAGCACTATAGTTTCCCTTTAAATAAACTCTAATTCCACATATCGTGACACAACACACAGACATACACATATTTAATTACACCATGGCTCACAGTAAATATACACACAGAAGCATACAATCAAATACACGGTACATCTACACCAGCTCATATATTGATCTGCAGGGGGCCTGGGGCCTAATTTTGCCCGGGGGCCCAAACCACTGTCAATCCGTCCCTGTCCATTGGCATTGTGTTAACACATACCTGAATGCTCCAGACAAGCAAACTGCTAAAATGTCTGCTTTTATAGAGATGGTCAAACTTGCTGGTGATCAATTAATCAAGGAAAGTTGATTAGCAGCACCTTCCTGTTACTTAGCCTCTTAATTCATATGGAAGCAGTAAGGGGGAACTTCACACATGGATACTACATTTTGGCTTTATTTTTGTTAAAGTCATGATACGGTGTAATATGTCATGTGTTGTTGTTCATCTGAGGTAGTATTTACCAAATTTTGACCTGCTAAGGAACAGATGATTGTACTGATAAGTAACCAATAAGTAACCAATTATTTTTTCCATGACTGTATATACCGTATGTTGTCACCATATTTCAATCGAAAGGAACAAATCTATTCCAAAAGTGTTTAGCTTACACATTGAACTTGAGACATACTTTAACTAACCTCTAAGTTTTCACGTGTTTGCTCATCATTAAGGCTAAGCATGCCAACTTGATTTTCAATGTTTCCAGCATTGTCATCTGCAAATCAGAAAAAAGCACAGTTCAAGTAGTGTGATCAGGCTTAACAGCATAAATAAGAGAAGAGGAAAAAAGCTACAAGATCCAAAGACACAGTTAAAAAATCTAGATTTTTGCACAGTAAGAAATTTCGGCTATGTGGAATAATTTCTATTTTAAAGATAGAAATGTTTTTGGAAACCCTTTGCAGGTGTTATGGCTTACTTATCTGATTATAGTGGGACACTGTGAGCCTAGAATATTGCACCTTTTCACAAGATTCTAATTTACTGAGATTGTGGATTTGGGGTTTTCATGAGCTGTAAGCCATAATCATCACACTTATGACAAATCACGGCTTGAACTATCTTGCTTTGCATGTAATGCGTCTATCTCATATATTAGTTTCCCTTTTTACGTTGCATTACTGAAATAAATGAACTTTTGCACGATATTCTAATTTTTCGAGTATCACCTGTAGATTGAGAGAACAGGAAAAAGACCGCTGGAACTAGATATGCGGCTTCGCTATAGAATAGCAAGAATGAGTAACATGTGGAAGGTTAGCGACTGCAGGCAAAGTTGCCTCCGTGTTTTATCTAACCCCAGGTGGCCAACACTGAAGAAGGATATATAATCTCCTTTGGGGAGAGGCATATTGTCAGAAGGCTATTGTAGACATAAGTAAATTAAAGTGATAAAGAAAACAGTTCAAAATAAAACAAAAGTTTGAATAACATAAGGTGGGTGCAGATGTCACAGTGACACTTCTAGTTATCAGTAGGTCACCTCTCAGCTAAGGCTCAGTGTTCAGCCTACTCCTGTGCTTGGCAGTCCTGAAATATAAAATAGCACTGAGGTGTGCAGTATATTCGTACCGAGTGTGACAGTAGTCACCATCACTGGGGATGGAAGACAGACACTATATGTAGGTCCCCAGATTCCTCTTGTGTTTTGGTCACCCTGTGCACATTATTGGTGCAGGGTATGTTGAACGTATTATTTGTCCAGGTTGTATGTGTCTTTATCCCTCCCCCTTTTTTCTATCCTATTGTTTCCCCAGGACACTGCCAGACCAGTTTAAACTAGCTGCCCTGTTCCTCCTCAATCTCCCATTAGCCCTTGCCTTTGTCTACCGTGAGGCAAACAAGGCATTTGCCTTAGACGGCACTTTCCAGGGGGCGGCAAAAAACGCCACCCCCAAATGCCCAGGCTAATGCCTTGTTTGCCTTGTTTTATGGGGGCCCAAGAGCTGGCTGTCTGGCCACCTTTGGATCCCCCCAGGACAGGCAGCCAGTTGTTTCGTGGGCAGGCCGCAAGGGATCGCTTTCCCCTGAGCTCTCCTGCTCAGCTCCCTCACACGACCCGCAGTGAGCCGGGAGCCAGACTATGACGTTAGTCTGGTTTCCGGCATCACTCTGCGGCATGCGAGGGAGCTGAGCAGGGAAATCACACCTGCACGTCCGCCCAGCTGACCCACTAGACCCTTGGTGAAAAATCCACACAGCTCTCCCAAAAGCTGGGTGGATTTAAATTTTAAAAAATAACAATAATTGTGAGTGTTGGGGGGAAATGTGTGTGTCAGTGAATTTGAGTGAGTGTCTGTCAGTGAGTAAGTGTGTGTCAGTGAATGTGAGTGTGACAGTGATTGTGAGTGTGTCAGTGAATGTATGTGTGTGTATCTGGCAATGAGTGAGTGTGTGTGTCAGTGAATGTGTGTGTGTGTGACATTGTGTGAGTTTGTGTCTGTCTGTCAGTGAATGTGTGTGTGTGTCTGTCAATGAGTGTCTGTGAGTGTGTCCATCCAGTGAATGTGTGTGTCTGTCAGTAAGTGGGTGTGTCTGTCAGTGCTTATGTGTCTGTCAGTGAGGGTATGCATCTATCAGTGTGTGTCTGAATGATTGCGTGTGTCTGTCAGATTGTGTCAAATCAGTGAGTGTGTATGTCAGTGTATCTGAGAGTGTGTGCTGCTCCGTGAGTGTGTGTCTGTCAGTCAGTCAAAATGTGTGTTAGTTGACAGAAAGAGGTGTGGCCTTGACAGGAAAGGGCGGGTAAATTTAAATGAGGGGGTGCCCGACATCTGTCATGCCTAGGGCAGCACCATTTATAAATACACCACTGGTCTGACCCCACCCTTTCTTGTACTATAGTGCTCTATTCACACTCTTGTAAATTAAATTAGGCTATTGGGGACATAAATATGTGTGCGATGTGTATTAAAGCTAGTTGCTGTTTTAACCTTCACCAAGTGTCATCTGGTGTTTGGAGAAAGGGATATAATCTGCTGATGAAAAGTGTGTCCAGGGCTATAAACACAGTAGCCTGGTCCAGGGTGGAAAAGGCCCTCAGTGATCCCAGTCAAGCCTCAGCGACTGGGTCTGCAGTGCTCCAGTGTCCCTGATAGCTAAGAGGAAGTAGGCTTGGCAGAGGTACTCTGTCGGAGTACTGGAGCTCTGCTACACACAGGGCAGGGACCACCACCAGCACCAGACTTGATTCAGGGTCTTCTTCTCCCTAGTACAGACCCCTATGCTTTCCGAGGGAACATTTCGGGAGAACTTAGCGGCCCTTTGCCGTTTACGGGCAGCGAGCTTCCTCCTAGGTTAGTGTTGTGTTAGATTCAAGTCCCGAGCAACATTCAGCCCTCGCGGGCCTTTGATGGGTAAAACAGGAGTGGGACATGTTGCTTCATCCGGGGAGGGCTCAACTGACCCCTGCGTTTCACCCCGACAATCTGATGCGGTGAGATGAGCCCAAAAGCCTGCAAATATTGCCTCCAGCCTCTGTATTAAGCACCCGATGTGTAGTGCTGCAGGAAATGGCCTGTACGCCATCTTAGGTTGCTTATCATCCAGGCAGTTAGTGGCAGCCATCCTCCACAGCAAGAGAAACAGCGTGGGACAGTCCAGCGGGCACTGGGATAACCCCCTAAGGAGGGGGTGCAGCAGTGTATAGACTCCACACAGCCAGCTGTACCACTTGGAGAGCGTCCGTCTCTCTAAGTAAGCATGTAGGCTGCAAAGCCTTATGTCAGGCAATCCGGTTGTAGAGACACTCTGTTAAGGTATCCCATGAAAAAACATCAAACCAGTAGTAAGAATATTGCTTAATTGCAGTCAGATGTATGGGCTGGGGATATCACCAATTTTTTTAGAGCGGGCGGCACTGGGCGGCGGTATGCACTCCAGCTGTTGCCCGAGCTGATGTCCCACCTCAAAGTACTGGTTCGGTAGTTGCAGCTCAAACTCCATGGCCACGTGTGCTCCCGAGTTTAGCCGTAATCTCCACACACATGTTGAGGGTAAGTGCATGATCTTTGAATTGTTTATACTATATATTGATCTTGTCTTTTATATAGTATTTTTTTTGCCATCCTGATGAAAGCTCCTTATGTGAGCTGAAACGTTGATTTGTCTTTTTACAATATGAATTAAAAGTTACGTTTTATTTTTTCAAACAAAGTCCTTAGAGTGCAGTCATTTAGTGGATACATGGATTTGTTATCTGACCTGCACAGGGCATTTGTACAAACTTCCAAGGAGTGCAAGCACATTGAATATACGTTGACCTAGCAGTACTTACCTACAATAAATTGGATGAGAGAAACCCATGAGTGCCGGTAATTTTTTGACATTTTATATATATATATATATATATATATATATATATAATCAAAATAAAGTTAGAATAAATCATATATATATATTTATTTATAATTTTTAGTTATTTAATTTATTTCTTATTTATATATAAAATAAACAATATCAATAGTTGAATACACAATATATATAGTTATTGTATATTATATATATTTATATATGTAATTTAATTTTGAGTGCATTTTGATATTATTATATATGTATGAAATTGTAGATTATACTAGCTTTAGTGTAACTATAATCTTAATTTTATTAATGACAGGAGGCGAATATTTGCTTAAGTCTCTCTTTACTAGAACTCCACAGCAGCACATTAACATAGAGATAAAAACACCAGAGACAAAAAAAAATCAGGAATCTATAAAGGCTTCTCCCAACTAACTATTTCCTCTTTCTTTGCTGCTCCGCAGTCCGTACAGGTCAGAGTACCACTGCCTCCTGTTTTATATGGGTGGTTGTGGATATTTTACTGTATTTATATGTTTATTACTGTATTGATTTATTTGTTTAGAGGGTATTTTTGCATCTACCTACTTAGTGCTGTAGGGATTTATTTATTTAGCTATACTGTATTTTCTGCATCTACCTTCTTAGTGCTCTAGTGATTGATTTATTTAGCTATACTGTATTTTCTACACATACCTGCTAAGTGCTGTAGTGATTGCTTGATTGATTTATTTACTCTGCAGGGATTTATTTGTTTAGAATGTATTTACCTTCCTACTGCCATTATGATTTATTTATTTAGATTGTGTTTTTCTGTCCCTACTTTTTTGCTGTAGGGATGTATTTTCTCTTATGACTTTTCTGCATTTTCCTGTTTTGGCCTCCCCTGTCTGGGGATAGTTTTTTTCTCGGGTTTGGGGTTTTTTCCTTTTTTCCCTCCCTCCCTCTACTTTTTCCAGGTGGCTTTGGCCCCTTCAATTTTCGTCCGTTTTGCGGCTGCCGGAAAGCGGTCCTCCGACCGCTTTCCGTTGCCGACCGCCGGGACCCCGGAGTAAGACTCCGGCGGTCACATGTTGGATCCCGCCCGCCGTGTCCGTCCGCCGAGCAAGAACCTCTGCTTCCGCCCCCCCAACCGACCCACGCTTCCTCTTGCAGTATAACAGCTCCCGTGGCGTGGGTGGGGGGGGTGGTTACCTTCCCATGCAGTGCGGCGGCCCCGAGCATCCACTTTTCTGCGACCGCCAGTTACCAGACTTACCGCATTAGTTCCGTCGATGGCAGGCACATGTGCTGTAGCTTTGACTGTGACTCAGCTATGACTTGGGCGCATTGCACCCTCAGGCTGTCCTGGCTTTGTGCCCCATGGGGCTGTCAGGATAGGCTACCATAGTGGGAACCATAGTGGATGATCTAGATCACAGTCATGCTATATAGAGCTGTGCACAACCCCTCAAGGGTTACAGGCAACCACTTATACTCATCCCCCCCCCCCCCTTTTGTTTATTCAGATGATTGCTTGCAGCGCTCTGTTTTATCATATTGACCAATGAAGCACCTCTTGTGAGGTAACTCAGTTGGTGAGTTCCCTGACTACAGGTGTACTCAATATGCAAGTTCACTATTTACGGAGTGTCAGGCACTATTTAACTGAAGTGCGTTATCTACAGTTACACAATGGAATGCTAGGTACAGTCACACAGAAGATTGCTATCTACAGATACACAGTAGAAGGCTATGTACAGTTACACAGTAATATACTATGTACAGTTACACAGAAGAATGCTATGTACAGTTACACAGGAGAATGCTATGTACAGTTACACTGTAGAAGGCTATGTACAGTTACACAGTAATATACTATGTACAGTTACACAGAAGAGTGTTATGTACAGTTACACAGAAGAGCGTTAGGTACGGTTACACAGAAGAACATATTGTATGTTTACACAGAAGAACGTTTTGTATGTTTACACAGAAGGATGTTATGTACGGCTGCACAGAAGAGTGTTATGCACAGTTACACAGAAGAAGGTTACGTACAGTTACACAGAAGAAGGTTACGTACAGTTACACAGAAGTGTGTTTTGTGCTATTAATCTGAAGAAGTGTTATGTACATCTTATCTGAAGAGCGAAAGGTACAGTTTATCGGAAGAATGGAATGCGCAGTTCCTCACCTGTAAATCTCTGAAGGTCCTGACTTGTTTGTGCCCCAGGACTTGGCCGGCTTTGTCCTTGCCTTACTGATTGGCCTGCTCTGCCTGTGCCCTATTGATTGGCCTGCTCTGCCTGTGCCCCATTGATTGACCTGCTTTGTGTGTGCCCCATTGATTGGCCTGCTTTGTCTGTGCCCCATTGATCTGGCCTGTGCTGTCTGGGGCCAGAATGTCTGCATGCCAAGCCTACTGCCACATACTCACGCTTGTGCATTGCATGCGCTGCCCAACTTGCCTCGGTCACTATATGGGGTGCTGCCCCTATCTCCCTGCCGGTGACACTTGTCCTCTATACTCCTTGAGGTCGCTTTGCCTGGGATCGCTGCACAGGAGAACCCTTATCCGGGTTAACAGCGCAGACAATGACTACTATGGCAGTGACCGCCTCCGTGGAATTAGGCTACAGCCAGGGTCCTCCCTTAAGCTTATCAGGAGCGTAACACCCACCTTTAAAATGGCAGGTGACTTGAATGAGTCAGACTCTCCTAGAGGAGAGCAGGCAAGGGCACATGAGCGCTACTGGAAGGGTGAATGCCCTGAACCAGGCTCCCGGAAAGATAAGACTCCGAGGAGCGGCTAACCCCTCTGCAATCGGCCAGACGGCCCTGCCTATATGGCACGGGGGAGGTGATGACCACCAGACGCGGCAGTGACCACCTTCTTAAAAAGGCAGACGACTTGAAGGAGTCAGGCTCTCCGAGTGGAGAGCAGGCAAGGGCGCATAAGCACTACAGGTAGGGTGAAGGCCCGGAACCAGACGCCTGGAAAGATTAGACTCCGGAGAAGTGTCTAGCCCTGATACGATCGGCCTTGACAGCCAGATGACACTGCCTATGTGGCACAGGGGTGAAGGTCCCTGTAACCACCCCCCCACCACCATGACCGCCCTAGCTGAATGGCGGGCGGACTGGTTCCCCTCGGAGGGAGAGGACGATGGGGGTGTGGATTATGATGACGGCCCCTAGTGGCACCATGAGACGTAGAACAAAGTCCACTGCAGGGACCCCAACGACCGTGGAAGAAGAGGTCGTCTCGTGGATCGCCTTAAACGAACCCCTGTTCGACCCTCGATCTATTGCTCACCTGGTTTCTTTGGAATGGTCTCTGCCCGATCACCTAGCACCATCGGTGCGTTTCTGGGCACGTAGACCGCTGGCTTGAAAAGCCCGCAGGATAATTTGAGCGGTATTCCCAGCCTGGCTCCTGAATAAAGTAGACGCAAACCCAGACTTAGACCCCGATGGGGCACTGCGGTTTTGCTGGTTAAGCACCTGTCTAGTATTCAGGAGATTCTGAGTGCGGCCCACTGCAGTGCCTATACTATTAAGTCCGCACTGGCAAGCCGATTGTTCTCCGCTACACGAGTGAGTTGTGCTAGCGGAACATACGAGGAAGTATAAGATGTGTCCTTTTTTACATGGAAATACTTGACGGAGGTTTATCTCAGCTCCAACCCATAACTTTTATAGGGGATTGGACCCTTGACCTGGAATTTCACACTTGCCTCCACTTTTGGATGACATCCCAGATGGGGCCCCGAGTCTGGGGTGGCAGACAACCCAATCCTAAATGCAATTTGGACCGCTGGAGGTGCTTGGATAAAGGGATCTGACCCCCTCGGAGTCCCGGCACGAGTCTACGATTGAACGTATATTCATTAGTTACTTTGAATTAGACGTGGCCCTCAAGAAACTTCTAGGGACCGCGGGACCCAGTTCTGGTAAGGTGGCCTCTATTTTCTCCCTGGTGAGATAGGTATCTTGTGCATCAGTCATTTGGGTGACAATACAACCTGGTGGGCAGGTTGAGAGGAATGGAGGACATTCAGGAATACCAGAACTATCTGAAGAGATCTTTCTCGTTTTCCATGCGTTGGGACCTGGACGCAACTCTTCATCGATATAGGACATCTTGCTGTACCGTCTAGCTGGACTGGCTTGCCGGACCCCCTGCCAGGTACCTCCCAGACCGAAAGGTCCGACGCTCCCTGCGTTTTCCCTTGTTCGAGTCCCTGGATTTAGTTTTCAACCAGGGAAATATTGACCTCCTCTACATCTCAAGGAGTGGAGTCCTGGAGGGCGGATTGGACGCAAGGGGGTGCCTCTTACGCTCTCCTCTGTCTGAGTTCTCGTACGTATGGAATAGTTTTCTCTGGAAGGACCCGGCGTCAAGACTTTAGTCCACGGAGGAGGACCCATCAGGCCCCGACCAGTTCGGCTGGATGACGGACTTGTTTGCTCAGCGATGAACGCTTCCCTCCAGGAATGTTCGACACGGAGACGTAGACGAGTCTTCTCCGTTTGTTTGGTCTCAGGACCTTTCTACAGGTGCCTCGGTCTGCTGGTACTTTGGAATTATGATCTCCGCTTTAGCAGAGTCGAACCTAGTTCCTGGATTCCCTGGACCCTTGCTCATTTGATCTCGGGGATTGCATGGCGACCCTGACGTAGTTGGGTCTGGTACGGATCTCCTAATTTTGCTACCGCTTTTACAGGGTTCGGGTATTCGGTCACTGCCATATTAATTAGATTAGGTAGCGCGTACGACTGTCAGCGGGCCTCGCTCTGCTTAGAATTCCCTTTACAATTCCTGAGGACTGTTATTCATCTCCCCAGGGGGTACACACATTTTTGTCATGCTCCTATGGTGGGTTCTGTCGGGTTTTGCCAATTCACTGATTCTGGATTTATTTCCATTATTATACCTTGTTTTTCTTTCAGATGGGCTCGGCGGTTCGGACCTTAGTTGTCTATCAGCCTTAGTCGGACCCGAGGGTCATATTCTTACTTTGGTAGCGCTCGCACCTTTAGACGGTGTTCGACTTCACCGTTTGTTTAAATGGTTCTTTCCTTTTTCTCTCCCTTCATGTATCGTTTGGTTGTGGTTGGCATTGGCGGGGCCTATAGGTTTTTTCGGTTCACTTCAGTCCGTAACGCTGTGACTTCAGGTACCGACATGGCAGGCGTTTTTCTCCAGGACATCGAACGCTTTCCTGCCGGTTACGAGGAGCTATCTTCGCAGAGTTTAGGTTGGTACGGCGGATCGGGTTTCTTTGGTCTTTGCTGTCCAAGCGTTAAAACAGCAAATATGAAGCCTCCTGTCATGCTATAAAATTGTAGATTATACTAGCTTTAGTGTAACTATAATCTTAATTTTATTAATGACAGGAGGCGAATATCTCCTTCCCAGTTTCTCCCTCCCCTTGTTGTTTGTTGGTTTGACTTACTTGTTGTTTATTCACCTGGTCTCCTGGGCTAGGTTGGATATCTGGGGGAGTTGGGATTTATCTGGGATATGGTACTGTCAGTATTTTATGATGGGGATTCAGGTTTTTTTCACTATCTGGGATATTATACTGTCAGTATTTATGATGGGGATTCAGGTTTTCTCAGTACATTTCATTCGCTAATCAGTGTTATCTCGTTTTAGTTTAATGGTTTGGCTACAGTTCTTAGATCCGACTACTCTACAGGATAAAGGTCAAGTTTCACCCACTGGTTCCAAGGTTTCAATTTCGGATGGCATTCATCGTTATGTTATGTTTGTTTCTCCTGTTATTGTATTTGTGGTGTATTGTTTATGTACCGTATTTATCGGCGTATAACACGCACCGGCGTATAACACGCACCTCATTTTCAGAAGGAAATTCCAGGAAATTTCCCCCCCTCATCCCATAGTGTCCCCCCCCTTTCCATAGTATTCTCCACCCCCTCCCATAGTATTCTCCACCCCCTCCCATAGTATTCTCCACCCCCTCCCATAGTGTTCCCCCCCCTCATCCCATAGTATTCTCCCCCTTTCCCATAGTATTCTCCACCCCCTCCCATAGTGTTCCCCCCCTCATCCCATAGTGTTCCCCCCCCTTTCCATAGTATTCTTCCCCCCCTCCCATAGTATTCTCCACCCCCTCCCATAGTGTCCCCTAGTGCACTTTCCCTCTTGTTCCATATTTACTTACCTGTCTTGAAGCGTGGGCCGGTGTTCAGCGCGCACCGCGGTACTGGAAGTTCAATTTCAGGTTCCGGTTTGCACACTTCCTTTCAGTCCGCCGGAAACCGGAACCTGAAATTGAAGTTCCAGTACCGCGGTGCGCGCTGAACACCGGCCCACGCTTCAAGACAGGTAAGTAAATATGGTATATCGGCGTATAACACGCACCCATCATTTTCCCCCTATTTTCAGGGAGAAAAAGTGCGTGTTATACGCCAATAAATACGGTACTTTATTTGTCGCAGCGTGAAAGAGGAAATAGTTAGTTGGGAGAAGCCTTTTATAGATTCCTGATTTTTTTTGTCTCTGGTGTTTTTATCTCTATATTAATGTGCTGCTGTGGAGTTCTAGTAAAGAGAGACTTAAGCAAATATTCGCCTCCTGTCATTAATAAAATTAAGATTATAGTTACACTAAAGCTAGTATAATCTACAATTTCATACATATATAATAATATCAAAATGCACTCAAAATTAAATTACATATATAAATATATATAATATACAATAACTATATATATTGTGTATTCAACTATTGATATTGTTTATTTTATATATAAATAAGAAATAAATTAAATAACTAAAAATTATAAATAAATATATATATATGATTTATTCTAACTTTATTTTGATTATATATATATATATATATATATATATATATATAAAATGTCAAAAAATTACCGGCACTCATGGGTTTCTCTCATCCAATTTATTGTAGGTAAGTACTGCTAGGTCAACGTTTCAGCTCCCGGTCGGAGCTTTCATCAGGACATGAAAACCAATAGACACTCACCTTATCAGCTGAATTCTGTTCGTCCTCATTCTCGGCGTGCACTCAGCGCAACTGCGCATGTCTATGTTCGGCATGAACTTCCGCGTCATGTGATCGGGAGGTCGGGCTTACATCACTGGTGCGTCACAGTATCTAAGCAACCGCTGATACATTCAGCTTAGGTTGCTACTGTGTTACCAGCTGCCCTCAGAGAATTTCCACCTTCTGAAGCAAAGCCTTCCTCTCGATGACATCGGGTTCTTATACTCTGATAAGCAGTGCTAGCCGAAAAACCTGATTAACAGAACAGCTATCACATCTCACATTTACAAATCCGAATACGATTGCTTACACATATCTCTTATCTATGCAAGAGATATGTGTAAGCAATCGTATTCGGATTTGTATGTCCTTTGGTGTCCTGATGAAAGCTCCGACCAGGAGCTGAAACGTTGACCTAGCAGTACTTACCTACAATAAATTGGATGAGAGAAACCCATGAGTGCCGGTAATTTTTTTACCTTTTCTGAATTTGGAACTGGGCACCTGGTATAATTTACTATAGTTGGAGTGCAAGAGTTTTCTATTTTGTATATATATATATATATATATATATATACTAGTATTATATATATACTGGTATCAAAATACACTTAGAATTAAATTATATTACCTATATTAAGGTAGACGAAAAGTGCACTCACAGGTCTTTTGCAATAATACTTTTATTTTGTAAACAACAAATACACCTCGGTTCTGTCGATGTTTCAGTCCACACGGGACTTTTTTCAAGACAGGTGTAAACACCCAAATAATTGGGTAAAGTACACGTAAAGTAATAGGTAAAGTACACGTAAAGTAGAAGTGGTTTGTGATGTAAAACACAGAAGTGATGTGTGCAGTGCTGTGAATGGGAACTCACCCAAATATTCAACATAAAGCAAGTCTCTAATTACGTATATATAACTTATACTTATTTTTTAAAAGTGCAAAAAAAAGTGATGCATAAAAATAAGTGTAAGGGATGAGTGATATCTAAGACTAGATGTAGAAAAAAAATTGTGCAAAATTGCAAAAAGTGTAACCCGATCGTGAGGCTTATTCACTAAACGATTGACATATCCATAAAGTGAAAAAAGGCTCATCATCATGTATCCCATATCAAGCAAACATACATACAAAGTATATACACACTATTTACGACATAGCCCAACATATGTAAGTAACAAATAAGAAAGATACAAATTAAGGCATATAATGTAGCAATTGGGCTAAAGATATAATGTTACACATCAAGATCAGTGACCAGAAATATCTGATGGAATCAAATGCACATAGGTCTAGGTCTAGGAGAATAAGAAAAGAAACAAAGCAGTCACCGCATGGTCTACTTACAGATCGAAGACTGGCTGGGTCTAATGAGATGTGCGGTACTTACTAATAAAGCTGTGTGATAACACCCAGAGGGGCGCTCTATACATTGCGAGTTTGGCAGAGGTTATTAACAGAGGCAGGACTATCTATGATCAGCAATGAAGGAGGATGATGTCTTGAAAAAAGTCCTGTGTGGACTGAAACATCGACAGAACCGAGGTGTATTTGTTGTTTACACAATAAAAGGATTATTGCAAAAGTGTCACGTATACATCCTCTGCATATGCTATGCACAATATAAATCACATTTCCAGGGGAAGTGCTGCTCCGCGGTCCTATGCCATAAGGCCGGGTTTTTGCGACATGCCGGTGGACGCCGGCCGCTACGGGTCCACATTGTTATGTAGCCCCACATCTGTCCACGGTGGTAGCAACATCGACGTGCGGATAACGTCACGCAGAGGACGCGCACACGTTTTGGGGTCAAAGGCTGAGTACGGCCAATCGGATTCACAAGAGGGATATTTAAACTCACTCATTTCTTCTACTCATTGCCCTGTCGTGGTTTCCCTTTGCTGGTTATCCGAGAGTGTGTTCCTGATCGTGTTTCTTTGGTTATTGACTTTGGCTTCGTTCCTACTTCCCTGAATTCTGGTATCCCTGACTATTGGCTATTCCTTGCAACTGTGTTTATTTGTGTTCCTGACCTCGGCTAGTATTTTGACTATTCTTTGGTACGTTCAGTCCAGCCATTCTAAGGTCCGGTTATCCTTATTCCTAAGTGTAATACTAATACTGCGTGTTGGATCAATTGTAATCCTGGCAAAAAGACCCGTGAGTGCATTTTTTGTCTACATTATAGTTTGGGCTGAAGGTTTGCACCCAGGCATCTACAGGTCGTGGTTTCCCTTTGCTGGTTATCCGAGAGTGTGTTCCTGATCGTGTTTCTTTGGTTATTGACTTTGGCTTCGTTCCTACTTCCCTGAATTCTGGTATCCCTGACTATTGGCTATTCCTTGCAACTGTGTCTATTTGTGTTCCTGACCTCGGCTAGTATTTTGACTATTCTTTGGTACGTTCAGTCCAGCCATTCTAAGGTCCGGTTATCCTTATTCCTAAGTGTAATACTAATACTGCATGTTGGATCAATTGTAATCCTGGCAAAAAGACCCGTGAGTGCATTTTTTGTCTACATTATAGTTTGGGCTGAAGGTTTGCACCCAGGCATCTACAGGACTGGGAGAGTGATTGCTGGACTCTCAAGTATATAAATATATATATATATATATATATAATTACATAAATATACATGTAGAATTTAAATAGATCTATATGTATCTATATATATATATATATATATTTATATATTTTGGTCTTGAAAAAAGTCCAGACAGGACTGAAACGTCGACACTTTTTTGTAATATTTGATGCTTTAATAAACAAGCACGATTGAAAAATACTATTGAGTCCTGTGAGTGCACTTCAACAAAGTTTCATATATTCTAAAGGTCGGAGCTGGCACCCAGGCGTTTACAGGACCGGGAGCAGTGAGTGCGGGACACGTGGAAAATTATTTATATATATATATATATAAAAATTACATAAATATGCATGTAGAATTTAAATAGATCTATATGTATCTATAGTTAAATTATACGTATTTATATATATATATATATATATATTCATTCATTTTACATAATTACGTGATCATATTAATTAAAATTTGAGGGACCTGTCTGACAGCCCAATCCAGAGAATTTGATTTGCAAGCCCTATATTTAACATTGTAACTTTCTAAAACACCATAAGACCTGTACATGGGGGTACTGTTGTTCTCTGGAGACTTCGCTGAACACAAATATTAGTTTTTTAAAAACAGTAAAACGTATCACAACAATATCATCAGTGAAAGTGCAGTTTTTGTGTAAAAAATGCAAAAAACTAATATGAAAGGTAACTTTGCCAGCGTTTGTGACTAAGTAGCTACTAAAAAAGACTGGACATACCCAATTTTGAATATCCTGGGTTGCCTACTTTTTCAAGCATCTTCTCTCTAATAAAAACATGGCCCGGCTTATGTTTGCAAAGTTGCAACATAACCGATCTGGCAAATTTTAATAATGCAAAATCAGAAATGAGCAAGTCTTATATTTGAACCTGTAACTTTCCAAAACACAATGAAACCTGGATATGGGGAGTACTGTTGTACCTGTGAGACATTACTGAACACAAATATGAGTGTTTTAGAGTAGTAAACTAGTGATGCTTTACGACAGCAGCAATTTGCAAAATTGCTGCACTTTTACGGCAGCCCGCCAAGTCCCCACTTTCTCTAAAGTTCTCCTTTGCAATTTTATATGAAGGAAAATTAGCCATTCACGTGTGCAATTGCATGGTTGCATCTATAGCTTCCTTCATAAAATCACGGTAGCAATTTTCACCTGTCTATAGCTTCCTTCATAAAACGAAGGTAGCTCCATTTATATGATGAATCCAGTTGCTGTCAAGTAATGAACTATATATTCAATCAACACTTCCTGTGTATATGGAATTGCACAATTCCCTTTAAAAACAATGGGGTATCTGAGTTTGCCCATCAATTCATGGTTTTGCACAAAAATAATCTTCAAATAGCTCCTCCTTCAGCATCTATTTATAAATTTAAAAGGAGGGGAAATATTATAGCACTCCCTCACATAGTACCACCAAGATCGCTTTCATAGTACTGCTACCCATTTTAAAGTTATTTTCTATAGGTAATCTAACTGTGCACCTAACGTCACACACATGTACACGTGACATCACACATCTAATGGGCATGTGCTTAATGTCGCATTTGAATGCTTCTGCCATACATTTACATGAGGACTGACTAGCTGAATTATCACAGTCGTGTCCACTGCCATACATTTACATGAGAGAGTGTAAACAGAAAATGTACAGAAAATATGTAAACACTGGTTCTAGAGAAACACAGAGGTACCAAATACTTTTTAAATATAATAATAATAATAAATACCGTCTTTTTGTGCTTCGCCATGTATTACTTGGACAATCTCTCCCACACTCCCTTTCCGTGTGCCTAAAATGAGGAAAGCATATCACCAGTGCAGTTAGTCATAATGTACAGCGTACGAAAAGGCAATTGTCTGCCAGTGAAGCCACTGGGTTCATTGAATTTAAAGAGACACTCCACTCCAGGCACTCTGGACGTCAACCTAGGTGCAGTTAATAGGTTTTGGTCATTTATTTAATCTGGATTTTTGTAGCTTTCTGCCAGCTAACACTGCCTCTTCACTGTGCCCCCTTTCCTCGCTGGAAATACTCAGGATACATACTCAGCCAATGAGACATCAGTGTGAGTTGAGCTGCTGACATGATACCACTCCATAGCCAATCAATGTTGTTTTAGTACAGACCTGCACAACATACGGCCTGCAAAAGGATTTCAGTCAGCTCGCGAAAAATGGGCTGCACATTAAGGGGGCACATGGGATGGACTACATGTTTTGGGTCATCCAGTGGGCATGGGTCAGCAGGAGTCTGGTCTGGCGCTGTGGCCCTTTAACAAAGCCCCATGCTTATTGGAAGCCTGGGAGGAAGTGGCAGCTGGTCACTTCCTCCCAGAGAGATACTTGAGCTGTATGTCTGTCAGTGTGTGTGTATCTGTATGTCTGTCAGGATGTGTGTCTGTCAGTGTGTGTGTGTGTGTATATCTGTATGTCTGTCAATGTGTGTGTGTCTGTATGTCTGTCAGTGTGTGTTGTATATGTGTATGTCTCTGTCTGTGTGTCTGTGTGTTTGCATCTATATGTGTGTCAGTGTGTGTGTATCTGTATTTTTATATGTAATGTTATACCTTTACTTGTAAAGTGAGGCACTAAACTGAGGAAGTTTAGCATATTTTAATTTTGACCCCCTACCAACTGCCAAGTTGTGCAGGTCTGTCTTACTATCTTCTCTCTTTCACGTAGAACAGCTATGAAATGGTGTACAGATTATAAATGGACAGTAATTGCCTGTGGGGCACAGTCAAGTCAGCAGCTCAGCTCACACTTGATGCTAGACCTTCTAATCAAAAAGGGGGCAGAGATATCCACCAGAAAGCAACATTATTTTTAACCCTTTAGTGACTTAAGCTTTTATGGCATTATATGCATTGTGACTAAAGTCTTTAAAGTACATTTGAAACGTTTGTTTTTTACACTGTACTTTCTATTTAATCCATTAAGTGCCCCCATGCTTACTAAGACAGATAGAACTTTACTTCAGATACTCTGTATGTATGCATAGCACAATTTTGTGTATGAATACATTATTTTTAAAGTATTGGAAAATACATTTTAAAAAAAATACTATTTTTCATAGTTTTTCTGGAAATATTTGAGCATGGTCCATTTACTTCTAAATTATATGTTTCATTTATTAAGTTCAGTGTCTTATAATGATTACACAGCTTAATGGTACTCATTTTAAAATGACGAAAAGGATGTGTTCACCCTTAGTAGAAAACCAACCTGTAACCTTGTTTAAACAGATACCAAAGTTGGTATACATGACATCAACCACCTGAAATCACATTATCTCAATATATCTCATATTTCATAAGAAGACATTTGACCACGGTATAGGGACTCCACTCTTCCAGAAAGTAAATTACTGAAAATCCCACTGGTGCAACAATGGACCCAGGGTGGCCAAACCCTTTGTAGATAAAACAAGAAAATAAGAGATCTCAAGACTTTAGATAGCATTTGCTGGCTGTAATAAAAAGTTTGATACATACTGATAATGTTTCCACCATACAATGTGGTCTTTATGAAATCTTTGATAAATTTTGATTTGATAAAGACCACATTGTTTGGTGGAAATTTTATCACTCTGTATCCCGTTTCCTATTAAAGCAAATGCTATCTGCAGTGGTTGGACGCTTTATTTTCTTACACAATAAAACATAAATATATAAAAAAAACAGAACATATTGATGGTGACTAATTAATATGTGGTTTCGATAAAAACGTACCATTGTTTGGCTCTTCTTCTTCTTTTGGATCTTGGGACATAACCTGCATTAGAAACAGAAAATATTGTTTAGAAGACAATGCTAAACATGATTGATAGAGTTTTCTAGATTATTAGGAGGTGAATTTATTAGACAGTGAACTTATTAGACAGGCTGAACTAGATTAATTTTGATAGCTAGCAATTTCTCCAAATTGGATATTTTGGTTTTCCTTTTGCAATTATTTTTTAAGTTAAATTTTATTGAAAAACATAACAATTATGTATTTACAATTTTTTCATATTTTGTAAATACAAAATTGTTATGTTTTCAAGTTTCAAAAAACTTTTTTTGCCCTTTACCAACTGGTACAATATTTTCTTTATTTATCTATTTCCTTTGCCTTGAGACTACAGCCTGATCTATAGTCAGATTAGCCAGGGTACCTGAATGGAAATTGGTGGTTTTTGCAAGTCTTCTGGTTCACCTTCATACTCTAAAGACTCAGTAGGTGACATTATATTCGTGTTGTGCGTCTGGCCTTCAAATTGCTGGGCTGTTGAGGAAAACAATTCACTTTAGGAACAGCAAACTAGGAATATGCATTAAAATGGCTTTAAGATTTAATTTGAACACCAACATATCATAATTCTGGTCTCACCTACTTTTTTTAAAGAAAAGTCATTATAAGGAATAACATTAAAGGGACACTGTAGTCACCAAAACTACAGCTTAATGTAGTTGTTCTGGTGAGTACAATAGCTCCCTTCAGGCATTTTCATGTAAACACTGCCTTTTCAGAGAAAAGGCAGTGTTTACATTGCCTCTAGATGGCTACTAGAGGTGATTCCTGGCTCAGTGTTGCCCTGCCATTCAGCGTCCCCCCACGCTCTGCATGAAGATGCTAATTTTCCTCATAGATATGCATTGATTTGGCCCTGCCCCGTGCCGATAGGGAAAGCATTGGACTGGCTAATAATCGGCCATTTCGATGATGTCACAAAGGGGGCGGAGCCAGAACCAGCAGACCCACACAGTGCTGGAAATGAGGTGAGTTTTATACTTTTATAGGGGGGCTAAGAGGGGGACAAGCCACCTAAATGGTGGGTTTAGCACTATAGGGTCAGTAATACATGTTTGTGATCCTGACCCTATAGTGATCCTTTAAAAAAAGTTTTAAAAAATTATGAATAAATGATGAATAACATAAAAAAATAACAATAAAAAATGCAATAATTTTTCTGAACAGATATCCACCGCTAAACATGTCTTTTTCAGCTTTCGAAGAAATTTTACCATGTCCAAGGTGTAGATATAAATATTTTCCTCAATTGCTTTCACAAATGTAATTCTATAATAATTAAATTAGACTTATGGCAGAGGGATTATGGTAATGAGCTAGCTGACTACATTTCCCATTTGATACTCTCTCTTACCCTTGGAAGACAATTTTTTGAGAATCAGCTAATGCCTTCACCCAGTGAATGCCATCAACATATGAGTGGGGTGGATATTATGAATGAGAAAATGTAAATTTCACAATAACTCTATGTTGAGTGAAAGGCTGGGCCACAGTCACCCAAGGGAGGTTTGTGTTGAAGTGCTAGTGCCACTATTATATAAAAGGCCATTTTAAATCCAGGTTGTAAAACTACAACGTGTGGAGACATCCAAAGAGGGAGAATACTTTAACAAGGCATTCATGAGAAACCACACCAAAAAAAAAAGAAAAAAAAAAAGAAATGAGAAACCTCTACAAAATGATAGTTATGCCCACTAGAATGATACAATGTGTACCTTTTTCTTTTTTATATCTTCCAATTATTTTCAGCGAATCTGGAGAAACTTTGCTAAGGGCATTTTCAAGAGCGGTAAGATCATCTTTAGTGATAGTTTCCATTTTCTCCAAATAGCTCAGAAGATCAAGGAATGACTAAAAGACAGTTGGAAGACAGAATTTCTTATGTTTTCTTATGTTCTCCTCTTAGTGTCAAAGACTTTCCATTAATGTTTTTTTCTATCATTTTCAAAGTTACCATGGTACTTTATGTTTTTTTTATTTGCTCTATTTTCTTTCTATTTTTTTTTAAGTTTTAAGAAGAAAGAATACATCTGTTGGTAAATGTATATACATATATATAATTTTTAACAGGGCCCAGATTAATTGTGCCTCCCTAACTAGGTAGGGTACTTTTATTTTGGGGGTGGGAGGTAATTAAGGAATTGGGGACCCCTAGCTACCTAGGGTGGGATATGTGACAATTTGGGGGTGGACAATGATATGTCCATACCCCCTTGTATATTAAATTAGACTGCCCACCAGCAGTCCTAAGGAGGTGTTAAATCACGTTTGCTTCTGCCTAGGCATCCATAGCCACACCTTCTCTGGCTGTGACTCACACAGCCTGCATGAAAAACATGGTTTCATTTTCATTCACATGTTGGTTTGCTTTAGAGATTTTTGTCTCCAGCTCTGTAAGTTGAACTTTAATCACACACAGGTGGCTCCTGTAGGTTCTAGACGACTGTTAACAGAGCAGGAGATATGAAATTCGAAATTAAACATAATTTGCAATAAAGGGAGTTTAAACATATGTCTCTTTACAAGAAGTGTTTATGAAGACTGTGTAGGAGGTGTAACTAATGTTGCATAAACAAAATGGTTGAACTACTAAATGGCAGAGAACTGAGCAGTGAGACTGTAGGGGCATGATCTATTCACCAAAACTGCGTCATTAAGCTAAAGTTGTCTTGGTGCCTATAGTGTCCCTTTAACCCCTTAAGGACACATGACATGTGTGACATGTCATGATTCCCTTTTATTCCAGAAGTTTGGTCCTTAAGGGGTTAATAGCCCCGACCTGTCACTTATTTTCTTATTTATTATTATAAGCCCACACCCACCGCCTATGAGTAGGCACTGGGGGTCAATATATCCCCCATTTATTATTATTTTAGCCCCCAACCGCTGACTATAGGTGGGGGCTGACAGGACATTAAGTCCTCCCCATTTATTATTATTATAGCACACACCCAATAGCCCGCTGCTAGTGTTGTGAGTGGTCAAATACTGGGAGCTTATAAACTGCCAATAAACATTATCGATTATAAATGTTCTCAGCTGGATTGTAATCAAAGGAACTCTATAGGCAAAAAAATGCATATCCCCCCCCCCCCCCCCTGTAACAGTAAACCTAGTGTCACTAAATGCTTTATTCCCCTAAATAGTGTAAAAATTAGCTATAGAAATACATGTTTTTATCTTAACTTTGATCAGATTCTCTGCTACTGCTCTGATTTCATGTCATATCTCCCTGCTTGTATTTCATCCAGACTGTCCACCAATGGCCATGCTCATGTGATTTTATTAAGACACGGAGGCTCCTATTATGCTGCACTCTTTCTTTATTTACCTCAGCAGCAAAGAAAAATACCATTAAATCAGTATAAAAGAAACCAGTAAATAACATGAGGTATATCTTCCTAGCAACAGGAACAGCCAATCAGCATCCTCTTTATAGCATAATAGGCAGTGTCCAGTATACTACTCCCTCTTTCTTTGCTGTTACCTCAGTTAAGTGACACTGGGTCCCATGGTTCTTAACTGTGGGATCTTTTACTTTACTTTATTCATATCATTACTGTGGTTATATAATATAGTTATTATAGTTATAACATAAAAAAAAAAAAGACTGGCACTTGGATTCCATGGTCTTCCAAGACATCTGGAACCTATGGGGTCTATTGGAAATAGATTTTTTCGCTTCTCGTTTGAATGCTCAACTTCGCCGTTTTTTTTTTTTCAGTTGGAGACCAGATCCAATAGCACTGGCTATGAATGTTTTCTCCAAGGAATTACAATTTTCTGCCCTTTACACTGATTCCCTGTTGCCTTTCCATCTACATCGCCAGTCCGGCACCTGGTGATTGTGGCTCCTCTATCGCCCTCCCAACCATAGTTCTCTCCTCTTCAGGAGGTGGTTATCGACCTTCCATCTCTCGAGTGCCTTCTTCAGGATCCAGACGGTGTACCTCATCCCCTTGTTCTCCAAGGTCTCTTGCATCTCATAGTGTAGTCTATTTCAGGGAACCTTGGTCAGTCAAGGGAGTTTCACAATCAATTCCCCAACTTATCAAGGGTGCACCTGTTGTAGAATTATTAACCCCCTCTAACTTATATCCATTATTAGGCCCCTTATAAACTATATAATCCTTACTGGGCCCCTTTTAATACTATATTCTCATATTCAGCTCTCATGCCTCGTAGTTTAAACTTTACAAGATTCCTTTGTTCGTAGAAACAGCATGTCAGCAGAAAATGCTAGAATCTTCTGATTCAAAGAACACACTGTAGCAGATAGTATTGATAGAGTGTATAATTGCCAAAGAGGCCTTGAGAATACTGAGGATACTAACCTTGAAAGACTAAAGGTACCAGCTACTCTTTATGGATAGCTGCCAAAATGCCCCCTCCCATCGAAAGAACTCCTCGTGCTAGCAAGATGGCGCTGAAATCTGGAGGAGAACTTTATGACGTCAGTTATGATGTAAGACGTAACACCCAACAGGGAGGGCATTTAACTAACCACTTCTTCTCTTAGCCAATTGACAATGTTTCCTCACCTTTTATCTTGATTTTACAATGATGTAATTTTATCTTTAAAAAGGACTTGCAAGCCTGCTTTGTTCAGATGCTAATAAATTTCCTGAAGTGCTTTTAACCTGAACTCCGTGTGTCAGTGTGAATTTACTTCTGCGTATACGCAATTTAAACATCTCTAATTTGGACAGGAACAGATAGTCATTCAAACTTCTTTGTTTGCTTAAAAGATTCCCTTATCACACCCAACACGAGACAGGCTTATAAATCAGCTTGGAGCAGATGGCATAGTTGGTGCATGAAATTAAATTTAAATCCCATATCGCCTCCTTTTATGTCTGTCCTGCATTTTTCTGACTTCTATGATGAAGGTAAAGCCTATCGCACTGTGGACCTTACCGATCGTCCATTTCTGCTGGCCATCAAGGTTTCGATTGGACGCCTGTCGGTTGACATCCTGCCATATGTTGACTTCTCTGAGGAACATGGTTTGCTCATCCACCCTTACCACGATACTCTGTCTTATGGGACGTCTCTATTGTCTTGATTTTTTTTTCTTGCAAGAGGTTTTTCTGACGTACGAGCTCTTGATGTGGTTGCTCGTTCCTTTACTCCAGAAGGTGTCCTCTTTGAAATTTCTCGAAGGACAAAAACCTCCTCTAAAATCAATTTTACCCAGTTTTCCCTGATAGATCTCTCCTTTGCCCTGTTGCATACTAATGGGTGTGTGAACATCGTTCCACTACGTTACGGAATCCTTTGAAACAGGAACTCTTCATCTCCTTCCAAAAGTTGCGTCTTCCGGTGTCTACTCTAGCCTGGTGGGTCAAATACGTTATGTCTCTAGCAGGTATTGATACCTATGTGTCTGTGCCTCATTCGGTTCGTGGGGGAATGGCTTCTCAGGCTTCCTCGATTGGTTGTCGCTTGGAGGATATTATGAGAGCGGCTGGTCTTCGGAGTCTACATTCCATGATTTCTACTTTAGACCTATTCAACACTTCACAGGAGACATAATTTCACAGCTTTGAACTAGCATAATAGGAGCCTCCGTGTCTTAATAAAATGTACAGATTTTACTATTAACATGACGTAAAGTCATGATTTTATTAATGACACGGAGGCGAGTATTATCCCTCCCTCTCATCCCTGGAGGTTTGGTCTTCTCTGGGTAAGTTGACTTCACAGTAAGTCTTTTTTGATTTTTGGGTTTTATCCTTGTTAATGACTGTCAAGAGCTTAAGGTTTGACTAAACTGAATTTCATGTTATGTATATATATCTGATATTCCATGTAATGCGAATTTATGCATGAATCCAGTTTTATACTTGGATATTACCATATTCTCCTTTCTCTTCCAGCTTGACTTCGAGATCCAGTTTAAGGCTCGTGTACCCTCTTATTGGAGCCCACTTTTTATTTGGATTTGTTGTCCTTGTTATGGATCGCAAGAAAGAGGAAGTAGTATACTGGACACTGCCTATTATGCTATAAAGAGGATGCTGATTGGCTGTTCCTGTTGCTAGGAAGATATACCTCATGTTATTTACTGGTTTCTTTTATACTGATTTAATGGTATTTTTCTTTGCTGCTGAGGTAAATAAAGAAAGAGTGCAGCATAATACTCGCCTCCATGTCATTAATAAAATCATGACTTTACGTCATGTTAATAGTAAAATCTGTAAATTCTCTATGAGAATCAATAATGACACGCCCACAATGACTGTCCACCAATGGCCATGCTCCAGTGATTCTCTGTGAGAATCAGTAATGACACGCCCACAATGTCTGTCCACCAATGGCCATGCTCCAGTGATTCTCTGTGAGAATCAGTAATGACACGCCCACAATGACTGTCCACCAATGGCCATGCTGACATTTTACTGAAACAACTAAAACTGAAGTGCTGCTTAATCCAGACACAATTACTCTATTAATTCATCTTGATGTTTCTGCTGCTTTCATTGTAACATTGGTCTGTGTGATTCTGCTCTGTGTTCATCCTACCTGTGCTAGTGTTTGTTTAGTGTCTCCCTTACAGGCACCAGTGTCCCGATTTCCCTTCGGTGTTCCAAATCCCTTCTATTCTCCCTTTACACAGCCATCCTGTGTTTTCTCATCATTACATCATTTAGGCTGATTGCATCCAGGTCTACGTATCTTCCCCTGACCCTTAACTTCAGTATCTGATAGGATCATTGCCTGTTCCTGAACATTGCCTGTTTTCTTCAAATGCTCATCCTCAATTTTTAGTAACCCTTCTGCCACCATCAATTCTACTGCACAGGCTCAGTGCCATGGGATCCTCTTTGATGGCAATCTTTTTTCCTCCTCTACCCACATACAATCAGTCTCCAAATCCTCGAGTTTTTATCATAAAAACACAGCATGCACCCTGAAACCCAATGCATGTAAAACTTATTATCTCCTTAACGAATTAAAACATGTTCATTGTTGGTCTCACTTAATCCCCCCAACCCCCTTTTATTCTTCACAAAAGGATGGTTAATGGACCAAAGATATTCATGGTCTTAGGGACCCCTGTCTAATGGGTAGCCATGTGGTTAATTTAGCTCTGCTTACAATGCTTACAATCATAATTAATGATGCTACCAGACTAATGTTCTTAAGCTCCTAATTCTTCCACATCTCACCCTCTGTCAATACTTATAATAGCTCACAATAAATTGTAAGGTTCGATAAAAAATCCTAGTCATTCAGGATATTATCCATATTATAAGCCACTATCTTAGATCCCTTGTGGAAGAGCAATATTAAGTATCACTGCTGGGAGGCCAGAGATTTAGGAGCTTGTTTTTCATATTCTTGAGATAAGTGATATATCATAAATTGATTGCCTTTTCTGTTGTGTACAGTGATATACCTGTGTATATATCTCAGAATGTTAGTTCCTTACCTTGCATTCCTTTTGCTTTTTAGTGAGCTTCAGGAGAAAGATAATCTCTTTGTGGTCCTGTTTGGTAATGTTTTCTGAGATTTCAAACAGCATACGTCTATTTAAAAAAACAATATAAAAAAAATATAGATGCAGTTTAAGTGGTTAAGACCCAACAACACCCTATCTTTTGGAGGCAACGGATCCAGACAATTCAGGTCACAGTGTCTGTTTTCTTTCTTCTAATATTTACCATTGATTTAGATATTGCTCTTAGTGCTGTTATGTATAACCTAAAACAGCCATGTTGAAAAATTAAAAATGGGGGACAAAACACTTGTGCATTTTTATATGTACCTCTGCTTAAAAATTTAAAAAGGAACACTATAGCATTAGGACGACAGACCTGTACTCCTAAAGCTATAGTAACCCTGTCTATATTTAGATTACTTGTCCCCCCTGGGTGTAACAGAAATAAGTAAGATGAAAGTTGTACTTACCTTTTCTCTAGCGTCAAAACTCCCTTGGTGCTGGTTCTGCTCCGCCTCCCTCAACCTCAACATGGAAGGTGTCGCATTCCAGGCATTCGTCCAATGCAATGTTCCTAACAGAGGAGCATTAGGGACGTGATGCACATAGGAATACTTTCTTGGGAAAGCTTGTGATGCCGGAACCGGAGTAACGTCATATTCCAGCTCCAGCATCACTGCCGTGCGCGCGAGGGAGCTGGGCAGAGAAAACTGAGGGGAGAATGCTCCCTCGCACGCCCACCGGACCAGCCGCCAGGTGAGACCACTGCCAGCCTCAGGGGGCCCCACAGGAGAAGAGGCTGGCAAAATGTGGCCGCACTGGCATACATACCCGGGTCGCAGCGCGGCCGGGCCTCCTGGTGGGCCGGGTCCGGTCGCAACTGCGACCCCTGCGACCGCGGTATGTACGCCAGTGGGTCCTGGTGATATGACTTCCTGCCGAACATGGCACTGTTAGAGATCCTGTCAACCTGTAATCAAAAAGCCTGCAAAGGTGCATTTATATTTGTTGTTCTTAATCTTGTGATACCAGCTTACCAACCTGCACACAGCAAAGTTATTGAGTAAATCTCAAGTTGAGGCCTGTTTTTTAAGTTGATAAAGTTTTCTGACTTCTGCAGCTTTACTGGCAACAAAATGGTCCATGAATTTTGGATTGTTATTTTGTGTTTTCAAAATTCCAGAAAAATTCCAGCTGAAAGTCAGAAGACCTTATTGATTACTGACGCTGGATGGTGATATAACTCATTATTAGATACTTTAGTAAGAAAATACCTATAATCAGAGATCTTCCCGCCTCTTTGGAGCATATCTTTCACATGTTCTTTGGTAGTGTTCAATTTTTTGAGGAGACTATGATGTCCAATGAGGTACAGCAGTTCAGCCACTAGAAATGGATCATCTTCATTTAGGAGATCAATGTTCATCAGTGCCTCAAAGAGTTCTTGACCTGAAGTCATAATAGCCAATTTCTTGGCAGGCAGAAGGCCAGTGCAGAGATATTTCATAGCCTCCACATCTGTTGTGTCCAAATTGGAATCCAATTCGTATAGTAAGTCTATAAACTCCATGTTTAAAATTATAATGGACACAGGTTAAATCTGAAATTAGAAAGTAATGTGAAAATACAAATGCCTATTAACATGCCAAGAGTCTTGATATACATCAGTCACTTATATTATGTTGTCTACATTCTGTGAGTTAAAAAAAACAAAACAAAAATGCTCCTTCAGAATTTTTATTTTTTTGCAGTTAAAAGGACACTTTAAGCACCCAAAACACTCAATTCTTAAAAAAGTGGTTTTAGTGCATAAATGTTGTCCCCTCTTCTCGCAATATAAAACATTGACGTTTAAGAAAGCAATATTTACATTAGCCATAATCACGTCCCTAGTGGCTGTCAGACTGAAAGCCAGTAGAGGCACCACCCCATTGAAGACTTACAATTTTTGAAAATATTCACATTTGGTGTAGTCAAAAGCTGTAAATGCTCCTCAATGAAAAACACTGGATCCAGTGCTTTATGAGAAGCTGCAATTATGCACTCTTGAATTTCATAATCTCTATTTTAGAATTCATAAAACTATTTAGAAAAGTTTTATTCAGTGTGATTAACAAAACTAAAAACCTGCTGTAATGTATGATAGAAAATGTTAAAATCTGTTTCAAGTGCTATACAATGGCAATGTAAACATGCACAAACAGCTGTGCATTACTAGTGATTTTTTTTTTGCACGTTCCACACTTGCCATGTTTAATGGTTTTTTATATTATTATTGATACTGTACTACAGAGAGCCCCAGGTGGAATTTTCCCCCCAAGTAAGTGGGTTAATCTCATAAGAGCAGACATTAGACTGTGAGAGTAGGACCTGCCAAAGATGAGGTACATTGACGTTGTAACTAAATCCCCCCATTATTTTGCCTAAATTAGGTGTTTAAAAAAAAAACCTCCCCAAAAAATCTGATTTTTTTAATAAATGGAGACTGGGTGAAAGTCTTACGGAGAAGGGAAGGGAGTTCCACAGAGGAGGTGCAGCCCTGGAGAAATCTTGAAAGCGAGCATTAGAGGAGGGAGTACGGACAGAGGATATACGTAGGTCTTTGGCAGAGCGTAGGGGCCTTGACGGGACATACTTGTGTATTAGGGAGGATAGGTAGGTTGGAGCAGCATTTTGTAGGAACTTGTAGCAAGCACCAGAATTTTAAATTGAGCCCTTTATCTAACTGGAAGCCAATGCAGGGACTGACAGAGCGGGGAGGCGTTGGAGGTGTGAGCGGACAGGAAAATAAGCCTCGCATCCGCATTCATAGTAGATTGAAGTGGTGCAATATGGGAACACATAAGACCACTGAGAAGGGGATTGCAGTAGTCAAAGCGAGAGAGAACAACAGCATAGACCAGCACGTTAGCCGCATCTGGCGTTAAATAGGGGCGGATGCGCGCTATGTTTTTGAGATGGAAGCAACAGGATTTCACGATTGATTGGACATGAGGGGTGAAGGAGAGGTTGGAGTCAAAAAGAACACCCAGGCAGCGAGCCTGCGAGGTAGAGGTGATGGTAGCGCCGTTGACTTGGAGGAAGACAGACACGGGAGTGGTAACACTTGAGGGAGGAAAGACCAGAAGTTCTGTTTTGGACAGGTTGAGTTTAAGGAAATGAGCAGCCATCCAGTTGGAAATCGCAGAGAGGCAGTCAGAGACACGAGTTGTGGCGAAACCGACCTCGCCACGTGTCCTTGGAGGGGGCTGCTTGCCCGCCTCTTGCCTTTGGACTATGGCCCTGGGAGATTGGGCCCTTCAAATAAACGTATTCGGCCCTAACAGAGTGCATGTCACTCATTCTGGCCCTTTAAATACAGTGGGGTCATTCGGTACTTGCCCTGTGTGAGCGGTGATACCCCAGATAGCTATGCCATGGAGCCTATTCATATAATGAAAGACTATGGGAAAGACTTTAGCTCCGTGGCAATTGAACTGTGTGAATAGGATCTGAGCGCTATTCGGTAGTTTTGTGCGCTCAGATCCCAGCTATCTGGGGATATGTGAAATGTCTGTGTGTTATGTGTAAAAGGTGACTTTATGTATTTTAAAGTGTTTTACTGTCTTTGTGTCCCCATGTGCATAATGGAGCCTTGTCTATGTCCTGGGAGGTAATTGGATTACTTCTCTATTGTCTCCAGGAGAGAGGGCTCTGTAAAACCGGTCTGAGCCGGAAAGCCATGCTGGCAGGGTTTTTTAAAAGATACTTTACTAACTTTTGAACCCCTGGTCTGATTCATGCCATCTTTTAATATGGTGTTCCCCTGAATGGATTGATTGTGGATATGCATTTTTATGTGAATGTGATGTATGGTTTTAGAGTTATGAAAGTTGGGTAGAAAGTATGTTTTAACTGTATGTGTAATTGAGTTTCCTCTCAGGATAAGGGGAGGGAATATGTGGGATGTAACTGTGATGTGATTGGTTGTTTTATACCTCCCTGTGGGCGGACCTGTATTTGCAACAACTGTAATAAAAACCAGGCTGGGTGGGCCAGCACCGGAGTTCCTGTTGAACCCTCAAAGTGAAGTATTTGGGGGAGGATTTATTGCATGCTGTTCCAGTTTGACTGCTAGGAGTGCAAACCTATTCGTATGGTTCCTATTCAACTGTCTACACTCTACAGCATTCAGAGGCTTGGGAGGATTCATATGCTTCTCCGATACGGTGATTGTGGTGTCTGCCAGAGTGCTTGGAGTCCTCAGGAAACGCTAGGAGCATCCTTTAACGGAGGTACCCAGTCGGGGTGCCTACACGAGTCAAGATGGGCGGAGAGAGATCAGGAGAGGATAGGTAGATTTGCATGTCATCTGCATAGAAATGATAACGGAAGCCAAAGGTGCTGATGAGTTTAACAAGGGAGGTGGTATAGATAGAGAACAGTAGGGGACCAAGGACAGAACCTTGAGGGACACCGACAGAGAGTGGTTGGGGGGGAAGAGGCAGAGTCAGAGAAATAAACACTGAAAGAGGGCTGGGAGAGGTAAGAGGAGCACCAGGAGAGAGCAGTATCACGTAGACCAAAATTATTGAGAATGCGGAGAAGCTGTTGATGATCAACAGTGTCAAAGGCAGCAGAAAATCAAGTAGAATTAGGATAGAGTAATGGCTGTGAGATTTAGCAGGAATTAAATCGTTGGATACTTTGGTCACAGCCGTTTTGACAGAATGACCAGCGTGGAATCCAGACTGAAGGGGGTCAAGCAGAGAGTTGGATTCGAGAAAGTCAGTCAGTCTGGTGTACACCACTCTTTAGAGGATCTTGGAGGCAAATGGCAGTAGCGAGATAGGGCGGTAGTTGGATGGGGAGTTGGGGTCAAGGCTGGGCTTTTTCGGAATTGGGATTACAGTTGCATGTTTGAAGTTGATATGCAAGAGGAAAGGGAGAGATTATTGTTTGAGTGAAAGGAAGAAAGAGCAAGAGAGGGAGACAAAGTGCGGATGAGATATGAGGGAATAGGATAGAGGGAATATTTATTTGATACTGTTAATAAATGTGGTTACATACTGTGTTTATGTCATCCATATATACTGGGTATCTAATGCTTTAGTCTGGAGCCAATTTCTTATTTATTTACTTATTGCAAGTAACAATATGATTTGCGCCGCACAAATTTAAAGTAAACTGCATATACCTAAAACCTAACTTAATCTAATGTAAAGACTGCTTGTTTGGTAATTTGTTCAGAGTAAACATGAATCCAAAGAAAGAAACTAAACAAAACTATAAATGTATTTGTTTTGCCAATCATATCTATCTATATATCTAGAAAAACAAACAGTAAAGTGGAGCAGTGCAATTCAATGTGCAAGCAGTTCTAAAAGTGTACAATTTAGTAAAATGTCACAGTATATATGCAGCAACCAAATCAAAACCCTTTAAGAGAAATTCACAGCAACGAACAATATAAAAAATGGTGCACAATAAAATACAGATTCTGTGTTTTCAAATAGTGAAGATGATTTCTACTTTAAAAAGTCTAATAAAGTGCTGAATTTACATATCATGCTAACAAAGTAAAAAAAAATAAAAAATCAGCCAATAGTGACAACCATACATCACAACACTATTACACATGTGATTTATGGTTGTCACTATTTTTCACACTAGTGATGGCTGATTTTTTTTCACTTTGTTTGCATGGTATATATATTCGCCATTTTATTAGTTTTTAAAGTGGAAATTATTTTCACCATTTAAAAGCACATTTGAAATGTATATTTTATTGTGCACCATTTTATATATTAATTATCTATATCTCTACCTATACACACCAGAGTGGGGGATAAGGTAAAGACACATGGGCTTGGCATCATTTGTCTTTAAAATCATTTGGAGGGACATGTTGGCACATTTGATGCATATATAGTAGTAACTCTCTTTGTCAAATAATCCAAAGGCCACATTATGCATTATGCAGTGATAATTTCAATTGGACAAGCAATATATATTAAAATATATCAAAACTGATTGGAATAATGTAATTTGTCATCTGCTCTGTAAAACACCCCACTCCCCTATCAATAAATCAGTATCAGTATATCAAAGTGACTTTAAGTTACAAAAGATACATTTTACCTGTACATTGACCACCTACAAAGTCCAATTTTGCCATACAAGTCTGGAGCACAGTTTCCTGTATATAATGTACCCAGTTGTATCAGATATATAACTGCAGGGTATAGATCAGGAAGTGGGATCAGAAAACCGATAGTAAAAGAGACACTCACAAACACACATAAGGCATTTCATTACTATATCTAGTGAATAAAAGAGTTAACTTGTCTTACCTGTGAATGTCCCCAGTGCTGTCTAAAACGTCAGGTTATTAATAAAAAAAAGTTCATGTATTGAGCTCCTTTTACAGAACTCTCCTCCAGTCTGAGAACAGACTTCCTGTAGATACACTGTAACTTAGACTGCTCATTCCGGGTTTGTCACCTAAGCACCCTCCCTCCCACTGCAAGAACTTTCAAACTTCCTTCTTGCTGTGCTTGCAGTGTTATGACAGAAAAACACATGGCAATGTGTTAATACCAAGCATTAGATTACTGCCATATTTTTCTTAATTTGTAGGACAGTACAGTATATGCATTAATAAATCATGCAAACTTTTTAAATCACTTTTGGTGTTACTTTTTACCACTGCTGCTGCTATAGTTAGGGTTGCCACCTTTTTAAAAAAATAAGAATAAATAGGCTATTCTAATTGGCATAATTAATTACTATATATGCTTTACATCACAGGGCACAATGTCACCTGATATTACTAGACATCTCAGAGAGTAACAAAAACATTTAAAACGGGACAGTTTCCTAAATCACTAATAAACTATTTACAATGTGTGGCCTGTGTCTGACTGTGCATGTAGTGATACCGGAGAAACTGACGGAAGCCAAGCACAGAGAGATGGACACAGGTTTCTTCAGGAAGGAAGAGATTCTTTATTGGATCACCGATCGGGACTCAGAGGGACTAGCGTCACCAAAATACAGCAAAGTCTGAGTACTGAATACATAGAGTACATTCCTTATATAGCACTGTAGCTCCTCCCACAATTAACTACACCCACACATACCCTTAACCTATTTAATAAATAGAGTCTAAACTCATCCATCCGGTCTAACCACGTGGCTCATCTGATACAAAGGAGAGGGACGCGTAATTCCAGTTCTTACATTCCTGCACCTGGTCAGTACAGTGATAACAGTATCTTAGCTACGTGTAATTAACTAACTGATACTACAAACACATATACATACATATGCCTTGTGGCAATCTTAGCCTGCTAAACTTGTATTTTACTGGAATTACATCACATTCCCCCCTTTGATGCCTCTGATATTTCACAATTACTTGAGGCATCACTTAACCTTGGTTTGCATATACCTCAGGTTACCATGAACCAGACCAGACTTATCTTATGATGTGAATCTTTTAACACTCATCTTCCTGCATTGGTTCTCCTTGATCTAGAGCCTTATACTTATATATCGCCATTATCTGTGCAGCAGCCTTCCTCTCTGCTATACTTCCTATCAGGCTTTGCACAGACCTAACTACTAAGGGTATAAGACACGGTAGGAGTAGACACAACAGTAAAATCAGTAGGACTCCACCTACCACTGCCTTAAGCCCTCCAAACCACTCATACCAGCTACCAAACCAACTACTTGGATTGTACCCTTTCCATACCTGAGTAGGCACATGCACTAGTTTAACCATATGGCTAGTAAGCTCAGCTATTGCTTGCCCTTCGTCATCTATTTGAAGACAGCAATTGCTCAGGTTAAACTTCCCACATACACCTCCCTCTACTGCCAAAAGGTAATCCAAGGCTAATCTATTTTGGTACACTGCTGTCCTCATCCTGGTATTATGCTTCGCTAGAAGATTGAGTGCTTGTGAGGTCTCATTAGTAATAATCTCAACCACCGCCTGTAATCTTATAATACGGTTGAGCATATAAATTGGGGTTCTATAACCAAAGGTACCATCTTCTGCCCACGTGGCTGGCCCATAATAATCTATGATACGCTGGGGAGGCCATTCATTATCTTCCCAGGTGCCTATCTCTAAGGGTCCCCTTTTCTTCCTATGATTCACATCATACACTTTAACACCTAAAGTCTCACCTGTTTCAATCGGTAACAAGAAGAAGGATGGTTTGAGCATACCCAACACACATGCCCCTTCCCAGTCCTGTGGCAACTCCGAATAGGCTTTCTTACCACAGATCCAGTACAAATTTGCTGGGGCTCTCCAGGTAGATGTGATGGATAAATCAAACCACACATCCTTTAAACTGGCATATCTAGCAAACGGGTTAGATGGTTCTGAGACATTTGAAGCCGACCACCAAGTTGTATTTTTAGTATCATCATCATAAGCTTTTTGCCCTAGACAAGTTAATTCTCCTACAGAAGTATTATACATTATTCCTTTCCTTGCTATGCAAACATAACCTATGATGGAGGTCTTTAATCTCCACTCAGATTTACCTCTAACACTCAAATGATAATCGGCTTGTGTAGATATTAGTTGGTCAACTGCCTCAGAACCGGACATTACCTCCTTTGCTTCCCAAGGCCATTGGTCTCCCATGTTAGTACCTCCACACACATAGCAGTTGGTAACATTAAGACTACCGGCAATACTTTCAGCTAGGTCAATGAACAGGTTTTTAGCGTTATGGGGGATCTTATTATCTATACTCATCTCTTCATAAAAGGAATGGTATACTTGATGAGTCTGGGAGGATACCGTATCAGTCTCTATTCCTATAAACAATAATGTCCCAGGATCTAAACCCGTCCCGTATATCTGAAACCCAAATAAATTTCCATACTTATCTAGGAACTTGTCGGGGTTATTAATAAGTATATGGACTGGGTTGCATTCCATAGACTTACAATAAGGGCTAGTCGGCAACTTAGTCACTATCATGTCTTTATCTACTGTCTGTCCCCAAGTCGCCCACCCCACACAAGACCAATATGGACAAAAGTTATAGTCTTTATTTGGGCATCTAGGACTCACATATTTATTTTTACTACTGGGACAAATATATTTATCATTAGACCCATACGTCCTCTCCCATCTAAGATCCCCACATACATTCCACGGTTTTCTACCACTTGATATCGCCTTACATGCATCAAATAGCAGAACACCCGAAGAATGTACGGATTCTAACACCGTCTTATTAATTAGGGTCCCCTGAGGATCTCCATTCCTGAGAGTCAACCAAATTGTACGAGGTTGATACTCTGGACTGAAGCACTTAGGTTCTCCTACTCCTAAATGGCACACACTATAGTCTATATTTAGGTATCTACATCTTGATACCTCTCCTTTACATTCGTATTGTGAATGCCAAATTAGGGTTTGGGAAATATGGTTACCTGTTCTCGTAGTCTTAATGCATACCTCACAGCTAGGAGTGTCGGTACCTCTACCTTCCTGAATATAAAAACACATATAAATAAACACAATCAAAAGCACATCTTTCGCCGTCATCCTCAGTCTTCGTCCGTGCGATGGAACCTCAGCTTCCAGGATGTGAGGGCTGCAGGGAATGGAGTTCTGCTCGTCTTCACAGGTGTCCCTTCGAGACTTTCCTGGCTTATACACTATGTGTTGGTAAGCGGACAGGCTTTATTATGGCCTTCTCACTCACACCTGTAACAATAAAATTTGTAATCCACAATAATTCCTCGTTACTCCGACTGAGTAGTGCGTTTCAACCGGATCTTGCAGGGATTCTCTGGATCTGCTGTAATTTGCCAAGAATCGACTGCTGCTGGTTTAACCCTGGAGTGATGTATCCACGGAGTTACTTCGGCTACTTTTATCGCGTATGAACTTATCCAGATAGGATTGGATGTTCTTCTTAGCCTTCTGCGGAATGTGATATTGTCTTAGGCTCACTGGATAAACCCCATGTTTCAGTTCAATTTTTATTGGTGGAATATTGCGGGCCAGTCCTGGTGGGTTGTTCTCTGCCCAAACTCCTGGTATGTTAAACAATGTCTCATCACTCCTAGGGTTTTGGCTAGTCAACACTGTATAAAGTCGCCACTCTTCTTCCTTTGGTACGGATAAAGTCATAATACCTGAAGGTCCATTAAACTTTAAGGATGTTGTTCCATTTGGTAGGAACGTAATCTGCGCTTGTAATTTTGATAGCATATCACGTCCCAGCAATTGGACTGGACATTCAGGCATATAAAGGAATTGGTGTTTTACTACGTGGCCTCCCAATGTACAGAGTCGACTTTTAAGAACCGGTTTTTCAGCACTTCTTCCAGTTGCTCCTATCACAGTAATAGTCCTTCCAGATGGAGGAGCAACTAGATTAGTCACCACTGAATGTTCAGCACCAGTGTCGATCATGAACGCACTCCTTTTCCCCCCTATTGATACATCGACCATAGGCTCCGCTCGACCAAGGGGGATGGAGCCCGGTCGGTATCAATAGTCCTCCATGACAGTGTCAGCCAATCCTACAAAGTCCCTACCTTCTCTATCGCGGGACCTTTGCGCTGCTGGAATATACCTGTCTTCCCTAACACTTCCTCTGTTCCCATTACTCCCTCTATAACCATTACTCCCTCCGGGGCCTCCTCTACCTCTCGCTCTACCTCTAAAGTTTCCGTAGCCTGCCCTGGGTTGGTCTCTCTCGTACTGCTCTCTTTGCGGACATTCGTTCCTCCAATGCCCTTCTTCCTTGCAATACGCGCATTGATCCCTACTCAAAGGCTCCCTACTCCATCTATTATTGCCTCTATCTGGGCCCCGTTTATCTACGCCTGCGATCGCTACCGCTAGCATATCAGCCTTTTTACGCATCTTGCGCTCTTCCTCTTTCTTACTTTCTGTATCCCTGTTCATATAGACCTTATTTGCTACCTCCATTAGTTGGGTGATGGACATACCTGCAAACCCTTCTAACTTTTGTAGCTTGCGCTTAATATCTCCGTATGCTTGGCTGACAAAGGCGGAGTTAACCATTCGGGAATTGTCTGCGTCTTCCGGATTAAAGGGGGTATACAAGCGGTATGCCTCCAATAATCGGTCATAAAAGACACTGGGCGCTTCATCGCTTTTCTGGATCACCTCAACTGTCTTCGACATGTTAATGGCTTTCTTTCCTCCGGCTTTCATGCCAGCAATTATAGCGTCTCTATAGGCTCTGAGTTGAACCATATCAGCACCATTTACGTTCCAATCGGGATCGGTGTTGGGATAGTGTGTCGCGGCCCATGCTGCTGGATTGGCTTGGTTCAAAGCACGGGCTCTATCCTCTAATGCTTTAATGGCTGCTTGATTTATTCTTGTCCTTTCCTCATTGTTAAATAAAGTCATTAGTAACTGCTGGCAATCAGCCCATGTCGGATTATGCGTCTGTACTATTGAGGTGAACAGATCAGTCATAGCTTGTGGTTTCTCAGTATACGAGGAATTATGGGTCTTCCAGTTTAAAAGATCGGTTGTGGTAAATGGGACATATACGAAGACTGGGTCAGCGTGTGCCATTTGACCTGCGGCATCGATATAAGCTGACCCGGGATTCAGACGAAGAGGCATCTGATAGTGCTTTAATTGTTGGGCACCAGTCAACTGTCGGGTTTGGATGGGGCTACGTAGAGAGGCGTCAGTCATGGGTTCCGGTCGGGGAGAGATAGGGTATGGGGATGTGGGAGGTCGGTTTTGGGAAAAGGTCGTAAATAAAACACTTCGAGCCGAGCTAGATGAAGCTTGACCGGAAGTCTGAAGTGGCGCCAAATCAGGATATTCGTTTCTAATGGGGGTGGATTCTGGTTCCGGAAGGGGAGATTTAGTACGAGGGGGGGTGGATCCTGTACTGGAGGAGGAAGCGGAAGTGGATGAGGGTAATGAGGGGAGGGGTGCAGGACTTCCTGCGTTTGCGTCACTTCTTCTTAACGGAAAGTAAGGGGGCGGCAAAGGGATCTCGGACTCAGGGGGCGTGTCCAAAATGGGCCTAACACCAGTCCTAGTGGACGAGCAAGTCCTAGCTACCATGAGGCGACACTGCTCCTCGTGGCATGTCTGGAGCCATTTTGGCGAGTCATTTACGGCCTGTCTCCAACAGTCAATATAAGGAAACTGGCCGTAAAGTTCAGGCCTACCCGATACAGCCACGTGTAAGCGCTGTACCAGAGTTGGATCCAAACTGCCACGTGGCGGCCATGCCGCAACCAAAGTAGGCCACTCCCTAGTACACAAAGTGACCAAACGTACAGGAGACATCTTTACCCCAAAATCACAAACTTTGAATCCCTTTTTAAAATTCTTAACCATACATCCTAAGGGATCCGGAATCGTTGACTGCGACGCACCCATACTTAACAATGGAACGTCGTCGACAACGAATACTATACACGCGTACTATTCAACAGTCACACCCGTTTCCTCTGGCAACAGCACCACGTGGTACGGTTACCAAGTGAAACGTACACAATAACAATAAACACTCAGGGAATTCCCGTACACACACAGCTGTTACACCAGTCACTATATAATCAATATTATGCCCTTTGGCGTAACTATACAGTCACCCACGCTATAATTCTCTATATACGAATTACCCGTCTATAACACACCCCAGTAACATCGTCTTTTACAAATAGCGGTTACAGTACGGTTAGCATAGGTCAAAGCACAAGTTAAGGTCACAATACAATTATTAGTGGTTATGGTGTTAAACATGCAATGGACGACAATGATTAGTACTTATTATATAATGTCAGTAAATATACAGGGTTATGGTACCGTGCACTATAATACAGCAACACACTATTAACACTCTCGCTAGACGGCTGAGCTCGCGCTATCTAACAAGATATACACTTTACTAAAACAATCGTTAACACATTTACAATTCCCAACTAAACTATTGGCCAGTACCTTGAATGGACTACCTAAAACTATATACACCCGTTTTGGTTAGCCACACTGCCCAATCACCACATATATAGCGAGCTAGAGAACCGAATTTACACAGGCGCCTCTTAGTCGCACTATCAAAAGTCTAGTGGGTTCCAAATTTACACGCCTTCCCACTTAGCCCAGATAGGATGAGAACTAGCGAACCGAATTTACACAGGCGCCGCTTAGTCTCCCGGTCCCTCCGACCTAGCGAACGTAATATACACCCTAGAACGCTAGTCTAGACAAGACACCGGTGTCCGGCTAGGGCTATTTACACCAGGACCCCGCCTGACTAACCAAATCAAACGGTCTGACTAAAGAGCGTTCGATCGAGCGGTGCGCCTTCGCTCCTTCCCTCCGACAGAGGGGGCAGATACACAGATTCAAAACCCCTTTGGGCCTACCGCACAATCGGTATACCCCTAGTGGGTCCTGCCGTCTAAAACAGCAGTTGTCTTACCTCCTCGTTCCTGAACCTGAGTTCACACTCATCGACGGGGACACCCCAGCACTTCTCACGTAGAGGCCGATGATCTCCTGGACAACAGACCAGTGGCGCCGAGACGAAGGGAGGTCCACGCAGAAGTTCAGGGGTGCAGCCGTAGAGAACGTGGGCAAAGATAGACCGTCTCACGCCTCTGCCTCTCAGCTACCGTTGAACGATGAGCTTCCCGGCCAATGCACCAAATGATACCGGAGAAACTGACGGAAGCCAAGCACAGAGAGATGGACACAGGTTTCTTCAGGAAGGAAGAGATTCTTTATTGGATCACCGATCGGGACTCAGAGGGACTAGCGTCACCAAAATACAGCAAAGTCTGAGTACTGAATACATAGAGTACATTCCTTATATAGCACTGTAGCTCCTCCCACAATTAACTACACCCACACATACCCTTAACCTATTTAATAAATAGAGTCTAAACTCATCCATCCGGTCTAACCACGTGGCTCATCTGATACAAAGGAGAGGGACGCGTAATTCCAGTTCTTACATTCCTGCACCTGGTCAGTACAGTGATAACAGTATCTTAGCTACGTGTAATTAACTAACTGATACTACAAACACATATACATACATATGCCTTGTGGCAATCTTAGCCTGCTAAACTTGTATTTTACTGGAATTACATCACAGTAGCATTGTGCAGCAGTGCGTGCGTGCGTATAGCAGTGTGTCATTGTCTGTCAGGGTTATTCACTAACGTGACAACCAATCTTCACAGGGCCACTCCCCACCCCAATCATCCATGTATTATGTAATGTTTGTGTTGTCTGTGTATGTGATAGATGTGATGACTGTGTGTGATATGTATGCTATGTGATGGCTGTGTGTGATATTTGTAATGGGTGTATTAACAGTGTGTGATATGCGTGTATGGGTTGTATGTGATATTTGTGCTGGGTTTATTGGCTGTGTGTGATAGTTATTTAATTCAGATAAAAACATGTATTTAGGTCTGTGTGTGAATGCAGGTGTATATTTTTGCATAGTTATGTGCACACATTCCCACAGTCAGATGCACACAGTTATACATATACACTGTCAAATCCACCACATGCACATAGTCACAGGCAGATAGTCACATACACAGGATCAGGCAGAAACACACAGGTAAAGGCAGTAACACACATACACAGTTACAGGTAGATAAACACACACAGGCAGACAGCCACACACACACAGCCACACATACAGTTTTACACACACACACACACACATACAGTCTTACACACACATACTTACATGCAGACCGTCTCACACACACACACACACACAGCCACACACACACAGGCAGACAGCCACACACACACAGGCAGCCACATACATACACACACAGGCAGACAGCCACACACACACAGGCAGAAACCCATAGACACACGCAGACAGCCACACACATACACGCAGGCAGCCATCCACACACACAGGAAGACATCCACACACACAGAGACAGGCATTCACACACACACAGGCAGACAGCCACTCAGACACACACAAGCAGACAGACACTCACACACACAGGCAGACAGTCACTCACACACACACAGGCAGATAGTCACTCACACACACAGGCAGACAGTCACGTGCACACACACACACGCACACAGGCAGGCAGTCGCACACACACAAACACAGGCAGACAGTCATATACACAGACACACACACAGTCACACACAGACACACACACAAACACACACAGGCAGACAGTCACACACATACAGGCAGCCAGTAATACACACAGACACACACACACACACACACACAGGCAGACAGTCATACACACACACACACACACACACAGGGAGACAGTCAAACACACACAGACACACACAGGCATACAGTCATACACACACACACAGACAGACACACACACAGGCAGACAGTCACACACATAGACACACACACACACAGGCAGACAATCACAGACACACACAGGCAGACAGTCACAGACACACACAGGCAGACAGTCACAGACACACACACACACACAGGCAGACAGAAACACACACAGAGGCAGGCAGCCATCCACACACACAGAGACAGGCAGTCACACACACACAGGCAGACAGCCACACAAACACACACAGGCAGACAGCCACTCACACACACACAGGCAGACAGACACTCACACACACACAGGCAGACAGTCACACACACACAGGCAGACAGTCACATGCACACACACACACACACACAGGCAGACAGTCACACACACACACACACAAACACAGGCAGACAGTCATATACACAGACACACACACACACACACACACAAACACACACAGGCAGACAGTCACACACATACAGGCAGCCAGTAATACACACAGACACACACACACAGGCAGACAGTCATAAACACACATACACAGGCAGACAGTCATACACACACACACAGGCAGACAGTCATACACACACACACACACACACACAGGGAGACAGTCAAACACACACAGACACACACACAGGCAGACAGTCATACACACACACACACAGACACACACACACAGGCAGACAGTCATACATACACACACAGACAGACACACACACACAGGCAGACAGTCACACACATAGACACACACACACAGGCAGACAGTCACAGACACACACAGGCAGACAGTCACAGACACACACACACAAACAGGCAGACAGTCACAGACACACACACACACACAGGCAGACAGACACACACACACACACAGGCAGACAGTCACAGACACACAGACACTCACACTGACAGTCACACTCACACTGACAATCACATAATTACCTCTGTTCATTGTGGAGGCAGTGCAGCTCCTGGAGACTGTTTGTTGGGGGAAGCAGGGACTCCTTTCTGCTTCCCCTGCAGCACTTATCCGGCACTTTTAGCTCCGCCCCGCCGCACAGTAGCTCCGCCCCCACAGCGCGGGAAGCTCAAGGTGTGTGTATCTGTGTGTCAAGGTGCGTATCTGTGTGTCAAGGTGTGTATCAGTGTGCCACTATGTACCAGTGTCTATGTGTGTGTCAGATACATACACACAGATTACACACAGATGCACACTGATACACAGATACAAACACTGGGACATACAAACACAGATACACGCTCTCTGACACACAGACACACACTTTGACACACAGATACACACACCTTGACACACAGATACATACATACACACAGATACACTGAGTGTCAAGGTGTGTGTATCTGTGTGTCAATGTGTGTGTATCTATGTGTCAAGGTGTGTGTATCTGTGGGGGCAGGGGGTGGGGGTTGAACAATGTTAGAAACATAGAAACATAGAATGTAATGGCAGATAAGAACCATTCGGCACTTCTAGTCTGCCCAGTATTTCAAAATACTTTTAATTAGTCCCTGGTCTTATCTTAAGTCTAGGATAGCCTTATGCCTATCCCACGCATGCTTAAACTCCCTCACAGTGTTAACCTCTACCACTTCAGCTGGAAGGCTATTCCATGCATCCACTACCCTCTCAGTAAAGTAATATTATTTTTATACGTTTGCCCCTCTAACTTAAGACTATGTCCTCTTGTTGTGGTAGTTCTTTTAAATATAGTCACAACAGCGTGGTACACATCCAGTAACACAGGTTTTTCACATAGATGGCATTGATATACGAGCACATTTTTTATATTTGTGTGATGGTACTCAAGTTTGGTACATGCATCTAATGGTAAATCATCAGAGTGGCAAGCAGTAACCTAGGTATGCTCATCGTAGTGTGCGTTGTGAGAGTGACTATGAGGTATCGTGAGGAACTGGAAGTGTAGGTGTATATTGCATGACTTGTCTGGTTAATGTTGTGTAGATAACTTTTTTAATATAGGCATAAGAGTGGCTTACTGTGTTGTCTGAGAGTTGTGCTGAGCCTATTGTGAATAAGAGACGACAGACCTGAGAATTGGTAATTTTATGGCAAGACAGGAGGCTTCATATTTGCTTATCTTTCTTTACTGAACCTCCCAGCAGCAAAAAAATAGTTAACAGTAATGTAAAACAATTCAACCAATCAGAGTGTATAACAGTATTATATGATGTCATCAAGCTCCTCCCATATCCTCTTTCTTTGCTGCTTGCCTCCCAGGTGAGTCTATTCCAATTATGGCTCTTGTTTTCTAGCCATTTATGCAATATTTTCATTTAAAAACTACCTTGCTACTAATGTTAAATAAATGTTTTAACAACTTACACTCTCACAATTTATCTAAATGTGACTTTTATCCTATATTATACAACTGTGCCAACATATAGGACTCATTGTATTTTATTATATATTTCCCCTTTAAAACCGAACCGGGTTTATTCCCGCGAGTCTATCACGTCTAGCGGCCGCGGTCTCTCCACATTTCTGAGGGCTCTACCTTCAGTTCTCTTCATTAGTGCCGCGGACTCCATTTCCCAGGAGTCCGCGGCTCAATTCCGCGGCTCAATTTCGCGCCCCTCAGGTTTTCCCGCCCTTTCGCGTCTGCAATTTCTGACGCGCTTCCTTCCGCCCTTTTACTGGCGGTGGCCATTTTAAAACCGTGGTTTTCTTCATTAACACCCAAATCGTTGGTACCCAGCGTTGGATTCGGTAAGTACCCTATTTACTTGCTAAATAGAAACCTAAAGTGCTCACACCTACCTTATTCATTACTCATTATACTCATTTGTTTTATTAACAGGATATACCTGCTGTATTATCTCCTACTACTAATAAAATAAGGCCTTGTGGGTGAACCCCACCTTTTTTCTCTACTACTGTTGTTCATTGAATGTCTGTTGTGGGTGACCCCCACCTTATTCACTTTAATACTCAATTCTAACAGGGTGTTCTCCACACCATCACTACAGTGAGTGACCCTCATCTGTACAATATATATTACTTAAAGTGACACACACTTTACTATATTGACTATTTGTGTGGTAATCCCACTTCTTTTCGGTACAGTGGTACAACCCACTTGTATAATTTAGTGGTCTACCCCACTATTGTGTGCCGCCCTACACACCAACTACGTTGATTTGGGTGACCCCCATTTATACATTTTATCAAACATATTTGGGTGCACCCCATTTAATATCCTGTCATACACTATTTGACATAATATGCATCTGTACCGGGTCAAAGCTCTAGTAGTAACGATAGTCATTGTCACTCCTCTATGGAGAGCCCAGACTTGGTTCCCAACCCCACTAGAACTGTCTGTGAATTACCCAATTCTACTACCTCGTCTCCCCGACATCCTCAGGGATCCAGCAGGGCTCTGTCACCCACAGGCCCTTCAAGGTCGGCTCCAAATTGTGGCTTGGACCGTTTCAGGGGATCCTGGAATGTCTCGGGACTTTCGGAAACAGCTAAGGCTCTCCTATGGGACTCATGGGCCCCAGGTACTAGACGAGCTTACCTCGCTGCATGGCGAACTTGGGTCAGCTGGTGTTTGGAAAGGGATACCGATCCCTTTTCAGCACCTTTGACGATCATTCTAAATTTCCTATCTACCTTTTTTGACCAAGGCAAATCCTATAGATCTATTAACGTTTTTAGATCAGCTATTTCTGCGGCCCACAATCCTATTGATAATGCATCAATAGGAAAACACCCTCGGTTTGTAGACTTTTACGAGGAATCAGGCTGGCCAGACCCCCTCTTCCTAAATACTCCAATTTCTGGGATGTCACTCAGATTTGTTCTATTTTAGAATCCTGGCCCTCTAATGAGAATTTGACGTTGCGTCAACTCTCTGCTAAACTGGCCTTACTCCTATGTCTGGTATCCTTCCATAGGGTCTCAGACATTCGAGCTTTCGATTTCCACGCCATTGTCTTCTCGCCTGAAGGCGTTTCATTTCATATTACCAGGCGTACAAAGACTAATTCATCATCTGTTTTCCACCCTTATTTTCCAAATAGACAGTCACTCTGTGTGGCGCTCTGCGTAAGACATTATATAGATGCCACAACCACTCTGCATCCACCTACAGGACCCTTTCTCGTGTCCTATGTCAAACCACACAAACCGGTGTCGGCCCCCACCGTCGCACGGTGGATCAGATGGATATTAGCCCAAGCAGGTGTTGACTCTTCTTTTGGAGCACACTCAGTCAGAGGAGCAGCCGCATCCTCAGCCCTTCGTGTGGGTAGCTCCCTCTCAGACATTTTGTCGTCTGCGGATTGGTCCAGGGAGTCTACCTTTCGTACATTCTATTTCAAACCTATGCCACATGCTGCATCTTCTATCATATAGGAGCGTTAAAACAGCAAATATGAAGCCTCTTGCCATAAAATTAGGGATTATTCTAGCTTTAGTGACTGAATAATCTAAATTTTATTAACGACAAATATTTTCCCTCCCTTCTTTATACCCGCCCAAAGGTAAGTTACTACATTTGTTTTAGTCAATCTGTTCCACACACAATTATACACCATCTGTCATAGGTTCACGACACAACACTCTAACCAAGAGTTACATTTTTCAACATATTTTACATGAAAGGTATCAAAATTGTTGTTCCTAATGTGCATGCCATAAATTGCATTCATCTAGTATGAGAACCTATACTCTCATGATTTTCCTCTATTTCCCTTTAGTGTGAAAAAATACCAACACTTGGGATATATGGATTCATCAATCACGTTGAAAGTTTACATGGTTGACTACATCAGGACCTCGACTTAGTCTACAGTTCATAATTACGGTTTACATGGTTGACACTCGTATCGTCGGCTACAGCAAGAAAGAGGATATGGGAGGAGCTTGATGACATCATATAATACTGTTATACACTCTGATTGGTTGAATTGTTTTACATAACTGTTAACTATTTCTTTGCTGCTGGGAGGTTCAGTAAAGAAAGATAAGCAAATATTCGCCTCCTGTCGTTAATAAAATTTAGATTATTCAGTCACTAAAGCTAGAATAATCCCTAATTGTTTAAAGCCTTAACTTTCTTGCATATGTGTTTGAGTCTACTTATTTTACAAATACTAGTGCTACGAATTGTATTACTAATGTTTTTAATGAGGAAGTCTGGAGGTGGCTTGCTATGTGATAATTTTTACACCTCCCTTCGAGATAGAGTAGGTCTCGGTTTAACGGTCATTGAGTGGAGGTGGGTTAGAGGAATCGTCCTTATGGGACGTTTGGTGCTTACTAAACAGGTGCCAACAGGTGGACAAAAGGAAATGATGAAAAAGAAATAGTCACAGAAACGGTGAGGCTGTCTGCCTGTCAGGGCTCGGTACCCCTCTGGTGTCAGGTACATGTGTGACAGATGTGCTCCTCAAGTAGTTGCCAAAGCGTAGGCTCCATGTGGGACTCGTCACGGGACAAATGGAGTGCTTCCTGCAGGGTCCCATGTGTGTGCTTGTGTGGTCGCCCTTCGAGTCCCATTACTCTGCAAAGCGTCCCGTGGTAGACCTAGGGTGTCTAGAAGCGCCGATGCCTCCTGTATGTCTTGGACCAGGTGGACGGATTCTTCGTGTTGCACTTGGAGCGTGTGGGTCCTCCACCTGTACTGGATTTGGTTATTCCATAGGAGAGTGGTAAACCCCTGCAGGGACCTCCTCCACTGGCCCTTAAGGGCTTCTTGTACTGACGCCTTGTCACTGCTTCTTTGGAATTTCACCACTGTATCTCTGGGCACCTCTTCTGGGGCCCTCCTGGGTTTCGGAATCCAGAATACCGCATCCACCACAATTTGCCTGGCTTGTTTTGGAGGCAGCAATGCTCCCAGCAGCCTTCTTGTGAGGTGCGGTAAGTCTGCCGTCAGTACCTCCTCCGGGATACCTCTTATTTTAAGGTTTGTGCGGTGTCTTGCGTCTTCAGCGGTCGGCAGTTTCTGTTCTACCCCAGCCTGTTGCCTTTTCAGCATTTGTACCTCTTGTTCCAGGGAGGATATTCTCTGATCGTGGTCCTTTGTGGAAGCCTCCATAGCTCCCAGTCGGCCTACCAGGCCCATGAGGTCCTGTCTCAGTGCGGCCACATCTGCCTAGAGGGTTTTTTGAAGACCCACCAGGAGCTCCTGCAGGGTCTCTTTAGTGACAGGCTGGCAGGGTAAGCTCCGGTTGCCTGTGTGAGAGGGTCTATGTGGTGGCATGTCTGCTGCACCGATGAATTGCGACATCTCTTCCGAGGAGTCGGAGTATTCATCCAGCTCCGCGGCCATTTTAGGCCCAATCGCGCCATGCGCCTGTTTAAAGAGCTCGCCTATATTCATCCCAGGTTTGGGTTTATCTGCCTTCTGCTTTTTAGAATTTCGGCCCATGGTGGCTCTGGTCATTCTGGAGCATCTAGTTTCTCGATTTTTAGGGATTTTATTCCCGTTACATCGCCTATTTACGCCGTTTATCTCGGAGCTCCGAGAATGTGCGTCTGATTGCTTTGGCTGCTCGGCTCCGCCTCCCTTTATGTATTTAAATGTTTCTATCATATCCCCCCTGTCTCGTCTTTCCTCCAAGCTATACATGTTAAGTTCCTTTACCCTTTTCTGGTAAGTTTTATCCTGCAGTCCATGAACCAGTTTAGTAGCCCTTCTCTGAACTCTCTCTAAAGTATTAATATCGTATGATATATTCTATGATGATGCACTATGTCAAAGGGTTCCACTTGATAAAGACCACACTAGTTGAAATGTTGCTTTGCACCTTCTGGGTGCGGATCTAGGGGGGGGCAACGGGGCAATTGCCCCCCGAGATTCTCCCCTGCCGGCTAATGCAGGGCTGGCACTGTCCAAGTGCCAGCCCTGCAATGTGCCTGCGGACTGGGGAGGGAGATCCCTCCCCGGTCCGCAGGCACTGTGCTGGCAGCCGGCAGGGGAGGGAGAGAGGACCCGGGAGCTCAGCCTGCAGCTCCTCTGGGTCCTACTCTCGCTGGGTAACCATGGCAATGCTCCAAATCTCGCGAAAGTGAACTCTAGCCCTGGAGCTGCGGGCTAGAGTTCACCTCAGCACCACTGGGACCACCAGGGAATCCCCACCGAACCACCAGGGACATATATTTATTTATTTTATTAAATTAAAAATATTATTAAAAGGCCCCCCCACGCACACGCTGCCCCACGCACACGCTGCCCCACGCACACACTGCCACACACATACACTGCCACACACACACGCACACACTGCCACACACACACTGCCCCACACACACACACACACACTGCCCCACACACACAAACACTGCCACCCATACACACACACTGCACACCCATACATGCACTGCCCCACAAACACTGCCACCCATACACACACACTGCACACCCATAGACACATTGCCTCCCACACACATACACTGCACACCCATACATAAATTGCCCCACACACACTGCCCCACACACACATACAGTGCCCCTCATATACAAACTGCCCCCCACACACATACAGTGCTCCCCATACACACACACATTGCCCCCACACATACACAGTGCCCCCCATACACACACTGCCCCAAACACACATACAGTGCCCCCCCATACACACACTGCCCCACACACATATGCAGTGCCCCCCATACACACACTGCCTTAAACACACATACACTGCACCGCTTACACACACACTGCCGTCTAACACACACACTGCAACTCTGACATACACTGCCGCAGTCACACACACACTTCACAGCTCACACACACGCTTCACCCCTCACACATACCACTGCACCTATGCTCTATATCCCAGCAGACCCCAGGTAAGTTGTCAAACTGTTCTTAAATGGTTTGGCTACTTACTCTGGGATGGGATCCTGGCACTACTGGCACCATACCTACTACACTGAGCTGTAGTGGTTATTGTGCCTGGATTATTTCTTTAAATAATCTACAAGTGCCCCTCCTGAGATCAGGCTCTGGATCCGCCACTGCCAGACAGACACACATCTACACTAACTGACACACACGCATTCACCAACAGACACATACACACTCACTAACAAGACATGCATGCACACTCACTGACAGAATTGAATACACACTCACTCAGTGTCAGATACACACTCACTGACAGATACACACTGACAAACACATATACAACACTCACTGACAGACATATATGCACTCAGTGTCAGACACACACATTGACTGACAGGAATACACATTCACTGGCAGACACAGACTCTCAGTGACAGGCATGGATACACACACTGACACACACTGAAAAATCCTTTGCCAGTGTTGGATTGGTTGACAGGTATTTAGGGCATGACCCAAAGTAATAATAAAGTGAGAGACTGAAATGGATTAACTAAACAGCGCTCCCAATATCAGTCCCAATACCCTAATGAAAACTGCTCCGCCAGTATCAGGCAATAGTCTGCCAATTAAAAGAGCATCGTAAGAACTATAATTTTGATTAAATTATTATTGGTCCCTGTTAGGGAAAGGTAAAGAAAAGAAAAAGTGTATATAGTGATTAAAATGTGCAAGACGAGGACAATATAACATAAGTAAAATAGGACCACCCGCTAATATTCAGAGTTGCAAAAATCCACACAGTGTAGTGGCCACCCATATGGTAGCACAGACTCAGATAAATGAATGAAGTGTACTGTTGCCACAAATTATTTGCAACAGAGTATCAAACTGAGCCTGGAGACGCTACAAAGTGGATAGTGTCAACAGAATATGGTTAAGATGGACCCAGTTAGACCCCTTCAGAGTAAGGTTAAATGTGTTACAAATAGAATTCCCCAGAGGATATGCTAAAGTTGCTTCCTAAAATCGGAAGGTAGGAGATGGTGATGGGTAGTAGGTATTGAAGGATATTTGGGGGGAGGAAAAGGCAGGATAACCCAAACTAGTTAGTAATTAAGTCGGGAAACTAGCTGAGAGAGGTGACTGAGGTCACAAAATCTAACACCCCAATTATAATATCCCGTGCTAACCCACATGCTATAAGTAAGTAGGTATATTGAGAGCCAAAAGTAGGATCATTTGTAGTGGACTTTCAAAAATCCAGCGCTAGTATTTACAGTTTAGATTGCTGACCCGTCCGGACATAGAGAGGGATTGAATAAATGTAAATTCAATTAACCCACTATTGCTGTGAAAATGTCCTATCGTCTCCAAAACGTAATGATTAGTCAGGAAGCAGTTCCAGCATCATGTCCTATTTAGACAGTGTTAATTAGCCAACTGTCCAACTAATGGAAACTCGACTTGCAATCCCTGATCCAATACGGAAATATATTCTTTAAGTCAAATAAGATACTAAGTAGCAAGGTATTCTAATTGTGGACAGAGGTCAGTGAGGTCAAGAAGTAATTAAATATCTCACTATATTCGCTAACTGTCTAGCGGTGTCTCAAAATGCTAACTACGAATAGCAGAACCAGCTAAAGCTAATATTTAGTTTGCTAGCACTAAATAGTAGATAAGGAACCCCAACTAAAGTAAGTTAAGCAAAAGAAGCAGTGGTCCTAGGTTAAAAAACCACAGTGGTGAAGAAACAGCCCAACGCGCGTTTCGGCACTAGCATGCGCCTTTGTCAAGAGCTGGTGCCCACTACACTGTGTGGATTTTTGCAACTCTGAATACTAGCGGGTGGTCCTATTTTACTTATGTTATATTGTCCTCGTCTTGCACATTATAATCACTATATACACTTTTTATTTTATTTTATTTACCTTTTTCTAACAGGGACCAATAATAATTTAATTAAAATTATAGTTCTTTCGATGCTCTTTTAATTGGCAGACTATTGCCTGATACTGGTGGAGCAGTTTTCATTAGGGTATTGGGACTGATATTGGGAGCGCTTTTTAGTTAACCCATTTCATTCTCTCTCTCTACACACTGACAGACACACTCAGTGACAGATACACACACTGACAGACACACATACACACTCACTGACAAACACATATACACTCTCATTGACAGACACACTCTCACTAACAGACACACACTAACTCTCACGAACATAAACACACTAACACTCACTAACAGACACACACCAACACTCACTAACAGACACACACTAACACACTCACTAGCAGGCACACACACACTCTCACTAACAGACACACACTAACACTTATGAGAGGACGCTGACAGAGGTGGAACTTGGAGTTTACTGGGCCCCCTCTTCATTATAGAAGACAGCAGGGGGCCGCAAGTGTATATATATAATTGTACTTGCTACATATATGCACATTGGGGATGAGGGGCCCGGCCCGCCATTGCCCCTGGGCGGCACTGGCCCCCTACAACTGTTCAGGTTGTACCCCACTGATGGTGGTCCTGGCCATCAGAAATGGGTTTCTTAGTAAATAAAGATCAGGAAAAGACAGACATTATAAATAATGATTTTTCATCAGTATATATGAAGGATGAACCCATGTCAAGAGATTTACAAATGATCGCGGCAAAAAACTTGCAGAAAATTTGTGGTTGGATGATTCAAGACAAGGTACTACAACAGCTAAAGAAAATTAATGCAAACAAAGCCTCCAGAGCCTGATGGTATTCACCCACGAGTACTTAAGGAGTGTCAGGCCTTAAGCCTCCCGATGTCTCCTCATACTTCCGGGTTTGACGGAGCCTAGCCACACCCCCATTGCCGCGGTCTGTTATTTAATGCGACCGCACCAGCTGATAGACGCTGGATTATTGAAACGCGTACCGCGCCAAACTCACCAGCTCACATACCTCGCTGAGACGACCACTCGCTACTAGACCGGACTGGAGGAATATTCAAGTCCCCATCATCTCTCCTCATCACAGACAAACTACCAGCACTCTCAGCAACCATTCACGGAAGCAACCGCCTCTGAGGAGAGCTGGGGACACAATCCCTCTACTACTAGAAGTTAAGTAACTTACAGTCTCTGAGTTAAGAGCTAACAATGCTAAAGATTTATTTTAACTTACTAAAGTCTGCTATCAAGTTCTCCAGCAAGCCTGCTACAGCTTTCCTCAAATCAAGTATTATTCAAGTTCAGCTGTACCTGTCTTGCTACAGATAATCTTATTTCTTCATACTAAAGTCTGCTATCAAGTTGTCCAGCAATCCTGCTACAGCTTTCCTCAAATCAAGTATTATTCAAGTTCAGCTGTACCTGTCTTGCTACAGATAATCTATTTCTTCATACTAAAGTCTGCTATCAAGTTGTCCAGCAATCCTGCTACAGCTTTCCTCAAATCAAGTATTATTCAAGTTCAGCTGTACCATTCTTGCTACTGATAATTCCAAAGTAATTAATCTCTTGTAATTTGAACTGTTAACAAGAATAACGGACTCTAATGAATTCTGACCTTGTCAATGCTAAATGAAACAAACCGTTTATTATTTAAAGAAACAGTAACTGTAATTCTGGAACTGAAGTCTCAGTTCCATCTAAGTGTCTTAATAAAAGATCAAAGTCCTAAGAAATCTGCAGTTGTGTTCCACATCATTTACTGTGAACGTGACAGAATAATCCAGCCATTGTAATGGAACCAGCAGATTTCGATTCTAAAGTATTGTTGCTGAATCAACGAGTCGATTCACTTAACCAAGGTGTGCAAGACCTGCAGGTTACAAATGAAAGAATTCTCACTGAAAAATTCTATGGTGATCGTTCCAAATATAAGGAGTTTTTTTATTCCTGCAAATTATTGATTGCTTTAAAACCTAGATCTTATCCCACAGAAAGATCTAAGGTTTTTTCAGTTATCTCATTTCTGAGAGGTGAACCTATGTCCTGGGCCCATTCCTTTTTGGACAATGATGACCCCATCTTAGATTCACTGGAGGAATTCCTTAACCCCTTAAGGACACATGACGTGTGTGACATGTCATGATTCCCTTTTATTCCAGAAGTTTGGTCCTTAAGGGGTTAAAGCCATGTCTCTTCTCTATGAAGATCCATGCAAACAAAATACTGCTGAATTAACAATTAGAACCTTGCTACAAAAACATAGACCCGTTGAAGATTATATTGCTGAATTTAAAAGATGGGCAGTAGAAACGCAATGGAATGACATCGCATTGCGCAACCAGTTTCGAATCGGCTTATCTGAAGCTGTAAAAGATGAACTATCCAGAATAGAACTCCCTACTACTTTGAACGCTCTGATTCATCTTTCGATCAGCATTGACAGAAGGCTTAGAGAAAGGAAGGCCGAAAAGGCTCTCTCAACTTCAATTGGGAAAAAATCATTTCATCCTCCAAAGCCTTCTGACAACTCATCCTTACCAACCGAACCTATGGAAATAGGGGTAATAAGAAGAGAAAAATCGACGACGTATATTAAACCTTTGCATGTATTGTGCCTCTCAAGTTCATTTGGTCTCTGATTGCCCCTTATTGAAACGGATAAAGGGCAGTAGGCAGACTCAGGCCTCTTCCATCCTAAGTGTACTCCCCTCTACAGCAAATACTCAAATGTCCCCTATCATTCTCATATTACAGTGGGACAATGAAAGAATTATGACCAAGGCTGTCATCGATTCCGGTGCAAATGGAGTGTTCATCGACTCAGCCTTTGTAACAAAGAATAAAATTCCTTGTATTCGTAAAAGAACTTCTGTTCCTGTTAGAGTGATTGACGGGTCCCTCATCTCATCGGGACCAATACTTCATGAAACCATGCCTCTAAAAGTAACCACCAATCATACTCATACTGAATTTCTTACATTTAATGTTCCTCCATCACCACTTTATCCAGTTATAATAGGGATCAATTGGTTAAGAAACCACAACCCTCAAATTTCTTGGTCCCCTTTTTCTCTCACCTTTAACTCCGACTATTGTAAGAAAACATGCTTACAACATATTCCAAGCTTTCAGACTACTAAAGAACCAGCTATACCCTCTTGTTATTCGGACACCGAACTGGAACCTCCTCCTCATGCAGTCGTTGGGACTCTATCTTCCCTTTTCAACGACATAAAAGGACTCAGTAAAGATACTTTTAATCTTCCTACATCAGTTAAATTATCAAAGAAAGACGGTCTCTACTATTTCAAGGACCGAATTTACGTACCTCCTGCTTTCAGAAATCAAGTGCTCAATTTTATTCTTGATTCTACCCTGGCAGATCATCCAGATATAAAAAAGACCCTTGAATTGTCCAAGAGATATTATTGGTGGCCTCATCAAGACAAAACCGTTGAATCATATGTTAAAACTTGTTCAATCTGCCAAAGATCCAAACATGGACATCAGCACCTAAGTAGTCAATTATTGAACCTACCGATTCTCGGAAAACCTTGGCAATCCATTTCTATGCACTACTTGGTGGATCTTCCCCCTTCTCAACAGCATACCACCATTCTAGTGGTAGTGGACCGCTTCACGAAAATGTCCCATTTTATCCCTTTAAAGATGTTACCCTCATCCTCTGAACTTTCAAAATTATTTCTTGACAATATTGTAAAACTTCATGGACTGCCTGACGAAATCATTTCAGACCGAGGGACTCAGATTACCTCCAAATTCTGGAACGCATTATGTGCTTCTCTCCATATCCAACGTAAACTGTCATCCGCATATCTTCCCCAAACTGATGGGCAAACTGAAAGAGTCAACCAATGCTTAGAGCAATATCTACGATGTTATTGTTCTCACTTACAAGATGATTGGATAACCTGGTTGCCCATGGCAGAATTCGTATACAACAACTCCTATCATACTAATAGCAAAATGACTCAATTTTTCTCCAACTATGGATTTCATCCCTCCTTGTTTCCTGCTCAGACAAGTCTTTCGTCTAACTCCTCCGTTTCGAATCAAATCTCTCACATGTCATCTTTATTCAAATTTTTACATGAACTTTTGGAATTTGCATTATCCACCCAAAGAAAAAATTTTGATATTAAAGAAAGATCTTCCCCCGATTATGGGATTGGGGATCTTGTCTGGCTTTCCTCAAAGGACATTTTCATAAATTGGCCATCTAAGAAGTTAAGTTCCCTTTTTCATGGTCCATTTCCAATTAAGTCAATAATCAACTGTAATGTTGTTGAATTGAAGCTTCCATCTACTTTGAAAATTCATCCCGTTTTCCATGTATCCTTACTTAAAACTCATCATCCTCATCCTTTCCATGGAGCTGTAACTACTTCTCCTGATCCTGTTTTAGTCCAGGGTGAAGAAGAATACAAGATTCAGAAAATTCTTGATTCAAGGGTTCATCGTGGCTCTTTACAATACCTCATTAGATGGAAGGGATATGGAATTGATGAAGATACTTGGGAAAACTCCTCTGGAATCCATGCTGATAAATTGATTTCTGCTTTTCATAGACGCTACCCTTCTAAACCATGTTGAGATAGCACCCTGAGGTTGCTCATTAAGGTGGGGATACTGTCAGGCCTTAAGCCTCCTGATGTCTCCTCATACTTCCAGGTTTGACGGAGCTTAGCCACACCCCCATTGCCGCGGTCTGTTATTTAATGCGACCGCACCAGCTGATAGACGCTGGATTATTGAAACGCGTACCGCGCCAAACTCACCGTCTCACATACCTCGCTGAGACGACCACTCGCTACTAGACCGGACTGGAGGAATATTCAAGTCCCCATCATCTCTCCTCATCACAGACAAACTACCAGCACTCTCGGCAACCATTCACGGAAGCAACCGCCTCTGAGGAGAGCTGGGGACACAATCCCTCTACTACTAGAAGTTAAGTAACTTACAGTCTCTGAGTTAAGAGCTAACAATGCTAAAGATTTATTTTAACTTACTAAAGTCTGCTATCAAGTTGTCCAGCAATCCTGCTACAGCTTTCCTCAAATCAAGTATTATTCAAGTTCAGCTGTACCATTCTTGCTACTGATAATTCCAAAGTAATTAATCTCTTATAATTTGAACTGTTAACAAGAATAACGGACTCTAATGAATTCTGACCTTGTCAATACTAAATGAAACAAACCGTTTATTATTTAAAGAAACAGTAACTGTAATTCTGGAACTGAAGTCTCAGTTCCATCTAAGTGTCTTAATAAAAGATCAAAGTCCTAAGAAATCTGCAGTTGTGTTCCACATCATTTACTGTGAACGTGACAAGGAGCTAAGTGTGGAAATAAGAGAACCTCTGTTTTTAATCTTTCAGGGTTCTTTTCTTTTAGGAATTATACCAGAGAATTGGAGAAAGGCAGATGTGGTTCTTACATTCAATGGGTTCAAAATCTTTGCCTGGAAATTATATGAGCCAAACTTCCGTGGCTGGGAAAGCATTTATAGGGTAGTTAAGGGGTAATATTTATAAGTTCTGTGGGAAAAACATTATTAGCAAAAACGTGCATGTTTTTTTGAAACATGTCTAACTAAAGTGCATTCTATGAAAAAATAATTAGAAGTATAGATCAGGGTGTTGCAGTGGATGTGATCTACTTGGATTTTGCCATGGCATTCAATACAGTTCCATACAATAGGTTAGTGGTCTAGAATTGGTTTTGTTGAAAATTCTTGTTCTTGGGTAGAACATTGGCTTACAGATAGAGTACAGAGAGTTGTCATTAATGGTAAATTTTCAAGCTGTACAAAAGTGATAAGTGTGATGTCCCTCAGGATTCTGTTCTGGGACCACTTCTATTCAACATATTTATAAATGATCTTGAAATAGGTATTGAAAGTCATGTGTCAGTGTTTGCAAATGACGCATAACTAGGTAAAGTAATACAATGTGAGATAGTATATTATTACGCTGCTGTGAGATATTGATAGCTTAGGGCACTCAAATTGCCGATAAAATTTAATGTTAATGTTAACCCTATAAGGACAGAGGCAATTGTCCAAGTTCTGAACCACAACAAAACTTGTGAGAATGTGAGCTATATGTCTAAATACCCATAATTTACCTCCTATTTGTTAAATGCATCCACACTTATATATAATTTTGTTTAGAAGAAACAGGGCTTTAGTTTCACATAATTTACATATGATTTGCAGAAAATAATGATGTCAAGGCACTCATGGTAAATCCAAAGTGAGCTGGCTATTGGAGCAGATGAAAGCAACGTTTCAGCCCACAACAGGGCCTTTGTCACAAATCTAAAAAAGTGTGAGGAATTAAGAATTTCATAATACTGTTACTGCGATAAAATACACATTTATATGCTGTGATGTCCCAGGTGTACAACAATGCCCCCATGTACAAGTTTTATGGGCTTTTGGAATGTTACAGGGTCAAATATAGGGCTTGCACAATACATTCTCTGGACACACACTTAAAAAATGTGGGATTTACACCCAGACATTCCGCATTTATTGTGTACCTTGTTGGTAGAGTGCCAAGTGTATTTGAACTATAGTGTATTTTCATAGATATATATATATATAGAGAGAGAGAGAGAGAGAGAGTAGATTGGATTAGCCGTATTAGTCCAGTAGACAAGATGTCAAAATACCAGATAGAGATATAGATAGAGATATGTGTGTATATATATATATATATATATATATAGAGAGAGAGAGAGAGAGAGAGAGAGAGAGAGAGAGAGAGAGAGAGAGAGAGAGAAAGAGGAGGGTCAGGAGGGAGAGCCAGGTCGTTGACGTCCTAACGTCAAATATTTTGTTGAAAAAGTGCTTCAAACTGGGTTTTATGCCTTTTTTTGGATCAACATAAGCAACAGATGTGAGACAGGCTGAACTAGATGGACACAATTCTAGACATGTGCATTCATTTTCGTATGAATACGATTTCGTGAGAAAATTCAGGTTTTTTCGTATTCGTTTACTAAAACGTAAATGAAAGTCCTACAAATGAAATACAAACTAAATGAAAGGGCAAAGGCCGAATGCATTACCTTTTTGTTTCATTCATTTAATAGACTCCGTGCTGCATGGGAATTAACCTCCACAGCACGAGAAAAAATAGTGCGCATGCGCGAAAAAAAAAAAACAAGGAGGGAGCCTGCAGCGCTTCCAGCTTCCTCCTTATAATAAATATTCATTCCAACCCCACCCCTGCATTAAAACCTATGGGCGTCATTATGACCCACATATTAATAAAAGGAAGGTTAAATCCTCCTGCATGCCCCTACTCGCATGACACCTAAACAAATGTAAAAGTACTAGTGACTGGGCAGCTATTGCTGCCCAGTCACTAATGCAATAAGGGGGGACCTGACACACAAATACCTAAAATGGGGGGGAAATAGTGCCCACCGCACCCCCACACGGGTGGGGGCTATTAATATAAATGGGGGGACTTAATGTCCCGCCCTGGCTCACAATCCATGAGCGGTGGGTGGGGACCTAAATTAAATAAATAATGGGGGGGACCTAATGGTGGGGACCACAAATAATAAAGTGACTAGAGGTCCTCAAGCCCCTAGTCACACCCACCCCCGCAATAAAAATATCCCCCTCACCCTAATAAACAAACCCTGTAAAATAAATTTCATACTTACCATTTGATGTCTTATTTTTTCTAAAAAAAAAAATAAAACAATTCAGCCCCCAAAAAGGCAAATAAAAAAACATAATACCCATTGAACTTTGAAAATAAAATAGAAAACCCGAGCGCACAAAAAATAATCCATCTTCACCCATAAAGGGCAAGGAGCAGACTGAGCTCTGCAGGGTGGGGAAAGGCTTATAAAGCATTCCCACGCCCTGCAAGTAGGCTCAGATCACTCTGATTGGTTTATTTAATCCAACCAATCAGAGTGCTCTGTGCCATTTTACAGAGTGTGGGAAAGTTCTATTGAGTAGGGGCATGTCGCCTAGACAAATTTAAAAGTTCTTGTGACCGGGCAGCAATAGCAATAATGGGGGATCTGGCAGAGGTTAAATCCTGCCGCATGCCCCTACCTGTGCCAGGTCCCCTCAGTGTAGTAGGGGCTGTCGCCTATACAGCGAGCAGGCACTGTCATTTAAAGCTGGATATAAAAATCAGTATTTTATATAGAAGTGATAGAGAGCTACGGTAAGAGTATATGTAATCAAAAGTTATAGCAAATACTATAACAATGCTGCAATATGAAAAAGGCCTTCCATGCCTCAAGGCACATATTCATAGACTATTAATCTGGAATGAGTCATTCACTTGCCTGGCTCTGTTTGTCTCTAGTATGTGACTTACACTGCTTTTGCTATTATCTTCTCTATACATACCGAATGAGTCTTCCACCCTTTCCAGCTATGACATATGTGAAGCATTTAGATCGAAATAACTATATTCCAGCCTCTCAGTGATTTCTTATTTGTTAAGATAATAATAATCTACTTATACTTGTAACTAAGCTTCTCCAGTACAATATTAATGTATTTCCCTCAAATCCCTCTATCTAATGTCTTGTAAAAGTAAACCAGTGATATCAAGAGTGACTTGAAGCAGTTTCCATATTTATTCATAAATACAGTGTGTATACACAGAGCATGACCTTAATTTTACCAAAGTTTTCCATAAAGTGACTAATTACATATGCTAAGGAAGTGAACATTTTCATGCATACTAATAGAATGTGACGGCAGATAAGAACCATTTGGCCCATCTAGTCTGCCCAATTTTCTTAATACTTTCATTAGTCCCTGGCCTTATCTTATAGTTAGGATAGCCTTATGCTTATCCCACGCATGCTTAAACTCCTTTACTGTGTTAACCTCTACCACTTCAGCTGGAAGGCTATTCCATGCATCCACTACCCTCTCAGTAATGTAATACTTCCTGATATTATTTTTAAACCTTTGTCCCTCTAATTTAAGACTATGTCCTCTTGTTGTGGTAGTTTTTCTTCTTTTAAATATAGTCTCCTCCTTTAGTGTGTTGATTCCCTTTATGTATTTAAATGTTTCTATCATATCCCCCCGTCTCGTCTTTCCTCCAAGCTATACATGTTAAGATCCTTTAACCTTTCCTGGTAAGTTTTATCCTGCAATCCATGAACCAGTTTAGTAGCCCTTCTCTGAACTCTCAATATCAATATCCTTCTGAAGGTACGGTCTCCAGTGCTGCGTACAATACTCCAAGTGAGGTCTCACCAGTGTTCTGTACAATGGCATGAGTACTTCCCTCTTTCTACTGCTAATACATCTCCCTATACAACCAAGCATTCTGCTAGCATTACAAAACAACTACGTTGTTGAGTGTTAAATATCGATTACTTAACTTCAATTAGTCTGTAGCCTCCCAAGATCGTTATCCACCACAAAACGATCATATATATGTATAGAACCACAAGCAGAAGTGGGATACGGCTGTACAGTCTATATAGGGAACATACAAGGAAAAAAAACAATAGTGTGATACAGTATATACAGTGAAAATGTGCGCTTAAATGGATGCACTCACGAGATAGTAAAGGTAAAACAGCATTCAAGGTGCCTCCCCAGGAAATATGGGGGGATGCTGGTATCCTTCGGTAGTGTCTAGCAGCCAAATGGGACACAGGACTCCAGGTGAGTAATGGTAGAAAATATTTGTAGCTTTATTTTCTTTAAAAGGTGATACAACACCAAGCAGATAAAATATAAAAGTGCAGCAGTAGGTCCAACGCGTTTCGTTCAACACAGGAACTTCATCAGGGACCGCACAGTAAAAGAAATCAACAGCAATATTGCAGATTGTAAAAAAATACACATCCTCAATTCTGCTAGCATTACCTGCTGCTCTATTACATTGTCCGCCTACCTTTAAGTCATCAGAAATAATCACCCCTAAGTCCCTTTCCTCAGATGTAGAGGTTAGGGCTCTATCAAATATTCTGTACTCCGCCCTTGGGTTTTTACGTCCAAGATGCATTATCTTGCACTTATCCACATTAAATGTCAGTTGCCACAACTCTGACCACTTTTCTAGTTTACCTAAATCATTTGCCATTTGGCTTATCCCTCCTGGAACATCAACATTGTTACATATCTTATCATCAGCAAAAAGACATACCTTACCATCAAGACTTTCTGCAATATCACTAATAAAAATATTAAAGAGAATGGGTCCAAGTACAGATCCCTGAGGTACCCTATTGGTGACAAGCCCAAGCTTCGAATATACTCCATTGACTACAACCCTCTGTTGCCTGTCACTCAGCCACTGCCTTACCCATTCAATAATATTGGAATCCAAACTCATTGATTGCAGTTTATTGATAAGCCTTCTATGTGCAACAGTGTCAAAAGCCTTACTGAAATCTAGGTAAGCAATGTCTACTGCAACACCCTGATCTATAATTTTAGTTACCCAATCAAAAAAATCAATAAGATTAGCTTGGCATGATCTCCCTGAAGTAAACCCATGTTGTCTCTGATCTTGAAATCCATGTGTTTTTAGATGTTCAACAATCCAATCCTTTAACATGGTTTCCATCACTTTCCGCACTACTGAAGTAAGGCTTACTGGCCTATAGTTGCCCGACTCCCCCCTATTACCTTTCTTATGAATGGGCACAACATTCGCTAACTTCCAATCTTCTGGGACTACCCCTGTTAACAATGATTGGTTAAATAAATCTGTTAATGGTTTTGCTAGTACACCACTAAGCTCTTTTTATCTGACAAAAGTATTAAGCCCTGTTTGTTGCTGGCATACAGGTCTAATTTTGAGGATTTCACTGACAGGTAGCGGAGGGACCATATTTTTGAAGAGCTCTAACTTAAAAACTATACATTTGCTACCATTTTTTCTATTGCAATGTATAGATGGAATTGAATGCTCTTTAATATACACTTATTTAATATACACCTTAATATAATACACATTTATTATGAATACATGCACATGTGAATATACTGTGTGTATGTACATACACGCATACACACGCACCAGCTAACCACCTTAGGTTTGCGCAGGCCATTGGGCCCCCTGTGAAAGATCGAACACAGAGGGAGGGCCTGGTTGCACGTGGGTCCTTTGTGACCCCAGATGTTCCACCATTGATTCTAGAGGCAAACAATATCAGTATTTAAGAAAGTCTTTTCATAGGAGGGATCAGGCGTCACCTTGGGTTGAATAGTGTGGTTCTAAATAGTGCCGGTCTTTTGCTAGTTGCAGCTAAGTTGCCTGGGAAACCACATGTAGTCATGAAAAAGACAGACTGTTTATTCAGTCATTTGAACATGGTAAGCACCAGTTGTGAAAAGGAAAAAAACGTTTTTAAAAATCGATGCTGGTGCACGAACCAGGAGGCCATGACAATATATTTTTGGAACTGAACTGGTTATCTCTGAAGGCAGATGTTGTGTTTTTAGCTTGGTTCATAACTTCTTCCCATGAAACGTTTCACATTATCTGAAAAACATGCTTCATCCAGCTGCTTGCATCGTCAGTCTTTACTCTCCAGTCAACATAACTAAAAGGTAATTGGTTTACCAGTCACCTCCTACAAAGTTCTGCAAATTTGGTATATTTTGCCAGAGGATGTGAAGTCTTCTACACACCTGCCTTATTATAACTTCAAGCAAAAAGCTACTTCAAATACTTTTAAGGCTTAAAGCAGATGTGAGTCACAGCTGCAGGATTCAGGTGTCTCTCTATAGACTCCCACAGGATCCATGGGCGTAGGAACCGGGGGGGTGGGGGGGTGGGGACAGGAGAAATCCCCCCCACCCCCCCAGTTAAATTTGGCATAACATGATGTTATGCCAAATTCAACTGGGGGGATTTCTCCATTACCTTTCCCCCTGCATGATTACCCCCCCCCCCAGGAAATCATGCAGGGGGAAAGGTAATGGAGAAATCCCCCCCAGTTGAATTTGGCATAACATCACAGTATCACAGTATTGCACCGCAAATATGGCCAAAAATTGAAAGCAGTGAAAATACAAAAGCATGTAAACATAAAATACAGAGCACTGAGGAAGGGCTGAAATGCGTTTGCCTACCACTGGACTTTTATTGGGACTTTCCTGTTGGCAGTATTTTATGTTTACATGCTGTTGTTCTTTTGTATTTTCACTGCTTTCAATTTTTGGCCATATTTGCGGTGCAATACTGTGCAATACTATACTTTAATACCTGCCTTACCTTTGTCCCCTAATATATATATTTCCTATATATTTTTAATTATAATATTTAATAAATTTGTATCTATATATTCTAACATTGTGGACACTGAGTTCTTCATAGAAGCATATCGAGAGCCTGGACAGGCACCCAAGGGCGATGTACATAGAGCCTATGTGGCTCCATCTTTGTGAGTTTATTCCATATATATTTTAAACCATTTATACTTTATTTTATGGAATGCACTATGTATATCTCATTTGTTTTTCAGATGAAACTACATTATTTATACTTGTAATAGGTGGTATATTTATACATTGCACCTTTTTCAGTGTGTGTGAATCTATTCTTATTTTCCTATTTTTAAATATAGAAAGTGCTCATTTCACTCACGTTATCTGTTTAATCTGTTTAATGAATAATGTCTGATACTGCATTTCAGACTGGAAGCGCTTCAGACTGGGTTTTTTGCCTTCTTTTGGATCAACAGCAAAAGCATATGTGAGGAAGGCTGAACTTGATGGACGCAAGTCTCTTTTCAGCTATGTAACTATGTAACTATGTAACTATGCATTCTGCGCTGTTGTGTATTGCTAAAATGTCTTTCATCTAATGCACGTCAATATAAAGAATTTATTTTAAAAAGTACTTTGGAGGATGTCCGTTTCCTTTTTTTAAAATCTTTTTTAGAAGACCCAAAATATAAACCCATTCAAAGCAAATCAGGAAAAAAATAATTTGTGAAGACTAAATAAAATAATTCTGCTTCTGATATTTACCTAACATTAAAAAAATTATAATAAAAATGTCAGTATTTATAGTCAGTTAAATCAATAATTTCTTACAATCTATTAAAACAGAAGCTTGAGTCCCTCAGGCACATCTGGTGGGACTGTGCAAGGATTAGGCCATACTGGGAGGACGTACGAAGGGAAATAACAGCTATCCTGGGAGACCTACCGGACTTTAGCATAGAATTGGCCCTCCTTCACTGCACGGAAAGCTCGATAGCCCAATACAAACGATCAATATTGAGGCACCTGCTGAACGCGGCGAAAGCGTCTATACCGGTTAGATGGAAACAAACCCAACCACCGACAACTGCAGAATGGCTACAGAGAGTGGAGGAAATACACACAGCCGAGGCGCGGTACGCGGATCTGCTAGGGAGGAGCACCAAACACGTCGAAATTTGGACCCCTTGGTATGTCTACCTATCACGACCAAGAAATGGAGGGTCTTAGCGCACACCACAACTCCTGGGGATTGGGGGTGCCTGGGCGCACTCTGACACATGTCGCTCTCCACACTCTTTCCCCCCCCTACCCCCCCACCCTCCACCCCTTCCTCTTCCCCACTTACCCCATCTCTTCTACCTACCTTCATCCATTATGTTTATTCAAGCCCATATGACTTCTCTGAAGGGTATCGCTGGGGCGGCCTGACCTGCGCCTGAGGGGGTCGGGGCGGGGAGGACCCGATCATGCTGAAGTACGATATATCGCTATGACACGAAGTGATTCTTACTGGTTTGAATCATTGACCTAATAAACTGTCGACCGACAGAGGTAATAAGGAACTGAACGTATGGAGAAAATAGTCTCCAAAATATGACACCTTCGACCGACGGGAGGAAGGGGATGTAGCACCAGATACGTGACATTATGGGGCGACACAACACACACCTGACCAGCGGGCTACACTATTAGGCAGACACAAAAAAGCTTCTATCTGTCACACACGTGACCCGTGGAACTACTCCGTACCCGAATTCTTGACCATATAACGATCCAACTTACCAAGCGACCAATTTCCTTTCATACACTCAGACTCATAGCCCGTAGGACAGGGGTCTCTAATGATGGTCGAGAACACTCTCCTACTCCACCTGTCACATAATTTTGATACTGAAGCTACAACCTTCATTTAAACTGTCCGATTTATAAGCTCAACTCTCCAGAAGACCCTTAGAATAGGGTTTCGAAACGGTCCTTTTTTTTGCATTTAACCAGTTATTGTTACTGTTATTGAAACTGCTCTAGCTATGAGACATGCACCCATCTAAACTTGTTACACTTGTTTATAGTCTATTGATTGACAGCTTTTACGATGCTTGACACATGTGAGATTGCTAAAAAAACGATAATGCCTATTGTTAACACTATTGATGCCATTGTTCAACTTGTTTTACAACGCATGTATGATGTTGTGGTATATGCATGTGTTACAGTACTCACTTGAACATCACAATAAAGAATTTACAAAAAAAAAAACAGAAGCTTGAGTATGCCATGTATGCAGTTCCAGGTTCATTTTTGATGGTTTTGAATGAATGTTCCTTAGCCAATCTGAAAACAGAGTTTTAGTCTCACATTATTGCATATTGTAAAACCTACAATGCACTTATCAATACGGACTTAGCATAGTCTTATGAGTAGAAATAACACTATAACATATCACTATTCCATTCTCTCTGCTTGAATAAACCGAAATCTTTGTAGCAATCAGAAGACGAGATATTCTTCCATTAAGGAGCAATACTGCTCCACTAAAATGTCCACAGAGGTATTGCATACATTTATAAAGAGCCAACAAATACCTCAGTGTTGTACCATTGGGTAAAAGAAATACAATATACACAGATCAATACAAAAAGTAAAGCTGAGATTTAGCCATTAAAGCCATTAACTCCTTTATAGAAAGTACTTACTAAATAACTAAATAGCCGTGAACTTACAAACTAATGTATTTAAAGTAAAAAGAAATAAATTAAAAAACACGAGAAATCTTAATTAATTTCCTTTTTTAAATATATGCAAAGTAATATTATTATTACTATATTAAAAAAAATGTTTTATTATTAGTCTAATGTGTTGTATGTAATCTTTTTATTTTATATAATTGGACAGCAGGGTGCAGCAAAGCATAGCTATTGTCTACGGTCTTCCAGATGTGGGGACTTCCTGTTTTGTCGATCTAGAACGGATTGAATGAAACTCCTCAATCTAGCATGTTTGCTTCAACCGATTGAACTACTCAGATTTTCCGAGGTTTTTGTTTTTTAGCATTTGCTATAAAGTCATAAGAACTGCTAAAGTATTCTCATGAAAGAGTTCTGGATTAATGACTGGAAGAAGGAAGTTTCATGCACGTTCTTTGGACTATACCACTTGCATTTTGTGTATAAAAGCCAAGGCCTACTAAACGTCGAAGCTACTTCCTGTGAAGAGTGAATTCTGGGTAAGATTTTTTTATATATCTTATTTCAGTACTCTTCTCCATTGACTCATAAAATCCACTGATACCTAGAAATTATTGGAAACTAAAAGTAGCAATTTGCTTGTGGTCATTGGTTAAATATGTGGTTATATTCACTTCATCAATAATGTGTGTCTTGATTGCCTGTAAGCTATAGGAACAGCGTGACACATTCAGCCACACAGAAGAGCAGATGAACTCATAATGGGGGATTTAATCCCTTAACCCTCAAAGTGACACTATAACATTAGGAATAAAAATCTATATATCGATAGATATAGGAGTATTGGGGACCGTAGGCACATGCGAAGTGCTCACCACGATCTGCCAATTAAAATCTTGTCGAAAGGAACAATTGAATGCATGCCGTTACAGTATGTCTGGGTATGAGAGTCAAGAAGGAGCAAAAAATCAATTGGGGCGGTTACCACAAAAACACCATGCTCTAGCAGAGTACACAAGTAATAACAGCTTTATTGATTACATCAGCATGGGGAACTGCACCACAGGGGGGAGCCAAAGTCTAACGCATTTCAGACACAAAGGTCCTTACTCATAGGAATTCCTTTGTTATATGGTAACTGGCCCACTGTTTTCTTTGTCTAGAGACCATTTTCTTCAACCTGGCCAGCAGCAACGTGGTGAGCATCTGCCATTTTTTTCTTGTTTCTTGAGTTCTTCTGATTTATCCTTTTTTTCTATTTTTTTTTTCTAAGCCAGGAGGTGACAGTCCCGACTCTCCTGCCCAGAGGGCTTGGACTCGTGGCTTCAAGCCTCGCTTCCAAGCCCTCTAATTAGTAAAACAACATTTGGTGGGGTAAATTTAAGGGAAGAAACTATTGTAGGCAAAATAGGTTGTTATAGTGAGTATAATGTTCCTTTAGACAATTTTTATCAGATGCATCATGATTTGTGCTAGAAGTACATGACATGCCTGCCAAATCACATTTAATTTTCAAAGCAGAAGCTACCAGGAATATGAGTAATATAATACTAACTGCAAGTGAAATAATGTTGTGAGATTTTATTCAGTTTGAAGAATTTGCCTTTCCTTGAATGATTTTAAATGGATTTGCATGAATGCATCTAAGACATAATTTCACCACTGGATTGGTTCTATCAGTAACCTCATTAATGTGTTATTATTGTTCACAGAATAAGCCTATTAGCTCATTTGCAAATGTTCACATCATAGTCATAACCTTTTAACTTAGTGTAACATATGCATTCTCACCTTGCAGTCAGCGGCCGTGCATCTGCATGACTAACACTTGCGGAATGTTAATGGACGCCAGCCGCTGCGGATCCACGGCTAATTATACCCCCACATCCGCTCACGTGATTAACGATGCCGGCGTGCACGTGACGTCATGCACACGCACGTTTTGGGGTCAAAGAGCGATCCCGGCCAATCAGAAAGGTAAAGAAGGTATAAAAAACTAAAATTACCTTTCCTCATTGCCCTGTCATGGTTTCCCTAGTGGTTGTCCGAGAGCGCGTTCTGGATTCAAGTTTATTCTGTTTTTTTTTACTTTGGCTTTGTTTTTGACTTCCCTGTATTCTGGTATCCCTGACCTCTGTCTTTCCTTTATTGTTATCGTGTCCCTTGACCTCGGCTATTATCCTGACTATTCTTTGCCACACACCTGGTAATCTAGCTGGTGCCAGCATTGATAATATCGGCAGCAGTGCTTGTATATTTTGCGGCTAGCAGTCAGCCAGCTGAATTTGCGGAGAGGGGGAGGCAGCGTGTTTCCTATGCACTGTGTATGTGCACAGTCTACATCTTGTTTGTCTGCCCCTCGCATGCGCTGTATGTCTCAGGGAGTTAGAGATTGCGAGTAACGTGACTTCTGACTTCACCAAATGTGTGGAGCGGGCAAAAGGCAGACAGACAGGGTGTCAAAGTGCACAGACCCTGTGCTGCATCCCACTAGACACCAGGGAGGTCCTAAAGATACCATTTCGGTCTTGGGTAAGTACATGGAAATCGATCTAATTCCTGGAGTAAGTGCAGGGGTTGCAATCTGGGTCCTAGGGTAAGTGCAGGGGATGCAATATAGATGCTACGGAAAGTGCAGGGGATGCAATATGGGTCCTGGGGTAAGGGCAGGGGAAGTGATCTGGATCCTGGGTTAAGTGCAGGGGATGCCAGGCATCTGGGTGCGGAGCAGGTGCAAGATATGTCATCTGGGTGCAGAGCAAGTGCTGGGAATTCCATCTGGGTGACTAAGTAGGTTGCTAGGGGCAGAGAGATGTCACAGAGATGCTGGAGGCAGGGAGATGGCACTGGCAGTTTTTTGGAGGCACATATAGCTCATTGGCATAATATTTTATGAATTTACTGCTCTTCGGCATGATATACAGGGTTTATACATTTACTGCTCATTGGCATGACATACCATGTTTATGCATTTAATGTATTAATAGCATTCTTTTGCTAGAAAACCCTTCAGAACTCCTTTTACTAAATGCTTGCCTAGTTGGGGAGATCTATCTTATTGATTAGTGATGTCCAAGTGTCAAGTGGGCAGGACTGCTCTCTAACCACTTTTCACTTCTAGATGTCCAAGTGCACAGCACCTTAATTCTTTCTATTCAATTATCTTGTATGTCTATCAACACAGCTATTTTGTTTGTGCACCTCTCACTAATGTTAACGGGTGGGTTGGTAAAATTGCACTATGGGCCCCAAAATAGCTTTTGCACCCAAGGCCACAAGTTGCCAGCCCTCCCCTGACACATGACACTCTTCAAGGATGCCTTTCCACAAAATTATGGATTGTGACGGTGGGAATCTACCCACTCAGCCAAAACAACTATGAGGTCAGGCATTAATATTGAACAAGTAGGTAGGGCTCACAATCAGCATACCAGTTCACCCTAAAGGTATTCCTTGTGGTTGAGGCCAGAGCTCTGTGCTAACCACTCTGTTTTTTCCACACCAAACTTGTCAAACCATGTCTTGATGGACCTTTTTTATGCGCAGGGACACAGTCATGCTGGAATAGGAAAGGGTCTTCCCTAAACTGTTGTCATAAAGTTGAAAACACCCATATACCTAAAATGACTCTGTAGAATTAGGATGACACTTCCCTGGATCTAACGTGCATAGGCCAAGTCCTGCTTTTAAACAGCCCCAAACAATTATCTCTCTTCCACCAAACTTCACAACAGCCACTCTGCATTCCTATAGGGCAGTGGTTTCCAAACCAGTCCTCAAAGCAAACCTACCAGTCCAGAATTTAAGGATTACTAAATTTTGTCAAGGTGTTTTTTCTTTCTTTCTAAAAACACTTTAGACAAAACTTGGTAATCCCTAAATTCCAGACTGGTAGGCATGCCTTGAGGACTGGTTTGGAAACCATTGCTATAGGTAGTGTTTATTTTTTTCATGCATCACTTGACACACCAATGATGAATTCGTGAGAGTCCATACATTATTGATGATCCTGAACAATTCTCCAATTTTGTGAGTGCAACATTGAAACAAGGGGCTAATTGTTAATTAACGTTACTTCCCTATGAGTTTTTTCTTTCTCTGTTTATGTGTTTAGGTATATCTTATTTTTTCATATACATTGAGGATTGAGAGGAAACCTTTGTTGTACCAAATTAAAAGGAAGTAATTATCTTTTTACATTCATTGTATATATACTGCACCTGGGTGCTCTAATCTTGTATTACTGTATTTCTATAGGCGTAGGCGTGCGCACGGGGTGTGCCAGATGTACCCTAATACCCGCTGCACGCCTATGGAGTGAGACCACCAGGGAAAGCAGCAGGAACAAGAATCCCCCCTCCCTACATAAGGTAAGAAGGGAGGGGGGATATTAAGTAATGTTCCCCCACCTCCACCCCCCACAATCACCCACACACACACAGCACCCACATACACACAGCACCCACACACACATTTAGCACCCACACACACACACAGCACACACACATACAGCACCCACACACACATACAGCACACACACACACAGCACCTTCACACATACAGCACACACATACACACAGCACACACATACAGCACACACACACAGCACACACATACAGCACACACACACAGCACACACACACATACAGCACCCTCACACACATACAGCACCCACACACACACACAGCACCCTCACACACATACAGCACACACACACAGCACCCACACACATACAGCACCCTCGCACATACAGCACCCTCAAACACACAGTACCCTCTCATACACAGCACAGAAACAGCACCCTCACAAACACACACACAGCACCCTCACACACACAGCACACTAACAGGACCCTAACAAACACACACACAAACACCCTTACACACACATCACACTAACAGCACCCTCACACACAGCACCCTTACACACACACACACACACAGCACCCTTACACACACAACACCCTCAAACCACCCTCACGCAGCACACACACACACACAGCAGTGTATGTGTGTGTGTATATATATATATATATATATATATGTGTGTGTAATTGTGTATATATATATATACGCATGCGCATGCCTATGGCTATAGGTAGTGTAATTCTCATCTGTCACATTCAGATTTCTCCATCAGACTGCTAGATAATAAAGTATTATTTTTTATTTTTTTTTCAATTTGACATATATTTTATTCTCTTGTTTGTCAGTTCAATTTGTGGCGCCTGCTCGCCAGGGTACAGAAAGAAAATGGGGATATTTGTGCAGGAACATATATTTACATCTGAGGGATTATACACATAGCAGTATTTTATTTCCATTCAAAACTTTGCTTCAACCCTAGCCTTAGGTGCCCTTCTTCGGGCTCGCCCCCTCCCTCCCGCCCACTGTTGTCTTGTGATTGCTCGGGCTTCTCATGCCCTTCTTTTAGGGACTTCGTGTTGACCCTGTGCATGGTGCTACTTTTGTGGTGACTGTTCGACTGTGTCTGATTTGGCCCACCCTTTCTATAGCCATGGATTGTCCTCTGTGTTTGTCTATCTAGTTTGTTAGTGGGGATGGCACCATGTACCATCTGTATTGAAGTTTCCTAATTGTCTCTAGATGTGTGATGCACATTGTATTACCTTTGTGGATAGTGAAAGCCCTTTCCCAGTCTGGCTTCTGTATGGTGTGCCCTAGGTCTTTATGCCATGCCTCTTGAAATAGCGTTGTGGTCTCCATCTCGCCTCTTTGAAGCTCGTTATATAGTTTCAATATAGTTTGCTTGGCCGGTTTGGGTGATAAACATATCTGCTCTATTCTAAGTGTGTGTTGCAGTGCCGGGTCCTGTAACTTGACCCTTCCTAGGAATGATTTTACTTGTAGGTACGGGAATATAGCTTTGTTGGGCAGGTTGTATAGCTTTTGGAGCTCTGGGAAGGGCATTATCTTCCCATCTGTATATAGTTGGTGGATTTTGGTGTAACCTCCCTCATGCCAAGGCTTGTGGTCGAATGTCTGAATTCCCATAGCCACTGTAGATATTGGGGCCTGTGGTGATATACCTCCCCCGTCTTTCTCTCTTTGTTGTAACTCATCCCAAATTTTTAAAGTCAGGGAGGTGGTCGGTAGGGGGTCTATATGCATCAGGCGGTGGTTGTGTGGTAGCCAGAGGAGGTTGAGTAATTCACGACCTCCCACCCAGTGTACCTCTAACTGTCCATTGTGGGGCCTCCCCTGCTGCTGTGGATACCTTAACCGCTGTGAGTTGCGCTGCCCTGTAGTACGTGTGTATGTTGGGCAGTCCCAGCCCCCCCTCTTTGATCGATCGTTGTAAGATTGAGGACGTCACCCTGGGTTTTTTCTTTGCCCATACGAATCTTAAAGAGATTTTGCATAGCCGTCAGATAGCATTTCGGTAGTTTTATGGGAAGTGTTCTTAGTAGATATTGTAGTTTCGGTAGCAACATCATCTTTATCGCTGCCATTCTTCCTACCCAGGATAGATATTTACCCTCCCAGCCCTCTAACGTTTTTTCTAGCTCCTTATGTAGTTTCGTATAGTTTTTGTCTAGAAGCCTGTGAAGGTTTCCTGGGATGTCTATACCTAAGAAAGTAATGTGGTCTGTCCTCCAGTCAAAATTGAACCCCGTTTTGAGTCTGTCCAGGGCGTCTGTCTGTATTCCTATCCCCATATCGCCTGTGTCTTAGTGATGTTAAGTTTGTAATAGGAATGTCGTCCATATTCTGAGATAGTCTCCACCAGGTTGGGAAGGGATATTTGCGGTTGCGTTATTGTGAGCAGTATATCGTCAGCAAACAGGTTTGCTTTGTACTCCCTACCTCCCACTATCACCCCATGAATAGAGGAATGTTGCCTTAATGCCACTGCCAGTGGCTCCAGGGCCAATACATATAGTAATGGGGACAGAGGACACCCTTGCCGTGAGCCATTAGTTATTGGAATAGGGTCTGACACGAACCCCGCGTTCACTACTCTAGCTGTGGGCTTGTTGTATAGGGCCCCGACCGCTGAGAGGAAGACCTCCGGCATCCCAAACTTTGTTAGGACCGCCCTGAGGAAGTCCCATCCCAGGCGGTCAAAGGCTTTTTCTGCTTCCAGGGCCACCACTACGCAGCCCACCTTCATGCGTTTGGTGCTGTAGATGGTGTCCAGTACTTTTCTGGTGTTATCCCCCCCTTGCCTGCCCTTCACAAATCCCACTTGGTCGTTGTGAATGATATGTGGGAGTATGTTGCTGAGTCTTTGCGCGTATATTATGACGTACAGCTTAGCATCTGTGTTAAACAGGGAGATGGGGCGGAAATTTTGAGGACATGTGGGTGGTTTTCCTGGTTTTGCGAGGGTTATGATGTGTGCCATCAGCGTCTCTTTTGGCAGTTGTCCGTTGTTGGTGGCTTCGTTGTATGCGTTAGTTAGATATGGTGTGAGGGTGGTAGTAAATGTCTTGTAATAACAGTTGGCGAAGCCATCTGGGCCAGGGGCTTTGCCCGTCGGCAACCTTTGGATCGCCTCTGTCACTTCTTTTTCTGTGACTGGGGATGAAAGGGCTTGGCTTTGTTGAGATGTTAGTGTGGGTAATGGGATCTTACTTAGGTAGTCGTTGATGGCTGAAGGTTGCGGTCGTGGAGTTAGTTTGTTATCTGCTAGATTGTACAGGGAAGTATAGTATTTGGCAAAGGTATTGCTGATATCTTTAGGTGCTGTGATCTTGTGCCCATTGTCCGATTGGAGATATGCAATCTTTTGTTTGGTTTGTTGTGTTTTGAGGCGTTGGGCGACTAGTTTGCTTGCCCTGTTGCCTTGTGTGTATTGGATCGCTCTGAGTCTGCGCAGGTGTTGGCCTGTTCTATCTAATGCCTGGTTGTGGATGTCATGTGTGATCTGAACTATGCGATCTTTTAAGTCTCGAGAGGGGTTTGTTTGGTTTATTATCGTGAGGTCTGCTAGCTCCTTCTGCCATTTACTCCTTTGGGCTTCTGATTTTCTCTTAAGGTGCGCAGCCCTTTGTATCAGCAGGCCTCGAGCTACCGATTTATGTGCTTGCCATATTGTGTTGTGTGAGGTTTCCGCTATTGTGTTTTCTTTAAAGTATATTTGTAATTCCTGTTCCAGTATTTTCTGGAAATGGGGGTCAGCTAGGAGGGATCCATTTAGTCTCCAGGGGCTTCTATGCGAGGTGTCATATCTGTCAGCGAGGGTCACTATCATCAGTGCATGGTCTGAGCAGGTGATCTGCTTAATGTCACACTCCTGGACCTGATCTAAATATTGCCCTGTCATTAAAATTCCGTCAGTCCTGGAATATGTCTTATGCACCGTGGAGAAGAATGTATAGCCCCTCTCCCCTATGTGAGTCGCCCTCCATGTATCATAGTAGTGGTATGAGTGTAGCAGTTTCTGAATTGCTTTACCTTGTCTTTTAAGTGGTCTCATTCTGGGTGCTGTTGGTGACACCGTGGTGTCCATCTTGGGGTCAATAACATGGTTAAAGTCTCCACATACTACGCTAATACCTTTCTGTAACGGTTCTAATTTGTGGAGCACTTTGTGTATGAAATTCCTTTGCTCCGAATTTGGGACGTAAATGCTTGTGACCGTGTATGTGACATCATTGAAGGTGCCCACTACAATGACATATCTTCCCCCCTCATCAATCTCCACCTGGTTAAGTTCAAAAGCCACATCTTTGTTTATGAGAATGGATGCCCCTTTGGATTTGCTTGTATGTGTGGCGTGAAATTGGTGTGGGAAGTCCTGTTTAAACAGGGGGGAGTGCGCATTGGTTTTAAAATGGGTTTCTTGCAAGCACACTATATCTGGCCTGTTGCGTCTTAGGTCCTGGTGCAGGAGGCTGCGTTTTGCGGGGCTGTTAAGGCCTCTGGTGTTGTGAGAGTATATTTTCATGGGGGTCTGTGATCTGTTTTCTGCTTTACCTGTTGTGTTAAGTGTTCTATATGGGAGGTTACCACCCTACCCAGCCATTTTGAACCGGGTGGTCCCTCCGTCTCCGTGTATTCCCTGCCTTTTGTACCTCTATTGTGGGTTTTCCCCGTGGGCGAGACAGTGGATTGAGGGTCATCATAGTGCGTTCGTATTGTGTGACAAACAAGAGGGTGAAACAATAAAACAAAACTTAGAAAAACTATCAAAACTAAACAGAGTACCATTGATTTGGCTTGGCTCCTGCCTGAGGTGCCCTGGGGGAGTATGCGTAAAGCTTCCATGCCTGTTCGGAGCATGAATGCGGCCTACTCGCCACTGGTGCTCTCTATTACCCTTATGAGTGTTGTAAGTGGCTTAACATTAGGGGTGGTGTGGGGCAGCATTTCCTACCCTTAAACCGTAGGGTGTTCTCCCTCGTAACTTGCAGACTTTAATAGCTGTCCACCATCTCCCTTTCTTACTATATATTGTCACACATGTCCTTCCGTTGTGGATTTTGCTCAATTATGGTTAAATAAGAGAAAGTAACGTAACTTAAATGATAAAGTCCCACAGTCATTGTGTTTTACTCGCCACGCTTCATGAGTGCTGCTATTTGTTTCTGGTCGCTTTCCGCCACGATGTTGTTGGTTTGCTTCGTTCTAGTGCCGGCGTCGTGGTCTGCTGAGGTGCCAGTCCCCACTCCCGGAGTATCTTGATGCCTACCTCTGACGTTCCCAGTGCCGCGATCTTGCCTTCGTGTTGAACCAGGAGCTTAACTGGGAATCCCCATCGATACGGTTTCTTGTGCTGTCGGAGGATTTCAGTTATGGGTGGAAAGGTCTTCCTTTTTTTCAAGGTGGCCGCTGAGATGTCCGCATAGATTGCAGTTCCTTGATATGGCGCCGGGAATGTCGTGCGCTGCCTGCTGGATCTCATAATCACCTCCTTAACATGGAAATAGTGCAGCCTCACCAGCACATCTCTCGGCGCCTCCGTTAATAAGAAGCTGGGCTTAGGGACCCTGTGGTAGCGGTCCATCAGGAGCATGTCCTGAGGTAGGTCCGGTGCCAGGACCTTAAATAGGCCTTGCATGTGTGCGTGAAGGTCTGCCGGTCCCACCGCCTCCAAGATGCCTCTGATCCTGAGGTTGTTGCGGCGCGACCTGTCTTCTATGTCCGCCATTTTATTTTCGAATGTAAGCATATCTTCCTGCATTTCTTCCATGTCTGCCCGCAGGGCGTTATAGGCCTCCACCTGATCCGCCATTTTGTCTTCCAATGTGGATGCTCTAGTGCCCAGATCTTGGATGTCAGACTTAATTTCCTTCATAGCAGACTGTAGTGTGCATTGCAGCATGAAGTGCATGGCGTCCAGCATGCGCTGTAGCACTCCCTGTGTCACTGGCAAGTCCGTTAGTATGTTGTTATGTCTGTCTCCCTCGTCTTCTTTGGCGCCATCTTGCGCTTCGTCACGCTCACATGTTTACCTTGGGTGTTCCGAGCAGTAACAAAGCTGTTTTTGTCACCCTTGTCTGCCTGGCGCCTGCCTTTCTGCTGAGACATCTTTGTGGCTTGATTTTTCTCGTTTTCGGGTATTCGTAACGCTCGGTTTAGGCCTCCGTAGCTCGGAGCTACTCTAACATGCGGCTGCTCCGGTTGAGCTCCAGGCCACGCCCCCTAATAAAGTATTATTGATACAGAAAACACATTTCTAATATTTCAGATTCCAGTGGTGGTGTATTTACATCACACCGTCTGACAATGGTCATTGCACATATTGATGTGAAGGTTATGTACCGTTGCTCAGCATTGGAAACTAATTTCATGAAGCTCTTGGCACACAGTTCTTACGTGTAGCGGTACTTACCTTATCCGGGGGCCGGACGCGGTCCTCTCTTCAAGCCGCGCGCGGTCCTGCGGCTGCACGAGCCGCGCGCGGCTCGTCCGACTGTTCTGACAGGAAGGCGGGCAGTGACCGCGAGAAGCGGTCACGTGTCCCGCCTGCAGCTAAGAGCGCGCCGCGAATCTCGGGCGCGCTCTTAAAGAGACAGTGGGAGCCTAAATTGCAAAAAGGCTCCCATTGGCTCCTGTCATGCCAATCACACCATACACTTACCTGTTGGGGGAGTGGAAGTGACAGGAGCCAATCACATTAGTTTGAAGGCTACTTATACTTACCCTTTTCCCTTAGTTCCTTGCCCTATCGTGGTTTCTGCTACAGTTCCCTTTAGTGCTTGTTGTGTTCAGTTGTGTTTCTCCGTATTTGACCTTGGCTTTGTATTCTGACTTCGTTTTCGCTTTATCCTATTCTGTACTGTTTGCCGGCTTGCTGATTCCTGTGTACCAGTCCCCGGCTAGTTTTCGTTTACGCTGTCTCTTTGTGCCCTTGACCTCGGATCGTTCCTGACTCTGTCTTATCCTATTACGTCGAGTCCGGCCACTCTAAGGTCCGGTAGACGTATCTCTCCTCTGTACTGTCATCTGTTAGGGCTGGATCCTGCGTGTAGGGGTATATACTCGTTACATTACGATAGGGCCATGGACCCCGCAGATTTAGCTCAACAGATGGCGACCCATGAGGCTAGATTTGTAGAGCAGGATCACCGTATGGATCAAATAGCTCAGGCTCTCCAGACGCTCTTAGCTAGAACCATTCCAGCAACCGCACCTAACCCTCCTGCACCCCTGCTTCCTGAAGTATCGACTATGCCTAACGCTACAGCACATTTAACGCCTCCTCCTAGGTATGGAGGGGATTCTAAGACATGCAGAGGGTTCATTAACCAAATAGAGTTTCATTTTGAAATGTATCCACGTTCATTTCCCACAGAGAGGTCTAAAGTTGGGTTCTTTATGCACCAACTTACCGACAAAGCACTTGAATGGGCAAACCCTATTTGGGAGGCTAATGGACCTATGGTGCATAACTTTCACAGTTTCCTAACAGCTTTTCGCAGAACTTTTGATACTATGAAAAGGTCTAAGAATGCCGCTAGAGCATTAATGAGGGTTAAACAGGGTTCTAGGCCTGTGGCTGATTACGCTATACAGTTTCGTACCCTTGCCTCACAGGTCGATTGGACCAATAATGGGTTAACTACGGCCTTCATGGAAGGTTTATCAGACTCTATATTGGATGAGGTAGCAGCTAAGGAGCTTCCTATTGCCTTAGAGGACCTTATTGACTACCTCATCGATATAGATAATAGGATTCGTGACAGGCTCTATACTAAGAACAGGAATAGACGTTTTGTTACACCTATTCAACCCAGAGTTAATATACCGGAGAGTGTTAAAGTACCTGAAGAGGAACCTATGCAATTAGGGGTTGCCAAACTCTCAGATACTGAGAAATTACATAGGAGAAGGGAGGGACTCTGCCTATATTGTGGTAAGAGAGACCATATGGTAAAGGAGTGTCCTCTGCTCCCGGAAAACTCTCGCACCTAAGACCTTATAGGGGACTGGCCTTGGGTGTGATTTCTAAGTCTCCTACTTTGCCTCCTAACCGACTGCTTCTCCCTGTTTCTTTACATATGGGAGAGAGTTGTATAGTTGAAAACATAGACGCCCTGGTTGATTCTGGGGCAGCCGAGAACTTTATAGACTCTGGTTTTGTAAAGAGAAACAATATTCCCATCAGAGAGAAGGAGATACCCTTGGCCGTTGAGGCCATAGATGGTAGACCATTGATATCTCCTGTTGTTACTCACGAGACTGCACCGCTACACATGTACACAGGGGTTCTACACTATGAAACCATTCGGTTCCAGGTCATCACCTCTCCCTCTTCACAGTTGGTGTTAGGGTATCCATGGTTACGTGCCCACAATCCCATTTTTGACTGGGAGACAGGGCAGATAAAATCATGGAGTGAAGCCTGCCATGAGTCATGTACTATTGAAGTCACGCCTGTGAATTCTATTAACGTTCCTACTGTTCCTCCTTTATCTACGACTATACCCTCTCAGTATTTAACTTTAAAGACTGTCTTTGATAAAAGAGAGGCTGACAAATTACCGCCTCACAGACCCTACGATTGTGCTATTGATTTGTTGCCTGGTACTATACCTCCTAAGGGCAGGGTGTACCCCCTATCGGTTCAAGAAAACCGTGTCATGGAGGAGTACATTAAAGAGTCATTAGACAAGGGATTTATTAGAAGATCCTCTTCTCCGGCTGGAGCGGGGTTCTTCTTTGTATCAAAGAAAGAAGGTGATTTAAGACCTTGCATTGATTATAGAGGTCTTAACAAGATCACCATCAAAAATGCTTACCCTATACCTCTAATAACAGAATTGTTTGACAGGCTCAAACATGCTACGGTATTCACCAAATTAGATCTTAGAGGAGCATACAATTTGATACGTATTAAAAAGGACCACGAATGGAAGACAGCCTTTAACACTCGGTCAGGTCATTATGAGTATACCGTCATGCCATTTGGGCTTTGCAATGCCCCAGCAGTGTTCCAAGAATTTATTAATGATGTCTTAAGGGATTTTATTCACTCATTTGTTATTGTGTACTTGGATGACATTTTAATATATTCTACAGACATTCACGCTCATCACAGACATGTTACAACAGTTCTGAAGACCCTTCTTGCTAATGGTCTTTATTGCAAATTAGAAAAATGTCTATTCGACCAGTCCGAGGTCCAGTTTTTAGGGTATTTGATTTCCGCCGAGGGTTTTCGGATGGATCCCCAGAAGCTCGCTGCAGTCATAGAATGGCCTCTGCCGCAAGGTCTGAAAGCCATCCAGCGTTTTCTGGGGTTCTCTAATTATTATAGACGTTTTATCAAAGGTTTTTCGTCTATAGTAGCGCCTATAACTCGTATGACTAAAAAGGATGGCAATACACGTGTCTGGTCTACTGAGGCACTTCAGGCTTTTGACTTTCTTAAGACTACGTTCGCCTCTGCCCCTATTTTACAGCATCCTGTCCCCTCATTGCCATATATACTTGAGGTTGATGCTTCCGATATAGGGGTAGGTGCTGTCTTATCCCAAAGAGAGTCTCCTGACAAGCCATTGCATCCTTGTGGCTTCTTTTCTAAACAAATGTCCAAGGCAGAGAGGAATTATGATGTGGGTAATCGCGAACTCCTTGCTATCATTTTAGCACTCAAAGAATGGAGACATTTGCTAGAAGGAACTAAGGATCCTATTCTCATATTTACAGATCATAAGAACCTATCCTACCTTAGCGAAGCTAAAAGATTGTCTTCAAGGCAGGCTAGGTGGTCACTGTTCTTGTCTCATTTTAATTATATAATCACCTATAGGCCAGGTGACCGGAACACTAAAGCGGACGCTCTGTCCAGACAATTCGAGACTATTGACAAACAGGAGATTGATGTCACTCCTGTCATTCCCCCAGACAGGATAATAGCAACTACTATATTGTCTATTTCCTCGTCCCTCTTGCAGGCCATACAAGCGAAACAAGGCATGGCACCCAGCGAGAGGCCTAATGATAAATTGTTCGTTGACATTCCCGAGAGACGGGATATTCTGTCACTTTATCACGATACTAAGACTGCTGGACATCCTGGTATTTCCAAAACAGTGTCAGCCGTTTCTCGGTATTTCTGGTGGGATACCTTACGTAAGGATGTTACTGACTATATAAGTGCTTGTACTACTTGTGCATGTATGAAAACCTCTCGTAGAGTTCCTTGTGGGCTGTTGCATCCGTTGCCCGTTCCCGAGAGACCTTGGTCTAATCTATCAATGGATTTTATTGTTGAATTACCCCCTTCGAATGGTAACACAGTCATCCTAATGATAGTAGATCGGTTTTCCAAAATGGCTCACTTTGTGTCTCTTCGCAAGTTGCCCACTTCCAAGGAATTGGCTCTTATCTTCGCTAGAGAAGTGTTTCGATTACATGGTATTCCCTTATCTATTGTATCCGATAGGGGTAGCCAATTTATTTCCAGGTTCTGGAAAGCCTTTTGTTCGGAGATGGGTATTTCCCTCTCATTTTCTTCCGCTTACCATCCCCAGTCTAATGGAGCTGCTGAACGTGCCAACCAGTCTCTAGAGCAGTACCTCCGTTGTTTTGTGTCTCACCATCAGGACAATTGGTCTGACCTGCTTCCTTGGGCTGAATTTGCTCGGAATAATGCCACTCATGATTCTTCCGGCAAAAGCCCTTTTTACGTTGTCTATGGCCAGCATCCCGTTGTTCTTCCGGCTGCATTCTCCTCTCAGGGCATGCCAGTTCTGGATGAGCATTTGGCTGGTTTGCGTAATACTTGGGAGCAGGTTCAGCGTTCTTTGGTGGACTCTGCTGCCCGCCAGAAGGCTCAGGCTGACAAGCATCGCAGAGCGGCTCCTTCCTATGTTGTGGGGGACAGGGTTTTGCTTTCCACACGGAATATTCGCCTCCGGGTGCCTTCTATGAAATTGGCTCCCCGCTTCATTGGTCCTTATCGCATTATACATAAGGTTAATCCCGTTTCTTATGCCTTGGGTCTGCCTAAGAATCTGCGTATACCCAATGTATTTCACACCTCTTTGTTGAAGCCTTACGTACACAACCGCTATACCCGGCATACTCCCCCTCCCCCTCCTGTCTCTGTGGAGGGTCATGAGGAGTTCGAAGTATCTGCTGTTATTGACTCTCGTTTTCTTAGGGGTCGGCTTCAGTACTTGGTACATTGGAAGGGTTATGGGCCTGAGGAGCGCAGTTGGATTTCTGCGGATGCTGTTCATGCTCCCCGCCTTGTACGTTCTTTCCATTCGCGTTTTCCTGCCAGGCCTGGTCCTGCCCGCCCGGAGGGCGTGTCCTCAGGGGGGGGTACTGTAGCGGTACTTACCTTATCCGGGGGCCGGACGCGGTCCTCTCTTCAAGCCGCGCGCGGTCCTGCGGCTGCACGAGCCGCGCGCGGCTCGTCCGACTGTTCTGACAGGAAGGCGGGCAGTGACCGCGAGAAGCGGTCACGTGTCCCGCCTGCAGCTAAGAGCGCGCCGCGAATCTCGGGCGCGCTCTTAAAGAGACAGTGGGAGCCTAAATTGCAAAAAGGCTCCCATTGGCTCCTGTCATGCCAATCACCCCATACACTTACCTGTTGGGGGAGTGGAAGTGACAGGAGCCAATCACATTAGTTTGAAGGCTACTTATACTTACCCTTTTCCCTTAGTTCCTTGCCCTATCGTGGTTTCTGCTACAGTTCCCTTTAGTGCTTGTTGTGTTCAGTTGTGTTTCTCCGTATTTGACCTTGGCTTTGTATTCTGACTTCGTTTTCGCTTTATCCTATTCTGTACTGTTTGCCGGCTTGCTGATTCCTGTGTACCAGTCCCCGGCTAGTTTTCGTTTACGCTGTCTCTTTGTGCCCTTGACCTCGGATCGTTCCTGACTCTGTCTTATCCTATTACGTCGAGTCCGGCCACTCTAAGGTCCGGTAGACGTATCTCTCCTCTGTACTGTCATCTGTTAGGGCTGGATCCTGCGTGTAGGGGTATATACTCGTTACATTACGTTAATGCTGCTTCCACAGGCAGTTGGATATCTATAGTTAGGGATGTAACCGAAGATTTTTATGTGCTATGTATATTGGCATTTGTTGCCCCAACTCTGTTGTAGCTCTACCACTTCGTGGCTCGGTTGTTGTTGCTACTAGATGCTTCTACTTCACAATAACAGCACTTACAGTCAACTGGGGCAGATCTAGCTGGGTAGAAATTTCATAGATTGACTTGTGGCAAAGATGGCACCCTCCTATGACAGTAACACTTTTAATTTCACTGAGCTTTTAAGTACAACCCACCATACTGCCGTTGTGTGTATATGGAGGTTTTTATGAATATGTGCAGGATTGTATCTGCCTGTTAGAAATGAGTGAAGCTGAACCATCTAAACTCAATAAGTAGTAGGTCCATATATTTTTGGACACTGGCAATTAAAGTGATAAATATCAGGACTTTAAATTGAATTCCAAATTTAAGACTAAAATAGCCACACTGGAAACATTATCCAAGTTAGCTATGCTTCCAGATTGGCAATGTTGGCCTTAAGTGAACACTCCAAGCACCATAACCAATACAGAACACAAGACAATACTTCAGACTATTTCCACACAAAAAAAAATGTAAATAATGAAAAATAAGAATGGAGTTCTTCATTATACATTCAAATCTGCAGTTTTTGGGACGACTGTGAAGTGGCTCAATCTTGGTCCTCCCGTGTTCAATTGGAGTCCTCTGCTTATGTAAAAAGACTTGCCCAGCACGAGTTTGTTGAAAATGTAGATTACCTGTAATTTTTTAATTAAAAAAAATCTTTAAAAGAGAACTCAATGTCTAAAAATTAATATTTTAAAATAGAAATATGTATTGTTTTAAGTATCTCATGCAATCAATATAATTTCACAAATAAATTTTATACATATTTATTCCCCAGTACTTACTTATTTGTCAACACTGGTCATTCTCCGGTCAAATGCTTTTTATAGAAAAGCACTTGGAACAAGTCTCCAGTCTAAAATCTCTTAGTTATGAACAGTTTTATTGAGGTTTTGAGTAGGGATGTGCATGGGCAAAAAATGCGGTTCGGTTCAGCAATTCCGGACTTCGGCAATTCGGCACATCGGTTCGTTTCGGTAATTCAGTTTAGTTCGGCACTTCTGAAATTCGGGAATTTGGCACTTCGGCAATTCCATAACCCTTTTTATGCTAATATTAAAATTGTGACTTGCTATAAAAAGCTATTGTGGACTAAAATTCATATCACTAAAAAAGAAACAGTGTACAGCACTCCTGGTAGTTAAACTAGGGTTTATATTCTAATCCTATACTTATTACCCATATGTAGCTGCAAAGTTTAAAGCTATCGCTAAAAAAGACAAACATTTCAAGCAATCTCAAAATAAATCCAAACGTTATTTCAACAAATGCATAAGAAATAAAGGGATATAATTTAAATGCCAGTTTCTCAACCGATGGTACGCATACCCCAGTGGGTACTCATACCCCAGGGGGTACGCACACCACAGGGTAAGGTGGGAGGCAGAGGCGTTCACAAGGAGGCGGCCAACTGGCAAAGAATGGAGGTAGAGAGAGGGAGCTAGAAACAGAATCTAATGAAGATGGCGCAAATTATGTACAATGATATATACAAACTTATAAAGAGAATTATATTCGGAGAGAGAGAACTTTAATCTCTGTGCTCTTCCAGCACTGCTCCCCCATGCACCCTGCAGTGATGCCAGGAGCCAGGTTATAATATCACTTCGGCCCTGGCATCACTAAACAAGAGTGAGGAAGCAGTGCTGGAAGGGTACAAAGATCACACAAGCCTCACACTGGCTCTTAGGGGAAGGATCACCACTGGGACCCAGGGAAAGAATCCCTAGTGGGACCCAGGGAAAGAATCCCTAGTGGGCCCCAGGGAAAGAATCCCTAGTGGGCCCCAGGGAAAGGATCCCCACTGGGACCCAGGGAAAGGATCCCCACTGGGACCCAGGGAAAGAATCCCTAGTGGGTTCCAGGGAAAGGATCCCCACTGGACCCCAGGGAAAGGATTCCCACTGGGACTCAGGGAAAGAATCGCTAGTGGGCCCTAGGGAAAGGATCCCCACTGGGACCTATTGGTTTTTGCTATTGATCCAAACGAAGGCAAAAAAAAACATTTGTGGCACTTTCCAATTGTGCAGCAAATTGACCTCAAATCCTAGACCTCTTAATAAATTTGTCCAGCTTGAAAATATACTATTAAAGTGAAACTATAGTGCCAGGAAAACAAAGTTGCTAAAAGTTTATTATTAAAGCTCCCTGTAGCGCCCACATGTGTTAAGGCCCCCCACCCATGGGGTTAAACACCCCTTCTGTCACTTACCTGAGTCCAGCGCTGACGTTCCTCGGCCTGGGAAACCTGATGCGCATGTACGGCCACGCTCACATTAGTACTTCCCCCATTATACTATGCTTTCCTATGAGGTTTTTGTGATGCTGGATGTCTTCATGCATAGCGTGAGGACGTCCCGAGTCAGTTAGGCGCCCAAAAGGCAGACACTAGAGGTTGATTTAACACACAAAGGTAATTATTGCAGTTTATTAAAAACTGCAATAATTACTTTTGCAGAATTAAGGGACCTGAGACAACGCTCCCAGACTGCTTCGATGAGCTGAAGTGGTCGGGGTGCCTATAGTGTCCCTTTAATGGCAACTCTCTAGACCAATTTCTTTTAGTTTAACCCCTTAAGGACCAAACTTCTGAAATAAAAGGGAATCATGACATGTCACACATGTCATGTGTCCTTAAGGGGTTAAACACTAACCTATTGCATGGAACCATATTGAATATCATGGCAAAGTCAAAGAAGATCACATCTTCCACTGCAAATTATACTTATAATGCAATTACGTTGGTTTGACATGACCTATATTTCATAAAACCATGCAGATTTTTGCAAATAACAATGTTGTTCCCAATGAATTCCTGAATATTATGCCCTAATAATACTTTCCCAGCCACCAAAGTCAAGCTCATAGGTCTATAATTTAGGAACCACATCTGCCTTTCTCTAATCATCTAATACAATTGCTAAAAGAAAAGAACCCAGAAAGATTAAAAAAAGAGGTTCACTTATTTCCACACTTTGCTCCTTAAGTACTTGTGGGTGAATACCATCAGGCCCTGGCCTTGTTAACATTAACTTTCTTTAGTTGCTGCAGCATCTTGAGTCATCCATTCACAATTTTTCTGCAAGTTGTTTGCAGCAATAATTTGTTTACCTCTTGTTCATCTCATTGATATATATTGACAAAAATAATTATTTATAATGTCTGCATTTCTAGAATACTCTATGTCTTATATATGTTGAGACATGGCATAAATTGCACAAAACTAAATCAACTAGCGTATTCCAGCTAGTTGATTTATAACCAACAGAATAAACACACATAAATAAACAAATTGTATATATCTCTGGAATAAAATGTTTGGATGCATTTTAGGCAGCCATGACCCAGGAAAGATATCTAACAGCCATCTGAGGAGTGGCCAGTGAAGTTATTACTAGGCTGTAATGTAAACACTGCATTTTATCTGCAACAACAGTGTTTACAGCAAAAAAGCCTGAAGGTAATGATTCTACTCACCAGAACAAATTCAATAAGCTGTAGTTGTCCTGATGACTATAGTGTCCCTTTAATGACTTATATATAGGAGGCAACATATTATACATTGGAGGCAACAGTAACCTATATGCAGGCTTGATATGGGCAGCACCACTGACAAGCCTTCAAACCTCAAGGTAGCAGGGCCACATGAAGTAAAAAATAAAAAAAACAATGGGCACTTTCCTGACTGTAAGTAGACTGACAGAGTTGTCAGCATTTGGTGAGGCACTTGTTGCCCAGTTCAAGTTTTACAGTAATCCTTGTTAGATAGGCAGCTCTATGATGATACATAGGCAGAGAATTGACGTTACATAACCTCCACCCCTCATCTCGCAACACTGGTAACCCGGGGTTTACTGTTAACGTTGAACCGGATGGCAAATACCTGACAGCTCAGAAATGCTAAAAGAACAAGCTTGTTGGGGGACAGGGAGGGGGAAAATTACAAATTGGGGGCTAGGGAGAAACACCTAGGAAAATACACAAAGCTTGGGAGGGTGGCACCTAAGGTGAGTATATTCAATTGCCATAATAGCGCTTACGTCTGGCTGAATAAACACCATGGGAAATACATTCACCAACATCTGCAGGTCCTAATCTTTAAAAAATGTTTATGAACAATTACCGACTTAAAGGGACACTGCAGAATCCTAAAGCACTTAAGCTTGCCGATATGCTTTATGTGTGGAGAGTGTCTCTTATTTTTCTTATTTTGCAAAAAGTTCAAATTTAAATAGACATTTACACTTGTATACATTCCTCTGGTTACACTCCCTTAGCTGTCAATCAGACAACAGGTCATGTTACTTCCTGGTTTGGTTAGCTCAGTGGAGCTAAACTCAAGATGCAGCAATTGACCAGAGCACCTGCTTTGCAAAGACTTCTCATTGAGCTTCATTGGAAGGTCTGTGAGTGGATAGCTGGGGATATCTGGCCAAGGTTAGAATGGGAGGGCAGAATATGCACTATTCTTAGAGGTGTGGGATTAGACAAACTCTGCCTTGTTTTGCTACATATTAGAAGTGGAGGGCTTGCAAAGGCATCATACCAGAGATCTGCAGGTTTTGCAGGCAGGTTATATCCCCAATTAATTATATTATTAATTATTAAAAACATGCAAGTTTTAATTTGGGGTATATCTACTAAACATTGATCTTCATTTGTTTTGTATTTGGGCAGTGGAGTGTCCTTTTAAAGGCATTGCTAAGTATCACATGAATGAATCTGTCATTTAGATTACTAACAAAGATTTAGATAAGTAACATAAAAAATTGTTATAAATGTATGTTATAAATATATTTTTTATAAACATTTCACATTAAATCAATACTATGGGAGGGGGCCTGATAGCCGACCAGCAGGGGCGGGCTGGGACAGGGGGCAGGAAGGCAATTTTCCCATTCAGCAAAAAAAGGAAAGATCCAAATTTTTCAAATTACCTGTCTCCCTGCAACCAGCAGCCAGTGGAGTCGGCCGGCCTCTCCTGAAGATGTCAGGAGGAGGGGCGTGACTTTCACTGCTCTTCTCCCAGGACCGCTGGGGAGTCTGGGAGAAGAGCAGAGAAAGTCACGCCTGTTCCTCATGACATCATCAGGAAAGGCAGGCCGACTCCACTGACGGCTGTATGCTTGCTGCTGCTCCTGCTGGCTGCTGCCTCCTGCTCTTGGCTCCTGCCCACCCCTCCCTGGCCTAAGGTAAGACTCATGGAGGGGGGGAATACACTTTAGTTTTTGTTTTTTTATCCCCCTCCTCAGCCCCTGTCCCCTTGCTCAGCCCCTGTCCCCTTTCTTCAGCCACTGTCCCTTTGCTCAGCCCCTGTCTCCTTGCTCAACCCTGTCCCCCTTCCCCTGTCCCTTTTCTCAGACCTGTCCCTTTCCTCAGCCCCTATCCCCCTCCTCAGCCCCTGTCCCCTTTCTTCAGCCACTGTCCCTTTCCTTAGCCCTGTCCCTTTCTTCAGCCCCTATCCCCTTCCTTAGCCCCTATCCTCTTCCTCAGCCCCTGTCCCCTTTCTTCAGCCACTGTCCCTTTCCTTAGCCCTGTCCCTTTCTTCAGCCCCTATCCCCTTCCTCAGCTCCATCCCACTTCCTTAGGCCCTGTTCCCCTTCCTCAGCCCCTATCCCCTTTCCTCAGCCCCTGTCCCCCCTGTCTGTCCATGTCCCCCCTCTCAGCTACCGTCCCCCTTTCTCAGTCCCATGCCCCCTCACCACAGCCCCAATAACATCCCCAATTCAGCTACTCTCCCCCAATTGCTACCCATATCACCCACACCACAGCCCTTTTCCCAAATTGTAGCCATCAACCTACTTCAGCCCCTATCCCACTACTACATTTCCAGACATATGTCTGTGTGTGCCAGTATGTCTGTCTATGTATGTGCAAGTATGTCTCTGTGTATGTGCCAGTTTGTGTGTGTGTGTCAGCCAGTATGCCTGTGTGTGTGTGTGTCAGTATGTTTGTCTATGTGAGTCAGTATGCCTGTAACAGTGTGTCTGTTTGTTTGTGTGTGTGTGCGTGTGCCTGCCAGTGAGTGTGTGTCAAATCAGCAAGTGTGTGTGTGTGCCTGTTAGTGAGGGTGTCTGTTTAGGAGACTGCTGCCCCCCTCCCCCCCTTCAATCACATTGGAATGGTGTTTTTACTCTCCTCTTGGCACAATGGGCCACTTGACAAGGCCTAAGGCTGCCATCCCACCCGTCATTGTGCCTATATTAGGGATGTGCATGATCCAAAATTTGGTTTGGTTCGGCACTTCTGAAAGTTGGGACTTCGGCAATTCGGTTCGGTTCAGAACTTTGTCAATTCGGGACTTTGACAAGTCGAGACTTTGGAATTTGGAACATCTGTAAGGCTCCCTAACCCTAACCCTATCATAACTTAACTCTACCCTACCCTATCCGAAGTGCACTTCGGCACTTTGGCACTTCGGTTCGGCACTTCCAAAATTCAGCAATTTAGACTTTCGGAAGGATCCGAATGTTCGAATTGCCTGAAATTCGTTCGAATTCTCATTTGGACCGAAACTAATTGCACATGTCTAGCGTATACTTTGTCTAAGTGTGTGTATTAACAGTGTGTGCATACTGTGTATGTGTTATTGTGTGTATATAGCAATGTTTGTACCTGACAGTTTTCTCACCAGTCTCCCACAGTCCCGTCATAAAACAATCCCAGTCTTTGTATTGCCAGTATTTTTATAATACTGGCACTGGCCAGGCAGCCTCAAATATTGGCTGTGTCGGTAAAATAGCAGCCAGATGACAACCAGACAAAAACCTAACAAATAAGATATTATTCTATAATCAGAAGATGTAGTTAACATAAATTTACTGAACGAGCACACATTAGGTTGAAGAAATCGCAGCAGTAAGTCAATGTGTATGTAAATGGAAACACACAAAACAAAGTCCTGTGTCCAAACTCCCACTACTCCTGAGTTACAGCAATGGCTACAGAATTGTTTTACAGCCAAAATACATAGAACAAAAAACTAGAAGAAAAAAAAAGTTACCTACACACTATCCAAAACACCTATGTACATTTAAATAACAGGAGGTCTTTAGTACCACTTCAATGGCCATAAAACTGCAAACTCAAGTGTCCAGTACTACAATAACAATTCATCTTGCTGCTTTCAGCTAAAAGACAAAATCTCTAATGAAACAAAAAAAGGAGTATTTTATAAAGACCTACGCACATATTAAACCTTAGTAGGGCCCACTCCTTCTAGGTGGCAGCCATGGTTACAGTATTCTGAATTCAAAATACACAGAACAAAAGCAAAATAAAGGTTACGCACTATCCTAAATCCCTACGCACATTTAAATAATAGATTTTTTTTGTAAAGCTCCAATGGCCATTAAAGTGTAAGCTCACCTGCCACGTCAAGGCAGACCTCTTAGGTAAGTTATACACTAACAATTCCCCTTGTTGGTTTTAGCTACAAGGCAAAACAGAAAGGATTATTTTTTTTATGAACCCCTATACGCTTTTTAACCCTTACTAGGACAACATGGGGTGGGCCGGCAGCACTGTGAAATGGTTGTCTAATATAACAACAAAGGCAAACATACAAATGTAAGCACTGCACACAAACTCCACTTCTATTTGTGTGTATGTGAATATGTACAAAAGTTTTAAAAAAACCTTGAAAACACTACAAACATATATTTCTTGATAAATATTTGCATGTAAAGTGATGATAGATAGATAGGGTTCAATCTACATATTTGCTAGTATTTTCTACGTGGTTGGGTTTTTACAAAATATAACCAGCAGGGGGTAGCAAAGTGCTATATTTTGTTCTCTTATACCATGATGAAAGCATACTAACCAAAAAATGTGAAAGGTTTAGGTAAATCAATAACTTTACACTTGTCAAATACGATAATGAAGCCTAAGATGTGTACACTCAATATGGACATTCTGTTAACTAAGGAACAGGAAGAGTGAAAAAACCCTGCTGCCTAAGGTCTTTCCACCACGATTGTCTATATTTAACATGGGAAAGACAAACAAGCGTACCAGTTTCTCGAAGTCCCAGGTCCCCGAAAAAGGTTCCCTTACCAGTTCTCTGTGGTACTTTCTTAGAGTCATGTCTCACTGGGGTTTGTGGCTCTCACCTCCTGAGGCCTGTCACATGCTGGTCCCCTCTACTCCTGATCCCAAAATTTTGGATCTTAATCTGGGACCTTTACTGGAAGACCCTGAATGGATGTAACTCATCCAAGCCCTGCAGGAGGCCAACTCAGCCTTGCAAGTGTTGATAAAAGAGACCTGCAACATCTGCATGATGACCTCCAGAGCTTAGCTGACCAGGTGAGATGGTTGGAAGCAGACAGTGACAATCTACTTGAAGCACAGTTGACCACTACAGACACCTTACTGTACCATGTTGAGCAGATTCGACCTATGGCAGTGTACATGACAAATTTAAATAAAATAACCAGCTACACATTCCTATTTTCGAGCCCTGAAGCCACTCACCCTTGTTCTCTCATCAAAGAACATTCAATACTACTGGATGATACCTACTGGCTTGTCCATTTACACCCCAGAGTGTCCACAGATAGTGAGGGTGCACAGTACCTTGTGGCACTTGTACCAGGCTCTTAACCACTGCCGCGACTTGCTTTCAGCCTCCTCTGAGGAATGTAAAAATTTGGGGCATCCTGAAATCTGTAAATCCTGAGGAAATACCACATTACACCAGGCGGTTGTTAAGCACAATACTCACCCCCAAACAAGCAGTGGTGGAAAGGGTTTTTTATCGAATCCCAAAAGCAACCAGAGCCCTGGCGGACTCACCAAGGGATGTCATCCTTCAGTTCCAGAGGAGGTTAGTGCAAATCTCATTCATAGCTGCGGTGAGAGGACTGCCTATCTGCCTATTCGAAAATGCTACCATAACCTTCTTTAAAGGCCTATCCAGACCAACGTTGCAATGGAGAAGCCAATTCCGACCTCTGACCACTACTCTTCGCAGTCATGCCATACCGTATGGTTTGGTTTTCCCTCAGAATCTGATCATCACACGAGGTGGCAATTCCGGATGCCTCAGAAACGGAATCTGTGCAGATATCACTGGGTCTGCCACTACACTCGGACCCGCAGACCACAATACATGATCGAAAGACCCAACATACTTGGGACATGTCTAAAATTGTGTTGTTCCAGCCAACCAAGTCTCTGGGCGCGGACATAGGCCCCTCTTCAGCGAAGCCTACCTCCATTAGCCAACAGAAGGCAGACCGCCACAGTCTGGGAACCTGAGAGACTGGAGGGACTAACCTGAACACCAGACTGGCAGGATCAACCCCTTTTCTTTTACTCTCTCTAGCTAGGAACAATGTTTAGTTACTACTTAGCATTAAGTTTTAAGTGCAAATTGACATTTATGCTAGCTCCAGGCATTTTTTATTACTCACCTGCATTGTAACTCCTTACCACCTCCAGTTAGACCGATAGCCCCAATGCCAGATTATAATCACTATCTCATATAAGCATAGTTATGTAATTTCCTAAGGGCAACAAGCTAGAGAAGGCCTTCGGGTGGTGGGAGTGGGACAACACCGTGCATTGCAGAAACAGCCAGTATGTTACCCCTTCCCCTTAAGACCCCCCTCCCCCATGCTGTGGGTTATAGAGCATTCTAAACATCTTACATGATCGCAAACAAATTTGATTCTCTAAGAGGCAATTGTAACAAATATAATGATACCCATACTACCCATCGGAAAAGGTTTTCACATAGGTGTTGATGAGTGTTCTCCTACACTTTTATTATTCAAAAAAAGGGTCTCCTTTCAGCAGTTATAAGTGCATTTTACATGCTATTGTTATGTTATTGCTGAATATGGTGACACTGTTGTATGAAATCTATGCCCTAAAGAATTTTTTTTTAAATAATAAAATCTAAATGTGCATAGGGATTTGGGATATTGTGCGAGTAACTTTTTTCCTTTGGTTTTCATGGTTAGATTCCTTCCATAGCCTCTATCAGCTGGGGTTTTAGTTAATGGCCCCAGAGTCACAGATGAGCTGAGTGCAGTGATCAAAAGGAGTGCTGCATACAGCCCTTTAACCCCTTAAGGACACATGACGTGTGTGACACGTCATGATTCCCTTTTATTCCAGAAGCTTGGTCCTTAAGGGGTTAAAGGGACACTCTACTCATCAGAACAACTACAGCTTAATGTAGTTGCTCTGGTGAGTACAGCATGTCCTTGCAGGCTTTTGAAAATACAGTGTTTACATTGCTCCCTAGAAACACCTCCAGTGGTAGTCAATCAGACGGCCACTAGAGGTGCTCCCTGGGTCAGTGTTGCACAACGATTCAATACAGCTCTAGGAGGAGAAGCTGATTGACCAGGGCGGAGCTTGGCTTCACCCAGCCCCGCCTCCTTGACTGAGATAATAAGAATTGACAATCTAAGCCAATCCAATGCATTCCTGTGAATAAAGCATTGGATTGGCTGAGATCATCAATTGGTTGATGCCAGTCAAGAAGGCGGATAGGGGCGGCGGACCTGCATGGTGCTGGAATAAAGATGAGCTGAATTTTTTAACACTATAAGTTTAGGAATACACATTTGTATTCCTAACGCTGTAGTTGTTCCTTTAAATCTATTTAATGCCCCGAGACTGAGCGTTTGTGCTCCACTGCGGTGATACTCAGGCTGCCAGCAATCAGAGGGAGACCCCCAGGGTCTGAAAGGATATGGACAGGGTCTCCCTGCATTCCCCACTTCTACTTAACCAATAGTGAGCTGTTATGATACAAAGTATAAAATACAGTTTGTACTGCCTATTATTTTAAGGTGGGGAAAGAAAAAAAAAAGCGTGAAAGTATGTATTAACACACAAACCTCAAACTATTCTAGCTGCAGCAAAATATAGTAACTAATAAACAATTAATGGACATAATAACAAAAGAGACAAATTTGCATACATAAAACAGTTTTATTTTATACTATTGTACAACTTTCTAATAAATTAATATAATTATACTTTTTAAGAGCACAGTTATATGAATTCTTTGTTTGACGATACTGAAAATGTTTGATAAATTGTTAGAAAAATTATTAGTTTATGCATAAAGAAAAACAAATCATATTTCAACCATCACAATGTGTCATGTGTTCAACTTATTAAAAAGGTAAGGAGTGTGGTGTCGAACGATTAGATTGAAACTTTTACTAAACAGCAATATATAAATCATGTTAATCTTCAGGTAGTCATAATTACACAATTATAAAACTCCAGCAAGTACATACAAAGGGACACTCCACTGCCCCCCAAAAATCTGTAATATGTATCTAATAATTTAGTAAATATACCCCCAATGAAAACATGCATATATTTAATGATGTATTTTTTCATTAAGGCAAAAGCTGCAGATCTATTGTCTCAGTCTTTACAAGCCCTCCCCTTCGAATCCCAATGCAGCTCAATGAGAAGTCCTTGCAAGGCAGGTGCTCTGAGCAATTGCTGCTTTTTGGGTTAAGCTCCACTAAGGTAAGCAAACCAGAAAGTAACAGGGCCAGTTGTCCTGTTAACAGCATGGGGGATGTAACAAGATTCATTTATAAAAGTGACAATTTCTATTGAAATCTGCATGTTTTGTAAAATGAAAAAAAAAAGACACTCTTCACACATATAGAACTTCAGCAAGCTAAAGTGCGTTAAAGGTCTGGAGTCTTCCTTTAACATATATTACTGTACAGTAATACTGAGTGGTTTAGCAATACCCCAAATGTAACAATTTGTTATTAGAGGGCAGTAATCTAAATATAATTTAATAGTCTAATTCAACAGCTCGGAGTGTCTCCTCTTACTGTAGCATGAACGTGATAATGTAACAAAAATAGAGAAACTATATATAAAGTATTATGTGTACTATGTATTTCTTTCAATGAGAGGCCAACTTGCTCCAATTGCTATATTACTCTGTGCATATCAGACAACCTGAAAAAGTTGATAAAGACAGATTTAAAGGGGCACTATAGTCAACAAAACAAGTACAGCTTAATGTAGTTGTTTTGGTGTCTATAGCATATCCCTGCAGGCATTTTAATGTAAACACTGCCTTTTTACCTCATATTAATTAGTATAAGGTGCTGCAAAACCACTATTGCATTACCACAAGTTGTCCAAAAAGTAATTACAATTAAAAGTAACACAATTACAGTATAAAAATCATATGCAAACCAAAATAAAATTTCATCAAACAGAATCAAATTACAAATCAACAAATACAGCAATATATTTTAGATATGTAGAATATATTTTAACTAAAAATTTAATTTTTACATTTCATTAAGAATGTGATTAATAAAGTAAGACAAAACACTAATGGTTAAAGCAGTGATGGCTAACCTCGACACCATAAATTGTTTCTGGACTACATTTCCCATGATGTTTAGCTAGCTTTTAGAGTCTAAAAGCTAGCTAAGCATTATGGGAAATGTAGTCAAGAAACAAATTATGGTGTCAAGGTTAGCCATCACTAGGTTAAAGCATACAAACCCACTCACTAAGAAAACAAATTCCTAAAATGTTTTAGGTGTACTGGTGGGAGTTTAAGGGACACATATTTTGAATAACTAGTAAAACACTGGTAGCCCGGACATTTTATCATATCTCATTTTTCTTTTTCTGTATTAAAACCTGTAATGAACTAGATCTTTCGGATATGTTATTGTATTGAATTTTAAGATCACAGAGCAAAGATGTGTTTCTACATCTTCTAAATTGCCTCATAAGTTAGTTTTTTGGAAGGAGCAGTTTAAAATGAACTATTTGACATCCTTTGTATAAGCTTGGATTCTTAGCACTAGTTATTCAGTTATTCTACTTTGGTTAAATGGTTTTGCATATAGTATTCATTCATTATAGAATGCCTGTAAAATAGTGTTTTGTTGATGTTAAACATTGTCCATCTGCATGGTGCTATATGTCTTAGGAAGATAATGGAATGCTTCTTATTTTAATTAAATTCGACAAGGATAAAGTTAATTTAAAAGAAAATAAGAATTTTGCCCTGAAACATAAAATTATATTAACATATTCTTTATTCTTCAATTTATGCGTTATGGGAGTGCTTAAGGGAGACTGACCTTTCCCTCTCCAAATGTTGTTGCTTGGATCGTAGGAAGAGATTGCGCCAAATACTGGAGTAGGTGATGTTCCATTGTATTAACTTTGGTGCAGAAGGTATTACTCTTGTAGTACTCTTTTTATTAATGAAGTCTCATACAAAATCACCACTGGTAGCCATTCTGAGCTGTAGCATATTGTGGAAAGGCTAAAATAATGTACCGTATATGTGTAGCTGCAAAGAAAGCATTGTCAAATATCCTTTAGCAAATATAAACAATGTTTCTCCATAACATATAGGTCTGTTCATTTATCACCACTTTACCTCATTAATGCTTGTTGTATGTCTCCTAATTCTTTGTGGTGTGAATAGAATCCTCCACCTTGCCTATTTTTGCATTAAGAGTCTAAGAGGTTTTCTTTTTCGCTCTGACATTAAAGTCTGTATGTTCTCTCAAATGCTATTGAGGAAATTATCTAGAAGTGAGTTTATATCATCCACAGATTACAACAGATTGGACTCTGAAAAGGATGTCGAACTCTGCAATGACGAAGAAGGTTTTTGCCAGAAGCTAACTGACCATCATGTTGAAGAGAGCATTGGAGTCTCCAAACAGTAAGGTTCCATGCTTACTTTAGGCAATTGCAGGAGCCAAACTTCATGTTATGATCAAAGAGTTAGCGGAACACTGTAGATAAATTGATTTGCTGTACTATCTCAAAACCATTTGGGGTACTTGGTTCTTGAGTGGAAATAACTTGAAGACAGAGAGAAGTAGCTTCTATCCATTTTTTTAATGGAGATTCACCTACCATAACAATAACTGAAGAAATGTATAATCTAATACAATTTGAAATATAAAATATCTGCAAATAAAATATAGGATTTAAAATATGTACATCTGTAAAATATATAGTTGTAAGAGTAAACTAAGCATAATTTTTTAGCTTAAACTCTTGTTATCGTGAGCCAATAAGGTACATTAAACAGCATAGTCATTACTGGTGCATCTTCAGTCTACAGTACACAAGATAATGACTAAATTTACATAATTTTCTGTTTTAATATATTAATTTATTGCGACAATAACAATGTATACGAATGTAACATAATCTGGGATCGTAGTACATATGACAAAGAAAATAGCTTCAAACCAGTCAGAATATAATTTCCATAGTAGACGATGAAATCTGGATAATGAGCAATTTAGTTACTGACACAAAGAATTTATCACCAACGAATGCAAAAAATCAACATGATATATTGAATTAACATTTAATATTAGTCGCTGGTTTTCCTTCCCTTTTAATGGATAAGGAATTCAGTTTTGATAGAAAAAATTTAATGGAAAATAGCCAGGCAAATTGCTGCAAAGTTCAAATATTCAGGGGAACAGTGGAAAAGAATAGTAAACGTTAATAGTTAGGTGAAATAAATTTAAGAGAATTAATTTTCAGAGGTTTAGATCAGAAAAATAAAGTAGTGAATCATAAAAGATTGATGGTAGAATGATCAATCAAGAATTCACATTAAAGAGAGTAAAAACCTCCCTCTATTCTCTGTAACTTCATCAGTGTTTCCTTATCTCTGGTAACTCACCCCTACAGATTTAACATTTTCCGATCAAATGTTGTGCCAGTCATCAATAAAATTAATGTCACTCAATGAAAAAAATATGAAAAATAGATTCCCAATTAGGTACCAACACTTATAAGTATATCTAAATAAATGTGTGATAAAAAAATTGTACTATGACTTCATGCACGGATACTATTAGATAGACACTTTTATATGTATTATGTGCCATATTTACACATATACATACGTACACACATATATATATACATACATTCATATATACACACTGTCTAAACATGATTTAAAGACATCATAATTAAATAATGTTTATTCTTTGCATTTAAGATATACGTTAAACGTATATCCTTCTAACCTAATTTCAATCAGACCACTCAATGTTAACTCCCATTCTTATTTCTCTGACGAGATATTGTGATCTGGACTTTGATTCTTCTTATTCATCATGAGATCAAAGTCCTTCTTTGTTTGAGTTGGCACATACTAGATTTTAAAGCTCAACACAAGAATGTATTTACAATAAAACAACAATGACCAAACAGAGTAGTTGAGTAAAACACTGAGAGAGGGTAAATTTCAATGTTGAACTCGCGATAGTATGATAAAATGCAGCGTATATGGTGTGTTGGTCAAAGTTCTAGTGGATCTGGTCTTCTTATATTCTCAAAATTGTTTTGTGAGATTTTTTTTTTTTAGACTTTATAGATCGACAGAATCAACAACATCTATTTGTTTATGGTCTTCGTTAAAGTGGCTTAACCCCTTCAGGACGGAGTCAATAGTGCACGTTCTGATCAAAACAAAATGTAAACAAAAACTGGAATTTGCGCTATATGTCTGTTCAACCTTAATTCACCTCTTTCATATTAAGTGAACCCACACTTATTATATATCATTTTGTTAAGGAGAAACTGGGCTTTAATTTCTCATGAACTATTCAGAATTGAAATATAATTTATTATTAATAAATTTTTAAAAACTGAGAAATGAAGATTTTTAAAAAAAAAATTCGACATTTTAGCTGTAAATGTCACAATACTGTTAGTTTTAACTGCAAACAAAACACATATTTGGATTCAGCAAAGTCTCACGAGTACAACAGTACCCTCCATTAACAGTTTTTACTGTGTTTTGGAAAGTTACAGGGTCAAATATAGCACATTCCATTTTTCAGTTTTTTCAAATTGAAATTTGCCAGATTAGTAATGTTACCTTTGAGACTGTGTAGTAGCCCGGGAATGAGAATTACCCCCATGAAGGCATACCATTTGAAAAAGTAGACAACCCAAGGTATTGCAAATGGGGTGTGTCCAGTCTTTTTTAGTAGCCACTTAGTCACAAACACTGGCCAAAGTTAGTGTTCTTATTTGTTTTTGTGTGAAAAAAGCAAAAAACTAATATTTGGCCAGTGTTTGTGACTAAGTGGCTACTAAAAATGACTGGACATACCCCATTTGCAATACCTTGGGTTGTCTACTTTTGCAAATGGTATGGCATCATTGGGGTAATTCTCATTCCTGGGCTACCATACGGTCTCAAAGGCAACGTAACCAATCTGGCAAAATTCTATGTGAAAAAAATGAAATGCAAGCCTTATATTTGACTCTCTAACTTTCCAAAACACCATAAAATCTGTACATAGGGGGTACTGTTATACTTGGGAGACTTAATTGAACACAAACACAAGTGTTTCAAAACAGTAAAACATATTACAACAATAATATCGTCAGTAAAAGTGCCGTTCATGTGTGAAAAATCCTAAAAACATCACTTTTATAAATATATCATCATTGTAATACAAGTTACCATTTTAAAACAGTAATATTTGTGTTCAACAAAGTCTCCCGAGTAAAACAGTACCCCCCATGTACAGGTTTAATGGTGTCTTGGAAAGTTACAGGGTTAAATATAGTGCGTGCGAATTAAATTCTCTGCACTTCTGCCTGAGTTGTCAGGCACGTCAATCAAATTCTAATTAATTAAATCACATAATTATGTTAAAAGATTACTTAAATATACACATAGAATTTTAATATACATATATGTATTTAAATTCTACGTGTACACTTATGTAGTTATTTATGTAATTATATATATTTATCTATATATAAATATTTGCAGTTATTTGTATTTTATATATAGATAGATATATATAGAATGTCGTTCTAAGTGTATTTTGTTACCAATATATATATATATATAAATAACAAAATACAGTTAGAATTAGATTACATATGTATATATAATTTATTTAAATTTTTACAAAAAATATATTTATTTTATTAATTTATTATTGTAATTATATGTGTATATATAAATATAAAATATATATAGATTTATTATATATATATCTTGTATATATGTAACGTCATTCTAAGTGTATTTTAATACTAATATATGTACTTATATTAACATTAAAATACACTACATATGATGTTACATATATATAAGATGTATATATATATATATACACACACACACACACACACACACATATATGTATATATATATATATATATATCAATAAATAAATACTTGTAATTTATTTTAAACATGTTTAATTTTTTTTTTTTATACTTCCCACTTGCAGGGGGACTGTCTGACATTTCAGACAGTCCCCCTACTGGCAGATCCACAGCCAGCTATAGGGGGCCATGTGATCGCTCTTTGAGAGCGCTCACATGGCCCCCGGGGGCCTGATTTGCTGGAGGAGGGCTGCCTAGGCTGTCAGACAGTCCTCCTAAAGAAGATCGCGGCGGAGGTAAGAACCTCTGAGCTCCTGGGGCTGCAAGCCGTTACGGCGTTCTATGCTGCCGCAACGGCTTTAAAGCCCATTTCATGCGGGACGGCATAGAACGCCGTTACGACGTTAAGGGGTAAAGTGTTTCGTAGTTGTAAATTGAATTAGACCGTTGTCTAACAAAGCATTTGGGAGTCAATAAACAAATTGCCATCTCAACTTTTCTCAAATGTCAGACATTTTGTTTCCGAAATTCAGTTTTAAATAGTTACGATACAATTTTTCTTCATTGTGACCTACAGTGTGTGTAGTAGAATGTTATATATATTTTCTGGCATAATATGTTAATAGCTCCCGACTATTCCTCTTCTGCAACTGTCACTAGTGTAATACTATCCTTACCTTTTTGTGTCATTTTACCCCACTCCCTCTAGCATGTAAGCTCATTGAGCAGGGCCCTCAACCCCTCTGTTCCTGTGGGTCCAACTTGTCTGGTTACAACTACATGTCTGTTCGTCCACCCATTGTAAAGCGCTGCGGAATTTGACGGCGCTCTATAAATATTATAATAATAATAATATGTCTGGCATCGCTCAGAGTTTTTTAGGATTGATTTGATATACAAGGCCCACTATTATTCTAGTAAGATACCGATCCCTAAATTCAAAAATAGCTTTAATATTGGATTATCTGAAGAGTTAGCATAAGGTTTTTCAGGTGAGGAATTTTTTTTTTTTTATCAAAGTGCTTTTGAGATACTACCTTTTATTCGGTGAGAAAGTTCTAATTTGTTGTTTGCTGCAACAAGTTTACTGTTATAACAAGGACACATTTTGGTCAGCACATGGTTTAATATAATTTTGATGTGGCTGCCCATGCTGCCATTAACCTGTTATCAATAGAACTTTCTAACGCTGACACTCACAGGGTTATTCGTTAAATTGGGAATTGTCAGGAATTCAAAATGAATATAAAATTTTAAATAAAATTGCCAAACTGGAAACATTTTCAGTAAGCTACGCTTCCAGTTTCGACTAATTTTGCCTTTGCTTTGAATTTCCGACAATTTTCTCTTTAGTGAATAACCCTATCAATCTATTACACCCAACAATGGCTTCCATGATCTTTTGAATGCTCATTGCATTCATTTGTTAAATATTCAGTTATAGTTTAATGGCATTCCTATAAATAGTAATATTATTGAATATTCTAAATTACCAATGTGTGTATATATTAATCATACACACAAACTGGAAATTCCAGCTGGAATCAGTTGGAATATCTACATTGATAGTGGCCAGTGGTGTGTAATAAACAAATTTTAAGATTGTGTGTGTGCAGAGATATATATATATACACACACACACACACACACACACACATACACATATATATAAATAGCGAGGGCTTGCACTCCTGGTGTAATCCTGTGGTGCCCAGTGCTGGTCTGGCAAGGATCATGTAGACATAGCAGAAATGACCGCACTCCAAGGACTTTGTAGAGATTTTCAAATAAAATTTAACTTTTATTCAATCCATTTAAAAAGTCAATGTTTCAGCTCCCACATGGAGCTTTCATCAGGACAAAACATAACATCCGTTGTCCTTGGAGTGCGGTCATTTCTGCTATGTATATATATGTATATATATATATATATATATATATATATATATATATATATATATATATATATATATATATATACACATACATACATATATATACACATACATACATACATACATACATACATACACACATTCACAAAAATAGAACAAAATAGGGCACGCATAGGTCTTGTTATATTCCACAGTGAAGACACATGAAAGTCACAGCAATATTGCCAGTTATGATCTGGGACCTTTATCATTGTATATCGTATCAAAAATGAATAGTTCTCTTGATTTGCATTGATAAAAGAACTATGCACTTCATCCAAGATAGCTATTCACACTTGCTGTTCACAAAAAAAATTGCATCTCTTCCATGGAAACTTTTTTCCCCACCTACACCTGGGATAATGGTTGGCTGTAGCACTTACCAGCCTTGTTACCGTATTTTTCGCTCCATAAGACGCACTTTTTTCCCCCTCAAAAGTGAGGGGAAATGTCTGTGCGTCTTATGGAGCGAATTTGAAGCTTTACTTACTTGTCTTGAAGCGTGGGCCGGCTTCACAGCGCGCACCGGGGTACTGGAACTTCAATTTCAGGTTCCGGTTTCCGGCGGGACTGAAAGGAAGTGCGCACTCAGTGTGCACACTTCCTTTCAGTCCCGCCGGAAACCGGAACCTGAAATTGAAGTTCCAGTACCGCGGTGCGCGCTGTGAAGCCGGCCCACGCTACAAGGCAAGTAAGTCATTGGGGGACACTGTGGGACAAGGGCACTATGAGGGGAGGGGGCACTATGGGACAAGGGGAGGGGGACACTATGGGACAAGGGGAGGGGAGGGGACACTATGGGACAAGGGGAGGAGACACTTTGGGAGGGAAAGTGCACTATGGTACAAGGGGAGGGGGGAGAACACTATGGGATGAGGGGAGGGGTGAACACTATGGGATATGGGGAGGGGTGAACACTATGGGATGAGGGGAGGGGGAACACTATGGGATGAGGGGAGGGGGGAACACTATGGGATGAGGGGAGGGGGAACACTATGGGATGAGGGGAGGGGGGAACACTATGGGATGAAGGGAGGGGGGAACACTATGGGATGAGGGGAGGGGGAACACTATGGGATGAGGGGAGGGGGAACACTATGGGATGAGGGGAGGGGTGAACACTATGGGATGAGGGGAGGGGGAACACTATGGGATGAGGGGAGGGGGGAACACTATGGGATGAGAACAGTATTGGACAAGGGGAGGAGGGGGTTAAAGAACACTATGGGACAGGGGAGGAGGGGTTGAAATCACTATGGGACAGAGGAAGGGGGAGGAGTTAAAAATTACTATGGGACAAGGGAGGGGGGTTTAAAGATCTCTATGGGACAGGGGAGGGGGGTTAAAGATCATTATGGAACAGGAGAGGGGAGTGGGTGGTAAGGAACACTATGGGACAGGGGAGCAAAAAAAATATTCTAAACAAACTTTCCCATAGTAAGAAACACTATGGGACCGTTTGTTCAGAATATTTTTTTTTCTGGGTTTCCTCCTCTAAAAACTAGGTGCGTCTTATGGAGCGAAAAATACGGTAGTTCAGAATAAGAACTGGTTTAATTGTATACTTTTGCTTTCTTCCTTATTCAATTGTCATTTATGCTCGGTAAAACCCTAATAGCAGGACTGAAGAGCAGCTGTTACTTTCATGCACATTATTTTATCACTGTTGAATACAAGACCTGTGAGTGCACTATTTTGTTCTATTTTTGAGTATATATATACATATATATGTGTGTTTGTATATATATATATATATATATATATATATATATACACATATATATATATATATACACACACATATATACACAAATTTATATAATACATGTATTTTCCAACTTCTTTTGTTAGTGATGAAATTCCATTTCTTAATATATGAAGGCATGGTATTTTGATAAAATATAAATTGAAGCATATCAAAATGAAGGTAAGTAGAGTTTCTTTGTCAATGTGTGCTTTAACTGTAAGCAATATTTTGGTTGTTGATTGAAGACCAAAGAGTTGAGTTGGGTGTGAATATCCAAAAAATGATGATTTGTCCTGTGGACAAAACAAAAAACAAAATTTTTTACTTAGTGACTGAGCTGATGATATAAACGTGAATCAGTACACAAGTCATTTGATATTCTTCCATTACAACACTTAAAACAAATTTCAAATACAGATCAGAACACGGTCATTTACCACATGGAACATGAGCAGTGCAATTAAGTAAAAGAAACACTATAGGGTCAGGAACTCAAATATGTATTCCTGTCCCTAAAATGTAAAAACTACCATTTAGGTGGCTTGTCCCCCCCTAAAAGGTAAGAAAGCATACCTTATTTCCAGTGCCATGTGGGTCTGACGGCATTGGCCCCTCCTCAAATCTGCCTACCTGCTCACATCATCAGAAGTTATATTTTCAGCCAATCCAATGCTTTCCCATAGGGATTGGCTGAAATCGTCAAGGAGGCGGGACCAAACAACAGCTTGGCCAATCAGCTACTGCTCGTTAGAGATGCATTAAATCAATACATCTCTATAAGAAAAATTTAGTGTCTCCATGCAGAGCGTGGAGACGCTAAATGGCAGTGCTGCACACTGCACAGCACTGCCTCAGGAAGCACCTCCAGTGGCCACCCAGAACCTTGCCAATTCTTACTAATTTCCTATATTGCTTCTCTCATTTGGATCAAAGGAATCCTTTGATAGAACCATATAGCTTTAAGAAAAGGTTTAAGGACATTTAGTGTAGGGAACACTGATTTGTTGGTTTTCTTCATCCTCTGCTGGAAATACAACCAAGGGGCATGACTCCTTGTTTCCAATACTCAGTGGTACCATGCAGGAATTACTTCTCTAACCATTTAATTTCTGCATAGAACCACCAGCCTGTGTTACTAAGAAGAATCTGTATATTCTGAGGACAGTACAGCGCTACGGAATTTGCAGGCACTATAAAAATAATATAATAATAGTGCTTGAAGAAAGGTATACAAATTAGTTCTCTTTGCAAATAACATGCTTTTAACCATTACTGACCCAATTAAGTATCTCCCTTTTTTATGGAGGGTATAGTTAAAATTATCAGAGGTTTTTATATTATAAAATAAATTTGGCAATGAGTAAAGTTAAGTTACTTTCTCTTCAGGTCAATGGGGTATATATCACATAGTGGAGGCATTCTGGTGGCAGAACAGGGAACTGAGGTTTACCAAACTAATTATTACTCATTTTCCCTATCTTCCATCATCACTCATTCCCTATCTTAATTAGTGATCTCTGTCAATAGGGCTCCTACAGAATATCTTGGCTGGGCTGTGTCCATTTGGTAAAAAAATAATACTCTCCCAAAAGCACTATACATATTTACATCCCTGCCTATACCTGTCCCTTGGTCAGACAATGATACATTGCACTAGCATTTTTATATAGCATCGCAAAAAGGCCCAGATTCTCATAGACCATACTTTAGTCTCCATAATCTAGTTAGGAGACTCTCCATTCCAATGTTAATTTCAAACTGCTAATATTTTTCATCAGATTTAGTCAACTAAAACAATTCAGATAACTAAAATACGACAAACTAAACTGAAATTTTCCGCCACAACACTGGCCGGCAAGATGCATGGAGGAGAGGGAATGAGACAAATGGGGGATTTGGTCATTGAGACACATGGGGGCTGGGGTACTGAGACACATGGAGGAACTGGGGAGGAGGGTATGAGCACATGAAGGGGCTTGGGGGAATGAGACATGTGGAGGGGCTGGGGGAGGACTTGAAACACATTGGAGGCTGGGGGAATGAGACACGTGATGGAGGTGAGATACACAGGGGGTTTCGGGGGGAACACAAAGCGACACAGAGAGGACAAGGTGCTGGGGGGAAGAACACATATGGGGCTGTGGAGAGAAAGACAAACAGAGGGGCTGGGGAACACACGTAGAGGAGTTGGGGGGGGGACACAAAGAAACACAGTGGGGCTGGATATGGGGCAAAAGAGACTGATAGAGGCTTTAACTAAACCAATTAGATATTAGTCATGTCGATTAAAATCTACTAGCGATTTAGTCGACTAAAACTATTCAGAGGACTAAAATATGAATATACCTAAAAAGTCGTTTTAGTCAATAGAATATGACTAAAACTAAATTGAAATTTGCCATGAAAATTAACACTGCCCAATTCTTCGTTTTCTTATTTTTAACAATGGTGCACAGCTTATCCAGATAATACTGTGGCATTCTCATCAAGGTAGGATTTGCAGGGTTGAAATATTGGACATTTTAGGCCATTCTGTTAAGCATGCTACTCTCATTTAAAATTTGATAGAGATTGACATTTCCTATTATCTCCTATTACCTTTTGTTGTCCAGGTAGGACAGCGATGTTTTTTTTCCCCAAGATCACCCTTATTCCGTCTTTAATAATCAACCATATAAAGCAGGTTGAACTGGCCGTGACAAGGCCTAAGGTTGGTGTATCATACAGCTATGTTACAATGCTGCTGCCCATCCCATGTGTTCCCTATTAAGGGTTCATAAGCATGTAGGGATGTATATAAAAAATACCCCTTTCTGGCTCATTAGAGATATCTTTGCCAGAAGCTCAAGGAAGCAAGGTGAATGGCTAGAGTTAGGACCCACCTAAGAGGTCTGCCTTGACGTGGCAGGTGGGCATACCCTCTCATGGCCATTGGAGGTAACTAAAAACCTCCATTTGTTTAAATATACATAGGGATTTGGGAAAGAGTGCAGGTAACTTTTTTCTTTGGTTTTTAAGGTTGATGGATACAAAACCAACTTTTGACAGGTGATGACTCCATACAGGATATCCATAACATCCTCCACTCTAAAACATTTCATGATCTGGAAATCTGGCATTTACTCCTTGTTCACCTTGCAGCCCACAGAGAGGAACTATAATGAGTCGGTACTAGTTCTGCTGCTCAACACAAAGATTTATAGTTGTGCCCTCCAGACTACCTATCCTTTTTCTTTATAAGTATCAGTCTGCTCTATGATAGTGACTATGGTAAAAAAAAATACACACAAGATCACTACTTGAATTTCAGTTAAGGAATAAGTAAAGCTTTAAAAAAAAAAAATAGCTTGTTGGTATTTAGGCTTTGAAAAATGTGAACGTTCCAGTGCATTCATCCACGTTTTGAAAACATGAAATAAAGTGCACCTAGACTCACACCCACGTTCACAATAGGGTTATTTTTTTTAAATAAGTCTTTAAATTCTGACTCTAGATTTGCTCAATTTAGACATTCAGTGATGTACTGTCATTTAACCAAGGCCTCTGTGGGATCACTTCATAGGATATATGCTTCCACTTACATTTCTATATCCAAGAATTGGTAAGGTCATCTCCCTCCCATCACTACGGACGTCTCCAAAATTGATAGGTTAAGAATAACTATTAGCGGGGGGGCGTGGTCTGAGGTGGGAGCGAGCTGGACGTGTCCGTGTGAGCTCCGCCGGGACCACTGGATCAACGGCTAACAGAAGCGGCATTCCGTGACCGATTGCGGATCAAACTGAAGGGAGACCCGAGATGGAAAAGCGGGCCCCTAAGAAGCCGACCAAAAAACAGGCTGAACAGGGAGCGACGGTGGCAGATCTCTTTGCGGCCTCCCGCGCCATGAGGAACACCCAAGATGGCGGACGGGAAAGCCTTGGAGGGCCGCGATCTCCTTCCAGCCCGGCATCCAGCGGGACTTCGGGATCCCAAGAGCCTGACGCCAAACAGATACTGGCTACCTTGGCGGAGGTAAGATCCTACCTAGCGACAGAGATAGCTAGAAATACCGCCGAAGTTAAGGCGGAGATACAGGCACTCGGCAATAGAACAGCAGTGCTAGAGCAAAGAGTGGAGTCCACAGTGGAAGCTCACAATGCAGCCGCTGCGCAAATTAACCTGTTAACATCCAGGTTAGCGGTGGCTGAATATGCACTAGAAGATTTGGGCAACCGCTCGCGTAGGAACAATATCAGACTGCGGGGTTTGCCAGAGAGAGAGGGGGAAGGCTCCCTGATTGAGGTGGTACTCGCCATATTTAAACCATTGCTACCAAACATACCGGAAAACCTCTGGCATGTTGAGAGGGCTCATAGGGCTCTCAGGGTCAGACGGCCAAATGATACCAGACCCAGGGATATCATCATCAAATTTCAGTTTTTTCAAACAAAGGAAGCTTTGATGAGATATGGAAGGGAAAACCAAATCAAGTATAGAGGAGCTGAATTGGCCCTATTTCAGGACCTGACACCAGACACCCTGAGACAGAGGAGGGAATGGAGGCCTATAACTGAATTGCTCCAACAGCACTCTATTAAATACGCGTGGGGCCATCCGTTCCGCCTGATGGCCTTTAAGGATGGGCGCTCTAAGATCCTACACCCTGGGGGCGATCCGGCGGCATTCCTGCACGACCTAGGGGTACAAGACACAGGCGACATTGCAGTGCCTGGAGCTGCGACAGCGACGGTACATCCCCTCCCTCGAGAATGGTACACGGCGGGTGAGTGAGGTCCGCGGGGGGCTCCCTTACGTTCCTTTTCTGGTGCCAGCCCCTTGAAGAAGTGCCCCATTGGGGACGGCTTGTGGGGGGTATTTTGCATCCTGTTTTTTTGGGAGGGGGTCTTTTTTCTGCGGGCACTTATATCTATTTTAATTTAAAGGTTTTTGTACCCGTCAGGAGCGAGTGATTTTTGCTCGGCCTGGGGTTGATATCCGGGTGGGGGGCTCCATTGTGTTTTGGGGAGGGTTAGGGCTTCTCCTTCTGGAAAGGTGTGGGATTATATACTCATATTGGGGACATGATTCTGACGCATCTGCAAGGCGGCGCCCAGCATACAATCGAGGCACGGTGTGGTTGCCAGCTCATGGGTTAACGTTTTCGCTATTGTTGTGAGGTCTGGACTCTGACTTTTAATATGTCCGGCGGGAGCGGGGTGGACGGTGGGGTAGGCACCGACGGAGGGGTTATTTGTATTTGTACTATGCACACCTATTGTTCGGTTATAGGCATGTTTAAACAGTTTTTAGTTTTTTCTTCGTACCCCCCTCTATGTATTTATGCTTCCTCTTTCACTCTCGAGTACCCACAACCAGGTATTAGATGCGGCCACATGTTGGGCTGCATAGAGGTGGATAGTTGAAATCCACCAAGACCAATTTTTGGCACCCGTATGCTCCACTCCGGCTGACTCGGGGAGCTAGGGATGAGGGGGGTCCCCAACAATTGAGGCAAAGGGCATACTGCTTGTTCTTTACGGGGGAGGGGGGACGTCGGTTTAGGCCTTATTTCTTCCCGCCTCCGGCTCACGCTCCATTAGCTGTGGGATATCCCCAGGGCTATAGCCCATATTTAGTCGCACGAACCCTGGATACCCCGGTCGGGCCTATATAAATGTCTTCCCATTTGATTTAAATAACACGCAAGGCAAGCTCTTTCCACCCATAGGATGCAGGGAGCAGCGAGGGGATCACAGGGCGAGAGTAAAGTCGAGTTGCAAGGGATGCCCGAGAAGGAGTACGGGTATGATACCCAAGGGGAGCCTGGGGTGGGGCGTCCTACCTAGGTGAATGTATTTGTAATGACCGCCACCAATCGTTTCTATTCGGCTGCGGTTTTAATTATTTTTAGGTTGGTCTGAATCCCTGGCCCTGTTGAGCCTTTTAGGATCACTGGAGGGACAGGGACTCATACCCCACAAGAGCCTGGCTTTAGATAAGACCAGGCATTTACTGTACATAATATGTTTTCTACTTACTGTTCTTTTATTTTCCTCTTTATTTTGTCCCCTTTCTATCCCTTCTTATACCTTCCCTTACCCAGCCCTGGAGGGTGACGTTGGGGGAATACACCTTAGGAACGGCCGGAACGTAACTGGTGAGACTTCAATGACAGGAGCAGCGCTTACTATGCAAGCTAGATCGCGCCGGCGAAGATTATCTATTCCTACCGAGAGAAAGTTAGACGAAATACATTTAGTGCGCAGGCTTCACAATGGGTTTTATCATAGCGATTCACACGGGATAGACCCATGCCGGTGAAGATATTGTCCATGAATGTTAAAGGTCTTAATGCACCCAAAAAAAGGCGCCTCATGTTTAGGGATCTCAACCGTTTGAACCCCGATATAGCTTTCCTGCAGGAGACACACATTCAGGCCTCGGCGAAATTTGCACTCAGAGACCGTACGTACCGAACCACGTATGAGTCGAGAGCGCTCAATAAGAGGAATGGCGTTGCAATCCTGGTACACCACAGATGCCCGCTTAATGTTACTAGGGTACATGCGGACTCGGGGGGCCGCTTTGTGCTCCTGTCAGGAACGTTGTACTCCCATAGCATACATATTATTAATCTTTATGGCCCCAATGACCCCTCTAAGGAGTTTTGGGCGGAATTGACACTGATGATTAACACTCTACCACATGGCATGATAATAGTAGGAGGCGATTGCAATGCAGCGCCATGCCCGGCGAGAGATAGGGGATCAGGTAAAGGTATTCCTAGATCGCATAATAGGGGCGGACAGGACAAATTATTACATATCTTCATGCAGGACACAGGCTTAGTAGATATCTGGAGGGCACAACACCCGGACGACAACGATTTTACATTCTACTCTGCACCCCATGATACTTACTCGAGAATTGACTTGTTTTTGGTTAATACTCACTCAGTGCCCAAAGTATCGATATCGACTGTAGGATCCATAACCTGGTCTGATCACGCTGACATTTCCATAACATTGGATAAACTAAGTGCTACGTCCCCATGGTCATGGAAATTGAACACTTCTTTGCTGCGTGATCCGGCAATAGTTGAGGAGGTTAGGAAGGAATTGCTTGACTACTTCGCTAGAGAAACTGGCACGGATTTATCAAAGGTGACGGTGTGGTCGGCTCATAAAACGGTGATCAGGGGCGTTTTGATTCGTGCAGCAACGCTGAAGAAAAAACGCAAAACCCAACTGCTATCTTCCCTTCTGGAGTCCTTGCGTGAGGCCGAACTGAAACATAAGATCGACGCTACACCTGCTAACTTGCAGGTGGTGCGGGAACTGAGAGCCTCGATTAAAGGAACGATGATAGACGAAACAGCACGGGCTATCGTAAGATCTAAACGGACCTATTTTGAAAAGGGCAACAAGATGGATACCCTACTGGCGAGAACGTTACGGCCACGACAGCATCGACCCCACATTACTAAAATCAGAGATGCCTTAGGTCAATACCGCACAGACCCCACAGATATAGCTACAGTATTTACGGAATTCTTCGCTAAACTATACAACCACTCCACAACAGACCCCGCCAGAATCAGCGACGAAAGGGACAAGATACAAGCCTTCCTTGCCGGGCTGGATTTACCAAAACTAAATGGGGCGGAAGTGGAGTCCTTGAGGAAACCGATTACAGAGGGGGAAGTAGAAGTGGCAATCTATACTCTGAAAAGTAATAAGGCTCCGGGACCGGGTGGATTCGATGGCTCTTATTATAAAACCTTTAGGGAAGAACTGGTTCCACACCTGGTTGATTGGCTTAACGAATTATTAGATGGAGGAACGCCTGATAGGGATATGTCACTAGCAGACATCGTTTTACTGCCGAAACCAGGCAGAGATTTGTCGACCCCAGAAAACTTTCGCCCGATTTCCCTTATCAATCACGACTCAAAAATACTAGCGAAGATCCTGGCTACCAGGATAAATCTGATCCTACCTCGGCTGATTCACCCTGACCAGGTGGGGTTTATACCAACTAGACAACTATTCGAGAATACTCGACGTAACGTGGACCTCATATGGAGACAAACCACGAGGAAGATACCGACGATATTACTATCGTTGGATGCCGAAAAGGCTTTCGACAGGGTTCAATGGCCTTACTTATTTACAATGCTGGATCACCTTGGATTCCCGGTTCAGTTCACGACTGCGGTTCGAGCAATGTATACCAACGTCAGAGCCCAAATCCGCATTTCGGGTGCAAAGATAAAACCGTTTGGTCTTAGCAATGGCACGAGACAAGGATGCCCATTGTCGCCCTTTTTATTCGCCCTGTCTTTAGAGCCGCTCCTTCAGGCAATACGCGCAGCCCCGAATATCAAAGGGGTAGATGTCGGAGGGAAACGATACGTGGTGTCGGCATTCGCCGACGACGTGTTACTGACGCTAACTGAACCGAGGGGATCTATGGCGGCACTGGCAGACGTTTTGGGAGAATTTGGAGAATTGGCCGGATACAAGGTGAATATGGATAAATCCAGTGTGTTACCCATAGGGATGCCGGAGCTGGACACAGACTACATAGGGAGAACCTACAAGTTAAGAATATCGAGAGATCACATAAAATATCTAGGCATACGATTGACAGCGGATCCATCTAAATTATTCCAACAGAATTACACTCCGCTGATTAAGACCTTGATGACGGATATGGAGAAATGGATGGAAAAGGCAATTTCTTGGATCGGCAGGATACACTCCGTAAAGATGAATGTGCTACCCAGAATATTGTTTTTGTTCCAGGCACTTCCGATAAGGGTATCCAGATCAGACCTAGGACCGCTACAGCAAGCCATAGGCAAATTTATATGGCAAAACAGGAAACACAGGGTATCACGCAACATTCTTTATCGAGCTAAGGGCAGAGGAGGACTTGGCCTTCCACATTTACACTTTTATTACATTGCCGCCCAACTGGCACAGGTGGCGCTGTGGCACTCCCCGCCTGAGGAAAGAAGATGGGTTGACCTGGAAGCATCCCTTATGGGGATGGATATGCCTCAGTTCTATATGTGGACCCCGAAGGAGCACAGACCGAACATAACAGTGACTTGTCCAGCGATCTCTAACTCGCTGAAAATATGGGACACGGCTGCACCTAAGTATGGCTTGGCGTCCTCCCCCTCACCGATGACCCCTCTATTGAGGAACAAAGCATTCTTACCAGGGATGTCGGCCCGGGAGTTTAGAGGCATGGAAAGGGCGGGACTGCAAAGGTTATTTCAGCTATACGAGGGGGGCTCGATCGTGACTTTTGACAATCTGCAAAATAAAACACCTCTGCGACCCTTTGACTATTTCAGGTACCTTCAGATCAGGGATTATGCCCGTAACATCCAGGTTAAACAAGCCGCAGAGGCACAGATGACGTTCTTTGAGAGAATGTGCGCAAAAGAACGATTCCCAGGAAAAATGATTTCACTTATCTACTTACATTTATGCCACAACACTTCAGAATGGGGAGGACTAACATACATAGCCCAATGGGAAGCGGAATTAGGAGAGACATTAGAGGGAGTGGAGTGGCAGGAGATGTGGGAGGCGGCCGCGCAGGCTTCTATGTGTGTCTCCCTGCAGGAACAGTCCTATAAGACGCTATTTAGGTGGTATACCACACCGGTAAAGTTGAGCCGTATGAATCAAATTACTACAGACCTATGCTGGCGAGGATGTGGTCTCAAGGGCACATATGTCCACATGTGGTGGGAATGCCCAATAGCACAAGTGTTTTGGCGACAAATTGCGCAATTGCTACGAGACATATTTGAGAGGGAGGTTAAACTAGACCCATGGGTGTTCCTGTTAGCCAGACCTATAGATAACTGGACCAAAGCGCAACTAACCCTATTGAATAAGGTGACTCTGGCAGCTAGGAGAGCTCTGGCACAGGGATGGTTGAAACAGGAGGCCCCAGGGATTGATATGGTGATCAGGAAAATTAAAGATAATTACCTCATGGATGACCTCACAGCTCGAGTTAGGGGTACGACGAAAAAGTTTGAAAAAATTTGGGGCCCTTGGGAGGCCAGCGCAGCCAATACGTGAGTTTAGCTCACACGACATGGGATGGCCGGACCCTCCTGACGTCACCCTCCTCCCCCCCCCCCCCCTTTTTTTTTTCTTTCCCCTAGTTTTTCCTTTTTTCACACTCTGATATCTACTTTCATCTCTCTGTTCCTTTCCTTCTCTCTTGTGAGATCTTCTTAATTATTTCACGAAAGCCAGGCAGACTGTAAATAACTAGTACCACGAAAGGATTGGGACATGGGCTTACTGGTGCAATTGGATAGAACTTTGTAAGAGTTTGACAAAAAATATAAAACAGCAAACGAGTTGTTAGATTATCATGGAAACACAGGATGGAAAATAGGACATGTCCTACACATATTTAACATGCGAACATACTAGTATGACATATATGGTGCTGTTTGACCTGCCTTATTGGTTTCTGTTTTTGTCTTATTACTGCCTTTGCTTATCTCTCATCTATGTTATAAGTTTAAAAATTTTAAAAATAAAAAACTGGGAAGGACTGGTTAAAAGCTGATAGCCGCATTCCAGGATACGTTGGTGAAGTGAAGGTTTACTAAGAGGGATAGTTTAAGGTCATTCCAAATACGATGTGAACCATGCATATATAATGTAACAATATCCTGTATCGGCTCGTTTTGATATGCAATTATTGTAATGTTCTTCCTTGACATAAATAAAGAATTTATAAAAAAAAAAAAGAATAACTATTAGCTTCCATGGACCAACTAAGTAAAGTTTCTTATCCTTAGATTGCATATCATTCTGACAAACCACTTGACCTAATATCTACCATAATCTGATCCCAGTACTTCTTGAGTCCTGATACCCTTCATACCTTTAAATTCTTCTTCTCATTACCTTTCTCTTGCAAAATATCTTTCAAAGCCTTTCTTCTTGTATAATGTCTTGTGAGTTTTTCGCTTATTCTGCTAGCTGATTGTTAAAATTGCGACTTCTTACGGTTATTGTCTAACCTCTGTACCTGTCATGTAGAACGCCTTAATATTCTACACAGAAAAAATATTGTGTATTAGCATATGAGTGCCCAAAGAGGTCCAACCAGTCCTATGGCTCCTATTAAAGCAGTGATGTTCACATGCACATGTAAGACACCTCACACATACATGTGCATTTTTTCACTCACTCATCACAAATGGGACGTGGATTTGGATGTAGAATAACGAGGAATAAAAAAATAATTAAAAAAAAAATAATGTCCTATTTTTACAAATATACAAGCAAACGCAAAAAATAATATATATATATAATTAATTAAAATCTGTAATGATTTAATGATTTCAAGACCGTCTCGATTTTGCATTATCAGATATTTTAATGGGTTGAAATCTTAGGTAGTGATTAGATTAGGTATTGAAATGTAATGTGCTATTCTTCAATTCCCTAAATAATTCTGCATTTAGGTTAAGAAATGCTGTCCGACACTTTATACCTCGCACTTGCTCACCTTTAGGGTTTGAACCGTTCATGAACAGTTTAACCACAAAGTCTTGAATACAGCTGCATTAAGCTCTTCCCCTGTCACTCCCCTGCTCTATGATTCTTTAAAGAGGAAACCTTGTGGACTGGGGCTTGAGAAACGTACATATTTTTTCTCAAACTGTTTTTATGAATGGGGAGCTACTGATTGGCTTAAGAGCGTTGCTGATGCTCGCTCAGCCAGTAGGAGTCGACTTGACATAGGTATCCTCTTTCAAGAATCCATAGCAGTGAAAGGACATGGGGCAAAGTCTTGAATACAAGACTTTGGAGTTAAACAGTTTCTACCAGGGACCTTATGTCACCATAATAACTTAATTCTGACAAATTTCTACTATGGTGCCCAGAGTGTTCCATTAATGTCAAAATAGCCCACTGGAAACATTCTCTAAGTCAGCTATGCTACTCTAGCCTTAAATGTGAAATTAATTTAGTAAATACCGGATATCTGGGGAAGAACGTACGTGGAAGAATTATTCACAATTAGCCACAATGTTAAAACTACCTGCCTAATTTTGTGTAGGTCCCCTTTTGTTCCCAAAATAGCTCTGATGCGTCAAAGCTCTGACTTCACAAGACCTATGGATGTGTGCATCCTGCTGCTTTCCCTTCTCCAGGTAAACAATGATTACGCACCCGGCCATCCACCTGATCGAAAAGGAAATGTGATTAGGCAACTTTCTTCCATTGCTGTATGGTCCAGTTCTGACGCTTACGTCCCTATTGAAGGTGCTTTCGGCGATGGACACGGGTTATCAAGGGCACTATGACCGGTCTGCGGCTAGTCACCTGCATACACAGCAAACTGTAAAGCACAGTGTTTTCTGACACCTTTCTATTTTGACAGAATTAAGTTTTTCATCAATTTGAGCTACAGTAGCTCTTCTGTGTGATCGGACTAGACTGGCTAGCCTTTGCTCTCCACGTGCATAAATAAGCCTTGGTCGTGTTTAACCCTGACACTGCTTCTCCTCCTTTGCACCACTTTTGGTAGCTACTAACCACTGCATACCGGCAACACCTCACAAGACCCTTTTTGGAGATGCTCTAATCCAGTTGTCTAGCAATCATTATGTGTCCCTTGTCAAAGTCCCTCAGAACTTTTTACCTGCCCATTTTACCTGCTTCCAGAACAGGAAATTCAAGAACAGACTGTTCACTTGCTGCTAATATACCTCATCGCTAGACAGGTGCCATTGTAATGATATAATCAATGTTATTCACTTCACTTGTCAGTAGTTTTAATGTTGTGGCTGATCAGCGTATAGTTACACCTTGGCTATTTAAGAAATTTGGTTCTCAAATTACTACAAATCATTGTTTAGTGAATTTCTGGGATTTGGCCAGGGGACTGCACATTTGAAGCAATCTGGAAATTAACTTTAGTGCATACTTTTCTACCAATGGACTTTAAATTCACTTTTCAATAAATCCCAGTTTAGTGGATAATTCCATACATTTCTTCTCATAGTAACTTTCTATATTTGAGTTTTGAAAGCATAAGACCGCTGTTATAAACAGTAGTAATTTCAACGGCTGTTTCGGGACTTACCTTGATTTTTCATTGGATAATAAACTGCACAAGTTTCTTAAATATAAAGAGCTTGTACCCGGGGACATCTGCAGTTCCTGATCCTCCACTTTACAGTGACTCCAAAATATATCAGCTTCATTTGGTAATTTATTTCTATAACGTGTCCACCCGTCACATTCTCTACTGGAATTGTCAGGCCCATCTCGTTCAATCATGCTACAAGCACTTGCCGGTGCAGCATCTGGCACAACATAGTGATGGATAAAGAATAGCTTTGGCTTTCCTATCAAATATTGACATGCCTGTCCTGTGAAATAGGTATTAACTTTGTCAAGAGAAAATTCAGGTGTTTCTTGATTAATTCCAAATAGTGAATCCGAATTTCCACGGCTGATTATGAAGCACATAAACATATCACACTTTTGAAGCTGTTTGTTCATTGACGCTTTTTGGAGAACATTTTCCAGCTCTTTTGCGGTCACATACATATGTTTTTCCACTTCGAAACCAATGTTATTAAATGTGAGTTCCAGCTGACCTGCAGAAAGACAAATAGAATAAGTATGCTCTATGCTCATCAGTGATAGGGTAAAACTAGGCCAAAAATGGTTAACAGATTTTTGACAGCACGTGGTTAATGTTTGTCAATATGGCACCATGATATTACCCAGAATGCATTATTTAAGAATATTATTATTATTTTATTATTTATATAGCGCCATCAGACTCCGTAGCGCTGTACAATGGGTGGACTAACAGACATGTAATTGTAACCAGACAACTGGACGTACAGGAACAGAGGGGTGGAGGGCCCTGCTCCATGAGCTTACATTCTAGAGGGAGTGGGGTATAGTGACACAAAGGGTAAAAGTAGGGGTACGAAGTAGGTTGTTAGAAAAGTATTAATTGAGGGCTTAGTAGGTTATTTTTGACAGTTGCGGGGGAGGAGTCATGGAGGGTGGGGGATGAAAATCTGCGAACAGTTTAATTGATATGCTTTCTTGAAGAAGTGAGTTTTCAATGATTTTTTGAATGAGTGGAGACTGGGTGAAATTCTTACGGAGAAGGGAAGGGAGTTCCACAGAAGAGGTGCAGCCCTGGAAAAGTCTTGGAGGCGAGCGTTAGAGGTGGGAGTACGGACAGAGGATATACGTAGGTCTTTGGCAGAGTGTAGGGGCCTCGATGGGACATACTTGTGTATTAGGGAGGATAGGTAGGTTGGAGCAGCATTATGTAGGGACTTTTAAGCAAGCACCAGAATTTTAAATTGAGCCCTATATCTAACTGGAAGCCAATGCAGGTGCGAGTGGACAGGAAAATGAGCCTCGCCGCCGCATTCATTATAGCTTGCAGCGGTGCAATCTGGGAACACGTAAGACCACTGAGAAGAGTATTGCATGGAACCTCTAAAATACAATATCTCAATGAGCAGTACTGGCTGCACAGTCCAGTTTACTTTACATGGTGCAGTCCCAACAGGGTGAATCCTGAATGGCACCAAAATCCTGCTATTTCTACATAGCTCTTGCTACATGACGGTCCTCTTCAATTTCCTGTAGGAAATCAAAATACTTGGCTCTAGAGTCTAGACAGATTACCATTATGTGTTAAGTTGACTTAATTTGTTTTGAAACACCTAGCTTTGTAAATGTGAGAGAGTCTTTAGACAAATTAATACAGAAGTGGCATTAGTACATTTCTGTGACCAAGATATATTTTCTAGCAAATCAGCATAACTTACTTGCGTCATTTCCTACGCAGTCAATAATCAAACAGTATCGTTTGAGATCATGGCGCACTTCGTACCTTTCATCAATCTCTGCCGCCTACAAGAAAGTACACAATTATGTTATTTTCTTTAATATAGTTGTGCCAACAAGCAGAACAGGATAATGTTTAATAATTTATTTCAGGACATTACAAATACAAACACACGTTTTATTGCAGTAACCGATCGGTAATTAAAGTTTAAAAAATATATAATACATAAAATTACCAATTCATACGTAGCAGGCACTTTTTGGCACTCCAGATGTTGTGGACTACATCTCCCATAATGCTCTTACAGCCAGAATGCTGGCAAAGCATCAGGGGAAAATGTAGTCCACAACATCTGGAGTGCCGAAGGTTGCCTAGGCTTTAACATATCTACAAAGTGATAGTCTCACAAAACACTGTATTTTGTTTGTGTCGTGGTGCATAGAAATTCTGGTTATGTTTCATATCACATGGTTGTGCGTGCTGTAAGATATCTTGGAGAACCCGTTGCTGCATTTTGGCATTAAAAATTCAATCTAGTATGGAGTCCATGGGGTTAACAATGCAGAATTCTAAGTTTCGTTTCTCTGAGTAGGAGGAGGTGGTTACATATTGCAGACAGGACGGGTCACCCCTCCCTCTCGGGAAGAAACATAAACAAACCAAAAGCTGGAAATCCCCTTCTATTCTATGACGCAGAAGGAAAAAAATTAAATGCAGCTGAATAGAAACATTGAACAGCTGCATGCATTTATACAGTATTTTTAATTATTTAATACAATTCACTGCAGAATATTTTGACGCTATATAAAAGCTAAAAATAAAACTACAAAACAATGTGTCTGTACATGTGTTTTTTTTTTTTTTTAGAATGAACAATGACGTGACCTTTTTTGTAGGACATTGATTACCTGACTTAATTTTGCTGATTCTTGCACCGGTGTTTTACCTGCAGGATGGCAAAAATGAAAGGGTTACGCATTAGTTTTTATAAAGTGCTGTTCTTTCATAATACTGAAACATTTGTAATTTTTTATTTTTAATAGATAGGCTAAGTTATAAAACGACTGTTGAGGAAGCAGGGTTTTGAGTTTATAAGGTGTAAAACTGTATATTAAACAGATGGGAATAATTGTTTAAAAAGGAGGTTGAGCTCAGGGAGAGCTTATAATGAGGTTAGTGGAATGCAGGATAAGAACACAAGCAACTATGTTTATCTTAATTTTATCGCTTCCTGTTTAGTGACACGTAGCTTTGACAATTTAAAAATATAGTTGCATGTTTAAAGGGACACTATAGTCACCAAAACAACTTTAGATTAATGAAGCAGTTTTTGTGTATAGATCATGCCTCTGAAGTTTTCCTACTCGATTCACTGCCATTTATTAATTAAATCACCACTACACTAAACTGTGGTCAGATACAAAGTATCAGGAAGTTCTGTATGGGTAAAAAGGTTCCTATTTGGGGGGCGGAGCCTGACAGCGCACGAGAGCAGTCGCCATTCTCCCGAGCTCCGACAAAAGAGAGCAATAACTTGCAAAAATCAAATACACCGAACCCCAACTAACCACAAAAGTACCAGAAAACAACAGGGTATGTCCCGCTGAACCCATTGATGCCGTTCTTCCAACCCGCGGCAAGAAAAACCCGCAGCCGCGGCTCCAAGGCCTACCGCGCGGGAAACCTCCAACTCGAGGCAGACTGGGCTTCCCGCATGTGGAACGACCTTGGCCTAACAGACCCGAACACACACATAACAGAGGAGATGGGTCGGAAGTCCCAGAAACAACCTACAAACACTCCCCAGACTCACCGTGACATTGGCCAGATGCTGCGAACGCCAGGGCCAAACACAGCCCAGAATCAACAGGTGGATGGAGGGGAATCTTACCACGAACAAACCCCAGCAGAAACCAGGAAAACTACCCCATCCAGGGCAGAAGACACAGCCCCAGCAACAAAGGGGGACATACAGGACATGCTAACTAACCTTCAAAGAAACCTCCGACAAATGTGGGAAGCTGACCTGGCAGTACTGAAAACAGAGGTACAAACACTAAATGCTCGCACCGAAACGAATGAGACAGATATACTTACCCTCAGACAGGGCCTAAAAGCACTAAACGACCAGATGCATCAGATACAAGCCCACCAAGCCAACCTCACTAACCAAGTCAGCATAATAGACGACAGGGGCAGAAGGAAAAACATCAAGCTTAGAGGAGTCTCAGAGACAGTACCCTTAGAGGAACTACCACACTTCATTAGAAGGCTGGTGTCTTCCCTCATCCAAACGCGACAGGCTAAACACTTTACCTTCGATGGAGTATACAGGATAACTAAATCCCCACAAGCCCCCACCGCAGCACCACGGGACATCATCCTCCGTTGCCACTCGCTAACGGACAAAATGGGCCTACTAGCCGCCCTTAAAGGGAAATCCCCGTACAAATTTGAAACCAGCACCATATCAGTCTTTCAGGACTTGAGCAGATCTACACTTTTATGGAGAAAGGGAATGCAGCCCATCACGAAACTCCTCCAAACAGCAGGACTAACATACAGATGGTCAACACCCAGAACGCTGCTGGTCACGAAAGACGGGAATACATACAAGGCGTCAGACCCTGCAGACAGCACTGCCTTAATGACAGCACTGGGCCTCACTCCACAGGGACAACCCGCTCCAGAAACACCCAGCACTCGCCCACACAGCATAGAAGACACCCCTAATCTCACGGACAGAGATGAAGAAGGAGGCCAAGCAACCTGAACGCACAAAACGCGCATGTTGTTTACGTTAATGTTTTACCTATGTTTTAAGGTTAGATTATACATAACCACACACACACACTCTTTATGTCAGGCTCACACCACGAAGCGGCAGCTCCGCGATCCGACTACACAACTCCCTCCTCCCCCCCCCCAGTGCCCCAGGGTCAAGGGATACAGCCAACCATGGAGTGCTACACCCCACACCGGGAACCAGACAAACAGGGGACACATAACCAATGCACGTAGCCACAATAGGCGAACCCCAAGAACTAAATAGATACCCACGCTCCGAACCACAACCCATCCCCATATAGAAGATGGCCTTTTAGCTAGGCAGAAAAAACATCCTGAATCAATCCTACACATAGGGGGACGTGGAAGACTCTACCGTCACAAAACGATAAGGGTATGCTAGACCACTACGATAGAACAAACAAGTTAAATTACCCCAGTTTCCCCCCCCGTCACTTCAATAGGCAACTCTGAGACATAGAGATAAGGGACACCAGACATAAAGAGGGAACTATACACCCACCAGCATACGAGGTGACCCAACACGTAGAATGCCAGGTAGTGGGACAAATGTCCAAAAAGCTTCAAGCCCAAAACAGTCACCACACCCCCATAATGGTCATAACGGTGATGAATCACCGTATCGCAATTTCTCGCCTAGCAACTGTCAGTACTGTCGTAGGCACCTCGTTATAACCCACCAGGCCACTATACAAAAAATGTGCATTTAATGTTATAGCCAAACCACTGTATTGACATGCTTGTTACACCAACTTAGCCTTATGCAGTCGAGGCATAAACAGAAATGTCTGTATCACTGTTGTTGCACTGAAAATAAAGAATTTAAAAAAATTTTTTTAAAAAAAGGTTCCTATTTGGCCACTTCTTATCATATATGTAGTTTGTGACATTAAAACACATCTTAGATACGCCATCATCATTGCCACTCAATCAGTGGCGGAACTACCGCCGGTGCAGATGCACCAGGGCCTGCCGACACAGGGGGCCCATCGGGTGGCCCATGCACTTTGGGCCACACGATGGTTATCTTTGACCAGGAGCTCGTCAGGTGCCGTGGTCCATAAGAGCACGATCAGACCCCCTGGTCTGTGAGAAGTCGCAGTGCTGGGAGAAAGGAGGAAGTAAACCTTCCACTGCACCAGTGAAGCCACCCTCCTGCACAATAAAGGTTTGGAAGAAGGGGGGTGGCATAAATAGTGTTATATAATCTTTGACTGTACATATCTGTGTATGTGTACATGTGTTATCTGTGCATGTGTATGTGTGTGTGTATGAGTTATCTGTGTATGTGTTGTGTGTGTGTTAACTGTGTGCATGTGTTCTCTATTATATGTGTGTTATCAGTTTATGTGTTATGTGTGTATATTTTATATGTGTAATCTGTGTGTGGGTGTATGTGCATGTGTTATCTGTGGTTATCTGTGTTTTTGTATATGTTATGTGTATCTGTGTGTCAATGTGTGCCCCTGGGTATGTGTGTGTCCTTGCATTGTTATGTGTGTCATTGTTGTATCTGTATGAGTGTCATTGTGTCTGTCTGTATCTGCATTTGTATCAGTCTATGTGTCTGTGTGTTACGATGTGTCTGTTCTTGTATGCATCTGTGTGTGTAAGGTATGTGTGTCAGTGTGTCTGTGTGTGTGTGTGTGTATTATTCTTTTATTTTTTTTGCCATTTATATAGCACCAACATATTCCACAGCGCGTGTGTATGTGTAGCCGGATGTGTCAGTATGTATGTGTGTGTGTGGCAGTGTATATATTATATATATATATCTCAGCATTCTAACTCCAACACTAGATACAAATACACCCCGACATTCAAACATCAACACTACATACACCCTTACATTCAAAGGCAAACCACTGATTACAAATGGCAACATTACATAAAAACGCACAGCACTACACACAAGTACACCCCTACATCCACACACACATACTTCATACAAAAACACACTTCCATTCAAACATGCTAACACTGCTCAGTGCCAAGCACAACCCTGCAAGGATGAGCAAATGGTAGATCCCCAGCAATGTTGTTTTTGAGGGGAAAATGCACAGTAATGAATGAAGGAAGGATCACATCACTTGCGCACAACGTCAAAGTAGCAACAACTTTACCTTTTAATTCATACATACTACTTGTTGGTCTCCATGTATTCTGCATTAATAGAAAAAGAAAAATCTCATCAATTTTTTATTTGTCCAGTTACCGTATGCTAGACATAGGGCATCTTGTAGTGGTCCATTAAATTGAATTTTTTCTTAAAACTGTCTGGCTATAGTAAACAGGACAAGTAATAGTCATCAGAAATTCCTACATTCTATGGTAAAGCTGGGTAAATGATTGATTTCTATATATTTTTTAATATAAGGTAGAAAATGTGGGATTTTACCGGATTACTTGGAGGCATGGTAGCCACACCAGTACCACCCCAAATTGCCTTTACCACTATAATGTGGTAATTTGTTTTCCATCATGGGTGTACTATTACGAGAACTATCACTTCCCTCAAAAATTTTATGTTAAAAGGAAAGTTTACACATAAAAATTATTTCCATAAATAATTTTGGGGAATTGATTCTGCCCCTCTTGCCTCGAATACAAAAACAGTGCAGTTTCTGAGAAATGGCACAGTATAAATTGTTTACATGTTTATGCATAATAATGCCTATCAGACAGACAGCTACTAGGGGCCCTGAGCTGAATCAAATAACTGAATCATTTTGACATTCAGCCTCAGCATGTAAAGTATGCGGGCGCCAGAAACTCTATGCGTTCAATGCTTCTCTGTGAGAAGCACTGGATTGGTGGATTGCAGTTATTGACGAGCTTGAGCCATGTATCCAATGCTTCTGTATGAGAAGCATCTGATAAAAAAAGGGGCCCAATTATAATAATAATAATAATAATAATAAAAGAAGCCTATCTAATTAAATAAATAAAAGTGAAATACACTTAAAATATATGCATTTATTTTGTATTAGAAAGCTCCTCTAAGTTTACTTATCTCCTATATTACTTATCTCCAATATAACAAATGTGTATTGGCAGGTTCTAAAAAATTTAAAATTACACGTAGAGATTCAAATCTCTAGTTTATACTGGAACTGAATGACTCCATCTTGGCTCCCTGTCAACAATTGTTATAAAGTTTACCCTTTGCACTTGGCAGTCAGTGTAGACAGAAGTGGAAAAAAAACAATGTTCCTTTCTCTCCCCTACATTATTGTGTCTTGGCTGTGCCTGGACCAAACTGGACTGTGATTCTAATAATTAAATATTTACTACTTTCAAAAGAAAACAGAGGATCACATGAAAAGAGGTCAACACAAGTTATAGGTGATGCGCAATGTTTTATTCAATGGCGTACGTTCCGAAGAAGGGATATATCCCTTTAGAATGCAGACTTACCTCAATACTTGTTATGTTATTATGTGTGGGAGTTGCTTTAAATGCATTGATGTAGGGACCTCTCTGTGCACCTTGATCTGCAAAATGTAAATACAATAAAAAGCTGCACTAATAAAGAAAGACTAAACACTCCCATGCATTGTGTTAGTTGTCAGCAACATTGTTTGAAATAGGTCAACAGTCTATGTCGTAATGTTGATTTGGTTCTAAAACACAATTTCAAATTGTGGCTCTGGTTTGAGACCGTAATGATGTTTCTATTTGATGCTTTTTTTCCCCCCCAATCGGTGCCTGAAATTATGTTTATGTTCTTTTTGACTAATTCAGGGGTATAAAAAAAAAGGCAGATCTCTAGATTTTTTTTTAGACCCATAAAAGCAAAGCATCAGGGGAGATGTAGTTCTTCAGGATCTGGAATCTACTTTTTGGGTACTTCAGGGATTAAAAGACGTTTCTCTTGATGCTCTACCAGACGGTCAAGCTTTACATAGGAACAGGTTACATTCTTTTTAACTGTGTGAGAGTAAATCAGGTCATCTACACAGAACTCTGACAAAGGGATACCACAAACCAATCTGCTGTTTGTCCAGCTACAGGTTGCAAGAGTGACCTGTTACGAATAGAGTCTGGTTTATGTGTTGATGCACTTTAAGTACACATCAACTTTACAATGAGATTCAATGAAACCGTTTCAATCATTTTGGAACCATGGACTTGATATTTAAAATGTCCTTGTTCTTAGTTACTTGATAGCATGACCAAGGCCTCCATTTAATAAGCTTTCCAAATGCTTCAACACTGTTGGAAAAACTTTACACATGTTACCTTTTAAATTATGTTATTTAAATTGTCTATAGAAATCACCATTAACGTCGATGGGATTTTGTGTACATAAATCTGTTTGAACATTTTTCTAACAGTATTGAATCATTTGAAAAGCGAATTGAAATTCGCGCCACAAGTGTATTGTAGACTTCAAATTAGGGAAATTTCCTTACACTAAACAAAAATAAATAAATACAATTTTAAAAAATGGGTGGGGGTGGGAAAAGCACTTGTAGATTAATAAGCTGTAGTTGTTCTGTTTCCCAGACTGCCCCGTTAAAGCAATTAGAATTTTGAGTAGTTCATGTGTTCAAATACAAATATGCTGCTTTAGAGGTGTTCCTTACCTGGCTGCTTCTTTTTGATTAGTTTATTTCTCAGATCCATTCTGCGAATAGTTTTTAAGTTGTGCTCCAATACATCCAAGTTCCCTGGTCCAATCAAGTTCACCTTCTCCATTTCAATGACCAAAGACAGGAATGTCTATGGAAGCAATCATTTACTACATTTACTTAAAGGGGCACACTAAACACCATAACAAGTCTAGCGTGTTGTATTGGTTATGTCACTCGAGTTCCTAATGCTGCCCTCACAGTGAGGAGTCAAACCATTTTGTCTGTGTCCCTTAGATGTCCAGGGTTCTTGCAGTCTTCTATGATATCACCAATGTGGAAGTTCCAATTCCATTTTGGAAATCTCAATTTTGTACTGATTTGAACATAATTCAATAAATTAAGTCCAAATGAGGGAGAACTTCTGCTTCAGCGATCACAAAAAAACTGAAGGACTTCGGGACCTAGGTGAGTGTCAAATCATACAAACTGTTCAACTCTGCGGAATGGCACCAGAACAACACAGTGTAGTGATTATGGTGTTTAGTGTATCCCTTTAAATCTCAGTACTGCAAAATTCACGGAAAAATTCTATACCTCTTAGAGGACTGCAAAATAAGCAAATATTGAGACAAATCCAAAAGTGACAATTAGATGGAATTAAGTACTGTATAATAAAAAAAACAAAGGATCTAAAAATCTGAAAACTAGAAAAATAAATTTCTGTGCTTCAAACTAAACAAAAAGAAAAAAAAAAGAAGGTATATCTTAACCCTATGACTATTATTGACACTTTAGAAACTGGTTATCTGGTTTCCCCCTAATCACAACAAGCATTAATGACCATTCTGGGTGTTTTTTTAACTTGCCACCAACCTCTGCAAATTATACCTCCGTGTCCTATCTTTCCTCTTAACATTGCTCTGATATTTAAATCGTACACGATAATATTGTAAGAACTGCTTTAATCCTCACTAATTACGAATATTAATTTTGAACATTAGAGAAATTACATACCTTTTTTGGTAGTTTGCCTCCATTTCTCAGTTGACTTTTCAATAAAAATAGAAGAGACTCCAAATCACACTCTTCCAGCTCTTCGTGAATTTCTACCATGAGAACCCTGAAAACACAATGTGATTGTTTAAATGGACAAAATGTAACTACATAGCACAGGGAGGGACTCTAAAATCATCACGGTATTAGAACGTGGCTAAACAAATGGCTATTTACATTGCATCATAAATGCATTATTTTCTTGTAAAACCCATATAGATTTATTTGACCAGAAATGAAAGTGTTACTCCACACACCAGTAATACTTCAGTGATTTAAAGTGATCAAGGTGCCTCGAGTCTGTATGTGTGGCATTTCACAGTGAAACTCTGCAAATACCCCACCTCCAGCGGCATCATGGGGTGCGACCTGTTAGCCCACAAGTACCATGCTTGCTAAAGTCAATTTTGTGCATTCATTGGCTGAGAGAGGTCACCTAACACACTCGGCCTACGAATGGCAACCAGATCGACTTCTGGCTTCTGCAGTTCTGCAGAAACTGGAAGGGCATCACCACAGTAGCAGGGAACCTCGGAGCCCAGTGGGGACCCAAGTAAGCTGGGTAAACTGTTACTAATCGGTTTCCCCATTACCGTAGAATAGGGCCAGGGTACTCCTGGTAAAATAACCACTAGAGCGGGTTACAGTGGTTATGATGCTTGGTGTGACCCTCTAATATCCTATGACATAATTATATATATATAATTTATATTGAAAGGGAACTGCCACTCCCTGGATATTTAATATTCTTTTTACTTACCCTGTATTTAACAAATATTTATTTGTGATGCAGTGGCGGCTGGTGACATTTCAGGTTGGTGGGGGCCAGGCTGACATATGATTTTATTCCGCCTCTAAGCGTTTTTAATCATCAATAGGTATATGTCAGACATGCCAGGCATCTAACTGCACCAGGGGAAGTGGAGTTCTGACAACTCCACCCTCTGGTGCAAACAGCCAATCAGAGCCCAGTAGACTGGCCTGTCTGCTAAAGGCTATTTTTGTCCGACCTATTTGGCGCCCTAATAAGCTCTATTAGGAAACAATAGGGGCTGCCAATGACAGTGAAGTAGAGCATTTCCCATATAGTTTAATCAGATTTGTGGGACATTTTTTTAACTCTAACTTGCAATAGCATAGGGAAATAACAATGGGAACGGCAGTACTAATATTTAAAGGTACAGAACACATTTAATTGCACAGGTACATATTCAATGTGTACATTTACAGAAAACAGTTAATTACCCAAACAGATTTTTTTTTTTTATATAGTTTATATTAAAAAATGTTTTGTTTATTGCAAGTAAAACTAGTGGGGCGCTGCCTTGGCTGCCCTTATGAACAAGTCTCCACTGGTTCGCTGTGTAAACAATCAAGTTAAATGTAGGATTCCACACCTCTTTATCCTACAGCTGAGTGCCTCAATCTTCACCCAGTCAATCATGGCTGGAAATTCTGTATTTTGCACCTGGCAGTCAGCATAGAGAAAGCATAAGGAGAAGAGTAGAATTGAACAAGGATTCTATTTCTCCTTTTTATTTGCAATGCTTGATCTGGCTTTTCCTTATCTAAACTGGATTATGATATTGCTTGCTAAATCTTCAGTATGAAGTTAAACACAAACAGAGCGTCTCATAAAAACAAACGTTAAAAGGAACACTACAAGCGCCAGAATCACTGCAACTTAAAGGAACACTACAGTTTTGGAACACTACAGTTTTGGAACACTACAGTTTTGTATTCCTAACGTTATTGTGCCCTCTGCCACCCCTCCACCCCTCATGTGCAGATACCTCTTGTGAGTGCTGGGAGGAAGCAATCTGATATTACTTCCTTCGAGCATTGCAATGCTGCTGTGAGTAAAATAGATGACTGCCTCTCTCTGCCTGCTTCAATTAATGCCAATGCCAACTGCTCGGTCAGCACTGAAAGATAGCCAAAGAATCAATGATGATTGGAAGGAAGCGGTGCAGCAATATGCCGCCACATCCGTGTGCAGCATGGGCAAACTCTTTTGACCTCTAAAGCCAGACTGTTTGGGCCTGGCAGCCTCGCTTACCATGTAAGGGTACCTTGTGTGCCGTAGGTTGCCAACCGCTGCTCTAGCAGATTATTGGTGAAGAGTCACAGTCAGCAATGCATTCCATCTTCCCACCCAACTGACTGACACCAAAATAGTTAAATACTGTGAGCACGTGACACAAAACAAATTACATGTCACTATATGGCCACCAGAAGGGACTACAGTACAGTAAAAGGCTGGAGGGGCAGCATCTAAGCACCCAAATCACTCACTTAAGATTAAATGACTTTGGTGGCTATAGTGTCCCTTTTAATTTAGTGGCTCGTTCCATTCCAAAATAGGATGTTAAAATAGCATTTGTTATGAAGGCATATAACATCATTTGCTCAAAATAAGAGGAAAAGTTGTATTTTACTTAACTTTCTTCTGGAAAAACAGTGATTTGTAATCCCTATGCTTTTAGAATTTCCATCACTCTCCCTTGGCTAGCACTTTTAGCCAGGCAAAGAGCTGTGAAAGGGAGTATTCAATATGTTTTTTTTTGTAAATATATTTTTATTATAATTTTATGTTCACAGTGAGACGCGCAGGTCTCTTCAAGCGTATCGTAACTGAAACGCATTCAACATTCACAGTGAGACTCGCAGGTCTCTTTGATAGTATTGTAAGTGGAGCACAACACGTGCTAGAATAGGAATGTAAACACAAACAGGTATTTGGGCACGCAGGCCCACTTCAGTGATGGACTCGCAAGTCCCTATCCATCAGTACAGTGGTTAGGCTTCCAGTGCCGTTTTTGCATTTCCCCCCCGGATAGACTGTGCACGGCCTCTCATCTGGTGCCTGTTAAGGTGACTAGGTCTAGTGTGTGTTTGGTCATGTTACGTTGAGTGAGGGGGGTGATCGATCAGTATTGCGTCGGTGACACCCAAGTCACTGTAGGCTTCTTGTGGTGTATGCCTATTGGGTTCATGATTCCACTGTTAAGTGGTCAGACGTGTCTCAGTGCCTTCGGAGTATGGGCCTGCAGCCTAAATATGGTAAGCAGGAGAAAACGGGGGGAGGAGGGGTGGGGGGGGAGGATGCGGGTTATGTGAGAAAATAGGTGGGTAGGGTGGTGGGGTCAGTCTTGGGCGTCAGTTCTGTCGGGTGGGTCCTCAGCGTCTAGGCGGGCGGTGAAGTCTACCTGTGTGGTGGATACGATCCAGTGTGTCCAGATCTCTATGTATTTTGCAGTGGTATTAGTCGCTTCCGAGTGTAATTCTTTTATTGCCCTGAGCTCCTCCATTTGGTTGAACCATGTCCTAAGGGGAGGGGGCCTATCCTGCCTCCAGTATTGTGGTATGGTTTGTTTGGCTACGTTGAGGATCCTAATGGTCATGGATCTTTTGTATCGGGACCTGGGTATGGTCGTGTGGTGTAGTAACATTGCCGTTGGGTCCAGTGGTGGGGGTGCGTCTGAGAACTTCTCCAGGATGGCGTGTATGTCCTTCCAGAATGGTTTAATTCTACGGCATTCCCACCATATATGTAATGTGGTACCCGTTGTCTCCCCGCATCGCCAACATAAGTCGGAGTGTGAGGGGTCTATTGCATGAAGTTTATGTGGGGTACGGTACCAGTGGCTCAGCAGTTTAAATGCTGTCTCCTGTGTCTTGGTGAAGGTGGAGCAGTGGTGTGTGAGATAACATATTTTTTCCCACTCTGTCTCGGTAAATGTCCTCCCCGGGGCAGTTTCCCATTTGCCCTTGAAGGCAGGAGTCTCTGTCGGAGTCTCTCTTTGTAGTAGTGAATATATGAGAGATATGCTGTGGGGCAGAGGGTCTGGGTGGGTACAGTACTCTTCGAAGGTAGTCGGGTTCCTAGCGTGGGTTCGTCCCCCGGGTAGGGAGTCTACGTAGTTCTATAGTTGTTTGTATTTGAAGGTTTGTAGGAATGTGGGGGGTGTATTCTCTGTCAGGTGAATAAGTGTCTTCCATCCGGTGTGTGTGTATATGTGGTGTAATCTGGGGATGGGCTGGTGGATGAGGTCTCTGAAGGCGTTCGGATCGAGGCCTGGGGGAAAGTCATGGTTGTGGATTAGGGGCAGTAGGGGCGAGGGGTGCCGAGTGAGACCATGTACCCTGGATGCTCTGTGCCATACCCTGTGGGTATGTTGTGCTAATGAGGAGCATCCCCGGCTGAGGCCACCCCCGAAGCACCACGGTAGGGTCGACACTGGTCCAGCTATCTCTGTCTCTTCTACAACCTTCGTATTCAATATGTTGAAGTAGTTATTCACCACATTAAAATGGGAGGATAGGACTGTATATCATAACTTTTTTTATTTATTTTTTTGCTCTACAATAGTTCACAAAGTGGTTACACAAACAGTAGGCAGACACTGCAGAACCGAAACAAAACGCAGCAGCTAGCGATGACATTAAGTAATCGTGTGCACATTATTGTGTTTAAACTTGTGCCCACCAGAAAGAGCAGCCACAAAAAGTAAAATGGAAAACACTTACAGGAAACCGCAATGTACCAGATTTCCATACCTACAGCTTTGTGTGTTTAGTATACATGTATAATATGTGTCAGTATAAAAGCTCATATATTCAGAGTATTTTATAGGTTTGGTCTGTTAAACAGATCGCATTGGTAATAGATGCCAACAGCAAGTGGTAGCACTTAACCATTTCATTTCTAGACCCAACTGGAAACGTTTGTTATTGTTCTATAAAAAGGTGCGTGTCAAGGGCATAGCCAAGTGTCAGACAGAAAGGGGATTCAGCCTAGGTGCAAGTTGTATGAACTCTCCCGCATGTTGACTTAAGCCCCTAGCAAAACCCCATCCTCTGTCTACACACATACACGAACACACAGATCCATATAAAAATACAGATCCATGCTGCCACAAACAAACATGGCCACTGATCTGTCCTGCTACACATATAGATCTGCAGCCAAGACACTCAACACATTGATCTTTCACCCAAGACACAAGGGGGAGGGAGGAGCACTAAGGGGGAGGTGGGAAGGAAGACCACTAGAGAGGGGGAGAGGGAGGACCACACACATCTCTTACACACACTCAATGCACCCCTTACAGAAACACTGCATTAAATTACATACAGAGAACGACACCTTGCATTCCCTACACACACACACAGAAACACACAATGCATTCCTTACACACAGAGACACACTGCACCCCCTATACACACACTACATCCCTTACACAAATTGGTATCCCTATACACTACATTCCATAAGAACACACATGCATACACACACACACACATTACATCCTGTACAATAACACATAACAGATCCCCTACACACATACACTCCACTCCCTGTGAGCGAACTCATGGGTGGGCCATGTAGGTGGACTTATAAGCAGGCCTTGTAGGCATACTCACGGTCAGGCCCTGGGCGCCCAGACCTTGAGCTGTGTAAGGGGCCCCAAAAATGGAGCTGCTTCCTGTTTGTTGATTGTTCTGAGCACTGTTACAAACAAAGAGTCTCCAGAGAGCCTCTTCTACGCCAGACTGCAGCCTAAGCCCATCATCACCCTTTTGTCCTCATTTGGTGCTAAGTAGGCAATCCAATATATTATTAGTGACACCAATCTCTAATTTACCTCATAATAAAGGCCCACTTTAGTCACCAGAACCACTACAGCTTAATGTAGTGGTTCTGGTGTCTAAAGCCTGTGCCTGCAGGCTTTTAAATATAAACACACTGCCTTTTCAGATAAAAGACACTTTGTGGGGTGGGGGGGGGGCAGGGCCGTACCGCCGAGCTGAGCGGTCGCAGAACAGCTCAGCTCCTGCAAAAAGAGGCACATAAAGCCTGTAAATTGGGATTATGAGGAAATTACCTACTAATACCTACGACCCTCGAAGTAAACAGGCTGCCTGAGCTGAGGAGAGGCTTGCTCCAGGAGCTCTAGTCCCTCGGAGGAGAGGGGCCGCTGCATCAGATGGGACCTCGCCTGGCGGTGAGTGAAGCGGACGGCCACCGCAACACTATCCTGCCCGAAGGAGCCCGACACAAGCGGACTACAGGCGGGTCCGGTCCTGATTTCCCCCGCCCCTGGACCGGGGGGTGATCCCAGTCTTCACCCCACAGCCGCACTCGGAGGTCGCGATATACCAGGCCGCAACGAGGGCCGGAGGCCTAAAGCTGAAATGGCGGAGGCCACATGGGAGTACCTGAGGGCCAGAGAGAAATGGACTAGCAGCGCTCGCAGACCCAAGGAGGCGACCAAGCGCCAAGTCGAGGAAAGCCGACCAAGACTTCAGTAACACACTCACGGGACCTGTCGTCCTACCCTGCAAGCAAAGTGCCTGAAGCACACAACCTACCAAGCTCAGGCCGACAGCTTGCACCTACCCACATGTACAACTGGGCCTGGAAACGGAACTCTCGCAAATGGGTCAGGTGCTGCGATGCCTGAAACTCCTCACTGAACTGCAACTTAATGAGGTGCCCGCGGCAGCTGACCGACTGCTACTCTTAAAGCCGCAGGGTGCTGCGATGCCAGGTACCAGGACTGAATAAAAGATCTGTTGCCCTCCTGTGACACAAATCTTAAACACCCATGAAACTCCTGGGACACAAATCCCCAGCATCCTCTTCCTAATCGCAAGTTTCACCCTCTATACTACATGCAACCGACAGGGGGCCTCCCTGGGAAACTCTCCGGTTAAAATTCTTGTTAATACTTGCCTGTTTTTACTTTTGACCTTAAGAAAATCTGTGTCTTAGCTACACTATCTGTCGACTACCTATATACTGTACATTGCTTAGGCAGGCTAGACTTAATTGCTTAACTAATCAAAACGTAGGGCTAATTGACTCTGATTTAACCTTAGGCATGATACTGAATCGTATGCATATCTAGCCTAACATGTACATAATTTGCTATAATCCACTGATGTCTCATAACTTGTTAATAACATGTTAATTGTTATGGCACGTATACTACTTACCATAATCTATCGATGCCACATAGTCTGATAGCCCCTCTGATAGTGGGGCATTGTGAAGTCACACGGTGAGCAGAACATACGGGGGGGGGCGGCTGCAAATTTTTGTTTGCCTAGGGCGGCATAAATCTTTGCACTGGCTCTGTCTTTATATATATTATGTAACATTAAAATAGAAATTATACCTCTAATCCCAGATTTTGCAATACAAGCTCTCCTTTTACTGATCCACTCCATGTAAAAATTTCAATATTGAAAAAAAATAAAATAAATAAACGATCAAACTTCATGGAAAGTTTTTCCAAAATGAAATTGCCACAAGGACACAGATGATTATTGGAAGAGAGGATATAGAAACATGTTAGTCTCTAATGAAAATTCACCTCATGCCAGAGAAGGTGGCAGGCAGCCATCAGGTTGTATAAGTACAGAGTCTCACTCCAGGATCTGTCAAGTGTCACCGCTGTCACTTTAACTCCTCACCATGAGTCTGCCCAGGGATTGCTAACAACCGACATGCTTCATATGGGCATGCGTGAGTGAGCCTCTGTCTCAGACATGTATGGTCTGTGGGTTTTCTAAGTATTTTCAAAACTCCATGACGGTATAATTTCCCCTACTACACACATCAGATGATGTTTACAGATAATGGAAAAGCCTCCACTCTTAGTGTTTTGACCACAGAACTGGTAATATCAGCATAAAGGGTAAAGAAGTTGTAGTCCAAGCAACAGAGCTACAACTTGTTTCCTGTTGTACTACCGTATTTATTCGAGTATAACGCGCACACGTGTATAACGCGCACCCCTAATTTTCGATTAAAAATCGGTATAAAATTTTGTACCGATTTTTAATCTAAAATTAGGGTTGCTCGTTATACTCTAATAAATATCAGCCCAGCAGAAGAGGGAGGGGGTGCTCAGTCAATTAATCTTTTGGAGAGCTGATCATTTTATATGTATTGGGCTGTTTGTTTACTTTGCTTTTTGAAGTAAAAACTTTGTGGAGAGGTCCTAAATAATAAAAATACTATAGAAATTAGAAAGAAAGAAATACTATTTTTGTCCCAGTTAAACCTAAGTCACCTACTTGTTTTTACATTCCCAGTATTTTCCTGTACAACATTATCTACAATATTATTCAAAGAAATCGAGATGCTTAACACTGCTATAAGCAATATGCCTGCTTAAAAAAGGGATCATAGAAAAAGCCTGAATGCAAGGAAAATAAACCATTTAATACGCTCCGATAATACTTACCAGGACCGCCGGGCAGCAAGCGTTTACTCACCTCCCTGCAGCTCCTCCAGCTCCCCAGTGTAAATCTCGCGAGACCCGCGGCCGTCAGAGCTGGCCGCGGGTCTCGCAAGATTTACACTGGGGAGCTGGAGGAGCTGCAGGGAGGTGAGTAAACGCTTGCTGCCCGCCACCCCAGGACCGCCGGGCTTGTAATGAGCCCGGCGGTCCTGGGAGGTATTATCGAAGCACCCACTCCCCACTCTTATTCGAGTATAACGCGCACCCCTAATTTTAGATTAAAAATCGGTACAAAATTTTGCGCGTTATACTCGAATAAATACGGTAAATTAATGTATTCTAAGGATTTACTTTTTGACAAGTGAAACTTTCGCACAAGTGGATTTTCTCCCTCACTATTTACATCAGACCAACTTTATAACTTGTTCACAATGAAAACAGATTAGATTCTGACATTCAGTGTACATTACATTAGGACTTGCCAAATTTTCATGGATTCTAGGAACCAGCTAAAAAAGTTAGGATTTTTAAATGTCAAAAATGCAATTCTTACAGGGACACTACAGTCACCAGAACCACTACAGCCTAATGTAGTTGTTCTGAGGTCAATATCCTGTCCTTGCACACTTTTCAATTTAAACATCGCCTTTTCAGACAAAAGGCAGTGTTTACATTGCTGCCTAGTAACACCTTGTGGCAGTCACTCAGACGGTGTGCAGCATCTACGTTAATGCTCCCCATAGGGATGGATTGATTTAACAAATCTTTTCTTTCCATGACTTTTAATGTTAGTTTACTCATGCTATTTATTTTACACGTATGTGTTTGTGAGTCTGAGAAAATAATACTAAATGCAGAAACTCACTTCGAAGTCAGCACACAGAGAGTGTAGAGAGCCAGAAACCCAAAATCAAAATGGGAGATTGATTAAAGATTCACTGCCACTTTTCACATCTAAAGCTTGACAAGCGTTTGGCGCCGTTTATTAAATGTCCCAAATCTCTTCATTTGTATCATCTGTGCTTTTCAGCTGGTAAGAAGAATATACCTTTTAATCTAAGACCGAACAAATCAATCCATCCGGGATTTACCTTGGAGTCTTATTCATTAAATAAAACTCAACAGATGAATCCTGGATGGATCGATTTGTTCAGACAATTTACCGTAGATAAAAATAATTTGATTTGTTTGTTCCAGCTAAAAAGTATTAATGCTCAAGTCTGGTAAATATGATTAAAATAATAATATTTTGAAGGAGGAGCTACGCAGCTAAGGCAAATGGTAGCACATTTTCAGAGCTCCGAGAGCCTGTATCTGTTTACCCGAAAACAAGAGCGACTAACCACGATCTGGGCAACTGGCTGTGCATGAGACGGGTGGAGAACACAAAATGGGTTAAAAGACCAAAAAACAGAAAGCAGACAAGCCCCGGATGAGCCTCTATATCAGCGAGCTCTGGCAGCAAGCACAAGATGGCCAACTACCCTGAGGCCTATTCTGATCTTTCAGACAAGCGACGAGACCCTGGGAGAGGAGGAAGTGGCCTTGCCAGCTAGACCGACCACAGCACCAACAACCAGTTTAGATGCCAACCCAGTTACAACGGCGGTGCTAAAAAAATTACTGTCAGGTTTGCAAAAAAATATCCTTACAATCGTCGCAATATTACACACAGATCTCCAGGGTTTGACAGGCCGGCAGGGAGCAATAAAAACCACCTCTGGTGTGCACGCACGGCAACTGGCCTCTTTGCAGCAGACAATACAGTGGTTTCAGCAGCAGCACGACCTATATGACCAGCGCTTCGCAGCACTGGAGGATTTATGGAGCAAGAATAACATGAAAAAAAGAGGCATCCCTGAAGATGTACCCGCTGCAGAACTACCGCACATGCTTAAGCGACTTGTTGTGGCACTGTTACCCCAGCGGTAAGCCAAGTCCGTGGTGCTAAACGGGTGCTTCCGTATACCCAAGTCACTGAGAGAACCAGAAGCAATCTCCCTGGACCTGGTAGCCCAATTTCAAACAGGCAGGGATAAAACGGTGCTAGCAGCTGTCAGAGGCCAAGCCCTGTACAACTTCGAAGGGATGCAACTCACCTTCTATGCGGACCTCTCAGGAGACACTCTGGTTTGGCGCCGGTCCCTCGGAGCATTCACGGCTCTTCTCAGACAACACCCCATTCAATACCGATGTTGGCTGAACCGCACGCTGATAGCCCTACATGGAGACTTCTGGCATGAACACGATTTTATTGAGGCTACAGCCTTGCTGGCCACACTGGGACTCCCGTCGAACTCCCAGTCACCACCTGAGTCCCGAGCAGCCAACGCTGCAACCCACCGTTGGGACCTAGCAAAAGTGACCACGTTTGTACTGAAGAAGTCTACACCATACGCATCGATTACCAATCGATGGCATTACTGGGACATACCGCCAACATCTATTGCAGTCTGTTATATGATTTAATGTTTTTCTTTCGGTTTGTTCCCATCATTTTCTTGTTTTCTAGTTCTTAGTTAGTTGCAGGGATTATGCCTCACCCACAGAATGAGTGATCATTGGACCACATACTTAAAGCCTTTAGTTGTTCAGTAAACGTGAAGTAGAGTGCACCCACTTAAGCAGGTGTCACAGTGTTGGAAGCAGCCATAAATATTTTTCGTTTTAGGCTATTTTTCCATGATCTATTCTATCGAAAGAGCAAGCAGCCCAAACAGTACAGTTTGCATAGCAATGTTCTTTCAAAAGATGTACTCGGTTTGACCAAGACACAGATTATTAATATAAAAGTCAATTCACTATCCGATTACCCCCTCCCCCCCATATGCTATATATAACCACGTGCCAGCCTATTCATCTGTCTAACATGCCTTTGTACTTTGCACCCATGTGATATACCTGTGAATTGCACCAAAAATAAAGAATGTCAAAATAAGAATTGACATTTTACCATCACTTATCAAAACCCTTTGAGAAATACCCATGGTGTTACTATTACTATTTTCCAATGCAATGTGTGTTCTGCCTGGCCTTGGCTTGGCCTGGACTGTGATGTTAAATGGTGAATTTGTTAATATACATTTAAAAGAAAATGGATCAGCTCATGAAAAAGAGGTTAACACATTATATGTGTATTCAATGTTTTAATCATGGTTTCATTTACAGAGAAGTCCCTTTTCTAGCTACTGCCAGGTGACAGAACATGTAGAAATACCGGGGAAATTGAGTCAAATAAAAGGGACTAGCCCTTGTAAAGCATGCTACTTTAAGTATTTCTCAAACACTCTCAAAATGGATCAGTTATGTCAGAATAACTTGCTTTTTTGATCTTTGATCATGTATCAAGAAAAGTATCGAGAAGAATTCTAATTAGCCACACACACTTACCTGTATTCTGAAAGAATCCTGGAATTTGACACCAGCAAGATTTTAACGCCTGCGCTTGACATATTCAGGAACCTTTTCAGTAAATCAAACCTTTTTATGACGGATAACAATTCAGCTAACCCACTAGGTAGAAGCATAGACCTCTCATTTAGGTCACTTAAAAGTTCTCGTATAGATGAGTGAGGAGCAAAATCCATGCACAAAAAAAGTATCTCTTCAACTTCTTGGGGGCCCAACTCCTCTTCAATAAGTAGGAGGTCTTTGTTAGAAAAAGACAGCTGTGTATTCATCCCAGGATTGGCAGGTGTTTTGAAGTTACTGAAGTATAGGCTTGGATGGGCAAGTAAGGTCCTTGAAGGCATCTGTACAAAAATAAATAAAATAAAAAAAGAACGCAAATTATTAACAGTACAGTACTCAACAATTCATAGTCCATCTAAGGATTAAAACATGATACAGCTGTCTTTCTCCACTGATAGATGTAAATTCTAAATTTACTTCTATCGGGTTTTAGAATCTATCCTGCATTTCTGCAGTATGGTTGTTTTTGGACCTTGGTCCTTTTGGATCACAAGCCCTGATTCGGTTTAAAAAGCGGTGTTTCAAACAGCGCCCCATTGCCAAGGGTGCCTAAAGAAACCCGGTATTAAGCCTGAAAACATGATGCCTGTCTGTGCTCATTTGCATATCCAACAACGCATTCTGGGAGAATTGTTTAAACATATTTCATTTTTAGAAATGATTTACCCAGGACAAACTTTCCCCAATGTATACCTTGTCATATAGAAGTTTGATTTTGAACTAGTTCATCTATTAAAAGGTTATCCAACCACCATGATCACTTCTGCTTTTAGAAGTGGTCATAATGGTCGGAGTCTGCATGTGCAGCGTTTCTCCTTGAAACATGGTACATACCGAGATATTTGCACTTTAGAGCAGGGAGATAGGTAATCCCCGGCACAAATGACATCTACCGTCAGTGTGCCCAATGTGTTAACAAAACGTAATTAGCTTCTCCCTTCAGTGTCTCCTCTCTAACCACTTCATGTCATTGAAGTGGCTATGATGTCTGGAGTCCCTGACACAGGAGTCCCCCAGTCGCCAGTCCGACTTATTTTCTGGACCCACTTGCAAATGCAGAAGCATTTGCTCAAGCAGCAGTGAAATTGTGAGCACAGGGGACCCAGTGATTGACGCAAAGTAGTTATGGTGCCCAGAACATCCCTTTAACCTTGAATAACTGTTTGAACTCTGCCCTGCTGTTCTCATATTATTAAGAATGCTGCGTTCCACGTGTCCTATGCTTTATCTACAGAATCAGATTATATTATTACATAGATCTTTAGACTGTTATAGGTAATCTGCTATTACAAAAGCATTAGTTCTAAAGTTGACATCAAATGTGATGGTTGTAGAAAATAATATTTACAGTAAAACATTTAAGTTGGGGAAATCTACAGAGCTCTTTCTATCTTGGGTTGTGTTAAGCACTTATTTGATTGAAAAAATGTCAGTTAGGTTTTTAAAAAGACCAGCATCTATTTTACATTTATAATGATGTTAATGAAATATTAACTTAAAGCCAGATCCAGCCCACTTTTACTGGACCATCACATACTGCATTTGGCACTTGTAGCTGCGGAGGACAGAAGTATCTTCTTGCACAATGCATAGTAGATCACGATCACATCTCAGTGCGCATGCAGAAGACGATCTAAGGAAGGATATAGCTCACAGGATTTCCCATAGATCCCAGTTTTGTGCATGAGATTAAATCACTGACGCATCACTTGGCAAATTAAATCCAACAGGAGATTTAGATAAACTGCAGTATATGACACCTTGGGGGGGACTTTGCCAAAATAAACAGCAGAGACCTCACAGGTGACCATGCCACTTTGACACAAATAAGAGTTTTGTTTTGACTTTACCACAAAACTAGCAAGTCTAACTCTAGCAGATACAGACTAAACCATTTCATATACTTACATGCTACAAAAGGACAATAAAACACAGGGTCTGGAAATCAATACCAAATTACCGCAACAACGCATCCAAACAAGAAATCATTCTTGTATTAATCCATTCGAAACAAATTACAAGTTAGTTTTGCCTAACCCTGAAGCGGAACAGGATAATATTGTTGCATTCGTGAGTATTACTGTAGAAGTACTGTCATTGCTATTTACAAACGTCTTTTAAATGTACCTGTTGCATATGTCACCTTTAGCCTATCATAAAGTGCACCTGTCACGCAAATTCAGCACATTTGATGAATACATTGTGCTGGCAAAATTGCTAGTGAATATATACATGGATTACCTATTGCGGTGGACTGTACCCTCTATGTGTTTCCAGAATTCAATAGTATATGTTTCTTCCCAGAATATACCCAAATAGGAGCAACTCAGATAAAACTATAATTTCATTTATTTAAATATATATACACACACACACACAAACACTTTTTTTTGTGATCTAACTGATTCGATTTGTTATCAGCTCCATGGAGGTTACTTTAAATAAACACATTTCATAGAACCAACCTATGATAAAGAAATCTAGAATATTTACAGAGCTGAGGGGGCGGGGGGGGGGGGGGAATGATAGAAACATTTAAATATATAAAGGGAATCAACACAGTAAAATAAGGCAACACTATATTTAAGAGAAGACAAACTACCACAATAAAAGGACATAATCTTAAATTAGAGAGGCAAAAAGTTTAAAAATAATTTCACTAAGTATTACTTTACTGAGAGGGTAGTGGACGCATGGAATAGCCTTCCAGCTGAAGTGGTAGAGATTAACACAGTGAAGGAGTTTAAGTATGCGTGGGATAGGCATAAGGCTATCCTTGACTTAAGATATATGCGGTCACATTCTATGCTTCTATAACAATACATTTAATATAGGTCTGATAGTGAATGTTGCAAAATACCATATAGTACATACATAAAAACAGCTGTGTGGGTTTCCGATTAATTAGTTACTAAACTGGTCAACATATGTTACTATATACTATAATACACATAATATACATAGCATAAAATAATAACCTCTATTGCCACAGTTAGGATATTTCAGGTAAATGAAGCATTATTACTATAGAATAGCATTAACATTGGTTTCCAAAACTATTCTTAAAATATCTTATTTACTCTCAAGGTATTATACAGGGAATGCTAAGTGAATTTTAAAAATCAAGGCTAAAATAGTCGCACTGGAAAAATTCACCAAATCAATTATGCTTACCATTTGACTACACTGACTTTATTCAGCCGAATGAATTCTCACTAATCCTCACTTTAGTAATTGTCCCTTTGAGTTTATGTTTAAAGATGACGAGAGCTAAGTTGTAAACGGACACAATAGAAAGTATTTTCAACGGCTTAGAATCTTCAAAATACAAAAGGATGCCAAACAGCGAAGATACCTGACATTAGAAGCATCAGTCACGGACCAAAAACATTCTACCGTAAATCTCAGCAGAACTATCATCCGATCTTCAATTAATAATGCAATAAAAAAGCAAGGCTCCTATGTAGCATAGTACACAAGACAACTAGTTCAGGCTTAAAAGCTAGAGCTTGGAGAGTTGAATATAAAACACAGAACTGACTTACTCACTCGGAAAATGCAACTATTATTCAAATTACCTGACTTTAAGGTAGTTCAAGAGAGAAAAATATCAACCCACACAACTCAATTTTCTCGTAAAAGGTATGCCTTATACAGTGGACATTCCCACGTTAAATGAAAAAAAGAGAAACAAATATTTGTGACTTCACTGGGAATTTTGAAAAATACTCAAAAGGCAAACATTAATCTATTAAACTGTACCCATCTAACTAGCAGGTGCTTTCCACAAAGAAATTAGTTCGCTTGCCAACGAGGATTTATAATTATTTAGTTTGTTGGTTTTTAAATTGTCAAGGTTCATTAGCTATGTACAGTTGATATTAGAAGTTAGCATTACCCCCCCCCCCCCCCCCACCACCCCTTCCGTTCCCTCGCTCTTTTCCTTTTCTCCTTCTCTCCTCTGCTTATTTACTTTTATTTTGAAACCCGTGAGTCTCACTGTTTAACATAATGTTTTATGCTTAGTAAGATATTTTGCAAAAAAATAAAAATAAATAATGTATAAAATAATATTTTACTAGGAAGGATACATTGAGATTTCTCTCTCTTTCTAGTATGTCCTTGGCCCACAAACACTATATTGTTACAATAGGATACAATATTACAAAAATACAATATACAAAATATATAAATTTATATACATACACACATATATAAATTTAACACAGAACAGGTAATGAATTTAGTCAACCATGACAGGTGCATTCTGTATTGAGGTATATTGCCATAGATCTCTTAAAGGATTTTAGATTGAACAAGGATTTGACTGTGTACCTGAGGTTACTCCATAATTGCTGTGTTCTGCAGCAAAATGAGGATTGAGACACTTTATTTTTGTATTGCGGTATGCAAAATAAAGTGCTGGTACTGGATCAGACGTTATAGGTGGTTGGAACAGCATTCTGCTCAGGTAGGGTGGGAGCTCCCCAGAAAAGCTCTTAAACACAAGGCTGGAAAGATGAAGGGTGACATGATAACTACCAGCTGCCAGAGTGTGGCATGACATTTCCAATTCTCCTTATTGATCTTGTTGTCGTGGGTCGTTTATCTGGGGTGTCACTTTTGGAAGAATCTGAGAAAAGCCCCCCCAAAAGAGTGAGCACATCAAGTACACCTTGATAATATTTCAGGCCATTTCTACTCATTAGTACTTTCCTGACGTAGACTGCCTTGCTGGGAGATGGAGACAAGTTGAGAGAGAAGGGGAACCTCTGCCCAAAGTCAACATAATTCCTTGTTGTAGTGACTTTTCACTTACTCTATATCTGCATTTGTCTGTTGGTAACAGGCAGAAAAAAAGAGGTAGGTGTGACACCCTTAAAATACAGATTTTTCAAAGAAACACTCCAAGCACCATAACTACTACAACTTGCAGGTGCTCTCCACCTCCCATGCCCAGGCACCCTCACATTGCTAGGAGTCAAACGCATTTGGCATGACTTGACGTCTAACCTGGGTCCAACGGGTTACACTTCCCCCTCCACTACCGACAACAGAGAGATGCAGACCAAAGGAAAGTGTTCAAGTCACTAACAAATGCTTTGACTCTCTACAAAGGGATGCAAAACCACTGCTGGCACCAGAATCAATACCGTCAGCCATAGCATTTCTCCCATATTTTGCCCAACCATTGGGAGCAATTTTATTAGTACTTACCTGCTGCCCCTCTCTCCAGAGCTGCAACCTCAGTGTGTCCTTGCATATTATTTGGTACACCAATAATTTACTGCCGCAATCGGGTTACACCTCCCTTGGTGGCCAGTAGGGCAACCCTCACTAATGAAGCGGACTTGCTGACTGTACTGTCAGCGCATCTGCATCACAGCGTCCTATTCTCCCACAGCAAGCATAAGAAATGCCACCTGGGTGTACTTTAATTAAAGATCAAGTTGTGTGCACCATGACATGCACACTTTAAAGCTGCAGCCACGGTAGAAGTATTTTGAGATTGATCACCAAGAAACATCAAGAGAATGTAAAATCTAATCTATAAATTGCTAGTGCTGCTATACATAGATAACATATGATAACTTGTCTGATGGAGGCATTGTAGCTTCAGAACCGTACTGAGTGCCATCAATACGTCAGGTATACTATCACATTCAGCGCCAAGAGAAAGAATGAAGTTGTTATGGTGCCAGGCGGCCCTCATGGGAACTCTTACCTCAAGGGGTAAACCGATCTCAAACGGTTTGAACACTAAAAATTGCATCCAGCGGCAATGTCCACTCCCCCCCGGTGGCATCTTAGTTCTGAAATTTCAGATTCAGGAAGCGCAGAGTGCCGCTGGTCAGGTGCACCGCCTGGTTTGTCCCTTTAACTTCCCTGGAAACTGGTCATGAGAGCATTTCCTTTTCCATAAATAAATTAATTTTCACATTTGCTAATGAATCAAATCATTATCAAAGTTAGAAAAGGGCACGGAACAGGCAATGCATAGTTGATATACATTGGACAAATAATTAAAAGGACACATATCTATTATAAACACCACATAGTCACTATCTTTTATAATTCTCTTCAGGTAGCGACCCATTAGAAGATTAAAGGATTTTACGGTGTCTTTGAGATCTCCCATTACTCTTGATAATTAGGAGAATGAGAGTTGCTTATGGCTGCCGCTTTGGAATCACATGAACTGCAATTCTAACACTCCGTTTCCACCATCATTGTAGTCCATCCAATACATCCTTACCTTTGTCAAATATTCCCTTAGTTACTGAAGCAACTAATAGAGAGATAGCACTAGATGTTATTACTGCAGATAAGTTCTTAATAATCAAAAGCAATTTTCCATTTCAGTGTCCAAATAACAGGAACATTGTATGGGTTTCATTATTTATTTAATACTCTTATAATCAAAGCATGCATGTGATATGTTCAAGGAATAAAGACTCAAATAGACTACTATTGAATATTCAAGACATAGAAATGTTTTTTTTTATTTTGCTAAGGAGACTTTTCTTTTTACAATTGTTTAAGATATTGGGTTTTTTTTTTGTTTGGAAGTGGAAAACACAAATATTTTAAAGGTCTATATTGTTTTATTCTTTATATGGATCCTGCAAATTTCACTATGAAGCATGGCAGACAAAGTCAGCGACAATGAATTTGCAGGCAGAGCTAGACAACGTTTCCACTCCATGAAGAATACAGATCTGAGCAGAAGGCTTGTTAATTTGCTCAAAGAGGTCACATGTACATAAAGTAAAATAAGGAAAAATGCACATACAATTCCAGACAGTGAAAGGTAAATCAGAATTCCAGACAACCATAACTTCTAGTATTTGGAGATTTGCAATTGGGCACAGATTAGATGGGTTGGTGGGTCCTTAGCCGGAATGTGTTACTCAGTGGGCCCCCAAAATGTTGGACTGGCATGCATACTGTGCAAAGTGCTCTTTGAGGCGCTCACTTATGAGGTCAGAAATCCATCAGGTTTACTTTGTGTACTGATGTGCTTATGTGGAGCCATACAGGGATTAATTTCTGGAGTCGAAAGGCATAACATGGGCCCACATCCAGGATTGCTGGAAGGTATGTAAATATATTTTGAGAATTTCACAATAAAAAATGTTTTGTGGTAGTGTAGCAAAGCACTGCACATACAGACTCCAGACACCATGACCACTTTAAATCACTGAATTAGTGTTGGTGTTTAACCCCTTAAGGACCAAACGTCTGGAATAAAAGGGAATCATGACATGTCACACATGTCATGTGTCATTAAGGGGTTAAAGTACTTTAAGCCTTTAAGGAGTCCTAACAGCATGACTGCGCGAAAAAAAAAAAGATATAGTGTGTGACGGACCGCCTGGCACCCCGACCGGGTACCTCCGTCAATCGCTGCTTCCTAGTACTTGCGAGCACCATAAGCACTGTACTGAAACACCATAACCACCGTAGACCATATGAACCGCCGCAGCTTGGTTGGGGTTTCACCGTCCTCCACCCACCGAGGACCCAAGACCAGGATCCAGCTTCCAGTGGGTAGACTTCTCCTAGAACAGGAACAGCTCTTATAAGAGCTAGTGATTATACTCAGGGGAGTATTGTGATATAGCAATCCCCAGAGTGAATGTAGTTCTCCAATCCCCCAAACATGAGCCAAGACTTCATGAAGGGGTAAACAAATCTCTCTTTAATGGGAGCCACACATGGCCTTTTATGACAATCCCCATGCAAGGGGTACGCCCACATGGACCTTGTTGGGGACTCCAACACAAAGACACAGACCAATAAGTACAGTGATTAAATGCCCGACACTCCCATAACAAACATACAATCTCTCCTCCTTGCTTGGGAGATAATTGGATCAGTAACTATGGTATACCAATTCTAATTAAATTATCTCCAAGCACAGGAAAAAACATACTTTTCTAAAACACCCCAAAAGTACCCTAAAAATACATAATACCCCTGATAGCCCTGATCTGGGTGACCAACATATCCAAAAACCACCCTGACCAGTTCAGGGGTTCAACAGTTTTATGGAAGTCATAGTTTTTACTGACCGCAGGCATGGTCCCATAGACGAAAATAGTTCCATAGAATCGTGGCTAAGTGCTGCCCTCCTATTTATTTTCATTTTTTGTGACGTGTTTTCAGGGCCAGCACTACCATAAGACATAACAGACAGCCGCCTTAGGTCGCAACGGCTTTTCGGTTGCAACGACCGGGATGACAGGCAGGAGGAGGTGCCCAAGGCTCCGAATGCCATCTGTCATTTTAAGCAGGGTCAGACTGGCCCATTGGGATGTCAAAAAATATCCCTGGACTGGAAGGACAGGGGGGCAGAGCGATTCAGTGCTGGAACACAGACTTTGGGGTTAAACCGTCCGTGCTAAAAATTATAATAATATCACACCATAATTTACAAACTGTAAGCAAAGGGAGTGTGCATGTAAAAAACAATTAAGAGACACAAAGAGGAACAGGAAGTAGTAAACAACTCCTTTATATAATTTGTGCACAATAACCTATTTTCCAAGTTTATAGTTTTTAATGAATGCAAAAAATAAAATATATAGCAGTTTAAAGAACATTACTTCATACTCGATATATATATTTAAAGGCTCTAAACATACATAGGCTCTCTACATTATTAGGGCGTCATTAGTGGAAACACTGCATAGCACACCCATCTCTTGGCTTCCCACCCTCCCAATACACCGCAAATATTTACATGTTTCATACTGAAACTGCATTGGATTACTGTGGTCAAATTGAAGATCATTCTAAAAGCATTCTGTTCTATGGGGATCCATGAGAGTGACTCAGGGTTAAACAATGCCAAAAATTAAAAAGCTAATAAAACTGTAGAAATGAAACTGAACTAGGCAATGTCAATGTTCACTCTCCCCCCCCCTCACCCCTCACCCCTCACCCCTCACCCCTCACCCCGAAATAATAAAGAAAAGAAAATAAACTCTTTATTTCCTATCAGACACTGACTCATATATAATGGGGGTTTTCCCAGTTCCTACCTATTCCTCTCAGTGATCTTTAACCCTTAGTCTTACCTTGTCAGCATTTGGATGGCCTAGAAACTAAGGTCGTCACTAACTCCCAGTCCAGTAACGCAAGGGTTACATCCGCCCCTTTCCCCCGTTCTAACTGAACGTTCGATCGTTCTATTTGAAGATCGGCAGGTACTAGGGAATAATTCCGGGCTGAATCTAGTCTCCACAGACTTCCTTAAACCCAGCAGCAACTCGCGACCCATTAGACATGTTAATAAATACCTCTAGCTTCTTCGATGACTCCAACTCAAGCGTGCTCGTTTCGATTTTGAAATGTGTCATCTGGCTACTAGAATCCTTTTTTTATTATTATTTAAACTGTATTTTCCGTATTCCTGTTGCAATAGTTAAATCCACGCCTACAAATAGGAGGCGGGTTTAAACGAGGAAGTGGGAAGATAGAGAATAACAATTTGACTTATTTTATTATGTACGAAATGTATTAACTTATCAGCTATCTAAAGAATTTAATTCATCTCGTGTGAGAACTGCAGCTAAATGGGGTTTGCCCCTCCACGTGAAAAATGTAAAATGGGGTATATTAGCCAAATAGTGACATTTCACAAGTGTCACTATTTGGGAGGGACAGTCTGTATTTTGGGCCCAAATCCATTTTTTCCATCCTAATGTTCCTCTTATGTAGGGGCTCAGTATTCCTGGTTTGTCTAAATTTATATCAGAGCTCAAATGCAATATTACTCAGTTTAATTTGTCTTTATACTACAATACATATGCTTATAAAATCAACTCTATTTAAATAAGATGCATTGCGCAACGCGTTTCCTCCTCTCTCTCCTCAACGATACTGGGAAGATGAAGTAAGAAAGAAGAACGAAGTCTGAACTTGATGGACGCAAGTCTCTTTTCTGCCATGTAACTTTATAACTATGAATGTATGTTATGAATGTAAGGTAAAACTTTTCTGTCTGTCTGTATTACTTTATGGCATACTGTATTTAAAATATAGTTGAAATACTTCGAAATGTCAATAACCTCAGACTGTATAATTATTGTTTTAAAAATCTGAATCATGTTTGAGGACAATGTTATATTGAAAAATGTGTATATGCTAATTTTGTCAAAAAATATGCAATAATAACATTTATAAAAATTAAGATGTATTGTTTTAAAATACATATTAGTTGCATACATTATTAGTACAAAAGAAAAAAGTTACCTGTGCTCTTTTCCAAATCTCTATGAACATTTAAAGAAGAGTTTTTTTGTATCACCCCAATGGCCATTACACTAACAAAGTACCTTGCGGTTTTCAGCTAAAAGGTAAAATCTCTAATAAGACAGAAAGGGGTATTTTTCCGAACCCCTACACACTTATTAACCCTTAACAGGGAATACATGGGGTGGGTAGCAGCACTTTAAAATGGTTATGTTATACAACAGCAAATACAATAAATGCTCTCAAACTCCCACTGCTGGTGTTATACTACAGGTGCATGTCCACAAGGGGGGCGTCTGTTTTCAGTACTTATAAAGCCCATTTTCTGAGTTTAAAGGAACACTATATAGTGTCAGGAATACAAATATGTATTCTTGACACTATAGAGACTGTGTGGCTGTTTAGGCATCTCTTATCGTCTCAATCAGTGGAGGCTGTAAAAAAAAAAAAAAAAAAAAATACAAATTCAAATCCATTAGTGTGGTAAAAAGTTAAAAACTAATAAGTGTCAAATTCCACCCCAAAATCTAGCCCCCCATCATTTTTAAACTTCACCAGCCATTACTGATCCCAGTGAAAGTGTTATAGTGCCTGAAGTCTCCCAGCAACCGTGTTAAGCCATTTAAGAACGATTCAGATGTGTTCCCATGCTCCAGCCTACAGCTCTCTTTTTGCTCCTGTCTAATGTGGAAGCATTTGCAAGAGCAACAAGGGGGAGGAAGTGGGGAGCTGAAGACGAGTCCCTGGAAACAAATCTTAAACCACTGAGAAGAGACACTATAGTCACCCAAACAAATTTAGCTTAATGAAGCAGGTTTTGCGTATAGATTGTGCCTCTGAAGTTTCACTGCTCAATTCACTGTCATTAAGGACTTAAATCACTTTTGTTTCTCTTTATGCAGCCCTAGCCACACCTCCCCTGGCTGTGACTGACATGAAACAAAATGGTTTAATTTTCAATCAGATGTAACTTACTTTAAACATTTGTATCTCCTGTTCTGTTAATTTAACTTTAATTACATAGAGGCACTTGCAGGGTCTAGCAAGCTATTAACAGTGCAGAAGATAAGAAATGCTAAATTAAACAGAATTTGCAATAAAGGAAGTGTAAACATTAGATGACTCTTTACAGGAAATATTTAGGAAGTCTGTGTAAGTCACATGCAGGGAGGTGTAACTAGGGATGCATAAACAACTGATTTAACTCCTAAATGGCAGAGAATAGAACAGTGAGACTGCAGAGGCATGATCTATACACCAATACTGCTTCATTAAAAAAGTTGTTTTGGTTACTATAGTGTCACTATAAAGGTACGATGCGGTAGGGGGATTCCAGGGACCATAGCAACATCATGAGATTAAGTTGTTATGGTGTACAGTGGATTTCTTGAAAATAACACTATAGGGTCAGGAAAACAAACATGTATTCATTCATTTTTTAGTGTTAAAACCACTATCTAGCCCCCGGCTCCTCTTTGCCCTCCCTAAATATAGTATAATCTTACCTTTGCTCCTGTCTGCTGCTGCTGCTGGCTCTGCCTGATTGTCTGACATCATCTGAAGTGTTGATCCAAACCCAATCACAAAGCTTTCCTGTAGGATTGGCTGAGACTGTCAAGGAGGCAGATCAGGGGCAGAGCCAGCAAAAATCAAATACAGCCCTGGCCAATCAGCATCCCCTCATAGATATGCATTGAATCAATGCATCTCTACGAGGAAAGTTCAGTGTTTCCATGTAAAGAGTCCATACAGAGCACATGATGCATTGAGAAGGTGAAGGAGAAACTGTGAAGGAGATTTTGAAAACTATCTGCAAATAATCAGCACTTTTTCTGGGATATATCTCTGTCATGTTTTGTAAATTCTGACAGTCTTTTCCACTGTGTGTGTTTATATTTATATATATATATATATATATATATATATTATTATTATTATTTGAATTTATTTTTTGCGTTACATTATGTGTAACGCATTTAGATTCTTAATATTGCTACCTTTTTGCAATAATATTTTTTTAAACGAATATAACATAATGTGAGGGGCAAAGGTTTAAAAATTAAATCAGGAAGTATTACTTTACCGAGAGGGCAGTGGATGCATGGAACATCCTTCCAGCTGAAGTGGTAGAGGTTAAGACAGTGAAGGAGTTTAAGCATGCGTGGGATAGGCATAAGGCTATCCTAACTATAAGATTAGGCCAGGGACTAATGAAAGTATTTAGAAAATTGATTAGATGGGTTGAATGGTTTTTATCTCCCATCAAATTCTATGTTTCTAATATTGTGAATGTAAGGAGGAATAAATCAACTGTTGATTTTAAGTGTAAAATTCACAAAATGAAAATAAAATACACACATAATAGTTACACACAGAGGACACTGACACACAAGCACACACACTCTCTCACTGATTTGGCACACACTGACAGACACACACATTCACTGACAAACAAATAAGATTTAGGAGTGTGGTTTCATCAGCAAAAGTATGAAACAGGAAAAAAAAACAATGTGCCGTTTTATAGAGAGAGCACACTAGTAAAGCCCACATTTATTTAAAGAACAAATAACCCAACAGATGTTTCGGGACTCTTTCCCTTTTTCAATGTATAAATACCCATAAAAACCCAGTGCACAGGGGCAGGGTCTGACCGCCGATCTGAGTGGATGCTATTTTGTACAGCTCTGACTCTACACGACAAAATCAATGAAAAACATTGTGATATCCGCTTACACAGACCATCAGGCTGAAGGTGACAATGGAATGCTCATGGTGATACCAAACATGCAGCCCATCAGGCAGGGTCCACCTGACAGCCTAGTGCGGCCTACAAGCATTGTCGGCGTGTGGGAGGTGGCCGCTCTCTCATTGCCATGGCCAAAATTCTGACAGTGGGCCCCCGAACCTCCCCTCCCCTCCCCTGGACCGGTGGTGGTTATCCCTGTCTGCCCCCTGGAGGCTGCGACTCGAGACCAGTACAAGCGCTACCTGCAAAATGGAGGATGACATTTGCTCCCTTGACCCTTGCGATATGAGCTCACATGTGGAGCTTAAACTGAATATGATTTTTGATGCCTTTTAGGAGAAGCTGGAGGCTCGCTTGCACTGCTTACTCACCTTCGGGTCCCTCACATGCATCTCCTAAACAGGCTAAATTGGGCAGGGAACACAGGGAGGACCCCCTAGCAGCAACACAGGGATCATCAAGAGACAGCGGCTACCCGAAGTTGAAACACCGACCCTGGCAGTAACTTTGCAGGTATGCCCGAGTCCATCCCACTGGGATTTAGTGGATGTCACGGTTCTCATCGTGCCATCCAGACAGCTAGGCGTGGCTACCCAAAGGTGCCTTACAGGGGAATTGAACCTAGGTCCTTCTGTATTCTAAGCCATCTTCCCTGCCACTTCAGAACATCTGGTTCTAGCCCTGTTTACCTGGTACTGTCTGCAGCAGTGGGGGCTAGACTTCACCTGTGGTTGCTGTCTATCACTCTAAGTCCACCTGAGGCAAATTACACGTTATCCACCTATATAACACTGCCTCTCCCTGAGAGCAGGGTCAGTTCATTGTTTCATTTTTCCTGTTGCCGACAACTGACTTGGCTTTTGACCCCTGCTTGTGAAATCTACATTATTGCCTGTTTGCCACCTGCCCTAATCTTTTTTTTTGTAAATATATTTTTATTGGTTTTTCAAAATATGGAGTGGTATTACAATATTAGAAAGTAGCATAAGGTAACAGTGTGGGACTCGCAGGTCTCCGAATACAGGCATGTCTTATTAGTAAGTAGGTACCGTGCCTTGTGGCGGCCGGTTGTAAAGTAGTCAACGTTAACACATATAGTCGATATACGGGCTCGCAGGCCCCCTGTTGTAAACGGATTCGCAGATCCTCTTGATGCTCTAATTCGATTGTCTGATTACCGTGTGGGGGAGGGGGGGGGAAGGAGTGATGTAGTTCTGGTATTTCCTTACGGTCCTGTGTTGGGTTCCCTGTCTCTCTTGTAGTAGGGTTTCTGTATGTCTAGTTCTATCTGTGTACTGGTTTGTGGCCCTACTATGCCTAGTGCGTCGGTAGGTGCGATACCCATGTCGGTGGTTTACTCAGGGTGGTCCGTTAGCTGGTCTTCTGCGTGCGGTACGTCCTTACTTCTCTGGTTGTGGTCCCTTCAGGGGCTTGGGGGGGGGGGGGAAGGGGGGGGGAGGGGGAGGGTTTAGGTCGTCGGGTCGTCTGTTGTCTGTCTGCCGTCAGGTCGTCGGTAGGCGTCCGTCTCTTTCTGTCCTAGTTTCACTAGCGTCTCAGCCGGTCTCTAAAGTCCGGAGTTGCTGTCGACAATAGCCAGTGGGTCCAAGTGTTGAGATATGATTGGTGCGTGTCTTTGGCTGAGTGATAGAGGTCTTCCTGGGACCTCAGTTCTTCCATCTGTGTGAACCATACCTCTAGTGATGGTGTCACTGGTGTTTTCCAGTATTGTGGGATGATTGCTTTGGCCGTGTTGAGGATGCGTATAGTCATTGCTTTTTTGTATTTGGATTGGGGTACTCTAGTGTGGTGTAGTAGCATTTCAGCCGGGTTCATGGGGGGGGGGTTGTCGGAAAATTGTTTCGTCATTGCGTGTATGCCCTGCCAAAACGGGGTTATTTTGTCACACTCCCACCAAATATGTAGCAGTGTACCCCTTGCCCTACCACATCTCCAACATAATGGGGAATGATCTGGTGTTATAGCGTTTAGTGTCGTTGGGGTGCGGTACCATCTAGTCAGTAGCTTATATGCCGTCTCTTGTGTTCTGCTGTAGGTGGAGCAGTGGTGTGTCAGATAGCAGATTTTTTCCCATTCAGTCTCGGTAAAGGTGCGGTTTAGATCATGTTCCCATTTCCCTTTGAAGTTCGGTTGTGTCACTGGTGTTTGTGTCAGGAGCATAGTGTAGATGACAGATACCCCATGGGCTATTGGGTCTGGGTTTAGGCTGATTTCTTCGAAGGCTGTGAGGGGGCGCGTTAGTATCTCCCCTTGTGGGAGAGTGGCTATATAGCTCTGTATTTGTCTGTGTTTCAGGCGCATGAGGAGTGTGTGTTCCGTGGTCGCTCTCAGTTCGTTGAGTGAGCTGAGGCCCCTGGCTGAGTAAACATGTCGGAGTCTAGGTGTGGGGTCCTGGATCAGCGGTCGAAATGCTTTCGGGTCCGCTCCAGGGGGGAAAGCTGGGTTGTGTGTCAGTGGGAGTAGGGGTGATGGATATGTCGTTAGGCTGTGCCTACCTTTGGCGTGATGCCATTCCTGGAGAGTGGCTCTTGTGTATGTGGGGTCTTCCGTCCCTTTCGTCTGTGGTCTTGGGGGTAGCCACGGTAGGGCCTCGACGGGAGTCCCTATCATTTGTGTCTCCACCTGTTTCCACAGTTTTCGTGTCCCAGTTTTAGTCCACTCAATGATCCGTAAGAGGTGGCATGCCTTGTAATAGAGGGAGAAGTCTGGTAGGGCTAGTCCCCCTTTGTTCTTGGGCTGTGTCAAAAGTGTATGCTTGAGTCTGGGTCTTTTACCATTCCACACATATTGACCCACGGCTGTCCGCAGTGACGCGAAGAATGTGCGTGGGATCAACATGGGGATGGTCTGAAATAGGTATAGTAGCCGGGGAAGGAAGTTCATCTTGACTACCTGAATTCTCCCCAACCATGAGATATGTGGGTATGCCCATTCTCGCATTTCCTCCCGGAATTTAGTGTGGATGGGGACAAAGTTTTCCCTGTACATGTCTCCGCTAGTTCGCGTTAACCAGATTCCTAAATATTTGATCTTTTGGTTCGCCCATTGTAGTGTAAAGTGTTGGCGTAGTGGCCGTTCCCTCTGTGCGGGTACCGAAATGTTTAGTATTGAGGATTTTGTAAGATTGATCTTTAGGTTGGAGATTCTGCCAAATTCTTGGAAGGCCTTAAGGATATTAGGGAGTGTTATTTCGGGATTGGTTACATAGAATAGTAGGTCGTCGGCATATGCGGCTATTTTGTGGTGTGTTTTTCCTAAGGGTATTCCGCTAATGTCCGGGTTGTTTCTGATGGCTACCAAGAACGGCTCGAGGGCGAGGACAAAGAGCATTGGCGATAGGGGGCAGCCCTGGCGGGTGCCATTGTGTATGTCAAAAGGTGCTGTTAGCGCTCCATTGACCACTACTCGGGCCGACGGTTGCGTGTATAGCGCTCTTATCCACCCCATAATGCCCGGGCCTAGTCCAGTGCGTGTGAGGGTTTGGAAGAGGTAGGTCCAGTTCACTCTGTCGAAGGCCTTCTCCGCGTCCGTAGACAGCAGGAGAAGGCCCTCTGGTCGCCGATTGTGAGCGTGTATCAGGGAGAGGGTGCGGATGGTGTTATCTCGGGCTTCTCTCCCCCCCACAAACCCCACTTGGTCCGGATGTACCAGTATGGGTATGTGGGTTTGTAATCTAGTAGCCAATATTTTGGCCAGTAGTTTCAGATCGCTGTTTATGAGCGAGATGGGTCGATAATTACTGCAGTGTTCGCTGTCTTTCCCTTCTTTGGGGATGATGGTGATATGTGCCTCTAAGGATTGTTTGGTAAACTGGTGTCCCTCTTTTATTGCGTTGAACGTGTCTAGGAGAGGGGTGTACAGTATTTCTGCAAATGTCTTGTAGTAGCATAAGGGTAGGCCGTCTGGGCCCGGGCTTCTACCTGGTTTTGTCTGCTTAACGGCCATGGCCAGTTCCTCTGGGGTGATTTCGTCGTCTAGGTGGTCCGCTGTTGTCTTATCTAGTGTGGGTAGTGTGTGTGTGTCCAAGTATTCGTTTATGGTGTCCAGGAGGCGTTTGTGTGCTGGTTGTGTCTGTGGTCTCGGGAGCGTATAGAGTTTCGCATAGTAAGCTCTTATTGCTTCTTGGATCTTTGAGGGGTGGCGTTGGAGCGTGTCATTGGTATCTCTAATTCGGTCTATGTAGGTCATTTGTCTGCGTTTCGTCAGCATGCGGGCCAGAAGCCTGCCGCTTTTGTTACCGTGTAGGGAGAAGAACAGTTTGTGGCGTCTCGCGTCTCTATGGTGCTTCGCTTGTAGTAGTGTGGACAGTTCCCTGCGTAGTTTGAGTAGGTCGCTTAGCTGTTCGTCCGTCTGGTTGTTTTTATTTAAGGTGTCCAGCTTATGTATGTCTGTTAGTATCGATGTCATGGCGGCCTCTCTTTGTCTTTTAAGGTGGGCGCTTTTCTGGATGAAGTGGCCCCTTACTACGCTTTTATGGGCTTCCCAGGTGATCGTGGGGGTCGTTTGGGACGGCACGTTGAGGGTGAAATATTCTCGCAGGACTTTCCCAATGTCTGACTTAATGTCTGGGACCGTGAGGAGGTGTTCATTCAGGCGCCACCTGGCTTCCTTGGGTCTAAATAGGGGTGATGTCATCGTGAGTGTGATTGGGGCGTGATCTGACCATGTCGCCGTGCCTATTTCAGTGTGTTTGGTGAGTGGGAGGTGGTATTGCTGCATGAAAAAGTAATCTATTCTAGTGTATGAGTTGTGTGGGTGGGAATGGAAGGTGTAGTCCCTCTCATCCGGGTGGTAGGCCCTCCAGCAGTCTACCAGTTTGTGTTTGGTGAGCTGTGATCTGAGTGCTGTCAGTTGTTGTGTTGGTATGTGCGAAGTTCCCGATGACGTGTCCCATCTCGGGTCAAGGGCTAAGTTGAAGTCGCCTCCTAGGATCAGTATGCCTTCGGCGAATTTTGTGAGTGTGCGTAGGATTTTCGCAAGGAACTGATGGTGTCTCCTATTCGGGGCGTAGACGTTAGCTAGGGTGTAGGTTTGTCCCGCTATCGTGCCTTTCAGGAAGACGAACCTTCCTTCCGGGTCAGTCCTAGTCTCCTTTTCTTGGAAGGGGAGACCTTTGTGGAGTAGGATCGCTACCCCCCTTGTTTTGCTGCCGTGATAGTTACTGAAATAGCCCATGGGGTATCGGTGATCTTGTAGTTTAGGTCTTGCCCCTTCCCTAAAGTGAGTTTCCTGTATGTAGACTATGGAGGCCCTAGAGGTGTGGAATTCTTTGAGTGCTGTCGATCTCTTTTCGGGCTTGTTTAGCCCTCTGGCATTTATGGATAGGATTTTGAGATCGGCTGGCGTGAGTGACATGCCTATCTGTCCGTGAGTCGTCGGTCCGGTTAGTCAGTGTGGGTTGCGGGTTGTCGCGGTCTGAACTGTGCGTGGGGTGGGGTGGGGGGGTGGGGTCAGTGGGGGAGGGGGGGGGGTACTTCGCTCAGTGGCGGTAGGGTATAGGCGAACAAGTGGATCCGAGGTGTGAGCCTGGTACCGGCTCTGGGTCTCGGTCACTTGGGCACGTCGCCAGTCCCTTGGGGTAGTGGGAGGAAGGCTGAAGTTTCTCAGCGGGTCGTGGTTTCCCTAGGCCGTCAGTCCTGGGTTACCCGTCCTGTCGTTACTTTCGGGTCTGGGTGGTCCAGTCACGACAGTCCCCTGGGTCTTCCCTTCAAGGCTCGGTCTGGTGTTTGGTCGGGTTTGATGTGTCCTCGCCTAGGACGTCTGAGCATCTGTATAACATTTATAACATTTATAACATTGAACTCGTTTAACATTGCTTAGCATATATCTTCTAACAAGTAACAATTTACTAAGAATAACTTGCAATCCCCTATAGATGAGACACATAGGCGGTATCAGTACCCTCTGTTTAGGTGTATCATGCATGGTGTCAGGGCTTCCGCCGAGCAATTTTAACATACATACAACATTGCATTTCTATCAACATACGACAGTTATCAACTTGCCTAGTGCAACCTTTTATCTCCAATCGGCATCACGGAGTGGCAAAGTCCCCTGTGTCTATGTGTGTCGTGATCGGTGGTCAGGAGTTACGCTCCGCTTTCCGAAAGCGGTTCTGTGACCGTGGTATGTTGTCGTTGTGTCTAGTCTTCGCTTCCCGTTATGTCTGTGGTGTTGCAGCTTGGTGTGGGGGTGGTTAGTCTATACGTGTCTCCCCAGCCCGCTTGTATATTGCCCACTGTCCCTTTGTCGCGGTCAGGTATAGGTGGAGTGAAGGCGTGTGGTCCTGTGTGTGTGTTCCCTGTGGGGTTTCCGAGCGAGCCGGGCCCCCGCCTCCCCGCCTGCTCCTGGGTAGGTCGTCACAGGTCCGTTGGGGGTGCGGTTGCCCGGGTCGGTCTGTCCCCCCACTACTGCCCTCCGTTCCCCATTCAAGTGAGCTGGTGTGGCCTTGGAGTAACCGGTATCCCAACCCGTTCCTCCCTCTAAGTCTCCCATATATTGGTATAGCCGTTAAGGCTGTGTACTTGCGTTTATTAGTGTTTACGGCAGTCTATTGCGCTCTAGCGCGATCAGTTCTGTGGCTCGATCTAGGAGCAGTTTCTCCGGACACCGCTGGACAGTCCACAGCTTGGGCAGGCAGGGGTGTCCACTGGGGTTGGGGCAAAGTCCTCGGGTGCTGAGTCCATAGTGGATTGCCCTGTCCCAGCGGGGTTGTTAACAAGGTGGTTGGCTTGTGGGGTCCATCTTGGATGTGCAAGCGTAGGTCGAAGTCCGGGCAGTGTATTTGCCATAGCTTGGTCGTCTCGTGGGTCAGGTTCCGTGAGCTAGTTCGGTACTTGCAAAAGTGTGGTTTCAGGATGCAATGTCTCTTGTTATAATGTCTCGTGTCATGTTCATGCGGTAGTAGGGGTTCTGTGCCTTAGTGTCACTTGGTTATTGGCCCCGTGGGCCTAGCGCTCGTTAGCGGGTGTTTCTCGGTGTGGACCTCTCTTCGGCCTGGCTTTCCTGGCTTCGTGTTACTGAGTATAGTGCCAGTGGGTCCGGCCATTGTAGTTGTGCCGGTGTTATTTGGAGTTCCTTTGCCGCCTCGTCTAGGTCTGCTTTCTCTCTGATGTCTAGCGGGCCTCTAGGTGTGTGGACCTGGAGCCCGGTTGGAAAACGCCAGCGGTAGCGTATCTTGTTTGCCTGTAGTTGCCTTGTGAAGGGGCGTAAGGCCCGTCTGTATGCCAACGTGGCGGGCGAGAGGTCTGGGTACAGTTGCACCTCCGATCCCTCCACGTGCACCTTACCAGCCTCCCGCGCTTTCCGGAGAATGTCCTCTTTTAGTTGAAAGTTGGTTACGCAGCAAATAATGTCTCTAGGTGTGCTCCCAGCTGGGCCCCGTGGTCTGAGAGCTCTGTGGGCCCTGGCCATGTCTATGGGGAGCTTTGCGGAGCGGCCTAGGAGGGTATTGAATATACCTGTGATAGTTTGCATTACCGGGGTGGTATCATCATGTTCCTCCGGCACCCCTCGAATCCTAATGTTATTTCTTCTGCCCCGATTGTCTAAGTCTTCCAGATGGATTGCGATTTGTTGTAATTGGAGCGTTCTGGTCTTTAGGATGTCCGTGTTGGCAGATTGCGCCGACGCCATGTGGTCGCATTCCGCTTCGAGATGCGACACCCTCTGGCGGAGGCCGCTGCATTCTTCTCGCATGGCCTGGAGCTCCGCGGTGATAGAGTGTCGGAGTTCGTCGTTAGCTGCTTTTAGATCTTGTTTAGTGGGCAGATTGTGTAGGATGGCGAGCCATTCCGGCTGCATTGTCTCGGGGCCAGTTGTCTGTGACTCCGGCTGGGTGTCGGCTGTATACGGTGCTGGTCGGAGGAGGCCTTCTGAGGCCGCCGAGTCTGTGGAGGCTTGTGATTCTAAGTCCGGCGGGGGGACCAGGAATTGCCGCATGGATGGGTGCGTGGAGCCTCTGGGATTGTCAGCAGGTTTGGGGGTATTAGATGCCCTGTGAGATTTACCCATTTTCGGGGTAATAAGGTGCTGTAGGCGAGGAAATGTCTGCCCTAATCTTTTTGATACCGTGCCTGACTACTCTTCTGGATTTGATCTTGTCTGTTTCCTCATACCCGGTTACTGTTCCTGCCTAAGCCCCCGTGCACAGATTCAAAGCCCAGGTAGCTTCTTACCTGGTTATGCTGGGCTGTGTTTATCTGCAAGGGTGAGCAAACATCTCTGCACTTCAGACTCCAACTAAGGTAAGCCGTGACAGTGGAGGCCTCTACGTCCGGACCGTGCAGGAAATAGAAGGCACGTTAGGGTGCTGAAGAAATCAACAAATCTTCACACGAGCAGGCCCTGCTCTACTATATCGGAAGGGCGAAGAATGCAGCCACTGGCCCCACTTACATACCCATGCAGCCTGCAACACTGGCCTCAGCATGGGACATTTCACCGGATGTCGACCTTATCAATGCTGAACTGCAACCTACCCCTGAAGAGCAGAGGATGAGGAGAGAAGGAGACTCCTGATGGAAGACTCACTAAAGTTTTGAAGCTTTCTTGTAACGTGTTAGTTCTGTCTATGTTTTAAGCCATCTATTTTAACCTTTTACTTTGCTATACTTCCCTCCATCTAATGACTTGACTGCCTGGGGTCTTGCTTGCTACCACTCTTTTGATCTGCTTACTCACCTGATTAACTCTAATATCTAAGCATCCAGTGCCTATGTCCTATTCTAATTTGAACTACGTGACAAATTCTATGCATTGAGTTACTCTTGTCTTTATTTCTTACTTTAAAAAAAAAAAGTGCAGTTTCTTGTCTTATTCGCATTGTATGCTGGACAACTTTATACGTGACTTAGTCTCCTGTGAATGTAAAATATCCTCGCTATGTTGCTGCACACCAAAAATAAAGAATTACAAAAACCCAATGCACTTACACAAATATATAATACACATTATTTAAACTCTCCACCCACCAAACAGCAGTCTCTCCAGCCCTGTATTCTTGTGCCATTGCTCCAAGCCGAGATCTCGCGAGACCTGATGATGTCATCTGGGAATATGGTCGGAGTGAGTTCCATCACTAAGCAACAGATGATAAGCAATCCCCTGGGATCCAGACTGCAAGCGAGCTAGAAAACAATCAAATAGATTAGAAGAGCGATCCAAAATAGATAAATATTTCAGAGTAAATCTGATTACAAAAAAAAATAGCTATGTATGCACAAGTAGATATCTATGTATATTTGAGCAGGGCCCCGTCTACCTATTGTTCCTGTATAATTGTAATAATAACAATTATATTGTAAAGCACTGCGGAATTAGTTGGTGCTTCATAAATAGCAATAATAATATTCAAAATATAATAAGAGACCCGTATCCGTAGACTCTTAAAGGGCACAAAGCTTACTAACCACTGTCTGATAAATAAGGTAAAAATAAACAAAGAACATTACAAAATACAGAAAATACATATTATATGTAGCCAAAGCACTTCAAAATACAAGTCAGGAAACACTTACCATTCGAGGGTGCCATACGCAGAAAAGTACCTTACAGTAACCAGTGCCACCCAGCATCTCATTGAGGCCATGGGGTGAAACTGTATCCAGGAGGCACCTTCATCTAACCTCTTTTTGCAGAATAATTCTGTCCCTAGTAGCAACACGACTCACTTGGGAAACGCCTTCAAGAACTTGGCAGCATATTTGTGACTTATTGTGGTACATTTCAAGGATTATCCAAGTGTAAGTTCCTAATGGAAGTCTTGTGCTGAGATATTCTATCCTTCAGTGCCAATGTGGTCTTGCCCCTATATCCAAGAACACACGGGCACTTCAGCAGATAGACCACATGGTCTATAAAACATGCAGAGAAACCTATTAATGGGATGTTCTATCTAGTCCTAGAGTGGATGCAAATGTCACCTTTAACGACATCATTGCAGGGATTGAAGCTGAGACAGGGAAAGCTGCCATGTACTTTTTTAGTCTGGAACTGCTGAGGTGATCAGGAGGATTTCAGCCTTAACCAACATATCTCTGATGTTGGGTGCACGATTGTGTGCAAAGATAGGGTTTCCCGAAACAAATTGTCAAAATCCCTGTCTTGGTGAAAAAAAATCCCTATGCGGGATAAACCAGTTAGAGCAAATTATTTTCTAGACACAAATTGACATAACAGAAAATGTGCTCACAAAGGGAATGCATGAGCTTGTCTTAGTGGATGCAATATACTTTAAGTGTAGGCTGTTCTAATAGTTGCTGACCACAGGCGGCTAGATCAGATCTTCCAGGACTTCTGGCTGAAGATACAAGCACGCAAAACAGACACAACAACTAACAAGTCTGTACCGTGGAAAGGAAACCGGAGAAATGAGCAGCTACATAAGGTGAAGCTTCGTCAGAGCGCAAGATCTAAAACAAGCTTTCACGACCTCACCAAGGCCTTGGGCCACCCGAGGCAAGACCTCCAGGCATCGTCCACGTGGGCAGAAGAGCCCACGTGGACGATGGGTATCCAGCTGAGATTGCCACTCTTCCCCTTTGCCCTCCCCCTGAAGGGGATAGACTTGGTCCCTCGATTAACCCAAAAAAGATGCCAGTCCTAATGCAGACCTGGGGCTGAGGAGGCACCCTGCTCCGGAGTTACACTTGTCCAGGCGAGTTGGCAGCTCTGCCACTTAGATGAATCAGCTGAACTCGCTCTTGGGACTGCCATCTGAGCATATCCTCTCTTTGATAACAAGAGAAGCAATCTATGTGTTTTAAATGCCATGCATCAAGTTTTCTTTTTTGTATTATGCTTTTAATTTCCTTGGTTTTTTAATAGGTCTGTCAGGATAGGGTAGCCCCTACACACAGAGAAACAGTAGCCAAAATGACGTAAATAAACAGAGAGAGATACGTATACTGGAACATAGTGGCCTGGCTTAACATGTGCCTTAGATAGGCGAAAATACAGAAAATAATTATAGAATATAGAAAGCCAAGGTCAAACATGCCAGAGCTACTGAAAATGCGATATAACAAGCCGAGGTCAAGGAAATAGAAAATCAGGATAGTCAATACGAGAACACAATAGCTATTCAGAATCAGTACACACTCGCTGGCTAGAATAAACTTCGACAAGGAAGAGGGAAGTATATATATGGAAAACCAAAATACCTTTGACATCATCATCACCCTGCATCAATCCACACAAAGGGGTGTGACCTGGGAAGGGTAGATGATGTGTCCCACAATGATAACCTGTCACTCACATTCTGCACATGGAGCAACAGAAATCCGTGTGGCCTCCGACTTGGAGATGTCTAGGCATGGGGGGCACACCCTAGTCAGAGTGGCGTGGGATAGGAGACATTGTGGCTGCCACACGGCTCCCCCGGGAAACTGCATGTGCCACGCGGCTGCCAAAGGTAGGTGACAAGATCTTCTCATAGTGAAAAAAGGTTTTACATAATACATTATTCAAAAGACTCAACATGATATCTAATAAATTGCTCATTAAAGAAAGTGTTTTCCCTGTGTGGCCGCCGTTTGTGTAACCAAACGCACGCGTTCAAACAATTGGTGGCCATTTTGTCTCCTGAACGCAGGCAGTGGTATATTGTCGTTGAAGGCGTGGAACTATTTTCGGCTACGCAACCCCGCGAACACCTGGTAAACTGGTACCGCTGCTCATCCAACTTCCCAAATAGTTATGAGAACGGCGTTCGTGAGGCATGAACTACCAAACAGGGGGAGCATTCGTACCATAACAGCCAGGCAATGCATTCGACAGTGTTCATGCAAGAACCTGCGAAAGATGACCGATCTTTGCCTTGTTTTCTCTGGAACTATTTTGGGGCATCACCTTGTTGCCGACCAATCAAACTATTTGAATGGTGTTCCAAAACCAACAAAGGGATCTGTGTGATATTTCATCAAAGTGTGCACTCAGATCCAAGCTATTTGGTGATATGACTTGCGCGGGGTTCTGAAGTATTAAAATGTGTTGTAAAATATTGTAGATTTTTCTGTACCTGAGAGATAATTGAGTTATAGATTTTTCTCACACAATAATCTCTCAAGCACAAAGGATCTTGGGCGGAAAAGCTCTGTTTCTTTGTATAAGAGACCCCATGTAGGGGTTTGTGCATAGAAGCCGTTAGTGGCCAAAATAAAATCAGTTGACTCCCAGAACTATGTGTCGTCTAGTTGCTATGGGTAAAGAGTCTTGGAGTATTACACGTTTTTTTTTAGCTACGAGGACTAATCAGCGGAGATACCGATGCTAGGTATTGGAGTTTTGCTACCGACTCCATCCCCCACAACAAGTTAATCTTAATGAAGCTGCCATCCCAATGTGATCCCCCTGGGTGTCCATTCCTGGCTGTCGTAGGGTACAAAAATGTATGCCTTGGCAACTGAGAGTGTTAACTGACACTCTCAACCTATCACTGGCCCCCAAATCAAAATATCTTCTACTGTGATTGGGCCAACGGAGGACTGAAGAGGCAATGCTAATGTTCACTGCAAGGAAAACATCATGGTTTATGCTAATGGAGACTGCAAGGAAAACTCCACGTTTAATATTAATGGGCACTGCAGAGAAAACTTCACAGATAAACCATTAAAAAAACTATTTCACCCCTGAAGGTAAGGTGGCGCCCAGGTACTGTCACCATTACAAGTTCATAGAGATGAAGTCATTATGGCGTGGGAGTGTTCTCTATGTGTGTCTCGGTGTGTATCTGTGTCAGAACGGTGTGTGTATCGGTGTCTGTCTGTATACATATGTGTATCTGTGTCAGAATGTGTATTCATCTGTGTCAAACGCCACCACTATACACAAATATATCCATGCATGCAAATGCCAACACCAAACAGAAAAACACCCCTGCAGCTAAATACCAACAGTACAAACAAACATACCCCTGCATTCAAACACTTAAACAACACACAAACACACCCCTGCATCCAAATGCCAACACTACACACAAATGCATACCTGCATTCGAATGTCAACATTACATACAAACACACCACTGCATTGAGATGGCAACAGTACATACAAATAGACTCCAACATTCACACACACTCCATACAACAACATGATTACATTCAAATGCACACTGCTCACAATACAACCCTGCATTTATGGGCAAATGGTAGATCCTCTAACTGGCAAAGCATCATTGGAGTTGCATGGCAGTTTAGGATACACTTTGTAGCTACCCTGGCACTAGAGAAGGGCCCTCTCTCCATTAGTTCTACCACTGTATAGATCCCATAGTGTATGTGGTTTGTATAGAATTCCACAGGCTCATTCACTTAAATTATTGTCAAAGATATAGTATCTTATCACTCTATTTCCTATTGGAGACCTATTGGAGAAGTATGTATACATGGTTCAAATGGGTATTTCCCAAGCTCTGTAATAGGATGTGAGCAATTTATTCTTGCATGTACACTGCATGTTCATATGCTGTACTTTTCACTATATTGTAAATGTAACAAAAATGTATTTTTAAAAAATGTATGTACAGGGCAATAAAGGTGTCATGGAGGATTACTGCCTTGGCTGGGGAGTGTCCCTAAGAGGACAAATAAATTCAGACTACTGGCTAGACAAAGGAGTATCAGAGATGGATGCAACAATAATGTAAAACCCACTGAGCTATGGACATAACAGCGCTGGACCGGAGGTAAGTAGTGTATAAACCTCAAGACTTTTTATATATATATACATTTATATTATATTGAATATTCAATGTCGGGGGGACTTCAGTGAACATGAACATCTCAAGACAACCTTCCACATATTTCCTATCTCTGTTCATGATCCAAAATAATAATAAACACATACACACAAACATACAACAAGACAAAATCTGAAAAGATTTTCAACTGTGCAAACAGTCAAGGGATTTTGTTGTTATTGTTGCATACAGGGCTGGATTAATATAGGGGCTGATGGAGCTGCAGTCATGGAATAAGCCCATAACCCCTTAAGGACACATGACGTGTGACATGTCATGATTCCCTTTTATTCCAGAAGTTTGGTCCTTAAGGGGTTAAAGGACCACTCCACACTTTAACCCCTAAAGGACACGACATGAGTGACATGTCATGATTCCCTTTTATTCCAGAGGTTTGGTCCTTAAGGGGTTAAAAAAATAACAAATCAGTTTAGTAGATATACCCACATTAAATACATGCATGTATATTTTTAATGCGTGCATTCATGGAGCAAGCTGAAGTGCTTTTGGGGTGTGGAGTGGTCCTCTAAATCTGAAAACTAAAGAGGCATGCAGGGGAACAAAACTGGTGTGGACTGGCTGACAATGAAATTAGTTAAGGTAAAGCTGACTTTACACACTATGTGAATGCTTCCTGCTTCAGTCTCTCTAACACTGTGGCATGTTCCCTTTCTTCTACACTCACAACATACACTTTTTCTCTGCCTCAGGCTGTAAAACAGGAGCTTCGGCCTGCTAGTAAGAAGGTTAAGAGAGGAGTGGACCAGCAAGTGCTAGGGGACAGTCCTTAGAAAGCGTAGAGCTAGCGCATCATTAGAAGCATTTCTGCCAAGCTCAGGGTGTTGTCTGCATTGTATGCCCTTTTATTGGCCAGTCTGCATGATTGGCAGGCAGCCTGACATGCATTCACGCCAGACTGACCATCTAATTCTTCGGACAGACACGCCCCCTTTATGGGCATGGTTGCCTCTTTGGGCAGTTCTGGTTAAGTGATTTGTGTTAGTGGCCAACCCTTTTAACCCGCCCACCTACATCCTGCTTCACCGGACACTGCGATGAGGAGATATGGAATTGATCCCGGAGAAACTGACGGAAGCCAAGCACAGAGAGATGGACACAGGTTTCTTCAGGAAGGAAGAGATTCTTTATTGGATCACCGATCGGGACTCAGAGGGACTAATGTCACCAAAATACAGCAAGTTCTGAGCCCCGGACAATAGTGCAGGCTCCTTATATAGGCACATAACTCCTCCCATATTAAGCTCCACCCGCACATTCTCTTGACCAATCAATACAAATAAGAATTAACTTCCTGCTTGACCGCATGGCTTGTCCAGCACAATGGAGGAGGGGAATACTATATCCTGTATTCTTGCACATGCTCCGTACACTACTGATCGTATCTTGCCTCGTGCAACCAACTGATCGATACGTCAGCATATGCACGTACACATGCCACGTGGTAATCTCGGCCTACTAAATTTATTTTTACCGAGATTCCACCACATTCCCCCCTTTGATGCCTCTTGATATTTCACAATTACTTGAGGCATCACTTAACCTTAGTTTGCATACACCGCAAGTTACCTTGAACCAGACCAGACTTATCTTATGATGTGAATCTTCAACACTCATCTTCCTGCATTGGTTCTCCCTGATCTAGAGCCTTATATTTATAAATTGCCATTATCTGTGCAGCAGCCTTCCTCTCTGCTATATTTTCTATCAGGCTTTGCACAGACCTAACTACTAAGGGTATAAGACACGGCAGGAGTAGACACAACATTAAAATCCGTAGGACTCCACCTACCACTGCCTTAAGCCCTCCAAACCACTCATACCAGCTACCAAACCAACTACTTGGATTATACCCTTTCCATACCTGAGTAGGCACATGCGCTAGTTTAACCATATGGCTAGTAAGCTCAACTATTGCTTGCCCTTCGTCATCTATTTGAAGACAGCAATTGCTCAGGTTAAACTTCCCACATACACCTCCCTCTACTGCCAATAGGTTATCCAAGGCTAATCTATTTTGGTATACTGCTGTCCTCATCCTGGTATTGTGCTTCGCTAGAAGATTAAGCGCTTGTGATGTCTCGTTAGTAATGATCTCAACCACCGCCTGTAATCTTATAATACGGTTGAGCATATAAATTGGGGTTCTATAACCAAAGGTACCATCCTCTGCCCACGTGGCTGGCCCATAGTAATCTATAATACGCTGGGGAGGCCATTCATTATCTTCCCAGGCGCCTATCTCTATGGGTCCCCTTTTCTTCCTATGATTCACATCATACACTTTAACACCTAAAGTCTCACCTGTTTCAATAGGTAACAAGAAGAAGGATGGTTTGAGCATACCCAACACACATGCCCCTTCCCAGTCCTGTGGCAACTCCGAATAGGCTTTCTTACCACAGATCCAGTACAAATTTGCTGGGGCTCTCCAGGTAGATGTGATGGATAGATCAAACCACACATCCTTTAAATTGGCGTATCTAGCAAACGGGTTAGATGGTTCTGAGACATTTGAAGCCGACCACCAAGTTGTATTCTTTGTATCATCATCATAAGCTTTTTGCCCTAGACAAGTTAATTCTCCTACAGAAGTATTATACATCATTCCTTTCCTTGCTATGCAAACATAACCTATGATGGAGGTCTTTAATCTCCACTCAGATTTACCTCTAACACTCATATGATAATCGGCTTGTGTAGATATTAATTGGTCAACTGCCTCAGAACCGGACATTACCTCCTTTGCTTCCCAAGGCCATTGGTCTCCCATGTTAGTACCTCCACACACATAGCAGTTGGTAACATTAAGACTACCGGCAATACTTTCAGCTAAATCAATAAACAGGTTTTTAGCATTATGGGGGATCTTATTATCTATGCTCATCTCTTCATAAAAGGAATGGTATACTTGATGAGTTTGGGAGGATACCGTATCAGTCTCTATCCCTATAAACAATACTGTCCCAGGATCTAAACCCGTCCCATATATTTGAAACCCAAATAAATTACCATATTTATCTAAGAACTTGTCGGGGTTATTTATAAGTATATGGACTGGATTGCATTCCATAGACTTACAATATGGGCTGGTAGGCAACTTAGTCACAATCATGTCCTTGTCTACTGTCTGTCCCCAAGTTGCCCACCCCACACAAGATCAATATGGGCAAAAGTTATAATCTCTATTTGGGCATCTAGGACTCACATATTTATTTTTACTACTGGGACAAATATATTTATCGTTAGACCCATACGTCCTCTCCCATCTAAGATCCCCACATACATTCCACGGCTTTCTACCACTTGATATCGCCTTACACGCATCAAATAGCAGAACACCCGAAGAATGTACGGATTCTAATACCGTCTTATTAATTAGGGTCCCCTGAGGATCTCCATTCCTGAGAGTCAACCAAATTGTACGGGGTTGATACTCTGGACTGAAGCACTTAGGTTCTCCTACTCCTAAATGGCACACACTATATTCTATATTTAGGTATCTACATCTTGATACATCTCCTTTACACTCGTATTGTGAATGCCAAATTAGGGTTTGGGAAATATGGTTACCTGTTCTTGTAGTCTTAATGCATACCTCACAGCTAGGAGTGTCGGTACCTCTACCTTCCTGAATATAAAAATACACATATAAAAACATTATTAAGAACACATCTTTCGTCGTCATCCTCAGTCTTCGTCCGTGCGAAGGCACCTCAGCTTCCAGGATGTAAGGGCTGCAGGGAATGGAGTTCTGCTCGTCTTCACAGGGGTCCCTTCGAGACTTTTCCTGGCTTATATACTATACGTCGGTGAGCGGACAGGCTTTATTATGGCCTTCTCACTCACTACCAAATCTCTGAAACAATAAAATTTGTAATCCACAAGGTTCCTCGTCACTCCGACTGAGTCGTGCGCTTTAACCGGATCTTGCAGGGATTCTCTGGATCTGCTGTAACTTGCCAAGAATCGACTGCTGCTGGTTTAACCCTGGAGTGATGTATCCACGGAGTCACTTCGGCTACTTTTATCGCTGTAGGGGTAGACAAAAGAACAACATAAGGACCTCTCCACTTGGGCCCTAACAGTACATTATTCCACTCTTTAATCCACACTTGGTCTCCTGGGTGGTAACTATGAACTGGGGGATAAATATTCACAGGTAATCTATCTTGTACCCATTTCTGTACCTCCTCCACAGTCTTACCCAACTCTACAACCTGCTGCCGGGTAATTCCTTCTCCCAACTGACTCAAATCCCCCCTTAAGTTACCAAGTACGGGAGGTGGTCGCCCATACATGATTTCAAAAGGAGAGAGGCCCATCCTTCTGGTAGGTGTACTGTGAATTCGCAATAGAGCTATGGGCAAGAGAACGTTCCACTTAAGTTGGGTTTCCTGACACATTTTAGCCAACTGATTCTTAATAGTTCTATTCATTCTCTCTACCTTACCAGAACTCTGGGGTCTATATGCCGTATGAAGCCTCCACTTTATACCAAGCATATGAGTCAGTTGTTGTAGGCACTGATGAACAAAAGCTGGACCATTGTCCGATCCTATAGAGCAGGGTAGTCCATATCGGGGTATTATTTCTCGTAACAGGAATCTCACAACTTCTCCTGCTTTCTCTGTACGAGTAGGACATGCTTCTACCCAGCCTGAATAGGTGCACACAACCACCAGCAGGTAGCGATGTCCACCCGATTTAGGCATCACTGTATAGTCAATTTGTAAATCGGACATGGGGAGTCCCCCCATAAACTGGACTCCTGGTGGCTTTACTGGTCCTTGCCTTGCATTATTCTTAGCACACGTTACACATCTTCGTACAATGGCCTGAGTCAAGTTGGACAATCTTGGTATGTAGAAATGTTTTCTGAGAGATTCTTCTGTGCTGTCTCTCCCAGAATGTGTCCCGTTGTGATAGTTTTGGACAATTTCTACCGCTAGTGATGCTGGAATGACTATTCTTCCGTCTTCTAACTGATACCATTTGTTCTCCAAATACTTTCCAGGTTCAGTCTTTAACCACTCCTCTTCTTGAGCTGTATAAACTGGAGTCCATTGAGACAGTGGAGTTGGTATAAGAGCAGCTATATGCCCCACATACTCCTGTCTTCCCGATTCAGCGGCACGCTTAGCTGTACTGTCTGCCATCCGATTTCCTTTGGTTACATCACCATCTCCTCTCAGATGCGCTCGACAATGTATAATACCGACTTCTCTCGGCTCCCACACTGCTTCCAATAGTTGTAGGATTTCAGCTGCATACTTGATTTCTTTGCCTTCTGAATTCAATAGTCCTCTTTCTTTATACAAAGCTCCGTGGGCATGAGTGGTTAAAAACGCATACTTGGAGTCCGTGTAGATGTTCACTCTTAAACCTTCAGCCAATTGTAACGCTCGTGTCAGTGCTATCAATTCTGCCTTTTGTGCTGATGTTCCTTTTGCCAGTGGCCGAGCTTCTATCACCTTGTCTATTGTTGTTACTGCATATCCTGCATAGCGGATCCCTTCTTTCACATAACTACTGCCGTCGGTGTAATATTGAACATCGGGGTTCTGGATGGGAAAATCACGAAGATCGGGTCTACTTGAAAATACTTCATCCATTACTTCCAAACAATCATGTTGACTTTCAGTAGGTTGTGGCAAAAGGGTAGCAGGATTTAAGGTGTTTACAGTCTCTAAATGCACTCTTGGGTTTTTACACAACATTGCTTGATACTTGGTCATACGGCTGTTACTAAACCAATGATTTCCTTTGTAATCCAACAACGTCTGTACTGCATGTGGGACTCGTACATAAAGTTCTTGACCCAGAGTGAGTTTATCGGCTTCAGCTACTAGCAGGGCAGCTGCAGCTACGGCTCTTAGACAAGGTGGAAGTCCGCTGGCCACTGCATCCAGTTGCTTAGACATGTAGGCAACAGGTCTTTGCCATGATCCCAAGTACTGTGTCAATACTCCCACAGCCATTCTTCTTTGCTCATGTACATACAGGTAGAATGGTCGTGTGTGATCAGGTAGACCTAATGCTGGGGCACTCATCAAAGCCTTCTTCACATCTTCAAATGCCGTTTGCTGTTCTTGAGTCCATAAGAAGGGGTCGTGCTCTGTACCTTTGATAGCTGCATACAGAGGTTTTGCCAGTATCGCGTAGCTGGGAATCCATATCCTACAGAAGCCTGCTGCCCCCAAGAATTCTCGCACTTGTCTTCTATTCTTGGGTATCGGTATTTGGCACACAGCTTCTTTTCTCTCTGGCCCCATAATTCTTTGACCTTCAGAGATATGGAATCCCAGATATTTGACAGTTGGCAAACACAACTGAGCCTTCTTTCTAGACACCTTGTATCCTGCCTTCCAGAGAATGTGTAGTAGATCGTGCGTTGCTTGCTGACATATTTCCTTTGTAACTGCTGCTATCAACAAGTCATCTACATATTGTAACAATACACACTCTCCTGGGATGGACTCGAAATCCAATAAATCTTGACTTAGAGCTGAACCAAATAGGGTAGGTGAATTTTTAAACCCTTGGGGCAGTCTTGTCCAGGTCATTTGGCGTTTTGAGCCCGTTACAGCGTTTTCCCATTGGAAAGCGAAGATACATTGACTTTCTGCGGCAATTCGGAGGCAAAAGAAGGCATCTTTGAGGTCTAGGACTGTAAAGTAAGTAGCCCCGCCCGGAATTAAAGCAAGCAGGTTATATGGATAGGGCACAACTGGATGTATACTAACAACCGCATCATTGACTGCTCTCAAGTCCTGCACAGGTCGATACTCATCTGTACCGGGCTTTTGAACAGGCAGCAATGGGGTGTTCCAGGGGGAAGTACAGAATTTTAGGATACCATACCGTATGAACTTATCCAGATAAGATTGGATGTTCTTCTTAGCCTTCTGCGGGATGTGATATTGTCTTAGGCTCACTGGATAAACCCCAAGTTTTAGTTAGATTTTAATAGGTGGAATATTGCGGGCCAGTCCTGGTGGGTTGTTCTCTGCCCAAACTCCTGGTATGTTGAATAAGGACTCATCACTCCTAGGGTTTTGGCTAGTCAACGCTGTATAAAGTCGCCACTCTTCTTCCTTTGGTACGGATAATGTCATAATACCTGAAGGTCCATTAAACTTTAAGGATGTTGTTCCATTTGGTAGGAACGTAATCTGCGCTTGTAATTTAGATAGCATATCACGTCCCAGCAATTGGACTGGACATTCAGGCATATAAAGGAATTGATGTTTTACTACGTGGCCTCCCAATGTACAGAGTCGACTTTTAAGAACCGGTTTTGCAGCACTTCTTCCAGTTGCTCCTATTACAGTAATAGTTCTTCCAGATGGAGGAGCAACTAGGTCAGTCACCACCGAATGTTCAGCACCAGTGTCGATCATGAACGCACTCCTTTTTCCCCCTATTGATACATCGACCATAGGCTCCGCTCGACCAAGGGGGATGGAGCCCGGTCGGTATCAATAGTCCTCCATGACCGTGTCAGCCAATCCTACAAAGTCCCTACCTTCTCTATCGCGGGACCTTTGCGCTGCTGGATAGTACCTATCTTCCCTTACATTTCCTCTGTTCCCATTACTCCCTCTATTACCATTGCTCCCTCCGGGGCCTCCTCTACCTCTCGCTCTGCCTCTAAAGTTTCCGTAACCTGCCCTGGGTTGGTCTCTCTCGTACTGCTCTCTTTGTGGACACTCGTTCCTCCAATGCCCTTCTTCCTTGCAATACGCGCACTGATTCCTACTCAAAGGCTCCCTATTCCATCTACTATCGCCTCTATCTGGGCCCCGTCTATCTACGCCTGCGATCGCTACCGCTAGCATATCAGCCTTTTTACGCATCTTGCGCTCTTCCTCTTTCTTACTTTCTGTTTCCCTATTCATATACACTTTATTCGCTACCTCCATTAGTTGGGTGATAGACATACCTGCAAATCCTTCTAACTTCTGTAGCTTGCGCTTAATATCTCCGTAAGCTTGGCTGACAAAGGCGGAGTTCACCATTCGGGAATTATCTGCGTCTTCCGGATTAAAGGGGGTATACAAGCGGTATGCCTCCAATAATCGGTCATAAAAGACACTGGGCGCTTCATCACTTTTCTGAATCACCTCAACTGTCTTCGACATATTAATGGCTTTCTTCCCTCCGGCTTTCATGCCAGCAATTATAGCGTCTCTATAGGCTCTGAGTTGAACCATATCTGCGCCATTTACATTCCAGTTGGGATCGGTATTAGGGTAATGTGTTGCGGCCCATGCTGCTGGATTGGCTTGATTCAAAGCACGGGCTCTATCCTCTAGCGCTTTAATGGCCGCTTGATTAATCCTTGTCCTTTCCTCATTATTAAACAAAGTCATTAATAACTGCTGGCAATCAGCCCATGTCGGATTATGTGTCTGAACTATCGAGGTGAACAGATCGGTCATAGCTTGTGGTTTCTCAGTGTACGAGGAATTGTGGGTCTTCCAATTCAAGAGATCGGTAGTCGTGAACGGGACATATACGAAGACTGGGTCAGCATGTGCCATTTGACCTGCGGCATCGATATAGGCTGACCCGGGATTCAGACGAAGAGGCATCTGATAATGCTTAAGTTGTTGGGTACCGGTCAGTTGTCTGGTTAGTATAGGGCTACGTGAAGGGGCGTCAGTTATGGGTTCCAGTCGGGGAGAAATAGGGCATGAGGATGTGGGAGCTTGATTTTGGGAAAAGTTAGCAAATAGAATACTCCCAGCTGAGCTAGAAGAAGCTTGACCGGAAGTTTGAAGTGGCGCCAAATCAGGATATTTAAATCTAACGGGGGTTGGTTCTGGTTCCGGAAGGGGAGGTTTAATACGAGGGGGGGTGGATTCTGTACTAGAGGAGGAAGCGGAAGTGGATGAGGGCAATGAGGGGAGGGGTATAGAACTTCCTGCATTCGCGTTACCTCTTCCTGTAGGGAAGTAAGGGGGCGGCAAAGGGATCTCGGACTCAGGGGGCGTGTCCAAAATGGGCCTAACCACAGTCCTAGTGGACAAACAAGTCCTGGCCACCATGAGGCGACATTGCTCCTCGTGGCATATCTGAATCCATTTTGGCGAGTCATTTACGGCCTGTCTCCAACAATCAATATATGGAAACTGCCCGTAAAGTTCAGGCCTACCTGACACAGCCACGTGTACGCGCTGTATCAGGGTTGGATCCAAACTACCACGTGGCGGCCATGCCGCAACCAAAGTAGGCCACTCCCTAGTGCACAAAGTAACCAAACGTACAGGAGACATTTTAACCCCAAAATCACATGTTTTGAATCCCTTTTTAAAATTCTTTACCATACAACCTAAGGGATCCGGAATCGTTGACTCCGACGCGCCCATACTTATCAATGGAACGTCGTTGACAACGAATACTATGCACGCGTACTATTCAACAGTCACACCCGTTTCCTCTGGCAACAGCACCACGTGGTACGGTTACCAAGTGAAACATACACAATAACACAATAAACACTCAGGGAATTCCCGTACACACACAGCTGTTACACCAGTCACTAGATAATCAATATTATGCCCTTTGGCGAAACTATACAGTCACCCACGCTATAATTCTCTATATATGAATTACCCGTCTATAACACACCCCAGTAACATCGTCTTTTACAAATAGCCGTTACAGTACGGTTAGCATAGGTCAAAGCACAATTTAAGGTCACAATACAATTATTAGTGGTTATGGTGTTAAACATGCAATGGACGACAGTGATTAGTACTTATATACAGTGTCAGTAAATATACAGGGTTATGGTACCGTGCACTATGATACAGCAACACACTATTAACACTCTCGCTAGACGGCTGAGCTCGCGCTATCTAACAAGATATACACTTTACTAAACAATCTTTAACACATTTACAATCCCAACTAAACTATTGGCCAGTACCTTGAATGGACTACCTAAAACTATGTACACCCGTTTTGGTTAGCCACACTGCCCAAGCACCACATATAGCGAGCTAGAGGACCGAATTTACACAGACGCCTCTTAGTCGATTACTATCAAAAATCTAGTGGGTTCCAAATTTACACGCCTTCCCACTTAGCCAAGATAGGTTGAGAGCTAGCGAACCGAATTTACACAGGCGCCGCTTAGTCTCCCGGTCCCTCCGACCTAGCGAACGTAATATACACCCTAGAACGCTAGTCTAGACAAGACACCGGTGTCCGGCTAGGGCTATTTACACCAGAACCCCGCCTGACTAACCAAATCAAACGGTCTGACTAAAGAGCGTTCGATTGAGCAGTGCGCCTTCGCTCCTTCCCTCCAACAGAGGGGGCAGATTCCATACACAATTCAAACCCCTTATGGGCCTACCGCACAATCGGTATACCCCTAGTGGGTCTGCCGTCTAAAACAGCAGTTGTCTTACCTCCTCGTTCCTGAACCTGAGTTCACACTCATCGACGGGGACACCCCAGCACTTCTTACGTAGAGGCCGATGATCTCCTGGACAACAGACCAGTGGCGCCGAGACGAAGGGAGGTCCACGCAGAAGTTCAGGTGTGCAGCCGTAGAGAACGTGGGCAAAGATAGACCGTCTCACGCCTCTGCCTCTCAGCTACCGTTGAACGATGAGCTTCCCGGCCAATGCACCAAATGATACCGGAGAAACTGACGGAAGCCAAGCACAGAGAGATGGACACAGGTTTCTTCAGGAAGGAAGAGATTCTTTATTGGATCACCGATCGGGACTCAGAGGGACTAATGTCACCAAAATACAGCAAGTTCTGAGCCCCGGACAATAGTGCAGGCTCCTTATATAGGCACATAACTCCTCCCATATTAAGCTCCACCCGCACATTCTCTTGACCAATCAATACAAATAAGAATTAACTTCCTGCTTGACCGCATGGCTTGTCCAGCACAATGGAGGAGGGGAATACTATATCTTGTATTCTTGTACATGCTCCGTACACTACTGATCGTATCTTGCCTCGTGCAACCAACTGATTGATACGTCAGCATATGCACGTACACATGCCACGTGGTAATCTCGGCCTACTAAATTTATTTTTACCGAGATTCCACCACAGAATTACTTGTAAGATGAAAGTGTGAGATTACCATTGGGTATGTGTTTTATGATAGCTATATCCTGTGAGTTTCCCTCCAGCACCACCGCCACTAGATACATGACGCTTGGGAGATATAACTGGTTTACAGTTTTCTGTCAATGAGATTCTGATAGACCCATCATAATTGTCAGTAGCAGACCCAATGGGCTCTTAATCCGACCCTGGTTGCATATACAGAGCAAAAAGGAAGCAAGAGACTAAAAACGAACCCAGAAAAACTAACCCGTGTGACGCTGCATCCTGCAGGTATTTATTGAGGACATGGAACTTTGTTTTCTCATAGAAGCAGTTTAACCCCTTCACAACTAAATTCTTAAAACAATAAATATTGTAAGGTTTATGTAAAACTTGGAGTGAATATTTTGCACGTTAAAATGTTAATTCATGTACAGACCATTGTTTGGGATACAGAAAAAGTTTTTTGTTTTTTCCCCTCTTCATATACACAATATGTACATTTAATTTATTTCTTCATCCTTACAAAGACAGCCTAACGTTTGAAGGTATATTCATGTACTAATGTGTAAGTTGCTATAATTTCAAAGTGAATTTGAAAAATAGGCCACAATGTATGAATTGGAAAAAAAAAATCACAACTCAGTTATGTTTTTTGTTTCACTGGTTTGGCCTAAAATGGCACATTTGGAAATGTTCCTTAAAGGACCACTATAGGCACCCAGACCACTTCAGCTCAATGAAGTGGTCTGGGTGCCAGGTCCCACTAGTTTTAACCCTGCAGCTGAAAACATAGCAGTTTCAGAGAAACTGCTATGTTTACACTGAGGGTTAATCCAGCCTCTAGTGGCTGTCTCCCTGAAAATCACAGTGAGAAGACACTGACGTCCATAGGAAAGCATTGAGTAATGCTTTCCTATGGGCTGTGTGAATGCGCAAGCGCATTCGGCGATGACGTCGGCAGGAGAAGGAGAGTTCCCTGGCGCCTAGGGAGCCCGGCACTAGAGAAAAGTAAGTGGCAGCAACTGTGACAAAATAGATGAATGCAAATACTAAAACTATCCTGCTCTGGGTTATATTTTTAAGGCATCTGGTGGCATCTCTGGGAGTGCAGCTTCCCAAACATACCAGCAGGATTTTAAAGTAATGTAAGTATGCGGACGTGCAGTACATGCATTGATAAAAAACTAGAGTTTTGCAAAGTTATTCACTAAAGTGAAAATTGCACGGAATTCAAACGGAATTTCAAATATGAGGCCAAAATTAACACAGAACTGACTTGGATAATTTTTCTACTAAGAGGTAAGCAACCAACTCCTGACCTCTCTTCTGTTTATTTCTTACTTACTTTTGCAGTATGTTTACCGGCACAGCTTTTTGCAGATTTTAAGTGGGCTTTGAAATGATTGCGATGTATTCCTCTTCACTGCTGTCTTCAGTGACAACCTTTGTACTGATTTGTTTTGTATGGATGTAACATTGTGTTGCCAGGTGCTTGAATAGCCAATAATTAGACAAACACAATAGTGACTGAAATGGAAACATATATTCTGTCTCCTTTCACTATCGCTGTGAGAACATATTTTAGGGTCCAAGCAATCCGCAAAGTAAAAGGTGATTTACTCACCTTTATTCCAGTCCCAAGCTGGTCTGCTTACCGCTGCCCTCCTTGCTCTGCTTCCTTGGCTAAGATCATGAGACTTAACAATCTCAGCCAATTCAATGCTTTCCCATAGGAAAGCACTAGGAGGCTATCGCGCATGCACTACAAAACACCACTATGCGTCATTCAGCATCTCCTCATAGAGATGCATTAACCATGCTGAAGTGCAGCACTGACCCAGTATGCCTCTTTACTGTCCGCCACTTAGAAGGCCACTAGAGGTGTTATTAGGCAGTAATGTGTTACTGGGCAGTAATGTAAACACAGCCTTTTTTCTGAAAAGGCAGTGCATACATTAAAACGCCTACAGGGACAGGCTATAGACACCAGAGCTACTACATTAAGCTACAGTTGTTCTAACGACTATAGTGTCCCTTTAAAGTTTACTGATGCACATTTGCACCAGTCAGCCAATGCTTCTTTGTGAAAGGCTGGGTGGCAGCATGTACACCGGTGCTGCGAGGCAGTTAAGGTAAATGTTTTTCAATTTTTTCTAATTTTTTTTACTTCTCACAGGGTGGGCCCATATATCTACATAGTGAGTAGGACAATATACCATTAGGAATGCAAACTTGCATTCCTAATGCTGTAGTGTTCCTTTAATTCCTGAATCAATTAGATAAGGAATAATGACATCACTGAGCAAGAAACATAGGTCTCAGTTAATTTTATATATATATATATATATATATATATGTCTTTATTTATTTTTTTGTATATTTATCTGCAAGCTGGGCTATTGATCTATAAAGCTACATATCCGCCAGTGGGGATTATACCGCTGTATGCCATTTTACTTAGAGTTGGTCTATAGCTCCATCAAATGTGAGTGCTAGTTTTCATATCGGTGTTGTGAGTCCACACCTAGCACTAAACATATTGCACTATTATCGGCCATCATCTTTGCTTTATTTCATATATTAGATTACAAGCCGAAGTCTGGAGAGCCGTTAATTAAGAAGACAAAAGCATTCTCTGAATTTATTGGACTGCATTCTTGGCTCAACCGATTGTTGCTTGTATCATAGGTCTGAGTTAAACCTTCCTTGGGCATTGTCAGGATATTTATATCGGCAGACATTTTGTGCTAAAATAGAAATTAAAAGTGTATATTGCCAGAGTCACTCAGAACAGAGCCTAACAAAGATACATAAAATTTCTATCCCTTCAGTAACCAGCCACTGAGCCTGAGCTAAGGAATGCATTATATAAACAAGCCAAGTGATAAGCAATGAAGCAGGGGGATGGAAGGCTCTGTCTAAATGTTAATGGAATAGAAATAATTCTAAACACAGACATTAGTGACAGAGAAGACAAGTAATTAATTTTACTTTTTAAATTTTACAAGGTCCCATTGTAAGTAAGGGGTGAAATTAAGTTTGCAACTGTCAATTTTAGAAATTACGATCAAAATAGTTGCCACAAAGACTGAGGCAAACGCTTTGAACTGACAAGTAAATTTAAGTTATGGTAGTCATATAGATAAGCCAAATGACCTCAAAGTCGTCATCAGGAAAAGTTAACTCTTACCTGGATAGGAAGGTTTAGTGAGGCGAGACTGCCCTCTATGGACTGAATACCTGGATTGCAATCTGCAGGTTGACCACACCTTCAGTTTCATATTGGCCTTATCAACTAATGACGTACAGAGAGTCTGGCCCTTTAAAAGTTAGGGAAAAGGGAAGAGAGAAGTTGAAGTTGGAGTTAGTTGAAGTTGAGGAGAAAGTTTGGGCTTTCAGATTCGGACATGCAGAGAGATCCATGACAGATATTCACTCTGGGACTAACACTCAAGAAACACTCCTGGACACTTATAATTTTACTCTTACTTTCTAAGCAACACTATTTTATTTTTTCCTATTACTTACATACCTCCATACAACCAATCATACATGCATTCAAGTTCCTGGGACTACCTACTCATCTGGTGAGAACATCTACTTAACTGGTAATTATGCTGGTTTTATTTAAAGGAACACTATAGTCACCTAAATTACTTTAGCTAAATAAAGCAGTTTTAGTGTATAGATCATTCCCCTGCAATTTCACTGCTCAATTCACTGTCATTTAGGAGTTAAATCACTTTGTTTCTGTTTATGCAGACCTAGCCACACCTCCCCTGGCTATGATTGACAGAGCCTGCATGAAAAAAAAACTGGTTTCACTTTCAAACAGATGTAATTTACATTAAATAATTGTATCTCAATCTCTAAATTGAACTTTAATCACATATAGAAGGCTATTGCAGGGTCTAGCAAGCTATTAACATAGCAGGGGATAAGAAAATCTTAATTAAACAGAACTTGCAATAAAGAAAGCCTAAATAGGGCTCTCTTTACAGGAAGTGTTTATGGAAGGCTTTGCAAGTCACATGCAGGAAGGTGTGACTATGGATCATAAACAAAGGGATTTAACTCCTAAATGGCAGAGGATTGAGCAGTGAGGCTGCAGAGGCATGTTTTATACACCAAAACTGCTTCATTAAGCTAAAGTTATTCAGGTGACTATAGTGTCCCTTTAATTAATCTAAATTAATAAAAAATCTAATAGCATGATATATGACTGGATAAATCACAGTCAGATTTCAATATTTAGAGATCTTAGTTAACTAAAGAATATATATTTATAAACATTCCATTCTGCGGGTGGAATTAAGAATAATTATATATTAATGTGATATTATCACATGTTAGCATACCAATGTTTTTATCCAGGTGTATTGATTTGCTCTAAATACGATAAGATATATTTTTAGGCAAATTAAAATTCGGCTTATAGAATCTGTAGATTATTCTTGTTTGATGGTTCCAGGAAATGATTAATGAGCTGGTTTAAATGTTATTTTGATTGAAAATTACATAAGAATAGGATATTATATGCCTAGGAGGATCTAGCCAGCATTGAAAGGGTTACTCAGTTAACTGTTAGCCAAGGTTTTATGGCTTTTCGCTGGACTGTGTGAAGATTTACTTTCTGTCTGTGAAATACCCTCATAAATCTAAAGTCTTGACAGTTGATGCTGTAGCTTTGTACTGTGGATTGTTTTAACATTGCCATTGTATTGCATACTTATGTTATACTAAATATTCACTGATTATTATCATGCATGCTGGCTTATATTATTATTATATTATTTGTCACAATAAATTATATCTATTTTTATAACAAATTGTGATTTTATTTGTATGGAATACATTTCACTTCCATGATAACGATCTCTAAGATCTAAGAGAATTGAAATAGTGGGCATTTCTCGACTGTTTAATATTATCATCCCATAAATATCCCCACAGCATTCTAACACTGTTTGTATATACCTCTGTATATATGTGTCTGTATTTTCTGATGTAAGTGTGTCCCTGTGTCATGGTGGGGGGTGGTAAACTTACACGCAGAGCTTGCATCTAACCTATATAAATATGGACAGGAATAATATTACCAGTTCATAGAGGTTGCAAGACTTCATGCACAAAAGACAAGAGAATAGATTAGTCAAGGACAGGAAAGGTGCACAATACTGATAAACAAAATAGGGTAACCTCAATAGTTATTTGCTCAGTTATACATTTATATGGTGCTTTGAAGATATGGATTTCAGCCGTACAGCCGATTGTCCTAAATTCTGACAAACTGCAATTTGGCTGAAACCAATTGCCCAAGTCTAGTACAGTGTCAGCTCAGCTATAAGAGCTTCTGTTTCTGTGAAAGGCTATGGCTGAGGAACTCACATTTATTGTCAAATGGGAAGCTATACTAAACCATTAGTGTATTGTTACACACAGGCATGTTCTGCACGTATTCTACTGATGGTATTTAAGAATAAGTATTGGTAAGTAAATTCCTGGTTGATTGTGACAGCTGATACAAGTATGTTTGTTTTATTTTATGAATGTAAATGTACTTAGTGTGTTTAACACATTATATGCACACTCTTAGGGACACTGTTAACACCATAACCATTACAGCAGCTGCAGTAGTTATGGTGCTATAAGTCCCTAGGAGCAGTTTCACTGCTAGGATTCAAAACATTTTCCAACGGTTTCACTCTAACCTTTCTTCCAATCCCCTTCTATGTTAGTGATATGAATGTCTTCCAGGCACAGACGTATTGGAAGCCAAATATGAATTCTCTTTAGACTCAAGGTATTAGGTATTTACCCTCTCCCTACCCCCGGTATAATCCCTTTCAAAACACATTATTGGTTGTTAGTGGGAGGGCACTTCATTTTTTCATTCAGGTATATTATGTACCTGGTACCATAAATAATTTAGATTCCCTGGACAAAGGCAGTAGCCGAAACGTTGGGGTCTCCAGCCCTAGGTCTGTATACATGTTTATACTTTTAATGGGTAACCTTATTGCACTTTACATATGTAGGCTTACTTTGCACTTTCTGTATACATGTTTATACTTTTAATGGGTAACCTTATTGTACTTTACTTATGTAGGCTTACTTTGCACTTTATGTCTATGCACTTTGTATTGTATACTAACTGATTGACATATTGAATGTACTCAATAAAGAACTTGATTTGGTAAAAAAAAAGAGGGTTATTCTCTGTTAGTGCAATCAAAGTAGAGTGTTCACTATAACCTTGTATGTATAAGACCTACAGCCAATGTAATAGTTATGGTGCTTAGAGTGCCGCCTGAATAACCTATGATAGCATATTGCAGCAGTCTACGTTTTACAGGGGGGGCATCTCACTGAGCTAATAACAGCATGACTATACAGACCTGTCAAAGTGGAATAAGCAGAACTTTCCACTATGGCAAGGAGCTTCATTGTGAGGGTGTCTAGGTTGGTATGTCTCTTTAGCATTACTAATTTGAAATCTCTTACTCATCTGGAAAACTACAGTGCTTAGTATGTTATGAGTCATTGCTAAAAACATATTATAAATATCTTGAATGAACTCTCCAAGCATCGTAGGTATATTCAATTTAACAATCGTCTTTAGCAATATAATTTGTAAATAATGTTCCATAAAGTAAAGGTAGATCCTTCTTAGGATTGTAGTAATAACGAAATAAAGCAGATCCTGATTAGGAAAGTGTAGCACAGTCCTTTAGACTTCAGTAGAAATGATGAAATAACTTAGTAATATTCATCAGCTGAGCAGGTCACTTTCAACAAAGCAAATTGCATGAGAAGTAATATAGGATACCAGAGGGCAGACTTAAAGGAGTCCTATAGTGCCAGGAAAACAAACATGTTTTCCTGGCACCAGGGCCGGACTGGCCCACCGGGATACTGGGAAATATCCCGGTGGGCAGTCGGCACCTGGGGCCGGGCATGCAGCTGGCTCTTCTGGCGGCCGCAGAGGGAGCACTTCTGGCGGCTGCAGAGGGAGCACTTTTGGCAGCCACAGGGAGAGCTGGCTGTTCTGTCTCTGCTCCCCCGCCCTCGCGCGCTAGAAAGAGACCGGGGCCGGAATATGACGTCATATTCCAGCCCCGGTCTCATTAAACTGCGCGCTGGGGTGGGGGAGCAGAGAGAGAACAGCCAGCTCTCCCTGGGGCCACCAAAAGTGCTCCCCGGCGGCCGCCAAAAGTGCTACCCCTGCGGCCGCCAGAAGAGCTTCTGACAAAGACTAGGTGTGGTGTTACTTCTAACAGTTTGACTCCATATATTGGGGGGTTGCCAGGTTACTTTTGGCACCATAACCACTACAAAATGCTGTGGTGTTTATGGTGTTTGAAGTGCTTCTGTTCATGGATTATGTCAGCAAAAAGCTGTAGACATTTGGTTGTGAAAGCGTTAAAATATTATGTCTCAGTAGTGATCAATAGCACATTGATGCACAAAATGGTCTGTTTCCTCATTCCTGCAGATATGAAATAATCTAATATCCTTGTTGAAGAAAAGGAAAGATTGACGACCTGATTCAAACACAGGATTTCCTGATTGAAGTCATGCAGATGATACCCAAATAGCGGCATTCTATTGTCAAAAGACTATAATAACTATGACTTAACAAAAGTCATGTAACATGAAACAAAAGTACAAGTACAAATATTCAAAATATAATCCAGTATCCTGCAGGCTAAAAAACAACCTGGTTTTCCACATCAGCAACAGGAAAGGAACAGACAAATAATCAGAGGAGGGATGAGAACGGCTAAAGGGAAACAGTTGGTAAATTCTTATCAGTCTCAAGTGGACCCATTATTTTCAATACACTATGTAGATGATATTGGAATTTGCACCATTGAATAAACCATTTAAAATCATTTACCAACTTGCTTTGTTTCACTTTTGTTCCATGAGACACATACTTTTCTTTTAAATTTACATCAAATAATTAGCATATTACATCATAATCCAAATCAGACAAAGTAAATTTGTTTTTTAGTTTACTAAAAACTGGAAAATGGTTGAATTCCAACTGGAATGGCAATTCCTATATGTACGAACATCAATTCTAAACCTACCAAACCTGAGCAATTTGGTCAGAAAACTTTGGTTTAAAAAATAGCAAGTCGCCACAAGGTTAACCCTTGTGCAACAGAGGCAAGTTGTTTTTTGTTGTTGTTGCTATTTGTCTACTGCCTGCTAGTACGGCCAGTGGTAAATTATTAAAATGTGTTGTATCTATCATTTGCCCAAAATTGTAATAATCCAGGCCCAGATTTCAGCTGTCACTTTCAGAGCCTGCTCTGCGAAATCTGGACATTGTTAAAGGAACAATTCAACCACCTAAAGCATTTCAACAGAAATCAACACTATTATATATTAACCTTGTTACTCTCCCTTTCAGACAGCTGGTCCTGTTACTTCTGGGTTTGTTCAACTGAGTGGAGCTAAACTGAAGAGAAAGGCAATTGCTCAGATCACCTGCCTTGCAAACACTTTTACCTATACCTTAAATAAAAAAAATATGCATAATTAAATGCATGCATGTTTTCAAAGTGGTATATATGTTAAATAATGATTTTTTTTATTTTTTTCGGACTGTCCATTTAAATAGTGTGAAAAAAGTCTGGAGTCTGCAGTCCAAAGAAAGGGCCCTGTAAATGATTGTGAATGGTTTCGCCTCATTTGGTAATGAGTTATTCAGAATTATAAAACCACAATCCAGCATAATTTACTGTAAATTATCTTACATTTTGAATGCGGAATTGCCTGGATTGTCCCTTTAAAATCCCCTTATTGTGGGGCGCGGAGCCAGCGCCTGTACGAGCCGGACACACACTGAAATTGCTCCGTGCATCGCGCTTGTTAAACGGCGAAAATTGCGGTCCCATACCCTGCACTACCACCCCAAAAGGCACCGGATCAACTGCTGAAGCCATGGGGAAGAAAGCTAAAAAACAGCGAGCGGACCCGGGCTCGGGCAACCGCGATATTGGTGATTTCCTCCACACACCCTCGAGGACTGACACTGCCAAGATGGCGCCGGCTGAGGCCTACACACCAACGTCGTCGGACGACGACAGTGCTGCTGCAGAGGTTCTACCTCCCTCCTGACCACGCTCAGGTCCACAAACAGCTACCATGCTAGCAGAGTCTGCATCATCGACCAAAGCAGACATCAGGGCACTAATGGCGGAAATCAAAGCAATGTTTAATGCTGACATGGCCCCGATCAGAGAAGCCGTCACAAAGCTGACTGATAAGGTACAAGCACTGGAGGAGGGAATGGAGGGCACTAAACTGGCGCAATCAGCCACTGACGCAGCTATAGCCACGCTCCAAAAACAATGCGCAGACCAACAAGCGCAAATGGCCTCCATGGAGGACAGAGCCAGAGCCCGCAACATAAGAATCCGGGGGGCCCCGGAGTCGATTGCAGGGGCGGAACTCCCCCACTACTGCCGGAGGCTGTTCGCCTCGCTGCTCATGCCCAAACAGGCAAAGCAGGTGGTGGTGGACTCCTGTTTCCGCCTCAATAAGGCCAACAACGCTGCTCCAGAAGCACCCAGAGACATCCTGCTGAAGCTCACCCGAGACTCCGACCGCGGAGCGATCATGGGGGCGGTAAGAGGCTCCACCACAGTATCGTTTGAGGGGGCCCAACTAACTTTCTTCCGAGATTTCTCAAGGCACACACTTACCTGGAGGAGGTCCCTCAAGCAAGTCACCCAGGCACTACAGGAACACTCTATCCCCTACAGATGGGGCCCATGCCGCATTATAGCAGGTAAAGAAGGCAAGATGCACGCATTGTCATGCCTCACAGAAGCACCCTCTTTCCTCCAACGCCTAGGCATACCAGCGGAGAAAGCACCGCAAGCAGAGCGACCAACATGGACAGTAGCTGAAATCACCCCCTTTGTTCCAGGAAGGGGAGACGCGAGAGGAATTCTTCACCCACCTGAGAGAGGACTTTCAGACACCCATGTTGACTGTTCACAATGTTGGTGGACCGTTAGTCTGCCTATCACCTATACTGCAGAATTTGTCCCCTTACCCCGCCCCAAGTTCTACACTGGCTCCGTAAGTTGGCGGTCTAGCCCTGTAATACGACACACTCCCCCCCCCCTACACAACGAGCAATGGCCTGCTGTTTTTACCATTTTAAGCTAAGCACACCATGCTCGTACGAGCCACTCCTCAGACCTTCCACCCTAGCGTCTGTATACCGAGCACGAACCCACAACAAATGAAGGCTAGCAGGCTAAACATATACCACACTGACGGCCTCAGTGAAGCTGATTTCTCACAGCCATATCACGATCAGACCTAAGAGGCACTACGAGATCGAAGGCCAGTCGCCTCTATAATCATAGCTTGCCATAGAACACCCTGCCCACAATAGAGAATCCCAATTACTAATACCTAAAAAAAGAGTGGACTTCAGAAATGAGACCTAACAACTCGAAATTGTACCATGTTTAACTGTCATATTTTGACATGTTTCATATGCCATGTTACCATTAAGCGATCACTCGCATAAAATAAAGAATATAAAATAAAAATAAATAAATAAATAAAAATCCCCTTATTGTGTTGATTTTCATGTTTGGGAACCTGGTGACTTTCTATTACACATATAGCTGAACTTACAAGAAGTGTGGGGTATAACTTAAGCATTTTCTTTTTAATGCTTGGTGCCATATGCTGGTCTGAGTTTCTCCTGAAACCAGGTTGGTTCAGTCAACCATAAAGTCAGATAAATATGGAGGATGGAATTAGTTTTGCTTCTGTGCTGCACCACTTCTGTCTACTCTGTCTGTTCCTTAAAACAAAAATACTCAGACGTGAAGTTGCTGGCGAACTTTCAGTAGTAAAAAGAGAAGCTTGGAAATTAAAGAAAAGTTTAGAAATGTAGTATTTAGAGTAAATTTACAGAGATATTTTTTTTTTCAAAATCTTAGTATTTATGTTTATAGTGCAAGGAATCATTTCTGTTCACTTAGCAAAGTATAAAAAAAATGTTACCCAGCCTTCATTCAGAATATTGGGTTTTAATTATACTGACAAAATATATTCACTGAAGTGACCATCTTAAGAAAAGACATTGAGGAATATTCGTACATTGCTGCAGAACCGCTCTTAGATCCAAGTTCTGCCAAAATGTTTATAGATTTTGCAAAAAAAAAAAGGAAATGGTTTGCAGAATTCTGCACCATAAGCCTGCCTCCTTAGCCACACCCATTTACTCCAGAAAAAGACTTCCTTATCAAATGTATGTACAGAACTCAGTCATTGATAGTACGTTCCATGTCAACATTTCCAACCCTCTGTTTTCCCATGTCACCTTTGTCACCCGGTCCTCCCCATTGCAATATGTTATACTGTTACTGGCAGCCATCCCTCCCCTTGCTACCACTGCCTGCAAGCCCTCCACATCTAAATGCCATCTTAAATAGTCAACCCTCTCTTTACATGTCATCATAACCATTAAGATGGCAAAATTTGTACATATTTTACTTATCTCACGCCACCATTTAAGCCAATTACCTCTGACCAACGATTCCCCCCTCTATTCCTCTGTAACTCATCAGTCACTCCTCTAAATTTCTTTCTCAGAGATGAGGAAAGGGGAACCAAACAGGGAAGGAAAGAAAGAAAAGACTCTTAGCCATGGTTGTTTAGTGAGAGATTTTTTATGACTCCCTAGGTGGTATGGTTGAGCACAGTGGTTGAAGGTGTAAAAGAAGATTTAGAATTTTACAAAATATAGCCCATGCTTCTCTCTGCTGCAGCTCATTGCTCTCTCTGCATTGCAACTAGTAACACCTCCCAGCCATTCCGCACAGACCAGTTCTTATAGACAGACGCATTAAGAAGATCCTACCTTCCTGTCTCTTTCCATAACAGTCTGCTCACCAGCAGAGAAAATTTAAATTAGTAGCAAAGGCATCCATTGATGTGTACATGATTGCCCAAGACTATTGATTGGTAGATCACAATCAATTGTTTCGGCACCAGCAGTCTATAATCATTTGCCCATTTCTAGTTAAATGGACTCCTTAAAGAGGACTACAGCAGGACATTCTGCTCCTCAGTGTTCTTCGTAGATAAACCCTCCATGTGGCCATGAATACTCTAACCATGAAATTAACCTCCCCCTTCTCTAAACCAATCCACCTTCCAAAGTTTAAAATAAAATCAAGCAGTTAGTCAAACCTAATGCTGCACTGATTGTTTTCAGTGATATTTTCTATAGATCTCACTGTTTGGGGATGTGTCACACTCAGTATGTCCTAAAACGCAGAACTTAGGACAACAACTAAAGACAAATAGGAATACTGGACCTTAGAGTGGTACCAACATTACACGGTTCAGTGTTATTATATCATTACCATGCTCAGTATATATGATGCAGAATTGGGCTATGACCGGAATCTGTGCTCTAGACCCTCTTATTCAACTGCGTACTAATCCTAAACCTTATATTATTTATTGTAACCATTTCTATTTGTTATTTTTTTTCTCTGGTCATGGAGATTTATTTTGTCATTCTTTATTTTTGAAGTGCTGCAGCATTTATCCAGATAGACAATGACACTTGGTGTAGACTGTCAGGATATTTATATCGGCAGACATTTTGTGCTATGATAGAAATTAAAATGTATATTGTCAGAATCACTCTGAACAGAGCAGACTCCATTTTGGATTTCAAGCTAACAAAGACACAAATTTCTATCCTTTCTGTGACTAACCTAGCCGGAGCTAAAGAATGCATTGTATATACAAACCAAGTTATAAGAAATGAGAACGGGGGATGGAAGACTGTCTAAATGTTAATGGAATAGAAATAATTCTAAACCCAGACATTAGTGACAGAGAAGATTAGTAATTCATTTTACTTTCTAAATTTTACAAGATTCCCATTGTAAGTGAAAGGTGAAACTTAGTTTACGAACTGTCATATTAGAAATTACAGCAGGAATTGGAGACACACTGTCTGAAGAAAACCCTTTGAACTGACGAGTAACCTTAAATTATATTAACCATAAAGATAAGCTAAATAACGTCAGAATAGCCACCAGGAAAAGTTAACTCTTTCCTGGATAGGAATGTTTAGTGGGACGAGACTGCCCTCTATAGACCAAATACTTAAATTGCTATCTGGAAGGTAACCACACCTCCAGTTTTCTATTGGTCTATCACCTAGTGACGAACAGAGAATTTTTCCCTTTTAAAAAAAAAAAGTCAAAGGGGCGGGGCTTGGACGCCATCCTGGAAGGTCGCAGGCAGCCTGAGCTCCTGCTTAAAATCGGAATAAAAGTGCCAAAAAAGCGGGTGAAAACCCAAAAATGGACTCTACCTACCTGTACAACCTACACCTGCAACACGGGAAAGATCTTGGGGTGGTTGACAACCCCTCCACCTTCGCAAAACAACAGCTGCGTCTTCCATCCCTTTGTGGCCTGGCGCCAACCTGGCGGGAGATGCGGCTGGTCTCTACGTCGGGGGCAACCCGGACACTCAGCCCAGCAGCCAGTCTTTGCCCCGTACTCCCCCCCTCTGGGCCGGCGGGGGATATCCCGGCCCCCACCAGAAGACTACTTACCTCTAAAACGCATCCAGCCAACAAAAGTGAATACGGAAGACACGCGCCTACTTTAAAATGGCCGACGGCAAAGCCGCACAACCTACCCTACAACACAGCAACTGGGAAGAAGGTTTCAAGCTAAGATTTAATGAAATGTGCAAGCAGTACTGGAGAGATTGGGAGGAACGGCGAAAGCCAACAACGAGATCTGCACCTGTGGAGCTACCTAAGGACGGCGTTCTGGAGCCTCGGCACACCCGTCCTGCACCAAGAGCCAGAAAGGCTCTAGCATGCACCCGCGGTCCAAACGCAGCGAAACAGAGCAGCAGCAAAGACCCCGACACCTCTCCCTGGGGACAGTGAGAGAAACACATGGACACGGGAAACGGGAGTCCTTCAACCACAAGGGTTGTGGAGGTGCTGCACGACACGGCAACATGAGGGACGAGAACTCCACGCTGCCCCTACCCGCATTAGGCCTGAGCACCACAGGAATAGGCTGAGTGGACTCTCTTTAACGGGACTAAACAGGCATCCAGACCATGCACTCACCTCCCACTTTGTTGTTAGCCTACACTTAAATACCCTGGTTTTTATTTCATAAATCTCTTCACTTACAGCCAAAATTGAGGTCTGCATATTAAGCTAAGATGCCAGCGTAGCTAAATGGAATTTTTTGTACTCTTAAAATCAGTGCTCTCAGTTTATGTTTTAAACCGTTATTTTGCAAGCACTGATCTTATTTAGCATGCATACTCTTCGTAACAAGCGCAGATTAAGCGAGTAAATTTTATTTTAATGCGTAACCGATAGTAAACTATGCTCTGTTTATGCATTTCTAAAAAAAAATTGTGCACTGTTCAAATGCCATAAATGTAACATCAATGTGAAATATCTATGCTCACGAACGCTATTGTGGCAGAGCGAGCTGTCTTGTCTAACCATGCACTCAAAAATAAAGAATTAAAAAAAAAAAAGTTGAAGTGAGTTGGAGTTTAGGTTTCAGATTCGGCCATGCAGAGAAATCCATGACAGATATCCACTCCAGGGCACTCAGAATTTCTTACACATCAATCACACATCCATTCAGTTCCTGAGACTACCTACTCGTCTGATGAGAATGTCTACTCAACTGGTAATTATACTGGTTTCATTTAATTAATCCAAATTAATTACAATTTTCTAATAGCATGATATATGACTGGATAAATCACGATCAGATTTCGATATTTAGAAATCTTAGTTACTAAAGAATATATAGTTATAGCATCCCATTCTGCAGGTGGGAAAAGAATAATTATATATTAGTGTGATTACATCACATGTTAGCATATCGTGATATTTATCCAGGTGTATTGATTTGCTCTAAATTAAGATAAAATATCTGTTTAGGCAAGTTAAAATTCAGCTTGTAGAATCCGGTAGATTATTTTTATTGGATGGTTCCAGGAAATGACTAATGAGCTGGTTTAGATGTTGTGTTAATTAAAATTACATGAGAATAGGTCTTAATTACCTAGGAGGTCTAGCCAGCATTGAAAGGGTTATTCTAACTGTTAGCTAAAGTTTTATGGCCTTATGCTGCAAGCTGTGTGAAAGAAAGCTTTTCTGTGTGTGTAAGTTTCAATTTCTTTCTCTGAAGTACTATCATAAATCTTGTCTTGATAATTGACTGTGTTAACCATTGGAATGTGTATTGCCATTGTATTGCATACCATGTTATACTAAATATTCATTGATTATTATCACGCATGTTACATATTATTATTATTATTTAATTTGTCACAATAAATTGTATCTATTTTTATAACAAATTGTGATTTTATTTATATGGAATACATTTCACTTACATGATAACGATCTTTGGGATCTGAGAATTGAAATATTGGGCAATTCTCAACTGTTTACTATTATTATCCCATAAATATCCCCACAAGACACGTAACGAGTAATAATAGGCGTTAAACCTAAGCATGAAATGTAAAGATAAGTTACACTTTTTTTAAAGGTAAATCAAGAAATCATGAATTAGCTTAACAGTAGAATTTTACCTAGGAGGACATGTCTCTCCACCATGGCAGTCAGGCTCTGCCCCCTTGTAGCCATTTCTTTTTGTGCTGCTGCACATACAGTACATATTGTATAACCTGTGTTTCACATTGACACATTAAGTGAAAGCTCTCTTGGGAAACTTTTTTGAAATACATTTTACTGGAACTTCCCCGCGCTTTCCAGAATTTTAATTAAAAAAATTTAAATATAAATAATTTTTTTAATTACAATTCAGGAACACGCGGGGAAGTTCCAGTAAAATGTAATCCTTTTTTTTCTTCAGTGAGACACAGCACATTTTATATTTAAAAATAATAAAACACAATAACAAACAGTAATGTCAAACACAAGCAAACATCAAGTTTGCAGGCTAGTGAGCGACTGCCAGTTTTGGGAATTGCAGAGCTTTGCTGTATAGCTTGCGGTAGTGGCTGGGCGGTCTCTCACCTCTCAGGGGAGATTATGTAGTTACAATCAGGGGCAATTGGAGGAGAGTCGGACCTTTTGCCTCCTGGTATGGTGCTAGTTGGTTGGCGTGAAACCTGGCAGAGGCTATCACCCTTTAGTAAACCTAAAGGACATAATGCACAAGCTGTGGGTGAGTGAGTGGGGGGGAGAACGAGGTGCAGCCCTAAAGCCATCTATTAAGGGGTTTATGTGTCGGCGGGTATCTGAGGCAATGTCAGGACTTAAGAATCATTAAACTGAAAACCTGATGTAGGTAACAAAACTAAAACACGAACATTGCGAGAAAACATAGCGTTAAACTGTCCTGGAATAAAGAGGTAGTGTGATCTGGCCAGTCCTTCAGGTGGTATCTGCTGGTGCCACCTGAAGTGGTTCGTTTGGCAGCTGGTACAAAGGATCGGATCCTGGCTGGGTCCCAAGTGTGGGGTTGAGGCTTTTGGGTCTCCGGTGTCGAACCTGCCTGTATCATGGGCAGTCCCAGGCGTTGCAGGGTGTAGTTTATTTCCGCGGCCTCTTGGACTTTTAGGTTCCCAGATTCTCGGGGTATCATCAGGTAGCTTGGGGAGCCCCATTTGTAGGGGATATTGTGCCGAATCAGTTCTGTTGTTAGTGGCTTTAAGGATCTCCGCCACCCCAATGTTGCTCTGGAAAGGTCTGGGTAAAACGTGAGCTTGTGGCCTTCAAAGTCATACGGTGCTTTATTCTGTAGTGCCATGAGCAGCGCTTGCCTGTCCGGCCCATTCTGGAACCATACGATAATGTCTCCATACACTTCAGTGGAGCTCGATGCAGGTGCCGCTAGCCTGAAGCACCCGTCCAGGGCCATCATTTTGGCTCGCTTGGCCGAGAAGAGGTGTGTAAGTAGCCTTCTTATGAGGTGTGGGATTTCAGCAGAGCTTATCTGGGCTGGTATGCCCCTTATTTTAACATTCTTCCATCTCCTTCGATCCTCCATCATCGCCATGCGGTTCTGGGTCTGGGCCTGCTCCCGTTTCAGCTCACGGATCTCTTGTTCCACTTTATTTAAGCAGGTTGCATGTGCGGCCGTGGATATCTCGGTTTCTTGGAGGCGTCTCGACACTCCACTAATCTCCTCTTTAAAGGAGTTAATGTCGGGAACGCCAGATTGCGTCTGAGGTCGTCCAGGAGAGCCTTCAGTGTGCCCTCTGTGTCACCAGAGAGCCTCCAGCCCTTTTAGTCGGCATCTCCGCTTTCTGTTTCCTGGCAATGGTGGCCAGCAACTCCAAGTCAGGGAGGGATGTTTCGCTGGAGGAATAAGATAGCTCGTCGGAGAAGGGCGCCATGACAAGCTTCATATTTCTCTGAGGCCTCCTCAGAAGCTCCCCGATGTCGGCGGTTGTCGGAATTTTGTCCGCTTTATATTTTTTGGATTTTCGCCCCATCATAGGTAGGTACAGCCCTCTCGTGCAGTGCACAGTTTTGGGCTTAAAAAGGGGGTTTTAGGCTGTATTGTGCCGGTTTTATCAGGAGCACTCTCGGTTTGCATCTTGTCAGTGCGGTAGCTGGCTCCGCCCCTCTGTAATCCTTTTAATATTTGTTTTTAAAAATATATATATATTTTTTTTGAAATTCTTTATTTTTCATGTGCATAATATCATATAACATAACGACCTGTAGCCCCACAACAGCGAGCACAGGCTTTCAATTGCATATATTGTCATGGCGAGAATGTTAAGCACACTTTTTTTTTTTTAACAACAAAATTTATACGATATGCTATACTAAGAAGAGCAAAATGTAAACACGCTGGTGTAAAACGAACTGCTGAATATGCAGCACAAAAGAGTGTTCCATACATTTAGTGCAGTATGTAGGTAAGCTAAAAGGCATTAAGAATAGTATAACAGTGCTAGGTCACGATAGGAACATGAGTGAGTCAAGATATGCTATAAACAGTGATAAACAAGGTTTAAGACAGTCAAGTATTTTATGGTGATGTGTCTAAGTTGTTTGCAATTATATTGGCACGGTACAAGAGGCCGTATGCTTACAGCGTGCTTGGTTAGAGGAACTTTCTCTTGTGTATACGTTGAAATAGCTAGTAACATGCTTGTAACAGTGCATGAGAGGTTAAGTAGATAGGCGGTACGCAAGCTTAAACAAATCGGTTCTATCACATATATGGCACACTAGCTTAGTTAATCTGGGGTATCAGATTACTATATGGCAGGCTATGATAATATGCTAGCAAAATTATTGTGAACTGCAAATTGTAAATTCCCTGTGAGGCCAAGTTCTGTGGCAAAGATAATAAAGATAAGGGACCCCTACGGAAACATTACAACCGAAAACACATTAAAATGTGGCTTAATAAGAGCCTAGTAGGTGCTTCCTAACCGGGCTAGGTTAATCTGAGGGCCTCTGACTTTGAGGGAGAGACAGTCCAGGCGAGCAGGGTGACTGCTGCGTGGGTCTAAGATGTGTCAAGATAACCTGTAAGGTCTTGCTGAGTCCGTGTGTATGGTTAACTTTGCTTATCCATAGTCCACAGTCCTTGGTGAAGTGGCCACTGAGATACTTTATATCTCCGGCTGAGTGAGGTAATGATCCCCGCGTCTCGAACAGGGCCTCAGGCCGTGGGCCTCTGAGTGTATCGGTCCGGTTCGCGTCACCCGATGTCTTGTCTAGTGGCTTTGCTTGCGTGGCAGGGTATGAGCCCCATTGGGGTTCCCTCTCCTGTGGGCTGTGGAAGGGCTTTCCGCTGGTTTCGCCCCCCTGCAGACATCCTCGCTGGTTAACGTCGCAGCGGGCTTTGTGCGTATCCCTGTGCGGGGTTGCGCTTTGCTGGTTGAGGGTTGTTAGAATCGCCGAGTGGGAGGTCGGTCGGGTGCGCCGGCGGGTCCCATTCTGGAGCTTGGGTCGTGAGTCCCGCTATTCGAGGGCCCCGGCGCCGGTTCCCACCATGATGAGCTTCGGCTTCGTCTCCGTCGCGGGGCCGCTCGGGAGGTACAGGGTGGGTTTCCCTGCAAGTGGCGCCGGGTAGCCGGGCGGATCCACGCCAACACTTCCTTCAGCGCCAGCTTGTAGATCCGTCTTCGGGCTTTAAACTTCGCCCAGTTGTAGGTGCTTAGCTGGTCAACAAACTCCAATGTGTACTTGGGTGGCTTAATAAACGGTCGCTTGGTCTGAGGCTGCGACTGAGCCGCCATCTTGGCTAGGCCCTGTTTGTCCCGTTTGGCTGAGGGTTTCGTTGCTTGATCAGGCGGTGGTATGGGGGTAATCGTCCCCAGCGAGGACCGGGATGTCCCCCGCCGGTCCAGAGGGGGGTTAGCAGGGCTGTTGTGGGCTCTCGTTTGTGAGCTCGTCCCGTGCCGGGAGATCGGCCGCCTCCTCCGGATCTCAGGCTTCGCTCTGGTTTAGGCCGCATGGCTGGTAGAGGTTTTTCGCCGTTGCACCGGAGCCGGACTGGTACCGTTTTGTTTGGCATGTTGCTCTGCGTCCGTTCCCGGTCCCCTTGTGCCACTAACATGAATATATCATTCGGTTTTAGCTCATTTATTCCGGTTGTTGCAAGAGCTCTTAGGATGTGCGACCAGCCATCTTGGCTGTCAGGCACCGCCCCCAAAAATATATATATATATTTTAAAAATAACATAAGGTAATTCCTGTAATATTTGTTTTAAAAAAAAAAAAATATATATATACATATATATATATATATATATGTGTGTATATATACTTTTATATATATGTGTATATATTGTTTTATTTTTTTTAAACAAATATTACAGGAATTACTTTATGTTATTTTTTAAATATATATATATATATATATATTTAAAACAAATATTACAGTTCACATATTTTGATAACATAACCATTTAGTTCAGCATGATATCAAATATAAAAATGTGCAAATTACTATGCCACTACCAAACTACTGTCAATCTTGAAATACGCTGTTGTGGTGTCTGTTGATATCCTGTAATCACATGCACAACCAAAATAAAGAATTAAAAAAAATATTACAGGGATTACTTTATGTTATTTCTATAAAGCAGAAACATAGAGCAATAATAACATTATTTATTTTATGTCTATGATCTACACTAGAGGTTTCAGATCATGTAAATGGAAAGCTAAATATAATTGGCTATTTTTCTATACACATTATTTAACTTGTAGATCGTCCTGGCTGTTGGGTTACCTTTAAGGAAAATTGTCATACCGTAATTTTTTTTGTTATTATGTACAATAGAAGATGTGTATATTATAGCCTCTGTATGTATCATTGTCTAAAGACCACATGTCCAAAGACTATGCAGATACAGATGATCCTCACTTACCGGCCAAGTTCCGTTCCTATGACTCGGTCGTAAAACGAATTGGTCGGTAAGTGAGGATGCCGAGACAACCATCTCGCATTGTGTTAGAGAGCCGGTCGATGTTCATGGGAAATTCCACCACACAGAGACCAGCTCACTAGCATAGGGAATCCCTGTAATCTATGTTTGGGAAAAATTCCCCAAACATAAGCCAGCTCACTAAAGTAGGGAATCCCTCGAATCTATGTCCAGGGAAAATTCCCCGAACATAGACATGCTCTCTAGCGTGGGGAATCCCTCGAATCCCCGTGCTAAAGAGCTGGTCGTATGTCCGAGCAGTCATTATGCAGGTAAGTCGCAAAGTGAGGACTACCTGTAAGTGTGATGTGATGCACATTCCCATATTCTAATGTTGTGTGCAAGCATTGGGAATCTTGTTTCTGACTGTTTGTGACCAAAAAGAACTTAATGGCTGCTGTCATGGAGCAACAGCCCTCCCAAGTTATAAGATTTAATTGTGTAACACCTGATTTTCACTCAGTGCCCCTGATCACCTGACAGACATTCTCCGTCACCCGGTACCAGAAGAACTGAAGGAAAGGGCAGCACAAGCAAATTATTCAGCAATTATTATGTGACTTTTGCCACATATTTTGATTGAGCGTAGCATTCGTGACAGACCCATCTTGAAATAAAGTTTCCTGCTAGCAAAATGGAGTTTGTATTGTTAGTTAACACAACTGCTAAGAATTACAAAAAGCAGCAGAAACTATTACAATTACAAAACTATAAACAGACTCTTTTTTTTTTAAAGGTAACTTTTTATTTTTTAATGATAATTAACATAACATGTCAGTATTTATTTACATGTTCAAAGATCACTTTGAAGTTTATCAGCCACACAAAATGGAACCAAAACACAATTTTGTAAATACTGCTTAATGTAGATAGATCGGATGCAGCTGACTGTTTAAATATATAAGCAATATTCAGATAGGTTCATTTAGTTATTACTTTTGTACTGTGACTTGGTGAAGTTTTCTCTTTAGCGAAATTGGAAATTCTCTAGTCACACACTAGCAGCGTCATATTCAGTATGTGGAACTGATATTGAGAAAAGGGAAACACCTACACCCAACCAAATTAGTCTTACGTGAATTAACTGACTTATTATGTCCTTGAGAGAAATTAGCCCAGACAGTCACATGTCATAGATGGAAAGGAAAAACAGATCATGTGAAATCACAAGTGTATAAATAAATGTGCTCATCACAGATTAAAACAATTCCAGTAAATATCATTAAAGGGACACTATAAGCACCATACCGCTACAACATATTACAGAGTTTATAGAACAAGGAATCTTTAAGTGCAGTTCTTCTGATTTTGTTTATTTTAAACCACTTTCAATAGATTTAAAAAAAAAAAATGGGACTCTCTCAGCATTACAACCACTTCAATTAAATGAAGTAGTTATGGTGCCAAGAGTAGTCCTTTAACAACTAATTAATGTAAACAGAAAAAGATAGCAGGCTAAAAGTATCATTCTGGCTACTCATCCTACAGTCTTACTGTAGAACTTACTGAACCAGATATATCTAAGAACTTACTGACCTAAAAAACCCAGAAAGATCAGGATTTATTCTTATACAAGCACATAGAAGCTGGTGAACGTTTTCTTAGTCTTGTGTTATTTTGATTAGCATTAATTCCTGCCATTCTTTTCTGCTTGTACGAACCAATTGTTTAATGACTGCTCTAGGTACCATAAACACTTCATCACATTGAGGTGGTTGTAGTCAGTGGTGTATTTTGGATTTGTGCTGCCCTAGGCATGACTAAATTTGGGCACCCCGAAAATCTAAATTTGCTTCCCCCCCCCGCCCCCAATTCTTGTCAAGGCAACTTTTTTGACTGACAGACACATGCCCTCATTGATACATGCACTGATATACACTCACTGACAGATACACGGTCTTTGGCACACACATACAGTCTTTGGCACACACTGTTTAACCAACACACACTTTCACTGACAGGCACACACTCTCAGATACACATAAAATGACATACACACACTCACAGGCACACCCATTGTCACTGAAAGACACACACTTTCACTCACTCACAGACACACACTCACTCACAGTAAGGTGTACAGCACCAGAACATGAGGCAAACAATGCCTTTTTCTGGGAACTTGGGGTGGCGTTTTTTGTCGCCCCCTCCCCCCCCTGTCCCCCGCCCCCCGCCCCCCTGAAAGTGCCGCCCTAGGCAAATGCTTTGTTTGCCTTATGGTAAATACATCCCTGGTTGTAGTCCCCTAGCCCTGCCCCACTGTTCATTGTCAAATGAACATTGAGGCACCTGTTAATTTGACCATAAACAGAGGGGCATTGTCAAATGAACAGTCTGTTAGACACTGAATGAGGTCCCCAGCCACCTGTAGCTTGGTCCTTCTCTGCTGCTCCATTAGCGATGGGCAGCACTGACAGGCTGAGGGCATCAGTCACTGTTGGTATGAGTTAAAATAGCTAATTGAAAATATCCTCTGCATTTGTTACAGGAAAAGTTTATTAGGATCAGTAGAGTGTAATCACATAGGATTATAGCAGGCCACATTCTGATAGCCGCCACCACATGTCTACCTAGATATTGGATGTCTAAACATAGAAGTACTGACACTAACACTAGAAAACAAAACATACGAACTATCACATAGAAATAATAACACACACATTTAAAATACCACTGGGATCAATGGGAAACCTGTAATAACTTGTAATGTAATGTTACTCAACTTAAGTGCCTTGTACGTTAACATACTTACTGTTATAATGGATGGATATCCCCCTTTTCCCCCCACTTCCCAGTTTTACCCTTCCTTTCCCTTCCCTTATATATTGTTCTTTATTATTTGTAAATTCTGCAAAATTTTTCAATAAAAATTATTTGAAAAGAGTGTAATCACATACAATGTTTGGGCATCAAGCCTTAATATACATGATTAAGGCTTGACGCCTAAATGTTGTATGTGATTATGCTTTATCCTAATAAACTTTTCCTGTATTGCACCACACCGTAATACCTTTGGAGTAAGCGATATTGAAGAAACACTCTAAAAATGATTGACTAATGTAATAATACATTTTTGCTATTTTAGTATTTGCAGTTATGCAAATAGCAATGAAACATTTTTCTAACAGGAAATGTAATTTGATGAAGATGGACCTGTTATGTATACTATGCTGAATCAAAAAAGGTGGCATTAGCTGGCATTAGCTAATTTCCACATCTACCCTGTTACGTAAATGGTGTTATTTTTTATATCTAAGACCATCCTTTATGCAATTAGAACCAACTGATTAATAAATATTATCGTCAGTTCTGCATATTTAGTAGGTATATAAGTGCTTGTTCAATACTCAGCGCATTCTTCCATACTGATATTTGATTTTACATTGGAGAGTCTTATTGCAATATTAATAAACAGATCAGCCTTTAAAGGGCAGGGTGACCAGACGTCCCGTGTTTTGCAGAATTGTCCCAGCGCCCCGAGAACCTTTCTCGAGGCGCAAAAATGTCCCGTTTTTTTGTAGGCCCCTTTTACCTGCCTTCTCGGCCGGTGAGGAAGATCAAAGATCAATGATCTCCCTCACTGCCCTAAGGCAATCCACTGCTGCAGACAGAGGTATGGAGCTTAACCTGGGAGGCATAACTCTCCATGGCAATGCTCTGACACAGCATTGTATTCGCGGCAGTAGAGAGTAGGAGAGGAGAGGAGCTGCAGGCTGAACTGGACACGCCACCACTGGACCACCAGGAATTGAAAAGTCCATCCCCTCCCTGGCCAAGGGTAGGAGGGTGGTGGGGAGGAATATAAAGCTTTTTCAAAAAATGTATGAACACCCTCCTACACACACACTACACTCGCACCCACACAGCAACCACTCCACATACACAGCACCCCTACACACACACACACACACACACACACAGCACCCCCCACACACACTGCACCCACCTATGCACACTGCACCCCCCACACACAGCACTCCACACACACACACTGAACCCCTACACATTCTGCACCCCCGCACACACAGAATCCCCCACACACTGAACCCCAACACACACTGCACCACTGCACACACTGAACCCCTACCAACACAGCACCTTCCACACAAACTGAACCCCTACCCCACACACACACAGCACCCCCCACATACAGAGCATCCCCCACACAGATTCCCTACACACACTGAACCCCCCACACACACTGAATCCCTACACACACTGCACCCCTCGACACACAATACCCCACACACATACTGAACCCCTACAAACACTGCACCCCTCAACACACACACTGCACCCCCTCAACATACACACTGCACCCCTACACACACTGAACGCCTACAAACACAGCACCTCCCACACACCGAACCCCTACTCTCCACACACAGCACCCCCTTCACACATACACAGCAGTCCCACACACTCTGATTCCCTATACTCACTGAACCTCTCCACACACTGCACCCCCTCCACACACACAGCACCCCACACATACACTGAACCCCTACACTCACTGTATTCCTCCACACACACTGCACCCATCACACACACTGAACCCATACAGACACAGTACCTTACACACACTGAACTCCTACACCCCCCCACACACAGCACCCCATCCACACATACACAGCACCCCCCATACATGGAGCCCCTACACACATTACACCCCCCACACAATGAACCCCTCCACACGCTGCACCCCTCCACACACACACTGAACCCCTCCACATACACACTGCAACCCCCCAGCACATACAATTGACCCCTACACACAGTGAATCCCCCACACACACAGCACCCCACATACACAGCACCCCTTCACACACACACTGAACCCCTACACAAACTCACTTCACCCCAAAAACACACACACTGAACCCCTTACTGCAGTCTGTATGTGTGTATTCAGAAGTATGTGAGTGAGATTATGTTTTCAGCAGTCTGTGTGTGTGTATTCAGCAGTCTCTGTGGATTCAACAGTTTGTGTGTGTGGATTCAGGAGTCGGTGTGTGTTTATTTAGCAGTCTTTGTGTGTGTGTGTGTATTCAGCAGTCTGTGTGTGGGTGTATTTTGCAGCCTGTGTGTGTATTCAGCAGTCTGTGTGTATGCCTTTAGCAGTCTGTGTGTATGCCTTTAGCAGTCTGTGTGTATTCAGCAGTCTGTATGTGTGTCTTCAGCAGTCTGTGTGTGGAGTCTACGGGGTATGCTTTAACCCTGGTTTAGGTGCCTTTAGACACAGTATTTACCTAGGTTAGCTACCTGGACTAATCCCAGATACCTCTCATATATATGTATTTTGATCCAGCCCTTCTAAATGACTGCTGCGTTTTTTCCTTTTTTTTTACCTTTTTCTTTTTAACTATAATGAGGGTTGTGGTTTGTAGTGGGGAAAGGGGGTAGGTAATTATTGCTATGAACTCCTAACCTTCTGTTTTCCCCTTTAAATTCCATAATCACCCTCTTTTAAGTGGAGTTTGGTCTAATTTTCAAAATATATCTACTTTTGAATCTAAATGCTAAGCTTTCATCATTCTGATCCCCATAGTCTGCTGCTATTTAATTGGCTACTTTTAGCCTTCCACTTGGAATAACATTTTATTACTAAACAGCTGTCTTTCTTCATACTATCTTTCTACTTGGGTTGATCAAGAATTAGTATATTTCTCACGCTTGCTGTGATTGATATATACAAGCCAGATAGACAGACCCCCTAGGCTTCTCCTTTTTAATATTACACTTTCACAAGTCACTTTTGTGTTTTTAACTTTGTCTTTTTTCACTATTATGTAGATATGCCCTTTAAATACTAATAAAGTTTATTTTTGATTTTTTTGTTTCTTACCAATTATAGTGGGTTGTACATGTTATATGTGGGTAATCTAAACTTTTTTTTGAGAATCGTTACCCATAGTCTTTTGAATTGGGACCCACTTTTTAAAAAAAAGATTTGTTATTCTTATGTGTGTGTGTGTGTCTGTGTGTGTATATATATATATATACATAGCCTTACATATTACATGTGACAATACATGGCGCAATGACTTATGGGGCTGGCATAGGTTTTTTTTACAGGGCTGCTTTGTGTCCCCAGTCCGGAAAAACAAAGAAGGTGAGGCTTAGTTTTGAACATGCAACTTCTTAAAATCATAAGGCATCTGGGTGTGGTATTATTAAAGGATAAACATACACTACGGGGTATTATGTTCAAATATTTGAAATTCTTTATTTTGGTTGTGCACAGTATTACAAAGACGCCCGCAATGCCACGACAGCACAGACAAGCGCTTCTGTCAAACAGAGTATTACATAGGCACGGCATAGGAGATATTGGCACATTTTAAAAAAAAAATAAAAAGCAATAACAACAGTATACATGTCTAGTGTCTGGACTAGTGATAAGTAGGGTTAAGTAGCCATAGTAGACATGAACAGAGTTAGAAAGTGGCGGGCTTTTTTGTGGCATTGGCGCAGTAAAGGCTTCTTTCTGGCAACTCGACCATGCAGCTAATTTTTGTTCAAGTATTGACATATTGTACTCCTTGAAACAACCACACTGTCTTTTTCCAAAGAAGCCTGTATTTCTCCTGAGATTACCTGTGGGGTTTTCTTTGTATCCCAAACAATTCTTCTGACAATTGTGGCTGAAATATTTCTTGGCCTACCTGACCTTGGCTTGGTATCAAGAGATCCCCAAATTTTCCACTTCTTGACTGGCATTTTCAAAGCTTTGGATATCCTTTTATATCCTTTTCCATCTTTATAATGTTTCATTACCTTGTTACACAGGTCTTTTGACAGTTCTTTTCTGCTCCCCAAGGTTCAGTATCTAGCCTGCTCAGTGCATCCACATGAGAGCTAACAAACTCATTGACTATTTATACACAGACACTTTTTGCAATGTAAAAACATTCAAGGGTATGCAAACGTTTCATCAGGGCCATTTGGGTGATTTCTGTTATCATTATGATTTAAATAGGAGCCAAACAACTATGTGCTAATAAATGGCTTCATATGATCCCTATCCTTCAATAAAATAATTTTTAGAGGTTTGTTTTGTATAGGGTTATTCACTAAAGTCAATATTCAAAGTAAATTTCAAATTTAAGGCCAGAGCAGCTGAACTGAAAGCACATCTGACTTAGAGGATGGTTCCAGTTAGTCTACCTTGACTTAAAATTTTAAAATTCACTTTAAATTCACCTTGATTTCTCACTTTAGTAAATAACCCTGTTAATCAATAACATCTATGACTTTGGAAATAGAAATCCATCAGTTTTCATTAGGCCAATCAACATTCTTAGCTCCGTACCCAAGAAGCCCTAAATCTAGCAGTGTGAGCCACAGCAAAGGGAGGTGTGACTATAGCTGGATAAACAAAATTAGTTAAAGGACCACTCTAGGCACCCAGACCACTTCAGCTTAATGAAGTGGTCTGGGTGCCAGGTCCAGCTAGGGTTAACCCATTTTATTTTATAAACATAGCAGTTTCAGAGAAACTGCTATGTTTATTAATGGGTTAAGCCTTCCCCCTAATCCTCTAGTGGCTGTCTCACTGACAGCCGCTAGAGGCGCTTGCGTGATTCTCACTGTGAAAATCACAGTGAGAGCACGCAAGCGTCCATAGGAAAGCATTGTAAATGCTTTCCTATGCGACTGGCTGAATGCGCGCGCAGCTCTTGCTGCGCGTGCGCATTCAGCCGACGGGGCGGAACGGAGGCGGAGAGGAGGAGGAGAGCTCCCCGCCCAGCGCTGGAAAAAGGTAAGTTTTAACCCTTTTCCCCTTTCCAGAGCCGGGCGGGAGGGGGTCCCTGAGGGTGGGGGCACCCTCAGGACACTCTAGTGCCAGGAAAACGAGTATGTTTTCCTGGCACTAGAGTGGTCCTTTAACTCCTAAATGACAATTGAGCAGTGAGATTGCAGGGGCATGGTCTATATACCAAAACCACTTCATTAAGCTAAATATGTTTTAGTGCTTAGGAGTGTCCATATAAATTATTTAATAATGTTCCAGGATACTAAATAAAATAAAAAAAAATATGGAAATGTAGTCACACCATATGGCCTGGACATGTTAAGTCTACTTTCTGCACAAAATAACTTTATTGTAAAGTGCAGAAGCTGCACTTTGAAATAAATATCGTATTACACCATGAGATTAGTTATAACAAGAAAATCCAAATGATATGTTCAGTGAGGAAATATGTAAAAAAAAATATTCTCACCTGGAAAATGAATTTTTTCTAGACTAGAAGGATTTGTCCTCTCATTTCCATTTGTGCTTGTGGATAACCAAAGTTGAAATTGTGTCTTCTGGGTTTAATAAGACACTGCACTGTGCTCAGGGCCGATTAACATAGGGGCTGATGGAGTTTAGAAAAGTCCTTAGCAAAGCATGGAGTGAGTGCATCATTAGACGCATCTATGCCAAGCTCAGGATGCTGTTGGCCAGAATGCATGATAGGCAGGCAGCCAGGGCCGGTGCGTCCATAAGGCGGCACAGGCGGCCGCCGTAGGGCGCACCGGCTCTGGGGGCGCAAAATTCAAGTGACCGGCAGGAGGGAAGTGCTCCCTCCTGCCTGGTCACCTCCTGGATCCCCGGCACGGCGTGCGGCTGAAGTGGATTAGGAGGCGGCGAGGGAGCTCTAATCTCACCGCTCTGCTCCCTCGCGCGCCTTTTGCTGATGCCGCGGGAGCCGGAATATGACGTCATATTCCAGCTCCCGCGGCATCAGAAAACAGCCTGCGAGGGAGCCGGTCAGAGAAATCAGAGCTCCCTCGCCGCTTCCTAATCCACTTCAGCCGCACGCCTCCCAGCAGCCTCACTGGACCACCAATGAGAGACCAACGCCAGCACTCCAGGTAGGGAGGCTGGGTGGGAAATTTACATTTAATTTCGATTATTAATTACTGTGTGCATGTGAGTGTGTGTGTGTGTGTGTGTGTATGTCAGTGTGTATGTGAGTTTGTGTGTGTCTGTCAGTGTGTGTGAGTGTGTGAGTATGTGTGTCTGTCAGGGTGTGTGTCTGTGAGTTTGTGTGTGAGTGAGTGTGTCTGTCAGTGTGTGTGTGTGTGTGTGTCAGTGTGTGTGTGTGTGCGCATGTGAGTATGTGTGTCTGTCAGTGTGTGTGTAAGTATGTCTATGAGTTTGTGTGTGAGTGAGTGTGTCTGTCAGTGTGTGTGAGTGTGTATGTCAGTGTGTGTGTGCGTGCATGTGAGTATGTGTGTCTGTTAGTGTGTGTGTGTTTGAGTATGTGTGTCTGTGAGTTTGTGTGTGCGTGTGTGTCTGTCAGTGTGCGTGTGAGTGTCTGTCAATGAATGAGTGTGTCAGATAAGTGAGTCTGGCTGTCAGAGACGTCTGTGTGTTTGTCATTGAGTGTGTGTGACTGTCAGTGTTTATACACCCCTGACTGTAGCGTGGCCAAGCGGAGTGTACCGTGGTACAGGAACTTCTGTTTCCTGTACCTGGCAGGACTGACAGGAAAAGCTCACTGTACCGGGATTCGCTCCGCTCAGCCACGCTACAAGAAAGGTAGGAGGCACACCAGGAAGGGGAGGGGACCACTATGGGGGTGGGTGAGGAGAGGAGAAATACCCTGAGGTACAGGAAAAGGAGGGAGGGGGGAAAGGAACACTAAGCGACAGGGAACAGAGGGGGGAGGGGATAGGAACACTAAGGGACAGGGAAAGGAGGAGAGAGGGGAGAGGAACAGTAAGGGTCAGAGAAGTGAGGGGACCATTAAGGGACGGGGAGAAGGGCTGGATGTGAAAGAAACACACAGCGGGGCTTGAGAAGGAAAGAGACACACACCAAGGAGCTGGGAAGTGTAAAAGACACAAAAGGGCTGGGAGAAAAGGAGTCACACAAAGGGTCTGGGAGGAGTAAGACACACAAAATGTGGGAGGATGTAAGAGTCATACAAAGAGGAGACATAGGAGACACACAAAGGCAAAAATAGGAGATAAAATACACTAAATGGAGTCAGATATTTAAAGACGGGATAAGAAACACAAAAGGGAGGTTAAGAGGCACACAGGTGCTGATGTTTTTGGGGGCGCGGAAAAATGCATCTTCGCCTATGTACCCATGTATTCTTTGCACCGGCCCTGCAGGCAGCCTAACATGCATTCATGCTAGGCTAGCCTTCCAATTCTTTGGGCAGGCACGCCTCCTTTTTGGGCATGTTCATCCCTTTTTAAAGTTCTGTTTACATGATCCGCGTCAGTGGCCCCCCCCTTTTACACCGCCCATTGACTTCCTGCTTCACTGGACACTGCTGTTAGTGAGTATGGATTTACTTGAAAGATGAAAGCATGAATTAGATAGAGATTAGCATATTTGAAGAGAATCTACGTTTTTTATAGCTGCCTCCTATGAGTTTCTCTCTGGCAACATCTCCACCAGATACATAACGCTTGAGAAGTATGACTGTTTTAGTGTATTTGGTCGATAAGATTCTGTACATAGGCCCCTCATAAATGTCAGCACCAGGCCCACTGGGCTCTTAATCTGGCCCTGACTGTTCTGCCCCCTGGTGTTATCATTAATAACTAATTTATGCCACCTTAAATCCAAATATTCTGTTTGGCCAGTGGTAGTATTCACACACACACTAGTACATACATCTCGAAAGACTGGTAGTTCTGTAACAATTACAAAAATACATTTAAGAATTCCAGGGAAATATTTCCATTAGAGCTGATGAAAATTGTTGAGGCCCTAAAAAATACTATTTAAACCAGTTAACATATGGAACGCCATTCCAGCTGGAAAATTGACATTGTAAGAACCACTATGAGTCCGTAGCAATATATGGGTGAATGTTTTCTGGGTCAAAGTTATTTCTTAAATGTATGTTTTGTTTTTTTTTCTTTTAAAATGAATAAATATCCTCTCTCCAAACAGCTCTGTCTGTTCATCCTTCCCCATCTGCAACATTTCCCTTTTCCCTGCAATAGAGATGATCTATGTTATGATATAAACAACTAACGTAGATTATGCATGGTCTCTCTTATAGCATCCTATGTAAACTTAGAAAGTTGTTTATCATTGTTATTTGGTACTAACATAATAGATCCAGCGCACCCGTTAATTCACTAAACAGCAATTTCAAGGCACGCAGAATGTAATAGTTTTCTTTAAAAACACCTCACCTAGGCAACAACTAAAGGGGTTTTAGTTACAATATATGATCATACATTGCATAAGCCTGCCACAATGTCAATGTACCCCAGTGGTTCACAAACCTTTTAGGTTCAAGACGCCCCAAGTAAAAAAAACAATCCAGGCACAATAACTATGTAGTGATTATGGTGCTAGGAGTACCGTGCTGCCCTCCCAGGGTAAGTAGTCAAACTGTTCTTAAACTTAACTGGGGTCTTCCGGGATAGGGAGCTGTAGTAGGGGATAGGTGCAGTAGTGTGTGTGTGTGAAGGGTGCAATGTATATGGTGTGTGTGAGGGGTGCAATGTATGTGTGTGTGTGTGAGGGGTGCATTGTGTTTGTGTGTTTGAGGGGACATGTGTGTATGGAGGGGCAGAGTGTGTGTATAGGGGAGAAATTAATAAATATAAATTAATTTTTTTTTATTATTATTTTAATATCCCTGCTTACCTTTGCCTGGGAGAGGGGACAGTACTAATCCCTGGTGGTCCCAGTGGTGAGAGTGAACTCAGCCTCAGGAGCTGATGGAGTTCACTATCATGAGATTCTGAGAATTGCTGTGGTAACCGCAGCAACACTCCGAGCTCGCGAGAGGAGAACCCGGCGGAGCTGCAAGTTAGAGCTCCCCCGGGTCCTCTCTCCCTCCCTCGCCAGCTCCCCTGCCTTTCTCCCTCCCTCCAGCTGCCAGCATTAGGAACCGCTGATATACCCCTTTCTTGGCAGGTCCTACTCTAGCAACCTAATGCCTGCTCTTATGAGATAAATCCACTGACTTGTGAAATGCTTCCTCCTCAGACTCTCTGCAAGGCATGGTTAAGTAGGGCCCTGGAATGAGGCACCTGTGACAGGGATGGGGGCAAAATCAGGGAGTTGGCTTGGACTCCAAAATATATTAATATCTGAAAACAGGAGGCTGCCCTCACCTGAACATGCATACATTATAAGGGTGCTGCTGGGGCCAATTCATACAATATACAAGATCCTGCGCACTTTCTCATTCACTAAACCGCAGTTTTTTTATTCTCACAGCATGTAATCGTGTTATTTAAAAATGCGATTATTTAAATATTATAAATATTGAATATTGGGAATTGTACACATTTTGAGCACATACTTAATCATAACCATGTGAGGTGCATAAAAAACATGTATGGGAGCAAATTTATAGACATATTTTACCACCAGCTCCACCTAAGGTTTTGTTCTTCTAGATATCCATAAAATCTTGGTAACATTTCCTTCTCTCCAGTAGACACCCATACGTACATCATACAGCCCAGTGAGGTCTAAATTTGAGCACTGAGTGGCCCTTAATTAAAAAAAATCTGAACTTAAAGGACCATAACTTGTGATTGGATAACTCGAGACAAGGTTCTACAGCTTTTAAAGAAAATTAATGTAAATAAAGCTCCGGGGCCTGACGGTATCCACCCACGAGTACTTAAGGAGCTCAGTGGGGAAATAAGTGAACCTCTGTATTTAATTTTTCAAGATTCTTTTGTTTCAGGTATTGTACCGGAGGATTGGAGGAAGGCAGATGTTGTTCCTATATTTAAAAAGGGTTCAAAATCCTTGCCTGGAAATTATAGACCTGTGAGCTTAACTTCTGTGAAATTTCTGGGAAATTTCTGGGAAATTATTTGAACGGCTATTAAGGGATAATATTCAGGAATTCATTGTGAAGAACTGTTATTAGCAATAATCAGCATGGTTTTATGAAACATAGGTCATGTCAAACTAACCTAATTGAATTCTATGAAGAAGTAAGTAGAAATATAGATCAGGGTGTTGCAGTGGATGTGATTTACTTGGATTTTGCCAAGGCATTTGATACGGTTCCTCACAATAGGTTAGTCTTCAAACTAAAAGAAATTGGTCTAGATGAATATTCTTGTTCTTAGGTAGAACATTGGCTTAAGGATAGAGTACAGCGAGTTGTCATAAATGGTAAATTTTCAAGCTGGACAAAGTGGTAAGTGGTGTCCTTCAGGGTTCTGTTTTGGGACTGCTTCTATTTAACATATTTATAAATGATCTTGAAATGGGCATTGAAAGCCATCAGTGTTTGCAGATGACACAAAACTTTGTAAAGTAATAAAACGTGAGCAGGATATTGCCTTGCTGCAGAGGGATTTGGATAGATTGGGGGACTGGGCACTAAAATGGCAGATTAAATTTAACGTAGACAAATGCAAAGTTATGCACTTCGGGGTTAAGAATGCACAAGCAATTTACACCCTAAATGATAGTGAACTAGGGATAACCACACATGAGAAGGATTTGGGAATTGTTATAGACAACAAATTAGGTAGCCATATGCAATGTCAATCTGCTGTTGCTAAGGCCAGTAAGGTTTTGTCATGAATAAATAGGGGGAAAAATTCTCGAGATGAAAATATAATTTTGCCTCTTTATAAATCGCTGGTAAGACCACACCTTGAATATGCTGTGCAATTTTGGGCACCTGTTCTAAAGAAATATATCATGGCACTAGAAAAAGTGCAGAGACGAGCTACAAAATTGATAAAAGGAAAAGAGATTTCATCTAAGGCAAAGAAAAGGTTTTTTTACAGTAAGAGCAATAAGGATATGGAATTATTTGCCTGAAGAGGTGGTTTTGTCAGAGTCTATACAGATGTTTAAACTGCAATTGGATAAATACTTGCAAAAACATAACATACAGGGATATAATTTCTAATAAGTGGGGTAATAACTGCTTGATCCAAGGAGACATCTGACTGCTATTTTGGGGTCAAGAAGGAATTTTTTCCTAGTCTGTTGCAAAATTGGAAGCGCTTCAGACTGTTTTTTTTGCCTTCTTTTGGATCAACAGCAAAGGCATATGTGAGGAAGGCTGAACTTGATGGACGCAAGTCTCTTTTCAGCTATGTAACTATGTAACTATAGTGTCTTTAGGTCCCCCCCGACCTCAGGGTACCACTCCCGCCGGGCTGAAGTGGTTAAAACCCCTTCAGCCACTTACCTTTCTCCAGCACCGGGCTCCCTCTGTGCTGGGGAACTCTCCTTCTCCTGTCGACGTCATCGCGGAATGTGCATGCGCAGCAAGAGCCACGTGCGCATTCAAAGCACTCATAGGAAAGCATTACTCAATGCTTTCCTATGGACGTCAGCATCTTCTCACTGTGATTTTCACAGTGAGAAGTGCAGAAGCGCCTCTAGCGGCTGTCAATGAGACAGCCACTAGAGGCTGGATTAACCCTCAGTGAAACATAGCAGTTTCTCTGAAACAGCTGTTTTCAGCTGCAGGGTTAACACTAGACAGACCTGGCACCCAGGCCACTTCATTGAGATGAAGTGGTCTGGGTGCCTATAGTTGGCTTTTTATACCTCTGCGTGTTAATTATCTCCTTTTATACAGATATCTTAGGAAATTTTGAAATTATAGTATTTTTGTTACACATTTTTATTAAATTTTCTCTGTCATTTAAGGTCATGTATAGGTTAAAATATTTGAATTTCTGGCACTTTGCGAGAACCCTAAATTAAATAATATATAAAGCTAATTCTTCTCTATTTTATGCCTCTCCTACAGGTTTACAGTGGAAATCTGTCAAATCTAACTCTTCTGGTGTCTATCTCATCCCTAAATAACTGGGCTTTGTATGATTGTGTGTTTAAGTTCACCAGAACCAATGCTCGGATGTGGTAAAATGTCTAAATTTGATATTTTGGATCCACACATGTAAACAGAGGGGAAAAAAAAGTAAAATAAAAAAAATAAACTGTTTAATTTTGCATTAGTTGTGACAGCTCTGGTTCCAATAAATATTGATGGATATGGTAGAGTTCGGTAAATGCAGTTTTCACTTCACAAATAGAGACTTGTCTTCTAAAGTCAACTCCGCTTATTATTTCTACACATTGTAGTCGGCCAACTTTTTCAATGCATTTTTCTCTCGCTAGAATTTTTTATTTTTTTATATTTGATACATGGAAGTTCCTGACTACATGTAATATTTTTAGTCTCTTTGACAAAGGCTCACTCGAGGGCTGAAACATTGTTATGCACTGTTCGGAAATAAAGTCCACCTATCTGAGGAATCTTCTGGGTGTTTTCAAAGTATGTCAAGTACATCTTCATTAATCATGTTATTTTTGATAATGTTATTGTAATAAAAATGTTGAATTGGAATGTGCATTAGACTAAGCACGTGGCACTTGAGTTGTATTTGACTTTCTTTGCTATATGCAGCTTATATTATCCTTTATCAGTTATGCCCCTCAGACAGCAGTGACTACCTTCACCGTTACAGTAGAAGTGGTGCAAGAAATAATTTTGTTTTATTACAGATTGTTTTCACAATACAACCACTTAAGTGTAGGGCAGTTATGTTTACTTCTTGCATATGATTACACAATAGTTTAATAATGAGCTCCACCCACAGTTCCTAATTATTTCATCACCATAGAAATGGAATTCCCTCAGATTCGTGTAAAATTTCTCAAACTTTTTAACACAAATGCACCATAACCACCAAAAAGCTGCAGTGAATCATTTGTAGTGCGTAGAAGTTCACTTTATTAAACAAACAGTCACTTGATCTTTAATATTATGTTTACGTATCCCTATATTTAACAAAAGTGTTTGTGAGGTGTGCAATGAAAATTAAATGTAGAAAACCAGATTGATTCAACCCATCTCTATGAGGAGATGCCGATTGGCCAGGGCTGTATTTGACTTGTGCTGGCTCTGCCCCTGATCTGCCTCATTGACTGGCTCAGTCAATCCTATGGGAAAGCATTGTGATTGGCCCAGAGAATTACTTCTCATGATGTCAGCCAAGCAGGCAGAAACTGCAGACTTGAATACAAGTAAGTTTTTACTATATTTAGGGAGGCAATTGGGGGTTAGATGGGGGTTTTAACACTGTAGACTCAGGAATACATGTTTGTGTTCCTGATCCTATAGTATTCATTTAATAAAATAATCAATTACTGACCCACCATATACACATACCTCATCAGAGCCTTCCCATGCTTTCACAATACACACGTTCATTTTCATTCCTCTACACACATGCCTCGACTACACACAAGCCACACAACCTTTACACACACATTTTCTAAATGTATATTTTGTGTGACATGCCACAAAAGTAAAAGAAAAAATATGTGGCTGTTCGATTCTATGAATATTTATCAAATGTTGGCACAAGTTATAGCGGATTTTCAATGGTGTAAATTCCAGACAGTTGTGACAGTTCCTTAAAAAAAATGTAAAAAACAGCACAAGCTTTTCCCCCCACTACTTCACCCCATATGCAAACCTAGCATATAAATGACAATTTATATATGGCAGTTTTTCGATTGTTCTGCTTTAATAAAACAGCTGTGTATTTCCATGCGTTAAATTTCACAATCACCCGTGCATCATTGCAGAACTCTTATATTTATAGTACCCTGTAAAATCATGACACACGCGCAAATTTACATACAATAATGACACCTTAATAAGTTTAATGTAGTTCTATTAAGTACAACAAAGATTGTGTGTTCTCTTTAGTTTCTAATGGTGGCCTCCTGACTTCTTTGGTGGAAATAGGACATACTCCACACCAAGAGCTACCACAAAGGCTGCAAAGCCCCACTTAAAGCCTCTAGCAAGAACATCTTTAAAGGTTGCTGGTTTAGCGTATCCTCCCATGTACCTCCAGGCTTCATTCCTGTGAAATAAACAGAAAAGAAATGTTTAGGGAAATACCGTACATCAAGAAAGAACACTCTCTACCAATTTAAATAATTGCAGACAATACTGTAAGTCTGTTTTTTCCCTACCCAGATACTTCCTTGTGTTTGTTTACATTATAATTTGATAATTGAGACATAGACAGACGAAATACAAATAACTTGTTTAACCCCTTAAGGACTAAACTTCTGGAATAAAAGGGAATCATGACATGTCACACATGTCATGTGTCCTTAAGGGGTTAAAAACCAGTCAGTCAGTCAGCGCGCGCCCGCCAGTCAGTCAGTCAGCGCGCGCCCGCCAGTCAGTCAGCGCGCGCCCGCCAGTCAGTCAGCGCGCGCCCGCCAGTCAGTCAGTCAGCGCGCGCCCGCCAGTCAGTCAGCGCGCGCCCGCCAGTCAGTCAGTCAGCGCGCGCCCGCCAGTCAGTCAGTCAGCGCGCGCCCGCCAGTCAGCGCGCGCCCGCCTGTCAGTCAGTCAGCGCGCGCCCGCCTGTCAGTCAGTCAGCGCGCGCCCGCCTGTGTCAGTCAGTCAGCGCGCGCCCGCCTGTCACAGTCAGTCAGCGCGCGCACGCCTGTCAGTCAGTCAGTCAGTCAGTCAGCGCGCGCCCGCCTGTCAGTCAGTCAGTCAGTCAGCGCGCGCCCGCCTGTCAGTCAGTCAGTCAGTCAGCGCGCGCCCGCCTGTCAGTCAGTCAGTCAGCGCGCGCCCGCCTGTCAGTCAGTCAGCGCGCGCCCGCCTGTGTCAGTCAGCGCCCGCCCGCCTGTGTCAGTCAGCGCCCGCCCGCCTGTGTCAGTCAGCGCCCGCCCGCCTGTGTCAGTCAGCGCCCGCCCGCCTGTGTCAGTCAGCGCCCGCCCGCCTGTGTCAGTCAGCGCCCGCCCGCCTGTGTCAGTCAGCGCCCGCCCGCCTGTGTCAGTCAGCGCCCGCCCGCCTGTGTCAGTCAGCGCGCGCCCGCCTGTGTCAGTCAGCGCGCGCCCGCCTGTGTCAGTCAGCGCGCGCCCGCCTGTGTCAGTCAGCGCGCGCCCGCCTGTGTCAGTCAGCGCGCGCCCGCCCGTGTCAGTCAGCGCGCGCCCGCCCGTCAGCGCGCGCCCGCCCGTCAGCGCGCGCCCGCCCGCCAGTCAGCGCGCCCGCCAGTCAGTCAGCGCGCCCGCCAGTCAGTCAGCGCGCCCGCCAGTCAGTCAGCGCGCCCGCCAGTCAGTCAGCGCGCCCGCCAGTCAGTCAGCGCGCCCGCCAGTCAGTCAGCGCGCCCGCCAGTCAGTCAGCGCGCCCGCCAGTCAGCGCGCCCGCCAGTCAGTCAGTCAGCGCGCCCGCCAGTCAGCGCGCCCGCCAGTCAGTCAGCGCGCCCGCCAGTCAGCGCGCCCGCCAGTCAGCGCGCCCGCCAGTCAGTCAGCGCGCCCGCCAGTCAGTCAGCGCGCCCGCCAGTCAGTCAGCGCGCCCGCCAGTCAGTCAGCGCGCCCGCCAGTCAGTCAGCGCGCCCGCCAGTCAGTCAGCGCGCCCGCCAGTCAGCGCGCCCGCCAGTCAGTCAGCGCGCCCGCCAGTCAGTCAGTCAGTGCGCCCGCCAGTCAGTCAGTCAGCGCGCCCGCCAGTCAGTCAGTCAGCGCGCCCGCCAGTCAGTCAGTCAGCGCGCCCGCCAGTCAGTCAGTCAGCGCGCCCGCCAGTCAGTCAGTCAGCGCGCCCGCCAGTCAGTCAGTCAGCGCGCCCGCCAGTCAGTCAGTCAGCGCGCCCGCCAGTCAGTCAGTCAGCGCGCCCGCCAGTCAGTCAGTCAGCGCGCCCGCCAGTCAGTCAGTCAGCGCGCCCGCCAGTCAGTCAGTCAGCGCGCGCCCGCCTGTGTCAGTCAGCGCGCGCCCGCCTGTGTCAGTCAGCGCGCGCCCGCCTGTGTCAGTCAGCGCGCGCCCGCCTGTGTCAGTCAGCGCGCGCCCGCCTGTGTCAGTCAGCGCGCGCCCGCCTGTGTCAGTCAGCGCGCGCCCGCCTGTGTCAGTCAGCGCGCGCCCGCCTGTGTCAGTCAGCGCGCGCCCGCCTGTGTCAGTCAGCGCGCGCCCGCCAGTCAGTCAGCGCGCCCGCCAGTCAGTCAGCGCGCCCGCCAGTCAGTCAGCGCGCCCGCCAGTCAGTCAGCGCGCCCGCCAGTCAGTCAGCGCGCCCGCCAGTCAGTCAGCGCGCCCGCCAGTCAGTCAGCGCGCCCGCCAGTCAGTGCGCCCGCCAGTCAGTGCGCCCGCCAGTCAGTGCGCCCGCCAGTCAGTGCGCCCGCCAGTCAGTCAGTCAGCGCGCCCGCCAGTCAGTCAGTCAGCGCGCCCGCCAGTCAGTCAGTCAGCGCGCCCGCCAGTCAGTCAGCGCGCCCGCCAGTCAGTCAGTCAGCGCGCCCGCCAGTCAGTCAGTCAGCGCGCCCGCCAGTCAGTCAGTCAGCGCGCCCGCCAGTCAGTCAGTCAGCGCGCCCGCCAGTCAGTCAGTCAGCGCGCCCGCCAGTCAGTCAGTCAGCGCGCCCGCCAGTCAGTCAGTCAGCGCGCCCGCCAGTCAGTCAGTCAGCGCGCCCGCCAGTCAGTCAGTCAGCGCGCCCGCCAGTCAGTCAGTCAGCGCGCCCGCCAGTCAGTCAGTCAGTGCGTCTGTCAGTTTTGATGACCGGGCCCTGTCCGACCGCATTGGGAAAGGTGTTTTACTAATTTTTTTCCCCCTTTGCCGGTCTCACTTTGGCTGCCCCCGCCTCCATAGCTGAGAAAATTAATCTTGATATCTCAGCCACGCCAATGCAATCCCATAGTAAGCATTGGGAGGCTATTGCGCATGTGCTAATAAGCATCTTCTCATAGAGATGCATTGAACCAATGAAGCTCTATAGAGAACATCCAGCGCCTCCATGCCTATTCTCCAAAAAAACAGTTTTTTTTTTTTTATTGAAAAGCTTGCAGGGGCAGGATATAGACACCAGAACCTCTACATTAAGCTATAGTGCTTCTGGTGACTGTAGCAGGTCTTTAAGGATTTTATCATTATTGAAAATTAAGCTTTGTTAAAAAAAAAAAAAAAACACAACAAACCGGCTCCTAACTTTTTTTAGCTGGCTCCTAGATTCTAAGCAACTTTCTTGTTGTAAACTTATAAAAGTAAACTGAAAGGAGGGAAGGAGTTAAAGCCATGTGTCTTAAGAGCATACCTTAACCACGGATCTCTCAATCCTCGCCTAGCCAGTCTCTCTTGTACTTGCTCTAGTGGAGTGCCCTCTATTTTCCATTGCCGGTAATCAGGCATGTGAAGCTTTCCATGCCCGTGATGTTCATGTCCGTGGCCCATATCTATGAAATGTTGATATATCAGATATTAATAAGCAATATAAGCAAATCTTTAACTTTCCAACAATATGGATTAAAGAAAGAGGATAAACATAACACTGCAACACTTATTCACAAACTGTTAGTGGTTGATAAAATATTTGTAATCCCTTCCTAAATTGTACAATCAGCTCTACAGAAAATCATCACAGTAACACTTGTTTCAAGGTTTGTTTAGCCTTGTCCAAGAAGAAGCAACATGTAATGGCTCAGTACTTCGCTATACACACCTCTACTTCATCTCATCACAAAAACATTCAGAAAGCACGCATGCTTTCATAGTTGCATAGGCTGAAAAGAGACTGGTGTCCAACAAGTTCAGGCTCTATCAGATCTGTTTTTGCGGTTGATCTAAAAGAATGCAGACAAAACCCCCACAGTTTGAATTGCATTTTTTATTTTGCAACAAACTAGAAAAAAAATAAAATATTTCTCGACTTAAGAATGGCAGTCAGATCTCTCCATGAATCACGAAGCGGTTATCCCAAATGATATCCCTTGTTTTAGGTTTATAATTGAATAGGTGAAAGACTAAACTCCTTGTCTTTCGTCCTCCTAACCCACTCTTTCACCATTATTTCAAGTGAGTGGTACCCACATCAGTCCATCCTTGCAAGCGCCCTGTCTTGAGGTTATGCTTGATCCTGACCTCACATTTCAGCCTCACATCCAGTCGGTTACAAAATCCTGTAGATTCCATCTTAAAAACATAGCCCACATCCGCCCCTTTCTTACGCAAGATGCTACTAAGGAGCTTGTCCATGCTCTAGTAATCTCTCGCATGGATTATTGTAACTCTCCTAATAGGTCTTCTCACAAGTCGTATTGCCCTGCTACAGTCTGTAATGAATGCTGCAGCTAGACTGATTTTGCTCTCCAGTCACTCCTCTCACACCTCTCCCCTCTGTCGGTCCTTACATTGGCCTACTGTATCCTATAGGAGTTCACAGTAGTAATCCACACCTATAAAGCAATGATCAATTCTAGCCCCTCCTATATTTCTTCACTGATCCGCAGGTATGCCCCTTCTCGGTCTCTCCGCTCTGCCCTTGACCTTCTCTTGTCTGCTGCTCGCACCCGTACAGCCAACTCATGCTTGCAGGACTTCTCGTGAGTGGCTCCTTTCCTTTGGAATAGCCTGCCTACGACCATCAAGCTCTCTCCTATCAGTCTTCAATCATTTTAAAAGTTCCTCAAAACCCATCTCCTTAGAAAAGCTTATGGCCTCCCAGAGTAACCTCTACCTCACATACCTGTCCCTTGCTCTCCTAAAGGGCAGCACTCCATTCTCTCCTCCAGCTCTGCTTCACTCCACCTTGCTTGATTGCTACCTCCTGTCCTGTTGGGTTTTACACCCCACCTCCTATAGACTGTAAGCTCGTTTGAGCAGGGCCCTCTTCAACCTATTGTTCCTGTAAGTTTTTGTAATTGTCTTATTTATTGTTAAATCTCCCCCTTTGATAATATTGTAAAGTGCTACAGAATATGCTGGCGCAATATAAATACCAGTAATAATAATAATAGGTCTGCCAATTTGACTGTGCACTACAAGTCAAACAGCTTCCTTATTTCTAACTCTGGCAGCATTTAATATTATTATAATAATAGAATGCACATTACATTGCAGCTATTTTACAATTAATTTCGTGACTGTCATGAGATCCAATGAAAATTGCTATAAATCAATAATTCTGCTTAGCGCTGTTTCAATCTGGTTGGTAGTCCATAGAGTACATCTCCAAGGCTTTACCATGCAAATTGAAGAACAATTTTCCAAAATTGAAGTATAGGTATTTTCTATACCTATTTTGGTGTTTAACCCCTTAAGGACCAAACTTCTGGAATAAAAGGGAATCATGACGTGTCACACACGTCATGTGTCCTTAAGGGTTAAAGAATAGATCTCCGAAATGGAACAACAGGAAAAGTGATCTTTAAAACTAATGGAACATGCAAGCACATTTAAACGGTAATTGTGCACCTCTTTTCTGAACACTTTGATAAATGTTCGAGGAGTATGACCCAGAAAGTAAGTGGGAACAAGAATAATTTCATAAATCAACATTTTAAAAAATATATATATTTTCTTTATTTCAAGAGTGAAAGGACTGCAATTACTTAGTGCTATACCACAGCACTAGATTAAAGGGACACTCCAGGCACCCAGACCACTTCTGCCCATTGGAGTGTTCTGGGTGCCAACTCCCACTACCCTTCACCCTGCAAGTGTAATTATTGCAGATTTTTATAAACTGCAATAATTACCTTGCAGGGCTAACTCCTCCTCTAGTGGCTGTCTACTAGACAGCCACTAGAGGGCACTTCCTGCTTGTGTGCTAGAACGTCGCTGGACGTCCTCACGCTGTGTGAGGACCTCCAGCGTATCTCAATTCCCCATAGGAAAGCATTTGCAATGCTTTTCTATGGGGAGCTCTAATGCGCATGCGCATTAGGTCTCCCCAGCCAGTAGGCGGGATCAGTCTCGCCCACCGGCCGACGTAATGACTGGGAGGAGCGGCGGCAAGCAGAATCCACCGCCGAGGGACATCGGCGGGGTCTCAGGTAAGTGACCTGAAGGTGTTTTTACCCCTTCAGCAACTGGGGATGGGAGGGAGAGGGGACCTGCAGTGCCAGGAAAATGGATTGTTTTCCTGGCACTGGAGTTTCCCTTTAATGGTGATGTTTCTTATCAAACACTTGGTCCACTGGGATCTATGCTTGTTCTGTTTATATTATTGGGTATTAGTTAATGCATTATTCCTTTTTGTGACATTCTATATGCCATAACTGCTTTACATAAGGATGTACTTTTTGTTTTTTTAACTAAACATTCGCACATTATCCGGTTTAAGTTTTAAAAAATACAAATTGTGGAACTCACTGTCGCACATGTTGACTCTGCATAGCTTTACTTATTACTAACATATTATTTAGGCTAGTATTGAAATTTTGCGGGAGAGATTATGGCTTCATTAGTTTATGTATTCCCTGATGGTTCCATTATTTATAGTAATCATGCAGTTATCTCCTAATGTTTTCGGAAAACATTTTGACTCAATATATTTGCTTATATACAGATTAACATCATGACACATCTTGAATTCTTATTCTGTATATCTTCTGTATTAGAACATCTTCACATGATGTACTCATTAAAAAAAAAAAGTAAAAAAAAAAAACCAATAAAAAAAACAAAAAAAAAAAAACACCCACAACACTATGGTAAGTATTGCTGATCAGTTTAGGTGATAGCCAGTTACGTATAAAATATTCACAGCTCTGGAAATAGGATACTGGGATAGCCGCAATGAACATAGAGAGTTAGATCTTATAGAGGCTTGCTCCCTCCTATGAGATATAGATGCACACATGTTAAATCCATATCAATGTGCTCTATACTATCCATTGTGATATTTAAAAAAAAAAAATTAAAGTGACCTCTATAGTCACCAAAATAACTTTAACTTAATGAAAACGTTTTGGTGTATAGATTTCGCCTCTGAAGTCTCACTGCTCAATTCTCTGTAATTTAGGAGTTAAATAACTGTTTCTGTTTATGCATCCATAGCCATACCTCCCTTGGTTGCGACACATACAGCCTGCATGAAAAATAAAAATAGTTTTAATTTTCAATCAGATGTTAACACTTTAGACGTTTTTATCTCCTGCTCTGTAAATTGAACTTTAATCACATACACGGGGCTCCTGCAATGTCTAGCAAGCTATTAACAGAGCGGAAAATCAGGAATTCTAAATTAAACAGACTGTGCAGAAAGTGTAAACATTAGATCTCACTTTTCAGGAAGTGTTTAGTTGGGCTGTGTAAGTCACATGCAGGGAGGTGTGGCTATGGCTGCATAAACAAAGTGACTTTACTCCTAAATGGCAGAGGATTGAGCACTGAGCCTGCAGAGGCATAATCTATACACCAAAACGGCTTCATTAAGCTAAAGTGCTTTAGAGGTCTGGAGTATTCCTTTAACCCCTTAAGGACACATGACATGTGTGACATGTCATGATTCCATTTTATTCCAGAAGTTTGGTCCTTAAGGGGTTAAATAAATCAAAACCTAAAATGGTCCACACTTGATATTGGCCACTTTTTCAGCTCAGTTCCCACAAGCCTGCAACTTCTTTAAAGGGACTCTCCAGGCAGAGGACTTTACTCACCTGGTTCCAGCGCCGGGAGCCTCGTGAAGCCGCGCCCCCTATTTCGTCAAAATGACGAAATAGGCGGGCGCGAGCAATCAGACGCTTCCATTTGGAAGCGTCATTGCTCTCTTGTGCGCATGCGCGGCTTTGCCGCACATACTTCAGAGGGCGGCATTCATGACTGACAGTTCAGCTCGCGGTCTTTGCCCGCCCCCCTCCTCTGCTGACAGGCTGGAGAGAGAAGGCACGCACACAGTGTATTTTGATACGTCTGACGTGTACAGGGCCTTTTTAGGGCCCTGCATGATAGGAAGTCCCTCTGGTGGCCGTCTGAGTGACGGCCACTGGAGGTATTCCTATCAATCAATGTAAACACTGTATTTTCTCTGAAAATAAAGTGTTTACATTAGATTGCCTGCAGGGAGCTATAGCTCATACCTGAACAACTACATTAAGCTGTAGTTGTTCAGGTGACTATAGTGTCCCTTTAACAATTGTCTGTCTCTCTCGAAATGCCAATACCTTCCAATATCCTGTGTATATTAAATACCTGGCATTGTGACAAGAGTGTATTTTTTGAACTTCCCAAGTTATACTTGAAACAGAGAGAAAAAAAAATATATTCTATATAAATCCACATTAATCCATAATAATGCACAACACAGCAGCCATCACAATGATTAATTTCTCTCCAAGTATATTAATAGCCAGCAGCAGACTGGCCATATCAGCTGTCAGGGATTACATTACTAAGCCCATTAACTGGGAGCTCCCTGCTAGAACCCCCTCTCACCTGCAGCCTGCTATAGCCTTCAAGGGAGCACCTCCACTTTACCGGAAACGGAATAAGCGCTTCAGGAGGCGGCACTGATGTCAGGGTAACCTTGTAGAAAACCTGTTTCAAAATGGTCTTAATAAAGTTATAGAAGAGGAAAAAAAAAAAAAGAGTGTTGAGGCTAAACATTCTGGGAGTAATTGAGTGCGACAGGCATTAGAAGACATCCAATCAGCATCGCGGGTTCCAAACCGAGGCTTAGAACGCAAACAGCTCTTCTCGCTTCCGTGGTGACGTGTGGGATTAGCTGGGAAACCAATCAGGGCGGCGCTTGCTGCCGGAGCCTGGCTGTCCTATGGCAGGGGACGTTGGTGGGTTTCTGCAGCTTGTCAGGAAGGAGCTGGAGAGGAGACATGACCGGGGCTCCGGGAGAGGAGGAGTGAGGTAAATCAAGCAGGGAATCCCGCTGTAACAGCAGCCAGCCACTCGCGGGGAATGGACAGCTGGCCACACAGGGGGTCACCCAGGCTGTCAGTGAATGAGGGCAAGGATATTGATGGAAGGGGATATCCCTATAAAGGGGAGGGGGGTATAAACATCCACAACATCAATGAATGGACCCATGCAATCAGTCTCTAAATCAATTAGCATGCCATTATCAATGCAGCAATAACACCAATCCACCACAACTACTCACATTTCATCATATATATAAATATAAAAAAAATCTTTATTAATACATTTTTTTTAGATTTTTACAGCATCAAACTAATATATATATATTTTAATTGCAATTTTAAAAAAAATTACATAAACCAAAAAAATTAAAAACAACAACAAAAACTATAATCAATACAGACATATATGTATAGTGCAAAAAAAAATCTACATTTTTGTTAACTCGCATAATAAATGCACATGCCTGGGTGAAGGCATGTTGTGATATGTGATGTTTGTTCTGCTTGCGTGTGTGAGCCCTGCAAAACAATCTTAAAACATCTCCAGCACCCCTGTGTAATTGCAGTCTATTGAACGCATCGTTCAGAACCACAGCTAATCAGATTTATTTTGGCACTTATATATAAAACCCTTCTGCAAGAATAATGGATGATCAAGATGAATGGAGTCATGGATGGGATAGCCTTTTAAATCACGTGTCCTTTTAGATACCTTGTAGAAAACTAGTTAGGCTTTGGGAAAATTGAAACAAGTATAATGATGTATGATAAATACATGTCTAATTATAATAGTAGTATATCTGTGTATATGTCTGGCATGCCATCAGGTTAAGTTAATTTTGAATTATGTTTATATTTTAATAATTTCTATTTAAATTAGACATTTTCACAGACATTTTCCTATTCAATAAGGAGTGGTGTATTAATTCATTGATTTATTGTGTCTTCTACATGTCACTCAATTTATAGTTGAAAAGATTCATTTTTTTTTTTTTTTTTTACCTTGCCATGATATGTTTGGCATGTTATATGTTGGAATACAGAATGAAGCAGCACATGATGCAGGAGAGTTGTCCTTGGACAGTATAGGGAAGGTTGTTCTAGACAAACCTGTAAAACCAGATTCACGTTTCAGAGATGCTGTTATCTTTCATAGACATTGCCCTGAAGATTGTTTGTACACGTATAAACATTTTTCATTTTGATTTTTAAACTGACAATAAATCAAAATAATCATTGCTTAAATTCTTTTTTTTTGTTTGCTACTCTCACCCATTTCAAGTACACATTTGCAAGCTTTAAATGCTTGAGTATTTTTGCCAAAATAAGCAATTTCTGTGTAAAATATGGTAATGCTATTTTACTGGCAGGGAAGACTTATCAGTAATATCTTTCCTATCTCTTGTATTAAAATATACCACTCCAGCAACCTCAGCAGAGATTGCTTAAAAAAATAAGCTAACATCTTACCAGTATATTCCATGAATATCCCATGATATATGTTTCAGAAAGCGTTGAGAGATAATAAAAATTCCATATAATAATGGCCCTTTTTGCATTCTAATTTAGTTACACATGTAGCATATTTTGATATTCATTGACAACTGTTTGCTGTTATTTGGTTTTAGTTCACCTTGGAATGTAGGGTGTTTATGGGCACATCTCTACCATTTAAAGCATTACAGATTCATTGTTGAAATGCAGGCCTAGCTTTTACCTTCCATTAACGTTTTCTTTACTGATTGAGCTAGAGTATCAGAGTGTACTATTATTATAAGCTGTTTGCTGGATAAATAGTGATAGTCAGCCACTTAAGCAGAGCATTATATATTTTTCAACAGATGCTGTAAACTCCCAAGATGGTAAAGATATCATCCTGAAAGGTAAGTTCATAGTTGAAACATTCTGTCATTTTCTTTCAGAATGTGTGTTCAATTATTCAGGGATGTCCCCAAATCTATACCTACTAATTAAATTTCAGAATAATTGGATGATGAATGAGTGGGTTGCACATCACAGACAGTCGTTTGCAATTCTCCTTATTGCAGATAAGCATCACAGAAGCTTTTCAATGAGTCAACTATACCATACAGTAGATTAGGAATTGAGAAATCAACGAGTGATTACAAATGGACTTCTTGTTACCAAACCTGCAATGAGCATATGTTTTTGTAATATCTGTTTTTGCCCTTCAGCAGCCTTGTTAAAAGCACTCTGTTTGGTAACTGTTCTTAACTGCTTTCGTGATATAGAAGACGTGTGTATTATACCTAGTAGTGATGGTGATTTATTTTGCAGTAGTTGTCCGTGATAAATGATAATTTTCCTTCCTGATAATATTTGTTTTAAATTTGGTTGTACAATTGACCTACAGTATCTTGTGTGATCTTTGCAGACTGCAATCTAGCAGTACACATGTAGCAAAATCATTTCTTCACTGTAATCATATCAAACCAGTTGAAGACTATTATGAAAATGAATGTCTGCTGGTATGTGGCAGCTTGTGAAAGAACAGATATGCAGTCCATACATGGAGAAATACAATGTGGCAGTTTATTAACAAAAGAGACTGCTTCTTTTATATATATATATATATATATATATATATATATATATATATATATATATTATATATTATATATTTTTAGACTCTTCTAAGAACAGACAAGAGTGTGCAGTCATAATGATGCTGTTTATTTTACAAATTAAACTAGTATTCTAATATTCACCAATATATATTTTTTATTAAAAAACAAATGTGAGGAAGGCTGAACTTGATGAATGCAAGTCTCTTTTCAGCTATGTAACTATGTAATTATTCGCCAAACAGTACATTGGGGTGAATTAAGAGCGGAATCTCTGCTTACAACCAAAATAGCCAAGCAGGAAAAATGGCCTTTAAAAATTAACAATTTTAGCCAGTGTTTTTTGCTATTCAGTGGCAGTTTTACTTGAATTCACTTATTCAACCTCTCACTTGAAGGACCATTCCATACCCATAAAACTTACTGGAGTGTCTTATGGATGAGGAGTATCGTATTTTAATAACATTTTCTTAAATCAGCACTTTTATGATGAAATTATAAAACGCCTCCCTGTCAGTCAATCAGACAACCAAGGAGGTTTGCTTCTTTCTTCTGTTGGCTCCCTTGAGCTAATGGAAGTGGCAGACGCGCTCTAATTGAGTGCATCTGTCTTCTTCCCCGTTTCTCCTTTCGGATCTTACATCAGGCCAGCGTTCTTCCTGAAGGCTGTTGCACTGCGAGTGCAAGACATGGTCAAACGCGCTTAAGCATGGGATGACTGGTTCAGTTGATTCTCACTGAAAAGCCTCTGGTTATTTCCCTGCACTGAGATTGAATTATCTTCCTAGGGAGAAGAGAGGGCTTGCAAAGGCTGCAGACATAAGAACTGCAGCTTTTGCAAATTTTCATTACTTATACCTCAATGACAACATGCAGCAACAATTCAAAAAATTAATGTTTTAGATAGGAGGTATATCTACTAAATAGTGATTCTCTCCCCATTCTTTCCTATTCATGGAGCTCCTTTAAGGTTTTAGTTACTAAAGTGAGAATTCCAAGGGCATTTCAAATTTAAAGAGAGAGTCTAAGCAACAAAACAGCTTTAGCTTAATTGAGCTGTCTAACTCCTGTCCCTGCAGTCTCTCTGCTCAATGCACTGCCATAAAGGAGCTCTCCTGTTCTGTAAATTAAACTGTAATCGCACACAGGAGGCTAAAGCAGACTATTAATAATAGACAATGGATAAGAAATTCAGAATTAAACACAGTACATAAAGTATGTTTGAACATTAGATCTTTATTTACTGGAAATGTGTAGGGAGGCTGTGTAAGTCACAGGTAGGGATAGCTTGGCTGGTGCTTCAAAAATAATGGCAGAAAATTAAGCAGGGAGACTAGGGGCAAGATCTATACACTAAAGATGCTTCATAAAGCTAAATATATGTTGGTGCTTAGATTCTCTAAGCAAACTATACTTTTACTTTGGCTACTGTAGCCTTAAATTTGAAATTCACTTTAAATTCTAATTTTTAGTAAATAACCCGGTTAATCTAGAATTTCCATTTTGTGTTAAATGCTTTTTGGGTTTATCCCAAACTCATAATTTTCATGAGACCTAATATGCATCATCAAAAATAAATAAATGTACATACTAGAGTGCTTTTTTTTTTTTTTTTTGTCTTGTTACAAAAGCTGGCTTTAAATTCTAATAGTTTTTGTTACTATGACGAAATACACAACATATACATACCGTAGACTACTAAAGTATTTTGTTGGTAAGTTGTAGTTTCCATTGGAAAGTATTTCTGCTGTTGTCTGTCATTGTGTAAGTCGGTGTCAGTTTGTAAGCTAAACCCACAGGGTATATTCAATGTGATCTATTACTGCTCTGGGTTTATTAAAGACTTACTGAGCTGAGAAGTACAGGTACTGGTGTTTCAAGTGGGGTTCTGTGATTCAGCATTAATTATTTAAGTTCAGTACATTTTACATTATCAGAATGAAAAAAAACTGTTCTTGCATTTATTTAAAATGAATGTGCTTATATGGTAACAAGTCTACAAAATTGCTTTAGTCACATCTTGACTATTTTACCCTTAATTGGGCTTTTTTTTTTTTTTAAACAATTTTTTTTATTTTTTTATTTGCTGCAAATTAATATGTCTAGTGATGAACCACAGAATGTATTAAAACAAGAGTGGTTATTTATTACTGAGTGATACATTGAAAACTTTATTTAAAAAGTTTAGGCCAACATAGCGGATTTGTAAAAATCAATACAATTCTAATTCTGCAGTAGTTAGTTTTGGGCTATTTTAACCTGAATTTTGCATTATAGTTTGTATTGTTTTATTTTGCTACAATGAACTGTTTAGTGAATAAACATTTTAATGTTGCTGGTTACAAAATGCAGTATATTATTTTGACTAAGCAGTGCAATATATTTATTGATTCTGGCATTGCCAGTAGTTGTTCTGTTTATACTTCTAAATATATGCCCAAGGTAATTGATGAATGAGCTGTTCCTCAAGCAATTTCGTAAGTTCATATTTGCTAGTTTGCAAGTCCAATAGAGACCGCAGATAGAACTCTGTGTTGGTCCAGGAAAGTTCTTTAGAATAGTTTTTCTCTCTTTTTTTTTTTTTTTAAACCATCTAGCACTTAGTTTGGTCATTGATGAAGAGCACCTATTGGGCAAAATGCAAAAACGAAAATAGAGCAATCCGCTGCAATATTCCTTGACATGTGCAAGATGGAAATACCACTGGGCAAATATGTCAAATAGCAACTGTTAATCGGTTGGGACATTATAAGTGAATTATCACGGTTATACCTGTCTAATATGGGCAGCAGGTTCTAAACTTGTAAAAGTGAAGCTTAAAGGAGGCTAACTGCCCAAGGTACTCTTATAAAAACAGTATACTGTTTAAAAAAATAAATAAAAAAATTCATGCATAACAGTAGCTCATGCATGGCAGTCCTCCGTGGGTGTTGGCCTGCGATGGGTAGAGATCCTCTCCACTTGGCTTGAGACTTGCAAGTGCAAGCGGGAACCAGTTGTGGATGTCTGGAATGTGGTGCAGCGTTACCGCAGACCTTCTCTTCCAAGCTGAGGCATTGTATTGCCATGTCAGGTCTGTTTGGGCCTTCACAGAGCCCAGGAGTCACCCAGAGCCTGCAAAAATGAGCCTTTCCCACATGCTGGGCGAGGGATCCGATCCCGCAGGGGCCATGGTGGTGGCCATTTTGGATTTCAAGTGCCAGTGTACTCGCTACAGGCCCCACCGATGCCTGTCTCAGTGCCTACCAGAGGGGACAGGGATAACACCCACCGGTCCAAGGGGGGGGGGGGCGGTAGCGGGACCAGAAAGTTGGAGTTTCAGCAGCCTGAGAGCAGAGCAGCGTCCGTCCACTGCGCCCTCAGACTGAGTAGGCCTCAACTCTGCATGTCACCCTTCGAAGCTTCAGAGCACTCTTTTCAGGGCGCAATTGCAGCCCAGGTGTACACTGCATTACAGGCAGGTTGTATTTTAGCTTTGGCTGATATTTTCTTCACTTTATCGGCGAACATAGGCCGGAGCTGTTCTAACATGCTGCCTTCAGGCATGGCGGTCCGGCCCCGCCTCTATATTTCCACTTTTATAAACCAGATTATTACATATTTACAATCAGAGTTAAAGGCTATCGCACACTCCGTTACATGTGCCATAGTCTCGTTCAGCAGTTCTTATCTTTTTGATCGAGACTCAAAATTGGGTGCACTAAACAGTTAAACGGATTCGTCAGTCTATAGGCAACTGCTCAAAATAAATTGGTTACTGTTGAAACCCCGACTTGACTTCACAAATTCAATTTGTGAAAGATATATCGTACTCATACAGTTTATTGCTATTCCTGCCTATAAATCAGGGTATTATTATCTTAAGATCAAGTTAATCTTGCAGAGATTTTGAGTGTGGAATATATATTGCAGTCTTGCCCAGATATTTTAAAGTTTAATTTGCATTGTTGTGGCAGTACATGCAGGTAGGCTCTTTTGCAATATTGTCATATTGGAAAGCAAATCATTAGATTTTTTTGTTTTTGTTTTTGGGAGTAGGGGGCACTGGCCGTCAAGCAGAATGGATGCCTATCTGCTCAATCCACCACTATCCAGGGCCAATTTGGACTGACACTACACAATATTTTTTTCCTGTGAGCTTTACGTACACATCTACTGTCACTATATTTGACCATCGATCGTACAATCACCGCTACAACATGCTTTAGAATTTCAGAGATACCGGTATGTTTATTTTACATTTGGTGTTTTTTTCTTTTTCTTTTTTAAAATTCTCATGTTTACCCATTGTATTTTCTATATCTTAAAAATCAGCAGAGAGATCTAGTGTAATTTCTTCCTTTCAAATTCTTGTCAACATAACATACTACAAGGTTTTTGGTTGTGATGTATTATTTGCAGCAAGGTGTGTTATATTGTTATATGCATCATATGCACATAGATGGGCTCGTATTTCATGTAATGAAACTTTCACAAACCAATAAACCGGATATTAAAAACAGAATGGTTTTTAAAAAAAATATATATATATATATATCTTTTTGTAATAAGAATTCTTTATTTTTGTACGTGCTTGGTTACAACAAGGCTGATGTCATCAACAGAAGAAGTGATCACGTTAATATACATTTCCAGTGCATAGAGGAGACCGCACATATTTATAATTTATGACGACAAATAACAGTGCTAAGCTAGCGAAACATTTGTGAAAGCAAAAAAAAAAAATATATATATATATTTCTCAGTGCATAAGTTTTGTTATATATATTTCTCAGTGCATAAGCTTTGTTATATATATATATATATAAAAAACAAAGCTTATGCACTGAGAGTAAGTGTAGCTATGTATAATGAATAGATCCTGAAACAATATTTTATATTATATTGTAGACTGGTCGAGGGGGACTACAACATATCAGTTACTTGATAGGGCATGTGCGTCATGTGGGCTTAATAACCATACTGACATTTTTATAATGGGGTCTCAAGTGTATCTAAAAATAGGTCTTGTCTAACGTATAAGAACAAGGTTGAACACTTTGCTGAAGTTGCATAATTTGCAAGACTGAGTATAAACCGAAAGTAAACTGGTGTTTCCATTAAAATTAAAAGATGTGGTGTGCAGCGATGAGGTCATATGTTGATGTAATACGTATCATGCTTAGTTAGTGTGTGAAAGGGAATAACGAAATAACAGCTCTAAGCTATTTTTCTGTACAATAAGGAGATATTTAAGGAATTTGTGCAGTGTCATAGCTCCATTAGGTGGTCCAAGGGTACCTTTGGAGAGGTGCCTTCCTTAGGATTACCTAGGAGGCTGAGTGTGCCCTCGATAGGGGCAGTTGGCTGTTTTAGTGGTGTGAACTGTTGTGTGTTTGGTAGGCTGGCTGCTGGTGACTTATTGGTTTGCGGGTGACTGTGACAGTCGTAGTTGGGTAGCTTTAAGCGGGAGAGGTTGCCCGGTGTGTGGTCTGCCAACGCCATAGGGAGTCAATTATTAGGATGCGTACACACGCTGGGTATAGTTAGAGGGTTTATAGGGTGGCCATGTTGATCCAGAGGATTAACCCTCAGCGTGGGGGGACGTGCTGCAGGGTTGACTGGAGTAAGGTGTAGGCCTCGGTTGAGGCTTATAGAATGAGCGGGGGCTCAATGTGTGTGGCCGGGTTTGTACACATCTACATGCCTTATGAGGTGTCTGCTTGTATGTTGCTGGGTACGCACCTAAACATGGCTGGCAGCTATAAAATGCAGTTGAAAACTAAGAACATAATAAACTAACAAATAACTTGGGTTGTTTGCAAATCAAAACAGCAATTTTATTAAGGAAGAGGCCGTCCTGGCACTGCAGGCCATCTGGGTCGCTTCAGGAGGTAACTGTTGCATATGCGTCCGCCGTGGACTTCTGGGGGATGAACGGAACGTTGTGGCAGGGTTCCAGGTTTGGGTCAGGGCCTTGGGTACTCTCAGCCCGTTGGTGGCCAGAGAGTCTGGTGGGAGACCCAGGGTGTGTAGGCGCCTTGAAGATCTTGGATGGGGTAAATGGTGTCATTGTGAGGAACTTGTAGTGTGCGGGGTGATCTCCATCTCTGTGATGTTGTGCGATTGGAGTGCGGCTATGAAGGGCTGAAGGGTGCGACGCCATGCCAGTGTGCTCCCAGACAGGTCTGTGTAAAATGAGAGTGACATGGTCTCAAACGAGTATGGCAATGGTGCTGCACTGCTTTCATGACCGCCTGCCTGTCTCTGCTCCTTTGAAACTGGAAACTTTGTTGTTGCTGTAGCTCGCCCACCGCTTGTTGGAGGAGCGCTGTGTGCTGCATATTTTGGTGGGTATCTTGCTCCAGTGTTCCTAGTCAGCCCGTCAGACCACGCAGGTCTTGGCGTAGCTGGGCCAAATCAGCCTGTATAGTGTGCTGAAGGCTTGCCAGCAGTTCCTTGATGACCGCTGTGTTGACCGGGGCTGAGTCTGATGAGGGAGGAGGCGGCCTGAGGTTCGGCAATACAGGTAACTGTTCCTCCACTGCCTCTGTGGAGAAATCATCCGAGATTTCTGAGCCGGAAGTTTGGAGGCCTAAACAGCATTCTAGATCTATAGTGTCAGGAATACACTTTTATATTCATGACACTATAATCCCTCTGCAAATTCTGGAATATAGTATTGCATATTCTAGGTTTCTGAAGATAATCTTGATGGAATAGAGGCGTTCAACTTCTCCATACAGCTATTTCTTGTTTGCTTATTAAGTTTGCGAAAGAGGTGTAGTAATCATGAGATGTGCTTTGTTGAAACACTTCTGGGAACTTGTTAAAACCTTCGTGTTTACCTTTCTATTACTTGGAGAGTTGAATTTGAGAGAGCATATGGAATCTTTGTTATATATTATTTTTCTCTTATTTTTTGTCACTTAGGCTATTAGTAGAAGTATTTTGTTGGCCTCAATGAACTGAAAATGTATTTAAAAAGGGATTGTCAAATTTTTGGTATAATGAACAAGCACCACTTTTACATAGATTACCTCCTAGAAGATAAAATTATATCCTCATTGTTAAATGTACAGACTTATGTTACAGGAACACTCTTAACACACACACACTACTTTAGCCTGCTGGAGTGCTTTATGTGTGAAGAGTGTGTTGCCTTTTTTAAAAATGTATTATTATTTTTTTTTTACAAAAGTGCAGATTTTACCCCCCTATCTAGTGGCAACCGAGGCGGATCACCCACCCCCTCCCTTAGTGCGCCACTGCATAGGAGTATGTCATCTAAATAGTGATTTCTCCCAAAAATCTTCTTTTTGGGGGGAAAGGGGTGGCATTGGAAAGCCTCTTTAAAAAAAAAAAAAATATTAGGAGGAATAAAAGAGATGACATAGCCCGACCAGTGGCCGAGGAGTTTGGCGGCTGACCCAGGGGGGCGGGATGGGATCGGAGGTCTGGGCTTCCCTCTTCCCCTCTTCTCCCCTCGCCTTACATCTTCTCCATCTTGACCTATACCTTATATACCTCTTTACCCACTTCAGTAATTACCCTCTTTTCTGACCTTGTACTCCCCCTCTCCCCCTTTTCTTGTCCCTTCCCCCCCCCCCTCTCTCTTTCTTAGAAGACCGATGTTTCCTTCCTTCTACCTTATACACCACCTTCTTATCTCGAAGGCGCCGCACAATCTCTGAGGCGCCCACATACACTATCCCTCGCCCGAGGACTGGGACTCACCTGGGACTGCCTAAGAGCAAAATGTATAACTAAATAACCTAAGGGTCTCCAAGAGCAACATAATTGTCCAGCCGTATACTTGCTGTACCTCTCAATGATTAAATCACAGGCTTAGGGATACGGTAACCAGCTAGGTCTCATTACGCAACCTTACACTCTCCCATGGGTGCAACACACTACTGGTATAAATGCCAGCCTTAAGCCGTGCAATATCATATCCACCGTGTTTGCCCCTTGGGTGTTCAGACCTCACCTTAACATACTAACCCGACTATTTTACCATTCTCCTGTATGTTTGGCAACAACAAGCCTAGTGTTACTCTGTTAGACGATGCTGTTATACAAAAGTGTAGTATACGCCATATGGATGTCTCTCTTCGATGATAATGTAATCTCTTTTTTCATGTTTCACCCTTTGGTTATATTGCTTTCTGATAACTATGCATTCTCAGTTAGATGGCATTCTTTTCATTGTATGTACCTATCAACTTAATAAACTTTGAATAAAAAAAAAAGATACATCCTCGTTTGCGCATATAAACATGTTGGCTTCAAAACGATAGTATCAACATAGCAGGAAATACATTTAAAGTATGATGTTAAAGGAACACTAATATGTTGGGAATATAGGCTTTTATTCCTAATATTCCGAATGCTTTAATGTCCCCATTTAAAAATGTGGGGCTTCCGTGTCAGGTCTCATTCAGTGCTGAGCCACTAGAGGAGGAATTAACCCAATGTAAACATTGCAGTTTTTAAAAAATGTTTGTTTGACATTACAGGGTTACAAGCAGAGGGTCACGTTACCCAAGCCATTTCACTGATATGAAGTGGCCTAGGTGACAGTGGTTATTTAAGATTATTAATGTTAAACTTAAATATATGTGGAATACGATCAGTAGGATCTTTAGACCATAGATAATACAAATCTGAATATTTATAAAATAAAAAAACAACAAAAAATTAACTATTAAAAATCTAGTTTAACTTCTAGACAGCTGTACATGGTCAAATTCTGGTCAGAAGAAAATAAATAAACCAAAAGGACTGCTGAAAATTTTTAAGGATGACATAAAAAAAAATAATATAAATAAAAAATGTGTTCTCTCTCAAACTGCAACCAAGTGACAGTATATCTTCATCTCGTTGTGTCAAAGCAGAGAGTTGGCCTACTATGGGAATTACAAATGTTGGCAGATGTAGGTCTCGTCTCTTGGCTTGCCAGATTTGGAAGAGGGGCAACCATCTCCCATCTGTGATAAGTATTGAGCTGCTTACTCAAGCAAGAGGTGAATGAGTTCATGGCTGTTTTCTTTCTTTTAAGAACAGGACAGCAAAGCTCTCTATCCAATTACAATTATTAATGCTAGATGTTGGATTGTAAGCCAACTGCTATCACATTGCACATTGTAAACCATTGGAACCTTTTTTTGTTGTAATCCATATTTTATATTACTATAGGAGCACTGTATACCAACATTGTATACTCCTATTTAAAATGCACTGTTTAAAGATTTGATGTCTTATTTTCATTCCCAGTAGATAACGGCAAAGAGATGTTTGTGGTAAAATGGTAGATCCTTAGCTGCTGTAGAGGGCAAAGCATTGTGGGAATTGTAATCCGTATGTGATTTCAGCAACCCCACTCACCTCAGATAAACCTGAATGATTTATCATCACTGACCACATATAGAACAAAGTGTTCCCTACAGGTGATTGCAGTTCTGTAGTGCTCATTGCAAGATTAAACCTATACATTTGTTCATGCTTCTGGTCCTGGACTACCTCTGTTATGAGCCTGTCAACACAGAGTAGCTAATGTTCCAATAAACAGAACATCACAGATTAATGGAAATGTCAAAGCCAGTAATGGACTTTTAAAAGCATAAATTGTGAGTGCTAAAGTAATAGGTAGCCTCTGTTGATGTTCTCTTTGTATTGCAGGTAGGAAAGTCACACAATAGATGTGGCAAAAAAAAAAAAATATTGTTTCTGTTATTTTATCTTGACATAATTTTAGCTCGGCCAACCCCCACTAAATCCTGTAATTGTTGTCAGGAAATAAGATAAATTTGTATTTTCTCAATAAATTATTTCCTGCAGTTTTGAGGGGCCATGCGTTAAACGGTTAAGTACAAGTGTATTGATGGCTATTTATGTTTTAGTGGTAGGATATCTCTTTAACGACACGTGACATGTGTGACATGTCATGATTCCCTTTTATTCCAGAAGTTTGGTCCTTAAAGGGTTAAAATATATGTAAAGTATCCTTTTTGAATTGTAGCAAAGAAGTGTGAGTTCTAAAACAGCTATTGATTTTGTAGTATTTTACAATTGAAAGACATTTTATTTCTGAAGGTTAACAGTTTTCATCATCTAATTAGCATAGATCGAGAGCCTTCAACTGACTCTAGTTCATCTCAGTTCCCTTTACTTGCATTCAAATAGATTGAATTTATTAGCAGTCCAATTGGTTGGATTCTAGCACTACAGTAAAGGAACACTAAAAGAATCCAGACCACTTCATCTCAATGAAGTCATCTTGGTGCAGTGTCCCTGTCGTTTGAACTCTGTAACGTAAAACATTGCCGTTTGATTGAAATGGCAATGTTTGCTTTGCAGGGTCAAAGGGACACTATAGTCCCTAAAACAACCTGAGCTTGATGTGCACTGTCACCATCTGGGGACAGAATTTGCAGAGACCCCCCCAAGAATTACATTGCCGCTGGGTGTTCGATGTCCGGAGGGAGGGCAGACAAAGGGTAGTTCCCGAGATCGTGAATCCTCCGTAGTTAAAGCCAATACCCTGCAGTTGTCAAAGTATTGCCTTTGTCTCACTATAACTATTGACTGGGTTGTAATTTCAGTGAAATTCCAACACGGTCAATGTGTTTATCATAAAGATTCTATCGATATGAAATATTCATTTTCGGGTGGGGCGGTGACATTACAGCTTTAATGAAACAGTTTTTGTGTACAGATGATGTCTTGCTGCTCAGTTCTCTGCCATTTTGTAGTTAAATGACTTTTGTTTCTGTCCATGCACCCCTAGCCATACCTCCTCTGGCATGGTTATATTCAATCCGATGTTAACTTACAGCCACTAGAGGTGCTTCCACTGCAATAACAGTATCAGGCACAGCTATTTAATCAAAGGCTTCTCATACAGAGCATTTGATTGGTGCAGCATGGTGTTTGGTTGCACATGTGCACTAGCCTCCCAATTCTAACATTGGAAGAGCATTGGATTAACTTAATTGAGATCATGAAGACTGATAATCTCAGCCAAGACAGAGGGTCAGCAACAAAGAGATGAGTTGTTGCAGGATATAAGGTAAGTAAAACTTACCGTTTAAACTGCCATGGGGAGGGGGGGTGTGTGATGGGGGGCGGGACTGCAGGAAAGGAACCCTAAATCTGCACTGTCCTGCCAAAAGTGGGACTGTTGGGAGGCATAATATTGTAGTACATGTATTTCTGGCTTTGAGTAGATTTAAAATATTTAAGAGATCATTATTACTTATTTGACTATATAATTTTAAATATGCCATCTAATTACATAATTTGTGGATGAAGTCCCTTTAAAAGATGTTGTAAACCCAAGACACTGACTGATGATAAGAATATGTAAGACGTGTAAAGACCTATTCCTGCCGTACATTCATAAATAAACCAAGTATGGCTATTAAACTGATAGAGGTGTGTATCTTTGCTATATATTTTATAATACATTTTAGATGTATCAACGTATACAGCATAATGTCATTTATATGGTAATATAAATAGGTCTTTATTCACGTATGTAAACAATAACTGTGTTGATGAGTGGGGATGTACACATAATCATTATGTTCTGGAATGGTACAGAGTGACTATTGGGTGCATCTCATTTACCAAAGAAGAAATGATTTACCGGTAATTAATTTACACATCTCCTGGTTATTTTGCCAATGAAATAGATTAGTGAAATATGATCTTATGCCTGAAACAGACTTGGACATCGGTTTGGATTAGACTCTTGAAGTGGACCTTTGATTAATATCTTTGTTTTTTGTTTGAGTATATTACCAACATGTGATGTGCATCATATTTACAAACTGTATAAAATGGCAGCTACTCAGCATAGTGAATGCTCCATTATTATTTTACTATCATGCACAGCACCCCTTTGACCTTAGCATGGCTTTCATTCCACTCTATTATCTAACTGATTGTATATAAGCCTTTTTATATGAGTTTGTCAGCACTAAATATAATAATTTAAAAGTTCTAACTATACCAAGCTTTTTGCATTGTAAACCTTTTTCCTGTTTGCAAACTACTTTTAAAGCGATTGTTTTTATTTGATTTTAACGGTTTCAAACCTGGACCACTCAAAACAAGTTCTTTGCGCCAACGCAAAGAACAATTCTCTCAACTTTTGAACGTGAAGACTCTACTTGCTCAGGTCTGACGTGAGCTCCTTTATCAAGTCCTATTTAATATCAGATGGAACTCTAAAACTCACAGGTGCTTGGTGAGTTTGTCATATAATAATGTATCTTCATTTGGGAATTACACCTTTGGCATAATTGTAAACTAAAATTATATAGTACATCACTGTTTTTCATCATTAGGAGGGGACCTCCATACAGGAGTGTCTAATTTTGATTAGAGGGGTTTATTCTTCGCACATTAAAACCTGGTGGGGGGGGGGGAATCTGTGAGAGTAGTTTATTCCTAAAGAGCAGTTCAGATATGTTCTGTATACCATGCCTCCCAACAGTTTAGCTTTTGACGGGACAGTTCAGATTTCCGGGTCCGGTCCCTCTTAAAGGGACACTGTAGGCACCCAGACCACCTTAGCCAATTGAAGTGGTCTGTGTGCAGTGTCCCTTTTGCACTTAGTGCTGCAATGTTAAACATTCCTTTGGTCCAGAATCTGACGCAGGATGTTCTCACGCTCTGCATGAAAAGACATCCAGCGTCCGATTTATCTCCATAGGAAAGCATTGATTCAATGCTTTCTTATGGGGAATGCACATGCACATGCGCATTAGCACCAGCTCATTGTGGAATGCCGAAGGGGGCAGAGCTTCAACCCAGCGCTGAGGGACATTGACGCTGGAAAAAGGTATGTAAATAGAGCAATAGTGCCAGAAATACAGCTTTGAATTCCTGGCACTTTTAGTATCCATTTAAGTTCTCTGGTTTCCCACATCTGTGGACTCCAGGGAACGGTCACCGTGCAGCATAGCATGAGTGCATCATTGGATGCGCTCGCGCTGTGCATCGTGCATTAGGACCACGCAGAGAGCATTTCAGCAAAGCTCCCTATGCCGGCCAGACACGCTGCCATGCCCCTTCAGAGCCGCTGTCTCTGCAGAAAGAACCTTCTTTTAAGAAATTGCTGCAGATCTAAACCACAAAGAGTCAAAAGTGGCTGCAGAGTGGTCTGTGTAAACCTCACCTTTGCAATAATACAGAGTTGTGATGATTCTTTTTTATTTTTTTTTAAACATTCTTTATTTGTTGTTTTTCAGTGAGATAAGAAACATTAGGGTACAAAAAAGAAATAGGGTGGGGTGGTATAGCCAAAATAATACAGGTGCACATTATTTTCCACATTCAGCTCTCTATTTCTTAGGGTTTTGTGGGAGAGCTGTGGTTGTCTGGTGTGGTCAGTTGGCATAGTGTTTGCTGTGCGGTAGTGTGGGGTACAGTGACCTCGTTTTTGGTCTCTTTCCTTTTATGCGGTTCGTCTGCTCGCACCTGTATTAGTGGCTGTTTGAGATTTGCGGTATTTCTCGGTGATGGTTAGTTTGGTAGGGTAGGTTACCCTCTTTTCTGGCTGTTTTGTTTTTAGAGTTGTGATGATTCTTAAAGTGACCATTAACCTTATTTCTGTCACTATTGAGAAGGCCTGAAATGTCACCTAAACGGTGACTAGGACGCTATAGCATTAAGAATACGCATTTGTTCCTTTTCAGACATGGAGTATTGTCTGTGATAGTGTATTCTCTAGTCAACAGAGATCTGCAGTGAATTATAATTGGTTTGTTTTGTTTTATCAAGATCACTTACGTTTAGCCTTTATAATATTGAAATTGGTTTCTGTTCTTTTTATTATATATCACTTTAATATCTCCCATCTCTTTTCTTCTATAACAAGGTTTTACAGAATAAAACTACATTTTGGAGACAGAACAGATGAGTAATCATGATGAGAGCCCTAGACATATGTACATTTTTCTGAATAGTTTGGCATACTTAAGAAGACGTCAGCACTGAAGATGGCAGTGCTTGACAGACCATTGCCAATAAGTGTTTTTTACAGAACAGTCGATGAGGTTGTATACTCAGCAGGTATTAATGACTGCAGTTATTGTGTTGTGCATAAACATTGTGTTTCTATAAAGCAGTTACATGAAAAATACTGAATGCTCTAAAAGGATTATGCATTGATCTGGGATTTCTTTGAGTCATTCGTGCAAAAAAATGGATTATTGTAAAACCTTTTACACCGGAATTAAAATAAAGGCATCAACAACTGAAATCCATATCCTATTTCAGTTGCATAAATATAAATACAGTTCTAATTATAGATATTATTTGCAGGGTACTCTATGGTGTTTATTAAACTACGGTATATTAATTTTAGCACTTTCAACATATGACAAGACATCCTAGCTTATTTAGTAGAGTGAGCTCCATAATGTAGGGATGGATATTATTGAACAGGAGTAGAATACTGAACTGTGGTTTCACTGAAAGATTTGCATGTGTAAGTGTTTGAGCCGATATGCCACCCAGTAGCAGTTTAATTCTGCATATAGAATATTTAGGAATGCTGAATTTATATTGCGAGCCTATGCATTGCAAGCAGTTCTGACTCATGCTCACTCCGAGAGCCAGAGAAGGAAAGTAGGCCCAGGAAAAGAGGGCTTCTGAAGTACAGCAATGGAGACAATAAAAAGTCTCCACCCAGGTATCTCCATGCAAGTAGACATGTTTATTTTGAATGCATTAAAAGAAAAGAAAAAATTAGAAAGTCGCTTCCTGTCTGTTGTGTCCCTTTCCTTTCAACATGTCCGCACCCTTGAGTTTTGGTACAGTAAACCACATGTAACTAAGGCTAACTCAGTGGAGCGTCTAACTGATGCTAAAATATTGTACTGTGGGTTTGTTAAAGTTGTATTTTGTGGTCCAAAGAATCCTGTGTCTTGTATGTCATGTTTTCTTTGCGGTTAGCGCATTTGCTCACTGGCACTGAAACACATCAGTATTTTTCACAAATCTCATCGGAGTATAGCTACAAATGCTGCCTAGATAGAGTAAAGAAAAGGGAAGTAACTGCATAGAGAACCTTGAGTTCCTCATTTTTTGACTTGACGTCTTTCAGTTTAAACTGTTTTCAGGAACTGGCTTCCATCTGTTTGGAAAATATCCAGTTATGTTGTGAACAAATTTGTTCAGTAATTGCTTCAGTTGAAAGGAGAGCATGTTTTATTGCTTTTTTATTTTTTATTTATTTAATATCTTAAAGCAACACTATAGGGTCCGGAACACAAACATGTATTCCTGACCCCAAGTGTTAAAATCACCATCTGGCCCCCACTTGCTTCCCTTAATATAGCAAAATCTTACCTTTACTCCAGTCTGCTGCTGCTGTCTCTGCCTCTGATCTGTCTGCTTGGCTGACATCAGAAGTGATTGATCTCAGCCAATCACAATGCTTTCCCATAGGATTGGCTGAGACTGTCAGGGAGGCAGATCAGGGGCCAAGCACGCACAAGCCAAACACAGCCCTGGCCAATCAGCATCTCCTCCATAGAGATGCATTAAATCTATGCATCTCTATTAGGAAAGTTCAGTGTCTCCATGCAGAGGGTGACACCAAGCCCAGGAAGTACCTCTAGCAGCCATCTGAGGAGTGGCCAGTAGAGGTATCCCTAAGCTGCAATATAAACACTGAATTTTCTCTGAAAACACAGTGTTTACTGCAAAAAGCAGGAGTACAAGGAAATGATTGTACTCCTCAAAACAACTACAATAAGCTGTAGTTGTTCTGGTGACTATAGTGTCCATTTAAGGTTATCAGTCAGAACTCCTCTCTTTACATCAGACTTAGGCCCTTCCTTGGCAACGCTGTGTACAAATATGCAGGCCATCTAAGGCTGCCAGACTTGTCATAGCTTTCCATACATGCAACATTTGTTCTTGAAGATGGGCATTTTGTGTTGTTCCTTCAGTATGCAGCATTCATTTGTCAAGGAGGAACTGAACTACCTTGGATATATTTCATTGATTCCACTTGTGCACTCAGCTATTTTATGTCTGTGGGATGCACATGAAAAGTCTGCTATAAAATGGATGGCAGACTGTAGGCATGCAGTGGAAGATTTCAAATGCGTTCTCTGTGGTTTGTTGTAAATATAAGAACCTATTGTGCTGTTTTTTTCCATGTACAATTATTAAAGAAACGTATTTGTAAAGGATTAGGATAGATTTTATTTAAATATTATTCCCTGAAATACCTTATTTTCTTTTGATTATGTAATGCTAGTCCATAGTTACACTCCTGTAAGAAGTTTATTTTTTTGTGTTAAAGGACCAGTCTGACCACTATCACATCATCACAATGAAGTTATAATATGAGGGGGTCGTGGAATACTTTTTAACCCCTTAACGACGAGTGACGGACGAGGTCCGTCACTCAGGGTAAAGCGTTAATGACGAGTGACGGACCTTGTCCGTCACGTGTTAAAATGAACCCCTGATCGCCGCAGTGCCGGCGATCGCGGGGTTAACACTGTTGCTGGGTGCCTCCGAGTCAGGGGCAGACCAGCAGCAGCAAATCCCGATATCTCAGCCCATGTGATCGCTGTGACAGCCTGTCACAGCGGTCACAATGCTGCTGGGATATCTGATCCGCCTCCCTCCACCTCGTGTGGGTTTGTGAAGTGGAGAGAGAGGGATCGGTGCTACATTGTGTCCCAGAAGAATAGCTAAGTTTTAAAAAAAAGTCCCTAATCCCTTTCCCCTTTATTTAAAAAAAAAAAATAACCCTTTCCCTGCTGCTTGATCACTGCTAGCAGTGATCAATATACAGGTCACAGTACTTTACTGTGATCTACCGTATTTATCGGCGTATAACACGCCCCAGCGTATAACATGCACCTCATTTTAAGAAGGAAATTCCCCCCCCCTCCCATAGTATTCTCCCCCCCTCCCATAGTGTTCCCCCACCCTCATCCCATAGTGTCCCCCCACCCCTTTCCATAGTATTCTCCCCCCCCCCTCCCATATTATTTTCCACACCCTCCCATACTGTTCCCCCCCCTCATCCCATAGGAGGCAGGTCACTTTAAGATTCCACCAACCCCTAAAAAACACATCCCCCAGAAAAGGTGCAGGGTGTGTTACAAGAGGGGCGTAAGAGTTGAGACCAGCTATTACTGCCCTGATTGCCCCTCTCAGCCCGGCCTATGTATTGGCCATTGTTTTAAAAATTTTCACACCCAGGCCGAATAAGTAGACCAGTTTTGGGGTGTGATTTTTAGTAATCTGTCTAATTGGTTACCGAATCTTTGCTTTGTCTACCGTTTATCCTGTCTTCTCTGATCCTTGACCTCGGCTTGTCCTATCGTTGTTCCGTTTCTCTTTACTCATTTGACCTCGGCTTGTACCTTGACAATTCTCTTCTTGTATAGCCCGGCCATTCTAAGGACCGTTATTACAAGTTTCTCTCTCTGTGTTCTCTCTCTTTGTGGTCTGTCTGTGTTTTGGTTTCGGAATCCATGACAGCTTTGCCCGGGACCCAGTTGACTGGGTACTACCCCCGGATAAGTTTACCCCAACTATTCCCCCTTTTCACAGCAAATAGTATGCACTTGTTCATAATTTGCATTGATGAGCTGCTTATACTTAAAAATATATGTGGCCTTTGAGAGGTAATTTGCAGTCCTGAGCTGCTAAAATGAGACTTGGGCCCAGCATCCACTTTTGAAAAATATGGAAGTGGTGTGTCTCCAATGTGCCCCTTCAACATCCACATAACCCTGAAAAAGGTACACATGGGGGTATCGTTGCACTAAGATGACATAGCTGAGCAACATATAAGGATAGCAAAATATACAGTAACATCTGCAAGTGTGTGTCAAAAGGGCAGAAAAAATGCTAATTGCAACTAGACTTGGTACAAACTAACAAAAAAATGATCCTACACTAAGGTTTAGAATATACCTTTTGAAATACCCCGGGGTGTCTACTTTAAGAAATGGTAGGCGTTTGTGGGGTAGTTTGAATTTAAAACCTGCTAAGATGCTTGGAAATTGCACATAGGCCCAGCGTCAAAATTCAAAGTTCGGTAAAAACTGATATGGCTTGGTCTCCTATATGGGCCTGTAGTTTCACGAAATAGTGCCAAAGACATACAATGGGGGTGTCATTTTACTCAGAGGACTTAGCTGAACATAATTTGGGGGGTTTGAACTTAGTGGCACATGTGAAATATACAAAATGCCCAGCAAAAATGCAATCCGTATGTCAAAAAATGCACAAAATTATTTTTTACCACATACTTTGGCATCTATTGGTGAAAAAATGGGAGCATGTTAAGGCACAATATGCACCTTATGTGATACCCTGGAGTGTCTACTTTTACAAATGGTAGGCCTTTGTGGGTTTTTTTTGAACAGTCAAACTGTTATAATACCCCAAATGGAAGCATAGGCTCAAAATTCTACTGTGAATACTGAAAAGGACAGGTCTCCTATATGGCACTGTATGTCACGAAATAGTGCCAAAGACATACAATGGGGATGATTTTACTCAGCAGATGTAACTGAACACAAAATAAAGTTTTGTACAGCAATAGCACACACCAACTTTACAAAATAAGTTTGGGTGCCAAAAACAAAAAAAAACACAATTTTACTCCAATATTTAGCAGAGGTTGGCGGTGAAATGGCTACGTAGAAAGTGTCAAAACAACCTTAGGACAATAGCCTGTGATGTCTACTTTATATAAATATATACTTTTGTGTGGCAATTTTGTTTTCTTTTATGGCTATTAAGCTTACAAGACAAACATACCAAATTCTAAAATCGCTCCATATTAAAAGTGTATTTTACTCCTTGTGCTTTGTGACCTGTAACTACCACAAAAAAACGAAAATCCCAGACACATTATATATTCTGTAATTCAGAACAACTAAATGAATTTATTTTTAATTAATTTCCTTAACCTGCATTAATTATGTACACATTATTATTGCAAAAACTGTAAAAAAAAAAAAAAACCACACACAAATTCTTTTTTTTGCATATTTCTGTATTTTTTTTTATAATAAATAAGCATTTATATATATATATATATATATATATGTGTTACATCAAATTAAAACCCTTTCTGTCCTTTAAAAACTGATATAGAATATGTGTTGGTGCAATAAATTAGTAAAATGCAAATTGCAGTTGAACGCAAACAGCAAAAAAATGCTGTTGTCATTAAGTGAAAGCCAAGCTTCTGAAGCTCTGTCCTTAAGGGGTTAAACTGTTAATAAAGTGGTTTACCCCCAAAGTTTGGAAGATGCCACCTTGCACTCTTTCACCTCCACTTCCTCTGAAGGTCTGAGGCTTTACTCAGGAAGCCTTGGACTGGGCGATGCTGATAGTGTACCTTTTTCACTCACTTTGCTGAATATGGAGCTAGTAACAGACTGAAAACTTCAGCTGATGCACTCTGCCTATCATCATTGCTAGACTAAGGCTTCCTGATTGAAGCATTGGACCATCAGAGTAGACCCATGTATGTAACTTGCAGTGAAAAAGTAGAAAATCTGATAACAAACCCAATGTTAATGGTATGCAGGTAAGTTAACAATAAATTGTTAATAATTAACCAAATCTACTCATCCTCCCCCACCCCCATTTCATTGTGTGGAGCAGAACTCAAAACATTTAAATGATGTATTTATTTATTTTTGGTTCAGACGGCAAGAAGCTTTGCGTATGTAATCCTATGACCATATCTATTTTTCCTATTCTCCCTCTATATTCAGTCTAATGGGATTGGCTGTGATATCTTGATCACTTTGTACTTGATACAAAGGGTGGTCTACAGCAACTGGCAAGAAAATGAAAGGTCTTACAAGTGTTCGTTTTTTGTTTTCCCTCTTTCCTATACGTATATTGGTTATCTGCATCTTGTTTAGAGTGTAATATTGGTTTTTAAATGTGTACTAAAATCTGCTCTGAAATATCCTTGTGTTAGACTAATTGTGTTTTTAACCTTTGCTTGCCACCACAGCGTGGCTTACACAATGCAGCCCTGTTAGAGTGTCTGTACTACAGTTATGTACAGTTTGTTTGAACAATTGGAGTCTGTGTGTGCACAAACTTTGCTGGTTAAGCAGGCTGTACAGGATTACAGTATACATAACCAGGCCAAACCAGCCTTCAGAATTCTTTTATGTGCGTTGGAGTTTGTAGAATAAACACGCGAAGGATAACGCTGTTCCTATGTAATCTTTGCAAATATAAAGACACCATGCAGAAACATCAGGAAAGCTTAATGTGGAATTCCACTGGGTATTTGATGACTATGAGAAAACTTTGATTTATAATGTTACTGCATTTCTAAGAACACTAAGGCAATGTAAGACCTAAGACAATGTAGTAGGGATCGACCGATGTTAATTTTTTTTTTAGAGCCGATACTTATAATCTGTAAACTTTCATGCTGATAGCCGATTACTTACCGATACCGATATTCTGTACATTTACCATTAAAAAAAAAAACCCAACAATTTCTACATAAATCTACTGTTAACTGAACATGTTTATTATGTATTTATTTGTTTGAATTTTTTTTTTTTTTTAACTAAGGTAAATCCACTAAATATACATGCCAGTCAGAATTTTTTATGTTTTCAAGAATATATGTGTGTAGTGGATGCAGTGAGAGTATTTGATTAGTGAATGCAGAGTGTGTGTTTGTGTAGTGTGTGTGTGTATATATTGAATGCAGTGTATCGTGAATGCATTGTGTGTGTTTGTGTAGTGTGTGTGTATAGTGAATGTAGTGTGTGTGTATATTGAATGCAGTGTGTCTGTGTAATGCATGTATCGTGAATGCAGTGTGTGTATTTAATGAATGCTGTGTGTGTTTGTGTAGTATGTATTTAATGAATGCAGTGTGTTTGTGTAGTGTGTAATTTAATGAATGCAGAGTGTGCTTGTGTAGTGTGTGTTAAGTAAGTAAAATGGGGGGGGGGGGGGGGCATTTTTATTTTTTTTAAATGGGTTTTAAATCTTTTTTTTTTTTTAATGTTTAAAAAAAAAAAAAAAAAAAAAAATTAGTTTTAGTCCCCCCTCCCTGTTTCTTACCTGGCCAGGGAGGGGGGTATGGCATTCTTACTTCCCTTACCAGCAGCTCCCTTCAGCTCCCCTGTCCAACTTTCGCGGCTTGTGTGCCGCGCGGAGCGTTGCCATGGTTACCCGTTAGACAAGGGAGCTGCTGGGAAGGTAAGTAAGAGTGTGCTGGGCTCCCCTGTTCTGCATTATCGGTAATATTGGTATATTTATTGGCTGATACCGATATTGCTGAAAATACAGAATATCGGATGATAATATCGGCCAGACTGATAATCGGTCGATTCCTACAATGTAGGTGTCTGTCCAGAGGTGTGCGTGACCAACGATATAGCATGATGCTAAATATGTTAAAGGAACACTGTAGGCACCCAGACCACTTCAGCTAATTGAAGTGGTCTGGGTGCTGTGACCCTTTTGCACAGATAGCCACTGGGGGCGCTTCCGGAATCCAAACTGACTTTTGGTCCGTTATCTGACGCTGGACGTCCTCACGGACCTCCAGCTTCAGATTTTCCCCATAGGAAAGCATTGAATGCGCTAGAATGCACGTGTGGCTGATGTTGGCGGGGAGGAGCGTGGGCGGAGCCTGACTAAGCATCGAGGGACATCTGCGCTGGATTCAATTAACTGGCTGAAGGGCTTAATTGGAGGAGGGGGGACCTATTAACCCTATAGTGCCAGGAAGACAGGTTATTTTCCTGGCACTATAGAATCCCTATAACATTAACTCACTCAAATTTCAAGGCGCACTGTAACATTTTATCAATTATTTTTCATTATAGCAAAGTTAAAACGACCATGCACTCATTCTCAACTCCAAAATCCTATGACTGCTGCTTCATTTAAGCAACTGAAATGTTCCTGGCTGCCTGTGTCAGTTTTGGACATATTGTGCGTGGGTGCGTGGGGTGTGCACACGTCTCATGCACAACTTGGACTGAGCATAGGACAGTGTTCTGCTGTCCAGGCTCTGTGTTTTATGATAACAGCTGTAGAATGGCTGTTAGACGTTTATTGAGCAGTTCTGCTCAGCAGTAGTAAACGTCTTGTTGGACAGGAGTTTATGGGGGAAAATCAGAGGCTTCTGATTGGTGGAATTCTTTTTGAAGTGAGAGGGGATTGCATGCTACTCACATTTGCTTTGTTAATGTCTTCTTTGTTTTGCATAAATGTTTTAAGGCATTATTTAATTCTTTTAAATGTGTTAACTAACATTCTTTGAAACTGCAATGATTTACATTGCAGGTCTAGGTGGGACAGGGACACTGCACCCAGACCAATTCAATGTGATGAAGTGGCGTGGGTGACTATAGTGTCCCTTTAAGAAAAATTCAGTTTTGTGTCCTGAAAGCAGATTAAATGTTCCATTGTCTCTTTATAATTACAAACATTTTACTCTTGGTATGGGTTGCAAACCAATTGATTCTAAATGGACCCAAATGTGTCCAGGAACAGTTTGACTGAACTGGTTACCTTGCAGCATTTTACATTGTCTACAAAAAGAATTTAGTGTTGAGCGTTGCAGAACGCTGTGATAAATGAGTTTAATGAGTTTTAACCACTATAAACAAACTATTAACAAACAAAATACAATGTTATTTGTAAACTCTGCTAAATAATGTCTAATTATCAAAGCTTTTTGCTTCCTATGGCCTTGATTTAATATTGTTGGGTACAATTTGAAATTGATTTTTTTTTTGTTAAACTTTTAAAATGAATTTTCCACTAAAATATAAACAAATCTCTCTCTAATTTATTTTTGTTTGTGTTTTGCAAAACATGCAATAATTTCAGATACTTTTAAAAGGATTTCATATTTAGAAATGTTATTATTTTGAGATATATCGATCTAGATATATCGATCTATATCTATCTCAAAATATTAACATATATTTCTAAATATGAAATCCTTTTAAAAGTTTATCTGAAATTATTGAATGATTTGCCATGCACAAACTTAAAGAAATGAATTGGAGATTACAAAGTGAAAATAACAATAAACCACAAAAATACCGACCACTGATCGTTCACGAGAAGGCTGTTACAAGCTGGGCATAAAATGTTGTGAAGTGAAACATGAGGTGAGGGAACACAAGAAAGAGAAGAAAAAGCACAGAACATAGTTGTCAGGTATCCGGAGATGAAACCATATTTTACAACCGTGAGTATAATGGTGATAATGCCAGTGAATCTGTTAAAAGAACAATATAGGCACCCAGACCACTTCAGCTCATTGAAGTAGTCTGGGTGCAATGTTCATGTCCTCTTAACCTTGCAGTTTCTGATAAACTGTAATAATTACATTGCAGGATTAAGACTGCCTCTTGTGACTGTCTGACAGCCATTAGTGGCACTTTCTGCTGTCGCCTGACTGACACTCGACGCTCTGCATGAGGACATCCAGCGCCAGTAAAATCCCCATAGAAAAGTATTGCAACAAAACACTGCACAGCAGATTCCAGGAACCTTGGCCACTTATAATCACTGAAGTGGTCATGGTTCTTGGAGTAACCCTTTAAATAAAACATCAAAGGTGGGAGGTTTTATTTGTTTAAAGGGTTACTCCACCCTTTAAACAAATAAAACCCATTTATAGTACCTCTATAACTAGCCATACACATTCTTACTGTAAAAGTGTTTGGTTATTTTTTTTCTAAACTTAGTATTCAATAGTTATGATCCAATAGAACTCTCTCTGACTGTGTATATATTTTAACATATTCCACAGTTCCACCTCATATTTAATATTCCTTGTTCTAAGGCATAGCAGATGTTAAATTGGGATATGTGTGAAGAACGTTTTACAGATTAAAGATGCCAAAGGCTTTAAAACCTATAGCAAATTTCCTTCCTCAAAGAGGTCTGTTTATGAGAATTACCATAGATTTCTTCCTATTTCCTCTCATCCGGGCCAGATTACATACATTTTTTTTTTTTTTTAAATCATAGAACTGAAAATTTTGCATGCATTAAAAAAAAAAAAAAAAATAATAAGTCAATTGTTAATATTGTAAATATAATTTGACCAATTTCTCTACAGTTAGACGAGATTCGTGGTAGTCAAAAGCAATTAAAAGATAGTATGTATTGTTAAACCATACTACGTATTTGTGTGCGTGTGTGGGAACGAACACATTTTGAATACAGATTCTGCAAGAGGTCTGTTAATTGCTACTGAAGCAAAACCTTAAAACCAGATATCAAGGCTGTCACAACCCTAGTGTTTTAAAAATAGCAGCTGTATGAGTGAGACGTCCTTTTCCGGTCAGTTACCGAATTTTAAAATTAGCTTCATCTGACATTACTTTGTGAAGATAGCTTTAATTAATTCATTAACAAAAATCTTCTTTACACTAAAAACATTTATTTTGAAGTTTTTTTTTATTAAAACAAAAAAAAAAAGGAAAGAAAATGTTGTGATGCAAATCCCCCTTCCGCACCAGAACCTAATTTGAAAGTTCACATGGGATTTGGTCAACCACAGGTACTTGTGTTTCTCTGGTATATATAATGGACTGCTCCCACTTATAGTGTATTAAAAATCTCAGATCACCCTGAAGTACCAGTGGTAAGTGTTAAGCTATCAATGTGGACCAATAGTATTGTACACTATTCTAGATTTTCTGCTGCAGGATAGTTGTTTATAGCTTTAACTGTGTCCTAGAGCAGCTAAATAATATATGTAATTTTGTCCATTACCTTATCTCTGAATCAAAATACTTGTCACTACAATAACCATTCAAATTTCTTTTATACCGCTCTCAGTATGATATTGGTAGAATGAGTGCTGGGTTGGCTAATGGTGCTTAGAGAGAACAGATTAAATTTACAACTCTATTTGATTTGTATATTCTTTTTTTCAAATTATTCCATCTGATACTGGTGTACTTGATAAGAACGGTCATTTACTTCAGATATTTGCCATGTCTTTTCCAGTCTTCAATAAAGTCTACCATGTGGTAGAAACAAACGATACAGAAACTTTTTGTTAGGACAGGATATACTTTGTAAAAGGACCTTTAAAAAAAAAAAAAAAAAAAAATACTTCTGAAGCTGTGCCCTTAAGGGGTTAATATTAAAGAAAAAGGGATGGTGGTAATAGTGCCTTCAGACCTATGAAAGAAGGAACTACTTTCTGACACATTTGAACCACTATTAGGATGTTCATAGAGTTGGGGCTAAAGTTGCTAAGCTGATATAAACTTTTAGGCATGAAAGGGATTTACTTGGGTCTCCGGCCTGGTAAAATGTACTTTTGTGACATTGCTTAAGGTTTTTGCATTATCTAGAAAGCCAAACGCCACAAACACTCCAACCGGAACCTTTTAGTTCTTCTCTCCACGGTACAGTTTTTGCAGCCTTCGTTATCTAGACTCGCAAAAACTATCCAATAAAATAATGAGTTATCTCTGATTTACTGCATGTGCCTCTTTGGATAGTAGTAGTAATAAAGCTAATTTCTTCTTTTTCTCCTTTCACTGTGATGGGATTTAAAGTTCCAAAAAGATGAAATAGCGTGTTTAGCATTGTAGAGAATACAGACTGTGGTCAGTTAGTGACCATGTTACTGTATTCTGCACCTGCCCAAGGCAATGTAGGTTTTCCAGAAAGCCATATGTTTAAAGGGGAACTATCAACTGAATAGAGCTTATGAATTACGAAAAAAATATCTAAAATGCTTATCAAGGACAATGTTATTGCATCTTCTTATAATTTTCTTGAAAACATTTTTTAACCGATCTCTGCAGACCCCTTTGTGCAGGCTTCCATTTTCCTTGTCTGCTTCCTGCGTGATTGCTGATGCAGGCTATGACAAGCTAAGTTGCTCTTGGCTCTGTCAGTATCCTCAGAGAAAAGGTCAAGTGTGTGGCTCATTACTGCTAACATGAACCTTCTTGTAAGAAACAGGAAGGTAATTTGAAAGTGCACATTCAAAAAGAAAAATCATTCATATTACTAGGAAATACAAATCCTTTGGACTTGGTGAAGCAGTTGCAGAGTTATTATGGCTCAGGGTATGTTATTTACAGCTCAGTATTATATTTTATAGTTTAACATTTCCTTGAAAACTTTGCAGATCTGCCTAGATTCCACACCTTATCATCAAGTACTAAAGTCCCCCTCTCGGGGACAGCTGATCAATAAAGAACTGTAGATATTTACAGATGGCAGAACGCTAAAATATTTATTCTAGTAATAGATTGTCTAGTAACACCCAGTTGTATATTAAAACTGTAATGATCTTTGAACATGATGACTCATCTTAGTTGTATGTGTACCCTTTTACCTACTTGATCTGTTAAGAGAGCTCGTGATTTCCCAGGCTTTCACAAAAATGAACGAACATTCCTATGGCTGGTTTCGCAAGCTGTTTGTGTTGTTTCGGACAGTGCACTGTTTTCTGAGTTAGAGATGTGGGTAAGGCTTGCAACTCTGTTCTCTCCATATGACTTTATTTCCATTCACTCTACAACTGTTTTCCACCCATCTTTGCTTCATGACCCTTTTCCTATAATTATGGTGGGACACGTCTTAACTAGTATATGTCATTTATTTTTATTTTTTTGTGAGGGCTGTGCATACTTTGGACAAGATGTTGCATGTGTGCAGGAGGGTTTAGGGAGTAGTTTGAGTCAAGAGTTTATGGAAGCCGATCACTCCAAAACAGCAACTAGGCTGCAGGTTTTCATTTAAATAAGTAGTCACATCAGACATATGTCAATGTTTACGGTGAAGTCTCTTAAAAATACAGAGAAAAGTGGTTCTGTAGCTCAGTTTTTCAGAAGTTGGTCAACAGGGTATATTTTAATTTAAACACAGGGCTCAATAAGGTGCATTGATGTACACTGTCAGCTATTGTTACCTAACAAGAGAGAGTGTCAGTAAAGAGCTGATTCAGAGACATCATTTAAGTTAGACAGCTAAAGAGCAAAGAGTCAGTAAATGAAGGATGTAATTAGCTCAGTCAAATGTAGAGTAGATGCTCAGAAGATGCAGTGGAGAGACTTGTATATTTCCGTTGGCAGAAGATTGACTACATTAATTATTGTTGTTTCAGTGGACAGGATGGGACCATATTGCATTTGGTCAGTGCATTCTGAATATTATTCCAGTATTCTTGGGACTAAGTTAAAGGACCACTCTAGTGCCAGGAAAACATACTCGTTTTCCTGGCACTAGAGTGCCCTGAGGGTGCCCCCAACCTCAGGGACCCACTCCCGCTGGGCTCTGGGGGGAGGAAGGGGTTAAACTTACCTCTTTCTCCAGCGCCGGGCGGGGAGCTTTCCTCCTCTTCCTCTTCTTCCTCGCGACGTCATCGGCTGAATGCGCATGCGCGGCAGGCAGGAGCCGCGCTCGCATTCAGCCGGTCGCATAGGAAAGCATTCATAATGCTTTCCTATGGACGCTTGCGTGCTCTCACTGTGATTTTCACAGTGAGAAGCACGCAAGCTCCTCTAGCGGCTGTCAATGAGACAGCCACTAGAGGCTCTGGAGGCTGGCTTAACCCCTTCAGGACCGCTGACGGTTCAGGACCGTCAGCGGTAAAACGTGCGTTTGGACCGCTGACGGTCCTGAACCGTCATAACGGTTTTGGGCTACTTACCTGATCGCCGTCGGTCCCACGGCGGCGATCAGCTCTCCTCCCGGTCCAGGGGGACTGCCTGTCTGCCCGGGCAGTCCCCCCTCGGCAGATCAGGACCCCACGGCCATGTGATCACTCGATCACATGACCGCAATAGGGGTCTTTGTATCTGCCTGCAGGGGGACTGTCTGTGCTGACAGGCAGTCTCCCTGCAAGTGTAAAATAAAAAAATAAAGTGAAAAAAAAAACAATCAGTGTAAAAAAAATAATAATATGTGTATATATATATGATATATATACATGTATTATATCTATATATATATAATATATGTATATGTATCATATATATATAATGTCACACTAAGTGTATTTTTATATTTATATATACGTATATTAATATAAAAATACACTTATATTTAAATTACACACAAATATATACAATATATATAATAACTATATATGGTATATATATATTATTATAAAATACAAATAATATGTTAATAAAAATAAATAACAAAAAATAAAAATAATTTTTAATAATTAAAAAAAAATTATATATATATATATTCAATTTTATTCTAACAGTATTTTGATATTGATATATATATATTTATATCAAAATACACTTAGAATGTAATGATATATATATCTATGTATAAATAAATAAAAATAATACAAAATATACATATGTCCACATACAAAATTACATTAATAATTTCATAAATATACACGTAGACGTCAAATATATAAATATGTATATATATTAAAATTCTACGTGCATATTTATGTAATATTTTTACCTAATTAAGTAATTTTAATGATTGCAATTTGAGGGACCTGCCTGCCAACCCAGGCCAAAAGTCCAGATAATTTAATTTGCTAGCACTGTGCTTAACCCTGTAACTTTCTATGACACCCTAAATCCTGTACATGGGGGTACTGTTTTACTCGGGAGACTTCGCTGAACACAAATATTAGTGTTTCAAAACAGTAAAACATATCACAGCGATGATATTGTCAGTGAAAGTGGAGTTTTTTGCATTTTTCACACACAAACAGCTCTTTCACTGAGGATATTATTGCTGTGATATATTTTACTGTTCTGATACACTAATATTTGTGTTCAGCGAAGTCTCCTGAGTATAACAGTACCCCACATGTAGAGGTTTTATAGTGTTTGTGAAAGTTACAGGGTCAAATATAAGGCTTGATTTTACTTTTTTTTTTTTTATTGAAATTTGTCAGATTGGTTAGGTTGCCTTTGACAGCGTATGGTAGCCAAGGAATGAGAATTAGCCCCATGATGGCATACCATTTACAAAAGAAGACAACCCAAGGTATTGCAAATGGGGTATGCTCAGCCTTTTTTAGTAGCCACTTAGTCACAAACACCGGCCAAAGTTAGCGGTTTTTGCATTTTTAACACACAAACAAATATAAATGCTAACTTTGGCCAGTGTTTGTGACTAGGTGGCTACTAAAAAAGACTGGACATACCCCATTTTAAATACCCTGGGTTGTCTACTTTAAAAAGTATGTACATGTTAGGTGTGTTTCGGGGATTTATGACAGATAACGGTGTAACAATGTCACTATTGATACATTTAAAATATATATATATATTGAAACAGCAATTTCCTACTTGTATTTATAGGCCTATAACTTGCAAAAAAAAGCAATAAAGCATGTAAACACTGGGTGTTTTTAAACTCGGGACAAAATTTTGAATCTATTTAGCAGTTTTTTTCATTAGCTTTTGTAGATAAGTAAAAGATTTTTCAAGTAAAAGTCCAAAAACATGTTTTATTTTTTTTATTTTTCACCATATTTCATTATTTTTTTTAAATACAATATATGACATAATATAAATACTGGTATGTAAAGAAAGCCCTTCTTGTCGTGAAAAAAACAATATATAACTTGTATGGGAACCGTAAATGAGAGAGCGGAAAATTACAGCTAAACACAAACACCACAAAAGTGTTAAAACTGCTCTGGTCCTTAACGTACAAACATCGCAAAAACAGGCCGGTCCTGAAGGGGTTAACCCTCAGTATAAACATAGCAGTTTCTCTGAAACTGCTATGTTTATTAAAAAAAGGGTAAAAGCTAGCTGGACCTGGCACCCAGACCACTTCATTAAGCTGAAGTGGTCTGGGTGCCTAGAGTGGTCCTTTAAGATGATATATGAAATAGTAGTTAGGGAGTATTAAAAGCTATGAGATTATTCTTAAGAGTACAAAAAATATATTTATAGTTTGTAATATTTCACTCTTACCCACATATTTTTATATGCATGCTTCGTTGTCTAAAGTAACATGGTAAACGTATCTTGATGTCGCATCCTCTGAGTAATGTAAAAACTGATATGTCACGTTTGTTTAATGCGGTTTAATAATTCTGAAAACTGCCTATTACTATTTGTTTTCATGGAAGCAAACCATCTGTTCATAAACCTATTTGTTTTGAGTAATGCTTTTAAAAAAGAATTACATTTCCTTTTTGGCCTTATCGTGAACAATGCTTAAGTAAAATATGTTGGTCAGAATTGGAGGAAATGGGAACAGTACCCAAATACTAACACACCTTTACATTGGACAATAATGGAAGGAAATAACTGGGCTATTTTTTTTATTTATTTTTTTTAGAAATGTAATGCTATGTTCTTTTTCACGTTTCCTCCAAAACATTGCAACCAACACTCCCTGTTAAATATAGTTAATGTAATAATAATTCTTTATTTAGTAGAGGACTGTTGAAAAAATATGTGCTATTGTGTTTATATGGTCTAGAAAATTTCCTAAAGTAGATCTGTCATCTACATGGTTCGTGGACAATAAAGACTTCAAGTAAGAATTTAATATTTACATTACGCCTGCAAACATTACTTGTTGCTCTGTTAAGATGGTCACATAATATATTATGGTGCTAGGAGGTTCCATGTTACTGTATCTCTGCACGCAATGTCTTTGTAGAAAATGATGCAGATATACGCCTACCCTATTGTCCAAGTACTTGTACAGTGCTCCTGTTGAAAAGTTACATTCACAGAACTATGAAAAGTGTTGTCTATAAGTTGATAGCAGGCAAAGTGCAACATGTGGCTGCTTAGGCCGTAATTTCATTTATCTCATCTGATAAAGTAAACTTTGCTGAGTGCAGAGCTACATATCCCATAGACCTCTACATGTTCACATTCTATTGAAAACAATCTGAGCTGGCGAACTCGTTTGCTTATTTCTCGGCATTGTCCAATCAAATGATTCTCTTAGAGAAATTGGGAAATCAAAATGTTAAAGCTTCTCATGGAGATGGTTGGCTTTTTTACTCATAATTTGCACTGCATCAGTTGAAGTGCTGTTTTTAAGGATTCATTTTTTTATTTTCATTAAAATGGTGACTTGCTAAATGATGCTACTTGTATAACTTTATGGATTACAATTCTTCTCTGGCTCAGCCAACCATTGTCTTATATCTCACATAAGCTGTTTAGTAAGTGATTGCCTTACCATGCCAATATTTCAACTATATATCTTGACTCCCATTATTCTTTGCCACATTCTCCATGACTAAGCAGTTGGAGCGTGGGTGCCATAGATGAAGGGAAAAAAAATCAATAAAAAAAAAAAAATCACCGAACGGCAATAAAGTGTAATGATTCTAATACTTCAAATGCCGCTTTAAAACCTTTTACTTGCAAGGTTCTGCCATGTTACTTGTGTGTGGATAAATATACTTTAAAAGAAATAAAATAACTTGCAATTATTCCAGAAAGTAAGTTCCAATGTGCAGCACTGAATTTTGATGCAGACGTTTGTAGCATTTAAAGATGGAAGGGTTTTTGTTTCATGAACACTCTTAAGTTAAAGTTAACAATGTGCCCTACAATTACCGTATATCATATGCCAAGCTGTCAAGGCACATACAGCAAACAATACACACTGCCTTAACCCCCATGATGAGTGTATATGGTACCAAGGAATGAGTGCCTGAGTGTACATGCGCTGGTACAGTACTTTAGTTGAGCAGTATGGGTTGATCACATTACCATGCCCAGAAGCACAGCGAAGGTATGTTACATACTAAACGTGCTGCATACCTTACTACAGTAAATTATTTATTGATTGGGTTGAGTGTAAAAAGAAATGTCGGCAATGTAAGTGCTCCCTCTTACAGTATTCCTTTCTCAACCAGTACATTTTCCTGTAATATATCACAAAATACATGCTTTTTAAAATGTGAATATGTGCTACATGGTTCTGTGCACTTTGAAACAATTGGAGCATTTTTCTGCACTGTACTTGGAGGGTTGTGGAGGACTTAACAAGATTTGCCTCTGTAATTCCTCTTTAATCCACCCGCGCTCAGCTCTTGTGCATCTGCGTTCCAGCTCGTTTGTCAACAGAGCAGAAAATAGCAGCCAACTGTGGCCAGGAGTGTATAGATTGTGCAGAAAGAGCGAGCAGGTGTGTATTAGAAAGAACCCAGATGATAGAGACTTGCATCAGTACTTCACTTGAGAGTCTGACAAGTGCTGTAAGTAAAGCTTAACCTTTTATTTGCTGGAGACTATCATTAAAGACTATAGTGAGAACCGGAGAAATGATTGTACTTACCTGCATATTTTACAGATAAATCAAATGTAGTTTGGCCCAGCATTGGCTAACATTGTAAGATTTCTGTACCTGTTTTTGCTTTTCTTGTATTTGATCATAGAGGCAATCCATGCAAATATTCCTGCAACCCATTGTGGACATTATAGTTAATGGCTGGAACCCAAAAAGTAAACAAATGCATCATGGGATGATGATCGTATGCTCCTTATACCAAGTTTTTTTTATAAATTCTTTATTTATTGCAAGGCAAGGCACCAAAAAGCATAACATTAGTGAAATACAATACAAATGTACATCAATATAAGGGCATGTCGTAATGATATGGTACTTAAATAAGCAAGTAGTCGAAGGAACGGTCAGCTGCAGGAAAGTCCACCATACATCATGTTACAATAGTGAGTGCCTTTAATTCCGTGGTGTCTTGCCGAGATTTTTTTTTCTTTTTTTTTGTTTCATATATATTCTTCGTTGTACATTTGACAAAGTTCACATGGACATGAATGTTGCACAAAAGATACTGTGTGGGCTTATGCAAGAGCCAAAGTGTAACCAGTTCAAAAAGAAAAAACATTGTGATACAGAGAGGCATATATTAGTTGAGTAGTTATCTGGTGTTGCAGCGTTATGTTTTCGTAAGGGGTTCTGTCCAGACAAATCTCTAAACATTTTGAGCGAACAAAAAACAACAGTAAGTATGAACAAGCTTGTATGTACAGTCATATTTCCTTGTTGCGGCACAAGGAACAGTAAATAAAACGTAAAGGGTGTTAGGGGATGGAGCCCAGTTCGAGAATGGGGCGTACTTCGGGGGCTCCCTACTTTGGAGTCTCCGGTGGGGTCGTCGGGGGGGGGGGGGGGGGAGGGGGCGGGGGGTAGGCGTCCCTGACCTGTAGGTTGTGTAGTTTGTTGGTGTTGACTCAAATTGTGAGTCTACATTTAAGAACAGCCAGGTCGTATGATTGTACAAAAGTAGGGGAGCGAGTTGACTAGTCTTACTGTCTAGTACAGGTCTCTGATCTGGGTTGACTTTCATCCGTGCTGGTTGTATTACTCCGTGTTCATAGCAGTCGACCGTGGGGCCATTTTCGCACCTGTCAAAACCAATCCCATAGTTATCTTAGTACACAAAGGGTGTGTGAGCTGAGGGGCCGGGTGTGACCCATCGTGTACTGATAGGGCTAATATTTATATGTTGCTCTCGCTTCTCTTTGATTACCTTGTAGGTGGGAAGGGGTAGTTTTGGTTTGGAGTGTGATATGTGGTACTTGGGTTCCAATCGTTCTGGTTCGCATTTTTAAATTGTTTGTTTAATTTTTTAATAACCATAGGTATTTCCCCTAAATGGCGGTGGTAGGTTCCATGAGCCACAGGTCCCATATTTTATCACAGTGAGTTATGGTGTTGTGAATGAGTGCTGATAGACTGTCCATGGATCTGGCTTCGTTCATTTTTTTTTTTATGTCGGTGAGTGATGGGGTTGTGGGTGCACCCCAGTGGGAGGCTATGGCTCTCCTAGTGGCTAAGGCTAGTTTGGCCAGTAGTTTGTTATGAGCTTGTGGCGTGCCCTCTAGTGGTTTGGATAGTAGCCACAGCCACGGGTCCCTTGGGATGGTGTCGTGTAGGACTCTTGAGGCCAGGGCCACTATGTCAGTCCAGATTTGTGCGATGTATGGGCATTCCCACCACATGTGGTAGTACGTTCCTTGTTGGCCGCACCCCTTCCAGCATCTATCTGATGTGGAGAGTCCCATTTGTTTGTGTTTTAGCGGTGTGTGGTACCAGCGCATCATGGTTTTGTATGCCTGCTCTTTATGTGTTACACATATTGTTACTGTCGCTGTGGCTTCCCATATAGCGTTCCAGTCTGTAGGGTCTGCGGGTGGTCCCAGATCCCTTTCCCATGCTATGACATACCCTGGTGGTCGGGTCCCTGTCGTTTTGAGCAGTTGTGTGTATGTTGTGGAGATCTGGCTTTTTTGTATGTGGGCATGGATACACGCCTGTTCGAAGGCTGTGAGGGGTGTAAGTCCGGCTTGTTTATATGAGGGGGTGTCTAGGAGGTTTTTGATTTGCAGGTAGCGGAAGAAGTCGTGTGTGGTGAGTGGTCTGGTTTGAGGTAAGTCTGCGAATGCAATGATTTTTTGGTTCCGAAAGAATTGATATGTTCTGACAAGGTCATTGTCTTCGTAGTGAGCGAAGTCTTTTGGGGTCATGCCCGGTATGAAGTGTTCGTTTCTCAGGATTGGTGTCAAGGGCGAGGGGTTCGTTGTGAGTGCATGTTTTATAGAGAGTTTGTTCCAGAGTGTAATGGAGGTGTCAAGTGCTGGTGTGGTGGGTGGGGGTTGTGGTCTTGCTTGTTTTGGGACCCATATATAGAGGGAGGGGAAATCTTGGCCAAATAGGTTATGTTCAAGGTCTACCCATCTTTTCATCCCTATGGGGGCGTGCAGTGCCTTGATCTGCGCAAGTTGTGCTGCATGGAAATAATGGAGAAAGTGGGGTAGGCCAAGTCCTCCGGATCGTGTCGGGAGGTAGAGAATGTCTCTTCGTATCCTGGCTCGCTTATTGGCCCAGATGAAGCGATCTATTTGTGTTTGTAATAGTTTAAAGTCTTTGGTGACTACTTGAACTGGTAGCGCCTGGTATAAGTATAAAAACCTCGGTAGGAGATTCATTTTTATACATGCTACTCTTCCTAGCCAAGAGATAGAGTGGGATTCCCATGACTTCAGGTCGGCCGTCGCTTTTAGCAGTAGAGGGGAATAATTGAGTCGGTATGTCTGGGAGACATCTATTGGTAAGTCGACACCTAGATAGTGTATGTGCGTGGTGTTGTAGCGGAATGGGTATGTTATTTTTAGAGTGTCTAGCTCCTCCTGGGGTATTTGTACTGGGAGTGCTTCCGTTTTGTCTAGGTTAAGGCGATAGCCTGAGACCTGTGCGTATTCATGTATGGTGTGTAGTAGGGGTGGGAGTGAGTTTGTCGGGTCTGTGATGGAGAGGAGTAGGTCGTCTGCGTAGCCTGCCACTTTATATTCTTCGTCTCTGATGTGTACTCCCTTTATTGTTGGGTCTAGGCGTAGGGCTTGGAGTAGGGGTTCTAATGAGAGGGCGAACAGGAGTGGGGAGAGGGGGCAGCCCTGTCTCGTCCCGTTGAAGATGCGAAAAGAGGGGGGTTGAGCATTTGGGATGAGGAGGTTTGCTACCGGTGCGGAATATAAAGTGTTTTTATTTATTTTTTTTATTTTTTTTAAATTCTTTATTTTTGCATGTGCATATAGGGTACAGGCAAGCGTGCAGGGCCACGACAGCTACTGCAGGCATAATCATGGTAGTTCTATGAGTGGCATTCTGTTACAGCACATATTTTTCTTTTTGTCAAACATGAAACAGCAAATTAAGTTACATTTTAAACATGCATCAGTGTGTTGGTACCTCTCGCATGCCCAGAGCCTTGTCTCAGCTTGTACTTATCAGGGCTGGAGTTACATATATAAACCTAGGATTAAAGGAAAGAAAAAGCAGAAAAGACATATAAAACGTTTAGTCCCATAGTCCATCGGCCATGTTACTGGTTAGAGCAGTGTGTGGGAGGGTTGAGAAGTACCCTGTTCCCGGCCAAGTCTGCCTAGTAGTGTAGGCCTTTTCGGCATCTAGGGATAGGAATAGGGTGGGGATTCGTCTGTGTGAGGTCGTCCATAGGAGGTCAAAGGTCCGTCTTGTGTTGTCGTACGCCTGTCTAAAGGGTATGAAGCCCACTTGGTCAGGGTGTATAAGTTTATGTATGTGGGGGTTTATCCTGTCTGCAAGTAGGTTGGTCAGTAGTTTTAAGTCAACGTTAAGTAAGGAGATCGGTCTATAGTGGCCTGGGTCTAGGTGGGTTTTATTTGGTTTGGGAAGGAGGCACACGTTTGCTCTTAGGATGTCGGGAGGTATGGGGTTTCCCTGTAGTATTGCGTTAAAGAGGTTGCAAAGGTGGGGGAGGAGGATGGCAGGGAAGGTTTTGTAATATAGTCCCGTGAAGCCATCCGGACCCGGGCTTTTGTTGGGTTTAGTGTTTTTGATAGCCTTGGCGATTTCTTCGACGGTGACTGGTTGGCCGATTTTGGATATTGCTTCTGTTTTTAAGGCTGGTAAGGGTATTTTCTGTAGGTATTCGTTTATGGTTTGTTTAGTTAGTTCGGGATGTAGTCGGGTGTTGGGGCTGTGGTCGTATAGTGTGGAAAAGTATTTTTGGAAGACCTCCCCAATTTTAGATGGCGTGTGGTGTTTGGTGCCGTCCGGTGATAGTATTGTGTCTATTTGTTTTCGGTCCGCCCTGTTTCTCAGTTTCCTGGCTAGTAGGGTGTCGGCCTTATTAGATTTTTCATAGTAGGTTTGTCTCGTCCATTGCATGGCTTTGTGTGTGTCTCTGGTCATGAAGTTCTTAATTTCGGTGCGGCAGTCTGTTATTTTTGTGAGGATGTCTTGCGTGGGGTTTTGTTTGTGGCTTGCTTCTAGGGTCCTAAGGTTTGTTAGGGCTGTTGCTAACTCGGCTAGTTGAGTTTCTTTCAAGTGCGATGCTAGGCTTATGATTTTTCCCCTCAGAACCGTCTTGTGGGCGGCCCATAGTATGCCTGGTGAGGGTGCCGTGGGTGTATTCAGCGTGAAGTAGTTCGTCAGTTCAGTTAGGATAGCTTCCGTTATCAACGGATTGTGTAGTAGTGTGGGGTTAAGTTTCCAGGACCATGGTTTTGCTACGTCTGGGACCTTGATTGATAGTGTGATGTCCGCGTGGTCCGACCACGTGATGTTGCCTACGTCAGCCGATTGGGTCATGTGAGTAAGGGGGGGTGATATCAGAAATAGGTCAATGCGGGAGTACGAGTTGTGGGGGTGGGAGTAGAATGTGTAATCCCTAGTGGTTGGGTGGAGCAGGCGCCATACGTCTACAAGTCCCTGTCTGAGCACGAAGTCTTGTAGTAGTCTGTCTATTTTGGGTGTTGGGTTCGGAAGGTTTTGGGTTCGTAGTCTGTCTACCGTCGGTGATAGCGTGGCGTTGCAGTCGCCGCCTACGATTTTGAGGTGGCCTGGGGTTAAGGCTAAGTGTGCTTGGAACATGTCCCAGAAGTTTTTATCCGGGGTGTTCGGTGCATATAGTGAGGTTATGGCGTAACGGGTGTGACCTGCTTGGCCTGTGAGTGTGATGAATCTACCTTGTGGGTCCTTCAGTATCTGTTTGGTGTTGAGAGGGCAAGTTTTTTGCATCAGGATAGCAACTCCATTTTGTTTGGTCGTGGGGGAGTTTGCCGTGTGATATTCTCAGTAGTGTCTATTAATGAGGTGAAATGGTTTGGCCTGTGTGAAGTGGGTTTCTTGCAATAATATAATGTCTGCGTTTGTACGGTTTGCCCACCTCATTAGTTTGTCTTTTTGCGGGGTTGTTGAGGCCCTTGCAGTTGATAGATACGCATGTCAGTTTGGTGTTCATGTCTTCTCGTTGTGTGTGGAGTGGGTCGGGGGGGTTGTATGTGTGGTTCTTGAATGGAAGTGTTGTCTGTAGCTGTGTTGGTTGTTATGGTAGGGGAGTCAGGTCCTTTTGTGTGAGAGGTCAGAGGTTCGCCTCTTGGTAGGGGTGAGGGTTTGGCGTTTCCTGGTCTTATACAAAAGCTGCCAGGTGTGGTGGGGGCGGAGGTTGAGGGGGTGTAGGTACCTGCGTGTCGTTGCAGTCCTGTTCCTGTTCCCTCGTGGGTGGTCTGCTGTCCCGATGGGGGGGGGAGCAGGTCCGGCCGTTATTGGGGGGTTGTCACGAGTGGGTTGTGTGAGTCGGATCGGAGGTGTCCGGAGGGGGAATGAACCTCGCCTCCCGTCCCCTTCGAGCCGTGAGTGCGTTACCTTAGTCGCGGTCATTTGTCGGGTCGCTATGTCCCAGTGGCTGGGGCGGCACTTAGGGTTCCGGGATTCTGCGGAAAGAATATGCATGACATTAGTTGAGATTACCAGTTGTGGTTTGGTATTGCCTGTGCCTAAGTAAGAGGCGGTCAGTGTGATGTAACCGCTTTGCCAGGGTGACGGGGGAACAGCGCATTTTAACAGTTACGCTGTGGTAGTGGGAGAGCTGTGCGATTTGGCAGTTAAGTCTTCGCCAGGGGAGAGTGGTGCTTAGTGACCTTAGTGCCCAGATGATGGGGGGGCATTGCCCTGTCCCTCCAGTGTCTCAAAAAGAGGAGGACATTACGCGTGAATACCCATGTCTTGGTGGGGGGGAGGCTGTTTAGTGTAACTTCAGTACCATTCGGGTCGGGATAGGGGTGTCCATTGTCACACCTGAGTCTTAGTAAAGGGAAAGCAACGTTACTTGGCGTGTTTTATATGTTAGTGCGCCAGCTAGTAATCTCCCATATAGACATCATAGTAGAGGTGAGTGCAAACAATAAAACAGTAAAACATATCAACCATGCAAACAATTATTTTTTTTCCCTTGGGTTTTTTGTTTTAAAGATTTCACAGGCCTGGATTACAGCGGTGGGATCCGCTGGGTGAGGTGAGTGTTCATTAGTCTTTGTACCTCAGTTTACCATATTATAGGGAGGGCTGTACAGCAGTGGTATCCGAGTCCTGGCATAGGGGGCACAGCGCTAATTGGTACCTTTGGCTTAATATAGGGGGAGAGCGTAATAACATTGAAATGTCATGTTAAGGGTAGCGTATAGTGGTTCGGCGTGTTTCGGCCTCCTGGTTCTGTAGATGTCTAGCGATAAAGTTTAAGTGTTGAACTGTATTGCGGGGTGGGCCTGTTCGCTGTGGTGGCAAGTTGTGCTGTAGCTGGCTGGGCAATGGGGTTGTGGTCTGGGCTGCATATTAGCTACCGCCATGCCCGCATCATTTAAGTAGTATAGTGTCATGGGGGATTGTGAGAGTAGTAGAAGAGGGGGAGGGACGGGGATTTTCTATGGCATTGGCAGCTTAGTCATAGTTCCCTGGTTCGGCCTGTCTTGTGTACAAGCGTGTCGGCCTGATTTCTCCCACAATATTATCATAACAGAAATTAGCGTATTTAGCAAGACAGTAAAACATTTCAACATATCAACATTGCAACATGTTAGTGTATACAAGCCTGAGTCCTCGTTTGGTTTATAGCGGTAGATTCCGCTGGGTAAAATGAGAGTCCAAGGGCCGTGTGGGTTGAGTTCAGGTCACGTTGGTCCGGTTGGCAGTCCCGGTTGGCCCTTTCTTGGTTTGGTGTCGGTGTGTCTGTTGAGGGCGTTCAGTCGCTTGGGCCTCTCCGGTTCCGCTGTTGTTGCGGCGGTCTCTTGGTGGTGGTATGGTGGTGAGCTGTAGTCCCAGGGCTGCTGCAAAATCTTCCATTGCAGCTGGGTGGTGTAGGACATGTTCCTGTTCTCCCACGCGTACTTGAAGTTTAAAGGGGTGACCCCATCTGTATCTTAGACCTTGCTGGGTTAGTGCTGTGGTGAGAGGTTTTAAGTCCCTTCTTTTCCTCAATGTGGTGGGGGCTAGGTCCTGGAAGAAGGCGAGCATGTGAGTCCCATGTTTCGGTTGTGTGGTTCTGGCTGCCGCCATGATTTTTTCTTTCGTGGCAAAGTGTAAGAGGCGGACAATAATGTCTCTAGGGACTGATGGGTTGAGGGCTACAGGTCGTAGGGCCCTGTGTGCCCTGTCTATCTCCCTGTCTTGGTCTGAGGAGTTCGGGAGCAGGGATCTAAACAGATCTTGCAGCGTGGGTAATATGGCGTCAGTATCCACTGTTTCTGGCATACCTCTTATTCTAATGTTGTTCCTGCGGGAACGGTTGTTCAAGTCTTCCAGACTGTCTTCAAGGAATTGTATTTTATCACTTAGGTAAAATATATCTTGCTTGTGCTGGGTGGTGTGCACTTTAATTTGTGTGATGTCAGCTTCTGCCTGGGCTGTGCGGTTATTCAGGGCCTCAATTTCTTCTTTTAGGCCTGAGATGTGCCGTTCTAGTTCTGCGGCTGTGTGTGCTTTTATGTCCGCTGTGGCATCTTGCAGCATTTGGCGGAGGTCGGCTTTGGTAAGCGGCTCTCGCGGTGTGCGGTAGTTGGAAGCTGCTTCTCTGTCAGGGGCTTCACTTTCGTCCGTTTCAGCTCCGGATTCTTGGGCCTCCTGGGTTAAAGATGGCCGCCCCTGTTCCCTGGTGGCGCGGAACATTGATGCCACCGATACGGGGGTATCTTTTTTTTTTTTTGATTCCCCCCATGGCGGTATTGATCGGGGGGTGCTGTGGGTAGCGTTTATCCCTTTTGTGTGGGTGGATGGCCGGGATAAGGTGCCGATGCTGGCTGATTGTGGCTCGTGGACGGGAGAGCTCAGGCCTCACACGTCCTGCTCCATCGGCGTTCAGGCTCCGCCCCCCCCTTATACCAAGTTTTAATGCTATATATTTGCATATACATCAGTTATCACTCAATCAGAACCAGGGGTCACTCATGAGAAGCACCCACATACATGGGCGTAGGAACCCCAAAAAATCTGGGGGGGATAGCATTTTTACTCGCCGGGTATATTCTTATTCCGTAAACTAGGAGTTGTTTATCCCATTGTACAGCGCTACGGAATTTGCAGTCGCTATATAAATGATTAAATAATAACATTAAAGGGTCACTACAGGGAGGGGATTTTACTTACCCAGATACAGCGCCGGGATCCTCCTGATTAGAACAACCCCTACCCCTCCCATGAATATTAGAACCACCCCTACCCCTTCCATGCACAAAAGAACCCCACCTAGCCCTTCCACGCATATTAACCCCCCTACCCCTTCCATGCATATTAGTACCCACCTAACCCCTTCCATGCAATTTAGTACCCCCTAACCCCTTCCATGCATATTAGAACCCACCCTACCCCTTCCATTCATATTAGTTTTCCCCTAACCCCTTCCAATAATTTTTCTACCTCCCCCCTCCTCCCATCCATATTAGTAGCCCCCCTAACCCTTTCCAATTATTTTTCTGACATGTTAACTAACGCCAGTGCTGGAGTGCCGCCGTGTTTACATTAAAAGGCCTGCAGGGACAGGCTATAGACACCAGAACCACTACATTAAGCTGCAGTGGTTCTGGGGACTATAGTGTTTCTTTAATGTGAGGTAAACTAGAGATTAGTGCCACGAATAATATGCTAGATTGCCTACTTACAACCAGATGTCACTCTTTTTTTCCTCCCCCTCCCTCCCTCGTCACTCTCTTTTTTCTCCCCCTTCCTCCCTTGTCACTCTCTTCCTCCCCCCTCCCCTACCTCTATTGTAGCGTGGCCGAGCCCTGTATGATCCGCGGGTACAGGGAGATTTTGTTTCCTGTACCCGGCCGGACTAAAAGGAAGTCCACACTCAGTGTGCACTTCCTGTTAGTCCGGCCGGGTACAGGAGACAGATGCTCCCTGTACCCGCGGACCATACAGGGCTCGCCCTCATGCGCCCTCATGGACGCACCAGCCCGGGCAAAGCTGCAGCCGCCTGAGGCTCTCTGCAGAGCGCTCGGGCGGCTGCAGCATGAGGGGAGCCGGCGGAAGCTGGGGGGATTTCACCATAACCTGTCCCCCCGCATGATTTGCTGGGGGGGTGCGTCCCCCCCCATCCCCCCCGGTTCCTACGCCCATGCCCTCATATCTAATACAATAGGCATACTCCCAGTTATTGAAAAATGGTGACAATAAATGAATGTGTTGGCTTAACAATTTTGCTAGTTTGTGCTCATCTGCACATTCAGCCATATCAGAGGAAGGCCTGACCATCTACAGAAGTCCAGCTCTGTGACTGCAATTGATGAAATATATTATACAGTAATTTCACAGTAAAAACACAACTGCAGTTGGTTCTGATGCCAAATGTGCAGGGCTTGGCTCAGATGAGTTAATGGAAGCTCCTAGCAGGAGCTTCTCATTCTGAGGACTGGGAGGGAAGGGGCAGGGAGCAGAACTCTGAGGAACCCTAAGTAAGAAGTTGGACTTGCATGGAGGGGACGCACTTTTGGCACCATAACTGCTACAGCGCACCGTGGTGGTTACAGTGCTTCGAGTGTTCCCTATATATACACATTTGATGGTGTACTTTTGTAACAAAATATGCTCAACCCAAGCTGATAAATTGTGCAAAAAGTCTAAGTTCTGCTATAAATGCAGAGAGATGACAAGGGACATGAAGGGGGACGTTGAGTGGTTTATTTTACTAGTGTTATGCAAATATTTATTTATTTATTTTTTTAAGAAAGTTACACACTTTTAAAATTTTCTTGGTTTGTACAGTGCATTTTTCTATTTTATATCTGGTAATAATTAGTCTCTGTGTTACCTTGTAAATCTGGTTCTGCCTTACCAATATACGTAAATCTTTTACTAGTCAAGAGGCCTTTGACCTTAGTAGCCACTAGGCAGATTTATTTAAAGAGGAATTGGCACTTTTCTGGACTTTAGACCATTGAATAAAACATTGGAAGAAACACCTTAAACTTGTGTTGTGGTTATGGTGGCAGGAGTGGCTGGGTACCACCACCATTGTCAAACCAATAGAATATTTTGACTTCTTACCTGGAACCCATCAGGCGTTGCTCTCTCCCTCCATTACAGCCGACAGAGATTTGAATTTTATTTTTCATACCTCCTAAATATATATTTGGTAACTGTAGAAATAACTAAACATAATAATTATCCTGGCTAGTGACAGTTTCCCTTTTAAAGTGGCCGAACTTACCTTTCCCCAATTGATTCCTCTTCTCACCCTCTGTCAGGATCTGTTAATTTCTGTTCTAGTTTTCTTCAAAAAATAAGACAAAGTAGGGACCATTTGTCTTATGGAGATTACCTACGCCTGACCATATATGACCAGCAGAGGAGCAAAGTGTGCTCCGTTTTCTGTGGTCAGAGAAATTTTCCCACAATTCTTACCTTTCCTCTGTGATCTCACGATGCCTCCTGTAAGTATTCCCGAACGTCCTGTTATTTAGACAGAACGCCGGTGAAACTACCGAATTTTCGTCCTAACAGAATGAAAACAGTTTCTCCATTCAGAAATTCAGATCCGATTCGTGTCACGGCTTCATCTTGCAGCTGCTTAGTAGATAACTCCCTAATTCCCACAGTATCAGGGAGTTATCTACCAAAAGGCTGAAAGACCTAAACTGGTCTTTCAGCCTAATTTACGAATACTAAGTAAAGATTAGTATTAGAGTATTAGTGAATTCTGCCCCTTCTCGCTATATCGCGAGTAGGGGCATGTCTATTAAACAATGAGCAACCAATCAGGAGTCAAATTACAGAACATGGGAAAATTCCAAAGAACTTTCCCACAGTGTGTAAAATGACACAGAGCACTCTGATTGGTTGGATTTTTAAGCCAACCAATCAGCGTGCTGTGACAAGTAAACGTAGAGACTTACATGTCAGTCTCTTCATTTACCTGTCAGAGCACTCTGGTTGGTTGGCTTGGAATCAACCAATCAGAGTGCTCTAAGTCAAATTGCAAGGCGTGGGAAGGCTGGGGGGGCCAGGGGGAGGACAGTAGGTCCCCACCCCCATTTTCATTTAGGGCCCCATCCGCCGCTGGGGGCTGGGGGGGGGACACACTAGGGCCCCCACCCGCCGCTCATGGGTGGGGGCCGGGGGGAGGACAATAGTTCTCCCCCTCCCACCCCATTTTCAGTTAGGGCCCCCATCCGCCGCTCATGGGTGGGGGACAGGGGGGACAATAGGTCCCCCCATTTTCATTTAGGGCCCCCACCCACCGCCCATGGGGGGGGGGGAACATTGGGTTCCCCCTTCAGTTTAATAGCACCCACTCACGTGGCGCGGTGGGGACTCAGGTGGGGGGACACTAGGTGTCTTTATTTTTAAGTAGACATGCCCCTACTCACGGCATAGCGAGCAGGGGCATTCAGGAGATTTTAATCTTAGGAAGTGGTGGGGAGCTAAGCTCCCTGCCGCTTCTATTTTTATATATTACAAGGAGGGAGCTCCGCGCCTGTAGCTCCGCGCCTGTTGCTCCCTCCTTGTAATAAACCAAACAAACTAACGAATATGTCTGTTTGAAATTTCTATTCATTTATTCGTCTTTCTGACGAATGAATGAATAGATGAAATTCACATTCGCATGCCTAAGTGTTTAACTGGGCATGCATGGGAATTTCACAGCGCTATCTAGCATGGCCAGATGACTTGTGCCATAGGGACTTCATCTACCCACACAAAGATGGTGTCGCCCAGGACCTAGGTCCGGGCACGAAATAAAGATGCAAAAATAGGTAAAATGGGGGGGGCTTAGGGGCATTTGGGGGCGACTCGGGGACAATTAGATGTAGTGGAGTTACGAATGGGGTTAAAAAAAAAACACAAAACTAGATTCGACCATGACAGTGCCGCTTTAAGCAGAGCAGAATACTTACATTTCTGAAACTCATTGAAAAATAAAGGTTTTAATTACTTTTACAATAAAAGAGAAAGCACATATTCGTTGTTGGATTTACAAACCGCTTAGCTGAACAATTCTGGTATATAAATGTAGGTATAGATATCCAGTCCTTCTACATTTTCAGTATTATCTAGTAATATGACCGCTCTTACTAACTGCTGTTACATTTTCCTCCTGATTTCGCAAGCTGAATAAATTAATCCTGATAAATAGAACACACATTTCAAAAGGTGCTTTTCTACTTCAGCAACTTATTAACTCAAGTTTTTAGCACATTCAGCACTGAAAAGTAAGGAAAAGTACGGATCTGTTTAGCATATTTTTTCAGCAGTTTCAAACGCCTAAAAACAGCACAGAAACATTTCCAAACGTGTGTTTTTTATTTATTTTTTTAACCTCCTTAATGAAAGAGTATACACTCTGGCTACAATTAATCTTTCCTGGAGAAAATATGAATACAGCTAACTGTGACCTGATTTAAACCTACCATGCAAAATGTGATCTGATTTTAAAGGCACGTTCAAACACCATTTTCTCCATGTGATAGAAATATACAGGATGTTACTTGATCTCAAGCCTGAACCTAGTTATCATTGGGATTTCTTTTGGAAAATAGTCGTACAGGCATCCATTGACGTCAGAGAAAGCAATGCTGCAAAGTAGACTGACTGTCTTTGTCACCTATGGATTTTTTCAGTATTCCCTAAGATATGAACAGTGTTTTGTGTTGCATCTTCCCACTGGTTAGATTTAGTGTTTTGTGTTGCATCTTCCCACTGGTTAGATTTAGTCTCTAACTTATAATGCCTTCTGATTGGTATTCTGGATACAGTATTTTGCGGGATCAATGTAAAGAGCATAACAGGAATAATTTGGAGAATTGAGTCAAGACCCTTTTGAAGTTGCTAGCTGGAGAACTGATTAGTGCACTAAACTACCGTTCTCTGATCACACCATACCTCCCAAGTGTCCCTATTTAGTACAGTCCATCTTTTGGGTTCACATTCTTCTGTCCCTATTTTCTATTTTAATGCTCCTCTTTACTAGGAGCTCCATATTGTTTTTTCTCCATACTCCTGGTAATGTTTTTATCCCGACGTTATGGTGTGCTATGCCGCCATACAAAAAGAAGGCTTTAACTCTGTTAGGGTGGCATAGCACTCTCTAATGATTGGGCCCTCCCTTCAGCCTCTATATTTACCTTCCTCACCGGATCTAATCAGGGGGACTTCCTGACAACCCAGGCAGTCACCCTGCAGCTTATCACGCTAATCAGTCATGTGATCGCAATCACATGACTCGGACTGGCCGGATTGCAAAATTTCCCTGTGGGTTGTCAGGCAGATCTCCCAACGTATAATTAATAAAAGCACATAATTATGTAAAAAAAACAACAACAAAAAAATGTAAAGCGACACTATAGTTACAGCCGAATGATAACGCCACTGGCCACTCCTCAGATGACTGCTAGAGGTGCTTCCCAGGGCAGTGCTGCACTACTCCCCTACCCCCCTACCCCCCGGTAGTTAAGTTACTGTTCCAAGTCAAAACCTACAGGCGGGCTGCATACAATCCCACAGCGAGCTGCATGAGAGCGCGCTCTCAGGTTTTTTGTATCTCAGAATATACTGCATAAACCGGGAGAATTTTCCATATTTGACAGATGCCTTGATTTCTTAGCATCTTCATTCTCCAGATGCATTTCTCTCTATGATTTACCTCAAAGAATGTTCACCAAACATCTGTATTTGAATTAAAATAACTTAACTAGCATTCTGAAGCTAAGATGCATAGGATTCACAGACAGATTCATTTAGATGTCTGTTGCCTTTATCTGGATTAGAATTTTCAGTTTAAGAAAAACAGAAGGGAAGAGAATTACATGGCAAGGTAGACATTCTGTTTTGTAGTATGTTGATGAAATGAGGGAAAAAAGTTAAAGCGGCTCTTTCGTCTTCCTTCCTCCCTCAATCTCCTCAATCAAGCAGTTTTTGTGCTCCGTTCTCCCTAGTCACACCTACCTTCACATGACTGGCACAGCCTTCCTAAACACTTCCTGAAAAGGTAACTAGATATTTTATGTTCCTTTGTGGCACATTGTGTTTACTCTAGAATTTCATATCTCCTGCTCTATCAATAGCCTTCTAGAGACTGCGGGAGCCTCCTGTATGTGAATAAAGTTCAAATTACAGAGCATTAAAAAAAAAAAAATCTTCTAAAGAAAGTTAAAGGACCACTATAGGCACCCAGACACTTCAGCTCAATTAAGTGATCTGGGTGCCATGTCCCCCTGGTTTTAACCCTGCAGCTGAAAACATAGCAGTTTCAGAGAAACTGCTATGTTTCCATTGAGGGTTAATCCAGCCTCTAGTGGCTGTCTCCCTGACAGCCACTAGAGGCCGCTTCCGTGATTCTCAGTGTGAAAATCACACTGAGATGACACTGACGTCCTTAGGAAAGCACTGAGTAATTCTTTCCTATGGGCGGTTTAAATGCGCATGCGGCTCTTGCTGCACATGCGCATTCGGAGCTGGCGGTAGGGGGAGGAGAGGTCACCAGCGCTGAGGGAGCCCGGCGCTGGATTTAGGTAAGTGGCTGAAGGGGTTTTAACCACTTCAGCCCAGTGGCGGGGGATCCTGAGGGAGGGAGGGAACCTAGTAACCCTACAGTGCCAGGAAAACTAGTTTGTTTTCCTGGCACTATAGTGCTACTTTAACATCGGTTTGAAAATAAAAACATTTTTTTTCATGCAGGTTGTAAGAGTCATAGCTAGGGTTGCTGTAGCTAAGTCTGCATAAACAGAAACAAAAATTATTTAATTTCTAAATGGTAGAGAATTGAGCAGTGGCATTGTGGTGGCTTGATATATCCACCAAAACTGGTCCATTAAGCTAAAGTGACCGACGCTTGGAGATGTTCTACATTTACAAAAATATACCAGAGGAAATTCCTTTAGTAGAACTATTTAATCTGTAGACTTTGACATTTTTTTATTGTCATGGGGAAATATACCCAAAACCTATTAAATGGGATGCCAACATATTGGCTCATATAAACCGCTATGTGAAATAAGAACTTGAAAGGTGTAGGATTACTTTGTTTGGAGTTTATATGGAGATTATTTACTATATATACCTCTGGATTTGTAGAATCTTTAAAAACTTTTAACTGATGGATTTAGTTTTAAAGGATCACTATAGTCACTACAGCTTAATGTAGTTGTGCTGGTGTGTATAGCATGTTTCAGTAAAAAGCCGTGTTTACTTCCTATGGACACCTCTAGTCACTAGACAGTGATTACAGATGCTTCCTAGGTCAGTGCTGCACAGTGTGATTGATTCAATGCATTTCTTTAAAGGACCACTCTAGTGCCAGGAAAGCATACTCGTTTTCCTGGCACTAGAGTGCCCTGAGGGTGCCCCCACCCTCAGGGACCCCCTCCCGCCCGGCTCTGGAAAGGGGAAAGGGGTTAAATCTTACCATTTTCCAGCGCTGGGCGGAGAGCTCTCCTCCTCCGATCCTCCTCTTCTCCTCCCCGTCGGCTGAATGCGCACGCGCGGCAAGAGCTGCGCGCGCATTCAACCGGTCACATAGGAAAGCATTCATAATGCTTTCCTATGGACGCTTGCGTGCTCTCACTGTGATTTTCACAGTGAGAATCACGCAAGCGCCTCTAGTGGCTGTCAGTGAGACAGCCACTAGAGGAAAAAGGGGAAGGCTTAACTAATTGATAAACATAGCAGTTTCTCTGAAACTGCTATGTTTATAAAACAATTAGTTAACCCTAGCTGGACCTGGCACCCAGACCACTTCATTAAGCTGAAGTGGTCTGGGTGCCTAGAGTGGTCCTTTAAGGAGATGTTGAATGGCGCACTGTAGCATTTTGCTGTGCATGCACAATAGCAGCCATGACGAGACAGGAGCGGCGATGGAAATAAGGGAAGTTAAATGACTTTTTTTAACTGGAGGTAAGGGGGGCCTGGAACCTGTAATACACGTTTGTAATCCTGACGATATAGTGTTCCTTTAAATTTTAAAGCCAGTTTTGGTTGTTGCAGATTGTATGTGTGGTTTCATTGCCTTTTTGAGAGTATTTTAGATATATTGATAGATTGTGATGTTAAGTCATTGCCTGATGTTATGGCAGTATATGTTGAAGTCGAAGATGTTCATTTTTCATGCTTATTGTTATATTTCATTTCTTGTTTGTTTATTTTTTCTCTAAAAAGAGGAAACAGATGTACTTGAACTGCTTAACCCACTGAATGGTGCCTTGCAGATTTTAAAGATAAGCCTTAATGCTCTGCTGACCATGATAAAAGTCGCTATTTCCATACAGCTGACACTTGAGCTAAATTTGCTAGTCTTGAGCTGACAAACAAATGTAATAGCTGTCAAAGTAATCACAAGGCTTGTGTTATCAATGACCTCAGCAAGGATTCTCTTCATGATGTCCTGTTTTTTTAATTGTTTTTAAAAATGTATTATTTTTACACACACACACACACACACACACACACACACACACACACACACACACATATATTTATTTAATTAATTTGCTAAATGGAACTTGCTATTTGTTTATACAGGCTGTTGTGATCAGAAAGTATGTACACTTTGCCTGTAGGCATGGCCCTGCCATATTGCTAACTGTATTCACCAGCTAGAGAAGCAGGATCTGCGTCCGTGGGTGCTTGCCGATCCATACTAAACTACTTTTGATTACTTACTGTGGGATGGCACCAGGGGTCTCATGTCACCAAGACCACTAGAACAGGCTATAGTTGTGATGGTTCTTGTATATTACGCAATAAATCAGCATTTCTTAAACTCGTCATGCCTTGAATTGAAGATTTACCAGATTATTTTTCATTTGGTTAATCTTATACCATCAGAAATGTTTTATAAATGATGTGGGAAAAATGAACATTTTTAGTGCCAAGGCATGTAAACTGATTAAACAATACACATTTATGTACATTTCGTTCATTGTGACAGTCCTGCAGTTACGATCTAACACTAAGGTTAATACGGTTTTGATGTCCACAACATCTGAAGAACTGGAGATAGCATACATTGTTTTTTGGAAATCAATGATTAGTAACCAAGTTATAGTACTTGAATGGATGTGGTATTCAAGCTTCTTCCTCACTAATTTTGAAATTTTACCATGAAATAAAGCAACCGTAAGCTTACATTTGTAGTCTTATATGCTGCTTAATGCGTAGACTTTAAGATGTTTTTCCTATTGAATATTGTGTCATTGTTAACTCTCCTCTTTTGCTTTTTAGAGATCCAAGGATCCTCTGAAGGTCATCAAATGCATTCCATACAGAAACCCTACCACCTGCCACTGCTCTTTATAGAGAATTGACTGCGTTACAATTCAGGTAATCACAAGCTCTGGTACAGGATGAAGCAGACACACAGTGGAATTTGATACTGCATTGTGTTGCTGACTTTTTTGGCATTTACAGGATTTACACACTTTTGGTCACTCTGTAGTAAGCGCGCCTCTAGTTGCTCTTTATGATCTTACTTGTTTTTTATAGCTTTTGACCTGCAGCTTTGTCACTCTGTGGGATTTGTCATTAGAAGCCCCCAGATTTGAGAAGTACCAGCTGTTCTAATCCCCCTGTCTCAGGAAGTTTCAGATCTGTATGTCCTGTTCTCAGATTCAGACAGCTCCAAACTGTGCTTTGTGGTACTTGTCAAAACCACTTGAGAAAGATTACAGAAATCTATTGAGTTAGGGTTCTGACGACACACAGCTAAGTGCTATTTCTTTTCTTATTGTTTATAATCTGTGAGAATTAAACGCACATATGCTATGGTTACATCTTTGCTATGTGGAATCCAGATCTAAAGATTTGCAGAGTTTGTTTCAGGAGAAGTTGGGTATAAACATGTATTCCGTAATGCACATAAAATTATAGGCAAGAATTCCACTTTCTAACGCCAGATTCTCGCAAAGGTAAAATAAAAAATAAATGACCGTTGTCACAGGAATATTAAGGAAAATTATAATGAACTCTGGGACTATACAGATAATGACATTGGTCAATATCACAGCAAATATGTTTTTTTTTTTTCCTTATTCTTTTTCTTAGAGCTTTACTATCTTAGATTTCTTTACCAATAATGTTTTAATGAAAAGCTTTAATTCTTGCAACCAGTAGTGAATCTAATATAGAGGGGCGCACAGTGAAAGAAAGTTTTATGGCGAAACGTAGATTCCCAAAGCTTGCCTGAAGAATTATGATGTCATATATTTCTAGTGTATCCATTTCAATTGCTACATTAGTGAAGCTAAAGGTATGTAGTGTTGCCATTGGGATGCAAAGTATTACTTCTATGTAATGTTTGCATTTTATATGCAGGGGTGTGTTTGTATGTAGTGTTGGCGTTTTAAAGGGATCCTATAGTGCCAGTTAGTTCCTGGCACCATAGGCTCCTGGAGTGCCCCCCTCCCTCGGGGCCGTCTCGCGTGGGGCTGAAGGGGTTAAAACCCCTTCAGACACTTACCTGAATCCAGCGCTGGGTCAGTTTCCTGACGTCGGCGGGTGAGACCTAATGCGCATGCATTCCCTATGGGGAAAATCTGACGCCGGGGGTCTGTGAGGACGTCCAGCGTCGGATAACGAACCAAAAGTCCGTTTGAATTCCGGAAGCCCTAGAGGGCAGGCTTAGAGCTGCAATGTAAACGTGTTACAATGTTTTACATTGCAGCACTTGGTGCAAAAGGGTCACAGCACCCAGATTACTTCAATTAGCTGAAGTGGTCTGGGTGCCTACAGTGTCCCTTTAAATGCAGGTGTACTTTTGTATGTAGTGTTGGTATTTGAATAAATGGGAGTTTGCATGTAACATTGGCATTTTAATACAGGGGTGTGTTCACATGTAATGTCTGTGTTTGATTGCAGAGATGTGTTTGTATGTTCTGTGTTCTCTTTTAAATGTGGGTTTACATTTGTGTGTAGCATTGGTGCTTGAATGGTGAGATTTATATATAATTTTGGCTTTTGACTGCATGGGTATGTAATGTTTGTGGTTTACAAGCAGGAACATGATTCTAATCTTAAACTGATTTTATGTAAGCATCGAGCTGTCGTGGTGATGGTGCTTGGAATGTTAATCTGTACATGAGGATCGAGAAGCTGCCAGCAAGCGTGTAAATTACCTTACATTTTCTTAACCCAAAAAATAATCCAACCCTACCATTAGGCCTGCTGCAGTAGATTCAAGGGAATGTGCAGGCATCTTACGCCCTCTTTCACCCAACTGTTTATTGCCACATTACACAGTGCTTTGCTAGATACATTTTACATGTACACATGAAACGGTATGCTCTAGGAAAGAGACAACACATTCTAATTGATTGCCAGGTACTCTTCAACCATTGCATCCATTGTGGACATTGAGCATTCATTATCATAAGCCAAACAAGCGTTCTCTATTTTCTGCTCAGTGGAATGCTTGGAGTTCATTAGTTCAGGTCTGAATGTTTGATCGGTTGGTGATAGTAAATGCTGCTACAGCTACCCCCTGCAGCCATTTACACTATTAGGGTAAAACAAGTTGTAATCTGTTAGAAAAGATGTTTTTAATTTGTTCATACGTAGAATACTTATACAAAGTTACACAGACAGAACCTTTTAAAGATAACTTTTTGGGGGTAAAAACATACTAACAAACAGCAAAGTAAGTTCACTTCCTACAAACAGAAAATATATATATAACATAATTTAAAAGAACAGAATTTTAACTTAAAGCGTTATTTGTTTTCAGGAGGTAGGAATATTGGATAATTTTGATTTTTATTTTTTAGATCCATTTCTCAATGATCTGTTTTTTCTGTAGACTGTTCTTTTAATCTTTATGGTTATTGAAGAGAAGCTATTCTTGGTCATGCACACATTATAACAAGATAACATTGTAATTCTAAATAGATATTTATTTCAACAGTAGCTTTTTAATATTTCTGCCAGTTCAGGAACAAGCTTTACAGTATTTTATGCCTCGGTCCTTCTCAAATGCATCCTCCTCCAATAAATCAATTTGTCTAGGTGCTGTACATTGTGCCAACAGCTGATGAGCCAGCCAGACAGTGAGCTAAAATATTTAGTCAGATGCAGGCTTACTGCGGAAATTCCAGTGCTTCTGTTATGAAAGGTGATCAGTTGTGAGTAATGGCAGGGCCAAAGGAAGTCCAAATCCAACATATCTGCACCATGTTTATTTAAGGTGCTCCAAATTCATTTATTTTTGTGCCTGAAGAATTATGATGTCACATATTTCTTGTGTATTCACTCCAATTGCTACATTAGTAAAGCTAAAGGTATATTGTTGAAGATTCGAATTGTGTATATCAAGGTGAATAGACAGAATCTGACCTTTAAAGTGACACTTCAGGCACCAAGGCAACCTGTAGTTGCAGGTTTTGGTGTTAATAATTTGCTGTAATTTTTCCGTGCTCAGTATTGCATAGTTTTTTTGTGTGTGCGTGCTTATTTTATCTATAGATCATTTTTATTTGATACTTATACTTTTTAACTTATTTATATACGTCCACCCAGAATTGAAGATTATACTAGCTTTAGTGTACTAATAATCTTAATTTTAGTAATGACAGGAGGCGAATATTTGCATATCTTTCTTTACTGAAAACTCCAGCAGCATAGAAACAGTAACAACCAATCAGAGAAAAGATATGATGCCCATAAAAGGCCCTGTCTATGACATCACTTCCTCTTTCTTTGAAGCGAAACAATAAATAGCAACAATAAACATAATCATATTACGTCAACAGTTCCACAACATATTAGAATAATCAACTCCAGTAGTTCCGTGATGTAGAGTTATGGAAGGTGAGTCTTTGCCTTGATGAGAAGACGTTCACGCTGTAAGAAAAAAGAAAAAGGTGAAAGGATTCTGGCGTGGTAGCTTGTCCGCATACAATAAACATTAAGAATCTGATATACCAATGGATACTAGAATGAGTAACATATCAATATATATTCATTCTAAAGCAATGATATTTAAGAATCTGTAAACACAACATAATTCAAGGTACATGTCTAATTATTCAGCCTATACAAGTCTCTCAAGCCACATATCTAAGTAGCAAACATACAACCATAACGTACTTACCTTCCTGAACATAGAGGGCATAATCTGTTCAACACGAGAAAAACATGGGAGGGATCCTATAGGGTGGGAAATATTCGCCTCCTGTCATTACTAAAATTAAGATTATTAGTACACTAAAGCTAGTATAATCTTCAATTTTACCACATGACAGGAGGCTTCATATTTGCATTTTTAAAGCTTAGAATTGACCAGTGTGAAGGAAGTATGAGATGTTTGCCGAAATAGAGCGTTCCAAACGTACCCTCTCGCGCTCAAACCGCGCATCGTATAATGTCGGTTAGGGAAGCGTCGGCCGAAAAGGACTTGTGGGGCCACCGCTCCCTTGACCGAGTGGGCTCCGAAACAAGGTTCGACGCCCGCTAGCTGCAATAGCCAGCGGATCCATCTGGCCAGTGTAGCGGTAGACACCTCACCATGAGGTTCCACGTAAGAAGTCAGGAGTAGACCCGTCGCATGAATACGAAGGGGGAATGATTTCGGTATACCCCATTAGCGTTCCGACCACACCTAGTTTGGTGTCTGACACAAAGTATGGGTATGACACGGAAGATGAACTGGACTTAGTTCGTCTCGATATGGTAAAGGTAATCCCGTCTGGTGTGAGAGAAAAAACATCCATATCGAAAGCCCTAACGTCCGTCACCCGTCTAAATAAGACGAGTCATAACAAGAGGGCGAGTTTGGCTGAAGGTTGTTTCAGTGACAAACAAGGATTGTCCTGCTATTCCCCCAAGGAATCACAGCACCACATCCACCTGCCAGAGGTGTGAATACTTGGGTGCCTGGTCTCGATAATTCGGCACCCCGCAGTAGTCGACAAACCAGTGGATCTTGACCTACTGGTCCGCCCTGTACCGGTACGTGCGCCACCGATATGGCGGATCCGATCACGTTGAGGGATCGATATGACTGCCCCAACGAGACCAGGTGTGACAGATAGTTGAGGATCGGTGGGGCAGGTGCGGTAAAGGGATCGGAATCCCTTTCCACCCATCAAACACTCCAGGCCGATCAGGCAGAAATATAGCATTTTCTGGTGCCGGGAGCCTGAGTCCCATCAGAGGTCTTAGTTGGTGCAATAGGTCGTGGACATTTCAGGAGGCCCTGAAATCGTCCAGTCCACTAGTGCCAGTCGTCCTTCCATGACAAAGGAGTGGGCTTCCCCTTGAGTTCCCGTCAAAAGTAGAGGGAAGGTAGGGAGTGGTAGAGGGTCTCCGCGAGACGCCCCCAGGTGATCCGGGAACCACGGTTGGCATTTTCCGAGGGGTGTCATGAGCAGGAGCGATATCCTGTGTGTGCGTGTGTATCGAAGCACCCTTGCCATTGTGGAGAGCGGTTGGGTCCATTTGTATGGGTTCATCCAACACTACGCATCCGGAGGAAGCGTCAAAGATCGATTTGCCGATCCAAGTTTGCAAGTGAAGTAATCACCCTCGGAATTCCGTCCTCACTTCTGCCGACAGTGGGATCCAGTGGTCGCATGAGTGACCGGCGTGTACGTATCTAGCCAGCATTCGTTGCATGGCCCTGTAGTGTAGTGGGCCAGGGAATATGGATTGTACGGAGGAGGAGAGGAATCCCACAATCCGGTGAGTATTCTGAGAGGAATCGTATCCAACCTTAGAGCGTGTCCGATATCCATCCGTATAGGGGTGATCTTGTCGGGGACCGACGCGGAACGTAGTTCTCCAAGTCGATGTCGAAACAGAGGAACTGACCTGACACAGATGGGGGAGCGATTTGTCTGCGTACTACCAAAAAAACCCGTGGAGTCCAGAACGTGAACGTCAAATTTGACCGCAAACGTAGCCTGGATTCGCAAAGGGTCAGCCAGTCTTCCAGGTACACGAGACATCGCACGTCCAAATTCGCGGATGTGAGCCCTCACCGGCTTCAGTAGCTTTGTGGGTACCACGGAGTCGTAAACGGCTGTGTTAGTCCTTATCACTGGGATCGGAGGAAAACTAGGTAGTTTAGGGTAGTGGATATTGACAAGTATGTGTCCTCGGGGTCCAGATGTGTAAACCAGTCGTTATCGTTCAGGAGGTCTAGTAGAAGGTTGATTTTTTCTATCCTGAAGCGTTTGTATACCACGTAGGAGTTCCCTTGGTGATAGGTTGACTCACTAGTAGATGAAGCGGTTGGTGGTTCGGTTCCGCTACCGACCAGTCCTCCCGAAAACACCTTTCCCCGAAGGGGTGTGGAGGGTATGCTTCAGCGAGGTTTGGGCTAAAGTTAGTGTGGTGGGTAAGTTCCCGCCGTCAAATAGTAGGATTTGTGCTTCTGGGCCGAATACTAGTCGTTCTCACGTTCCCCTACCTCAGATGGCGATGTCCAACGTGCGTGGTGGATAGTAGTCTTCTTTGTCGGAAGATTGTGGTGGACAGGGTCGCGGATTCCCAGCGTTCCGTCTACTTGGTCTGTTCGATGGGCAACTTGCCTTAGACCATAGTGGTAGGGGGGGTGGAGCCCTTCCCTTGCCGTTTTGACATGAAGGCTCGTGGGGCTGGGATTCGAACCCACGCCTCCAGAGAGTTTGGGGCAGAGTTCATAACAAGAAACCTTCTCCACTGAGGCCGCTACTGCGTCGTTTATCAATGCCTAGAAGTCCTAGGGGGTTGAGAGTGTTCTCCATGACCCGTTCTCGTCCTGTTGGGAGATAGTGGTAGTCAGTGGGAGTAGTGTTTGAGGGTAGGGGTGCTAGACTCCTGGTAGCACTGGGGGTCACCCAGGTAAAGCGGCTTGAATTGCCTGCATCAGATTGTCTCAGTGTATGAAATACTTGTGTCAAGAGTAGAGGGGTCACCTCCATTAGTTTAATCCGGCTATTGGGAGCTGTGGCGTAGGCGCGATTGACCGGTAGTGTTGGTCCGGTTAGCCGGGTTCACCATAAAGGCACGCCAGAGCTGTATGCACGGATGTAACTATACAGGCTTATTATAGAAGCGCGTGGGACCTGTCTCCATAAGGTCTGCAGCCGTAGGGCCCACGTGTGTTCGACTGGGGTCATCCCAGGTGGTGTGCCATGGTAACCCAGAGGACACCCACATTATAATTGTTGGCACCTTACAAGTATTGCATGCATGTCTGGGGGTCACGTTCAATATGTACGCCAGGTACTGTAACTGTACAGATATGTATCCCTGTGAAGGGTACTCCGTAATACACTCAGTTCACTCATGATCCTGCCTGCAAATCGTATCCAGCAAGGTGGTACTGTTGCTTTAATGTAAAACTGCCAGGCAGTGTTAAAACACACATATATGTATGCAGTTCTGAGTGATAAAGTTGAGGCGTAGGACTTCGTGTATTCCATCGGGGTTCACCCCGGGTGGCGTGCCGTGGTAATCCAGAGAACACCCACATCAACGTAATGGTCTATGAATGACCTTGCATGCATATCTGGGGGGTCACCCCAGGTGGTGTGCCATGAAAAATACCCAGAGGGCACCCACATCAACGTAATGGTCTATGAGTGACCTTGCATGCATATCTGGGGGGTCACCCCAGGTGGTGTGCCATGAAAAATACCCAGAGGACACCCACATCAATGTAATGGTCTATGAATGACCTTGCATGCATATCTGGGGGGTCACCCCAGGTGGTGTGCCATGAAAAAATACCCAGAGGACACCCACATAAATTTGCACCGTCAGGTACAGTAATATAATATGACCCTCTGTAGGGTACGATAATATAATATAATATGCCCTTTGTAGGGTACAGTAATACAAAAAGCCCTTTGTGGGGTACAGTGATATAGTTGATCTTGTTATAGGTACAGTATATGTTTTGTATAACAACTGTGATATTGTATGGCTTCACAATAATACCTAGATTGTGTGCGTGCTCAACATATAGTCATCCAGTGTAAGGCACCATGAGAGATATATCCAGGAGAATAAAAAATTATAATTGTATCAATAAATGAATGTGCCCAGAGAGGGGAACCCCTGAAGGGGTTAATCCAGCTGCAGGGCGCGGTGATCGGGTGATTCCTGTAGGGAATAGTAATATAGTATGACCCTGGCTAGGGTATAGTAATATAGAGTGACCCTGAGTAAGGTACAAAGACATAAAGATCCTGTGTGGGGTATAGAAAAAATATTGTGTCTCCTTTAATGCCTGCATGTAAATATTTGTTTGGCGGACACTGTTGGCAGGCATTGTGGCAAAAAATCGCAACAGGGAAACGTTAAGAATATCAGCACACATGATCCTCTAGCCAGTGTGTAATTACACAGCAGATTATAATATGACCCTGTGTAGGGTAATTAATATGAATTCCCCTTGGAAGGGTACAGTATTGCCAAATCCCCTGAGGGGTGATGTAATATTTCATATGTCCCTGCAGGGACCCTTTAAGAAATATGCTCAGTATAAGGGCAGATAGAGAAACAATAGTGCTATATAGCCTTCATAAGTCAGAAGTTTGCATGCCGTTTTCCCTTTGCAAGGGTTATTTTACTTGGTGTAATCCTAATGCCAGTGAAAGATGAGTTAGGGAAGGAAAAAAATGCCCTGAGGGCAATCCCCAAGCTCGTTGCGGCGGTCGGGGGATTTCCAGACCGCCGTGAAGGTAGGGCGGCCGTCGCGGGTCTCCCGAGCCGCGAGATCCAAGATGGCCGCCAGCCGCGTGTGGGCCGGAAAAAAATGCGGGAAAAAGAGAAATTAACCCCGGCTACCCCCCACCCGTCCCCACCCAGCCCCCTGTATGTACAAAGTGCCGGTCCACGCGGCGAGCGCGGCACAGACAGCCGTGACGCACGCGGACCGCCGCGAAAATATACAAGCACAATAAAATATACAAGCACAATAAACTATACAAGCACAATAAAATATACAAGCACAATAAATCACAAAAAGATAACAAGACCGGTGAAGCAGGGGAACTGAATAAGGGAAAAGGAAAGGGACAGGTTATAGGTAGCAGGGTGAGAATAAAGAAATAGATAGGTAATAAAATGATAAAAGATGTAAATAAATAGAGAGGTAATGAATACTCTGACCTGTTGATGGCTGGAGCAGCAAAGAAAGAGGAAGTGATGTCATAGACAGGGCCTTTTATGGGCATCATATCTTTTCTCTGATTGGTTGTTACTGTTTCTATGCTGCTGGAGTTTTCAGTAAAGAAAGATATGCAAATATGAAGCCTCCTGTCATGTGGTAAAATTACTCTCAAGTCCATGTAAATTCTATGTGCACCGATGCTCTAAGACAGGCAACTTATAATTCAATTAAGCAGAAAAACATGGGCACTCTTGCGTCTTAAATTTGCATAGAAACTTAAAGGAAAACTATAGTGCCAGGAAAACAAAGTTGTTTTACTAGCACTTTAGCTCCCTATAGTGCCCCCCTTCATCGCCCCCCCCCCCCCCCCCCGCCTCCCTCCACCTCTCTTCCTGTGGTGCAGAATGGGTTAAAAATCCCTTCAGTCACTTAACTGTTTCCAGCGGCTTTCCTTCTCCCCGCCGACATCAGCCTGCTGGGGGGATCTAATGCACTCGCTTCTTTATGACTTCCCCCATAGGAAAACATTTATACAAATGTTAGACAGCCGCTAGAGGTGGAGTTAACCCTGCAAGTTAATTATTGCAGTTTATCAAAAACATCAATAATTACCTTTGCAGGGTAATGGGACCTTGGAATATGCACACAGACCACTTTAATGAGCTGAAATGGTCTGGGTGCCTATAGTGTCCTTTTGAACATTTTTAATATTTGCAAAAAGAGTTTAAAACAAAGTGAGTGATGCCAGATTGGCCAACTTACTTCTGTTGTGGGATGAGCACCAAATTCAAGACTGATGATGCAATGTTTGGGCATTTGTTTTTTAACCAGCTAGCTTGGATAATGTTATACAATTAAAAGTTTGAATATTTCATTCGTTTTCATTTATCCTGTCTCCTGCTGAGAGCGCCAACCACTTTTTCCAGTGAGTGTTATTTATGCTGTGAGACACATCTCTCCTGCTTACCAGATTTGCTTCCCATAACAAGTTAAACGTCCCCTACTCTTTATGTTGGCTTAATGTCTAGATATTTGCTTGCAATTCCGCTAGCACAGTGTATAGATGAAATTTGATTATCTATCATTTAAAGGAACACTATAGGGTCAGGAACACAAACATGTATTCCTGACCCTATAGTGTTAAAACCACCATCTCATCAGAAGTGGTGGCCTGATCCAATCACAATGCTTCACCATAGGATTGTATGAGACTGACAAGGAGGAAGATCAGGGGCAGAGCCAGCAGAATTCATAGAGATGAATTGAATCAATGAATCTCTATGAGGAAAGTTCAGTGTCTGCATGCAGGGGGAGGATACACTGAATGTTTGGATGCATTTTATGCAGGCATGACCCAGGAAGGATCTCTAACAACTATCTAAGGAGTGGCCAGTGAAGTTATCACTAGGCTGTAATGTAAACAGTGCATTTTCTCTGAAAAGACAGTGTTTTCAGCAAAAAGCCTGAAGGTAATGATTCTATTCACCAGAACAAATTCAATAAGCTGTAGTTGTTCTGGTGACTATAGTGTCACTTTAAGTATAAAAGTTGTATTTGTTATGACAGGTACCCTTTATTAGTATATGAATATGTTGTTATATTATTATTAGTACTAATAGCATAATAGTATTTGCATGTATTTTAATTATTATTTTATTATTTATATAGCGCCAACAAATTCCGTAGCGCTGTACAATGGGTGGACTAACAGACACATAATTGAGATCAGACCACTGGACGTACAGGAACAGAGGGGGTTGAGGGCCCTGCTCGATGAGCTTACATGCTAGAGGATTGTGTGTATATCGTGCACCACTTCCAGCCTGTGATGTCCTTTAACTTTGCTGATCAGAATCCTGTAGTGAACTAACCAGGTCCTAATTCTGAGAAAACTGTCACCATATACACGTTGAAATTTCTAATGACTTATGTTACATTTTTTATGTCCATGTGATGCTCTGTTTTCATTTACATTTTATTAAAATAATTCTGTAATTAAAAATAATAATAATGCTGGGCCCTGCTTTAAAACAAAACCGAAAAGGAAAAATAATGTGAAATGAAACTTCCCTAAAATTAACATTCTGCTGACCTTGAATGTATGATGGGTCAAAATGGGTATATTTTTGTCACAGAGTATAGGGGAGCTGTGTGTCAAGCCAGGGAATAGGACACACTCTTAACACACAAAGCATGTCAGCAAGCTAAAGTGATTTAGGGGGTCTGCATACCTCCCAGCTCCTGTGTCCTCTGAAGTGGGATGTCTGTGGGAGGCCTGAAAACAGGGTTGGCCAGTGACGTGATTGTCACTGACTCCACTTATAGAAAGCGAAAGAGATCTGCCCAGAAAAGGGTCAGCTTGTCAGACCCTACATGGACTGTTTCAGTGCTCTCTGCAGGGTCTTAGTGTCCTGAACATAGCGTGTGAATATCTATTGAAGCGCTTGTGCTATGCTTGTTGGGGTCACTTCCCTGGTGTCCACAAAAGCGGGACACCAGGGAACGAAGCCAGTATGGTGGAACAGAACCAGAAAATCGTGACTATAGCTTCCCTTTAATGACTTTGGTGCTTCAACTGACCCTTTAAAATGTGCTGCAGAATTAGTAAATTTAGAAATTCTTAGTAACAATAAAATTCTAATGTACATATCTAGTGAGTCATATACCAGTTGTAATAGATAATAACATTACTTGCGCAAAGTATTTGTAAATTTAAATCCTTACTTGCTTTTGGGCTGTCAGAGCTAAAGCAGAAAATAAAACTATTGGAAATTTCCCTTTAGAAACTCTTTAATCATTTGCTTGTCTTGTAGTAATACCCTATCTGCATAGTGGACCCTCATAGACACAAGTGTGTGATACAAATGAAAGTTTGGTTTTAATGTATAGTGCGAACTTTGGGGATAAAAAAACTAACAAAAAACGAAACTGAAGCCAGAGCTTGTGCCAGCCTGTTGGCTGTGTTTCTTATACCAGGTATAGTGCCATTCATTTGGAATGGATTCCTTGAAGTTGGAAGCCATCAATGTTTTTAAAGACATGACCATTCTTGATTCTGTTTAAAAATGGACATCTCTCGCTCTCTCTCGCTCTCTCTCGCTCTCTCTCGCTCTCTCTCGCTCTCTCTCGCTCTCTCTCGCTCTCTCTCGCTCTCTCTCGCTCTCTCTCGCGCTCTCTCGCGCTCTCTCGCTCTCTCTCGCTCTCTCTCTCTTTCTCTCTCTCTCTCTCTCTCTCTCTCTCTCTCTCACTTATAACCTGCTCTAGAACACTATGTTTCTCATAGATTTAGATTCTTACTGGGGATACACTCCCCTTCGTGAGCTCTGCTTTTTTCCATCCTGAAAGATCATCTTTCACTTGGCTTCATGTATTTTTAAAATATCTTCAGTTCTGTCCCTTTAATTCTCTCCCTTTAATTCTCTCTCTAGTAAAGCACATATGTCTTAGTTTTTGCGTGTCTTGTAAAATTCTGTCAAAAAGTAGTTATTTGCTATTTCTCTGAAAAAAAATGGGAGAAGAGCAGAGGCACCTCGTGTGGGCACCAAGGCTTTGACTGACAGCTCGGGGAAACATCTATTTTAAATAGGCATTTCTCCTAATCTATACATTTGCTAGCGAAACTGCTGGCATAATGTATAGCTAAAATATAATGGTCTTTGTGACAGATGCTTCTATGCCATGGCAGCCTGACATTTGGAAGGACAAAAAAAAAAAAAGGAGATTGGACTGTTAATAGCGAAATGCTATTCAACATAGAAACATTTTAAATTATTAATTTTACCAAGAGAAATCGTAATGCTAATTATACACTTAAAGGTTGTTTATTTTTGGCAAATCCTCTGTGGAGAAGATCCGGGAGCACTTATTTATTGACTTTCCAGCTGGGTGTAGTCTTAAGAGACAACTGCAAATGCAACCAGTTTGCTACCATATATTAAAAAGAATTGGAATCAGAATATATACATAGTTACATAGCTGAAAAGAGACTTGCGTCCATCAAGTTCAGCCTTCCTCACATATGTTTTTGTTGTTGACCCAAAAGAAGGCAAAAAACCTAGTCTGAAGTGCTTTCAATTTTGCAGCAAACTAGGAAGAAATTCCTTCTTTTCCCCCTAAAATAGCAGTCAGATATCTCCTTGGATCAAGCAGTTATTACCCCACTAATTAGGAATTATATCCCTGTATGTTATGTTTTTGCAAGTATTTATCTAATTGCAGTTTAAACATCTGTATGGACCTGTATGGATAAAACCACCTCTTCAGGCAGATAATTCCACATCCTTATAGTTCTTACTGTAAAACAACCTTTTCTTTGCCTTAGATTAGATCTCCTTTCTTCCAGACTAAATGTGTGACCTTGTGTCCTATGTATAGCTTTGTTTATGAATAGATTTCTAGATAATGGTTTGTACTGGCCCCGAATATATTTATATAATGTTATCATATCCCCTCTGAGATGCTGTTTTTCCAAACTATAGAGATTAAAAAAAAATTAACCTTTCTTCATAACTAAAATGCTCCATTCCTTTTATAAATTTTGTAGCTCGACTCTCTGCACTTTTTCTAGTGCCATGATATCCTTCTTTAGAACAGAATCATTACTACAATCTCAACAAAGAGAGGTGTTTCTGAATTACTTTTTCTTGATGCCCAGCTTAATTTTAGGCATATTGTGTAAGAAAGACATCATGCAACTGGAAATGGTTCAGACTGGCAACTATAAGCATTTTCATCGTTTAAGACATGCTTTCAAAATTACCGTAGGTTTGTTAATCTGAAGAAGCGATCTCAATGAGGCAATGTAAAATTACCTTATAGAAGGCTCTTCACACATGGAACTTGACTTTTCATGTTCATGTTAAACATAGTCATTTTTTTTCCCCATCTATGATATTTAAGAAGTATAATTATTGATGTATGCTAATTGCCATCTTTTCAATAAAAATAAAGTGAAATGCACTGTCATATTAAAGAAAACTGACAAATCCTGCAGTGCTCTCTTCCTGAAAGCTGCCTGTTAAGTGTTCCTCTGGAACAGAGCTTATTCAGATCACTGCTTCTTTGTGCATTCACATTTCAACGACAGGTGAGCCATTCATTTCTTGGAACACACTGCCAAGCAAAGCAGAGTGATCTTCAGAGTATGCGCTGGGTAGAGAACAATTTAATTTCTTACCGGGTGTCCACCGGGTGCCGTTTTGTCTCCACTACTTCTTTTGGGGAGTAATCTGCTGTCTGCTGTGAAATGTAGCTGATCGCCGTCAGCCAATGACCTAAGCCCTGTACTGCCAGGCTTATTTCAGAGTTTGTGACTCTCTGACAACTGTAGTGGAGGCAGGATTTGTCTCTATGCTCCTGGCACCATAGCCAATACAGTGTGCTCTAGTGGTTCTGCTGCTTAGAATGTACCGACGGTTGATATACAGCATGTATACAGGAAGCACATATATCCGATTCGGCAGGGGTCTTTTCCTCCGATATTCACGACAATTAATAAATTACATCCACTGACAGTGATTTTAAAGTGTCTTTAGTGCAGACACATAAGTAAATGGGCATTGATTTGGAACCAACTGATCCTGTTCCATTTAGAATAAACCTACCAAATCGGCTCAATATGAATAAACAATATCTGCAAACAGCCAGTATAAATATTGTGTGCCTTTCTAACAATTCTAGGTATAATGTTTTAACAATTAAATTTAGCTTGAATTTAACCGTATCACTGGGAAAATCAGATAGAATTTGACAGTAAGACTTTATATATTGAGACAAACTTGCTGAGTGTAATAACTTTCTATGTTCCCTTAGTGGAAGAGCAGTTGGCGTGGTAAGAAGATGCTGGGATCTGAACGTGGAGTAGTGGAAGAATGGCTCTCGGAATACAAGGTGATTATTAACCGTTATTTCTGAACCATGCAGAGGACTGGTATATGTTGCAGCGAGTAGGAGGAACTGCATTGATTTTGCAAGGCATATGTAGGCTTTCTGCCTGTACAGCATGGAATTCTTATTTTCTTGTAACTCTAGATTATCAGATACCTTGATTTTCAATGACTAATCTATTTTCCATGCACTAATCTGGCATCTCTACGACTGACAATTTTCACATTCTTGTTAATAGTGAGAAGCCGTCACTGACGTGATTATGCTTCTGTGTCATGAGTCCTCTAAATTGCCTGTACACTAGTACATCAGGAACTGTAAAAATGACAATGTGCAAACATTGTACTCTTTGATGACACATAAATCCTTATGTAGACTATAACCTTTATCATCACATGCTAGATATATTGATTTGACTTGCGTGTTTGCACAATAACATTTCAGTTATCTGGACGTAACTAGAATATGCTAAACATGCATAAATTGCTGCTTGTATTGTGCTTTTAATATTACATTTATATCCAGATTTTATACACTGATATGTACTGTATGCATCTAAAAGTAGGATAGAGGTTCAGGAGAGGATCTGACCTGCCTCAACCCCCCCCTCCCCTCTCAATTTAACAAAGAAAGAAAAACATATTTATTGTTAAAGTTTGCAGAAATATATATAAAAAAACATTTAACATGCATCTGTCTTGACCATTATAAACAAAATATTATCTATACACTGTTCCAGTCAAATTGCTATAAAGCCTATAGATGGATAGTTATTTTTTTTTATTTTTTTTTTTTTTATTTTATTTTATATTATTTTGACGTTTTTTTGCATGGTGATGAAGGTTACAAAATTATGGGTCCAGAGGGTTGTGCTGCCAAGTGATTCTTCCAATATTAACTAATGTGTCCCCAGTTTAACCACCACATGTATACATTAAATCTCTACCTATATTAAGGTGAGCTTGTCATTCACACAATTTGTAAATGACAAATATTTATGGCTGAGATATAATGTAAGCAGTCGTTATGGCTGCTGTTATTTATTTTATTTTAGTATGAAGATTAAATACATGTGCAAGTGTGAAAGATGCTCTCTGTAATTTATTTATTTTAATTTACATAAACATATATGATTATAGGCATTAACTCCCTTAGTCTATGCATATTTAAATCAGGTGCTGGTGCTAAATATAAACCACCCTAAACCAGTGACTGCCTTTATCTTGTAGTGACAAACCTGTATTCCCAACGCTGTAGTGTTCTCTTCTGCCACTTAATCTGCCTATCGTCCCGCTACGTCATACTGACTCTTCTAATTTTCATTCAATTCTGTGTTCCTTCAATGAAATGGAGGTTAACTGTGGGAACCAAGTTTGGCTTGGTTCTCACAGCGGTAGTTTCCCTAGTTGCTGTCATGTAGACAGCCACAAGAGGCATATTTAACTCTGAAATGTAAGCATTGCCGTATCTACTAAACGCAATGCTTTACATGGCAGTGTGAAAACTAAACGACTACTGCACTTAGACTACTTAATTGAGATGAAGAGGTCTCTTTGTTCCTTAAGTGGTCCTTTTGGGTTTTTAATGTATCACGAACGTCATATCCAACACATCATAGCTACCAAGCTGGGTTTGTGTGTTCTAAAGTCAAGTAAACCCCACATTATTGCCTTTATTCAGCTGCATCCCATCCTATTAGTCAGAAGACTTTACCAAGCAAGGCATCCAAGACATTGACACTGGTCTCATTGCCATCACATCGGCATCTGCCTCTACATTCCTATAGGAAAATCCAGTGGCAGGTTGAGGCAGTTGGGAGTTATCTTCTGGAACTCCCTTACTCCCTGCCGTCCTCTTTAGTGTGTGGGATGGTGCGGCTCTGCGCAAATCGATGGAACAACTGGGCCCGGGGCAGCTGCTCCATTTGCCCCGCGTTGAAGACTGCCCTGGGCTATGCGATAGGCTAAAGAGAAGAATCATATGTCCTACATTAATGAAACACTAATGCATTTTCTATCAAGTCTACTAACACAATGTGTAGATGCAATTTTCCACGCAACCATATCCATTATAATTATGTGTATCTTGCATATTAAGTTTATTCTATAATAACGTATACATTTTTAAAAAAAAAATATTCTCCCCACGTGTTGTTTACAACAGGTATTACCTGAAACACAACTCCCTGCTTATGCTGCAACTCTTCATCGAAAGAAAACCCTTGTGTCTGCGCTCTATAAAGTTATCCAAGACCCTAATAACGAGGTGAGCGCTGATAACAATTTTCCTTTTGTCTCCCATAACAAAGTTATTCTAAAATCTTAGTATTGTTGGCTATCTTTCCCATTTTTTTTTTTTTAATTCTTTGTTTTATTGAAGCAATGTGAGTTCGTTACAGAAAGGAAGAAAATGAAGAATAATATATCAGTGAGTTTACATACATATGCAATAACCATTAACATTCATATACATTCTCAGGTGTGTCTGCTTCATTTTATTTTTTAGGGTGGCGCTGTGTCTGGTTAGTTAGGCACATGTGACTGTGGTAATGTAGTACTAGGCATAGAGAATAACATGAGGATAAATTCAACATAACAGATTATTTGAACTGGCACAGTGTGTCATATAGCGCAGAACTAGGGCTTTAGACGATACCTGCTTATTACTACGCTACACGACCCGCTGAGTCACTACAGCTTGGAAAACTGCTGCCACTAAAGCTTAATTTAAAGATTTGGCAACCACGCTTTCAGCAGTACAGCTGAGGTGGGAACACTATGGCAGCTGTGATAACAGGCTAGAGCAGTTAGTGTGGCTGGGTAACATAGGAGAGATTGCCGGCTAGTTAGCAAGGGTCGCTTGAGAGTTTCTTTCCCATTTTAAAGTTACGTTGTGGATATTTTCAATCAGACCTATTTAGCCTACCTTTCACAAGTTAATTCATTAAACAGTAATGCATCAAATCGAACAAATACTACTCTTTAATATTTTGAATAATATTTTTTTATTTTTTTGCATTAAATCCACTTTTTATTGATTTTCTTAAGAAGAAATATTTTGAAAGACGAATCTCTTTTTGAGAGAAAGGGACTGAAGTAAAAAATCTATGGGTATCGACTCTCAAAACAGATTACCCACATGAGAGATATGAAACTCAATGTAGTTGGAAACAAAAAAAAAAAATAGTATAATCTTCATTACGCACACTGACTACCTCTCCCACTTACACATGATACAAGGGTCACCCTCCTGTTTAAACGGGATTCTACTCACAGTTACGTGCTTTTTATTTTAATCAGTAGTACGATGCATGTGGCCTTTTTGTAAAAAGAATAATACACAGTGTAACCATACTAGAAGTATATTATAAACGTATTTACCGCCGGTACTTGGTTCCATCTTACCTCGAATGGATCCCCACGTATCTCCTGATTGCTGGCGCTGTGGCAAAGCTTTTGGGTACATTTTATCATATTTGGTGGCAGTGTGAGGAGCTGTACAACAAAAGAGACTCTCTCTAGATTACTAAACTATACGTCTAGCAGGGAATTAAAACTAACAGCACACATGTTCTTATTCCATATTGGCTTCCCTCCCGACAATAATAATGCAAAAACCCTTTTGATTCCTGTTTTTATAGCCACAAAATTAATAATTACCAGAAACTGGAGGAAAATAGGCTCCCTGAGTTGGTCCGGAATAAGCTTACAGGTTAATTTCCAGTATAGAATGGAAAAGGGGTTCCTACCAGACAGAATGTCCACAGACAAATACGAAGAGGAGTGGCTACCCTGGCATTAATTTAACACAATTTATGGTCACTAGATATAACCCTCTGTCCCCCCCCACCGCCCTCTCTGCCTCTAATATGACAGGTGTGTCTGAGGTGTGTTTGTAGGTTACTAGTTGGGAAACGTAGGTCAGATGCTGTATGATAAGGTTAATGGATTACATTCGTTTTTATAATCAGAAAGATACTTAATATGCTTTGGAATTCACCTATTATTTTTTCCCAACTATGGACCTAGTTAGTCTGTAAGAAATGTAATATCTACTGCTTTTGTTAAATTAATGTTTATTGTATGTAAAAATGCAACTTGTGAAAAATAAAGAAATATTTAAAAAAAAACAAAGTCCCTATTATGATACCGGTCTTTAAGCCTTATTAGATAAGCATTCCTCTCACATTAAGGCACCTAAGTATGGTAGTCCCTACCATTGTGGAGATAGCCAAAAAATAATATTAAACCCCCAGAAAAAGTACTGCCACATCATTATGAACAGTGTGCTGAAGTATTAATCATGAAATTACTATTTTAATTGAGTAAATAATTTGTCACAATAGTTAGATAGTTTACATAGATAGTTTAAAGGGATATTGATCAGTAAAAGGGATACTAAGTGATTATAGGAAGGGGGAAAAGGAGACACCATTTGGACTTAGTGTTTTGAATCTATATATCCAAAAACATTCCCGTTGCCTTAGGAATTTGACATAGTCCCCTCACCAACTCCAACCCACCTAAGCGTAAGCCCTTGGGGTCACCTGCATGGCACTCTCTGAGATGTCTTGAAATGGGAATGTCCTCTGGATTTTTAGGGGACCTGATGTGTTCTTTTGTCCGTTGTTTAAAGGGGCAAAAAGTTTTCCCAACGTATTTGAGATTAGATTGGCAGGTGAGTAGATATACTATTCCTGTCGTATTACAGTTAAAGAAGAATGAGGAATGAGATCTAAAACACATTTCTTCCTTCACTGTCTGATACGCTTTTAGAGTCCCTTCTTATGAATTTACAGGTGACACACCTTTCACACCCAGAGGTGCCGGCCAAAGGATTATGAAGCCATGTTGTTAAGGATGGTTGTTTCTGTTGGAGGTGACTTTGGGCCAACTTATCACGGAGGTTTTCCCCCCAGCGTGCTGTTATGGTCACATTAGGGGCAAGTACTTCTTTAAGATGTTCATCCCTCGTGAGTATTGGCCAAAAACGCTGGAGTGATTTTTTTCATACTCCCATCCCGCATCATAGGTGTCTATCAGCCTAATGATTTCCGTGGAATCTTTGGGTACCGCTTTTGGTTCAATCTCTTTTAACAGACCATTTTGGTTGGCCTCCTGTAGGCATGTTTCAAACATTTGTTGGGGTATCCTTTTTCCTTAAACTGATGTTTCAAATCCTTTGCTTTGATGTTAAACTCCTCAATAGTGCTGCAATTGCATCTTACCCTGAGGTATTGTCCCATGGGGATACCCTGCCTCAGGGATCGTGGTTGAAAGCTGTCCCATCTGAGGAGGTTGTTAGAGGCCGATGGGTTTTTGAAGAGAGTAGTGTGAATGGTATTCTGGTCTGTAATAGATATTGTTATATCTAAAAAGTTGAGACCAGAGTCCCCAAATTCACTCGTAAATCTCAAAATTTGTTGTTTACTTTAGTTTTACGAAGTCATTGAACTCCTCGAGGTTACCCTGCCACACAATAAGGATTTTAATGCCACAAAAAAATAGAAGCAAGGTATTTCGAAATAACTTCTGAATGTGCAAGACTTTCCTCCCACCAGCCCAAGTGGAGATTAGCGTATGATGGGGCACAAGCTGTCCACATCGCATTACCTCTCACCTGGTGGTAGAACTTGTTTTTGAATGTAAAATAATAGTGTGTAAGGATGTACTGAAGGAGCTCTAGAGAGAACTTGGTATGTGGAAGATATTATTCTTTCCTCTTTTCCAGGTAAGATCCAATGTGCTGAATACCCTTCGCGTGTGGCATGGAATAGTATACTGCCTCCACGTCTAGACTACAAAGGGCGGCCGAGGCTGGAGAGTAGGGCAAGAGCTTGTTTGGTCTTTCAACGAAAGGTCTCAAAATTCGATCGATGTAAATGCTCCTGTTTTGCGTCCGGTTATCCACGCCTGACACAATGGGACGCACCGGGGGTAGAGTCAGGCTTTTATGGACTTTGGGCAAGCAGTAAAAGGTTGCTATCTTTGGGTGACGATTAACAATAAATTCATACTCGTCACCCGACAGCAACCCTTCACTGCAGCCCCTGTCCAAAATTCCTTTCTATTTCTGGAGGAAGTTGTTTGTAGGGTTTGATTTAAGATCCTATATGTTCCTTCATCCTCCAGGACCCTCCTAACCATCTCAACGTAATTGTTCAAATTCATAATTACAATATTGCCTCCCTTATCTGCTGGCTTTATAAGTAGGTTATTATCTTTTTAAGGGAAATGAGAACTTGCTGTTCTTTTTTGGATACATTGTTGTTTGGATAAAATTCCAAAATCTTCATGTTTAATTTTTAAATTTCCCTTTTCATTGTTCCAATAAATCAATGTTACAATAATTTCCTAGCTAGGGAGTAAAGCGACTCTTAGGTTTAAGGTCGGTATGGTTGGGAGGGTCCTATTATTCTCTTTCCACAATCCCATCAGGGTCATAAGGCATTCATATTCAGTGGTGGACATCCCATGAGATATTGCCCCCCTTAGATGCCTTAATGTGAGAGGAATGATTATCTAATAAGGCTTAAAGGCAGGTATCATAATAGGGACTTTACTTTATGTGATATGCTTTCACCCTGGTTCAGATGTCTTTTGCACGCAGTATCTATCTAGGTTAGCTACTACTTGTATTACTCCCAGATACCTCTGTTATACTCATTTTTTACCCATTTAAAATTGAGGGTTTGTGTGTATTTTTTCTCTTTATTTCTTGGTATTCCAACTTGGGCTTTGTCTGATTGTCTGATATTGAGGTGGGGGTAGGGAACCATTATATACTCCTACATTCCTGTTCCTTTTAATCACAACTAACAAGTTACTCCAGATGAAACACTTTTGAGAGAGGCTCTGTTGATTATGAAGGTGGGGGTAAGGAACTATTTCATATTCCTACCCTCCTGCTCCTTATAATAACATGTCACTAAACATACCAGTTCACTGGATTATAGATATCACTGGATTATAGTATCCTTCTGTTCCCGTGGATACTATTTATCCTTTGATTGGGGCAGATCAGGGATTAGTATATTTATGCATGTATGTTTAGGCTACCTATTAACATACAAGACAGGCTAGGCAGACTACCTAGGTTCTCTTTTTTTTTTTTTTTTTTTTTTTTTTTTAACGTCTCTTTTCATTATCACATTTTCTCTCACTTGTTTTATTTTCTTTACTGTGTAAATATTAATAAAGGTTATACCATTTTGTGTTTTGTTACCGACTACATTGAGTTGCATAACTCTCATGTGGGTAGTCTTAACTCTTTTTGAGAGTCGATACCCATGGTCTTTGACTTGGGTACCTTTCTCTCAAAAAGAGATTAGTCTTTCTAAGTTTTCAATATTTTGGGTTAACCCCACATTACCCACCTAGTCCTATCTTGACTTCAGGGTCAGGTTTATCCTGCCCCTTTAGTCTTGCATTTTCGCTTTCTATTTTCTATGTTAAATTTAGCAACATTTGCTACATCTCTGTTCTTCTTTGAGGTCATATCAAAAGAAATGGAGATCCTGAAACAGTTTTAAAAAATGACTTTTTTTTTTCTCAAATCAGATAAATTAAAGATATCATCCAGATAAAATTAAAGACCAGCTTTCTTCCTAAAATGAGTAGATACAAAGAAAAGCAGAACTTTCTCTTTCACATGGCAATCCTACTTAGTTTTTGTTTTAAAATGTATAGTAATATATAACGTACACACACAAACAAACAAAGGAAGGTGTGTGACTACTTTGTCTTCTGCACAGGTCCGACTATGGTAGAGGAAAAGAACCCTTAAAAATAATATAAAATATACATAGTAATAAAAAATATTTATAAAAAGAAATAAAAATATTATCACTGAGATAGTGGTATGAGTTATAGTGCTTTTAAAGGTTGTGCTTGTCCTTAAAATAAAGATGAGCTGAGCCTTCCTTCTGTCATGTACTAGATGATGGTAGGTCATAACTAACTCCATTCTTTATCGTATTTTTTTAAAATGTATTTATTTTTACACATCAGACGAGCAAAATTTTCTTCAGCAATAAAAAAAAATTTAAATTGAAATACGGTCATTTTAAAAGCCTGTTTTAGTATCCATTTCAGTGTGTGATGTTCTTATACCAAAAATAACTTGAAATGACAGGTGTATCACAGCTGATAAGAATGATCTAGGTTATGTGTTCTAAACAGCCATTCCTCTGATAACCAGCTGCGGTACATGCTTTTGGGAAGGTCATGTAGATTTTCATTAGCAGAGACTGAACCAGCTTTGATATTTTATCAATGAAGCCAGGGATCAAGCGGCTGATTATGTACAGACAGCTCATTATGGCGTAATCTGACTATTGCATCTATAACTCGCATGGATTGAATACAGTGAAAATGTACATTGCCTGCGGCTTTGCATCTACTCTATCCCTGGCACAAAGATATGCTCTGTGTTGGTATTATAAAGGCTGCCATACAAAAACTGATCTTGCTTTTTTAGGATTTTTAACATGCTACGTATTTCAACAATTAAAGGGACACTATAGTTACCCGAACAACTTTAGCTTAATGACGCCGTTTTGGTGTATAGAACATGCCCCTGCAGCCTCCCTGCTCAATCCTCTGCCATTTAGGAGTTAAATCCCTTTGTTTATGAACCCTAGTCACACCTCCCTGCATGTGACTTGCACAGCCTTCCATAAACACTTCCTGTAAAGAGAGCCCTATTTAGGCTTTCTTTATTGCAAGTTCTGTTTAATTAAGATTGTATTATCCCCTGCTATGTTAATAGCTTGCTAGGCCCTGTAAGAGCCTCCTGTATGTGATTAAACTTCAATTTAGAGATTGAGATACAATTATTTAAGGTAAATTACATCTGTTTGAAAGTGAAACCAGTTTTCTTTTTCATGCAGGCTCTGTCAATCATAGCCAGGGGAGGTGTGGCTAGGGCTGCATGAACAGAAACAAAGTGATCTAACTCCTAAATGGCAGTGAAATTGCAGGGGAATGATCTATACACTAAAACTGCTTTATTTAGCTAAAGTAATTTAGGTGACTATAGTGTTCCTTTAATATTCGGGAGGGTTACATAGTACCTATATGGCTGTAAGGCAAGAGGGCACATGAACTTTTAATTGGAATTACAGGGTGTGCTGGCAAAGTATACAGTAAAGATTCAAACTACAGTATGTCTTTGGTATTTATTCATTGAAGATTAAAATGCCAAACGTGGCACTGTGCATTATTAAAGCGGCACTGTCATGCCGAATTCCGTTTTTTTTTTAACCCCCCTCCCGCCTCAACTACATCCAATCGACCCCCTAGTCATCCCCAAATGCCCCTATGCCCCCCACATTACCTATTTTTTATTCTTTATTTTCTGCCCCGATCTTTATTCAGGGCGCCGCCATCTTTGTGTGGGTATGAGAAGTCCCTGTGGGACACGTCATCTACCCACACTACACAGACTGTGAGATTCCCGCACATGCCCAGTGAAACATCTGGACATGCGAACGGGAATTTCACCTATTCATTCATCAGACAGACGAATGAATGAATAGAAAAAATCAGACGAACAAACTAACACTGTGTATCAGTGTTCGTTTGTTTGTTCGGTTTATTACAAGGAGGGAGCTACCGGCGTGCAGCTCCCTCCTTGCAATATGTAAAGACAGAAGCGGTGGGGAGCAGTGCTCCCCACCACTTCATTAGCCCCCCAGGTCCCCCCCTCACTCTATGGGGGTCAATATGACCCCCATAATAGCACAAGGGAGATTAAAATCTCCCCAATGCCCCTACTCGCTATATCGCGAGTAGGGGCATGTCCACTAAACAGTGAGCAGCCTGTGGCTGCTCACTGTAAAAAAAAAAAAAAAAAAGGGTAATAAGGGGGGGGACGGGGGACGGGGGACCTACTGTCCTCCCCCGCCGGCCCCCACCCCTGGACGGCGGGTGGGGGCCATAATGGGAATGAGGGGGGACCTACTGTCCTCCCCTCAGGCCCCCACCCCTGGGCGGCGGGTGGGGGCCATAATAGTAATAAGGGGGGGGGGGAACCTACTGTCCTCCACCCCCCGGCCCCCACCCCTGGGCGGCGGGTGGGGGCCATAATAGTAATAAGGGGGGGGACGGGACCTACTGTCCCCCCCCCCCGGCCCCCACCCCTGGGCGGCGGGTGGGGGCCATAATAGTAATAATGGGGGGGGGGGGGGGACCTACTGTCCTCCACCCCCCGGCCCCCACCCCTCGGCGGCGGGTGGGGGCCATAATAGTAATAAGGGGGGGGGGACCTACTGTCCTCCACCCCCCGGCCCCCACCCCTGGGCGGCGGGTGGGGGCCATAATAGTAATAGGGGGGGGGACCTACTGTCCCCCCCCCCGGCCCCCACCCCTGGGCGGCGGGTGGGGGCCATAATAGTAATAGGGGGGGGACCTACTGTCCCCCCCCCCCGGCCCCCACCCCTGGGCGGCGGGTGGGGGCCATAATAGTAATAATGGGGGGGGGGGGGGGGACCTACTGTCCTCCACCCCCCGGCCCCCACCCCTGGGCGGCGGGTGGGGGCCATAATAGTAATAAGGGGGGGGGACGGGACCTACGGCCCCCACCCGCCACAGGCTGCTCACTGCTTACTAGACATGCCCCTACTCGCGGTATAGCGAGTAGGGGCATATTATTTACTAATACCAAGTCATTTTTACTTAGTATTAGTAAATGTGGCTGAAAGACCAATTTAGGTCTTTCAGCCTTTTAGTAGATAGCTCCCTGATACCGTGGGAATTAGGGAGTTATCTACTAAGCGGCTGCAAGATGCAGCCACAGCAATGAATAGGATCGGAGTTTCATTCATTTGAATGAAATTCCGATCCGAACAAAGTACCGAATTGCATCCTAACACCAATGGAGAAACAGTGCTCATTCTGTTAGGATGCAATTCGGCAGTTTTGCCGGCGTTCTGTCTAAGTGACAGGACTTTCGGCAATACTGACAGGAAGCATTGTGGGAACAGGGAGGAAAGCTAGGGATCATGGGAAAATTGCTCTGACCAGCGGAAATGAAGCACACTTTGCTCCTCCGCTGGTCAGAGCTGGTCAAGCGGAGGAATCCCATAAGACAAAGAGTCCCTACTTTGTCTTATGGTTTTAAAGAAAACTAAAGAAGACAGGAAGAAAAGAATAACAGATCCTGAGAGAGGGGGAGAAGAGGAAGAGATTGAGGAAAGGTAAGTTCGGCATGACAGTGCCGCTTTAAAGATAATTTTTTTTATTTCTTACTTTGCTGTAGGAAATGCCAGGTTTATATGTATATTATGACCATTTATCTTCTATAAGGAGCTTTTTGTCCTGAATACATTTGTAATGTAGCACCGAATTTAGACGCTTATAATTTTATTTCTTATCCATGTATGTGTCTTTAGTAAAGCTTGCAGCTCCTTCAAGCTTTTACATGATAATGATCATTTATTTTTACTGAGGAGTTTGTTTGGAAATCAATATCATAATTAATGTTCACCTTTGTGTACAGAAAACAAAGAACAAAACCAATAAATCTATTGATTGCGCACTCTGTGAACTGCAGCAGTCTATTAGAACTTTGCAACTCTTAAACGTATTCCCTCTAACCACACTTGTTGTGCAGATTATGATAGCCTTGCATTTAATACATTTTCTTATTGCAGCTTCTGGAGCCAATCTGTCATCAGCTCTTTGAGCTGTACCGCAGCTCTGAGGTCCGACTAAAGAGATTTACAATGCAGTTCCTACCAGAGTTTATTTGCGTTTACCTGCGTCTCACTGCCAGCCGTGACCGACAAAGCAATGGATGCATCGAAGCTCTCCTGTTGGGCATTTACAACCTGGTAAGAATTATTTCACAGCAGCTTATTCTGTATGTGATCTTAGTCATAAACTTGCTCACATTGTTTTTCAACCATTGAATGCTATAGAGTGATTTAAAGGTTGCCATACCCACCATAAAACTGTGGCTATTGTTCTTTTTTTTTAGCTTGTTTTTCTGCCCTCAACTGTAATTTCATTTATTTCCAATAATTTTTTTATCATATTTCTTTGTGAGCTTACGAAGTGAAAGACATTTTCAGGTCATCTTTGAAATTAACATTTTTGCAAATAACCTTTAAGTTCCCCACCATTTACATTTCTGGTGTAATTTATAACTTTATTCTGCTCGGAAAGTGACCAAGGTGAACTGCAGTATAAACTTGGTTTTCATCTGTTTTGCCCCTCTGTTTGCATTTGTTCTTTCTGGTATTTCTTCTCTTTCAAAATATGTTCGGTAAGACCTACTTCACTGATATATTGGCTGATGTTTAAAGCATGGTGTAACTCATGGGTATCTAGGACATCATAATTTTGTGGTGCATTAAACAGCACCAAGGACAGTTACTACCCTAGTGGATAGATATGTGGGTGATCATAATAATATAATTTTCTGAACTCAAATACCTCTTTCAGTTTTACATTTTACACCGCACACATAGTTTATTCCTACTGCCAAAGAGTATGATATAAACAGAGATAGAAGCAGAGCTATTGATATCCACAAATAACTGCGAATGTTCCCCCTTTTCGGGAGTGTTTTTTTTCCAAAGAGCATTCTCCTGGTGTGTCTGGGAACGGAGCAGGCAATGATATGGTTTGAAGGCAAAGCATCCAAAACAGTTCCACTCACGACCGAACACCACTTCCTGTGTTCGAGAGACAAAATGGCCACCATTTACTAGAGCATGTGCGTTCAGTTATACGAATGGCGCCACCCAGAGAGAGCACTTAAATTAAGTGTTTCTTCTGAAGTTAATGAGCCAGGGGCATGGTCAATGTTCGGTGACATACAAATACCGAACCAGGGGATGTGTGGTTTCAGTAAACTTGGTAAATGCAATAGGGGAGCTTTTTACTGAAGTCTGTTAAGGGTGAGTTTGGTACCCAGTTTGTTACAGTCGACCTCTATCTTCTGCAGCTTTGCAAAAGCCAAATGTTGTTAATTCTGCTTTAGAGCAGATCCGGACCTTGGCGAGATTTGCCCAATTACCAGGGGACAATGACAAGCTACTCTTCACATCAAAACTACTACAGCCAATTGTAGTGGATATGATACTTGTAGTAACCCATAAATACATACGAAAGTAAACATTGCATGTAACAGCAAAATAACAAATGTCATAAAGAGTCAAGTAGCATGACTGCACAATGACAAAAAAAAGTGTGTACAATTTTTAGGAAATATTGATAGTGACTATAGGATCAAAGTAGTGCTGATATTCAATGTTCTATATTTTTCTGTAATTGCAAAAAAATTTTTTTAAAAGAATCAAACTAGTGCATGGTTGAAATAAAAAAAACAACCCAAACCCAGACTAAACAAAGAGAGAATACTTTTTTTTTGTGCTAAATTCCTTGTGTTGAGAAAATTACTATGGGTAGGAGTTTAAATACAATAGCAATAGGTTTGTCCTACATCAGCCACCATTACTATGTTCTCAGAATGAAAATAGGATGCTTTCATCATAACAATTACAGGAAGCGTTTTGCTCTGTCCATATGTTAAGGAGTACTGTATATGGATTCCATGTTTTGAAGAACTTTCCTGTGCATTTCTCTTTTGAGCATGCACTACCTTTAACCAGTTATTACACAACACACGCTACCTTTTTTTTTTTTTTTTTTTTTTTAAGTGGTTAGTAACGGGAATTGTATTTATCCAAATGTGCAGAATGGTTTTATTTCTTCCTACAGTCCCAAGGATGGTAAATAATTTGTGTGCAGGATTCTGGAAGGGCGATGACAAATAGTGCAAAAGTGCTTGTAAAGGAAATGGTTCAAAATTCAGTATACAAAATTTCCATATGAGAGGACAGGACCACACGCAGTTTAAAGATCTGCAGGGACACCTAGGCATTTTATAACCTCTAGCTGTTGGTAACCCTATACACCCTGCACCTAAATTAAACCCTACCTTTAAGCCTAACCAAGAGGGATTTCCTCTGCTAGTGTCACTGCTGACATCAGCAGAGGGTTTCCTAGCCAACACAGTAGAGAGTGGTTTCCGAAAGCCATCTACTGGATGATTGTAGCATGAGATGGAGATGTCCCTCTTATGCTGCAGCTCTACCATGCTTTCCCTGCTGCTGCCAAACATACTGTGATTGATGCTGGGCATCTGTCACAAACTGGTGTATCTGGTACTCTTTATATAGATATACTACTGAGATTTGTGACCCTTGTGCATTTGTGTTCATTATGGAATATATGCTAAAAAATACATTCCACTCCTCTTCAACCATCACACATCCTTCCAGTCCTATAACAGTTAGACTTGATTTCTGTAAACAAAACATTATCATGGATTAGACAAAATATTGACTTGTAAAGCATGGAATTAGTCCATTCACTTCACACCTGTGAGTTGATAATGACATGTAAATCAGTAGCTGTAACATTATGACGTGCGAGAACTCTTAGCTGATGAAAGGCTGATACATTTAATGGAAAAAAACAAAATGCAAAGCACAAACATTTCCTCTATACAACCCACCTTATAGTGTATACCGTCAAATCAGCCTAATGAACATAATAAAGTAATTCAACTCAGTCCATATCATCAAGCACCTCATTAATTAAGTAGAGGTCCCTCACTCTCAATATTGCCCCTATTGTCCAGTCAGCACTTTCACAGTACTATGTCTACTGGTTTAAGTCTCACAATTGCTGCACAGGTTGGAGGTTAATGGATCAGTACTAAAGGAATTATTTTATAAATAAGTAAGGAAATTCCCTAAAATTAGATCATCTTGGCTTGGTGGATGTAAAATTGCCAAGTATAATATTAACATAAAAATGTTTAATTTTCACAAATTAACTATTCCAATAAAAATAGCTGGAAAAGAAATATAGCATTGGACACTTTGGACTTTTAAGTACATATGTATGGATTCTGTTAAAATGAAATCCGCTTTTATAACTCTGCAATTGGAACTACCAAATAACTGGCACCTATCCTGTTTCAGTGGAATGAGGTAGAATTTAAACGTGTTTATAGATAATATGTCAGAGACTTATGGTTCTATAAAATGTGCCTCTAATAACATAGTGATCTCTTCACCTCACAGGAAATTGCTGACAAAGACGGGAACAATAAGGTTCTATCTTTCACCATACCCTCATTATCCAAGCCCTCAATATATCACGAGGTAAGGAGCTTAGCTGAATGGATGCAAGTCTATCTTTGCTGTGAAGAATTAATGTATTTTATGATTAGCACAATAACATTTTCTTTACCTAGATTGGGGTTTTCAATGTATTAATTTGATTTGGCTGGGAAAATACATGCAGACCATGTTAAATTGTAAATATATTTCAGGGTCTAGAAAGAGAAAGGGGTGTCTCAATTATTCCCAGCCCCATATCATTGTCAGTGGGAGCACTATGCAAATGCATTGTTTGCTGTAAATCTGTAGGTTATTCAGGGTATAGAAAATGAAAGTATGTTCAGGTATAGAAAATGTCAGGGGGAGGCGGGGAGCACTATGCATATTCCAACAGATTATCCTGGCTTAGGTTTCAACTACATCCCAAGTAGACCGCAAAGTGCTGAGCTGCTTGGTGTCTGGATTCATAGCAAGTCGTGCTTAAATTACCCTGAGCTTGTGTTGGTTAAACATGGTGAATCTTTAACTGGGATATTTGATATTTCATATTTTAAATTGATGTTTGTTTCCCAGTTTTAATATCCAGATGAAAGTACATTTTACAGTCTCTGCCCAGCAATAACACTGACTGAATGCCCTGAAAAGCTTTGTTGCTTAAGTTTTAAATCCAGGCTTGTATGCATTCAACAATGCAGGATAAATAAGTTATTTCATTTGTTATCTAATCCATTCATTGCTCTCCTGCATGTTGCATAGCATCACACCTTTTGTTATGTCTTTCTCCTGTGCTTTCTTCCTGACAAACATTGTTTTGTATGTTTGTATTCAGCCCTCATCATTAGGATCTATGGCGTTGACTGAAGGCGCTCTGAGCCAGCACGATCTTATCAGAGTGGTATACAGTGACCTTCACCCGCAGAGAGAAACATTCACTGCACAGAACAGGTGGGTAAGACGTTGGCAACCCTTATTTGCGTAATGGAAGATTAAGATAGGCTCATCGCCTAAAAAAAACTGCTCTTTAAACCAAAGTGCTTAAAACTCCTCTAAATGTTGAGTCTACATCAATCTGTCTGTCTAATCAATAATACAACAGTTATAACATTTTGCATACCTTGACAGAACCTAAGAGCCCAGGCAGTTATGGCTTCTACAGTTGCACTGTTGGTATCTAATGTTTGTAGATCACTTAATGTAGATGTTTGGAAAATCTTTGGGGAAAAAAGTCAAGCTATACATGCAGTTGTCCACAACACAAAACAACTAAATCCAGACTCTCTTGTGATAACCCATGCTGTTTGCTTCTCACGAATTGCATTCTACTCCAAAACCAGTAACAAAACAAAAGTATTTTCAGGCGCTCAAGGAGCTGTTTTTTTCGTGGCAGCACTAAACAGCAACTCACAGAAACCGATATTTCATACCCATGCACTACTTTTTATTAATCTACATGTCAATAAAGTTAGTAGTACTAAAAATGGTAAAATAGCAACAAAGTTGCTTGGTGTGTTCTGTGCTAAGCGCACTTACTCATAACCTCTTTACCTTCTCATAAAAATATAGTTGGGCTTACAAGTTGTACAAGCATTTGTCCACTTTACAATAACCTTATCCTACTTCTCCTAGAACGGAGAACCTGTGCTGTCTGCCTCCCATGATTTACATTCTACTCTTAAACAGGACTTACAAAATATCTTGCTTACTGAAACCACATCACCCATTCTATCTTGCTGATTCAATCTCAGAATCTGTGCAACTGAATTCAGTTTTACCATAACACCAAAAAAAGGAGAGTTGGAGACATTAGCTGTGACAGTGAACAGTACATACACTACCTTCCAGAAGATCTCGTATTCTAGCGTATTTTAAAAGACTTAATGTCCCTTAAAGTTAGATGCAGGAGAAGGGTGTGGAAGTCCTTTTGGTCAAGATGGCCCTCGATGCCTTTTTTCCCCCTCCTTTTTTTCTTTTCTTCACCTTTAGTTCTTATTATATTATTGAGGGTGCTACCTTTTCCTATTCCCCAAAATCATAAGACACAGAAATGTAATCTATTTATTATTATTATGTGTACAGCCATTTCATTTTTTTTTTTTTTTTTAATTCTTTATTTTTGTTGTGCGTGTTATACATAGCAATGACATACGCCACAACAGAGTGTCTGAGAATGTACTTAAGTGGAACAGTGGCATGAGGAATTGCACAGTTTTGTATAATTGTAACAATCATCAGCTTGGCTAAACAGTGAAGTCATTAATATAAAATGAAAAGGTAGCTTATTTTAACAGTCATAACCGAATATAACCTCGCTAGTGTTTCAAATTAGCTAGTTTTGAGTGCCATAGAATAACATATGAACCGATTGATTCAGGCTAGGTCTAACTTTTATACAAGGGGGGTCACATATGGTTAGTTTACTTTCTGCACTGAAGTGTAGTATTAACAGGCTGAGTGGGCTATGTGCTTAATGGCTGCGTTGCCATATGCTAGGTGATATTATAAAACAAGGGAGGCTATCAAGTGCTTCATTAATTAACCCTGTAGTGTGAAGGCAGGTCTCCCAGTTAAACAATAGGTGTGTGCTAGGCTGAAGGTTAAACATAACGGCATTTTTATCATACTGTTGCAGTTAATCGGGTGCAGATGGGCTTCAGGTGACCGGTGTTAAGATGCATCTTGTGTGTTTCAGAATCAGTCCAGGAGACAGGCAATCAACCCCAAAGGAGAGTGTTGGCTGTTTTGCCTGCGGTGTGCCCATAGTAGTTCAGCCAATACCTATTGGGTGCTAGGTACAGTTCAGGTATGAGTGGCAGTCCTGCATGGCAAAGCTTCTAGGTGCAGGCAGGTAGGTTGGTTCCTTGATCGCTTTTGGGGGGATCCCTTTCCTCTTTTCCGGATGTAGTTGTGAACTTGTTTGTAATCCTCTGTAAGTTGCCTCTGTGAAGCTGATCGGAGGGTATCGTGCCGGGATGCCAGTAGATAGGTCGGGTCTTCTGTCTTCTTTGTGGTTTCCCACAGCGCTCCAGGCTCATGTTTTGATCCTGCTTTGTGCCGGGTAGTGATATCCCGCAATGCCGCCTTCCGCGAGGAGGAAGTGCGACGCTTGTTCCGCAGCAGTGATGGGACTTTTGCAAGTGACCTGCTCGGCTTACTCTTCTTGCCCCTGGGTGCAAGGTCTTGTTGCTGACTACCTTGGTGGTCTCCTGGGTCTGGTCCTGAATGGGACCTCCGTGTGTGCTTGCCCCTCGGGGCCATGCGTTGATGTGGGGTTGCTGCGTTGCTCTGCCCAATCTCACTTGGTGAGCCCTGTGGAGATGAGTGAGGCTGTTTGTCAGCTACCGAGGATGTCATATGGGCCTCAAGCTTCTCCCAAAATGCGGAGAATATGATGCTCAGACGTGCTTCAGTTTCCCGCCATGCGTCGGAGGGGTCGGCAGTGCGGCGGGCCTCTGCCACTTTAGAGACAGTAGGGATCCTGGGCTCCTTGACATAACGGTCGGTTATGTAGGGGCGGACCGGGATGACCCCCACCGGTCCGGGGGGGCGACGAGAGCTCACCTTCGGGCATCCGACCTGGTGTCGCCTCAGGGGAGCGGCCGACTCCCCGGTGACCGCCATGCTGGTAGGCCACATCATGAGTTGGGCTCAATTTATTGCTTATGAGGTGTCAATCTGTTCGTATCAATGCCCTCTCTCACTTGACAGCCTTGTATCCTCGCTTTAATGCCAGTGTGGCAGTGAAATTTAGACTTCAGTGCCCATTTCTGCAGGAGCTGTTGTGATGCACTTCTTCACAGCTTCGCGGTCAAGCCCCGCCCCCAGCCATTTCATTTTTGACTTTGATATCATTCTATGTGTGGAAGATTGTTTCCTATTGACTTAATCCTGCTTTCTCTTTTGTTAATTCTCTTTGTTAAATATCAATAAACTCTGAATTAAAGTATTTTTTAAAAATAACATTATTCTTCTACTGTGTGTCCGGTGTATCCAATTTTATAGTGAATAAAAACTAAACTAAATGATGGTAAAGTATAATATTGAATGTTTATTTGAAGTTTGCTTTAGTATTCCTAAGTGTTTTTTTTTGGGTTTTTTTTATATATATATTTTTTTTTGTGCAAACACAAAAAGAACCTGTAATAGCACATCAAAAATAGCTCTGTCACCCTGATGGCAACTAAAACAATCTAAAACTCTTGAAAGTATGGAGCAGGTAGAGAGAACTAGAGATCAGTGTAGAGGAATACTGTTGACTATAATCGAAATTAAAGTTTATTCATTTACCGTGCAGTGCAATTGGATGAAACCCTAAAATACAAAATTCTTAACATACTTTCTTTGTACTGACATTGCCCAGTAACTCTTTTCAGTGTAGCAATGGGATGTCTCTGGCTACGGTACCGTCTGTATAACGTTTCCACATATCAGCGGGTTTGTGTGACTTTCTCTGCGATAAATATAATAAGATTGACTTATATTTGTTTTAAATGTAATTCACAATTGGGACCTAGAAAAAGTGCTAAGGCAAAGGATTGGAGGAGAAGATCCCTGTAAATCTGATATACTTATTTGTATTATCATTTTATTTCCACTGTCTTCTTTCCCAGTGCCCCATACCATTTCTCTACAGATGCCATTCTTGTACAGATGCCATAGCAAATTGAGTGCACATAGGAGGATGGTGTACTCAATATCTTGGATGTAAGAACATCTGCCATTGTTCCGATAATAACCAAATGAAGTTAGCTGCAACAACCTGTTTTGACCCCCTCAGGGCCATCATCTACACCAACCATCCGTTACTGATGCTTGAGATTGTCTACATTGTCTAGTGTAATACTTCTTTTTGGCAGAGGCCCAAATTAGGCGCATAGCATTAGCTTTATGACCCATTCTTCAGTTACAAATCTCCTGTAATCAAACTACTCCAATAATACAGCTTTGAGGGATACTATTTGTGAGTTGTAGCTCACCTTTTATGTGCTTGTCCTTCCAAAATAAACAATTACCATTTAACTACAGCTTCCAGAAACTCTTGCTGGGTTGTAAATTATGAGAGAGAACCTCAAAATTGAAAATAAAGTGTGAATTATAAATCCGTTACTTGTCTGGCCACATCTCACTGCAGGTGCTACAAAGTTGGCGTTTTGCAGCAAATACAGATACTTCAAAGGTGATCATATTTATATTATTTTAATGAACTGGCTGTGCAAGTAATTTACGTGATTTATTTAAACAATGTATTTAAAAAAAAACAAAAAAAAAAACGGATTGCTAATGGTGTGGAAGACCAGAAGAGGTTTATATATAGTGTTGAGTAAGTTGCTAAACTAAGTTTGTATCACCCTGTACCTGTGTAGAAACATCATATGTTATTTTATATTGTATTACTAATTTAATAGGCTATGTGATAATCTTACCTCTCCAGATGGACAACACTGATATAGATTAAATACAATGAACTGAAACACATTCTTCTCTTATTGCAGGTTTGAAGTACTGAGTTTTCTCATGTTGTGTTACAACTCTGCTATTGTCTACATGCCACCATCATCCTACCAGTCACTTTGCCGGATGGGATCAAGGTGAGAAGAAAGTCTTAAGTAATATGTGAGGAATTGGGAATACATCTAATTAGAACGGAGAGTTGGGTAATGCTGCTGCCGTCGGTTAGATTATGCACTTGGAACCTGTAAAAATGTGTACATCTCCTTTTTGGTTTCCCTGTCATTAATTATTTGAATTGGTTTACTTTTTTTTTTTTCCAGGCTTTGTGTGAGTGGCTTTCCAAGGCAACACGAGAAGCACTGGAAGGATTTGTGCGGTCGGGTGGTGCTGGATCCTGGCTTCATGGTGCAGTTGTTAACAGGAGTCTATCATGCTATGTGAGTTACGTTTCAGTTCATAAAACTGTTCTCCTTGCAAGAAAAAGGCAACACTTAGCTTGCTGTTAACATCAGTGAGAGGAATATGTCCTTTTAGGGAAATGCCTCACCATGTGTTATGACGTTTAAATAAATACTTCATATGTATCTAGAACTATTCCCGAGCTTTACAAAGAACTACTATCATATAAGGAGAGAAAGTCTTGGAAATGTTCTAACGACATTTGTTTCCTGAAAAAGGTTGAAGGACTGGTGTATTGAGAGTTGGTGTTGGATATTTTTACACAGTTGTACGGCTTGTGTCATGCTGGAAAAGTTTAATACCTGTGTTTTGAGTTATAATGGAACCAGCGCTTGTTATAAAGTAATATTTAAAACAGTATCGAATTTGTTAATTTATCAGCTGCTAAACATTCAAATAATTCCTCTTTATCAGCATGTGAAATAACAATAAGTTCAGAATGTAGCGCTTATATGACAAGAAAAATTATTATTATTCACCTTTTAGAATTTTGAAGCAATAATCCACTATCAAATCAGTTCATAACCTAAGAAAGATAATCATACATAGTGTAAAATTGTACAACGTATTGGTGGTTAGTAGTGGTGTAATTAACACACTCACAAACAGAGAGCTATGAAGCCAGCTCTGGTATGAATGGCTTCTGGGTCCGTACAGGCGACCCACCCCTATTCGTGTTGTAAAGCAGGAGGTCTGGAAAATATTAAAAGTACACCCAATTGCGCAGTATTGTTTAAAATGTTTAAAACATATTATATACTTGTCCCAAGTGAATACTCACAAGTCAGGAGTCAGAATATACTGACTCACTTCCACAGCGTTGTGCAGATTAGGGACTGCACTCCCTGATGAATGATGCCGGGAACCAGGATCCGTAAAAGCAAATCGATTTATTGTAATAATATAATATATAACAAAATAAATAGCTGCAATGAGCTTTAAAAGCAATCCAGGACGCGTTTTGCCACAGCAAACGTGGCTTCTTCAACCGGGTATAATCAAATAACTTTCTAAAATGTGCAGCTCTAACATTCAGGACATAGTGGGGAATTTCTTAGTAGACTCCCCCCTTCCCTTTTCCATAACTACTACTACTACTATACTGGTGAAATGAACAGCATTCTGAGCTACTTCTCAATGGTATACAGTCCTATACTGGGTAGTCCTTTGTATCTGACTGCAGCACAACTGTACTCTTTTGTTTATATCTCTTGCACACAAGGCCGATAAAAGTCAGATCCTGGCTACCTTTTTAGGTATACTTTGCTTGATAGCAAAAGTACTTGACTAAGCTATACTTTTTTTTTTTTTATTTCTCTTTACAGATACAATGGGGAGTGGGATCTTGGGCAAGAGGTCCTTGATGACATTATATACCGTGCCCAGCTTGAGCTTTATTCACAGCCCCTACTGGTAAGTGCTAAAATTACACAAAATCCCCCTACAATCAAAATCTCCACTATATAAAAATACTGTATGTGCTTGCCTGAACCTGACTGTTAGTTGAAAGAGAAGTTTGGTACTTAAAGTGGTTCAATTGTGTGAGATGCTTTCTTTTTATTTTATTGAAAATCATTGAGATTGCTGCATAGGGTGTTACTTAAAATAATGTATTTCTGTTATCACTCTGCTTTAAAGGAACACTTCAAGCACCATAAATCCTACAGTGCCTTGTAGTGATTATGGTGCCAGCAGTACCCGGACTCTTGCCCAGTGTAAGTAGTAAAACCATTTGCTAACGGTTTGACTTCTTACCTGGAGTGTGTCGGATGCCGCTCATTGCCAGTGTAAGAGTCGGAAGCTCTCCATGTTGATCTAAGCCTGGCGGTACAGAGTTTAGCTCATTGACTGAGAGCAATTGGCTAACACTCTCAGCTGTCCTGCATGGCAGAGTTTAGATTAGGAGAGCTAATGAATGTTCGATGCAGGAGCATCTGTCTCTAAAGAGACATAGCCTGGTGGACCTCAGGTAAGAAGAGACACTGTTTGACTACTTACACGTGGTAGGGCTCTGTAGTAGTTATTGTGCTTGGAGTGTTCCATTAATTAATTTATTTGTTTGTTTTTTTGTAGCTTTAAGACTGTTACTTTTGTTTCTTATTAGACCTTATGTTTCATTGTTTAGGTTGCAAATGCGATGAAAAATTCACTGCCATTTGATGCTCCAGACACCTCCAATCAAGGGCAGAAAGTCCTCAAGGTCGAGGTGACCCCAACAGTCCCTCGAATCTCTAGAACGGCTATCACCACAGCTTCTATACGTAGACACCGATGGAGGAGAGAAGGTAACCACTAAAAAAAAAAAAATTGGGGATCGATTTAGGATCCAATGTAATGTTAAAGCAGTCATGAGATACATTTCTTTATCCTAAGATTTTTTTAAATTGATATGCCAGCAACAAAGCCAATAATATAATAAATATGTTTGTTTAACATACGTATTCTATGGGATACCTGTTTGATGGGTTTTTGCCTGGTGTTTTTATGGTCATATGGAAACAAAATTGAGCCCAGTAAACAGTACTATCAGTTGATTTTGATCATAACACTATGCAAGTGTTGAGGAAGCATATTCTTAATGTGGTAAATAGCAACTTATCAGAGGAACAATGATCTTCAAAATATAGTGGAAACTTTGGAACCTGTAACCTATGAATTCTATTAATAATTGGCATTAGGTCTCCTCTTATACATAAGCTCTTTCATTTCAATGTTAAATTGCTGTAAAATGCCATGGTCATTGTAATTTTCTCTTTAATTAACAATCTACACTAGTTACTGCCATTTTCAGCCACAAGCAGAATAAAATGCAGTTGTTATTTGTAGCAATATAGTCCCTAATATCATGCAAACATCTTTGTCCTAGATTTGGTGTTTCAGCCTTTCTGTGTTCACATCACTTCTTTTGAATGTACTGCTAAGGGACACAAACTCTTTTTTCCCCCCATTGATTGTTAAATTAGCAAACAAAGTCAGACTTCGAGGGTTTGACGGTTATGAGTCGAGTCCTGGCAATATAGTAGGAAAAATAATTTATGATGGCAAACACCTCTAATGGTCAAACAAAATGTAGAAAAAGTCATTTGCCCTGTACACACCGGCTAGACCAGACTGTTACTTAAAACAAAACACACACATTAGGGATTAAAACTTTTTAAAAATGCATTAACAAAGATCTAAGGACAAGCTCGTCATTATTCTCACTTGTTTTATCTCTAGTTGGCGACTTATAATCGTAGACTGCGATTAAGTGTTTGGTTTTTAAATAACAGCTTGGTGTGTGTACAAAGTGAAACTGCTTTTGGTACATGTTCAGCAGGGGATACTCTGTAAAATGTGTGTGCTTGTGTGACACCTCATGTACCCTCACAATGCAGTTGTATTTCTGATCATAATTTTTTTTGAATGACTGTTCAACTAGTCTCAGTCCTGACAGAGTGGCATGTTCTCTGCATTAAGCCACAACAAAGACCATTTTTACCAGGGGAGGGTACTCAAACTTTTGATTGTTACTGTATCTCCAAATAAATGTTGTCGGAAATTAAATTACACCTGAGTTCCAGCAGCTTTCACAATCAGACAAGTAGGGGCTTGTTTTGGAGTTTCCTATCCACCTCTTATGACGCTGATTCAACTTTTAAATTCCACTGCATACTGGTAGCTTTATTTAGACTAAATCACTGTGTTAATGTTCCCTTAGTGGGGTTATGTATAAACAGGCAAAATTGGGACTAAGATAAAATGTAAAGCAATTACCATAGCATCTAGTGAATGTTCCTACTGATTGCTTTACTTTACCTATATACCGTAACTGTGTGGAGCACGGTGGCAAGCGTGCTACGTTTCGTATTTACCATATCAATGATTTTCAACTGCCACTATATGTAGCATAGTCCAACATCTATAATGTTGTCATTTTTCATGTTTTTTTATGTTGGGTACATCTCTTTCATATGTTTTATTACCGTGTTACAATAATGTTACATGTAATTCGCTGAGTTATGTCTCTTTTTGCTTTGTTGCTTTTTAAGTTTTTGTTTTAATTGAATTTATTTAAAATTGCATTTCTTTGTTGTGTATGTTCTACACACCATGTTCCAACTACTGCAGCATTTTATAATTCATACAGAGCTGCCTGGACCATTTATTATAGAGGCCAGATGAGTATTGTGGCATTGCTTTAATCGTTTATGTATAAATAATAATATGGATTTGATTTATCTTTGTGGCCCATAGGGTATCTACAACAATTCAAAATAAAAAATAAAATAAAAAAACTAGTATTTGGATGTATAAAGTCCAGTTGTTTTTATGCTATAATCCCACCAAAACATCCATAATTAATGTAACCTTCTCCCCAGGCTCCATTGACTTGTACCTTTACGGTTGAATGTCATGTTGCAGCATTTTTCATGCACATATTTATTTAATTAGCTTTGTTATTTAAATATATGTGAATGGCCCTTTTCAGTAATGATTTTTATTATGTCCTCCCAAAAAAATGAACTCTAAAAACGCCTAGCAAGTCTTTTTATTTTAATTTTTTACTTTTCATTTATTTTAATTTTTTTTTAATTTTTATCCTGATTTTAAATTTGGCCAAACAAAGAGGAATACAACCGATGAAAAGACTTTCAGAAACAAACTAAAATCTTCCCTGTGTTGAATCCCAGATGGTTTTGATCTCACAAGCGACTCGAACCCTGGCTCCCCGACATTGCGTATCGCCACAGACCTAAGCACTAATCGCGAGGGGGATGTTCTTGTGTACAGGACCCCTGAGACCAACTCTCCAGAAGCTGCCACTAAGGGTAGGCCAGAGAAGTGGAGTAAGAAACCAGTGGTAGAGTGGATTAAGGAAAATCCAGGCTCCAGACAAAGACTTCCTTATCTCCAAAGACAGTGGGTTAGGGTCTCTTTGTCCATGCGCTTCCTTTATCGTTGGCTCCAGGTCAGGTATTAATGTTTTGCTTGCTATCTCCGGCTAGCCTCTAATACCTGCACCTCCTTGCAGTCAAGAGATCAGCTTCGCATGGCAATAGAATGTTTCTTGCAGCAACTTAGCCCAAAAAGGACAGGACTTCTCTTGGTGAACTCTCATTTCAGGGTATGTTATGTCAAAGAAATGTGTTGTGTTTTGGATTGTGATATTATGTCACAATTTACTTTTACAAAAAGATACGTCCTGCGCTCACTCCCGTCACTCCTAGGTGGCAGCAACGACCACAGTACACATCAGCCCCAATATATATAGTAAAAAACAAAGAAAAAAAAAGTTACCTGCGCTCTCTCCTTAATCCCTATGTATATTTAAACAAATGGAGGTCATTTAGTTACTCCAATGGCCATTGGAGGGAATGCCCACCTGCCAATGTCAAGGCAGACCCCCTAGACGGGTCCTAACACTGACCCTTCACCTTGCTTCCTTGAGCTTCTGGCAAACATATCTCTAATGAGACAGAGAGGGGTATTTTTTGTATACACCTCTATATACTTATTAACCCTTAATAGGGAACACATGGGATGGGCGGGCAACATTGTAACAAAACTGTGTGATACAAAAAGTAAATACAAATACAAAAAGATAAGTCCTGTGCTCACTCCCATCACAATTTACTTTTACATGAATATAATTTTGCCATCAAATCAACTACCGGTATTTGTTGTTTTTTTGTTTTTTTTTCTCAGTCGCATTTTTTAAACATTTTTTTTCTAGTTACACATTTTTCTACATGCAGAAACATCTCCAAACCTGAAAAAAAGTTATTTACAAAAACAATGTCAGGGATGTGAATATGCAGTGATACATAATAGTAACTAATATTTAATCCCTTAAGGACACATGACATGTGTGACATGTCATGATTCCCTTTTATTCCAGAAGGTTGGTCCTTAACCCCTTAAGGACCAAACTTCTGGAATAAAAGGGAATCATGACATGTCACACATGTCATGTGTCCTTAAGGGGTTATGTGGTTAAAGTCACTCTGTAGGCAGTATAGCCGTTTCATCTCTTTGATTTGCTTATAGTGCCAGGAGTCCCCTGGCATTGTCTCTCCATTCAGTGTTAAACGATCTTCAAGCAGTTAAACACTAAATGAGACCCCTGACCTCCCACAACCTAGTCCCTACTGGAAGTATTAAGTTAATACTTAAAAATGTTTCCTTTTTTATGACCCCCTTAGGGAATTAAGATTGTAAAACAAAAAGGGCATAAAATCCTCATAGCAGTGCTGTTTGTGAGAAATAGATTGCAAAACAACTCAGTCTGCGCATTTTATACAAAAAACCTTTTTCAAGGGGGGCGGGGCCTGACTCTCAAGCAGGCCAGACGTGTTTGCTTGGAGCTCCTGCAAAGGAAAGCGAGAATTAACTAAAAAACGGGAATTACAACCTGCAAAAAGCTCTAATCCAGGCTCAGACCACTAGCAACCAAGAGGAGACATTAAACAGCTCAAATATTTCCGCAGGAACCAACACAGACGCAAATCTGACCGAGTTACCTACCGGGGCAGCAGGCCTCCGGCCTAGGAGAGGCGGCCGATCTCCAGCCGGGTGCTGAACACCCTGAATAGACCTCCTTGGCGCCCTGTCACCCCCCCCTCTGGACCGGTGGGGGATATCCCGGTCCCCGCTGGGTTCACTGCCGCAGCACCAGTGGCCCCTCGATACTATACCGGGGCTCAGCTACCTGATACGCGGCCCACACGGATGCACCAAGCCATGGTAAAGCAGCCTAAGATGGCCGCCCAGCAAGGGCCCAATAAGCGGAGCACACAAGCCCATCCATCCACGGACCCCCTGGGGGAATTCGATAGGCTCTGTGCGGGCCTATGGACTATACTGAATAACCGCGGGATAGCCTTCCACCATGCGGTAAAAATAGTGGCCACGTGGATTCGCCCAGCAAGCAGACGCCGCCATTACAGGCACCCGCCACAGTCATCCAGAAAAATCACTGGGCCACACACGCATCAGCATTCCCACAAACAGGCGAGGAAACCCTGCAGCCCAGACACCGGGGCTTGCCCCCACACTCCTGAGAACGGGACCGCTGACCCAGCCACACACGAAACAGCCTCGCATGGAGTGGGAGCTGGCGCCCGGTGCGCTGCACCTCAGCCCCTACACGCTCCAGCCACAATCCAGGGAACCGCGCAGCAGAACACCGGTGCCCCTCTCCAAACGGCACCCACCCCACTTTTCCCGACTCGAGCAACTGACAGCGACGCTCACCAAGATGCAGCACGGAATCCCACTGGGGAAAGAAATGGGAGAAGGGGTCCCCCACGATCCACTGGAGAGAAAGGCTCACAGGGGCACCGAACATGCCTACAACCACACAGGACAATACACCGACTTGCCCTGAGCCTCCCGTCCCTGGGCATAGGCTGACCGACTGTTTGCATGGCAGAACTGAATCATCTGATGCACCATGGACTTACCGGCCTGCGGCTGCAGACGCCCGATCCTATGCAGATTGCATCACTAATGAGTAATTTATTTTGTTCTGCCGCATATGTTTGCCTTTGTTTTTTCACCTCTATCATTTATAATACACCTGGACACTCTACGACCTAATTGAGTTCTAAGTAATGCACAATAAGTTAGCATGTTCCCTACTGCTCGTAACCAACTGAAACCAGATCTAGCAATCACTCCATGACATATGTTATCTCCACATATTTTGATTATAAGCACCCAGTGGCACCCACACTCGAAAGTTCCTCATAGTTTAGCATGTTATTCAACTATCCCTTATATTGCAAAGTTAATGTCAGCCTATACTACTTTTAAACGCGCTTACAACCTTGATAATCTCTGACACTACTTGTACTAATCTGTTAACTATATATAAAAATGTGCAGTTCCTTTATATGCCACAGTATAATAACTTGTGAAAAGCCTGTATTTGTTCCCATGGCAATTTATGCATGTCTGTCAAACCTTTGCACAACAAAAATAAAGAATTACAAAAAAAAACCTTTTTCAAGACGTTGTCTTTCAGGAGGTATGGCTAAGACAAAGATTACACACTTCTTTCTAACATACCAATTCATACCAGCAATGGGCACTGTGATAGGCTGAAAGAGTTCAGCTGACACTCTCAGGCAATAACCCCATTGCTGCTCTAGCTCATGCTTCCTCATTGTCCCAAGCAGCACAGAGCAGATGGGCTGCTGGGGACCTGTTTATCATTAAGACATTTTTTTAAATGGTTTACTCCTGAATGAAAGGACAGATCCAGGGGACTCCAGACACAATAACCATTTCAATGAGGTGAAGCAGTTACAATACCTAGAAATTGTTACACTAACACTAAAAATGTTTAACTGGATATTTTGAGTCCATATAATTTCTCTAGGTGCAATTTAGGTTGAATGCACACTTAATATTCTGTTTAGTATGAGCAATTTATGTCCTACTCATAATTACATTCATATCGGAAGACCATATATTCACATTCCTAACTCAGTCAAAGTGAAAATGATAATCAATAAAAGCAGTCTGTATCTTATCCATCTTACCCATGGATAAATGCATGGTTTGTGACATTGCAGTTGTGTCTATTCAGGGGCCAATGCAAAAATCCACATGCAAAATACTTTTTGAGATGAGAGTTCCCAAGTCTTACATGCAACATATCCTGGCATTACATTGGCATGCCTATTCTGCCATATTGCATGTGCATGGTCCGAAAGCACTGGAGAAGGGTTGGTATTTTTGCTGTACTGGATTCAACTGCTGAGTAATCGTGTCTTCCTCAAGCCATCTCACTGTGACTTATTTCTCTTTGGGTTGTATCCATTAGTTTCACCAGTGGCATCCACTGTCATATAGTTCAGGCTGCCAAACACATCTTCTGCCTAATGGTTGATGAATACAGTGAAACCAGATATCTGGCTGCTTGTATGATATCAATTTTGGCTGTGTGTAGTGCCATTAAAGTGATTAAATATTCAAAATTAAGCCTGTTTATCAATTTTATACAACTCGCTTAGAGACTTGATACCAAGAAACTGATCAAGTGTCAGCAAGTTTGCTTTTTAATTCACTTGATCATTGACCCTTTACAGAGTAAGAGGAGCTTTTTAATGGCAAATAAAGGGACACATTTTAACGAGGTTGCTATGAAAACAATAATTTGGTATTGACTGTTCCACCTGGAAGGAAAGTTGTTAAAACTGATTGCTATTCGGAATTTCTTTTTTTACATACAAATAGTTTAAGTTTATGTTTTGTTTACTGTTTTTCCATCATAGAAATGCCCGGTCATGTTTATTTGGAATACAGGAGCATTGACATAAAAGTAATCCTTCAATTTCAAATCCGTTTCTGTAAAAGGGGCAAGTTAAATATCTACATTTTCAAAAATGTGTCTATTTTAACTATTCTTGCTGAAAGAACAAACATGGACTACCATCATACCATTTAGACTAGTAGTGCTGTTCTGTTTACACTATGAATGGAGTAGTAGCTCAACACAGCATGACCCTAAACTACAGCATTCATTTTTATTTTGTTACATTTCTAATTTCTTTAAATGACTGACTGGATTTTGAATTTAAATTGACACTATAGTCACCAGAACAACTACAGCTTATTGTAGTTGTTCTGTTGAGTATAGTTGGTCCCTGCAAGATTTTCAATGTAAATTCTGTCTTTTCAGAGAAAATGCAGTGTTTACATTGCTGCCTAGGGACACCTCCAGTGGCCACTTCTTTTTTTGTAGGGTAATTAGTGGCTCTTGTCCCAGTTGGAGAATATCTGCTTTATGCTTAATTTTACAATTCTGGGTTCTGTGGTCTTATATGTATGTTGAAATATATTTACCTAAGGTGAGTTTTTCTGTAGATAGGTTTTTCCTTTAATTGTTTTAAAAATAAGCAAACAAACAAAAATTATGGGGTATAATTGCTCGTATCTGAAATCTTTCTGCATTTGACCTGGGGACTCTGGGTTTAGTATTGTTGAAACCACATCTAGAGTGACAGATCTGTATACTTCTATATACTCTACGTTCATTCAGATTTTCCAATTCCATTGGTTTTTAACTTTTCATATGTTGCTTTACCATATGACTAATATTGGCGCTACGCTTTATAGTGAGAAATATCAAGCTGTAATAATTGTAATTATGTATCATCCATTGAAAGCACAATTATGATGTTGTGGGAAAAGATTCTAAAATCAGTATAAATAGTACTACCCATTGCCTATCAGAGTCTGAGTAACTAGGTCCTGAATCCTCTTACAAGGTATGTGGGAAATGAAATGCTGAAGTGGTAAGTAATGTCTAGATCCATGAGTGCATCCCAGTCTTGTCTGTAAATTATACAGTTTCCCATCTACACTTAATCTTTATCTTTATTTACCCAAAGCCTAAAATAAAAACTTGCATGTGATTCACGCTATTGAAATTTATTTTGGTTAGAATATGATGTGGTGAAAATTCCAATGTTGTTCTACACCCTGCATGGGCAAACTGCTGTTTTAGGGCTGCTATCTCTGCAATCCTCTAGTAGCCCATGTGCCCAGTTGGTTTGCCTCTGTCTGTTCCGGACTACAGGATACTGAATAATTGCTTGATGAAACTACATAGAAAATTTTTCCATTTTTTTTAGATGAATTGTTATTCAGTTTATTTATTTCTTCCCCTCTTGCTTATCCCACATCTGTATTACAATTCCTTTGCACTTGGCATGACTGGGCTGAAAACATGCACCCTAGCCACTTTGCACCCACATGCAAGGGCTTGGTTTGTACCTTTCCTGATTTCATTGGAAGCGATCCTTTGTTGCCTTCTATCTTCTATTTATAATTCAAACGCATAGTAGTAAATGATGAATGAATTGTACTAATCTGCTGTTTGTTTGTAATACTGTAAAAGACATAAGCCACAAAGCACTTGGTGAGTTATGCTCAAAGGCCTGTAAAATGTATTAACTTACAAAAATTGCAAGTTTGTTTAAATCTATGGGACACTACTGAGGTAAAATAATTTCCCCTAGGGCACTGGTTCTCAACACAATACTCAACATGTTACCAGTCTAGGATCTAAGCATTTCCCACTTCTGTTCCTGTGAGCATAGTGACTAAACCTGGACAATTGGTTTGCCTTGGGTTAGAGTCACAACCTGAGAGGTTTCTACTAGTGACTTAAATTTAACTAAATTAAGTGCTAACATTGTTTAATAGACCCCATGCCATTCAAGTTTCTTCTTCAGGTATGAACAACTGTCACAAGCTGATGCATGCAAAACCTCATGTTTTCTTATATGAAAAGCACGATCCATTGTAAAACTGATGGAAAGATATGAATTACCAGTAGTATGTATAGTGTTAACACAAGTTACCAGGTACAAAATGTGTAAAATAGTTTTAACTGTGGGCTTAATGTGCTTAATTTTTTGCATAATTTAAAATGTTCACTAGTGGGACTGTGTGCATCTTAAAATATCACATGATTTATTGTATGTATTTTTTTGTTTTGTTTTAAGGGCCTGATGGCACAATTGGCGGAGAGGACTCCATACACTTGAATGATGCTGATGAGGGTTTTTCATCTGGGGCGTCAGTTAGCAGCCAGCCTGTAGGAGCCAAACAGACTTCAGCAACTCAGAGGAGTGGCTCAAGGAAAGGAGGTAGTGTGCGTTCTGTCAAGGAAAGAGAACCACCAACACCATCAAAGACTAGTGAAAGTCTTCGAGATGTAATGCCTAGAAAACCACCCGTCCCTACAGCTGCTGACGCCACACTTGAAGGGATAGAGTTATCACCAATGAAGAAGCACTTGAGCCTCCCAGCTGGTCATGTGGTGGCAAAAGCCACTAGCTTAAGTCTGATCAGAACCTCCAGCACTTCATCCACAAAATCATTTGACTATGTAAATGGCAGTCAAGCTGGCGGCAGTGGTGGGGTAGAAAGTGTTACAAACCTCTCTGTCTGCAACACAAACCGGTTTTCAACTATAAGCCTTCAAGAGGACCGGCTAGGCCATTCAGGAGAGAATAAAGACCTCTTGTCGCCTGGTGCACCTTTGACCAAACAATCCCGATCACCAAGTTTCAATATGCAGTTAATTTCCCAGGTTTAATTTTGTTTCTCATTGACCGTAAACAGTGCATATTTGCACAGAAACAAATAATCCTCATACAGCAGCCTAAAATACTTATGACTTGCCCCTTTTTACTCTTGAAAAATTCTGTGTGCAAGAGCAATACAAATCCCCTTCCCTACTCTCCATGCCCGTGAATAGAACTATCGTAAAAAGCGTTTATTCATTATTTCTTTAATTTTTTTTATTTTTTTTTTTTAATTCCTTATTAATTTGGGTCAAGTGCAATGAATGAACGTTCAGTTGGTCCAATCATAAATTCTAGCGGAAAGTATTTCAGTTAAAATGAAGATAATGTAATGAGTTGGGGGTTCCAACAAATAATGCAAAGCATCTTTTCTGTACCAGAAGTTCAAAGGAGATATTTAAAAGGTCAATTGACCGATCACTTTGTGCAATGCATTTTTAAGTGACTATGGTTACATTTATCAGTCTGCTGCACCTTTTGGACAATTTATGTATGTTCCTTTCCAACCAGGGGTCCATCAGCAACAACATCTTTCACTGGAAGTCATCATTTTAGAAGTTAAAAATAACCGGAAAATATAGATTGCAAATATCTTAAGAAGACATTTCTATAACCCATGCTACGTGTCTTCCCTTCATGCCCTATGGATTTTGGGTTAGTGTGGCCCATGGATTCAAGATTTCAGAAGACAATCCGCACATCCAAGATAATCCAAACTGACTTCTGTATGATAATCACAATTTCTCCTTGCCTATGCTTGCTGTTGGATGTCAAATAACTTGTTGGGTAAAGAGAGGGACTTGTAGGCTGCATTTACTTGCTGGAAATCAGTCGTACAGCCTTCTCAGCTGCTCCCCTTCTGTCCTTCTCCCCAGTGACCCATGCATAGGTTTGTATATCCATTTGTGCAGGCCAGAGAACACTATAGGGAGTGTTCAGCAGCCTGTAAGAATTGCTGTTGTGTAAATCGAAGCTGTTTTCTTGGTGACCCTCTAGACCACACTGCCTTTGTGATTACTATTCATTTTATATGTTGTGATTAACGTTCCCAAAATGACCTGTTGTTTTTTTATTTTAAACAAGATTGTCGTGGGCCTGAAGTTCATTGCTTCTTTGTCCCGCAATTCAGAAGATAATCTGAATGCCACTTATCCAGGTGTGAATGTATAAGGCTATTCAGTGACCACAGTTGAAATTAACCTCATTATGTTTGGTTTAAATTTTTTTGTTCCTTTATATATTCGTATGGGCTTATGTCGACCTATTCTGCTTGTGGCATTGTCTCCTAGATGTTTACAGGGTATCTGTCCAAAGGGCAGAGCCAATATACCAACTTATATTGTTTGTATTGGCAATCAAGTTTTGTATGAGCCTGACCTATTATCAAGATAAGCTGCCCTGTGAATTTTGTAGTATAGACATGTATATCATCTGTGATAGCTGGATAACGTCACCTTCTGCTGAATACCCTTAAATATTCCTAATGCTGTGTAGTTGCTGTACAGGAATTTCTTTCCTTATTATAACCTCCGATAGAACAGATCCATATCTGCACAAGAGATAAGTGTTGCTTTCAAATCAGAATGTTCAGTGCCCAACTTTCAGAACATAATGATAAATGAAAAACCAGTGAATTCTAAAAGGTTCCAAAATGTATTTAAACAACAACAAAAAAAGCTGAAGTTTTGGTTTTGAAAGCTCTGTATAGCAAGTTGGTTTTACAAAGATGGTCATGTAAATCTAGTATACTGCACATAAAGAGAACAATTTATTTTATTGTAGACAACTTGGGCAGGCATTGGCTCCATCCCAAGGTTACTGTTGATTCAGCTGAGCTTACGGAGTGGAGTAGTTTCCATGTTACTTTTTTTTTTTTCTGTTCATGCCATATGTTCCACCATTATTATGTAAGTGGTTTGGGTTAATATTTTTAAATGAACATTTAAAGTAGCTTTATTTCCTATTTAAGCAAGTCCCATATGGAGCCCCAGATAGTTCTACCTCACTGCTCAGGGATACACAACCAGGTGTAGGCAAGCTGTGGCACTGCCATTGTTGTAGATGGATTATATTTGGCCTGCAGTGGTTAGCAGAACATGCCGAGAGACGTGATGCACAAAAGCTACGGTGCCAAAGTTTGCTTCACCTTGTTCACGTCTGGTCTTGATCACAAGACTTTAATACCTGATACATTTCAGAAAACCCATTTGTGCTCAGGCAGATATGGTTTTAAGACTGGCTTATCACCAATAATGATGTCTAGCTCATTTGTTTGAACAGGTATATCCACTGTTGCTATAATGCTTCAACCACTCTTGAGAATCCATTTATTTAGCTCACCTCAATAAGCAATGTTATAGCATCAGTCTTGATGTACCTGATGCCTCATATAGAAATACATAAATAAAGTCAATGGACAGCTGCTATGCTACACAGTACTGAATAGAAAGGTAATACATTTATAGCTCTTTAATTAAAAACAAAATATTGACAGAATTATTGCATGTATAGCCCTGGTTGCTTTAATTGTCAGAGGTGCATATTGCAGTCTGTTACGCTAGGACACTATTGTGAAGGTGTTTATTTTTATGATGATTTTAATCTAGAAAGATGCATGCTCACAGTAGTTGCCAATCACTGGATGTCATCTGTTAAACATTCAGTAAATAATGGTTAATTTAAAGGAACTGTAACTTATACTTGGAAACATCACTGCTTGTCTCTGATAGTCGGCTGGTGGATTTATATTCCATGGTTCGTTTTAAATACAGGTATGTCATGACATTGCCTCAAAACTGACAAAATAGTGGTTATCAGTTATTAATAATTATTAAAAGTATGGGATGTTAATGTTTTAAATTAACTCTCCAAGCTCTGTTGCCCCTATGTCTATAGGAGAAGTCCCAACCCCCTCCCCCTCCCCCCTCCCCCCCCCCCCCCACATGTTAAGCAAAAGGTGTCAATCTTTTCTTTGCTTTTTGAAGATAAAAATGTGACTTCCTCATTATTGGTCCTAAATATTTGTATGAGGTAAGCAGCGATTTGCCATGGCCAATCATCATTAACTTTCATTGCTGCAAAATTGACAAAGGCTGTCTGTGGGGTTATGTGGTTGGAATGTCTCTTTAAAGTTTAAATACATTATCTTATTTGTAGGATACGCTGCCAGCCTTTAAATCATGGGAAATGTAGTTTACAGTAATATAAAAATATTGAGGTTAGCCATCCCTTTACCTATGGTCTGGTAGATATTTCATTAGCACAGGTTGAACAGTGTGACGGGGCTTCTGGTAGATACATCATTAGTATCATTAGTTATGTGAGTAGTTTTTGGGTTGGTGAGTCCCAAGGTAACATTTTGCAAATCAGTGGCTCAGGAATAAAACATTTAAATGCCAATTGAGCATCCCTGTTAGAGACATATGTTATAATATGTCTGGAAATAAGTTTCATTGCAAAGTGCAACTCTGGACCGTTTCTAAAAGTAAAGCAATCCCCATGGAAACCAATATAATGTCTCTTGTTTCTTGCACCTTTTGAACTCTTTGTCCCACGTGTTATTTATAAACAACTCCCAAAGTATGGCTCGGTGCCTTTCTATAATTAGACTAGGTACCATATCGCTCTCCATCTCCACCCCTTGTTAGTGTTGATTTACGCTCTGTGTTTATGGTGCATGATCCCTTGCTAGAGGCGCATGTCTCCTATTGTCATGTTTTTCACTTTTGTGAAATGTTGTATTGGAAGTCTGTTTGACTTTAAAGGAGTGATGAACATTGTAATTAATAGGACTTTCAGCATATAATCTATTCTATTAAATTGTCTGTGTGAGTGTAAGCATCTGGCAAATGCCAAAAAATATACAGTGAAATTAAAAAAAAAAAACTAACCTCTAGTTGATTTAGTGGACAGAGTAGACCACCTGTCCATTTTCACTTCATCAAATTTTTTATGCAATATCCTGCAGACCGTTGATAGAATACAGGAGATGAGCAACCTTGCGTACATTTTTGCCAAACAATGGAAGACTACCTGATTCTGGAAATGTTCGACATGGCAGAACTTAAACCAGTGAATATTTAATTTGATCTTGTGCCTGGACAGTGAGAGAGAACAAACAGGGAATTGAGCAGAAGGAGCCTGTCAACCTTATGTCGTGTGACCCACTGGCAGTGGTTAGTAGGTCATCATCTTTAATTCAGAGCAGTGTCCCTTGCTGGGTATTTTCTCATATGAAATCTACCAAAACCGTTTTATAGTAAGAAATGGATAATCCAAATAATATCCCTAACATTTTTATCAACTTTCCATATATAACAAGACTGTCTATGGAATAAATTATCTGGGATTTTGTACCTGGCTGTAATAGTCTGGCGAAGGGATGTTTTCCAAAATCACAGTATTTATCTTAGTGGAAATAGATCTCTATATTATATACTTGTGTCTTCTCTGGTAAATAATTGGTTTTGGGTGTACTTTTTCACACTTAATCTGTACCTCTTAATTTAAAAAAATAAATATATTAAGACAATGTAAGAGATTCCAGTAATGCTATGAGGCTTATTAGTTGACAAATTCCAGTTCCGTGGTATTTATATATCATTTGTTCAGATTTGATATTTTTGATGTTTGTAGCTTTATTTTTGGTATTTTGTTTGTAGCTTTATTTTTTTTTAGACATAGCTTTATTTGTTTTTTAAAATATTTTGGTGACAATCATAATGTGTGTGTATATATAAATCAACAAATTCAGATATAACAAGTCAAATTGCTGTAAGAGCCTGCACTATTGAAATATTGTATTTGGATTAATTATTTTAATTTTGTTTCTTTTTTTTTTTTTTTCTTTTTTTTTTAAGACAAAATTTTTATAATATTTTTGTCATTGTTTTTATCTATTGTGGACCTTTTGTCTGAGGATGCAATGAAACTCAGATGTGTATAGAGCTGGTCCTATAAACTTGACTAGGAATAGAGCACAAGAGAATGGGCTTTATTTGTTGTAAATATGAAAAATGCTTTCCATTGAATCAATCTGCTGAATAAGAATCAATAGATACAGTATCTTAATACAAAGACCAAGTATACAACCTATGTAATGAGCTGTAATTAACATTCTATTTGTAGTTTGGGGACATTCCTGCACATGTTCTGTTAATTCCATATTAAACATTTCATCAACTTTTGAATACATACTAATAATAGTAAGGTATATAATACATGGAATATGGTCTGTGCACTCCATTTAGAGCATGTGATAAGCCAATTAAAGCATCTCTGTTTATGTTGTATTCTTTATAAAGACCTCCAAAAGCGACCTCCACTTGTGTTGTGGTGGCGATGGGGAGAAGACTAAGGTAGATGCACTTAGCTGAACCTTCCCCCTGTTAGGTGTTACCATGTTTATTGTGGTGGACCTCTTTGACTTCTGCCACATCATCTGCCAGGATCTGCACCAATGATTTATATTCACACATGAGTAACTCATTAAAGTGTGAATTGTTGAGTAATTAATTAATTCACTGTGAATTTAAAATGTTAGGACAAAATGCCCAAACTGAAAATTTGATATGGATATTTTTTTTCAATTTGGCTATTTTGACTTCAAATCTCAAATTCAGTTGGGAGGAGAAAAAAATACTGTCAGCAAATGCCTCGGCGTCACTCAGTTCTGACCCAAGCACGCTGGCAACAAAGCGAGTGTGCCGACGTCACTGACGAGATTTGCTGTGCTTGGGGATGCGTCCCCTGCAGGGCAAATCAAAGAAGACTTCGGGAGGAGCACAGGCAGGCTGGAGGATGGCCTGGAGGTGAGTGTTTTTCACGAAGAGTAACACCCACGAAGGGGCACTGGAACGTTGTAAAGGTGAATAAATCTTAATATTATACGTTGAATACACCTTGTAACTTTGTGATATATGGTGTATTCAATGTATATGGGAATGATTTCAGGTAAGTTAATTTTTTCATAACAGATTCACTTTAATTAATCACCCTGTTGATCACATTAAGGCCATAATGTGCTTTGGTATTACTGTGTTAAGCAGGTCAGCTACAGGCTAAACAAGTTTTGTAATGGGGTGCACTGGCTCCCCCTGTGGGTATATTGTATAACTTTATATCAGAAGCATTCTCTTAATATAAGCTTGTTCATAGTCCCCATTCCAAATATTTTCTATTGTGTATGAGTATGCAATATAATATGTAGCCATATGTCTATTTATTTCCCAGTATGCATAACTGCTGCTCCAGACCTTAAACTTTCAGTTTTTGACAGAATTTTGAAAAATATTCAGGTACTAAACACGTTACTTATTCAGGTCATTCTTCGTGAGTATATTGCAATCAAACTGTTTGGTGTTAGAGTGGAAAATCCAAGATACTGCATTTGAGTCATTAAATATATTTATTTATGGGAATGTTACTGTATGGTTGCATTCATTTGTATGCACGTGCATTTTGTAGGATGCATCATAACCTGTTTGGAGGTGTTCTCTGTAGGCCATCATTTCTATGGTCTTATTTTAGAGACATTTGTTTGTACATCATGGTACATCTTGGGGAAGAGACATACTTTCTATATTAAATACTCTGTCACTGAGTGCTATGTTTCCTCTATGCATTGTATTCATGAAGCTTCAAGGTTAGTTAACAACAAAATAAACCTAAATGTATTAATTGGGTCATTTCGTGGTCAGTGACTACAAGTACGGGTCATGGTCAGTAGGTGTTAGATCCATCATGCATTTCAGGCAATCTTAAGGGACAGCTTATAATGTACGATGGTTTGAGCACTTGCTCGGAGATGGGGCATTATCTAGGAGTAATTTAACTAGATTATTGATCACATATACTTTTGTTTACTTTTTGGCTAGCACAAGGGCATCAATGAAAGGATAGTTTGTTCAGATGGGACTCTGACACATTTACATGCTACAGTCCCATAAATACACAAAGCAAAAATGTCTCAGGAATCCAGATTTAGAATCTCATTTTGGCTTTAAAAGTGTAACGGTCACATTTATATATTTTGGATAAATCATAGCTAACAAAAAGTTAGCTATAGTCTCTGCTATTTGCTTCTCAATTCTTTTTATTTATAATCTGCATTGCATACCTGGCCATTTTGGGATGCGCATGTATGCCTCTATTGGTAGTTGCATGAGCATGCCCAGAGCATCATTGGATAATTAGGTTGATCTGAACGTAAAAAAGTTGCAGATGTATTTTTGTTTGGGGGAGGGGGCTGTACATCTGCTGGACACCGTTTTTAACAAATATTTAGCTGTTAACATCCTATTAGAATGTATTTAGACAAAATGATCTAATATAATCCTCCTTTCAATAGGATGTCTTTTTTTTTTTTTTTTGTGCAGACGTTTTTTTTTTTTACAGGAAAATTAAGTAAAAGTTAAACGCTGACCATTCTTTCATGTTGAAATACTTTATTATTAAATTAATTTTTTTATCACTGATTATTGAATGTAGTGTGGAGGGTTATAGTATGTGTGTTGTGTGTGCATATATCATTATTTTCTTTGTTTTAGACATTTCTGAATATAGGATTGTGTGTGGTTGTCTACTTTCATTTGTCTTCATAATAATTTTGCAGTAATCATTTCAATTTAACCTTGGTTTTTGTGCTGTATTCAGGAAGGCTAGATAAAAAAGAGCACATTTCATTTTACTTTAAACGTTTTGTACAGGAAAATGTATCATGAAAAATTGATTTTAATTATATACGGTCCCAATCAACAATCCCATTTTATACAGAGTGTTTTAAAAAAATGTATTTTAACCCTCCCGATGACTTAATGTTCAGTAAATCCAAGAAATGCAGTTAAGGTTTGGTGCATTCTCATTCTACATTACATAATGTTTTGCTATTTCGCACGCAATTGTGCAGCTTCTATTTTCTTATCTGATCTTTATTTTAGAAGTTGCAATACATTGTACACTAGATGACAATATACGTTATGTTCTAATACATCCCTGCAGTATTCCATCTATTGTGTCCTTAAAACACAGCACCCCCGTGTTTCAGCCTCTAGAATGATCTTTAGCAAGCAAGATATAGGTCAATGCACGAGAGTGTTGTATTTAATGGACCCAAGTGAGAGCTAACAGAGGGATCCGGCAAAGCGTGTCAAATCCAAGTATGCAATATTGGCATTTATAAAAATAAACAAAATCTGCCTCTGTGTATACACTCAGAGATTAACCAAGCACATACAGGTCTTAAGGCACACTCCACTACCCAGGTACATAAATAATAATTACTGTTTAGTAGATATAACCCAAAACATGCATGTACTTAGTTATGCATTTTTTCTCTGATGCTATTTATATAAACAGCTTGCATTTCTCGTCTTTGCAAGACCTCCCCTTCTAATCCCGCCCAGACTTTCTGTGGCTGTCCAATCACAGACTTACTAATGCATCTCAATGGGAAGTCTTTGCATGGCAGGTTCTCTCGGTAATTGCTGCCTCTTGACTTTAGACCCACTGGGTTAAACAAACCAGGAAGTAACCATACAGGTTGTCCATTTGACAACCTGAGGGAACTAACCAGGTTAATTTGAGGAAAAAAAAGTCAATTTCTATTGAAATCTGTACTTTTGCTTAAAAAAAGTATATATGTATATATATATATATATATGTATATATATATATATATACACACACACACTTTTCACACATAGTACACTTCAGCAAGCTTCAGGAGTCCGGAATGTCTCTTTAAGTGGATTGGTACCTCACTGTGCTATTTTATTCACATCAAAAACATGTTAAAGGAGTGGTCTATATGAGGGACCAAAACATTAATATTTTTTTATTGTGAAAAAAATTGAGGTGCTCATTAATTTCAATCCTGTGATGCTTGGTTTATCTTAGGCTAGCTATCTGTTTGCCATTATGATTGAACATATTTTTAGTCATTAACAAAGTCATTTGTATATTTTTGTATTGAAGAGTTAGGCAAACATTTGTTCCTAAAATCACAGATCCACAGAAATATTTTTTGTGATGGCAAATCTAGCATCTATTCTCACATCCAAACCCATTTTGTTGTTTTGTTTTACCTCTGATATATTATAAATCAAAGTTTGAAACTGTAGCAGAATTGCATGAACGTATTCATGAACACATCAGACAGTTGGACTAATTTTGTATCCAGTAGACTAATATAGTTAATTCCCCATTGTGTGTCATGTTGTTGCCTTTTACATGGTGTATCTCTTCACAAAACTGCTAAAGACGTCACTGAAATGGCAGTGATTTATTAAACTAAAGATCAGGCCACAGCTAAGCAGAACCTACTTGTTAAAGTCTATGTTTGAGAGCGTGTTGGAAGCTGAGTTAATGTTGCATTGCTCTAATCCCAGCTTTAGAAAACGCCTTAAAGGACCACTATAGTGCCAGGAAAACAAACTCTTTTTCCTGGCACTATAGTGCACAGAGGGTGCCCCCCACCCTCATGGCCCCCCTCCTGCTGTGCTGAAGTTGGAGGAAGGGGTTAAACACTTACCTTTCTCCAGCGCCGGGCTCTCTCCTCCTCCTTTGGACGTCATCGGCTGAATGCGTGGCAAGAGCCGCGTGCATTCTGTCAGTCCATAGGAAAGCATTCTCAATGCTTTTTCCTATGGACGTTGGCATCTTCTCACTGTGAAAATCACAGTGAGAAGCGCGGACGCCTCTAGCGGCTGTCAATGAGACAGCCACTAGAGGCTGGATTAACCCATATGTAAACATAGCAGATTCTCTGAAACTGCTATGTTTACAGCAGGCAGGGTTAACCCTAGAGGGACCTGGCACCCAGACCACTTCATTGAGCTGAAGTGGTCTGGGTGCCTATAGTGGTCCTTTAATAACTCAAGAGGTTCTGCATTTACACCAACAATCCACAGTTCTATTTAGTTGAACTTCCATAATGATCTTTGTTTTTAAATGTTCAATGGCCCAAGCAAATACTGAGGTGTCCTTTCCCCCATGCTCTCCAAGACATAAGCACTGTATAGGAACAAGATCATGTATAATTTATTAATCAGTATTTGTATTGTGACTATCAAACCAAACCACAGTAACCACAATCATCTTATAGATGCCCTGTTCCCCATAGCATGCTGGTATGAAGAATTTAATATGACGAGGTGCTGGACATAGAATGGTGCTCCTTCCTTGGCTTGCATTATTTTTGCAGGCTTCTCTGGTTGTAAAGTTGAAAATTATAAGCTAGATCCTGGTCGATGTGGTTTGGATTTTATGGCATTAAATCCTTCCTCTTGGGACCAGTGTATTTTTGTAATTTCTGTTTGGAGCAGAAGACATCTAGACATTATCGGTGCATGTTGGACATGTTTATAATTGTCTTACTGGAGCCTGGTAAATGCTGTTCACTGTTGTTGAAATGTGAATTTTAGTTGCTGTTGACAATGTAAATACCTATCAGAGTAAACATATTTTAATTCATTGTAAATAGAGATGTACAAACTTCTGATTTATTCAGAATATCTATACGATGTTAAATAAATATTGTACTGTTTCTGGCTGCAAGTGTCTGCTTTGTGAGTCTTTCCTTAACTTACACTTTTTTTTTAATTTTTTTTTTTACTTTTACCTGATTTCCATGAGCCATAGTGACCCTTATATTTTTGTGCCAAAAGCATTACAGAACACAAACCATGTTAAATCTTTTACAGATTCCTCTTTCTAAGGCTCAGCTTTCTTGGATTAATCCTATTGAATATGTATGTTTCTTTCTCTTTAATAACTTTACGACAGATGTCATGCTATAACCATCAATATATATTTTTTTTACCAATCTATTGTTACGAAGAGGCTGATAGATGCCCTGCATTTTTTGGTATGAATTTTGCTGTATCAGTTTTTAAATTTACACCGAATTGGGGGGCGTGGCCGGACCGCAGACTAAGATGGACGTGTAGTCTGTGAGCTCCGCAGCATCCGAGCACAATCTACCCACTATCAGAAGCATCGAGCCCCCAAAACCAGCTAAATCACCCCTAACATGTCAGGGGCGCAGTCCGGAGCTAAATCGCAGCGAAGAAAAAAAGGTGAGCAGAAAGAAGCCGCGGTCTCAGTAGCCGATATGCTTACCTCTCCACGAGGCTCACAGGCCGCACAAGATGGCCGCCGGATCAGCCCGCATCACTCACCGGCAGCCACACCGGGCCCGGACTCACCCAACCCCATTCAGCCAGACATAGCCAGCGTCCTGAACAAACTGACAGAAGTCAGACACTACCTGGCAGGGGAGATCTCCAAGAGCACACAAGCGCTGACGGCAGAGATACACGCTCTGGGCACCAGAACCGCAACACTGGAGGCCAGAGCTGACGCTGCTGCACAAGCCCACAATCAAATAGTGGCCCACTCACAAGCCGCTGAAAAGAGAATTACCGACCTGGAGTTGGAAATAGAAGATCTGGCAAATCGTTCCCGCCGGAATAACGTTAGGCTGAGAGGTGTACCGGAGGAGCAAAACGAAGGTTCCCTAATACCAAAGATGGAGCTATTCTTCCACCAATTACTACCTGACATCCCCAAAGATAAATGGGCGATTGACAGGGCGCACAGGGCACTGCGCGCCCGAAGAGCAGAGGGGATGCCGCCAAGGGACATTATCATCAAGTTCCACTATTACTCCTCAAAAGAAGCGGTCATGCAATACACACGCCAAAACACCCTGCAATACCAGGGTGCAACCATCACTGCATACCAGGACTTATCACCGACGACATTACAGAGAAGAAAAGCATGGAAACCACTGACGGCGCTACTACAACAACACGCAATAAAATACACGTGGGGCCATCCCTTCAAGCTGGTGGCATTCAAAGAGGGAGCCACTCACACCCTCTTGCCAGGGTACGACCCACAGCGCTTTCTTCGCAGCCTACGCATAGAACCCCCACCGACCCTCAACCTGCAAACGAACCAGATGCCAGAACTCTCAACGCTCCAAAGTGATTGGACCGATGCCTAAGTCACAAGCAGGCATAAAGGACACGACAACTTTACAACTGGGGACACTGAGACCAATCTGGTACAGGCCGCAGCAACGTATCGCAGCTAAGTACCGCTCATTTTTCCCAGAAGGGAAGGACTTAAAGATTAAGGGGGGGGGGGGGGGGGGGGATCCTACTCCCAAAGCCCATCACCCCATGACCTAACACCCCAAAGAGAGAAAAAAAAAAAGGGATGAAAATGTATGTGCAAATGTAAATGTAATGAGTAGGGGACACACAGACACCAGAGAGCCACTCCCTACTCCGACCTACAAAGTGGAGGGCACTATAGGCCATTTGGCATGTGGGACACGCGCTCACTCACTACGAGCAAAGGTTACACGGCACTCCCCAGGGAAGAGCAAATAGAGAGAAGGGAAGGTCTTGTCGCCACAACTACTATTACCCGGTTACTAGCGGGACTGCACGACAGGAGGCAAAACACACACACCACACAATAGAAGGATGATGTTAGGAGCGAATGGGGGGGGGAGAGGGCCACAGGGTGAAACTACCAGAGGGGGGGACAAACAACCGAACACGGGGCTCATGACACCAAGGCTCGAAAGATGCGAGGAGCATCCGCACCTTCCCGGGTATTAACAGAAACACCCGAGAGATAGGTGCGCGCTCACCAGTTACTCTGGCGACTTGTAAGACCAGAGAAAATGTACAAATGTATATATGCAAATCTGTTTATTGTTATGTACTCAATTATTATGTTAACGTTTTATTTGTTTTGAATGATGTCACAAAGTCACAGGTTGTTACGAAACAAACGGAAGAGACTGACCTTTTACAACACCCACCCCACCCATCACTAGTTCACTGGGGACTATACCCATGCGGTCAGCATATCAGACGACTGACACCATGACTCTGAATATACTGACAATTAATGCCAAGGGCTTAAACACACCCAACAAACGCAGGACCCTACACAGAGACATTAAGGCTAAACAAGCGGATATCGCTCTAATACAAGAAACCCATTTACCCAGGTCGGCACGCGTACACTTGAAAAACCATATCTATACCACAGTCCACGAAGCGAGGGCTCTGAGGAAAAAAGCAGGAGTGGCCATCCTGATACATAAACGATGCCCGTTTAACCTGACCAAAGCACATATAGATCCAGAAGGCAGATATTTAGCTCTCACCGGCACCATACACTCCACGAGGATACATATAGTAAATATATACGCCCCCAACACTCCTGAGACAGGATACTGGGATTCACTGAAAACGCTATTAACGCACCTCACAGGTGGCATCTTAGTGATGGGGGGGGACTTCAACGCGGTCCCCTGCCCGGCAATAGACAGGAGTAGCAAACCAGGAATGACTCGCGCGCAGGGGGGGGGGGGGAGACAAGACAAATTGCTCAACGCTTTTCTTACACACACAGGGCTATTAGACGCCTGGCGCATACAACATCCACACACAAAAGACTACACATACTACTCAGCACCACACAACACATATTCAAGGATAGACAACATATACTTAAACGGGGCTGGCATGTCCAAATTGAGCCAAACAGAAATACATAACATCACATGGTCAGACCACGGAGCAGTAACAGCGACCCTGACTAAAATACAGCACCACAGTAGCTGGACATGGAAATTAAACACATCACTTCTACAAGACGAAGCCATACTCAATGACACCAAAAAAGCTATAACAGACTACTTCACCACTAATGAGGGGGAGGATATAGGCCCAACACCACTATGGGCGGCACACAAGGCTGTCTTGCGAGGACACTTCATCAAAATCGCAACCCATAAAAAGAAAACCAAAACGAAGCAACTCTTCGAGCTGCAGACTAAATTACGGAAAGCGGAAACTAGACATAAACAGGACCCCACCGCAGATAACTTCCAATCACTACAAGACCTTAGACATGCCCTGAAAGAACTGTCCATAAGCGAGATCTCCAAAGCCCTTACGTGGTCTAAACGCTTTTTCTATGAAAAAGCAGGCAAAATGGACACATTATTGGCCAGGACCCTGAAACCCAGGCCCGGATTTCGACCAATCACGACCATAAAAACACATACAAACACTATAGCTAGCACACCTGAAGATATCAATAAAGAGTTCACTAACTACTTCAGTCACTTATACAACCACTCCCCCCACAGCGACAGCGAACTCCACCAACACTTAAAAAACATAGAGACCTTCCTTAACCACTCGGATCTGCCCACAGTAACAGAGGGAGAAGCCGACCTCTTAAACGAACCGATCGCGCCAGAGGAAATCGCAGCAGCGATCTCAATACTCAAAGGCAACAAAGCCCCAGGCCCTGACGGCTATGATATCCAATACTACAAAGCATTTAAAACAGAACTGATCCCACAACTGACCAAACTATATAATCATTTTATGACCGGAGGAGCCCCAGACCGAGACATGGCCACAGCAAACATAGTACTGCTGCCAAAACCCAACAAAGACACCACTCAGACCGCCAATTATAGACCAATCTCCCTTATCAACACGGATTTAAAGATATTCGCAAAAATTCTAGCGACAAGACTAACTTTACTATTGCCTAAACTAATACACTCAGACCAAGTGGGTTTTATCCCGGGCAGACAGTTATACGAAAATACCCGTAGAGGGGTAGACTTGCTATGGCACATGGGACAGACCAAATCCCCATCACTGGCCCTGTCACTGGACGCAGAGAAGGCCTTTGACAGGGTACAGTGGCCCTTTATGTTCCGACTCATGGAAAAGCAGGGATTCCCAGAAAAATACATAACAGCTATCAAAGCACTCTACACGGACATACAAGCCCAAACACTTATAACCGGTGCCCAAAAAACACCTTTCAGTGTAAGAAATGGAACGAGACAGGGCTGCCCCCTGTCCCCGCTCCTCTTCGCGATGGTGTTAGAACCCATGCTGCAAGCCATCAGAAATAACCCTAACATCAAGGGGATACAAATAGGAACACAACAATACAAAGTGGCGGCGTACGCAGACGATGTTCTGCTCACGCTGTCCGAACCAAAACAGTCGCTGGCACACCTGCATACGCTCCTACTGGAGTACGGCGAGGTGTCGGGATACAGGGTAAACCTCACCAAATCGGTGGCTCTCTCCTTCCATGTCACTGATGAGGACAACACTCATCTAACCAACACATACAAAATTAAACTAGCTAAAGAACAATTCACGTACCTAGGGATACAGTTAACAAACAACTACTCTATGCTGTACAGGCAAAACTACACAACACTAATACACAAACTGAAGAAAGATCTGGAGAACTGGTCGGACAAACCAATCTCTTGGATAGGGAGATTGCACTCCATAAAGATGAATGTCCTGCCCAGACTCCTTTTCCTATTTCAAGCATTACCCGTTAAAGTCACAAAAAAGGATATAGCCGACATCCAAAAAGCAATAGACGAATTTATATGGCAGGGAAAGAGACCCCGGATAGCCAGAGCGGTACTATACAATCCAAAGTGGAGGGGGGGCCTAGGACTACCTCACTTACACCACTACTATCTAGCAGCACAGATAGCGCAAATAGCGCATTGGCACAGCCCTGAAGGACAACATCAATGGGTAGATATTGAAACCACCCTCATGGGCAAAGACCCACCACAACTACTCATATGGACCCCTAAAAACCACAGGGTAATCCTCAGAACCACCTGCCCAGCAATTCTAAACTCTATAGACATATGGGACAAAACAGCCATGAAATACCAACTCATGAACAACCCCTCCCCCATGACACCGATACTACGTAACAGAGCGTTCCCACCAGCAGGGACTGGCCCACCGGGATACCGGGAAATTTCCCGGTGGGCCGCGGCACCTGGGGGGCTGGAGATGGAGCCCTGCTCCCTATATTTTAATAAAATCGCGGCCGCCGGCCGCATGTCGGTGCCGCCGGGTGGCCGGTCCGGCGGCACACTATGAGGTGATTACTCACCTTGCGGCCGGCGGCCCCATCTCCTGTGCTGACAGCTATGCTGCTGTCAGTATCAGTGAGTGTGCCGGGCGGCCGCCTAAGCGATCCAGCAGCACACTCACTGATACTGACAGCAGCATAGCTGTCAGCACAGGAGGACTGAGGGAGGGGGCGGAGCTAACTACCATGTTCCCTCGCGGTTCCCATAATTCCCAGCATCTACACATCATAGAGTAATCACTATTCTATGATGTGTCCATGCTGGGAATTATGGGAACCGCGAGGGAGCATGGTAGTTAGCTCCGCCCCCTCCCTCAGTCCTCCTGTAAAAAGGTCGGCAGGCACACAGAAGGGGAAGGGAGGGAGACAAATAGAGGGGAAGGAGGGGGGGCAAATAGAGGGGAAGGAGGGGGGGCAAATAGAGGGGAAGGAGGGGGGGCAAATAGAGGGGAAGGAGGGGGGGCAAATAGAGGGGAAGGAGGGGGGGCAAATAGAGGGGAAGGAGGGGGGGGCAAATAGAGGGGAAGGAGGGGGGGCAAATAGAGGGGAAGGAGGGGGGGGCAATAGAGGGGAAGGAGGGGGGGCAAATAGAGGGGAAGGAGGGGGACAAATAGAGGGGAAGGAGAGGGGAAGGAGGGGGGCAAATAGAGGGGAAGGGGGGCAAATAGAGGGGAAGGAGGGGGGCAAATAGAGGGGAAGGAGGGGGGCAAATAGAGGGGAAGGGGGGCAAATAGAGGGGAAGGAGGGGGGGCAAATAGAGGGGAAGGAGGGGGGCAAATAGAGGGGAAGGGGGGGAAATAGAGGGGAAGGAGGGGGGGGGAAATAGAGGGGAAGGAAATAGAGGGGAAGGAGGGGGGGGAAATAGAGGGGAAGGAGGGGGGGCAAATAGAGGGGAAGGAGGGGGGACAAATAGAGGGGAAGGAGGGGGGACAAATAGAGGGGAAGGAAGGGGGCAAATAGAGGGGAAGGAGGGGGGCAAATAGAGGGGAAGGAGGGGGGCAAATAGAGGGGAAGGAGGGGGGCAAATAGAGGGGAAGGAGGGGGGCAAATAGAGGGGAAGGAGGGGGGCAAATAGAGGGGAAGGAGGGGGGCAAATAGAGGGGAAGGAGGGGGGCAAATAGAGGGGAAGAAGGGGGGCAAATAGAGGGGAAGGAGGGGGGGCAAATAGAGGGGAAGGAGGGGGACAAATAGAGGGGAAGGAGGGGGAGACAAATAGAGGGGAAAGGGGGGCAAATAGAGGGGAAAGGGGGGCAAATAGAGGGGAAAGGGGGGCAAATAGAGGGGAAGGGGGAAGACAAATAGAGGGGGGAGACAAATAGAGGGGGGACAAATAGAGGGGGAGGGGGGCAAATAGAGGGGGAGGGGGGCAAATAGAGGGGAAGGGGGAGACAAATAGATGGGAAGGAGGGTCAAATAGAGGGGAAGGGGGGAGACAAATAGAGGGGAAGGGGGAAACAAATAGAGGGGAAGGGGGAGACAAATAGAGGGGTAATAGAAACACAGGGGAAGGGTGGACACAGAGACTGAGGGGTAATAGAAAGACATCTGGTTAGGGGGGACAAAGAGGCAGAGGGGTAATAGAGAGACATAGGGCAAGGGGGGACACATAGACAGATTGGGTAATACAGAGACAGGGGATGGGGGGACAAAGAGAGGGGTAATAGAGAGACACCAGGGAAGGGGGGGCAAAGAGAGGGGTAATAGAGAGACACAGGAGAAGGGGGGACACATAGACAGATGGGGTAATAGAGAGACACAGGGGATGGGGGTACAAAGAGACAGAGGGGTAAGAGAGAGACACAGGGAGGAGATGGGGAAGAGAGACACACAGAAGGTTTTTTGGGGGGACAAAGAGACATACAGTAGGGAAGGGGAACAAAGTGACACAAGATTTGTGGGAGGCAACGCTGGGCTTGGGAAAAAGAGACAGAGAGTGGCTGGGAGAAGAGAAAGAGGCACACACAGTCTGGAGTTAGAAAGAGACACACATATGAGATTTGGAAGGGGAGAAAGAGACAAAGTGGCTGGGGCTAAGAACAACACAAAAGGAGCTGGGGGAAAGAGAAATACAGAGGCTGGAGAACGGTAAAAAGAAACACCCAGGGACTGGGATGAAGTAAAAGATGGGTCGCTGTAAGAGGAAAAAAAGGAGACAATTGGAGACAAGATACATTAAACGAGGTAAAGGTAATAGTCGTAAATGTATCTGATCCCGACAGTAATACACACACATATATATATATATATATATATATATATATATATATATATATATATATAAATGTAATGAGCACGTATTGGCCCAGTCTTGTTGCTAGTTGCATACTCATGCACAATAACATATTCAAAGTGAAGAGCGCACCCATAGAACTTCAAAATTAACCAGATCACTTCATCTTTTTAGTTGTGCAACTGCAGACATTCAGCATTTCAGTACCATTACTAAAATGTCCTTAATAGGCCAAAGTAGTTGTACTGAAACATTGATTATATGCAAATGTACGTCTACTTAAAATAAAGGCGCTCTTTTGTTTATTTTGAAGCCCTATATGCGTTCCTTCGTTGGAGTAAGAGTTTTCAATTTCAAGTTATTTTTTCACCCTCTATATCAGCACACTATTCTGGCGCGACGCATTATTGGGCTGGTATAGAATTTTTTTCCAGGGCTGATTTTAGTTCCCAGTCCGGCCCTGCCCACCAGGACTCTGTACAGAAGCTTTCCTAGGAATTAAAAACACAGGGACACACAGATACGCTCACCTGTACCAAGACAACCAGGTAATCACCTTTGATCAGCTAAAAACTCTAGCACCCCTGACAAACCACGACTTCTTCAGATACATCCAAATCAGAGACTTTGCACAAACAACAGAAGTCAGAACAGCAATACGCAAACGCAAAACCTTTTTCGAGAGCATGTGCCTTAGGGAACACATGCCCACGAAAATGATAACAACACTGTATAACCATATAGGGGAGGAATCAGGAGAATGGGGTACATTAACCTACACGGACAGATGGGAAACGGATTTGGGAGAAAAGCTAGAGGGGGAAGAGTGGCGAGACATATGGGACGCAAGTTCCAAGATCTCAATATGCACCACCTTACAGGAACAAATGTACAAAATCCTATTCAGGTGGTACACCACCCCGACAAAACAATGCCATATGGGCCTGAGCCCATCAGACACATGCTGGAGACTATGTGGAGAAAAAGGCACTTACATCCACATGTGGTGGGAATGCCCCAAGGTTAGGATATACTGGAAGGAGGTGACAGACCAAAACTCACGCATATTGCAGAGACCTCTGACTGCAGACCCATGGGCTTGCCTCCTGTCCAGACCGACTGAGGGGTTAGACAAACACAGTCAGAAATTACTAAACTCACTAAATCTGGCAGCCCGCAGGGCGTTAGCACAACATTGGAACAAAACAGACACCCAACCTATCACGCTTGTACGGACGAAAATTAGAGATAACTGTCTAATGGACAGGTTGACGGCCCAGGTGCGAAACACCTCATCTACCTACCGAAAAGTATGGGAACCATGGGAACAGTTTGACACATGATTTAGGGGACCTAACTCTCAACTGGTAAAACCAATGGTATAGACACTAATGCTGAGCCAAACAACCCTGTAATGCGCAACTATGTGACACATGTTAATTAGTTTGTTATTTGTTACATTGTATTATTTAATTACAAAAAAAAAAAAAATGGACGGTTACCATGACGGAAACAATGGGCTTCTGCGTAAGCCAAACTAAGCATATGTATTACTATGTAACTGTCAAACCAAAAATAAAGAATTGAAAAAAAATAAATAAAATTTACACCGAATTATTGACTAAACCAAAAACTGACCTGAGAGTTTTAGATTTTAGACCAAACTGGGAAATTTCTCCAGATCAGCTAAAATTAACCTATAATTGGCCATTTTTCTGGTCAGTTCCTGTTGTGTTAAATATCCCTTTTGATTTATTCGATACGCTTTGAGTTATTAGTGATTGTTGAGGATTGTAGATAACAAAAACTGACTTACAATACATCAAATTAAATAAATAAATAGAACAATTGGGAGCTTGTGAAAATAAATCCACAATAGTTCTTTATTGGAACAAAAAGTATACAGTGTTTATGTAATTGCAAGTTTATTTAAACATGATATACAGATGAACTTTTTATGAGCTGGTAGACAAACTATAACCATGTACAGTTCTAGATCTATAGTGAAAGATTGTAAATATGTCAAGAGTTGGACGTTGACTGCCAATACATCCATTCTTCTGTTTATAATAGAGCAGCACTAATGTTCCCTTAGAACGTTAAATGTTATTTTACTAGCACAATGTTTATAGACACTAATCCTCTAATTCTTGAACAGGAACCAAAAGGATGAACTTTCGGAGTTCTGTAGTACTGAAATAGTTATGGTTCCATTGTACTCTGTAGTGCACAATCTTACTTTTGCAGCACACAGTATAAACACACTGACCACAGAGAATTAGACAACATGATGTGTGTTGGTTTCTTTAAGTAGGAAAATGCAGCATTAAAACAAAACCTGACCAAGTTTTGTAGATAGACATTTCTGATTTTGTATATATTTCAATAGTGCTCAAGACAAAGGGGTTTATTATCAAATCATTGTTGGAAATCCAGAACGAAATGCAAAAATAGCCAAGCTGTGACAATGGTTGAGTTGGAGAATTGTTTTAAATTAGCCATTTTTACCTAGAATTTTGAAGCATTATTATCCCATTTATTTAACAAAAACTGACACTTGTGGAAAAATATACCACGTTTTAAAGCGTTAAAAGTGTAGAAAGGGGAAAACACATTTTTAGGCCCTTGATTAATTTAATAGTAAATGCAGCGCACCCTGTGATATGGAACCACATTTATTTCATCCCTGTAATCACGTGCATAGTCCCATAGGAAGTGGTCAATCAGAACAGGTGTGATTTCGTTGTTCATTTTTCCCCCATTTTTCCGGAAGAGCTCCTCGATATGCTCACAAATAAGTTCCACAGCCCAGATGGAACAACCACGGATCTCTATCTCCTCTACGTCTTCGTTCTGGAAAAGCCATCCTGTGAATGAGACAATATGGATTAAGTAATCAAATGAGCCACGAACAAGAAACAATCAATCAATCTCACCATTCTGATACTTTTCAAAAACTTAGACACTCTAAGCACCAAAAGAGCCTTAGCTTCATGATGTAATTGTACTGTTTTGCCCCTGCAGTCATCAGGGCAAGAATATAAAAAAAGGGTATAAATAAAAAATTAAGCTAGTACAATTCTAAGGTTAGTATATCACCCTAATAGCTTTAACACTTAAAAGTAAACATGCCACTGCAGTCCACCTACTCAATTCTCTATCATTTCGGAGTTGAATCACTTGTTTCTGTTTATGCAGCCGTAGGCACACTTCCTTTGGCGGTGACTCATAAAGCCTACATGCAAAGCTGGAATAGGATTGCATAGGCAAGGGGCCAGTTCATGGCCCCTCTTAAAGCTGTGTGTGTACACAAGTTTATTGCAAAGGTTCTTTTTAAGTAATGGTGGGTCAGTCTCTCTCTTCCCCCCTTACCTCCCTTCCTCCCACACATTCACCAATGTACACATATACACTCTTCACAAAAACTAACATACAGTCATCAATACTAATACACAAGGACACAGCGACACACCACAACAGTAGCCCATACCACCTGTGACAGTACAGTGTGTTTCCTTTAGAAATGTTAATATCCTTGTTAATTGAATTGTAATCACACACAGATGGCTGTTGCAGGTTATTAAAGCATGAGAAATTCTAAATTAAACACACTGTAATAAGTAAAGCTTTAAATGTGGATTTTTTTAAGGAAGTGTGTATGGTGCTGTGTTAGTCAGGGGAGTGTACTAAATGGCAGAAAATTGAGCAGTGAGACTGCATAGGCATGATCTATACACCAAAACCACTTCATTAAGTTGAAGTTGTTATGGTGCTTACATTGTCCTTTTAACCTAACTGGCATCGGGCTCATCAGCAGCATTCCGATCTACTTGCTAATGAGCCTCCCTCCCCTAAAAAACACCTCATGCTGGACCACCTCACAACCTTACACACATTAAACACAGCCAGTGCACGCACGCACGCACACACAGACACAGTACATACTGTAAGCACACTGAGTAAGAACAGTGGGAGAGATGACTAAGAAGTATTTCTAATAAATTATTTCGTGGGCCAGGACAAGTAGCTTGGGTTACCACAAGTTTCCCTTTTAGTGTAAATGAATTGATAAATGTTGAGAAATGCAGTTTCAAGTATATTTTACAAATAAACTGTAGTGATGATGTTTGAAGTGTCCTTTTTTTTGAGCTAATGTGTTGCAATCTCTACATTTAACTCCAGAGGGCAATATATGCATAGCATAGGTAGAAATAAATGTGTACACAAGTAATTATATGTCTGCATTCTTATTTTTAAAGAGTTAACCTAAGATCAACTTGTGTGGTGGGGATGTTTTTTTAACCAGTGTACAAAGTGAACCCGTTTTATAATGCATTCAAAAAAAAAATTGCACACACTTAAGTGTGTTTTAAGGTTTTTCTTACATTTATTGTACTTGCAGTATCATTGGTAAAGGGTTACTACAGCCAGCTATGATGCCTGGAGTACCCTGGCCTTGTTTCCCAAAAAATGGGGCAAATTGTTCTGGATCCCGATTATGGGGCCAACTGTCCTCTATGGCCAGTTATAACATCTAACCTCTACATAGCTGCAGAAGCAGGAAATAGATCACACCAGCCATTCATTGTCTGAGAGTACCACCTGTGCACAGAAATATGCACAAAATTGACATTAGCCAGGCTAGAAGTGGAGTTGCACCACCTGACAGCAGAGGGGTTAAATTCTGTACATGCAGTGTTTCAAAGTGCACGTACAGACTCAATGCATGGAAGGGAATATTTATTGATATTAGTTTTGTATTATGTTTAATTTTTACTGCATTATGTCCATAAAATATACAAAGGTGGATAACCTCTAGGCTGGAATAACTATTATTTCTCTCACACGAGATATAAAACATGTAGCACAGTAATACACGAGAAGTAAATCAGTACTAAGTTGACAAACCTTCATTTAGCTTTTTCAATAGATTCTCTGAATATCTCATCGCACCAAAGTGGACCAAGGCTTGTGGAATCCTGTAGTCTGCAAACATGGTTATTTGACGAATGTCAGAAAAGCAGCCATCACCTTTGCCTTCTAGCACACCCCAAATATCTCCAACAAGGATCTGTGCTCGCTTGTAGAAAGCCACTTTGACACCCTGGATGTGGGATAGAGAAAATACTCACTTTACTGAGTAAACAAACCTTTAAAACGTAAATCATGACAATTCTGAAACTAACAATGAAATTTCTCCTCTGAAGTTTAAAAAAATAATAAAGAAATCAGTCATTACGTACCTAAACAGTGTACCTTTTCGGAAATATGACCACAAGCTGTTCAGCTAAAGTGGTATTTCAAGCACTATTAACACTTCAGTGATTTCAATTTTTATTCGTAGAGGTTCATTTATGGACTGAGAGCACTCAGTTGACCTTCAGCCATTGAATGAATGACAGAAGCTGAATGTCATTCCACTGACATTTTAATCACCTGGCCGGACAATGGTAAGAGGCAAACTGTTGTCAAACCTTTTGCCCTCTAACTGGAGAACAATGAGATGGTTATCCTAACTTCATAATTGCTAATGCCTGGAGTAATCCTTTAGTAAGACATGAGAAGACATTCTCGCTACTAAGAGATCTTGAGAAACAACAGTAAGAAGGCCTACACTTGCATGTATATATAATTTAGAAAACGGCTTAATTGAATGTATTAATTGTAAAAGTTATGAATTCATTCTCCACACTGTAAATTGTTAATGTGCATGTTAGTGTAAATAAATTCAAATGCTCATATCTCCTACTCCATCAATAAGGTTTTGGTATCGATCAAAAACCGGACAGTTCACATTTAATACTTTGTAATGAATAGCGATGTACTTGAAATAATATCAAATAATATGGTTCTATAGATACTTTAATTGTGGAATAAACCTGAGCTAGTGGGTCTTAGGCTCCTTCTTATGAAAGCTTTGTACATTTACATGCTATTCACAGAAGTTGTTACTGGACTTTAAAATGTAGCTTACGTGTAATTTATAACCCACAGGTTGCCCAACAGCTAAAATGTAATAATTACCAAGGTATCCTGCACTTTTATACCTGAAAGGTTGCCTCATCTCGATATGATGGGAAATTTTCCACCACCAGTTGCATCAATTTCACTGCACTCTTTTCACTCTGCTTGAGAACGTTAAGGAAAGAACCTCCAAATTTTTCCATGATAACCTTTCCCGTCTGATGCAGGATTTTGAGACGTTCTTCTATCATTGGGATTGGGAACTTTGAGTCAGAACGTAGAATTTTTTTTAATTGGTCCATGGTTACAGTGCAGTAGTAGGATGCAGCAGTAAGTGGAATTCCTGTAAAAGAAAAAGTTGCTAACCATTTTTTCTGTTTGGTATATTTTATGGAATCTTCCTGACTGGCCATGGTCAAGGTTGATCATATGATCCAAGAGAGGCAAATACTGTCAAAATAACTTCTTACAAAAAACAAACAAACCTCAAAACCAATGAACTTATCACTGTTTTACTATAAGAACACTATGCACTGATTTACGTGGCTTTGGTGACTGGAGTCCTTGGGCACCAGGTCTCACATAACTGCTAATGGTTAACTCGCCATTAGCAGGGATATTCGGTCTCTGGCAGCCTGACCCCCGTAAGGAAATGGCAGATGCAAAGCTATCCTCCACTTCTTGCCATACCAGGGGTAGAATGCAGTGATAACCTAAGAACATCAGCTGAGCACTGACAGCAAATCACTGTTGCAATCCATGGTATGATTTGGTTTGTCTCGAAGTGGAGTTCCATCATTTTGTCATTGGGGTCTGTGTAGCAGGGGAGGGAAGTAAACTGTTTAGCAGTTAAACATAGAATGTGAAAGCAGATAAGAACAATTCAGCCCATCTAGTCTGCCCAATTTTCTAAATACTTTCATTAGTCCCTGGCCTTATCTTATAGCTACGATAGCCTTATGCCTATCCCACGCATGCTTAAAGGACCACTATAGGCACCCAGACCACTTCAGCTCAATGAAGTGGTCTGGGTGCCAGGTCCATCTGGTGTTAACCCTGCAGCTGTAAACATGTTTTCCTGGCACTATAGTGGTCCTTTGAACTCCTTCACTGTGTTAGAGGGACACTCCAGTGCCAGGAACCTCTCCCTCCCACCCCCATCCCAGGTTGCTGAAGGGGTTTAACTCCTTAAGGACACATGACATGTGTGATATGTCATGATTCCCTTTTATTCCAGAAGTTTGGTCCTTAAGGGGTTAAACCCCTTCAGTGACTTACCGGAGTCCAGAGGCGATGTCCCTCTGCAGTGGTCCAGGGCCCGCCCACACTCCTCCCTCGCCAACGTCATCTGGGGAGGAGACTGATTGCGCATGCGCAGCAATGCCTCACACACGCATTAGACCTCCCCATAAGAAAGCATTGAAAAATGCTTTCAATGCTTCCCTATGGGGATTTTAGTGACGCTGGAGGTCCTCACATATCACAGTGCCCTCTAGTGGCTGTCTAATAGACAGCCACTAGAGGAGGAGTTAACCCTGCAAGATAAATATTGCAGTTTATGAAAACTGCAATATTTACAGTTGCAGGGTTAAGGGTAGTGGGAGTTGGGAGAAGTGGTCTGGGTGCCTGGAGTGTCCCTTTAACCTCTACCACTTCAGCTGGAAGGCTATTCTATGCATCTACTACCCTCTCAGTAAAGTAATACTTCCTGATATTGTTTTTAAACCTTTGCCCCTCTAATTTAAGACTTTGTCCTCTTGTTGTGGTAGTTTGTCTTTTAAATATAGTCTCCTCCTTTAATGTGATGGGGCACCCAGTACTCAAGGCACCATAACCACTTTAATTAGTTGAAGTGATTATAGTGTCTACCATGTTCCTTTAAAACAAACAAACAAAAAAACACCTGGTTTCCTATTTGTGTTCTATAGTATGGTAAAACTGCAGACACTTCTTTTAAAAACAAAAGGGAAAAACAGAGCATTCCTTTTAATAGGAAGAAACATTAGGCATGTTAAAGATATATGGTACAATTCAGACACTGCATATAATGCTGGCCTTGTCACAAAAAGCTGAGAAGACAAAAATGTTTGTACTTTGCCCCTAGGTCAATAAAAAGGGGAGGACGGTTGTTTTGCATACCAACCTTCATCCAGGGCTCTGTTCATTGCAGCGCATAATGACCAATATCCACTGTACTCCTTCCCCTTGTATCGGACTAGATATTTTTTGTCCTCGCTCTCTGACCAGAAGGAGAAGTTTAAAGTGTCTGCAAAGAACACCCAGTTGACAGCGTCTTCTCCGGAGCTTTGTGGGTTCAGCTCATGGAGACCTTTCCAACCAGCCAGGGTGATTTCATTCCGGATGATCTTCTCATACAACTTGTCGGCAAGTTTTTGAATGCCCTCTGGTTCCACAAACACATCTTTGCTTTTCTCTGTAATGAACTTGCCAGCTTCCCTGGGTTGAAGTGCGTTGGACATGCTGTAAAAAAAAAAAAGAAAATGGTAAAGAACTTGACTTTTGCAAGCCTCATGGGTAATAGTTTCGAAGTAGCCAATACTGGTGTAACATACACATACATTTTAAAACCAATAAAGCTATTTAAAGGGAAACTATAGTGCCAGGAAAACAAAGTTGGAGATTTGAGTGATGCTCGATGTCCTCATGAATAGTAACCCGGAAGTCCACTAGAGGTGGAGTTAACCCATTCAGGTAATTATTGCAGGTAATAAGTGCAATAATTACCATTGCCGGGTTAAGGGAACTGGGAATTTGCACCCAGACCACTTCAATGAGCTAAAAAAATAGTAACAGATAATAGAACAGCAGACGTAAGGGTCTGAATTGTATTTATTAGCTGTTCTTACTCTTGACACCTTTACAGGAAGGCGCGTACTTACTAACCATTTTCTAGAATTAGTCAGGTCCACGCACTTCTTAAACTTTTTTACAAATTGCTCCTCCCCTCCGCAGTAGAAGACCTGCACTTGTAAAAAAGTCCATAATTTTAACCCAAACGATCCTTTGACCTGGGTAAATTGATTGTGCACTACAGAAAAACAGAACTTTATCCGTTAATCCTAAGGTTTAGCCAATGCTCTGTTCATATATACATATATACATTAAATTTCAAGATATCTTCTAAAATCTGAATAGAACTTTTTTTTTGTATATTTAGAAATTAAAAGATTATTCATAACTGCAATAATATACACAGCATTAAATAATTTTAAAAAAACACTCGCTATGTAAAAGTCTGCATTGCTATGTTTTTCCCAGGGATATAAATTGACTTATTTTTAGTACATAAAAGGGGTATGTGACTGAAGTAATCCAGCCAGTCAGTGCACTCCAATTCATTTGAATATGGAAGACATCACTCAAAATTGACAGCAAGTCAATGAGAGCTCCCTCAGTGGTATTACATGTGTAAAATACTATAAAATATAAGTATGAAGTCTCAATTTCCTGTTGAAAATTACTGCAGGTTTACGGAAACATTATGAGCTTGGGTAAGAAAGCAATATCAACATTTTATAAGCATGCCATGAACTAAAACATGTCTGTGTTATAATTAAAATTTAAAATCGCCGCTCTAGGACAGTAGAATTAACATTACAAAAAAACTGTAAATGGTAAAATAGAATAGTAAAAAAAAAAAAAAAAAAAAATATAAATGGCAAAACAGCCCTTTTCATGAAATGGTTAAAATTAAGCTACGAAGAAAGATTTCTCTTAATAATAATGTACACGAATTAAACTAGAAACAAGACAAATTTGTTAGTTTGCTTTTGAAAGGTTTGTCCATGTGTTCTAAAGATTACAAACACAAAGTACAAAGAGATTGCATTCATAAATGAATGAACAGCGTGCCATAATTTGTTTTTGGACCAAGGTGCACCTAGCAGCTTATAAACCAGAAAGATATACATACGTCTAGGCAAATGAACTTGTTTTAATTCATCGTCATACAAAAATTCCAATTTTAACGCTGACACTATTTAAAAATAATATATGTATGTATATAGATTTCCAGGACTGTAGCCTATCACAGCCCTGAAGTCAATGCACACTTGCACACTTTGAAGTGCCAGCCGGGGACACGGTTTGAAAATCACTACAATAGGATATACATACCTTTCTCTCTGCACAGAATAATGGATCAAGTGGCTGGTAGTCTCACTGGATTTTATACTCTGCACAAATGTGAATTGCCAGGAAATGACTCTGCAAAATATCCAAATATACAAACTGAAGATTACAAATTAATCCCCCCCCCAAACACAAACTACACAAAACAGATGCTGTGTTTGCCCATCCTTCTAAAAAGGTGGGGCGATAACCAAACATCCTGTATGTTCCGGTTTCATGCAAAAATCACACAGTATAACCACACATAACTGTTAATAAAATATATTTTTTAAATAACACATCACAACACATGTAACTAGAAGGTAATTGTGTAGCTCTCTATAAATGGTATGGGGAATGTACTGTCCCTGTAAATAGTATTTTTCATGTCACACACGGCGTCACTTTCTACAGAATGACATTTCACGGATACATTTTTTTTTTTTAGCCATACGGATATCAAATTTAACAAAAAGAAACAAAACAAAACAATTAAAAAAAGTTATTTCACTACACATCGGCAGAGCAATACAGACTAGATATGTGGAAGACAAGATGTCACCAGTGATGAAAAGGGTCAATGTGTATATGGTGAATGATGTATTAGTGAACTTTGCTATATAACAAGATGACTTTTTTTTTTACTTAGATCAACATTTATATAATCGATTATGTGCAACTGTTTTGTTAAATCAATGTGTTAATTGAGACAAATGTCTCAGTGGCAGATATAGTACTGAACAATTTTCCACATTAAAAGGAACACTCTAATAGTAATAAATAAAAATTTTTTTTTAAAAAATGTAAAAATAAAATTTCTTTTTAGAACACGAATGAACACACACACACAAAAATCCATAAAGTTTACTTTTATTCCAGCGCCAGAATAAGCCGTCAATCTGATTTTTCTCATAGAGAAACAGTGTTGACTGATGACACATCAGCCACCAAACAACTGCTTCATTGTGAGAAGCATCAGCCAAGTTTGGCATCATTATGCGCAATGACTCTAAAAGCGAAGTTCTTGGAAAATCTAACGCTGTAAGTATGAAGAGCCTCTAGTGGCTGTCAACTACCAGAGATGGTTTAATTGCCAAATGGTAACATTGTAGGTTTTTTACACTTGGCAATTTTCACATTGTCTGAAAAAAAGGAACCGCATCTATGTACCAAAACCACTACTTTACGTCATGCTGCATTATTTTAAACAATATTCTGCTGTATTGGCATTTAGAGCATCATTTTCAATCTTTCTGTGACCACCCATATTATGAAAGCTATAAAATCAAAATGAGTGTTTATATAACAATATTTATGACAATTTCCTCCTCAGCTTCAGGAAGACAATCAAACATGTTCTGCATTGGGATATGCCTGGACACGTATTCAAGTCTTCTTCATTCAATAATTCATTCTGCATTATAGATCTCAAGCAAATGGAAAAAATAATTAACCAGGAGATGACGAAATCTGCTGAAATCTGTTTGTAGAGGCAACATCATCTAACTTCTAATAATGCAACAGAATGAGTGTAATAATGTTATCGCTTATAGATTGCAAAACTAAATAAGTAAATACTTAAAGAGTCCATGATATCATTAACTGGTTGTTACAAAACTCAACAGATAAACATTCTTGTTTGACCCCTTAAGGACAATTGTACAAGTTCCAAACATAATAAAATCTGGAATTTGAGCTATAAGTCAGTTCAACTATAAAATTTACCCCTTTCATATTATGTGCACCCACACTTATTATATATCATTTTGTTCAGGATAAATAGGGCTTTAATTTCAAATCAATCAAATATGTATATATGGAACATAGTTTAATATGAATGAAATCTTTTTTTTTTTTTTTAAGTGAGAAATTAAGGAATAGTTATTTTGTGCCAGGCATTTTCACTGTGAATGTCATAATATTGTTAGCTTTTACTGAAACAAAATACACATATTTGCATGCTGTGTTGTCTCATGAGTACAATGATGTCCCCGATGTACAGGTTTTATGGCATTTTGGAAAGTTGCTGGGTTAAATAAAGAGCTTGCCCATTTCAGTTTTTACACATTGAAATTTGCTAGATTGGTTTACTGGGCCTATGTTGCCTTTGTGACCGTATGACAGCGCAGGAATGAAAATTACCCCTATCATTGCATACCATTTATAGAATTAGACAACCCAGGGTATGTTCAGTCTTTTTAGTAGCCACTTAGTCACAAACCCTGGCCAAAAGTTAGTGTTCATATGTTTGATTTTGTTGTGTTTTTCTATAAAAAAAAACAAAAACCAAAAAAAACCAAAAAAAAAAAAACGCCCTTGTAGCGGAGAGCTGATTTCTCACAGTTGAACTCCACCAATATATCCAGAGGATGCAGGAACAAATACAAATCCAATAGGGTAAATAGCACGATCAGCAATATAATCCACTGATATCCCATCACCTTTTCCCAATAACTGGACGACACACAGTATCAGGAGTAGAACTGGCATTTATTGGCAACATTCCTGCTTTTATGAGATTCTCCCATGCAAGGGAGCGATTTACAGTAATTACACATTGCACCAATCATGGAGTTGTTACCTCCCACACATCTCCTCCCCTTGGCTTAACAGATGATATAATTATACTGTACATGTTTTTCCCCACTTTCTGGATGTACCCCAAATATGTATGATATACAGTTAAATATGGTACCCCCTGGTAGCCCTGATCTGGGTGAGAAACATATCCAAAAATCACCCAGATAAGACCAGGTTCGGGAGTTATAGGAAGTTAAAGTTTTGACCGACCGCATGGAAAAAGATGCTGAAAATAGTTCCATAAAATCTGGCCCTGCGATCGGTCTCTGTTCGAGCCTCAAAACTCCCGAAATCCTATATCACACACATTGGGGTAGGTAACTGGATGAATCCCCTAATTCGTGGGATTCATCCTGCCGAACGACGGGCCGTTCGTGGGTTCTTTTCGTCACTTTCTGCCGTCCTGGAGGAAATGGCAGCCACCCAGGAGACCTGTAGTACAATTGTATGAACCAAGGGAATAAAAAGAACCGAACAGGGAGGTAAATTACATGCATAATATACATCAGGGTGGTCCGTTTGTTTGGTACTTTGTTCGTATGCCGAACAAAGTATGTCTATAGCTGGTGCAAAGTCACTCTGTATAATCCAGGCATGTACAACCTCAGCAGTGGCAACAAATAAACGATAAATGGGACAGCCAAAACAGGGGTTCCGCTACAGCCCTTTAACGGAGATCATTGTCATTATACGTTCTACTGCTCTAAAAATACCCATTTTTTTATGTTCAGAGATGCCTCACGAGTACAACAGTACCCGCCTATGCAGGCTTTATGGTGTTTTAGAAAGTTACACTGTCAAATATAGGGCTTGCAAATCAGTCAGGTACCTCAAAATATAATTAATAAAATAATATTATTATATATAAAAGCGTTTCAGAGAATTTGGCAACCGGCCTCACAAACGCAGACTACGTGTAACCACACCAGCCCAACACCTCCACATCCAGCATCTACACCTCCAAGATAGTCTGGAGACCTGCCACCCGGACAGCTGCTGAAGCAATCGGTTTGCATAACCAAAGAGTTTCTGCACAAACTGTCAGAATCAGTCTCAGGGAAGCTCATCTGCATGCTCGTCGTCCTCATCAGGGTCTCGACCTGACTGCAGTTCGTCATCGTAACCGACTTGAGTGGGTAAATGCTCACATTCAATGGCGTCTGGCACTTTGGAGAGGTGTTCTATTCACGGATGAATACGGTTTTCACTGTACAGGCCAGATGGCAGACAGCGTGTATGGCATTGTGTGGGTGAGTGGTTTGCTGGTGTCAATGTTGTGGAACGAGTGGCCCATGGTGGCGGTGGGGTTATGGTATGGGCAGGCATATGTTATGGACAACGAACACAGGTGCATTTTAAATGCACAGAGATACCGTGACGACATCCTGAGGCCCATTGTTGTGCCATTCATCCACGACCATCACCTCATGCTGCAGTATGATAATGCATGGCCCCATGTTGCAAGGATCTGTACACAATTCCTGGAAGCTGAAAACATCCCAGTTATTGCATGGCCAGCATACTCACCAGACATGTCACCCATTGAGCATGTTTGTGATGCTCTGGATCGGCATATACGACAGTGTGTTACAGGTCCTGCCAATATCCAGAAACTTCGCACAGCCATTGAAGAGGAGTGGACCGACATTCCTCAGGCAACAATCAACAACCTGATCAACTCTATGCGAAGAAGATGTGTTGCACTGTGTGAGGCAAATGGTGGTCACACCAGATACTGACTGTTTTTTGGACCCCCTCGGAACCGCCCAATACAGTAAAACTGCACAATGTACAAAACTGCAGATGTATCTTAGGCTGGCCTTTTATTGTGGCCAGCCTAAGATACATCTGTGCAATAATCATGCTGTCTAATCAGCATCTTGATATGCCATACCTGTGAGGTGGATGGATTATCTCAGCAAAGGAGAAGTGCTCACAAACACAGATTTAGACAGATTTGTGAACAATATTTGAGAGAAATAGGCCTTTTGTGTACATAGAAAAAGTCTTAGATCTTTAAAGGACCACTCTAGTGCCAGGAAAGCATACTCGTTTTCCTGGCACTAGAGTGCCCTGAGGGTGCCCCCACCCTCAGGGACCCCCTCCCGCCCGGCTCTGGAAAGGGGAAAAGGGTTAAAACTTACCTTTTTCCAGCGCTGGGCGGGGAGCTCTCCTCCTCCTCTCCGCCTCCGTTCTTCCCCGTCGGCTGAATGCGCACGCGCGGCACGAGCTGCGCGCGCATTCAGCCGGTCACATAGGAAAGCATTCATAATGCTTTCCTATGGACGCTTGCGTGCTCTCACTGTGATTTTCACAGTGAGAATCACGCAAGCACCTCTAGCGGCTGTCAATGAGACAGCCACTAGAGGATTAGGGGGAAGGCTTAACTAATTGATAAACATAGCAGTTTCTCTGAAACTGCTATGTTTATAAAACAATTAGTTAACCCTAGCTGGACCTGGCACCCAGACCACTTAATTAAGCTGAAGTGGTCTGGGTGCCTAGAGTGGTCCTTTAAGTTCAGCTCATGAAAAATGGGGCAAAAAAAAAAAAATTTGTTCAGTGTATATATATATATATATATATATATATATATATATATATATATATATATAAAAAATATATATATATAAGTGTATATTTATATTAATTATACATTGTTGGAGTTTCTGCCTGACAACTCAAGCAAGCTGATCTCAGTCATGTGAAAGATGTAAAGAAACACTACAAACACCATAATTATATTGGTTAGGATGCCAGGAGGAGCCTGGCGCCTCCCCACTGTAAGTAGTGAAACCGTTTTGTAATGGTTTGACTTCTTGCATGAAGTCTTTTTGGTGCTGCTCCCCGTCTCCGCTTAGTAGGCAGGAGAGACAGAAACTCAATTAACTTATATGAACACTTGTGACCTAAGCCCTGTGCAGGGTTAGCACTTTGGCTGAAAGCTGATCACTCTAAGCCAATGAACTAAGCACTGCACTGCCTGGAGAAGAGACAGGGAGCATTAGCCAGTGGACCCCAGGTATGAAGTCAAACAGCTCTAAAACTGCTGCACTACATACAATACTGGGGGTGCCAGGGCACCCATGACAACGTAATCACTACAGAATTTTAGTGATCATGGTGCTTAGAGACAGAGGAGGAAGCAGAACAGGCCTGGCCTACCGACACACCACAAATTTCCCCAGTGGGCTGGCATATGTTGGAGGTGAAAGTCCTGCTGATGTAACTCAAATGAAAAAGTAATTGGGGAAGTAAGAAGAGTGAATGATGTGAATGATGTGTTCAAGGAAGTCGTTATTGTGTGTGATATGGGGCCTCTCTGCACTCATTCCTTTTTTTAAATAAACAAGAGATCAAATTTATACAGCCACAGCATTATTCACGAAGGTGAATTTCAAATCTTAGACCCAAGTAGCTAAATTGAAAACAAAGATGACTTAGCGAATGTGTCCGGTATAGTTATTTTGGTTCTAAATTTAAAATACAGTTTAAATTCTCACTTTAGTGAATAAGCTTGCCAGTCTCTGGCTACTCAAACCTTACAATGTCCTGTACTTAGATGTGTCTTGTTGCCCTTTAGCCAAATATTAAGATATTGGCACAAACACCTGGGATTCTACTATTTTTTAGGTTAATGATCCCTCCCCTAGGCTCTTTTTGTGGTTCCAAGTGCCATTCCTAACTGACTGGCCACATGGAGCCCAGGTAGAAAATGTAATTATCCTCTACACACGGAGAGAGCTGCCTCACTGATATAAACAGTTGGTGCAGAGTGATATGCCACCGGCATTCGGTGCCTGGTAGATCTCACTGAGAGAGCACTTCCTTTCAGTCCGACCAGGTGTGCTGTGCACACCTCCTGCTCCGCTCGGCCACGCTACCAGGAGACACACTGGGGAGCGAGACCAAGGAGGGGAGAGAAGGGCAGTAAGGGGGGGGGGGACACTATGGGACAGGGGGGTGGGTTAGTAAGGAACACTATGGGACAGGGGAGGGGGGGGGGGGAGAGAGGAACATTAAGGTAGAACACTAAGGTACAGGGGAGGGAAGGGAGAGGAACAAGGGAATGGGGGGGCACTAAGAAACAGGTGAGGGGGGGCAGAGGGGAGGGGAGTTCCTACCGCACATATTTACACACACAAACACACTGCATCCACTACACAAACGAGCACACTGCATCTACTACACAAACACACACACGGTATTTACTAATCAAATACTCTCACTAGATCCACACACACACACACACACACACACACATACACATATAAATATTCTTGAAAACATAAGAAAAAATAAATAAAAAATCATCTTACTGGCATGTTTATTTTGTGCATTTACCACTTAATAAAAAAAATACCGAATATCGGTGAGCTATCGGATTGAAAGTTCACAGATTATTGGTAACGGCTCTAAAAAACAAAACAAAAAAAACAATACTGGTTGATCCCTAGGGTGTATATGTCAAAGTGCATATGTACGACTGTTTGACTAAGTTACTGTGTGTATGTGATTGTGTACGTCTGAGACTGCAGTCAACATAATATAAGTATGCAAGTCTGTATTTGTGTATATAAAAATGCTGTAGGTCCATGTTTAGGGGGGTTGGGGGAGGAGCTAGTATACATATCCAATCTGGGTGCCACATGACTGTCTCTGCATCTGACACACCCTCTTTTAAGCCAGCCCACCCACAGTCTGGGCAGGTTATTCCATTTCCCTCTCAGGACTGTCCTTCTCCCAGGTCATGGACAGCCTGGGGGGGCGTGAAGATCAGCGCTGGAGACAACTTTGCAATTAAGTCATTCGGTTTAACCCCTTGAGGTACGGGCGTGCCTGGGGCTTCCTGGCACCATAACTACAGTACTTCATTTAGATGAAGATGTTATGGTGCCCTAAGGTGGCTAAACTGTCACTTTGATGTCAATGGCACGGAATACCAAAAAAAAAAAAAAAAAATGGAGATAGATTACAATGTGACAAAAGATTCCTCGAGAATGTGAATGAATGATGTTTACAACTATATGTTTAAAAGGGAGGTTATGGGAACTACAGACATAAGATAATTGCAGCAACGACAAAATAGCCTAAAAGGTCCACCTTACGTCAAAGTAAAAAAAAAAAAAAAAAAAAGACTAATGGGAACAAAGAAGGTGTGAATGTAATGCACTTGTGATGTTACTACATAGAGAATGATGTTATCCAGGTACAGTGCAGGCTACGTAGCTCAGAAAAATCCATACATCCAGTAGCATATTACTGACAAGCATTTGCTTTAAGACAACATATGTCCTTTTATAATTTATTTGTTTTACACAATAACAGTTAAACATTTATTCACAAAAAAGTTAATGCGAGTTCTCAGTATTAAGTTCCAGTTATCTGATCAATGGAACTGATGCCAAATATTGAATAATATGCTGGGCAGGGTGTGTGTGAGATATTTCTGGACCCCTTTGAAAACCATCATTATTAGTAGGGAACATTAAGTGTGTGTTTCTGTTTTGTGAACTCTGTTATGTCTAATAAGAATATATTTTCGCCTATAACATTTCCCACATTCTGAGCATTTATATGTTTTTTCTCCAGTGTGAATCAATGCATGTAAAACAAGATTTCCTTTTTGACAAAAACATTTGCCACATTCTGAGCACACAAATGGTTTCTCTTCGGTGTGAATCCTACAATGCACAGTACGACTGTGCTTTACCCTAAAACATTTCCCACATACAGAGCATTTAAAACGTTTTTTCACTCTTGTGAATTCTTTGATGCTTGATAAGTTCATCCTTTCTCCTATAACATTTCCAGCATTCAGAACATTCAAATAGTCTTTCTCCGGTGTGAATCATTTGATGCACTATGAGACTGGGCTTTAGCCCAAAACATTTGTCACACTCAGAGCACTCAAATGGTTTCTCTTTGGTGTGACTCTTCTGATGCACAGTAAGACTGTCCTTTACCCTAAAACATTTCTCACACTCAGAGCATTTAAACATTTTTTCACTTTCGGGAATTCTCTGATGCTTAATAAGTCCATCCTTTCTCCTAAAACATTTGCCACATTCCGAGCATTCAAATGGTTTCTCTTCTGTGTGAATCTTCTGGTGCACAGTAAGACTGTACTTGACCCTAAAATGTTTTCCACATTCAGAGCATTTAAATGTTTTTTCACTTTTATGAATTATCTGATGCTTAACAAGTTCATCCTTTCGCCTAAAACATTTGCCACATTCAGAACATTTAAATGGTCTTTCTCCTGTGGGAGTCATTCGATGCATATTGAGAATGGACTTTAACGTGAAACATTTGCCACATTCAGAACACTCAAATGGTTTCTCTTCTGTGTGAACACTTTGGTGCATAGTAAGACCATGCTTTACCCGAAAACATTTCCCACAATATAAGCGGTTTTTCATTTTTGTGAATTATCTGATGGTTAGTAAGATTACGTTTTACACTAAAATATTTGCCACATTCAGAACACGAAAATGATTTCTCTTGTATGTTATTAGGCACATGTTTAGTGGGGTTTGATGTGCCAATGAGGTTTTCCATTTCAGATGCAGCAGTATTGTTTCTTTTGAGACCTGTTGGATATAGAACATGCTCACAGTTACCACGAAAACCTTTTAGTGGCTCAGACCAGTGGGATATTGCCTCTTTGTTCTTGAGATATTTACCAGATTTAGGATTACTATTTTTTATCAGTTTTTCTACATATTTTTTAACAATGTCTTATTTTCCAGGTGAATTTTGGTTACCACCATTATAAGCAAAGACAGCCTCTGTCTTTGAGGGTTCCGGAGGAATATAATTGTGATTTTCTGTGACATTTACTTCACATACAGCTGATTCCTCCTTAATATGAGTGGATGGATATTCTGTCTGTATGTGTTTGGTGGGTTTATGAAAATCAATGTCTTTGAGCTTCCTATCTTCATGTGATATGGATTCATACTTTGATGAATAGTTTATTTGTTTATCTCTTGTGGGTGCATATACATCAGTGGTGGCTCTGGCTTCACATGCAGATGATTCTTCTTTAATATGGTTAAGTGGATATCTTCTCTGTGTATGTTCTGTGCTTATATACATGTCAGCATCTGTAAAGTGTCCTTTATAGGAGGCTGATTCCTGCTCAGTATGAGTAGACACATATCCTGTTTGTGAACATTCTGTGGGAGTATCAATGTCAATATTTGGGCCATTTTCTACAAAAAAATATGCAGGAATCTTGGGGGCCACACATTATAAAATCAGTCGCCCTTTTCTTTGTTTTGATGAGTTTCCTACATTTGTTAATATGTCCAGATTTGATTGTTTCAAAGTCAGATGAAGGGCCAGAAGTGTGTAATCCATCTGATGCACATGTATCTTCTGGAAGAAAATTCACATTAATAGTTGAAAAAATTACTTCAAGATCAAAGTAAAATAATAATTTCTTGTGAATTTCTTCAGATTGCATATTACAAGAAGAATTTAAGTAATTAAACCCAATCTTACCCGGTGAGCTGAGGGTCCAGCGATTCTCCATCATCACGTCTTTGTAAAGATCCTTGTGTCTTTCTAAATACTCCCACTCGTCCATGGAGAAATAGACTGACATCCTCACACCTTATAGGAACCTGACACACAATGATATGGTCACCATCCAGACACAACCTGTGGTTTTACTGTATAATGTCCCATTCCCAGCAGTCTCGCCTCTCCAATCAGCAGGTGGGGGATCTTATTGGTCAGTTCCAGGATCTTCTTATGGTTTCGGACAAGTGAGTGAGGTGAAGGCACCATGTTAGGGCTCTGGGTCCTGTTGGATTTTTTAGATGTATGAAGACTGCTGCTGTGATTAACATGCTGTCCAGGATTCTTCACAAACCTGTGAACCTAATATTGAGAGTGATACCGACACATAGAAATATATGTATCTTCTTCTACATAATCCCAGCCAGTGGATTTTTAACTCTTGCTATCTCACTTTGGGGTCTATGGATTGCCAATTAAGATTCATTGGGATACTTATGTACCAACTTTGCATATGACCAGTAGAATCGGTCCTTGAATCTTTAGGACAGTGATAGAATGTCTCACCTCTCCAGTCAGCAGGTAGATGATATCCAAGATCCTTTTCTTCTTCTTCTGATTGCTGTGCATGTTCATTTTTAGGGTTTCTCATATGCTCTGAGAATTGGCTCTGGTCCATGTAAAGAGGTTTGAGTTATTGCAGCCTCTACAATTAGAGAGGTATGTTCAACTTCAATTATACAAATCATTATACAAATATATTCGGGGCCAATACAAACCATTGTGTGGAAATCTATTCACAAACCGGACTTTACATAGGACACGAGGCCATGCGTTTAGACTGGAAGAAAGAAGATTTCGTCTAAGGCAAAGGAAAGGTTTTTTTACTGTAAGAACAATCAGGATGTGGAATTCTCTGCCTGAAGAAGTGGTTTTATCAGAGTCCATACAGATGTTCAAACAGCTACTAGATGCATACTTGCAAAGACAGAATATTCAAGGATATCATCTTTCAATGTAGGGTAATAACTGCTTGATTCAAGGATAAATCTGACTGCCATTCTGGGGTCAAGAAGGATTTCTGGGGTCAAGAATTTTTTGTCCTAGCTTGTTGCAAAATTGTGCTTCAAACTGGGGTTTTTTTTTTGACTTTTGGATCAACAGCAAAAAACAAATGTGAGGAAGGCTGAACTTGATGGACGCAAGTCTCTTTTCAGCTATCTAACTATGTAACTATGTAATTCAGCTCTGCACTAATGTAAAAAACACAAGAAGTAATAAGTATTTTTAAATACCCCTGAATAAAGGGAAATCACGTATGTCACCCTGATGTTTGAAGGTACATGTGTATCCGTGACATTTATGAAAAAGCTCTGTGTTCATTGTCATCCTGTTGATATACAGCCACAAACAGCCATACATCAGCCTACCCAAAATGCAATCACTTTATTTTGCACCTATCATTATCTAAATTTAACACCAGGGTTCTTTGATTTAAATGAATGTTATTTTAATCAGAATTAAATTATTATAATTTTTTTTAATAAAAAAGGTAAAGAAAGGGGGCGGGGCCTGACCGCCGGCGGGATCAGACGCGCTTCGTCTGAGCTCCCGCTCCAGGGCCCGAAAGACGGTGCAAAGTACCTTAATTTGAGGCATTCCTATAATCTCACGTTTAAACTAGAGCCAATCACTCAGTGCCCAGGGCACACTCGTCAGTATAGATAACCTGAGTGCTAAGCTATGGTGATTTTCTCAACTACTGACAAATCTCACTCTACTAGTGTTATCCGTTTGTTATTACACTTTAAAAAAAAAAAAAAAAAAAAAAAAGTGCACTCATGCAATACCATTGTATTTAACTGTCTACTAAATTCCTGGCAATAGCTATTGTGGCATGGCCAGAAAAATGTTACCTGTATAATTATGCACAAAAAATAAATAAATAAAATTGGAGGCAAATCGCGACTACCAAGCCACGCTGGATCCACACTGGCCCCCAGGAACTGGGGCGAACGGGGAAACCACTTATCTGGTGCCGACAGTAACCCGACTGGGGCCCGGAGCTGGATGGAGCTTGAGCCGGGTTGAGACGGCCACTCTCTCGGGTCTCCAGCCGGGGTCGTGCTTCCCCCCCCTCTGGACCGGGGGGGTCATCATCCCGGTCTGCAAGGGCATCGAGCAGTGTGTCAACTTGGGGCCTAAACACCCGCCCTGGCGAGGAATATTCACCGGCGACAATCCACAAAATGGCCGCCGCACACCAGCCATGTGCGAGAGCTGCTGGAACGATCGAGCTGACTGGGGGGAAACCATCAAGCATCACCAGACCACCAGGATAGCCTAACCCAGGCCTCGGTTGACGAACTAAGCTGGCAAGACTAAGGTACAGGCGGCTGTGGGCAAATAAGGGGAAAAGAGGCATCCACAAAACGGGACCCTATTGAACCGCCCCTATACAGCAGATCCACAGGGATCACCAGACCCTAGCGCTGCCAAACCTGACAAGACAAGTCAGAGGGAACAACGAGACACCCGCCCTGCATCCAGCTAGACATGGCACACCCTACCAGCCCTGTCCCACGACACCACGACTACCGCTACAAGCCAACGAACAGCGCAGGACGACCAAACTGCATCACCAGGGCACTAGCGGCACTTACCATGCAAACACAGAGCAGCAAAAGCCACAGGAGAACTTCCCGCTGGCCAGCCTCGGTGCCGACGCAAGCACAGATGACCCCACAAACCCTGCTCAACTTAGTGGACTCATGCAACTTAGCTGGAACATTAAACTATGCTCATTCTTAGTATCACTGACTCCAACTGTGCTCAGCCAGACGCACTGCATTCAACCCACACAGCATGCTTTACACACTATATTAAGCGAGGAAAACAATCTAGAATGCCACACTAGCAAACTTTAGGGCTCAGACACCCACTTTAACTCATGACAAGCGTCACCAAACTTAACCCTAATGTAAAGATGTATAAAACATTGAATTTGAGGCATTCCTATAATCTCACGTTTAAACTAGAGCCAATCACTCAGTGCCCAGGGCACACTCGTCAGTATAGATAACCTGAGTGCTAAGCTATGGTGATTTTCTCAACTACTGACAAATCTCACTCTACTAGTGTTATCCGTTTGTTATTACACTTTAAAAAAAAAAAAAAAAAAGTGCACTCATGCCATACCATTGTATTTAACTGTCTACTAAATTCCTGGCAATAGCTATTGTGGCATGGCCAGAAAAATGTTACCTGTATAATTATGCACAAAAAAAAAAAAAAAAAAAAAGGTAAAGAATATAAAAAGCATAAAGCTTACTTGTAATAAGCTGATACAGCAATTAAATTACAAAAAAAACTAAACAGGCTTATAAATAGAATATTAGATAGAAAATGCAGAGAGTATTCTGGACTTTATCTACTTACCACTCTAGTCAATCAAAGGTACCCCTGGTATAAGAAGGACAAATTGTTTTAACAACCAACTATCGGATACACTCAGGGCCTAGAGAAATTGAAAGAAGAAGCAGCAATAAAAGGTCTGAACATGACATAAGGCTCAATTGTCTGTTGCAACAGAGAAAGTTAGATGTGTGTTCTGCATCACTGGGTTTACAATGTCAGCGAGCAGGAAAAAAAGATCATTAGTGTCGATTTTACTTTAACTGCCAGGGGAAAAGGGTTAAGAGCAAAATGCAAATATTATGATAAAGACCTCCATGTTATTCTGTCCAGGCTGGAATCTCATCATGAAAATTGTCCAGGTGCAGAAAGAGAAAACATTTGGATCAAGATGCAGATCAAGTCCCTATCAATTGTGACTGCTTCATAAGAGTGTTGTAGGGCGTTTGACATTGACTCGTAAAATGTGTTTAATTCTAAGAAACTGCACTAAAAGGAAGCAACATGCAGATAAATAACTGCTGTGGCGTCATTAGCTGGAGTAGAATGTTTGTTTGTCTTTTTTTGTCAATCTTTCTTTTATTGAGGCAGGGGTTAAACGGGATACAGAATGAAGAGGAGGGGATGCATAGTAAAAGTACATAGTGGGATCATTGTAACACAGTAGTACATCTCCTACGATTGGGAGCCTCATTATTTTTTATTAAGTACGCTTTCCAAATAGTTAAGATCCTGCGTAAAGTAGTAACGAGAAAGGTAGCTTTAGACTATACGGTGATACCGTCAGCGATAAAGTAAAAGAAACAAGCGTATAACAGATGATTAACATACGGTATACAATCTATGCTTAGTGTGGCTTGGAAATAACAGAGAGATAAACAGGCTATGGGGCCCACGACCTGGCTAAACGGGTATTCTGAGCTGGAGTCAGGCTGATCGGGCATGGAACACTGCTACACAAGTTTATGTACATCGACAAAGTATAAGGAGAGGCCTAGACATTCAAGCTGAACAAATAGAGAAGGTGACCTAAAGCTGTTGTGGTCGCATGCGTCATTTAACAGGTGGAACAGGCTATATACTAGAAGTATTATTGGTTATTGGTATACAAATTTAGTTAGTCTTAGCTGGAGGTCTAGTCTAGGTATTATATACTGGTAAACGGGAGCTTAAGACTCATTAGCATTGTGAGCAGTGAGTATCTGTTAGTAATATTCAAAGGAAGGTAAATACTGCATGCTTAAGCACTATACTGCTAACGAATTGTTAAATGATACATTGTCCGACAGAGTCCAGTCTTGCCTCCACTGTGAGGTTAGCAGGAGTATCGTACATACAGTTCGGTATGCTCAGCCTATGCCGGCTCTGAGTGCTGGCTGGACGGGCCAGGTATCGTGGTCGGAATGATGCCTTGGTGAGTCGCCCTCTCCGGCAGTTCCCGACGAGAACCTCCATCCGTGTCTGCTGCCGGTGTGGGGCTGTGTGCGTTGAGTGCGGGGGGGGGGGGGGGGGGGGGTGGGGGCGGTCGGGTCTCCCCTTGGCCTCGGGCTCCGTGTGGGGTCTGCATCCTGATTCCACGAACTCGGGTGCCACAAGGGGCCGAGTTCTTCCCTGTGAGGGCGCTTCGGATAGCCCCGGTGGTTCGTCGCCGCCAGCGGCGGTTAGGCTTCCGGCGATGTGGCTGATGCTGTGGAGTTAGCCTCCTGGTGACCCCCGGCCCGGGAGGGCGGTCGGTGCTAGATTTTAGCGCTGAAGGGTACATGGTGCCCGTAGTAGGCCCTTTCCGTCCCTGTTTCCCCGGCCCACATTCTGTACCTACGTTGTGTGCTTGGGGTGCTGCAAAGATTCTGTCCAGCTTTTCCATGAATTGTTGGAATATTAAATCCAGGCTTGTGGCTTGTGCGGTTTCAGGAATTATAAGGCTAGGGACTTCTGCAGAGTTGCCAGGCCCGGAGCGTCCGGAGCCCAAGCCCGAGTGGGCAGATGCCTTCCGCATAGCCATGTGTGTCGCTTCGGTGGGGACCGGGATAACCCCCGCCGGTCCATAGGGGGGGGAACGGGGTTTCCAGCTTTGCCTCGCCGTGTGTGTCTGCAGTGGGGGAGCGGCCGTCTCTCCCACCGCTACCATGCTTGTAGGCCGCAAACTTGCGTGGGTCGGGTCCGGAACACAGAACCACTTGCGTGGTGTCATCATGTTGGTCTCGATGTCCCCTAACGCTTGGGAGCACCGGGACTCCAGTTTACTGCCTCCGGTAATCGATAATCGGCTTTAGGCGAGTTGATTAGCGGGAGCAGCAGCGACATGCGTCTGCTCCCCTCCGCAGTCAGGCCCCGCCCCCTGTTTGTCTTTTTACTATTGGAATTTTACATTCCAGATTGAAGGAATCGCTTAGGGGCAGAAAAAGCTGCCAAGTTAGTGTTTTTAATGCGGCTATTAAATACCAAACTTGAATGTAACTTTCAGTAAATGGTCAATCAGTTTTCTCTAATGCACATCAACAATAGTTCAACATGTAAATTTTGTATATTTACCCTCTAGTCCCAACTGCCTATAATACTATAATTATTGCCATTTATATAGTGCCAAGCCACTTCTTAAACAATTGACTAGGGGAGAGTCTGATGGCGGTAGACAAGCTATTCCATAGGAAGGGAGTCGCCCGCGAGAAGTCCTGCAAGCGTGAGTTGGCCGTACGGGTGCAAGCAGAGCGAAGAGACCAAGAAGAGGCATACTATGGATCTGTGAAGAGATATAAGAGGGGCTAGAATTGTTCAGTGCTTTATAGGTATGGGTTTGCACTTTGAATTGACTCCTATAGGATACAGGAAGCCAACGTAAGGACTGACAGAAGGGTGAGGTGTGAGAGGACGGACTAGTGAGGACAATCAGTCTGGCGGCAGCATTCATTACAGACTGTAGTGGGGCAATACGGCTTTTGGGAAGACCAATCAGGAGAGGGATACAATAATCCATGTGGGAAATTACTAGTCATGGACAAACTCCTTGGTAGCATCTTGCGTAAGAAAGGGGCGGATGCAGGCTATGTTTTTAAGATGGAATCTACAGGATTTGGCAACATACTGGATGAGAGGCCAGAATCAAGTATGATGCCAAGACAGCACGCTTGCAAGGATGGACTTATGTGAATACCACTAATTTGAAGGGTGAGCGAAAGAGGAGGATCAGTATTAGGAGGAGGAAAGACAAAGAGCTCAGTTTTAGAGAGATTGAGTTTCAGAAAGGCAAGCAGTGACACATTGCTCACATTGCTCCAAGGTGCTCAAAGAGACACCTTGGATTGCGGGAGCATAAACTAATGAGAGAGGAAAAGTATGACTGTTTGCGAGGGCAGGGGCTGCACTGTATGAACACAATATGAACCTATAATGGAGATAGCCTGCCTGGGTGCGAGACTTCCTCCAGGAGCGTTCAGTACAATGGGAGCATCTTTGCTTGTAGCGTGTTGATTTAGTATGCCACGGTTGGGGGCGTGTCCTCCTCGAGGTGCATTGTGACTTCGCCACTGGTTGTTGGAGAAGACTAATGGCCAGTCTTTTACCTTGTGATTATGGCCCCTGTGACTTATTTGGTTCTAAGGCACTGTTTCTGCTTCTTACTTCTATAGGAACAAATTTACACTTTCGAAGTGGCACTTCTGATACTTCGAACATGTGGCAGCGGCCATTTTTTTTTTTAGTCGAACGGGTTCAGTGGTGTTTTGTCATTGAGGTCATGGAACTCTAATCGGACACGCGACGGCACGAACTCAGCTGAAAAGTTACCTTCTCAGGAACTTCAACGGGACTCGAACGGCGTTCAACAATTCGAACAGCACTTCAACACTGACTTTGGGCACGAATGGTCCCGTTCGACTATTCAAAGTGAACTTCTATCATTAGAAATAGACTGGCTGCACAGCCTAATTCTCTAGAACTGTTTTGGGCATTAAATCATGCGTGCGGTCAGTCAAAAGCAACTTCCATAACATTTCTGAACCCCTTATCTGATCCGGGTGATTTTTGGATATGTTGTTTACCCAGATCAGGGCCATCAGGGGAGGCAAGATGTTTATGAGGATATGTTGTGTTTTGGGGTGTTTTCTAGACTTTGTATAAATGTGTGTTTTTTCTGTCTGGAGATAATTAGGTTATTGTATTATCTACTTTAAATGTATCACAGACAGAAGGGAGGGATTGTGTAATGTATGTGGGAGTGTTGTTCATTGTTGCACTGTTTTTATTGGCTTGCATATTTTGTATCCAGTGCCCAACCAGGTCCACCTGGGCATCAACCTTATTGGGAAACTTGTATAAAAGGCCAGTGTGCCCCATTAAACCTTGAGTTCCTGTTTTACCCTCAACACGTAGTCTTGTCTGGTGAGGGGAACTGCTATAATCACACAGGGGAATGCTGTACTCTGTATACTACCCTGGGTTCTAATCACTGTTCCTGATACGCTCTCCTGGAGGAGAGGTCTTTCCTACATGATCCTGGAGGTCAGCGGTTGATCCAGGGTGGGAGGACGACGGCGAGATTCCAGTTAAGCTACGGTGGTTGTGGAGTCTGCAGTGCTTGTGGTGTCCGATGCGGTGCTTCTAGTCCTCGGCGTCAACTAGGAAGAATCCGTTGATGGATGTACCCAGACGGGGTGCCAGATGGTCCGTCACATGCATGTTGTTTGGAGCAGGGCTGCAGCATCCGAAGCAGAGGTGAGGGTAGTGTTATATGTCGAGATGGCCAGTGAGGGACAGGAGAAGGAATGGATGGTTAGCAGTTGTGAATCAATATCAGCTGAAAGCTGCTGGAGGTCAATAGAATTAAGGTTCCTCCTGAGTTGAGGGGAGTTAGGCTGAGGTTGTTGGGTGAGGGGGTACTTGAGAGCAAATGATAAGAGGTGATGATCAGAGAGAGGAAATGGAGTGTTGCAGGTATTAGATAGTGTACATGAATAAGAGAAAATAAGGTCAAATGTATTGCCAGCTACATGGGTGGGAGAATTAGCCCACTGCGATAGCCTGAGGGAGGAAGTTGTTGAAAGTAGTTTAGAGGCTGCTGAGGTCAAAGGTGGATTAATGGGAATATTGACATCCCTGAGAATTAGGGATGGAATATAAGAAAAGAGGAAGTAGGGTAGTGTCACATCCTGTTCCTAGCTGCGGGTCATTCTGGCTATTGCTTCTGGTATCCAGTTCTCTTTTTACAATTCTTGTTTAGTTTTTCTTGGTTTTCTATTCTATGTCTGGTTTTCTTTATGCTGGGTTCTGGGTTCAATCCTTTTATTCCATCCCTGGATTTCCCAGTCTCTTGGATTCATTTAAATGTTTGTTTTATTTGCCACATCCATTTGTTTTCCATCATTCCTTTTTGTTTCAGTGTCCTGCAGGCAGCTGCTCAAGGCTTCTGCCCTTTCTTGCATGTAAGTGCTATATATGTCTTCTTTGGTTCTTTTAGCGAACATTAGGCAGTGTAGGACCTGCCAGATATGGGGTACATTGGCATTGTTGGCAGGCCTATGCAATGTATGATCATATAATGTAACTAAATCCCCATGATTTTCATATGTAGTACTTGGTTATTTCTCCTCTTGTTTTGTCTCTTATCAGGTCTTCTTTTAGTTTGTATACCCAGTCATGCCCATGTTATGTTCATGTTTTCCTCATGTCTTGTGTACATGTTCTGGGTTTAGCTTAATATCTTTCTCTGGTTCTGGGTTCTATTAGTTCTGTCTTGTTTGGTGCCTATTTCTAGTCTTGCCTTGTTTCTGTACTGGATACAATCTTGCTGCAGAGCCTCCCTATTTAGCTCCTGGGAGGTCTGCTTAATTTCCTAGTTCCTGGGATCCGCTGAAGCTGAATCAGGGTTCTGGTATGCACAAACGCTGGTGCTCAACACCAGGGGGCGTGCGGTTACCCTGCACCAGACCCTGCTAATCCACCTCCAAACTGTGACTCCTACTCTGAACATCAGGCATACTGGGTCCGGGTCCACGCACCGCCGCCCGGACAGTGTCTGGGTCCCGGGCACCGGACCGCCACCCTGACAGGTAGCCAGGCAGCAAAGTGGGCAAGGAAGATGCGAGGGGAACCAGGTGGGCGATAAATAACGGCAATGTTAGCAGAGAAGGGTTTGAAAAGGCGAATCAAATGAATTTCAGATGATGGGAAAAAGAGGAAAGGGGGATGAGTAGAGGTTTGAAGGAGCAGTGAGAGGAGAAACCCTACACCACCACCTTATTATTCAGAGTGTCTTTGGTTGTGGGTAAGTTGAAGACCGCCAAAGGATAAAGATGCAAGGGTAGCAGTGTCAGGTGCGGGGAGGGTGGGCTGCTTTCCCGAGATAATACCTCTGATTGGGATTTTATGGGGATCAGATCAGGATAACTGAAAGTCATAAACGGTGAACATTAGCATAAAATAACTGTTGAGTTTTAAGGGGTTACTCCAACCACCATGACTTTTAGAAGTGGTCATGGTTGTAGGAGTCTGTATGCCCTGCTTGAAACGCTGTACATAGAGAGATATAATCATTTTTGTTCGGGTGCTAGTTGCACCCACTGCAAAATTTGACTTAGGCAGCCTGTAACTCTGTCTAATGTCAATTCTCTGTTAAAGATAGGTCTGTAATCAGCACATACTGTGCACGGACGACAGACATACAGAGCTTCTACTCCCCCGAAAGCATTCATTCCCCTTCATCCAATACTCTCCCCATACCAGGTCAGAACACGTAAATTAGAATAAGCCATGCAGAGGCAGGCTGTGACATAAGACGAGGCCTGGAAACCACCAGAGAAGCTACTGGGTGAACGCACCTAATTCAAGGCATCTCTGAGGCTATGCAGATTGGCACATACGCGATAGCTATGGGAAAGCATTGGATTGGCTGGGATCATCAAATCAGCTCAGCCGAGGGTGCGGAGCCAGCCGGGACACACCTGCATGGTGCTGGAAACAGGTGAATAAATTTCACCTTTTTAACCGGAGGTAAGGGTGCCAAAAGGCTAAATTGTTCTTTTAAAACGATAGCGTCAGGAATACACGTTTGTATTCCTGACACTATAGTGTTACTTTAACAAAAAAAAAAAATTTTAAAAGCGTTAGAGCAACCTTTTTTTTTTTTTACTATGACATGGAGTAAAAAATAAAGTACTACATGCAAAGTATTTCGACCAAGTATCTTCAAATTACCCAAAACACATGTTAAAGTATTATGTAGATGCTTACAAATATATGCCAACAGAAATGTCAATAAAAAGTTAGCTTTGCCTTTTCTGTGTTTCCCTGTCCCTTTATTAAAGTGACATTATAGTCACCAGAACAATTAGAACTTATTGTATTTGTTCTGGTAAGTATAATCATTCCCTTCAGGCTTTTCGCAGTTAACAGTTTTTTTGTTTTTGTTTTTTTTTTATAGAAAATGCAATGTTTACATTACAGCCTAGGGATTCCTCCACTTTAATTATGAATATTGATTTGTATTATTTGTTTAGATAATTTGAATTTTTTTTTTTAAATCTAACTGAGCAGTCATGTTGGGTCAAACTCTACTGTTATCTGACCAACTGGTGCTCAACCTAACTTACCTCTTGTGGCAGTTTCACACAAAACAAGCGCATCAACAGACCAAGTAGGTAGGTTGAGCATCAGTTGGTCAGTAAAATTTGATGACTGGTGTCCTTAAATAACTTTTTTTTAACATTTATTTTTTGTTGTGCAAGTTATAACAAACAAGCCTGTGTTGCCACAACAGCAGTAACAAGCATATCATCATCATACATTTTCAAACATGGCAAGTACAGGGTCTGCACAATTTTATAAGATTAGTAATAGAGTGTTGGTCAGATAAGGTATGCGTGTCAAAACAGGAAATGTATTAGTCAAATAGTAAGGAACACTTGAAGAATATGAAAATAAGAACACCTGAGGATCATCAGGCTGCGAGAGCTATCAGCATTGCGTCACCATCTAGTGGTAGTGAGTTGGTTAACAGAGTAGGCTTTATATAGAATAAATAATCTGTTCAGTGGGTATAAGCATGAATAGAAACAAAAAACGCTTGCAATATCAAAGTTTTAGAGGGAGACAGGCTTGTGCTTGTCTGTAAGATACAGTCACTCTCGGAGTAGGTCCCCTTCTGGGGCCGACCCGTGGGTAAGTTGTGCCTGACTTTGTGCTTGTTGCTGCGAACCGGGCATCTCCGCCCTGTACGTATCCGTCGTGGTCATGGAGCTGAGGCAGTCGCCGAGGATGCGTGGGTGGACTCCGGGATGGCTGGATGTAAGCGTCCCACTGGTGTTTCCAGGTCTTGCGCCTCAACTGCCTCCAGAAGTGGGCAAAGATTGCATTGAGCCTGGCCTCAAAAATCAGGCACGGTGGCGCCATATTGGGTAAGGCCAGGTAACTATGTCCAATTGTGATGTTTTCTTTTCACTGCTTTCTAGCTTCTGCTGAGCACTTGTCTGTCAGTTGTGGGCCAGGATCTCCCCTGCCAGTCCAAGAGGGGAAGGGGGGGAGGAGGATGGGGTAACAGGGCTCTTTGGCAAAAGTTGTTGCTTCATTGCATCGTCGGGTCCGGAGATCGGACGCCTTACCTGCCGGCTTGCAGCTGCCAATGTGGGGAAATGGAGCCTCCGACAAGTCTGTCACAGCCACAGTGTGACATGTAGGTCAGGGAAATTCAACTACAGACAGCTGCATCAAAGCACGGACCCCCAGTGAAGCACCAATGAAGAGGAACAACCTTCAGTATAAAAGAAAGGACTCAGGGGGGAGGGTTTTATTGTTCATTTGTATTTGTTTTATTGCTGTTACCTATCTATATACCAGGAGGTCCCGGAGGAAGTCCATTTGGACAAAACGCGTAGGACCTGGTACTATAACAGCTTATTTTGTATACTTATACTTTTAATCTTTTTAAACAAAGAAGAAATACTTTTTTTAATCCACTTCCTGAGTCGTACTTCACCTTCCTTGGAGCAGGAGCAGTGTTCACGCCCCCCCAATGAAATCAGGAGGCAGCATTGGGCGCAAACCATTCATCAATCTTGTGAGTTCTATTCTACTTAGCACACTCATATTTTATCATACAGTGTTGCACTATTGTTTTATTTTATTCTTTGTAGATCTACAGCTTTATCCTCACTTTGCATATATCTATTCTATATTGGAGGGATTATTGCTGGGATATCCCTGGAGGAATCTGTCACCTCTGTCTTCTAAGATAAGTGTTGTATATTCATCTTTTTGTTTTAAGGGCAAAACGTGATTGTTCTTTTGTATGATATACAGCAGAGCTCTTGGTAGCTCTAAAAAGTGTGAGTTAGTCTTCTACAAATCTGGTATATATATATATATATATATATATATATATATATATATATATATATATATATAGTCTGCACTGAACCAAAAACTCCAGGCAGACTATTACCGTGTTACTTTATTTGTATTAGTGTGTAATTATTTTTTCTGAGTGTATTTTCAATCATTTTATCTCCCTACTTTTTTTTTTTTTTTAAATACTTTATTTAAGGATAAAGCGCTTGACAAATACAGAGGTATACAGTTGACATGGCACAATGTTACAGTCATATTTATGCAGTTGGAATTTTTGGTGTTGACCTCTGTGCCAGATGTCCCTGTCCTAGGTACACCCTTGTTTCGCTTTGTCTATGAACCCTGTGTTTGCTGTGTATTTACAATTTTATGGTGCCATTCTACCCGTAAACTCTGGCTTGTGGCCCGTCGCCCGTGTTTATGGAAACTTGTCTGTACGTCTGCTTCTCTGGTTAGGCCCCAGGCTATCTCCCTACTTTTGACGCATACAATATTACACTATTACTATTTTTCCTGTTGCTTATTTTTATTTCATATTATGATTTTTTTTTTGGAGTTGGGGGGAAATATTGGGCCCCTTGCAGAATTCATCTACCCCACAAAGATTCTTTGCCGCTTACCTAAAATTGACTTTGGAACCATCTTGTTCGTATAATTTATTACTTTACCTTGGCGCAACCTATTTTCTTTCACAGCATCTAAATCTGCCTTGTGTGAATTATTCCTTTGAGACAACATTTTTGTCTCTTTACTAGAGGAACTTCTAAAATAAATGTCCCAGACCAAGAAAGTCCTACCTCAAGACCACAGATACAACTGGAATAAGAGACTCCTATTTCGAAATCAAAGGTCGTATCAATATAATGACTGATTTTGTACTTTTCGGTGACAGAACCGGAACTCATAGTTCAGTGTGAAACAAAATGCCAGGCAAGACCAGGGAAGGAAGTTGTAAAGCCAGGAAAGTAGGAGGAAGATTACAAGGATCTTCAAGTATAACATAAAAGGAATTATAAAACACTAACGTGTTTCACCTACAAAAGGCTCGAACACTTTGAGAAAGCCTTTGTAGGTGAAACACAGTTTTAGGGTTTTATAATTCCTTTTATATATTTTTTATTTTATTTTTTATTATCCATCTATCTCCAAATAAAGTTAATTAATGTATACCACTTGGAGATTCCAGACCTATCTGAAGTTTTTATCAAGAGGACTCAGCGATATCCTTGGTGGGGTACCACCTAAACCCATTGGGATTGAGCAATACCTTTATTTGCTCTCAGTTTGTGAGCAAATCTCTTTTCTTTTATCCCGTTCAATACATACAGAGAGCACTATATTCGGTTTTATTTCTTCTCCTGTATACTGAGGACATTTGACTGCGGCAAAACAACTAAGAGCACTGGGAACAACATCTGCTAACAACCACCATATCCACAGACGGGGAACATAAGCTCCAGAAAATTGTAAGTGCAATTTTAAACCAGAATTTATAACATACTACTCTATATCACATTCTCTCTGCTTATTTTACATACTGCTTTGGATCTGAGAACAACATTACAGGCGCTGCCTCCCTGCATTCTTCTTTGCATATTAACTACACTACCAGAAAGAAGAGACTCTGGTTTGGGGAGCCCAAGCTGCCACACATACAGAATACAAGCGCCAAAAATTCCACTCCCATACAAATCTGTTTGTGTGGTATGTTAAAGGATCACTATAGGGTCAGAAAAAACAGACATGTATTCCTGACCCTATAGTGTTAAAACAATCTAGCCCTTCTAGCCCCCTCTTGCCTCCCTAAATTTAGTGAAATGTTACTTGTATTTAGGTCTACAGTTGCTGGCTCTGCACCTGTCTGCCCACATCATCAGAAGTGGTGGTCTGAGCCAATCACAATGCTTCCTATAGAATTGGCAGAGACTGTGAAGGAGGCAGATCAGGGGCAGAACCAGCACAAGTCAAACACAGCCCTGGCCAATCAGCATCTCCTAATAGAAATTAATTGAATCAATGCGTCTTTATGAGGAAACTTCAGTGTCTGCATGCAGAGGGTGGAGACACTGAATGGCAGTGCTGCAGCTTGCAGCACTGCCCCAGGAGGCACCTCTAGTAGCCATCTGAGAAGTGGCCAGTGGAGTGATCAATAGGCTGTAATGTTAACACTGCATTCTCTCTGAAAGGACAGGTTTACGTAACTCACCCAGTCTCTGCAAATTCTCCCCAATAACTGTAAAGCTCCAAATCAATGTCTGAAAACTAGGGGTCTCAAGCTTCCAAACCTCTTAGGCATGGTGCCGAAATTAGCTTCTTATTTGAAGGAAAAAGTTGGATTCCTTGTCACCTAGCTTCTTATTCACATTGGCTTTTTGTCCATTCAGCTTCTTTTTCATGAAAATTCTTATTTATTCAACAATCAGTAAACGTCCACAAATTTCAATCTAGGTTGAGCCAACTGGCATTGATCTTAAAATCTGGCACCATAACACCCATGTATTTTAATGGGCAATTCCAACCACGAAACCAAGCTTTACATCTATGAAAATCATCTTGGCTCACCTAAATTTGGTTTGTTTTCTACGAATTGGTTATCCCTCTATAAAAGAAAGTTCAATCTGGCCTGAGTCAAATAATTATCATACAATATGAACCAAGCCTGGCACCGTCACACGTTTCATTGAGAAATTCTAAATAAGTAGCCAATCTTTTCCTCTATGAAAACCATCTTGGCACGAGCACACACATAAAATTAAAGTATAGTGCAAACCTCCATGACGCAGACACGATGGTTTCATTGCCAATGAGCAGGCATCTAAATGGAGGGACGTCACTCTGTTCCTATACTCCCCAGTGCCAGCTAGGCCGTTACCATAGCAACCACAGTGCATGCGATGTGGTTGCCATCTGTGGAGATCAGAGGAACTTCCTGTGGGAGGTCCTTCTGCTCTCCCTGACGCTCAATTTCTCAGCATTCATTGTCTGCTTAATTGAGTCAGATGGGAAACCCCCCCCCCCCCGAAAAAAAAACAATACTATTTTTAAGTAGGTCTTTCTCCAAAGCTATACATTTTCTAATAAAACTGGTAGCACAATGTAGAGATGGATTGTTATGCTCTTTTTAAAAGTGCCAGCGTAATAAAAAAAATAAAAAAAATTTATACATCTTTATTTTTGATGTGCATAGATATTAGATATAACATTTTCCTGCAATGTCCCCAATAGCATTCACATGGTAATAAATTAAAATACAGAACAGTTACAGGACATTTGAGAATACTACACACATTTTTAGTAAGTAGCAAGTACAGGCTAACCAGCCATGTCAAATGTATAAAAGGAGACGGAGTAAGTAAGTTATGTAGGTATAGCTGTGACATGGAGATAGTGATGCCAACGTTAATTTCATCATGTCAGGTTCATTTAAACTTGTATCAGTCTGGGTGCCATGGAATATATGACAGCTTTCCCAGGAGGCTTTCCTTACAAACAATATGGCACACAAAACTAGTAGGTGATAAAACTGGAATTTATAGCGGAAACAAAAATGCATAACATACTGTAATACAGCAAATTAATAAATTGCACTCACAGAAGGAAGCCGCATATCATCATCATCATACATATGTGACTCCTATTATTACCTCTTCATTCCCCTTACATCTTACCAATAGCCGCTTCTCTGTTAACTCTTTCAGCCATTACCTCCAAACTTCCCCTGCTACCTCTTGTCTCAAATCCCCATGGTATCCTTTAGATTGTAAGCTCATGGGACATCTAGCCAATCACTTTGTATAAAAGAGCTCCAATGGCTAGATATCAGCTTACGGGCAGGGCTCTCTCTACCTCTTGTATTTGTCTGTGTATATTGTACGTTTCTACAATAATAATTGTACAGCGCTGCGGAATCTGTTGGCGCTTTATAAATAGCAGTAATAAATAAAATAAATAAATAAACCCACACCCACATGTTCTGCCTCTGTCATCGGTTCTGCTTCAAAACAGAGGCTTAAACAGTCGGAAGCTATGGCAAAAATAGATATTTGTTGAATTGAAATATTAAAACAATATATTACTAATGGGCTTATGTGTTTCTTCCCAAAGGGATTCCACCAGGAAACTGTTATGGATATTATGTTTATATATTGTTATCTTTATTTATATCACCTGAAAACAGAAGCAATGATAAAGTTTACACACTTAAAAATACAAATAAAACCAATTACAGTGTGTTATGCATTTGTTTCCTGTAGATTCCTGCTGTATCCCCTACTAGTTCTGTACACCAATTTGAATAGGTAGCTGGTTAAATAAGAAGATAATATAAGAAGCTAAGTTCAGCATCACCCTGAAGGCAGCATGAGCTGTAATAACTGGACCCGGATGTCAGGACTGATAGCTATGCCATGCAGGTTAAATTCCCCTCCCCCAGCTATAATGGATGCCTCCATGGTGGTCGGGTTACCTTTAACTCAGGATACACGAGAATGCAGTGTGTGTTTACATCCAGGTATCACCACGTTCTGAACTCCGACTTAGCTGTATCACTTCCTGGTCATGCAGCCCTATCGCTCTCTGTTTACATTCCATTTATTGCCAAGATCTGCGTTCCATCTGCTTCCGGGTTTGCGTGTCATCACCACCATAACAGTGAGAGTCAGTGTTATAGAAAGCAATGTGGAAGCTGTGCAGCCAGCCTTGTCTCTTTAATATCTGTGTTATATATGTTTAACATATCCATGGAAGGTTAGAGCCATTAACTGACAGCTCACTCTCACCCTATACATCACATCTATAAACATATAGTGGATTCCACTCAAATGATGGCTCTGAATTATCAGCAGAGTATTAGGGGAACTGCAGTTCACATAAGGTGGACTATATCTTCCACTGAGTTTGACACTAGTTCTTTAGCCATGACCTAAAGACCTTTAGGAATATGGGCACAGCTTCAGTTTACCTTAGGGGTTTCTTCAAAAGGAAATGTTTGCTTACTCAGAAAGCTGGCTACTGTTGTCAGTGTGTGATGGGAGTTGTGTATGAGTGTATGGGGTGTGATGGGAGTTGTGTCGGAGTGTATGTGGTGTTGATGTGACTATGTTTGATTTCTCATGTGATGATAGATACATTTGTGCGGCGTGTGATAGGAGTTTTGTGTGAAGCTTGTGTTAGAGGAGGCTGCTTAAGATGTGTGTATGATAAAAGCCTTTGATTAAGTCCCTTAATTTGTTTATAAAAAAAAAAAATATTCACCCTGAAAATACCACCCATCCCACTCAAAAATAAACCTGCCAAGACTGTCCTGATTTTGGGTTCAATGCACAGTCTACCCTTCTGGAACCCTGCTCCCTTTCGCAGTGATAAAGTTATATATTTTTCACCCGGGTCAAAGACTTAGTTGAGTGCCCCTTATATCTCTATGAGATCCCAGCATGCACCCGTCTCCTGGCTTTCCCGGCAGCCATCGTTGCTTCTAAAGCGATTGTGTTGTGTGTAAGGTGGGAGTTAGGTGAGACCAGGTGAAGGTGGTTGTGTATGATAGCGTTAGGGCGGTGAGTGTGCCAGGGTGTGTGGCAGAGTGAGGAGTGGTAAGTGAAACAGGCTGAGGGGTGGTGTTTCAGGGTTAGTGTGGCACAGTGAAGGAATGTGTTAAAGGGTTAGTGTGGCATGGTGAGTGGTGGTGAGTGTGACATGATATGTGGGAGGGTGAGGAGTAGTGTGGCAGGGTGACGGGATGTATTACAGGGTTAGTGTGGAAAGGTGAGAGGATGTGTTCCAGGCAGTGGCGGAACTACCGAGGTCACAGCTGTGACGAGGCCCGTCACTCCAGGGGGTCCGGCTGCCCTGCGGACCCCTGCAACCAGATTGCCCGCTGGCCATCTAATGCGGCCCACGCCACGCGTTCACCCAATGGCACTTTAATACCGCGACCGGGCCCCCTCTTATGATGTCAGACGCTGGGAGGAAGTGACTGCCACGGTCACTCCTCCCAGCTATCAGAGCCGCATGGAAGGAATAAGCAGAGGAGGGTGCAAGAGTGGGAACTCTGACTCCTATCAGCTGGAGCCAGCCACTGGATCCCAGGGAAAGTCACCCTCCTAAAACCTTTAGCATGTGTTTGTATGTTTGTGTCTGTATGTATGTATGTATGTGTGTGTGTGTTTGTATGTATGTGTGTGTGTGTGTCTTTCCTACGGGGAGATCTAATGCACGCGCTGCATTTGCCGCACTTATGCATTAGCACCCGCTTGTTGGAGGTGGCGATGCATTTGCCGCACTTGTGCATTAACACCCGCTTGTCGGAGGGGGCAATGTAAAAGAGAGTCTACAAGGGATTTCTCATGTGCATGATCAAGGCAAATGTAAGTTCCTCATTTTAGCCGATTTCTGTTTAGCAATGTAAGAAGGAGGAGGAGAGCCCGGCGCTGGAGAAAGGTGAGTGTTTATCCCCCTTCAGCCCGGCGGGAGGGGGACCCTGAGGGTGGGGGCATCCTAAGGGCACCATAGTGCCAGGAAAACAAGTTTTTTTTCCTGGCACTATAGTGGTCCTTTAAGCAACAAAGCTTTTCAGGGCATTCAGTCAGTGTTATTGCTGGGCAGAGACTGTAAAATGTACTTTCATCTGGATATTAAAACTTGGAAACAAACATCACTTTAAAATATGAAATATCAAATATCCCAGTTAAAGATTCACCATGTTTAACCAACACAAGCTCAGGGTAATTTAAGCACGACTTGCTATGAATCCAGACACCAAGCAGCTCAGCACTTTGCGGTCTACTTGGGATGAAGTTGAATCCTAAGCCAGGATGATCTGTTGGAATATGCATAGTGTATATTAGGTAATATTTATAGAGAACTAATTTTTTAAAAGTAGATTCCAATAATATATTACTGTCCAGTACTACTTGAGCTTGATAAGGACAGTTTTAAAATAATGGGACTATGATCAGACCATGTCATTGGGCCCATATTTGGCGAGGAACATCGGCGCTGGTATAAGGTTAGTAAATAAAGGGTTTTTAATGATGGAGGAGGGAGGCAGAGGGCGTAATGATCCCAGTAATACAGTATCGCTTTAAACATAGATATCTGCACACCAGTCAAGCCATAAGACTTGCTTTTCCCAATCTTAAATTTGCAAGCTTAATACCATTTTTTTCAAATAGATTGCGTTAATAGCATCTCTTATATATTGCAGTTGTTCTAAAAGAGAGTCTACAAGGGATTTCTCATGTGCATGATCAAGGCAAATGTAAGTTCCTCATTTTAGCCGATTTCTGTTTAGCAATGTAAAAAGTATGTGGTATAAATTGCCCGTTACCACTACCTTATGGGCTAACCGCAAGATTTAAGGACCAAACTTCTGGAATAAAAGGGAATCATGACATGTCACACATGTCATGTTAAGGACCACTATAGGCACCCAGACGACTTCAGCTTAATGAAGTGGTCTGGGTGCCAGGTCCATCTAGGATTAACCCTGCCTGCTGTAAACATAGCAGTTTCAGAGAAACTGCTATGTTTACAAATGGGTTAATCCAGCCTCTAGTGGCTGTCTCATTGACAGCCGCTAGAGGCGCTTCCTCGCTTCTCACTGTGATTTTCACAGTTAGAAGACGCCAGCGTCCATAGGAAAGCATTGAGAATGCTTTCCTATGGACTGGCAGAATGCGCGGGTGGCTCTTGCCGCGAATGCGCATTCAGCCGATGACAACCAAAGGAGGAGGAGAGCCCCAGCACCGAGGGAGCCTGGCGCTGGAGAAAGGTGAGTGTTTAACCCTCTTCCTCCCCCTTCAGCCTGGCGGGAGGGGGACCCTGAGGGTGGGGGCATCCTCAGGGCACTATAGTGCCAGGAAAACGAGTTTTTTTTCCTGGCACTATAGTGGTCCTTTAATATTTATAGAGAAATATTTTTTAAAAGTAGATTCCAATAATATATTACTGTCCAGTACTACTTGAGCTTGATAAGGACAGTTTTTAAATAATGGGACTATGATCAGACCATGTAATTGGGCCCATATTTGCACCCTCCATGCTTCATACGAACAGTTTTCATTATACAGTGATCTGAATGTTTGGCTCTTTCTGTGTGCTTTACCTGGTCAGTGTCTCCATCCAACAGGAACAAGTCTAAAGAACAGTGAAGATCCATCATAATAAGAATTTATCCTTTTCTTCCTGGTTTCCCCACTTCCTCTCATCTAGCACTCCTTCCCTTATACTTGGGGATTTCAATATCACATTCAATAACCCCAATTGCACTGATGCCTCTCGTCTGCTCTCTGTAACCTCCTCGTTTGGCCAATTTAGCAACCCATACAGCAGGAAACACTCTTGATCTTGACCAACCTCTGTACTGCCTTTAATCTCTCAGATATTCCTTTTCCTCTATCTGGCCACCATCTGCTGACTTTTGACATTGGCATACCTAAGATCCAATTGACACCACCATCTGAACACCACTCTCACAGAAACCTCCAATGTCTTGACCTAGAGCATTTCTCCACTAATCTCCAAACTCTCCTTTTACCTATCTCAAACCTCACCTGTCAGTGTTCTGCAACCTCCTTCTAGAATTCCACCCTCTCCTCTCAACTAGACATCATGGCACCTTGTACATTTAAACGCCGCAGGCCCCCCCAACAACAACCCTGGTTCACCAAGCTCACTCGACTCTCCAAAAATGCTCCAGAACTGCTGAACGCTGTTGGAGAAAGTCTCACTGTGCATCTGACTTTCTCCACTATACATTTATGCTGAGCTCATACAGCTTGGCTCTTTCCTCTGCAAAAGTTACTTCAATACCCTCATAACACTGACAAGATCTCTACAATCAGAGAAGAGATCTCTCATCTTTCTTCTTCCCCTTACAATACTTCCCCTAACTTCACTCTCTCTGCTGTTCTATGTTCATTCGCACCCGCTACATTGGAAGAGGTTTCTGCTCTGCTCCAGTCCTCCCGCCCCACCACCTGCTCCTTCGATCCAATTCCCTCGCATCTCATCCGTACTCTGTCTTCTTCTCTTTCTCCACCTCTCACTAAACTAAACATAATTCCTCTCTCTCCTCTGGTATATTTCCATCGCCCTTCAAACATGCAACTGTAACCCCAATTCTAAAGAAGCCCAATCTTGACCCTAACTCCCTATCCAACTATCGTACTATCTCGCTACTGCCTTTTGCATCCAAGATCCTTGAAAGAATTGTGTATGCGAGATTGACAGACTTCCTCAAGTCCAACTCTCTGCTAGACCCACTTCAGTCTGGTTTCCGCGCTAAGCACTCTGTGGAAACGGCACTGACCAAAGTATCCAATGATCTACTCGCTGAAAAATCTCGTGGTCAATACTCTATCCTAATTCTCCTTGACCTGTCTGCGGCTTTTGACACTGTTGATCATCAAACGCTTCTTCTCATCCTCCGCAATATCGGTCTACAAGATATTGCTATCTCCTAGTGCTCCTCCTACCTCTTTCAGTGTTTCTTTCTCTGGCTCTGCTTCTTCTCCCCAACTCCTCTCTGTTGGTGTCCCCCAAGGTTCAGTCCTTGGTCCCCTACTGTTCTCCATCTATACTGCCGCCCTTGGTAAACTCATTAGCTCCTTTGGCTTCCAATATCATTTCTATGCAGATGACACGCAAATCTACCTGTCCTCTCCCGATCTCTCCCCGTCCCTCTTGACTAGTGTCTCTGACTGCCTCTCATCTGTTTCTAACTGGGTAGCTGCCCACTTCCTTAAACTAAACTTGACCAAAACTGAAATTCTGATCTTTCCTCCCTCAAGTGTTGCTACTCCTGTGTCTCCCGCCCTCCAAGTCAACGGTGCTACCATCAGCTCCAGCACGCAGGCTCGTTGCCTAGGTGTTCTCTTTGACTCAGACCTCTCCTTCAAGCCTCATGTTCAATCTATCACCAAATCCTGTCATTTCCATCTCAAAAACATTGCACGCATCCGCCCCTACTTAACGCCAGATGCAACTAAGGTATTGGTCCATTCCACTGTCCTTTCTCGCCTTGACAACTGTAATCCGCTTCTCAGTGGTCTTACGTGCTCCCAACTTGCGCCGTTAAAGTCCATAATGAATGCGTCAGCGAGACTCATCTTCCTGTCCGCCCCCACCTCCCATGCCTCACCCTTCTGTCAGTCCCTACATTGGCTTCCAATAAAATATAGAGTTCAATTTAAAATTCTGGTTCTTGCTTTCAAATCTCTACATAATGCTTCTCCCACCTATCTATCCTCCCTTATACACAAGTATGTCCCGTCTAGGCCCTTACGATCTGCTGAAGACTTACGTCTATCTTCTGTCCGTACTCCAACCTCTGATGCTCGCCTTCAAGATTTCTCGAGCGCTGCACCGTTCCTGTGGAACTCGCTTCCCTCCTCCGTTAGATGCTCACCCAGTCTCCACTCCTTCAAAAAATTTTTTAAAAAACCCACTTCTTCATGAAAGCTTAGCAATTAAACTGTTAATAGCTCCCAACTGATTCCTCTTCTGCAACTGTCACTAATCTAATACTATCCTTACCTTTTTGTGTAATTTTACCCCACTCCCTCTAGCATGTAAGCTCATTGAGCAGGGCCCTAAACCCCTCTGTTCCTGTGCGTCCAACTTATCTGGTTACAACTACATGTCTGTTCGTCCACCCATTGTAAAGCGCTGCGGAATTTGACGGTGCTCTATAAATATCATAATAACAATAATTTAATTATTATATTGTTTTTGTAACACTTTTTTGGTTTAGTCTGGTCATATTTGAATTAGCTGCAGTTCCATAGGAGTGTGTTTGTAAACGCTTTGCCTTACCAATAGCTTCATTCATATTTTGTCCTGTACAATTCCTGCCTGCCACCTCTCTGCTTCAGTACTGTGACAATTCTTCTAAACAACAAATATACAATAACCAAAACACAGAACAGGTCCCTCAGTTAAGTTTACAATTGTTTCATTTTACAAAATGTAAATGTGATAATATTCACTCTGTTAAATTGGTAGGTGATATTTGTCTCTTTAAACATATTTCAAAAGATTTCATCATCTCAGACCGTGTTAGTTTTTTTTTCTGTTTGCTTAATATATTTAAGGCAGAATTATTAATGCTTGGAAAAAAGTCATGTCCAGGCAGATCCTATCATGTATGAACATGTTTGATTGTTGTATTAAAGGGAAACATAACTCTGTTCTATATCTATATATGATGAACTTCAAGAAACAAGTCCAGGCTGCCCCTAGTTTTAATACAGTTTTTTAGATAAAGCAAACAATTAAAATAAGCATGCTTAGCTTTGAATTTGCTGCAGTTCCTATGAGTTTGTTTGTGAAGACGTCTATTGCCTTACCAAAAGCTTCATTCATGTTTTTTTTATGAATGAAGCCAAAGATAGCCTCGGTCTGCCTTTCATATGGGAGCATGTCAGAGGTAATGGGAGTGCATCGGACATCTTACTTATATGGACAGAGGGAAGGGTTCTGCAATGTGCAGCATAGGCGTGCGCAGCCTATTATTATTATTATTATTATTATTATTGCCATTTATATAGCGCCAACAGATTCCGTAGCGCTTTACAATATTTTGAGAGGGGGGGATGTAACAATAAATAAGACAATTACAAGAAAACTTACAGGAATAATAGGTTGAAGAGGACCCTGCTCAAATGAGCTTACAGTCTATAGGAGGTGGGGTATTAGAAACATTAGGATAGGAAATATCAAGTAGGAGTGAAGCAGAGCTGGAGGAGAGAGCAAAGCACTACCCCATAGGAGAGCAAGAGACAGGTATGTAAGGGAGAGATTACTCTGGGAGGCCATACGCTTTCCTGAAGAGATGGGATTTAAGGCCCTTCTTAAATGATTGAAGACTAGGGGAGAGTCTGATGGCAGTAAGCAAGTTATTCCATAGGAGAGGAGCCGCCCGTGAGAGGTCCTGCAAGCGTGAGTTGGCCGTACGGGTGCGAGCAGCGGTCAGGAGGTGGTCGCGGGCAGAGCGGAGGGTACGAGGAGGGGCATACCTCTGGATCAGTGAAGAGATATAAGAGGGGCTGGAATTGTTCAGTGCTTTAAATGTATGGGTTAGCACTTTGAATTGACCAATGTAAGGACTGGCAGAGGGGCGAGGTGTGAGAGGACCGACTGGATAGGAAAATCAGTCTAGCTGCAGCATTCATTACGGACTGTAGCGGGGCAGTACGGCTTTTGGGGAGACCAATCAGGAGAGGGTTACAGTAATCCATGCGGGAAATTACTAGAGCATGGACAAGCTCCTTGGTAGCATCTTGCGTAAGAAAGGGGCGGATGCGGGCTATGTTTTTGAGTTGGAACCTACAGGACTTGGCAACAAACTGGATGTGAGACTCAAAGGTGAGACCAGAGTCAAGTATGACGCCAAGACAGCGCGCTTGTAGGGATGGACTCATGTGGATATCACTGACTTGAAGGGAGAGTGAGAGAGGAGGATCAGTATTAGGAGGAGGAAAGACAAGGAGTTCAGTTTTAGAGAGGTTAAGTTTGAGAAAGCGTGACGACATCCAGTCAGAGATGGAAGAGAGGCAAGCAGTGACACGTTGCAGGACGGCCGGGGAGAGGTCCGGTGAGGAGAGGTATATCTGAGTGTCATCAGCGTACAGGTGGTAGTTGAATCAAAAAGAGGCAATAAGTTTTCCAAGAGAGGCAGTATAAAGAGAAAATAGAAGAGGACCAAGGACAGAGTCTTGGGGAACTCCAACCGAGACAGGGCGAGGGGAGGAGGTATCCTTGGAAAAGGAGACACTAAATGAGCGTTGGGAGAGATAGGAGGAAAACCAAGAGAGGACAGAGTCACAGAGACCGAGTGATTGAAGAGTTTGAAGGAGGAGAGCATGATCAACTGTGTCAAAGGCAGCAGAGAGGTCAAGGAGAATTAATATGGAGTAGTGACCTTTGGATTTAGCGGAGATTAGGTCATTAGTCACTTTGATAAGAGCGGTCTCAGTAGAGTGGAGAGGGCGGAAGCCAGACTGAAGAGGGTCAAGGAGAGAGTTGGAATTAAGGAAGTGAGACACACGGGTAAAGACAAGTCTTTCCAAAAGCTTTGATGAGTAAGGGAGCAGGGATATGCATTAGAGTGTGCACCCTAAAGCACAAACACGCCGCATGTGTATATATTTATTCTATTTTTAATATATATATATATATATATATATATATATATATATATATATATACACACACATACATACACTGCTGTGTGTGTGTGCTGCTAGTGTGCTGTGTGAGGGTGGTGTTAGTGGGATGTGTGGGTGAGGGTGCTGGTAGTGTGCTATGTGGGTGAGGGTGTTTGTGTGGGTGCTGTTTGTGTGTGAGGGTGCTGGTAGTGTGCTGTGTGAGGGTGTTTGTTAGGGTCCTGTTACTGTGCTGTGTGCGTTTGTGTGATGGTGCCGTTTGTGTGATGTGTGTGGGTGTCGTGTATTTGTGAGGGTGCTGTTTGTGAGTGTGTGTGTGTTTGTGAGGGTGCTGTTAGTGTGCTGTGTGTGAGGGTGTTGTGTGTTTGTAAAGGTGCTGTGTGTGTTTGTGAGGGTGCGGATGGTGTACTGTGTGTGTGAGCGTGCTGTATGTGTCTATGTGCTGTGTGTGTGTGTGGGCTGTATGTTGGGAGGGATTGTGGAGGTGGGGGCAGATTAGTAAATATCCCCCCTCCCTACCTTATGTAGGGAGGGGGGATCCTTGCTGCCATGTGCCATCCCTGGTGGTCCAGTGGAGAGTGAACTCTAGCCTGCGGAGCTAGAGTTAACTCTCGCGAGATCTGAGTGTTGCCGTGGCAATGCTCAGATCTCGTGAGAGGAACCTGGCAGAGCTGCTGTCTAGAGCTCCCCGGGTCCTCTCCTGCCTCCCTCCGTGTTGCTGTGGGTTGGTGAGTTAGATCTTTGATCTCCCCGCCAGCCCATGGAGGCTAAGAGCAGAGCCGGCACTCAGATAGCGCTGACTCTGCGTGAGCCGTCAAGGGAGATCCGGACATCTCCAGAGAAGTCCTGGGGAATAAAGTGTGGGAACTCTTTCCCCCCCCCCCAAAAAAAAAAAAAAATATACACGTGTGTGTGTGTATATATATACTGACACACAGATATAAATACGCGTGCACACACATACTCAGACACACACATACATTCACAGACACACACACATACTCACAGACACACACTTACAGACACACATACACTCAGACACACACACCCATACACTCAGACACACACACACTCACAGACACACAAACACACACACATACATTCACAGACACACACACATTCACAGACACACTTACAGACACACATTCACAGACACACACATACATTCACAGACACACACACATACATTCACAGACACACACACACACATTCACAGACACACACACACACATTCACAGACACACACACATACATTCACAGACACACTTACAGACACACATTCACACACACATACAAATAAAAAAAAATTTTAATTAAAAAAATGTCCACCCAGCCTCCCTACCTGGAGTGCTGGCGTGGACTTGTCCCTGGGGTCCAGTGGGTCGGATGCCTGTGTCCATCTCAGACGCGGTGAGAGAGCTGTGTGCACTCTGCTTCCTCTCGCCGCGCTGGCTGTCTGCTGTAGCTGGGAGCCGGAATATGACGTCATATTCCGGCTCCCAGCATCAGCAAACAGCGCGCGGCGAGAGGGAGCAGAGAGCACACAGCTCTCTCACCGCGTCTGAGATGGACACAGGCATCCAACTGGGGGGGGGGGTGTCCCTCACCTCTTGCCCCCCCCGCCATGACAGGGGGGACATGGGGGCCGGAAGGGGGCATTTGGGGGCACTGAGTGCCCGCAGGAACAGCGTTCCTGCTCAAATAAAAGTGCAGGAACGCTGTTCCTGCAGGACTCAATACATAGGCGTGCCGCGGGGATTAGGGTGTGCCCAGGTACACCCCGTGCGCACGCCTATGATGTGCAGGTATACACAAAATCAAACACAGAGAAACAGCTGTAGTACTAATCGCTCCGTAGCACTGCTCTTGTGAAAATCTCCATCTTTTTTTATTATTAGCTTCTGCAATGCAATTTTATTAGCCATGTTTACGTAAGAAGATGGACTTATTTTGTAGCAAAATGAATCACTATATATGTATACGCAGTTTGTTAATTAATACTGCACTACACTGGAATGTGCTGAACTATTCATATTTATGGAATTAAATTAAACACAAGACAGCAAGAAAAATGTAATTAAACCGTGAACACAAATATTTATATAATCTGTGTGTAATCTGTACATATTTAATAGGCAACACATGGAAGATAAAACAATTTACAATATCCAAAGGGCAAAATCCATCTAAAAAGCTCATTTTGGAAGAGATTACAATTATAACAGTTCTTTAAGTTGTTGCCAAATAGTGATTTTACTGTTTCATCCAGTTGTTGGCAGTTGATTAATTGTAATCAGATGTCCAGTATTAAAGTTTTTTTTTTTTTTTAATATAAGTTTTATTGTAGTAAGATTCAGAGATAAAGTACAGAGAGAAGTAAATCGAGGTGACTCGCAGGTCACTATGGCTGTATCTTTAGTGGTTATGGTTCTTAGAGTGCCCTTAAATTCAATCCTCCCATCCTGCTCATCTTCCTTAAACATCATAACTCTTTTACTAATCCTCCAATGGCTCCCCATCTCCCACAGAAATACTATTTAAACTCCCTTATGAGTGCTTGTAGCGAAGGACCTCAAAAACCTCTGTACTTGACTGTCAAATTTAATAATAGTTGCATTTGCACATTGAGAAGGAAAAGAACTTCTCAACTCCTTGAGCAGACGTACGATACTACCGCACATGCTCTCACCATCTACTCCTGAGCAGGCCAGCAAGAGGAGTAAACCGGACGCTCCATGAAGACCAACGCTGTTCTTGAGTTCCTGATTTCCGAGTTCCAGTCTACGGTGTCCTAGTCTTCATGCTTTTCTTGTTATATTTCTTTTTATCTATATTACTGGGCTTGATGGTAGTGTTATAGGAAAACTTTATCTTTGAACCATACTAATGATTACTGCCCCTACCTTGGAATATGTCGTGATTACTTGAAAATTTGGTTTGTTTTTTCCATTTTTATATCGACAGTCTTTTAGGTTTGAATAATTGTGCCTACTTGTTGCGAACCACTACTATTTATCCTAGAACTTGACTTGACTATGACTCTTTTACTTTGTACTAAAAAAAATGTTTTTCTCAGAGAATGGTTTAAGACAATTTTTTTATTACAATGGTTCCCCTTGTCCCCGGCAATCTTCTCTCCATTGCCCCCCCCCCCCCCCCCTACTAATGTTCCTTTTTTACCCTAATAGTTTTTTTTACCCTTTTTATTTTTGTTTATGTCCATCCATTTTCTTGAGATATGCAAAATATTTTACACAACACAATTTAATATTATAACTTGTACAACGCTTGATGGAACTAGCTCAGCACATCTTTTACCATTTAAACAAGCTCATACATTCAATACCATTGTTCATACATGTAAAAAGATTGTCTCTATTTTAACAATACTGTTGGACTTGCTTCTATCTTTCTTGGAGCGCGGGGTTCAGACTCACATTATTACTTCATTTTTTCTTTATTAATCATGATTTATGGAATAAATCATGGTTGTAAAAAATTTGTTGTTTAATGTGAGAGGTGCGCACAAAATAAGAATACTATTCAAAGAAGCAAAGTCTGATGTAATTTTTGTACAGGAAACACACTTTAAAGACGGTAAAGACTTATGTCGAGACTTTTCCCAACCCAATTTCATTGTGCTTATAAATCCAAGTCTAGAGGTGCTTGAATTTTCTTCAACAGGAATGTGGCATGTTTAATGGACAAGGCACTAACGGACAACGAAGGGAGGTACTTATTATGGACGGGTAAAATCAATAATGTTGAGTATACAATTGTGAATATGTATTTTCCCAACACCAGTCAATTACGTTTTTTTTAGGAAAATGATGCATCTGGTGAATGAAAATATGAGAGGTATTTTGGTAATGTGTGGCGATACGAATTTTGTCATGGATGGAGAACTGGATAATGCTAGGGAAAATCCTGACCAATCCCATAGCGGATAAATGCTCAAAATACATGATTGAATGTGGTTTGTAAGAGATTTTACTTTATATTCTGTGTCTAAAAATAGGTTTATGGTTCAAAGTGCTTTAACCCCTTAAGGACCAAACTTCTGGAATAAAAGGGAATCATGACATGTCACACATGTCATTTGTCCTTAAGGGGTTAATCCCGCACGTCTTGAAATCTGATATCTAACATATTAATTGGTCTGACCATGCTCCAATCATAATGCATATAGACGAAATTATATCATCAGCCCCAAATAAAACATCAAAATTAGGTGAATATTTATTAAATGATGTTGAAAACAGATCGTTAGCAGAGAACGTTTTGAGTGATTATTTTCTAGACAATGCTTTATCTGAGGTTCCTGGTGAGGTGGCTTGGAATGCGCACAAGGCTGCGTTGCGAGGTCATTTTATCTCTAGAGCGTCTCACCTGAAGAGAATCAACAAAAATAATCTGAGAACAATGGAAAAATAACTATATAATCTAAACATCAGGCAAACAAATTTGGCCCATCTACTTCCCTATAAGCAATTAAAGGAGAGATCAAGTCAAAAATCCATAAAAATCATTTAGACGGGGGGCGGGGCCAGACCGCCATGCTGACCGGTCGCATGCAGGAGAGGCTCCGGAGAAATCTGGCCTCTTAGGTTATTCCTGCAGCTCTGACACCCGCAAGGAGCCCAAGAAACTTGCTCGCAGCGGTGGACTGGGTGGCAGACCCCGAGATCGGGAGCTTTGGGACGCTGAAGGGCTGAATAAAGCTTCGGGGACTGCGGCCTACTCGAGTTGGGAGCGGGGTGGACGGCCGCTGCCCTGTCTCCCTACTTGGCTGCCGAACGCCGAGCCTCAGACGCCTGCCGGACCCGTTCCCCCCCCTGTGGGCCGGGGGGGTTATCCCGGTCCCCACTGCGGTGAGCTCGGGAGAGGTGGAGAATGAGAGGCACGGCACTCCAAAGACCTACCTCCCAAGATGGCGTCAGCGTGGATGCCTCATGGAGCTGCTCCTGCACCACGGAGCCTACGCGAGCTCTTGTCCCGCCTCGGCCCCAGAGGATAACCTCACCGCGTGTCCAACGACAAAGCGAGAGGACCCGTGAGAGTCATCTAACCTACCCATGACAGACGTCCCCATGGCGGGGTCGGGCGCTAGGCGGGAGCTGATAAACCGTGTCGCAACACAGACTTGCCAGGCGGACTCGCACCATTACCCACAAGCCTGCCTAGCACTGAATATCAAGCCTGATAAGGTGCTATCACCCACACACCTGTAACCCTTGGAAGCACAGGGGGTCCCCATTCTGCCGAACTGCTGCAGTGCCTGTCTCCTGACAATGAAGATCTTCCTTTCCGAGCATGCACAGAGCAGATAACAGCCCAACCGGACAAGAATCTCCTGAGAGACAGCAGCCTCACCTGAGGTGATACAACAGCCAGCATGCCATCCTTAATCACCTCTCTTCATTCGACCTCATACAGAGACATATAATAACACAATGGTCAGCTCAGCTCCAGTGGTCTATAAGCTACATTAGTCTTATCTTGCTGTAATCTTACTGTAACTACAGGTCTATGCTACATCTACTGACACCTAAGCGGTACTACTCTCATGTATATATTGTCTTAAAACATCTAGCATATTACTCGGTTCTCCTTTACTAAGCACCCATGAGAGCAACAATTTTATATATTTTTTTGGTTACTCATAGTTAATAGCATCACCTGTGTACTTAAAGAAAAAGTGCAGCTTAATCCTGATAAGCTATTTACCTACATGATTAAGCTTGCTGTTATTTCATTGAATTGTTGTTTTTCGAAGTCTTAAACGTGCACCCCTCGCTCTCTCTCATGCCTCTTACATGTCTAGCAGACTTCACTTTTTTATAGTTAACTACCTGCTCCTTGTCTAGCTGGATATACCTAACCCAACGCTGAGCTTTAATTCTATACCCTTACCCCTCTAGACACTGATATTAAGCTAGTATATTTCGGGTGGAACAACCTCCTAGTCACGTTAGCCTAGCACGATGTTACCGTAAAACTGTACAGAGAGCTGGTTTCTTTTCTTATGTTTTTTTTTTTTTTACTATATTACAAAAATGTGCAATGTCGTATGCTATACCACTGTTTCACTATGATTACTGAACTGCATCATCTATTGTGGCAATGCAAGACTCCCTGTTTATCTATGCACAACCAAAATAAAGAATAAAAAAAAAAAAAAATCATTTAGACCGTACAGCGCTCATGGTGAGACGTCTTAAGAAACCATTTTATTTGAAAGGCAGCAGGGCCTCAACTCTTCTGGCGTCTAAACTACAGCATGTGAATGCCCAGTCAAAGATAGCATATTTATTAAACGACCAGGGACAAAAAATATTTCATCCAACCAAAATTAGTGATTTATTCGCAGAATACTACAGCAAACTTTACAATCTAGAATTGGATTCAGAACTTCCCCAACCTTCTGTAGTAACAATTAATACATTTTCAGATAAAGTGACGTTGCCTCGGTTGTCTCCAGTTAATTTAAAAAGCTTAGAGTGCGACATATCAGCTGAAGAGATAACTGAGGCACTCAAACTGATGCCATCGGGAAAGGCCCCTGGCCCTGATGAATTCACTATTTTATATTACAAAACCTTTCCAGAAATCTTAATTGTCCGTATGACAAAATTGTTCAACTCCTATAAGTCCAGAGGGAAGATGCCGGAGGAGTCCTTGTGCGTACAAATTGTCACCTTGCCAAAACTGGAAAAAACACCTGATAGGTGTCCTAATTTTAGGCCTATTTCTCTGATAAATAATGATTCAAAAATTTACTCTAAAGTTCTAGCAAACAGGTTAGCTAAATTAATCCCCAATTTAATTAATAATGACTATGTGGGTTTTGTACAGGGCAGGCAGGCACCAGGTGGAACTAGGAGATTTATTAATTTGACCAAAACACCTTCTTTGCTTCTTTCATTGGATGCAGAAAAAGCATTCAACAGGATACATTGGGGCTACCTGTGGAGAACATTAAGCAGATTTAATATCCCATTATCCTTTGTTAATTCAATTGAGGCGCCATACTTTGCCCCTGCAGCTCATGTCTCAGCTTCTGGGTTTAAATCCCAAACTTTTTCTCTCACTTATGGGACAAGGCATTTTTGTCTTAGCTATGGAACCCTTGGCTGAATTGATTAGAACGACACCAGAAATTGAAGGAATAAACATCTACTCACAAAATTGGCTTATTTGCAGATGATATTATCTTGGCACTTAAAATCCGGAAAAATCTTTAAAACATCTTAAAAATATTTTACTTCAGCTTGGAAAAGGATCATATTATAAATTAAACAAGTCCAAGACTCAGGCCCTCCCATTCCACATGAATCATTCAGAAGTCACCACCCTTAAGAGAACTTACTTATTCGATTGGAGAAATTTATATTTAGAAAACCTAGGCATTAATTTGTGCAAACATTTAGTAAATATGCATACTCATAACGGAGGAAAGCATGGCCGGACCTGCAAAAAGAGATGGAGAGATGGATGGAACTCTCATGGCTAGGGAGAATAGCATCTATTAAAATGACAATTCTTCCAAAAATCTTTATTATTTATTTATTATTTTAGGACCATATCTGTACCATTATCTTTTTTCAATAAAATACATTCGGTAGAGTTAAAATTTATTTATAGGAACAAACTTAGAAGGATAAAACTTACTTCCCTGCAGCACCACAAATCTAATGGCGGTATTGGTGTACCGCATGTCCGCAAATACTATTTTACAACTAATGCTGCAGTGGTCGTGAGTTTTAATAGTCAATCTAACAAGCCAAGATGGATGGAAATAGAAGAGTCAAAAATCCTGTTTAAACTTACGCAATTATCCTGGCTATGTCCTGAAAAAAGACCTAGAGTCGCTAAACTATTTTTATCAACAAAAAGCACTCTCAAGGTCCGGGACACCGTTTTTAAAAATAATAGCTAGATTGCGAGAGAGTGTATAGGAGCAATGCCAATGTTGTTGAAAGACCATATACCTTTTTTTGAATCTAGATTTATTGAAAGAATACCCTATAACAAACCTAGGTTTTTTTCATGGTAATGCCATCCTTTTATTTGAAAAATTAAAACTTAAACATTGGTTAACAAATGATTTTAAAGAAGAATGCATGTTGATCATTGAAAAATTGAAAGAATTATATAACGTACCGGACACCGACAAAAATTATAAATTACTAGAGATAACACCACTAGAAAAAATATTTTTATATGATCCAAATAGAAAGGGTACAATATCTTTGTGTTATTCACTATACAATGCCAAACCAATGGCTAAATTTAAACATATGGTATCCTGGGAGACGGAGCTGGGTACACAATACGAGCTTGAGGAATGGTTCAGTTTTTTAAAGCATTAAAAGGGATTTCTTTTTGTACTGACCATTTTGAAAACCACTACAAAATTTTGTATTGCTGGTACCTGGCTCGGTTTAGATTGCACAATATGAATAACAGGTAATCTGACTGGTGTTGGAGGGACTGTGGGTTTTTGGTAAATATGGCCCATATATGGTGGTATTGTCCCAAAATTGCATGGTATTGGAGAATGAGTCACAATTTAATTGTTAAAGTAGATAGACATATCGGTGTTTTAACCTCAGAGCTTGCATTATTTTAACAATTCCCTGAGTCTGTTGGTAGAACTGATAGAATAATGATCGGCCACATCCTGATTGCAGCTACCTCATGCTTGCCGAGGTATTGGAAGTCAAAAAACACACCATCATTTAAAGAAGTCCTGAACTAATAACAAAGCACACGAATTGTCACATAGGAGCAATACACATTCTTTCGCAAAACTAAAATATGATTGGGATAGATGGGAAGAAGAAATGTAAAAAAAATGTCTATTATATGTAAATAAAAATTGATTTAGTGTTGAACTGTATCATTGTACAATTTATGTCATGTACATTATTGTGTTTCTTATTATAATGGATGGTTACCCCTTCCTACTTCCAAGTTTCCCTTTCCCCTAACATAATGTTTATATAATGTGTTAAAATTTTTATAAAACTTTAACCTCCCTAGCGGTATTCCAGAGCGTGACTCGGGGTTAATTTTCGCTGCCAGAAGCGGTAACCCCGAGTCACGCTCGGGGTAGATAAGATATACTTACCTCCGCCGCGATCCGCTTCGGGAGGACTGCCTCACAGCCCAGGCAGCCCTCCCACGGCAAATCAGGCCCCCGGGGGCCATGTGATCGCTCTCAAAGAGCGATCACATGGCCCTCTATAGCTGGCTGTGGATCTGCCAGCAGGGGGACTGTCTAAAATATTAGACAGTCCCCCTGCTGGTGGGAAGTATAAAAAAATAAATAAAAGACAAGTGTAAAAATAAATTAAATATATTTTTATATATATATATATATATATATATATATATATATATATATATATATACACATATTATATATATGTAACTTCATACAAAGTGTATTTTAATATTAATATAAGTATATATATTAATATTAAAATACACTTAGAATGACGTTACATATATAATATGTATATATATTATATATATAATAGATGTACATATATATTATATATAAATACGTATAATTAAAATAATAAAATAAATAAATAAAATATTGAAACAAAATTTAATATAAATTATATATGCATATGTAATTTCATTCTAACTGTATTTTGTTATTAATATATATATATATCGGTAACAAAATACACTTAGAATGATATTCTATATATATATCTATATATATCTATAAAATACAAATAACCGCAAATATATATATAGAGATAAATACATATAATTACATAAAAAATTACATTAGTATACACGTAGAATTTAAATACCTATAAATGCATATATATTAAAATTCTACATGTATATTTAAATAATCTTTTAACGTAATTATGTGATTTGATTAATTAAAATTTGATTGACATGCCTGACATGGAGGCGGAACTGGGCGGGTAATTCAAATGCAAAAAAATGGTACCGCTTTTGGTACAAAATTCCTGACATAATCATACCGCCAGGGAGGTTAATAAAAATTATTTGAAAAGAAAAACAACTTTTATTCTACATTTAGTGGAATTTATAGAGAAATCTATAGCAGCAGCTCCCTCTGGTGTTTGGGATGAGAACTAATTTTACTTTTACACAAACGGCCTTTCCCACCACAAAGTGAAACAGAAAATAGGGGAAGGATAAATGACCCTCGCCTTAAGGCCTCTTGCAGGGTTATTCACAAGAAAAGGGGTAGGCAACCTTTGACACTCCAGATATTGTGGACTACACGTTCCTGATGCTTTGGCAGCATTGTGGCTGTTAGAGCATTATGGGAGATGTAGTACACAACATACGGAGTGCCAAAGATTGCCTACTCCTGTGTGACTAGAATGTGAATTGTTTTAAATTCAAAGTGAATTTCAAATTTGAGTCCAAAATGGCCGAAAATATAGCTGGCTCTCACAGGGTTACTCACTAAAGTGAGAATTGTCCGGCATTTGAGGTGAATTTCACATTTAAACGCTAAATAGCCGAAATGGAAAAATTATCTGAATCAGCTATGCTTCTAACTCAGCTGATTTGGCCTTAAAGGGACACTGTAGGCACTTTAATAACTTCATCTTATTGAAGTTGTTATAGTGCCTGCAGTCCTGCCCCCCATGCGCAGGGCCATCATTGAGGCCCTATGTTCCCCCAATTATTGGTGCTTTGCGGTGAGCTCCACGCCTATGTTCCCCCAATGCTCCTCTCTGAGAAGCATTGGTTTGGGTTTGTCATCCTGGAGGCGTGTGCCAAGGGAGACCCGCTGCTGGAGAATAGGTTATTTTTTTTTTTTAGTGGACAGATGGAGAGAGGATTGATTAGGAAAATCAATAATAATTAGTAATAATTTTTACCAGACTGAAAAACCCTATGAGAATTGTTCCTCGTGGGTTATTTTTGCCTAAAATTTGAAACTCAATTTGACTTCACTTTAATTCCATCTCAAGTTAATAACATATATGACATTGTAAACTAATAAAACATTATATTTGCTAAAACATTACCAAATTCTGCAGTAAAGACAGATTCATATTGTGACGAACTGAGCCTCGTCACGTGTTCTTGGAGGGGCCTGTTTGCCAGCCTCTTGCCTCAGGACTATGGCCCATGCAAAAAGGCTCATAAAAGACCTTGTTCGTGCCTTTTTGCTATTCTGTTCGGTAGATTGCAATCCCATCCTATTCTAACATTGTCCCGTTCGACTACCGAACGACCGCACAAACCAGGGACCACCTGGGAGCTTGTTAACACCTATTAACACTTTGGAACGGTTCTCACAGCAGTGTTCTAATTGTTCGTCTGGTGGCTGTAATTCCTATGGGCAACCACGAGGTAGCGGCCATCTTGTTCGCATGAATACAGGCAGCAGTGTTTGGGCATGAATCTCATGGAACTAAAATCGGACGCAGAAACTCCCTTACACCGCTGGACTTCCATCATGGCCTGAGTTTGGTTCTATACAATTTATTTCACTTTTCTGTGAAATAGTCAGCCTTGATGAGGGGGAACAAGCTCCAGGGTAAGAATATTGACTATATTCGGTAGTTTGTTCGTTTTCCTAACTACCGAACTAGACCGACTGCAAGCCCTGATTCTCTGGAACGGTTTTAGGCATGGCACCATGCGGACGGGCAGTCAAAAATAACACTTCCAGGAAATTCCTGAACCCCTGAACTGATCTGGGTGATTTTTGGATATGTTGGTCACCCAGATCAGGGCTACCAGGGGATGTAACTTTTGTGGGGGGTTTGTGTGTTTTAATGTATTTTGGGGGGTTTGTAAAAATGTGTGCTTTTTGTGTTTGGAGATACTTGAGTTTAGCATAGTGCTGCTTGACTCAATTCTTTCCCCAGCATAGGGGAGGGATTGACCTATTTTTTATGGGAGTGTCCTGAACCTAAGAGCCAATGTAAACGTGTATTTGTTTCTACTGTGGTTTACTTTCAGGTCCAGGGGAGAGTGCCCCATGGGGACTGTGGTTAAAGGACAGTTGTGACTACCATTAAACTGAGATTTGTTTTAACCTTCATGAAGTCTAGGCTCATGTTTGGGGGATTGGAGAGCTATATTCAAACTCTGGGGATTGCTATAATCACTCTACTCCCTTGGATCACAACACTTGCTCTTATAAGAGCAGCCTGCTTTGCTCTCTGGACTAGGAGAGGTCTACCCACTGGAAGCTAGATCCTGGTCTTGGGTCCAGGGTGGCTGGAGAACAGCGAGAGCCCAACCAAGCTGCAGTGGTTTGTGAGATTTTCAGTGGTTATGGTGTTCCAGTGCAGTGCTTATGGTGCACGCAAGTACTAGGAAGCAGCGATTGACGGAGGTACCCGGTCTGGGTGCCAGACGGTCCGTCACACATATATCATCATATCTGGAAACTCCAATCAGGTGTGACCAAAACAAGATTCTAGAAGCTACTGCCCTATGTTGCTTACTAATATAGATTTTGAAACCCTTCCAAAGATAGCACCTCCAAAATCCTGATTGTACTGTATTTAGCAGGGACGCTGAAAAGGCTTTTTCTCATGGTGGACTGGTCTTTCCTTTTTGCAACTCTTCAATGCCTTGACTTTGCAATAAAATGCTCTCCTAGATTCACCCCTTTAACCATTTCCCAACAGTGCGGATAGTCATACATGGACAGCCTGCCCCTCCTTTCTCCGTTAGCAATGAGATATGGCAGGACTGTCCACTTTCCCCGCTTCTCTTTGTCTTAACAATTGAACCCTTTTTCCATGCAGTCAGATCCAACCCTCTGATAGAGGGTGTCAAGGCCTACCATTTAGAAAGCAGATTACCTATTTTTCATCCATAGAAATCCCACATCCTTTTGAATTGACCACCTTTGGATCCCTCTCTGGATTCAAGGTTACTGGTGACAAGAGTAAAATTCTAAACGTAAGAGAGAGAGTTAGCCACTTTGAAAATTCACTTTCACTATACCTGGAGTACAAAATTAATAAAATACCTAGGAACAAGAGTACATTCCACTTCGCTCTGCTTCTAACTGCCCTCGCTAGAGACCTATTGGCATGGAAATTTGCCACATTTTAACCTGCTGGGCAGAGCCCAAATACTTAAAATTAATGCACTCCCCAGATTGCTAAAAATATTGCCAATCCGCGTTCTTGAACTCGGTGCAAGCAACATTTACTAAATTTATTTGGGCAAATAAGCCCACGTCTCAGCTATTCTGTCCTCTGCAGGGTAAGAAACAAGGGCAATAAGGTGAGTAGGGGGACTGTGAGTAAGTCGGGGTTCTGTAAGCTGGGTACAGGGGTTGTAAGGTGGGTAGGGGAACTGTGAGTGGGTAGGGGTTCTGTAAGGTAGGTAGGGGGCTGTGATGTGGATAGGGGTTCTGTAAGGTGGGTAGGGGGACTGTGAGTGGGTAGGGGGGCTGTGAGTGGGTCACTGGATCCACCATAGACCTCAATGCTATACTCTTCTGCAAGCATCAGATTACAACAGTAACGTTGGCAGAAGAGGGCTGGCAGGAAGAAGACTGTGACGCCCATGAGGTACAGGATCAGGTAAGGAAATCTCACCTTTCACTGCCCTCCGGGCAACCAGCAGCAATGACATCATCAGGGGTCTTCGCGAATTAAGCTAACTTCCCAGAGGGTTCTCCATAGAATCTTCCCCACAGTCTCTAAAAGGTGCTGTAGATGCAACATGTTCGAGCATATCACAGCTCACCTGTGGTGGATATGCCAAAAAATTGCTTCATTTTTGGAATCCATTTCCCGGCTCATCAATTTAATCACGGACACCATAGGGCCCAGAAAACCTTAAGTATTCTTGTTTTACTACACCTCTAGAGAGGTACATTAAGTCCCTAGTACTAAACTTTCTGAACACAGCAAATGCACTGATTCCCTTACATTGGAAATCCACCTCCCCTCAATATGAGTCAATATGGGTGTATTAAAATTTACATTAGAATATTGGTTTAGACAAATATTTTTGCCTAAATTATATCAAGTTGTTCCCTTGTGAGGTAAGTCCAACTGGAAATGGGTATGGAGTGGCAAGGCCCCTGCTAGGGAGATGTTTAGGAAATTTAGCTAAGGGGGTCCAAATTTAGGTGTAGCTTGTTCATGTTTAGCCTGATCGTTTCCACCTTAGATATCCAATCCTTCACAGGTCTTTAAAGGGACTCTTTAGGCACCCAGACCACTTCAGCTCATTGAAGTGGTCTGGGTACAGTGTCCAAGCACCCTTAACCCTGGAAACTTTTGGTCACCTAACTGATGTAACTAAAACTTGAAATTGGTTCACTTAGTCGTAATTGTTAAAATTCCCCATGTCTAGGATTTTAGTTACTTTTTGGGTAAGGTCTAAGACAATATTTCAAGAACTGAATTTGTGTAAGCAGACCAAATATTGCAAATGTTTAGCCTTAGATTCCTATCAGGGTTATGCAATCAATTTTGAATTCAAAGTGAATTCAAAATGTACAAATTGGGTTAAAAAAAACCTGTCACTTACCTGGGTCCCTCGGCACTGGCTCAGCTCCGCCAATTGGAGACCTAATGGGCATGCACAGCAATGGCCACATTCGCATTAGGATTTCCCCATAGGAAAGCATTATTCAATGCATAGCGTGAGGACATCCAGCATCAGTTATACGATGAATTACTATAATTACACGATGTTTCCCCTTGTTCCACATTACACCTTTTAAAAAATTGTGCAAGTTTTATCTGTCAACCACTTCATATGTCAACTATGTACTAAACTGCTTGTGTCAACAGCTGTCGTGGCATGACATAATTGTTTTTTTTTTTTTTTTTGTAAATCTTTCTTTTATTATGGCACATGCGTTATGGGGTACAGAAGAGAAAGAGGAGGCATTGTGGGGTAACATAAGATAATTGCAACAGTAAGACACGTAGTGCACTCCAAAGAAAGATTGCCATATTTTTTGTTTTAAATCGTGATAAAATGGTTACGTGAATACAAGCTTGGTTAGTAAAGTAAATAAAACATTACGCTTATTTTGTCGTTTAAACAGGTACTGAGGACAACATGGAACACAGATTTCTATAGGTTTCGTAGAGTTTGTCCACCAGGGGACAGCAGTGCGTTGACCAAATATGTAGACTTAAACATTTTAGTCGCATTAAGCCGAGATAAAGAAAATATAAATCACAGAACTATCACCATGCAAATTTGTCCCATTTGCTCCCATCTGTAGGCGCCATAAGCAGTAGTGATTAACTGTGACATTGCAACATTCAACGAAATAGCATGTTATATACTAAGAGCCAGGTAGTGTATTAGTCGCGCATATTGTCATTACAGTATGCCACCTCGATACAAATGTCCCCTTTTACCCTATACCAGTGGTCGGCAGGCTGGTAGCAGAGGTCTGAGAGTAGTCCGGGGCTTTCGACGTGGGGGTCATCTCCTGTGCCGCGGCTGTACAATTTCGGCTGCGAGCAGTCTCATGAGCTGGTCCCCCAGTTTGTCTGCTAGCGTCGGGGCATTGCTGGGTGTGGGCAGTCGGTCGTCCGGGGACTTTCACCGCTGGATGTGGGTTCTTAAGAGGGTGGTTGCTGGTGCCTGAGGGGCTAGTCTTCGCCACTTGCTGCTTTGATTTCAGTCTTCGTCCCCTTCTGGGGGCTTGTTGTGGGTACTCACTCAGGTGCCGCCGGGTAGCTGGTCGGATCCATGCTGCCGCCTCTTGGACTGCTCGTGTGAAGGCCTGGACCCTGTAACGGAGTTTTGACCAGAGGTAAGAGCAGAGTCTGTCAAAGAACTCCCGGGTGTGCCTGGGTGGGGTGGCAAGGGTGTTGCCTGTTCCATGCTTTGCCTTTTTTAATTCCTTTGCTGTGTGTCTTTCTTTGCTGCTTTGTGGCTGCATCAGGCCACATGTAGTGGCGCGCTTGTCCGCCATCTTGGGCACCGCCGCCTTTACTCTGCTTGGAGGTTCATCTGCCATGATGCCTCCGTGTATTGTGTCCCATGCTGGTGGGGACCGGGATATCCCCCACCGGTCCAGGGGGGGGGGGGAGCGATGTGTGAGCATCCCCTCTTCAGCCCGAGAACCGGGAGAGCGGCCGTCTCTCCGCGGCTCCCACCCGTGCAGGCCGCGGATTGAAAAGCGGGCAACTTAGTGGCGGGCAGCCCTGAATCGGGTACCGCCGGACTCCGCATCACCTCCTGGGTGTGAGGGTAGTCGTCCGCTGCGGGCACGAAGCGGTGGTCGGGCGTAATGCCCAGAATCAGGGCCTCGGATGTGGGAGCTCCCACCATGTGCGTCTTGCTCGATCGGCTGGTAAGCTCCGCCCCGACATAATTGTTTGTTAACCTTTGCGCAACAAAAATAAAGAATTAAAAAAAAAAAATAAGATGAATTACGCACTTTATTGTACGATGAGAATGTGATTGTATGTCTATTTATAAAAATTAAAAAACAATATTCAATAAAGATGAAATGGAAAAAACAAAAAACAAAACGACCCTTTATCAAGCATGAAACACAGGAAGCCACAGATACTATTTCAACCCAGAACTATAACTGAATATAGTGAATTTAATATCTGGTCTGCTAGAGTGCAGAAGGTAATTCTTTACTTGGCATCGACAACATTTTCGTTTCATCCAAAAGAGAAAGTTTTTAATTCTTCCAAACCGAATTTAGTCAATTTTTTTTTTTTGGACAAAATTTGAAATGAGATTCCATTTCTTTCGCGGGCAGCGGTTGCATCTTACAGCCATTTAGTAGATTACTACCTAAATGGTACCCTTGTGGGATTGCCAAATTGAGGGGAACCAAATTAGGGAGCAGTTTAGTGGATAGACCCTTTTTGGTATCCTTATGGCAAACCCTCAATGATGAGGATGCTATCTACTAAGAAGCTGTAATTTTGTTCTTTCAGTCAATTTTACTAATATTAAGCAAAATACTTATTTCTAGAATGTATGTACTAGGAGCAAACATAAAAAAAGTTCAGTTTCTATAGGACATCTAGGGGGCACCCCCCAAAATATCAGTGTATGCAACATCCCAGGAACAGATGTTCAAAATTCTGTTTAGATGCTACACCACACCTGTTCAGCTCCATAGAACGGGTAAAACCCTGACTGCCTCATAATGGTGTTCATGAGGGCATTGGGGAACTTACCTAAATATGTGGTGGGACTATCCCAAACTACAATTGTATTGGAAAGGTCTTAGGGACCTGGATCCAGTGGTCTTGCTGATACCAGTGGAATTGGAACCATGGTCATAGCTACTGTCCCGACCTATTGAGGGTCTCCCGTCTCACTCACAAAAACTACTTAATATAAATTTAGCAGCACGAAGGACACTGGCAGCACAGTTCTCCCTAGAAAAGCAGTTGCCCTATTCTACCCTCCCCATCGTTCCTTCTTGTCTCTTCCCTGGTTAGTATTTATTTTCTGTTGATTTTTTTTGTTCAAATTTGAAAAACTGGCAGCTTATATGAGAAAATTTGCATATATAAATGCTTGATATTTTCCCTATTTTACTGACTCAAATTGTATGACAGTGACACAAGTATATATTTTTTGTCTAGGATGTCCTATGACCGACTAACAAAGAATCTAAAAAAAGAAAAAGAAAAGTTGTAGCTCATGCTGAAACCTTGTACCTATTCATGGGATGACATTAGAATAAAAACCTGTATTTCCCTTCTACCAGGAGCTCCCCCTATATGGGCTTTTCAGTCACCTGAAAGTGAAGATGTATCTCTCAAACCGCTTAAATCATTTTTTTTCTGAAATTGAGAAACTTTATGATGACCCACATCATTCCCTCACTCAAAGTGAAACCTGCAATGTCATCAGTTTTTACACCAATAGGGCACATGATAGGGGGTGTGAAGCGACATTTTTTTAGAAAAATATGGAGAACTAGAAAGTTCACAGATTGATTTTATCTTGAAAAGAATCAATAGTATAAAAAAAAAATGTTTTGGTTTGAAAACAAATTTTACTTACAAGGTTTGCCCCAAGTTATGCTAATTTGTTCACGTCATATTGGGAAGAAACATTTGTTGTCCCCGGCATGAACTCTGGGGCAGGTCTAGTCCTGTATATATATATATATATATATATAAAAAAAAAAAATACATCGACAATATTTTTATTGTGTGGAAGGGAGGCAGAGACTCATGGTTGAGTATCTAGGTTCCTTAAATGATAATAAGTGGAACATTAAACTTACGCATTAAATTAGTATTTAGTTTTAGTATTAGTGTTCTGTAGAACAAATTATTATTAAAAGTAAAACCTGTTTTAAGAAAGTCGATGTTAATAGATTGATTTAAAAAAGCTGTCACTGTCAACTTAGGCCTGTAAATGTACCGAAGGGACAGTTTCACAGTTTAGGTAGAAATTGTACAGATTTTACTGAATATCAGGATCAATTATTTTAAAACAACAATTTTTAGAAAAGGGATATGATCCTATTTTTATAGTTAACATTTGTGAACTAATAGGCCAAAAGGATAGAAATCAATTTTTAGACTATGAAATAAAAGATAACTATCCTAGAACAGAGGTCAAAGTAAGATCACTTATTTTTAAAAGAATATCTTGATATTAATCCCTTTGTTACAAACAAACCTATATTTATTTTTCCTGATGCAAGGAATTTAACACAACTTTTAGTTAGCAGCAAGAATTTCCTCTACAGTGCAGAGTTTTTTATTTTATTTTTTATTGTGGTAATTGTATAGGGTGTAGACTTCAACAGGTTCCACACAATAAAAATATTGTCGATGTATTTTTTTTTTTTTTTTTTTTATATATACAGGACTAGACCTGCCCCAGAGTTCATGCCGGGGACAACAAATGTTTCTTCCCAATATGACGTGAACAAATTAGCATAACTTGGGGCAAACCTTGTAAGTTATTTTATTTTTTATTGTGGTAATTGTATAGGGTGTAGACTTCAACAGGAAAAAAAACAGGAATGATTGTTTTTTCAATCACAGTGTATATGAGGTTTTGTGAAAGTAAAGCTAAGAAAACACCCTCTTTGCCATGGTGTTGACCTCCTAATCCAAAAGTCACAAACTGATGTTTCAGGAATCAGAAAAAAAAAAGAAAAAAAAAAATCTAACCTATGGAGCTTGGTATTGCTGGAGAACCACTATCTGAGGAATAGAGAAGACAATGTAGAAATATTAACCTTAACCCCTTAAGGACACATGACGTGTGTGACACGTCATGATTCCATTTTATTCCAGAAGTTTGGTCCTTAAGGGGTTAAAGAACAAGTTCAGGACTGTTCTCGCTCTTCATCTTTCTGATCCTGACCTTCCTTATGCATCAGAAGTAGATGTCTCCAACATTGCCAGTTGTGCCATCATCTCACAAAGGAAAAATCCAACCTCTCTTCTTCATCCTATCTCGTTTTTCTCTAAAAACGTAACGCCAAGAGAACAAAATTACATTGTAGGAAGAAAATAATTGTTGTCCATTAAATCTTCCACGAAAGAATAGAGGTTTCTAGTGGAAAAATTAAATACCCACTTATGATCTTCATAAAAACCTTGAATATCTTTGTACAGCTAAAAGACTGACTATCCTGCCCAGTGAACACCTGCACCTTTGGTGCTGGCCTTATCGATCACTTTCCCCCCAGAACGATGCAGGTGATCCCGGTCGTCGAATTAGGAAACCTATTACAACACTGAGTGGCTGCCATAATGCCAAGATGAACAGGAGGTTAACCTAAAATGGTGGATGCCTTGTGTTGAGCAGACAGCTGCAGAAAACAAGTTACACAAGCTTTGTGGCCTTCTGGGAGAAGCTGGAAAGCCACCTGCAACAGTCTAATAACCGGAGGAGGAGTGATCAAATCCTTCCGAGCTTACCACCTAGAATTCGGTGGAAGACATTGGCTCCAGATGTGGGTCGGTCAAGTGATGGGACGAAAGGCTGGAGAAACCTGTAACAGCTGCAAAGCAAATCCCACCAGAAGGCCAAGATCCTTGCATACCGGATAGTACATTAGCCCAGAAAGCAAGCACACAGCGGAGGATTTCATTACTATTACTGGGCTTGCCTTGCCACTATGCCTAAGCGTCATGTCTACCGAGATTGGAGTCCTGGTGCTCACGGGCAGGTAGACCTGACTATGCCCTTGAAGGGTATTGGCTGGCCCTTTTCATATCATGTTCTACCATTCCAGACTCAATGGCTCTGGCTATGTTATTTCTATGACAGTCACCGACAGAGGGCTACAATTTACATCACAATTCTAGAGAGCACTATGTTGTTCCTTAGGAATTGTGAACAAATTATTCACATCCTTTCACCCACAAACAAATGGACAAACAGAAAGAGTAAATGGAATATTGGAAGAATATATTTAAAAGTAAATTCCTCATATCTCCAAGATAAGTGGTCCAAATTACTACCATTGGCAGAATTTGCTTACAACAATAATACTCACTCTTCAACAACACAATAGTCCATTTCACAGGCACTATGGTTATAATGTTTATATCTATAGATATTTCCTCTTCTTTTCCCAGACTTAAGAATTTCCTTTATGAGTTACAATTAAATCTCACTTTTATTCGAAATAATATTTAAAAAGCAAAAACACATGTAAAAAAAATTGGCAATAAACATCATAAGGGAACATGGTAAAACAGTCAACTGAAAAATGAATTTTGCATGTATCAAGCAAAAAACGTGCTAACAAATATTTTGATCCCTTCAAAATTATTGACAAAATAAACCTTCAAATTATTGTTACCATCAAACATGAGGTTACATGTGTTCCATATTTTCCTTTTAAAATCTAACCGCCCAGATTCTTTTGAAAAGAATCCTAATAATAAATCACCCTCTATAAGAAGGAATATGAAAATGAATCTAAATTGGACTCTAGAATCCGTTATAGATTACTTAAATAACTAATCAAATGAAAAGTTTATGATCTTGAATGTAATAAGTGGATTCCTTCCCATGATATCCACACTCCGATCCTGGTTCAGGAATTCCATTCATAATATCCAAATAAACTTACTCTGCAGACGGGATAGCTACCCATCTCATATTCAACTGTTTAGCTTCTCATTCTACTCACCTCTGGATCCAGTTTCCTTACCCCCTTGGACTGTTACAACATGATGATCTATAGCTTAATCTGCTGACTATTCTCTCTTTACGGATTTGAATTGTTATACATTGGCGGACAGATTTTCTGGGTTACCATCTTTGGCTTAAAGTAACACTATAGTGACAGGAATACAAACATGCATCCCTGTCACTATAGCTGTAATATAATCACGTAGCTGCTCAGCCACCCTGTCACTAATGTAAAAGGGGAGTTTGCACACCTTTATTCTAGAGCGGAGTGGGTCCGAATTGGCTGAGATCAGGAAAGTTGACAATCTCAGTCAATCCAATGCTTTAGACACCATGGCCAATCGGCATCTCCTCATAGAGATGCATCGAATCAATGCATCTGTGTGGGGAATGTTCAGCGCCTCCATGACAGCCACTGGAGGTGTCCCAAGGCATTATGTAAACACTGCCTTCATTTATTGCTGAAAACTGGTAGAGATAAAGAAGTGGCCTGGGTGCCTATAGAATCCATTTAGGCCTGTTTTCTGTTTTGTGAACCTTCTGATGCCTCATAAGAATATACTTTAGCCTATAACATTTCCCACATTCGGAGCATTTAAATGTTTTTTCTCCTGTATGAATTAATGCATGTGAAGCTAGAGTTCCTTTTTGGCGGAAACATTTGCCACATTCAGAACACTCAAATGGTTTTTCTTCTGTGTGAATCCTCTGATGCTCAGTAAGACTGTGCTTAACCTTAAAACATTTCCCACATTCAGCACATTTAAATGGTCTTTCACTTTTGTGAATTCTCTGATGCTTAATAAGTTCATCTTTTCTTTTAAAGCACTTAAAACATTTGCCACATTCAAATGGTCTTTCTCCTGTGTGAATCCTCCGATGCACTGTGAGACTGGGTTTTAGCCTAAAACATTTGCCACATTCAGAGCACTCAAATGTTTTTTCTTCTGTGTGAATTCTATGATGCTTAACAAGTTCATCCTTTCTCCCAAAACATTTCATACATTCAGAACATTTAAATGATCTTTCTCCTGTGTGAATCCTTTGATGCACCATGAGACTGGGCTTTAGCCTAAAACATTTACCACATTCAGAGCACTCAAATGGTTTCTCTTCTGAGTGAATCTTACGGTGCACATTGAGACTGTGCTTAAGCCTAAAACATTTGCCACAATCAGAGCATTTAAACGGTTTTTCACTTTTGTGAATTCTCTGATGCTTAATAAGATCATCTTTTCTACCAAAACATTTTCCACATTCAGAACATTCAAACGGTTTTTCTCCTGTGTGAATTCTCCGATGCATAGTGAGACTTTGCTTTAGCCTAAAACATTTGCCACATTCAGTGCATTTAAATGGCTTTAACCCTATATGAATAGTCTGATGCTTAGCAAGATTGCGTTTTACACTAAAATATTTCCTACATTCAGAACATGGAAATGGTTTATCTTGTTTGTTATTTGGCACATGTTTAGTTAAGTCAGATGTGTGAAAAACGTTCTCCATTTCAGATGCAGCAATCTCATTTCTTGTGAGAGTGGACTGATAAAGAACATGCTTTGAGTTACCATTAAAACCTTTCGGACGCTCAGACCTGTGGGATATTGCCTCTTTGTTGTTGAGATATTTACGATTAATATTTTTATCAGTTTTTCTACATTCTTTTAACAATATCTTACATTTTCCAGGTGAGTTTAGGTTACAGGCATTATAACCAAACACATCCTCTGTCTTTGAAGGTTCTGGAGGAATATAATTGTGATTTTCTGTGACACTTATTTTGCAGACTGCGGATACCTCATTTATATATCCTGTGGTTCTATCAATGTCATTGACTCTGAGGTTTCCTTTTTTGTGTGATCTGGTTTCATACTTTGAAGCATAGTCTATTTGTTTACCACTTGTGGGTGTATATACATCAGTGGTGGCTCTGGTTTCACATGCTGATGATTCTTCTTTAATATGGTTAAGTGGATATCTTCTCTGTGTATGTTCTGTGCTTGTATACATGTCAGCGTCTGCAAGATATCCTTCACATGAGGCTGATTCCTGTGCAGTATGAGTAGACACATATCCTGTTTGTGAACATTCTGTGGGAGTATGAGTGTCAATATTTGGGCAATTTTGTTCAATAGATAGGGATTCTTTGGTGCCATTTACTATAGATTCAGTCTTTTTTTTCTTTGTTTTGATGAGTTTCCTAAATTTGTTAATATGTCCAGATTCACTGGTTTTAAAGTCAGACAAAGAACCAGAATTGGGTAATCCATCTGATGTACATGTATCTTCTGGGGGGGGGGGGGGGGGGGGGGGAATAAATCACATTAATAATTGATAAATTATGATCAAGTACATAGGTAATTTCTTGTGAATTTCTTCTGAATGCATATTATGAAAAGAATTCAAGTAATTAAACCCTATCTTACCCGGTGAGCCGAGTGTCTGGTGATTCTCCATCATGACGTCTATGTAAAGATCATTGTGTCCTTCTAAATACTCCCACTCATCCATGGAGAAACAGGCCGTGATATCCTCACACCTTATAGGAACCTGACACACAATGATATGGTCACCATCCAGACACAACCTGTTTTACTGTATAATGTCCCATTCCCAGCAGTCTCACCTCTCCAGTCAGCAGGTGGATGATCTTATTGGTCAGTTCCAGGATCTTCTTATCATTGTCTCTGTCAAGTGAGTGAGGTGAAGGAACTGTGTTAGGGCTCTGGGTCCTATTGGATTTTTCAGACGCATGAACACTGCTGCTGTGATTAACATGCTGTCCAGGATTTATCACAAATTTGTGAACCTAATATTGACAGTGACACCAACACAGATAAATATATTTATCTTATGAAACAAGCCCAGTCACTGGATTTCTCTCCCTTACTATCTCACTCTGATCTACTAATTGCAAATAAAGATTAATTTATTTTATATTTATTCACCTACTTGGGTTATGATCAGTAGAATCTGCCCTTGAATATTTACTGTAAAATCTCTCCTTAAACAAAATTAGTTAAAGGGACACTACAGTCACTTAAACAACTTTAGCTTAATGAAGCAGTTTTGGTGTATAGATCATGCCTCTGAAGAGTCACTGCTGAATTCACTGCCATTTAAGCGGTAAATCACTTGTTTGTTTATGCAGCCCTACCCACACCTTCCTGGGCTATGACCAACACAGCCTGCATGAAATAAAAAAATGGTTTAATTTTCAAATCAGATGTAACTTACTTACCAGCAAGCTATTAACAGAGTAGTAGATAAAAAAAATCTAAATTAAACAGAATTTGCAATAAAGGAAGTATAAACATTAAATGACTTATTACAGGAAGTGTTTAGGAAGACTGTGCATGTCACATGCAGGTAGGTGTGACTAGAGTGGCATAAACAAAGTGATTTAACTCTTTAATGGCAGAGAAATGAGCAGTGAGATTGCATGGACATGATCTATACACCAAAACTGCTCCATTAAGATAAAGTTGTTTTGTCCCTTTAAAGTGCACTCTATAGTGTCCCTTTAAACTAAAAACTAAATGTTCAGGTCCTTTTGTAATATGTTCTTTAAATATGAATTTACTGACAGTGAAGAATGTCTCACCTCTCCAGTCAGCAGGTGGAGGATCTCCAGGATGAGATCCAAGATCATTTTCTTCTTTTGATTGCTGTGCATGTTCATTTTTAGTGTTTCTTATATGCTCTGAGAATTGGCTCTGGTCCATGTACAGAGGTTTGAGTTATTGCAATCTCTACGATTAGAGATATATGTTCAACTTCAATTCAGCTCTGTACTAATGTAAAACAGAAGAAGTAATAAGTATTTGTAAATACCCCTGAATAAAGGGAAATCACTTATTTGAATCTCTAGCTTGTTCCAGTTTGTGTCACCCTGATGTTTGAAGGCACTTGTGTATCCCTGATGTTTATGAAAAAGGTCTGTATTCATTGTCATGCTGTTGATATACAGCCACAAACGGCCATTCACCGGACAGGCCCTAATGCAATTACTTTATTTGCACTTCTCTTTATCTAAATTTAACACCAGGGTTCTTTCATTTAAATCAATGCGATTTAAATCCTTTGATTTGATTTTAAAAAATATCATTCATTTTAATCAGTTTCATTATAAAGTAAAATATAAAATTAGGCTAACAATACTTGTATTTGACAATGAGTTAGTGCATAATCTTTTTTGAAAGCTCTCCAATTGGAAAGTACAGAAAAATAAGAAATTATAATTATAACCTATTAATAACCTTATAGATGTAATTTATACAGAATGTGTGTTCACACAAAAATACTTTTTCATTAAATATAAACAACTTCCAGCACAGAGAGTCCCAGAAATGAGCAGTCCAAATCTCAAAAGATAACCACTTTTTTTTTTCTAGTAAATAGAAGAGTAGATAAAACTGCAGATAATATTCTGACAAGATGGTCGCCAGGGCCTTCTGATGATAAAAAAAAAATATGAAACTAACCTACAGTTTAGCTGATTATATCCCTAACTGAAACACCACTACAGATGGGACTAAATCTTTATAATGTCCGTTATTAGCAGACACAGTATATAAGTAGATCTCGGACGCTGTGAAATAATGGTTGCTAGGTCAAAAAGGAGTTAGCTCTTAAAGGACCACTATAGGCACCCAGATCACTTCAGCTCAATGAAATTGTCTTGGTGCCAGGTCCCCCTAGGTTTAAACCCTGCAGCTGAAAACATAGCAGTTTCAGAGAAGAGCCTTTAATGGCTGAAAATTTCACTTATCTAACGCTGGACTCCGTGATAAGATACCCATAGGAAAGCATTGAGTAATTGAATGCACGCGCGTTTCTGGCCGCGCATGTGCATTCAGCTCCACTCGGAAGATGACGGCGGGGGAGGAGAGGTCACCAGCGCCGAGGGAGCCTGGCGCTGGATTAAGATAAGTAACTGAGAGGGTTTTGACTCCTTCAGCGCCAAGGGAGGGGGGCACTCCAAGAGGGTTTGTTTTCTTGTCACTATAGGATCCCTTTAAGGGCTGCTGTTCAGAAGAACCACATTGCAACGCAAGAAAGAGGCGTAAGAATTAAAATGACAAATATTATGTCAACAAAAACTATGGGATACACTTTGGGTCTAGCGACATTGACTCATAACATGAAACAGCAATTAAGGGAGAGGTCTGAACATGACACAGCAGGGAAACAAACAGGGAAAGTCAGGTGTGTGTTATTCTGCATTACTGGCCTTACAATGTCAGCTTTAGGAAAAAAGATCCTATCTCGGTGTATTTTATGGAAATACGAACTGCCAGTGGTATTTAAGTGGTTTAAGAGCAAAAGGCAAATACTGTGATAAAAAGCTCCATGGTATTGTGTAAAAGCGGAAAGCGGAAAGGTGCAGAAACAGAAACCATTTTGATCAAGATCCAGAGGAAGTCCGTTTCAAGGATGAATATTTGATGAAAGTGTTGTAGCATTCGACATGGACTAGTGGGTCATGTGTTTAATTCTATGAAAGTTGCACTAACAGAAAGTGTCATGCAAATAGTTGGACAGCTGCTAACTGCTGCTGTTTTACACTCTCTATATAAATAATCTGCTCCGTGAATCTTCTATTTACGAAACATGTGCATTATATAGTCAGTTACAAATATATGCTGACAAAATAAAAATAAAAAGATCTTTTGATTTTTGTTGTTACTTTATTAATGTTATTACAGTATGTTTATTTGTCTTGATATAACTTACCTGGCAGGATAATAAAGGGGTAAGGCACATAAGCAAAGAGATCAGACGTGTATGTCTAGCAATCGAGGTCTTAAAACGGATTTGTCACAAGTAAGGAAAAGAAACACTGAGTTTTTTACATGTGAGTCAACACATGTAATTTGCATCCTTAAAGGAACTTTATACACAAACATATTCCTGACGCTATAGTGTTAAAAACACCATCTACCCCCCTATCGCCCATCTAAATGTAGTGAAATCTTACTTTTATTACAGTCTGCTGCTGCTGGCTCTGCCCCTGATCTTCCTGCTTGGCTGACATAATCAGAAGTGGTGTTCTGAGCCAATAACAATGCTTTCCCATAGGAAAGCATTGGATTGGCTGAGGCGGTCAAGGAGGCAGATCAGGGGCAGAACCAGCACAAGCCAAACACATCCCTGCCAATCAGCATCTCCTTATAGAGATGTATTGAATCAATGCATCTCTACGAGGAAAGTTCAGTGTCTTCATGCAAAGGGTGGAAACATTGAATGCCAGTGCGTCCCACTGTGAAGGACTGACTCAGGAAGCACCTCTAGTAGCCATATGAGGAGTGGCAAGTGGAGGTATCCCTATGGTGTTTTCTCTGAAAAGACGGTGTTTACTGCAAAAAGCCAGCAAAGACTGATTATACTCACCATAACAAATACTATAGTCACTAGAATAACTACAGCTTATTGTGTCTATTTAAGTGATGTGCAGAAACTTGTATGTAGGGGAGACAATGCAGAAAGTAAGGAGCAAATTGTTTAAGCATCATACCTCCATATGCACTGGTAAATTGGAATTACCATTACCAAAAGATATTTCAGAAGCAGGGCACAGAATATCTTAATTATGTTTTCAAATAAATGACCATGTTCCAGAGCAGAAGAGAGGAAATGACAAAAAAAAAAAAAACTATTTATGCAAATGAGAACTATTTTGGATTAAAGAATTAAAAACATAAGAGCCTGATGGTATGAATATTGATCATTATATGTCCCTATTTTTTATAATTTGTAGGTTCTAATGTTTTCTTTCTTTCTTTTTTTTTCCAGGTAAGATGCATCAACTGGTAGTTAATACCAGATGGCCTTTGTAAAGGAACCTGATATCCGTGCAGCGCTGATCCTTGTAGCGTCTCCCGAAATCCAAGCTGAGAAGAGTGAAGTAGTGATTAAAGCTCCCAATCCCCCAAACATGAGTCAAGACTTCATGAAGGGGTAAACGATCTGCTTTATTGATGGCCAAACACAGCCCTTTTATGATGGTCTTCCAGCAAGGGAACTCCCACATGGGACCTTGTGGAAGACTGTGACAAAATATACAGCACCAGTGTACAGTACAATTAGTAAACACACCCACAGTAACAGTGTAACCCCTCCTCTCTATCCTGGAGATAATTAACTTAAGTGGTTGCAGAGAATCTAATTATCTCCAGGTAGAGAAAAACATGTCCTTTTTATATTTTACAAAACTGTATTAAAATCTATAACTTAGATTTAACCGAACATATTCCCCCTGTTCCACATACCCCCAGATAGCTTGGGTCTGAGTGCATATTATAGGCGAATAGCGCTCAGATCCCACGAACACAGTTCTCAATATCGTCGAGTAAAGTTTAAGTTCACCAGTTGTTCGTGAAATTCAATCCGAAAAGAGTTCCATAATTGTAGCTACCTGGGGTCGGTATGTCTTGTGTGAAAGGAAAGTCCCGAACGGCAAAGTGATTAACATGTTCGGGAGATATTAACCGTATGGACGAGGACTCGGTACTTATCAGCAGTGGGTGGCGGAATAAGTGTCCAAAATAGTTCCAGAGGATTGCTGCCTTTCCACCGCTGAGCGTTCGACGATTTGAAAATGGCGACTTTCACGTGTTCATCAAACGAACGAGGACCACCATGCCTTTCGTCAATTACCTTGTGGTTAACCGCAAGGTCTGGGAGGTAAATGAGCGGCACACGACCTCAGTGGGAGGTCGGGTGCTTCGGTAGTTTGTTCGGTTCTTTGGAACTGCACGAAATAGGCGTACATACGCATTTTTTAACTAAATGCTGTTCCTAGGAGGCTTGTTAAAACAGGGATTTCGTTACAGCCTTTTTGATGGCCTTTCATGTTTTTTATGAATGGTAAAATTACATAAATGTATCATATGTATCAAATCAATACCTGTGACTCCCCTCTGTCAGCTGATCAATCAACTGTCAAATTGACAAGCAAATATTAATCTATAAATAAGAGCCTGGGTGGACTAGGTTGCCCATTAATTCAGCAATACTATAAAGCAAGTTTCCTCTTTCATAAGCATTATTACCCAAATGGATTTATCCAAACAAGAAAGATGGTACGCGGTGGAACAAAACCTTAATGACTGTAAGGATATATTTCAATGCTATTTTGGCTAATACAGGAAACAAATTCATACAAAACCCAAGTATGCTCGGGTAGTGTAGTTTTAAATTCAGTCCCTAAAATCTGGCAAAAAATTCAAAGAAGTATAAAGCTCAGAAAATGTATCATTAAATTATATCTTATAATATCCAATATTTAAATCTGACCAAATGACACATTATAGTTATACATAGAATTGAAGATATAATGATGGGCTCAAACATAAATTCATTTGAACAAATATGTATTAAATTTGGCTTGCCAAGCACAGAACACTATAACTACATGAGAATCAAAAGTATCCTGGATAAAAGTCAACCTAAAGAATATTTGGAACTATATGGTGACTTAGGAAAACTAATGAAGGGTAAAGAGATAATAATCTTTTAAGTAAATGTAACATGTTGCTGAAATACTCAGATTTTCTTAGATCCCTCCAGGGTGACATGCAGTCTGATTACCTTTCACTCAGGATACACTCAGGATACCCGCAGGGTCCGGTGTTCTATCATATCTCCCTACCACCGAACCAGCTGTACCACTTCTGGGTCATGCAGCCCTATCGCTTCCTGTTTACATTTTATACATTTGTAAGCTCTGCGTTCCATCTGCTTCCGGGTTTGCGTTTCATTAATCCCCAACAGTGCGAACTGCATGTCAGTGGTTATGGTGGTAGGAGGCAGTGGGTCTGCAGTTCGAGCACTTCAAAACATTCAACATGGCGGCGCGCTGAGCTGCACGTGGAGGGAGGGGAAATAAAATCACGTGACTCGCCAAGCAGATAGATCACGTGACAGCTGTGCCCCGCCCAGCCCTCTGGGAGGCTGGACGGAGCTAACCCGCCGCTTGTCGTTTTTGATTGGTCACATGGGATGCGATGTGTGCGGTGATTGGCCGGGTAGTGAAGCCGTATTCCGTGTGACCTGTGACAAGCTGCTGGCGGGAAGCGTTAGACGGAGGTACCGGGAATACATAGAGTATATGGGACAGGCATGGCTCCTGTGGGCATAGGCTGATCATTACAGACAGCCTTGTTGTGAGACCATCAGGGGTGGGGATTAAAGTAGGAATTGGCTGCAATGTGAATGGGGTCTAGTCACCAAGTAACAGGTGGTACAATTCAGGATAATATAACCCAGCTGTGACTATACCCCATCAGGAACTACATCCCCCATAATGCTCTTACACCCATAATAATGGCAAAGCATCATGCGAGATGTAGTCCACAACATCTGGAGTGCCAAAGGTTGCCTACTCCTGTGCCTTGTTGAATATGTATATATTGGGAATTTCTGCCAAAGCTTTGCCGTTTCGGTTTAAATGTATTACTGTTTGGAGTTTCACCAATAAATCGTTAAGTATATTACATGTTTTAGACCAAATTAGCTGAACTGGAAACCTAGCTCACGTGGAGACATTTTTCAGTTCGATTTTACCAACAATTCATATTTTAGTGCTTATCTAAGACTGAACGCTAAATGGCAAGATTTAGGCAACTGTAACTGATTTTAAACAAAAATCAACGTCGCCACTGTAGTCCTGGCTTTTCTATTTTAGCCGAAATAATTTCATTCAGATTTCACTTAAATATTTAGTGAATAACTGCGCATCCCACGTTTTCCTTCTAGTTACATGCATGGAAGTTGTGTGCTGTTGTGTAATAATTGATACCCTAGGACAGGAGTCCCCAATTATTTTTTCCCATGGAACCCATTGTGTAATGGGCTGATATGTAGTATGTGGCAGTATTACACTGTATTAGGGAAAGTTTTCTTCTTTTTTTGAAGAATAATTTCTCTTTGGACTCTTTAATGGCATGAAGAAGTCATAATAATTCAAGGAAATATGATTCTGGTTACCCATTTTCTACTATCCTTAAATTCTTAAAGGATTACACCAAGTACCATGACCACTTAGTGACTTTAAGTTTTTATAAGCACCATTTTTTGAATGAAATGTGGCTCATACAAATTATTACCCCTCTGGTGTAATTCTGCCTTCGTCAGCGTCATTTGGGCATCATTAGCCAGCCCAGAGTTCCGGCTTGCTAACGTTAAAGGAACACTCCAGACCCCTTAAGCACTTTAGCTTGCTGAAAAGCTTTATGTGTGAAGAATGCAACCTATTTTCTTAAAGTTTACAAAAAGTGCAGATTTTAATACAAATGTACACTTTTACAAATTAACCTGGTTACATGGCCTGGCTTTTAAAGGGACTCTCCAGTGCCAGGAAAACAAACCGTTTTCCTGGCACTGCAGGTCCCCTCTCCCTCCCACATCCCATCCAAGGTTGCTGAGGGGGTTAAAACCCTTTCAGTGACTTGCATGTATCCAGCACCGATGGCAACGGCCGCGCGCGCATTACACCAGCATTATTCAATGCTTTCCTATGGGGATTCCGCAGACGCTGGAGGTCCTCATGCATTACTTGAGGACGTCCAGCATATCTTAAAACACTAAAAGTGTGTTAAGAACCCGGAAGCTCCTCTAGTGGCTATCTCATAGACACCCACCAGAGGAGGACTTAACACTGTTAGGCAATTAGTGCAGTTTATGAAAAACTGCACTAATACACTTGCAGGGTTAAGGGTAGTGGGAGTTCGCACCTAGACCACTCCAATGGGCAGGAGTGGTCTGGGTGGCTGGAGTTTCCCTTTAAGCCGACTACAGGTCCTGTTACTTCCTGGTTTGGTTAGCTCAGCGGAGCTTAACTCAAGAGGCAACGATTGACCTGAACACCTGCCTTGCAAAGACTTCTAATTGAGCTACATTGGGAAGACTGTGATCTGACAGCCACTGAAAGTCTGGCCTGGAGTTAGAACGGGAGGGCTTGCAAAGGCTGCAGACAAAAGATCTGCAGGTTTTGCAAGTTGTACACACACTTGTTATATGATAAGGGTACTTTAGTTTAAAAATAAAAAAGTGAAAAACATAATTTAATTTTCCTTCAAAAGGTGGACATGAGCCATGAAACTGTTCGAGAAACCAAGACTCTGCAGGTCCAGTTTGTCCCGGATGAGGATGTCCTGGAACACATCAGTGATAAGCAAGAAGGTATGAAATTCCCACAATAATCTTTGCTCAGGTTAAAGATCAGGAGCTGGTGTGTGCTGGACTGTATGTGTAACATCTGTCATTTGGGATTACCGGCTATTTAAGACCATGATCTATCACGTGGTGCTCAACAATATGTATTGTGCATATGTGATTAAAATTTTATTAGCTGAACTCCATATTCATGTATACCAATTTTACATAATGCTAGGTAAAAACTCTTTGAAGGCTATAACTACATTAATCCAGTATGGGATTATCAAACTTCCATCCTTAAAGGAACAGTCCAGGCTACAGCTGAACACAATTTTTAGTGCATGGCAGAAAATGTTGAAAATATTAAAACAAAAAAAACTTGCCTTTAAATATCCTTTTTGTGGAAAGTTCTCTAACGTTACAACTTCTGCAATTAGCTTTGCCAGATTACAAAGTAACACAAATCATCATATGAAAAGAATATGATGTAAATGTGGTATTTTTGTTCACCATACAAACAACGCAATAAACTGGCAGGCTTCCCCAAACTCCAGCCCTCCAGATGTTGCTGAACTACAACTCCCATGATTCTCAGCCTATCTATTTCATTCATAGAATCATGGGAGTTGTAGTTCAGCAACATCTGGAGGGCCGGAGTTTTGGGAAGCCTGCAATAAAGGATCAACATCTATTGTTTACAAGGATATTTGGGTGGGTTCCCTTTATATCTTGTCCTCTTCTACCTTTTAGTAATTGTGGAGGTTCACATATACAGATGATAACATGTTCAATCGCATATAAGTTAATAAAGGATTTGTGATTTTATACATTTTAGTATTCCCATTGTGGAGGATTTTTTAAATTTTTTTATATGATGTTTTGTGTTACTACTGTTTGGGTTAAGCCCTTCTGTTAGGTATCCCTTTTTCCCGATCGTTTAAGTCTTCTTCTTTTTCTGTAGACCAATTTTATTTTTGGTTTTCTCAGAGTAGAAAGAAGCTGAAATATTAAAGCCAATAATGGGGCTGTTGATGTTTTCTATTTGAGTGCAGAAGTATTGAGCAGCTGTTCACATACAATTATGGCTGAAACGGGTAAAATAACTTTTTATTTCTATGTGTGTGTGATCACTACGTATAGAGTTTATATAGAGAAATTGAAAAATGTATTATGATGTTTGTATGAGAAAGTGTTCAAATTATTGTTTACTTAAATGTTGTTTTGGTTTAGAAATTTTTTTTTTTTCCCTTCAATTTTCCCTAGGGGTAAAACTCCAAAGTATCACTGCAGCTCAGCGTATTGTCAATGTAAAGAAGTTAATTAACAAAGTTGATGAGATCTTTGATGAAGAAAACCCACAGGTCTGGAAAGAACAAGATTATGTGGAAGTGTTGGGAGCGAATACTGAAGGTAGTTCAATAAATGTCCAACTTTTTTTTTTTTTGTTTTGTTTTGTCCACGTGAGTTTGCATCAAGCTTTAGGTTGGTCTCTTAATATTGCAATGTTTTATATTTGCAGATGCCATTAAGGAGGGCTCAGTGGCAGGTGGCGGGGAACTGTATTCCTTCTACACAATCAAGCGTTCAAACAAGATGGCGAAGCTTGGTAAGTAAATTCATGCGAATTTGAAACATTAAAAATATATATATATAACATTAAACATTAAAAATATATATATATATATATATAAATAAATAAATAAAATGAGAAAAATACCGGCACTCTAGGTCTTCCAAACAGTGTAGTTTATTTTCAGTTAATCCAAAAGGTCAACGTTTCAGCCCTGGTTCAGGGCTGAAATGTTGACCTTTTGGATTGACTGAAAATAAACTAAACTGTTTGGAAGACCTAGAGTGCCGGTATTTTTCTCATTTTATACCTTATTGCTGCTGGGCACCAGGCTTTATATTTATAAGTTGGAGTGCAGGAATTTTTGCTCTCTATCTCTATCTCTCTATCTCTCTATCTCTCTATCTCTATCTCTCTCTCTCTATCTCTCTCTATCTCTCTCTCTATCTCTCTATATCTCTCTATCTCTCTCTATCTCTATCTCCCTTTCTATCTCTCTCTCTCTCTCTCTCTCTCTCTCTCTATCTCTCTCTCTCTATCTATCTATCTATATATACACACACACACACACAGAGCTCAAATGTTCCACTCGCCATTGGCGAGTGAAAACGTAGCACAATTGAATAGAGCTTCACTCCTGTGGTGTATACCATGGCTGGTAGTGGCAAGTATCTGTTAAGGCCTGGCTAGTAGCATAGGACTACAAATTTCTAAGTCATGTATATTTGTATCTGGAAAGAAATTAAGAGGCTGCTGCTAAATATCAGTTTCTCTGATTTTACTTCTTATAGGTATGTGTTTGAGTAAAATGAACATTTTTGTTGTATTATTTAAACTACTGACAACATTTCTAGCAAAATCCAAAACAAAAAATATTATAATTTTGAGCATTTATTTGAAAAAAATTACTACCAGTCAAAATGAGAAAGGTGCAGTGTTTTCATACCTTGTATAATGCAATGGAAACAAGTTCATATTTGTTTTTCAAGAATACAATACTAATGTTTTTACTTAGGAAGGGTTCAGAAATCAATATTTGAATATTTAAATCACAGTTTTCATGCGTCTTGGCATGCTCTCTGCTATTCTCTCACATTGATGTTGAGTGATGTTATACCCCTCCTGGCGCAACAATACTAAAGCTAAAGTGTGAATTGCATTGTATTAGAAATGCATTTAACATTTTGGGCCAAATGTGAAAAATTCTTCCAGTCGTCTACATTTTCAGTTTGCACATTTTGGTATTTTTGTATTTGCTAATCCTTATATTGAAGAACTCTAAAATGTTAGCACTCCATAATAAAATGGAATTACTATAATATGTTTTATTGTATCGTTAGCATCGGAAATGGCCAGAACACCTGGGAAGACGGTGACATTCTCTTTATCACATAGTCCAGAAAAAGAAACAAGTCCACCGGCTATTACTAAGAGTATGTATTGCTTAATAATCCACATTTCTGTGTCAGTATATCGAACTGTATACTGCATAAACTGAAAAGAGAATATTTTTATACTTCTCTTGTCCTATTAACAGAACAATCTGCTACAAACAAAACTCCATCTAAGGTAAGCAGAAATCCTATCCTATTCATTTTTTTTTTTGTGTGAAGTGTGACCCTAGTACTAAACCTATCATTTGATTAGGATTATACAAATAGAGTAATAGATGTGATTTAAAGGAACGCTATAGGCACTCAGACCTTTTCAGCTCATTGAAGTGGTCTGGGTGGAATGTCAATGTCCCTGGAGAAGGAGTTTCATTAAAAACATACATAAAAACTGCACGTACACAGAAGAGTCATATTAAAGCAGAATTGTCACTAAGTGAGCGTTTTGTTTTATCTGTAGTTAAATAGCTAATAGTTGGCAATTGGTTGTGCTTATAATATTTCTTGAAAAAAAATATCACTAGTTTGCTTTTAATTCACATGCCGCACTGGGCACTACGAACACAGCATATAAATGAACTTTTAGTGTAATATGCAAGGCACATGTGTGATTACAGCACAACTGAAGCATTTCTCTGTAGATGTGCGAGTGCAAAATGTGATGATGGAAGGTTTTTTATTTATTTATTTTTCCCTTTAATTCTTTATTTCCGTGCAGCTAAAATTATACATAGTACAAAGAAAAGCACACATACCTTTCACCTAGCAGTATCAGAATTTCTGTGGCAGACGATGAAAAAAAAACAAAAAAAAAAAAACATTTTTAAGCCTCCATCCTTTGCCACATTTTGCCAGAATTAAACTTGAATATGGGACAAAGAATGTTAATATTTCTTTGTAGTCAAAGCGGAGCTTCAGACTTGTACCTAGAGTGTAGCTGTGACACAAACTCTGTGCATTGGAATGACTGGGAATATTTACTGCTAAGATGGAAAACGAATCTATTTAAAATTAATTCCTTATGTTTTAAGGTCAGAAAAAAGGAATTCATTTCTACAACACCCCACCGATTAAGGAAAAGACTGTCAGGTGTGTGTGAAGGGAAGAGGGTTTAAATATAAATATTCATTTATGGTTCTCCCTTGGATTACCTATCAGACATGATCCTTTTTTTTTTTCTTCTTCTTTTTTTTCTCTAAAAAAAATGTGATTTAGCTACTGATAATTCCTCCCCCTCATTACCAATTGAACCTAGCTGAAAGCAGACTGACAGTTAAAAAAAATACCCCCTGACCCGGCCCAAACCAGTGGGCCAAGATCGACCAGGGAGATCAAAGGATGCAGGGCCGATGCTAAGTTAACACTGCCTAAACAAGTCCTATTATGGGCCTGTGTGGAGATCAGAGATCTCCCTCACCGGGCCATTACACTGTCATGCCGAGCGGCATTGGGAGCAAATAATCTCCCCACCCGGCCATTGAGATTATTTGCTGTCGGCATTGGGAGCAAATAATCTCAATAGCACTAGAAGCCCAGTTACCATGGCAACACTCTCGCTTGTCTGAAACAATCAGCAAGAGAGCACACTGAACCCACCAGACCACTAGGATGTCCCTCTCCCTTGGCCAAAGATAACAGAAAAAACAAAAGAGAGGGGGGAATAAAAAATAAATATATATATATTTTAATTGTTTTTAATTTCATTACATTTTATATTAATACAACAACCCCTGTTCATACATACTAAAGCCCCATATATATATATATATATATATATATATATATATATATATATATATACACACACACACTAAACCCCTCCATAGACAATTACATACACAACACCCTCTAGACACACAAACACTCTTTACAGCCCCTAGACACACACTACTCTGTACAAAAAACTTAATCCCCCTATACATAAACACACACACAACAGCCCATGTACATACATTATAGCATAAAGATGCACTCACACAGCAGCCACTATACACATACATGTACACTACACCCCATAGACAAATACACACATGCTTTCTCGCTCTATAACTGCTAGCAAACACACACACGATCTCTATATCTCCTACATGCACACACTTTATAGCTAGTGGAATCACATGCACACTACAGTCTCTAAGCACATATAGTACACCACAAACACTCTCCTTTACACACACTACACCACAAACAATCACCTCTACACACACACACACAATACCACAACCCGTCTGCAACCACAGAACGCCTCCCTACACATGCACAACACCTTTTACTGGCCATGTTCCACTCTTGTTGTATCCCTGTTATAGAGACTCTGTGTAAAACAAGCACTGCTCTTCAGCAGAGCTCTATGTATGCGATGTCCTGGAGGAACAGTAAACTAACATGCACTTTGAGGCGGTGTGTGTGTCATTGCTAATGACATGACATGCCTCCTCCCTCCTACTGGGCTGCTTTTGCTTTAAATGCCTGGGATGAATTATTTTTCCAGTCCGGCCCTGCCCCTGAATGTGAGGTTGGCAACCTACTGCTAATTAAAACGGCACTGTCATGGCCGAATCCCCTGTTTTGTTTAGTTTTTTAACCCCCCCTCCCGACTCCACTACATCCAACTGACCCCCTAGTTACCCCCAAATGCCCGTAAGCCCCCCATATAACCTATTTTTAAAATCTTTATTTTGTGCCTGGACCGATGTTAAGGACGCCTCCATCGTTGTGTGGGTAGATGAAGTCCCTGTGGGACACGTCATCTGCCCACACTAGATAGCGCTGTGAGATTCCCGCACATGCCCAGTTAAACAATTCATTAATTCGTCAGAAAAACGAAGGAATGAATAGAAATTTCAGACGAACAAACACTGAATATCCGTTTTTTTCTTTTTCGTCTGATTTTAAAAAAAAAAATAATAATTTGCGCTACAAGTTCGACAGGTATTATGGTTTTTATTTGGCCTTTTTGGGGGCTGAAAAATAAAGATTTTAGAAAAAATAGGACATCAAATGGTAAGTTTTTTTTTTTTTTTTTACAGGTAGTTCTTTTATTTCCCCCTCACTATTTTTAGGGTGAGGGTTTAGTTAGGGGATTATATTTAATTTGGGTGGGTGGGGGGTGACTAGGGGCTTGGGGACCCCTAGTCACCTTGGAAGGTGGCGTTTTCATTTAGGGTCCCCACCCGCCGCTCAATAGGCCCCCCCCTCACTGTCTTTTATGGCCCCTACCCGCCGCTCAGGGGGGGGGGTTACTAGAGTTTTTTGGCTGCTCACTGTTTACTAGACATGCCCCTACTTGCGGTATAGCAAGTAGGGGCAGAATTTACTAATACTAAGTAATCTTTACTTAGTATTAGTAAATGTGGCTGAAAGACCAATTTAGGTCTTTCAGCCTTTTGGTAGATAGCTCCCTAAAACCGTGGGAATTAGGGAGTTATCTACTAAGTAGCTGCAAGATGCAGCCGCGGCACAAAATAGGATCGGAGTTTCATTCATTAGAATGATATTCCGATCCGAACAAAGTCCCGAATTGCGTTCTAACACAAATGGAGAAATGGAGACTCATTCTGTTAGGACACAATTCTGCAGTTTTGCCGGTGTCCTGTCTAAATGACAGGACTTTTGGGAATACTGACGGGAAGCATCACGGGAACACTGAGGAAAGGTGAGAATTATGGGAAAATTTCTCTGACCACTAGAAATGAAGCACACTTTGATACTCCACTGGTCAGAGATAGTCCGGCATAGGAAACCTCCATAAGACAAGTAGTCTATACTTTGTCTTATATTTTAAAGAAAACTAGAGCAGACAGGAATAAATAAAGAACAGATCCTGACAGAGGGAGAGAAGAGGAATCAATTAAAGAAAGGTAAGTTCAGCATGATAGTGCCGCTTTAAGTTATGCATTTTGGTGATTTCCAATTAAATTGTCTTTTTGTGATCATTTAGTGAGTTATTGTACCTGTTCTATAGGTACTAGAGCCCTTAAAGGGGCATGTATGATTACTGGAGGACAAACTCACTTTTAGATGACTTGTGAAATCATTTAGCTTTGTGTCTGGTCTGTTACACAGCTCCTAATTTAAGATCTGACAGTGAAAGCGATTACTCTGTTTCTGAATCCGATGAGGAACCACAGGAGGTTACTTCTCAATCCAAAACACCAAGCAAAGAGTCTCAGACCCCTAGTAAAACTCCATCCAAGAAAGGAAAGAAAAAAGCTGAAGTAAGTATATTTTTTAATACCAAGAATTGTCTCAACACACCTAAGAATAGGCGTATAGTGTATGTTACTGTCACAATGTTAAGGACCAAGATTCAGTTTGTTCTTTTTATGTTTAAGCACCAAAGTAATTTGTGTTTACTCTGCTAATCCTTTATTGGAACAATAGTTGTGTAGTAGCTGTCACATACCAGACAGGAGAGTTCTTAGTATAGAACCCTCTAGCATTTCATATGTTATGTAAAAATAAGGGTACAAGCCCATGAAATTTCTGGCAATATCCAACTGACTAGCCACATCAGTCCCTGAGAGGACATGCATGTGGGGAATTTCTAAAGTATAATCCTTAACCTAACTCTAATCATAACCCTAATCCTAAAAGAGAACATGTAGGAAGCTTAAGATATATATATATATATATATATATATATATATATGAGAAGTGTCAAAGACAGACACTAGGGGATAACCTTTGTAGAAAATGTTAAATAAGAAAATGAGAGAGCATGATCAGTCCTAATAGTATCACTAATATAATAAAGATGACAAATATAAAATATACCATTTAATGGGTATAGTTAAAAAAGGTAATAACCTCAAAACACAGGGTAGAAAGGGGGGATTACTAAAAATTCGCTATACAATTACTATATAGTAGAAAGTATCTAATTGGTAGAAAATAAAAAAAAATAAAGTGTAAATATACTGGTATCTAGATTGCCCTACAAGAGATATGTTGTAATGAGAATTGTAACAATGAGATCGAGTCCCTAGATAGGAAGTGCAACAGAGTAGAAAAAAGTAGCAATCTGTAGCAATAATCAGTACAGCTACCATATATCTCATGTGTGGCAAACTAGAAAGGAAAAAAGGGGGTAAGTAAATCCTAACAAAAGGGGAATATCGCCTAAATGTCTAGATAAATCAGAATCTAGACCGGGGGATAAATGCCTTTTAGTATATCTATTTAGCAAAAGCGAATATAATGACAGTGCATAGAAAAAGCAGTATAAATGGTGGGACAAGTGGAATGCAGTATATATACAGGGTACATTGCTGAATATTTGAAGGTTAGCAAAGCTAAAGTATAAGTAATGGTCGCTGACTAGATATAAGATAAGGAGCACTAAACCTTGAGACAGTGCTTAAAAACGCGATAAAAAAATAAAATTGTAATTCCTCGCCTTTTTTTTCCTCCGTGTTTTGAGGTTATTACCTTTTATTTTATTTTATTTTTTATTTTTTTTAACTATACCCATTAAATGTTATATTTTATATTTGTCATCTTTATTATATTAGTGATGTTATTAGGACAGATCACGCTCTCTTGTTTTCCTATTTATAACCCTAATCCTATCAATAGTGTTCGGATTAGGCTAGGATTGGTATTACTCTGGTATTTGATATCCGCAGAGGGAATCCCTTATAGCTCTCTGCACTTTACAATTGCAGTATGATAGGGATTATTTCCTTCTATGCTGCTGAATCATATTATGACAAGTTATCAGAATACCATTTTTAATGTTCCCTGCAGCCATTATAACTCACAGGACAGCCTGCATAACAGAGTACTGATCCCCCCTCTGCTGCAGGGGCTCACATTGAAATCTTGCTGCTACACAGATTATGATGCTTGGAGTAACCCTTTAAATGACTTTATGCAGACTTATCTGTTCTGCAATGCTCTTGATAAACCAATTTCTACGGACGTGTGACATTATCACTGAATGAAAGCTGGGAAAGCACACTGTTGTGTTGCATCTAGTGTAAATTGCTATTCACACATTTATTTAATTTTTTACGTGTTTTATTTGTTGTGGTTTTTTTTCCTTCATTTTCAAACTCTAAATTGCACTTCTTGTGTTTTGCAGAACAATTTGGTAGAAGAATATTTTGAAGCTCACAGCAGTTCAAAGGTTTTCACTTCGGATCGGACACTGCAGAAACTTCAAACTCCAAAATTAGATCAGGTATATGAAGTATCTCATTTCCTTACTGTCACTTCCTGTAGTAGTGCCAACACAATGTTGATCCACTTACGTGAGCCCTGTACCTACACTTTAATTCAGCGAATCACAATGCTGGAACTCATGTGAGGTCTGGTCCCTGACTTGTCCATGCTCTTGGAAAAACCTCACAGGACGAGATATATTAAGATACTATGTACAGTTCAATATACATGGGTGAGCCACCTGTAAATTTAGTGGAATGGCCTCATTCTCATTCTCTCTCTGGTAATGCGCAGCACACTTGGCTGCTCTGTTACCCACACCATTATTTGTTTTCTTTGAAGCAGTTGCAGGAACCAGTTGACGAACAACAGCTCTGCTAATGGTGCTGCTAAATTTAAAAGAATTCATATAATTTCAAGTAGAGAGATAGCACACCATAAAATATAGTGTGGTGATCCAGGAGCTAACACAAATATAAAAGGGATAAAATACAAGTGCTAAATAATTGGTTAATAAATAAGAAAATCCAAAGTAGTATAAAAGTCCTTGGTGGAATACCTATAGCATAAGTGACCCTAACCCTGCTTGTGAAAACAACACAGGGCTGATGGTACTGATGTCAGATAATATACTATATATATTAATTATGATATGTAGCCGAGCATATCAGTATAAGGAACTGATTGCTCAATATTGAAATGTAATAGTGTCACAGTGTTGAAAAAGTAACTGGAAATGTAAATAAAGCCGATAAATTTATTTAAAATATTCCAAGTATAAAAATAACGATAAAAATCAGAGTGTAGCAAATAATCCAGTATATAGGGAATTAATTCAGCACAAAAACCTTCAGTCCAGAAACCGATGGATGAGGATTGTGAGAGTAGATCTATCCTCTGTGTCCTGGCAGCCGACGGTGTGCGTGTCACACTGCGTTCCACCCCAACCTCACATCGAGGGGTGAGCTCCGGTCTCACGGGATGATGTTAGTAGCGGGTCCGGAATCAGAAGCAAACAGGAATACTCGCGGTCAAATTCCACTGGCAAATGCACAAATGCACAAATGCACTAAAAGGACTTTTATACTACTTTGGATTTTCTTATTTATTAACCAATTATTTATCTCTTGTATTTTAGCCCTTTTACATTTGTGTTAGCTCCTGGATCACCAAACTCTCTTTTATGGTGTACTATATCTATGTTTTATAGGATTTGGTGAATTCCTTTTTTCCAGTTTTAGAGCTAATCTATCAAGCTGTTAAGCTAGAGCTAATCTATCAACTCTGTCTTATTCCCTCTTTCCTTTCTGTAATATTCGTGTTTGAATACCAGAATTTTGCACTTCATATCATTTTAAAATGCATGTACACTATGACCTCTTAATAATCAAATTGTCTGCATCCACAGGAGACATTGCGGAAGCTTCTTGAACAGTCACCCTCCGCATTTGCTGGTGAAATTGAAAGCCTGAACAAGCAGCACGAGGCTCTGTTTTATAAATGGGTGCTACAGATGCAGTGAGTTGATTTGATAATGTTGTTAATGTGTTTATGTGATGGATTTGGGCTGCTAATAATTTCTATTCCAAACTGCCTCCAGCAGACTTTGCACTTTTCATAATTGCTCTGCTTTCTCTTATTGTCTTGATAACTTGACTTATTTACAAGGTGGAAAACCTTTTCTGTTCACCAAGATAATTTACGGAAAAGACGGAAATGTTTATAGTGACGAATACCTAAGTCCATAATTTTATAGTGATTCAAAACTGTTTTTTTTTTTTTTTTAATTTTTTATTTTTGTAGTGCATAAGCTTATAACAGATGGTCGCGAGGTACCCCAAAGGCATTCCTCCAACGCATTATAAACATTTCAACATATGGGTACATGGGAAATCTTGCACATTTTTTGTTTAGAGATATTTCAAGCAATGAACACTAGAGAGTCTAAACAGCTGAATGTGTCTCTTAATTTAAGGTAACATCGCTGGCGTTTTAATTCAGCTAATTTTGAGCAACTTCAAGTAGCATTCAGTTGGTGTAACACTAGCTTAGTCTAGCTTTTTACAGGTATGGGTACAAGTTTAGTAGAAGGGTCACAGCAAAGTTAACTCTGCACAACAGGAGACATACATTGCGCTGGCTGACTACATAAGAGAGATGTGTCTAGGTAAACCGGTGCTGCACCTATGAGTCATATTAAGCAATTGGGCGACAAGACAGTAGTCTGGTTGCCAACCGGGCACTTGTCTAGATTAATAACAATTGACATAAGACATTTACTCAAGTGTCAACTTGGCTTGTACATGCATTTTTCCCCCTTCGCTGTTGCTGACACTGGAATTTTGGCATAGCAGGTATTGAGAGTCCTGAAAACATTCGCTTGGGCATGTGGGCATCCCAACACCTCGGCGGGGTGCAGCCGAACCGTCCTCTGTCCAGCGTACCTGGTGGGTGTAGACCTTGGGCAGACCATGCGTCGACGAAGCTTGGTGGTGTGAGGTAGCGTGGTGATGATTGTCGCCATCTTGGGTGTTTGGAGCGTTGTGGTAGTCTTTCATCCACGTTTCCCCAGCGTCTGTGGTAGCAGGTACAGTCCGCAGGGCATTGCGCCAGTTCTAGGGATAGTTGTCGCTTGTCCTGTATTGGGTGCCGCAGCAGGGTACGGGTTGCTTGGTGCAGGTTGTCGCGTAGGCCAGGTGGTGCAGACACACTGCAGATGTCCCCACAGTCTGGTTCCCGCTCTTTTAGTTGCCGCCATTTTAGGTTAGGCCTTGGGCCTTCACGGTGGTTCGGCAGTGTCTCCATGCTTGGTTTTGCGGTCAGGACCGGGATCACCCCCCCGGTCCAGAGGGGGGGGGTCGGGACCGGCTCCGCCGGTGTTCCGTTGCTTGTCAGGCTCCGTTGGGCAGGATAGTGGAGTGGCGGCCGTCCACTCCACTCACCGCCAGGCTGGCCCCCACCTGGTGTAGCAGGGACCTCTCCTCCGAGGGACTAGAACCCCAACGGCAAGCCTCACCTCGGCTCCGGTAGCCCGTGCGCATTGAGGGTCATGGGTGCTCGTGTTCAGGCATTGATTTCTCCCACAACTGCTGATTAATGGGTCTGTTACACTGCTTTAAGTGTAGCTATATTTCCATTAAAGGGACACCATAGGAACCCAGATCACTTAATCTCAATGAATTGGTCTGTGTGCACTACCACTGATATTTTTCTTCTGCTCTAGAAGACAAGGCAATGTTTACATTGCATGGCTAAACACACCTCTAGTCTAAGGGATAATATTCAGGAATTCATTGGGAAGAACTTTGTTATTAACAGCATGGTTTTATGAAACATAGGTCATGTCAAATGAAGAAGTAAGTAGAAGTATAGATCAGGGTGTTGCAGTGGATGTGATCTACTTGGATTTTGCCAAGGCATTTGATACAGTTCCTCACAATAGGTTAGTCTTCAAACTAAAATAAATTGGTCTAGATGAATATTCTTGTTTTTGGGTAGAACATTGGCTTAAGGATAGAGTACAATGAGTTGTCATTAAATTAGACATTTTCAGGCAGGACAAAAGTGGTGTCCCTCTGGGTTCTGTTTTGGGACCGCTTCTATTTAACATATTTATAAATGATCTTGAAATGGGCATTGAAATACATGTTCTAGTGTTTGCAGATGACACACCACTTTGTAAAGTAACATGTGAGCAGGATATTGCTTTCCTGCAGAGGGATTTATATAGATTGGGGGACTGGGCACTAAAATAGCAGATTATATTTAATGTAAAGAAATGCAAAGTTATGCACTTCTGGGTCAAGAATGCACAAGCAACTTACACCCTAAATGGTAGTGAATTAGGGATAACCACACACGAGAAAGATTTGGGAATTGTTATAGACAACAAATTAGACAGCAATATGCAATGTCAATCTGCAGTTGCTGAGGCCAGTAAGGTTTTGTCATGCATAAATAGGGAAATAAATTCTCGGGATGAAAATGTAATTTTGCCTCTTTATAAATCGCTGGTAAGACCACACCTTGAATATGCTGTGCAATTTTGGGCACCTGTTCTAAAGAAAGATATCATGGCACTAGAAAAAGTGCAAAGACGAGCTACAAAATTGATAAGAGGAATGAAGCATTTTAGTTACGAAGAAAGGTTAAAAGGAATGAAGCATTTTAATTACGAAGAAAGGTTAAGAAATTTAAATCTCTTTAGTTTGGAAAAACAGCGCCTCAGTGGAGATATGATAACATTATACAAATATTTTCTGGGCCAGTACAAATTGTTATCTGGAAATCTATTCATAAACAGGGCTATGCATAGGACACAAGGTCATGCATTTTGGCTTGAAGAAAGGAGATTTCATCTAAGGCAAAGAAAAGGTATTTTTTACAGTAAGAACTATAAGAATATGGAATTCTCTGCCTGAAGAGGTGGTTTTATCAGAGTCCATACAGATGTTGAAACAGCAATTGGATAAATACTTCCAAAACAAAACATACAGGGATATACTTTTTAATTAGTGGGGTAATAGCTGGTTGATCCAAGGAGATATCTGATATCTGACTGCCATTTTGGAGTCAAGAAGGAGGTTTTTCCTAGTTTGTTGCAAAATTGGAAGCGCTTCAGACGTGTTTTTTGCCTTCTTTTGGATCAACAGTAAAAACATATGTGAGGAAGGCTGAACTTGATGGACCCAAGTCTCTTTTCAGCAATGTAACTCTGTAAGTAGTTGTTAAAGACAGCCACTAGATGGTTCTTCCTTATTGACAACAAAGTCAGACTCGGTTCTTGGCATTTGACAATCTCATGCATTGAATAGGAGGCACCAAGTTTAGACCACATAAGCTAATGTACTGGGGTCTGGTTTTCCTGAGCATTCAAATGGTTAGGCTTGACTGAGAGTGGTAACCATATCTGTAACTGAATGACAAATGACCGGGAGAATTTGCTGGCAGTACTATCACTTAAGCTATTTTGTAAACACAATTTTACTTTATTTCCACAATCAGCCTTGGATTCAACATCATTCTCTTTGGCTTGGGATCCAAACGGAATCTCATAGAGAAGTTCCGAACCTCTCTGCTTCAGGATTCTCTCCACATTGTTATCAACGGGTTCTTCCCAAGTATTACTGTGAAATCTGTAAGTGTTGTAGCTCTTTAGCTCTTTAGCTCTGAAACTTGCTAAATCATCCACAAAACATGGTCACCTTTGCTTAGTTGTCTATTTATTTAATCTTTACATCGTGCTAGAATAAATGCTTGCAAACTAAAATGCGTATTTTCCTGAAGATCCTTTCAAGCTCCTTCAAGTTGAACATCACATTAGGCATTGTACGATAATGTATGACTTTTTGGGCAGCTTTGCTGCATCTTACACCTTAAAAGTAAAGTTCCACCTAAATAACATCAATATTTGATCTGTCTTGGATCTTTATTTCATTTGTATTTCTCCAGGGATTTCTCAGGAATTGTCTTCTTTTCCTTCCACAGATTTTAAATTCCATCACGGATGAAGCCATTGGACACACTGGGACATTTCGAAGCCCCCTTGATCAAATGGAATTCATAGTACAGATGTTTAAAGACAGTAAGTAGAAAAACTAAAGCCCATGTTGTGCATACCAAAAGGGATTCCGCTTCACTGAGCTATATATGATTCTTTTAATTATAGTGAACTAAATTCTTATGGTAACCTATGTCAACGAATGAATCCAACGTTGCTGTATGTGTGTAAATATCCTATCTATCTATCTATCTATCTATCATAAACATTTTATTACATAAAAACACAATTTACACTCTTCTAGGTGTAATGTAATATCTCATTGATCATCTGCTTTTATGAAGGATTACCTTCAAACATAACTCAATTACGTTCTCTATGCCAATTAGCAGAGTTGATTTAAGTTGTATAATAAATTCTCAGTACTGTATTCATTGCACATCTACATATGTAGTATATGTAGTATATATATAACTGCACATGGAACCACTAATCTGGACACTCCAAGCTAAATAAATCCATACAGAAATTAATTTTATATTGAAGTATTCATCTATAGAATCAATAACACCACACTGACTACACCGTCCGACTTTGTCTGTGATTAAGCATTATTTTTTAATTTATTTAACTTTGAATAGATTCCCCTCACCTCCACAGTAGACTGCTCTAAAAAAAAACATATATTTTGCATCAGAACACCTGTTAGAACGCAGACATTCCAAATCACTAGATTAATTTATTACACAAAGGGATTACAGATATTAAGCCAAGTGAACTAAACTGGAAATATGCGCAAACTCGGCTGGTTTTTCTAGCTGTGCTCTTTTGACTTCAAATTCACAATTACACTGACCGTTACCCAAAGCCATCCCTGAGTAATTGTTAAAACATGCTAATCCTATATACACTTTTTTGTGGAATTGTTTGCAGATCCATCCCTTGAACTGTACCTTCTTGTTCATAATCTGGACAGTCAGATGTTAAGAGGGGACAAAAGTCAACAGGTCTTGGCACATCTAGCGTCTGTACCTAGGATCCACCTTCTTGCCTCTGTTGACCACATCAATGCTCCTCTCTGTAAGTGGCATATTTTTAATGTAAAGTAATGGTAGTCTGACTTGAGTGTACGTGATTGTCTTTTTGGTATTTTATATATTAAATTTTTACCATGATGGATGCAGCTGATGACCATGATAGGGCGCTCCTATAATCCAATGGTAGAAGAGAAATAGATTTTGAGAGATTGTAATGCATGCAATAGGTATGTGTGCTATACGGTATACAAGAAAGGTGCAATATAAACTATGACATCTCCACTATGCATTGCTAAACAACATGAGGGAATCAACCAGGTAGACATCTTAAATATATGGCAGGCCCCTGTGAGACTAAATTAATTATGGTGTGTTAGCTAAGTGATAAAAACAAAAAGGTAGGCAACTGATAGCAAACCTTAAAAGAAAACTAACACTAGCTTAGAACCACTGCCAGGTACATGCTTAATGGTAAATAACGTCAGAGTCCATACAGATGTTCAAACAGCTACTAGATGCATACTTGCAAGAACAGAATATTCAAGGATATAATCTTTCAATGTAGAGGGTAATAACTGCTTGATCCAAGGATAAATCTGACTGCCATTCTGGGGTCAAGAATGAATTTCTTTCCTCGTTTCTTGCAAAATTGGAAGTGCTTCAAACTATTTTTTTTTTTTTACTTCTTCTGGATCAACAGCAAAAAACAAATGTGAGGAAGGCTGAACTTGACGGACGCAAGTCTCTTTTCAGCTATGTAACTATGTAACGTCAACCGTTAATCCGATGCCACAAGCGTGCTTTAAATTGGAACCGGTACTGCAGTTTTCCACAAGGCACCCGGTGTCACTGCTCCAGTATCCTTTCAGGTTTAAGAGACCTGTCGGACCACGGAGATTTATGAAACAGCGTTCCAGTCCTTCTGCTTCCCATGCCCAGGCCGACTGACGAGGGTTGGCTTCCCAAGAGTTCTCCATTTTGCAGGTAGTTTTCCCAGGGTGTGGACAGCTGGTGGGTGTTGTGTCCATCGTGGCTCTCAGCCCAGAAAGGCAGCGTTGCGCCGGCGGAGGCCTTCTGTGCTGAACGTAAGGTTAATGATTGTGCTTCCCGACGGGACTCCAATCAGCTCTAGAAAACTGCGCAAACCACATCAAAACTTGCTGGGAATCTGCCCACCCAGTCGTTGTGGCGCCATTTTAACTCCGGTTTTGCAGAATTAGTCAGCACAAGTGTTAGCAAATCAGAGTCCACAGTTGTTGCACCCTTGATGGGGACCAGGATAACCACCACCAGTCCAGGGGAGGGCGGGGTGGGGGGGGCAAGTGGGGCAGGCAACATTTTTTTTTAACCAGAGTTAAAGGCCACTCACCATTTGTTTTTGAGCAACACTCATTGAGCTTCTTCCATGACCTCAACAGATCCAATGCATTTGTGGCGTGCATCTTTGAAAGAAGTGACCTCTTAGCTATGAGTGGCTGATATTCAGTAAAAGTAAGGGGCCCCACGAGTTCTTATAGTTGAGAAAAGTGGCCAACGTTATCAGCTAACCTATGTGTCCAAAGCGGACTCATTCCTGCCAATCATCGGGGCTGGCTAACTCTACCACCTCTCGAACATCAGCCCTATCCACCAGTGGGACATGGATAATATTGCTGTCTTCACACCTGCTAGCTCTACAGCACTGGGAATGAGATAGCCAAGGGGCCTGCTCTTCAGTGCCAGATCCATGTTGAATGTGTTTTCTTTTCACATGTTTTAATTTGCTGCAGTTTTTTTGTTTTTACGTTGACGTTGATTACGTAATCTCAATGGGTCATTAGAATACCAGAGAACCATGCTATTAAGAATGGACTTCTTTGCGCTGCCCCAACCCTGGATTTATGGAGCTGTGCTTTATACATTTAAGATGGGCTAATATTTTGCTTTTATCCATAGAGCATATAGCCTAATATGCTTGCTCCTCATGTAGTTAACATCCCATGATGACTCTCCTATCGTAGACCTTCTTGTAGTCCACATAAGATTTTCCTTATGTCTCCAAAAGTCCCCGTGGTGGTCTGTGATACAATCAATCTTGTAACAAGCAAGTACTTAATTCTAAGGCTTTTACATAATTGACATTTGTATTTTACATCATCCCATTAGTATCTGGAAGTAGCCTATGTCTCCTGCCCTAATATCTTATTAAAGCCTGCAGGTTGACACAAGCTTCTGTAGTTTATTAACCTGCAGCATTATCTTTCAGGCTGACATGTCTATCTACTGTTATAAAGATCTTCTTTGGGATTACCTTATCTTTTTTCACTATATCCTCATGGGGCCTGGCTGTAGTTTATATCTTACTGAACCTACTGGCGTATTCTTTTTTTTTTAGATCACAGGTTTACTACAAGCATCCGTAGTTTCTCATCATTCAGTCTTGCCTTTATACAAAGGATACGTTTATTGCTTTATAGTTTTATCTGTTATCATGTCTCAGCTGTAGATGTAACTCGTGCAACTACTTCTGTAGTCTATTTAAACATAAAAAAAATCTAAAGGTTTATCTTCAAGACAAGGATGTATGTTTTATACCTTGTGCAACTCTGCATTTCTGTCTTATACTTATTGTGATGTGCTAACTCACCTGCAAAAAAATAAATATATATACAAAGAAAGCAACGACAAACAACGACAAGGTTATGGGCTCCCAAGGTTCATTGATGTATGTGGGAAGTGAAGGCTAGACCCACTGGTCCGATCACACATGAGCTACTGTAAATAAAATTGCTGAAAACTTATGCTGGCCATGATAGAAAGTTGTCATAACACACAGTGCATTGCAGATTGCTGTGTATGGGGCTGGGTAGCTGTTGACGGACCATTATAACCCCCTCCCCCCTGTTCACTGCTGCAAGCTCCTTCAGTGGAATGTGAGTGTCAGAACTGGACTCTAAAGCCATGGAAGATGGTTGCCTGATCTGATGAATCTTTAGATTCTTTTAGATCGTATGGATGCTTGTGCATTGTTTTACCTGGAGAATAGATGGCAGCAGGATGCACGATGGGATGAAGGCAGGCTGGCGGAGGCAGTGTTATGCCCTGGGCAATGTTTGCTGGGAAACCTTGGCACCTTGCATTCATGTGGATGTTACTTTGACATCTACCACCTACCTAAAGATTGTTGGAGACCGCATGCACCCTTTCATTGCAATGGTGTTCCCTGGATTCAATATTAGGCAGCTGGTTTTAATATTGTGGCTGATCACAGTCACAGTGTGTGTGTGTGCTGTTTTTTTTTTTCCTTTCTTTACAGCAGAGCATTCTACCAGCATGTTAATGCATAGTAAGGAAATCGAATAGCTTTTACTTACATAATTATGTTTTTTTTCTCTCCTTCATCAGTGTGGGACCAGTCTAAACAGAGTCTGTATAATTGGTTATGGTATGAGACCACTACTTATAGTTCCTATGTAGAAGAGACATCCTACGAGAACTCACTGCTGGTGAAACGCACCGGAGCACTGGCTCTCAGCTCCCTCACTCATGTGATGCGCAGCCTCACCCCCAATGCCAGGTAAAACTTTGTCCTCTTTCATATTTGTTTCAACCCTAACACTAATTCAGTCCTGCACGATTTCATCATTATTATTAAAAGAACATTAGGAAGTATGACATTAACAGTGGCCATACAATAAATATTCTATGCATTGTGTTCCAAGAAATAATAAATTACAGTAGTATAGGAAAGATTGGTAGATAGAAAAGAGGGAGAAGGGGGTAGAAAAGAAGGAAAACATATTGTAGGTTTTTCTAGGATTTTTTCTTTTGTTATATTTGTGTCTGTTGAACAGAATGGCAATTCTTCCTTTCATTAATTTACTGTGCTGCATACAAATGGGAGTCTTCAGAAACAGGACTGTAAAAAAAAAAAAAATTGTGTCTTGAAATGACTGTTTTGACACCACAATCGAAAATGTTTTATCAGTCATTTGTTAAATCCAAATGGGCCATATTCAGCCTGGAGTATCACTTGAACAATGATCTGTTTGTATTTTTTATTTCCTAACCGGAAGAAAGCTAATCCTATATATGTCTTGTGTTTCCAGAGGCATTTTCCGGCTGCTTGCAGAGTATCAATTGGCTAATAAAGACAACCCTTCTTATTCAGGTACATCGAGAAACTCTTCCCAATTACATCTAATTTAAAAACAGCTTTTAACACTTTGCTCTGTACATCTTACGTATGTATTATATAGCTGAGGGTGTTTCCATGGAGCATTGGAAGAAGGTTGTCTGATCTGATGAATCACGCTTTTCTTTTAGATCAGGTATATGGTCATGTGCGTATGCATAGTTTACCTGGGGTAGAGATGGGTCTTATACTTATGGGAAGAAGGCACAAGGTGAAGAAGGCAGGCTGACAGAGACAGTGTTATGCTCTGAGCAATGTTCTGCTGTGAATCCTTTTATCCTAGAATTCATGTGGATGTTACTTTGACATGTACTACCTACCATGTACAACTCGTTCATGGCAGTGGTGTTTTTCCTTGATGGCAATGGCCTTTTTTTGGCAGGATTACGCACCCTGACACACTTCAAAAATAGTACACACACTGCATTCATTATATATGCACACACTACATTCACTATACACACACTCACTGCATTCACTAAACACACTACACAAACACACTATGCATTCATTATATACAAACTACACAAATACACACTGCATCCACTACACAAACACACACAGCTCCCCTGTCTAAACACACTGCATCCACTACATGTGGCATGTATATTTTGTGCATTTACTTTTAGAAATAGTTTTTTTTTTTTTTTAAATGGTAAATGTACAGAATATTGGCAAGTTATCGGCCTGAAAGTTCACAGATTATCGATATCGGCTCAGTGTACGTTCACACAGTTATTGCATTCTTTCAGTGTTTTTGTTTCTTCTGCAGGCCTTTCCTTTCAAGATTTCTACCAGCAATGCAGAGAAGCCTTCCTTGTAAACAGTGACCTAACACTAAGGGCTCAGCTGACTGAATTCAGAGATCACAAGCTGATCCGTACAAAAAAGGTAATTTGATTTCATAGCGTTTATTATAAGTCTGCTGAAAGTAAGTTTTATTAATTTGGGTGTCATTGCTTATTGTGAGATGAACTAAAACTTCACGTTTATTGCATGCCTAGTAAGTCAGTAGTCTGCAAAAGATTGGTGCGTTATTCACTATGCCACTACAAAATGTAGGAGAAAATTTAAGAAATAATAAATCTCCCTGTATTTGATGGTTGGGGGGACATTCATAGGAATGGATTGAAGAATGGGTGGGGAAATGTACATGTAGTGTGGGGAAATTAATTGGGAGGGTGTAGAGTAATGGAAAAAGGGGTTTGTTTCATCTAGAGAGGGAGGAGGGTGACCAATACATGAAGAGAAAAGAATAGGAAAAAATGTGTATCAATATTTTTCCAACATGTTCCAGCGTGTTTTATTTTGTATCATATCTTATAAAATAGTGCATATTTATATCACGCATAACAAAAATGGTTAGATCATTTGGCGACAGAGGGAGATAATAGGTAATATATTCCTCTTGAAACAATATTGATGACTCTTATCGAGAAATGTCATCATAGTAGATGTTTGATGGGATGGGGGTGGGAAAACTGCCTAGGGCCAATAGTATAGGAAAGAAACAGCACTACTTTTAAGTCGATTAAAAAAAAAATAAACAACAAAAAAAAACAATGCATAAGTAGGTTGGTCTGGTCTGGTCGTCTTCCACCGCTTTTAGTCTGCCTGTGAGCTGATAAGCTCCTCTTTAATAAGGACAATAGCTAAAGCAATTGTTTTACGAATGTCCTCCAACGAAGTCTGTAAACTGCCTCTTGTAGTTGGAAGGGAAACTTCCACCACTTCTTTTCTAGTTGGCAGTGCATTCTATATGTCGAGGAGGTGCTCTCTAGATCAAGTTGAGAGATCGTTCACATACCATACTGAATTGTGTGGGCTTGCAAATAAATTGTGGATGTTTAGAGTAATGGAGGGTTTATCCACACTGCTTCTTGCCCTTTCCACCAATCATGTCCAGCCTCAGAAGTACAAAATGAGCAGTTTACTTGGTTACTTACCTGAAAAGAGACATGCGTCCATCAAGTTCAGCCTTCCTAAAGGGCCATTATAAGCACAACAAAGACGTTGGCTTAATCGAGTCATAAACAGCTACTTGGCTTCTGAAGCAGTTTTGATGTATAGATCATGCCCTTGCAGTCGAACAGCTTAATTATCTGTTATTTAGGAGTTAAATCCTTTTGTGTGGGTCACACACAGGGGAGGTCTGCTAAGGGTGACATAAACAGTCTTCCTGCACATTTCCTGTAAAGAGAGATCTGATGTTTAGGTACTTTATTGCACATTCTGTTTACTTCTACTCTGTTAAGAGCCTGCAGGAGCCCCCTGTGCTGATTGAAAATTAAAAGCACACTGTCCTGATTGAAAATTAAACCATTTTACAGCCAGGCTGTGTGAGGACACAGAACCCCAAACAATGCACAGAGGAATACTTGAGAACAAGGGTAGGCAACCTTCGGCACTCAAGATGTTTTGGGCTACATCCCCCACAATGCTCTTACAGCCTTAATGCTGGTAAAACATCAAGTTATAGTCCACAACATCTGGAAGGTTACCTATCCCTGCTATAGAAGGCGAATATAATACATTAAATTACATGGTTATTTTGTAATCAATCTTTATTTAACCCTGTTATTGTATTATAATATGAGCTTTAGGCAGATATTATGACATTGGCAGTGAAACGTGTGTGTATGTATGTATGTGTGTGTGTATATATATATATATATATATATATATATAATCTGCCAAATGAAGCCAGCACTCAAGGACTTGTAAAAAAACTAAAAGGGTTTTAATCCATAGAACTTGTCAACGTTTCAGTTTACCTCAGCAAATTTTCATCAGGACATCAAAGTCCTTGAGTGCTGGCTTCATTTGGCAGATTGTATTTTTGTGCAGCTGAGCACCGGGCATTTAACCAAGAGGAAAGCAGGAGTGCAAAACACCAACAAATTGTGTGTGTGTGTGTGTATGTGTGTATGTATATATATATATATATATATATATATATATATGTATGTATGTATATTTTTTATGAATTTTACTACTGCATCTCATTTACGTTGTTGTTTTTTCGTTTTTGTTTTTTTATTAAAGGGTGCAGATGGAGTGGAATATTTGTTAATCCCTCTTGATTTAGGAACCTTGACAGACTTCTTAGAAATGGAAGACAAGGAGTCCTAAACCAGTGAAATGCAAGAGTTCATTATTTCTTTTTTTTTTTTTGCTTGTAAGTAAATGTGGCATTCTTAATTATTTGCCCGGACAAGTGACTGTATTTACAGTTTGACATATTTCTCAAGAACCAATTCTTCAAAGGAATCTGCAAGCGTTCAAAGATTTTGTGGCAAAAACGTTACTTAAGTTTCCTTCCTCAGAAACAAAATGAATATCTGTACAGATCTTTATTTTTGTAAGGATATTAGCAGTATATGAAATATTTCAGTACTATAAAATATTTTGAATTCTATTTTCATCGTTTTAATTTTTTTGCCTTTTTATTTTATTTTTTACATATATATAATATATATATATATCTGCATGAAACCAATCTTCAATTCTTGTCAAATACTTTTTTTTTATACTGCCCAAAGGCATTGACAAACACCCGATTTTATTTACTTTTCTTTCAATATTTTTTTTTAGAAAATTAAAAAGGTCAAATTCTGCAGTTTATTAGTTTGATAGACTTTTATATGTGAAATAATTCATATAAATGACCTGCTGAATATGATATCGTAGAGGTCCTGACAAAATCTTCCACGTACATTAATGATAAGAAAAACGGGTGGCCCTCCTTGGAAAGTGCCCACAGAAGGAGCATGTTGGCATTCTGGACATCCTGCCTCCGGGCAGACTTTGCAGAGAGCACTGCGGAAGCAATCTCTCAGTGATCCTAAAACACACTGCAATCGCATCTAATGATGTGCTTGCTCTATGCTAGTTGGAAATCGTATTTGCCTGTAGTGGTGTCCTTGGATGGGGTAGTGTATGGCTAAGTAGACTGGACATTGGTTTCTACTATGAATGGAAATAAACAGATTAGAGGCAGTGCACAACAACTGGGACCCTGTAATCTGGACCAGAAAGGCATTAACACCTAAAATTATCATATTTGCTCAATTATAAGATAAGGTTTCCCCCGACCCCCTCCCCCAAAATAAACAAAAACAACCTTGTCTTATAATCAGACCTTTTAGCTGGAATTTTATGCCTGTGTAATAAAGGATGAATACAGCTGGACTCTACATTTTTTTTTTTTTTTTTTTATCAGAAACCGTGTTTAACCCCTTAAGGACACGACTTGTGTGACATGTCATGATTCCCTTTTATTCCAGAAGTTTGGTCCTTAAGGGGTAAAATGTAGTTTATACCAAATGTATAACACCCACAGCATTGGACTAACAAGCACTTGCTACGTGAGCACGTTGCACAAACACACTCTGATCACATCCCATCATTTTACAGTAAAAAGAAGGAAGCGCTTATGTATTATGGAGATTGTATAATTATTACCTCTCACAAACACCCGGAGAGAAGGTGCTGAGCAGTGCTCCCCTGGCACGATATGGCCACCAGCAGCAAAACCCAGGGCAGACCCAAGCACTGTGCGAATAACTAATGCATTCTGCATGCAGGTCACTCCATGGTCTCACACAGGAGCCGTGCCCACACTGTCATGGTGCTGACTCTGGCCGCAGCTTGATTCTGAAGCTGACTTCTTCCCTCTACTTCCCATATTGCCAGAAGGCTGACCACACTCCTATTCCATCAGACATCCTGCCCATTCTATCAGAAGGGAGAGTTTAATGGAACACTAACAGCTACACAGCACATACAAAATCCACATACACTAATAGCACTCCAGGGATTTCCTCTAATTGTTAAAACATAACTTTTTTTTTTTGGTCAGGGTCTCAAAATTTCCATAATACTTTGATCAGAAAAGTTTTTTTCAACGCATATGTTAAGAATACAGTATGTGTGTCAGTGTATCTGTGTCTGTAAATCTTGTGTTCATGTGTGTCTGTATGTGTTTGTGTCTATATGTGTATCTGCATGTGTAACTTTGTGCCAGTGTATGTCTAACAGGGTCATCCTATAATTGAGCAAACACGTTAAAAAAAAAAAAATACGTTCGGCTTCTCATCAAATTCCGCCCCTTTTAGTAGATCTTCAAGGATCACTGTAGGGTCAGGAACACAAACATGTATTTCTGACCCTATAGTGTTAACACCACCATCTAGCCCCCCTGGGCCCATCATGCCTCCATAAATATAGTAAAAAAATCTTACTGTACTCAAGACAGAAGCTGTAAATCTGCATGCTGTTAGACTCAGAAAAAAAGCTGTCTGCTGACATCATCAGAAGTGGTAGCCTGATCCAATCACAATGCTTCTCCATAGGATTGTCTGAGACTGACAAGGAGGCAGATCAGGGGCAGAGCCAGCATGATTCAAACACAGCCCTGGCCAATTAGCATCTCCTCATAGAGATGGATAGAATCAATGAATCTCTATGAGAATAGTTCAGTGTCTGCATGCAGAGGATGGAGACACTGAATCACAGGATGCTGTGCACAGTGTTGACCTGTGCTCTGCTGACAGCAGATCTGAGTGGATGGAGGCATATTATGCCTCCATCAACTCCGAAGTCCCTCTGGTTCACTCTGAGTGACTGCAACTGGAGGTGTTGCTAGCTTTCAATGTAAACACTGTATTTTCTCCGAAAATACAGTGTTTACATGAGAAAGGCTGCAGGGAGCTATAGTTCTCACCTGAACCACCTCATTAAACTGAAGTTGTTCAGGTGACTATAGTGTCCCTTTAAACTGCTGTAATCCATAATCCAAGATCTCTGCCTATTAGGAAGCTGGCACTCTTTTCTTTTTTTTGGAAGGGACGTGGTGAGTCAGCTGCGGCCGAGGAGGGCTCTGTCCCACTGACTTGAAGACGTGTAGCAGGTCTTGCTGAATCTGCTTTTCCTCCACCCTTAAAGAAGCAAAAACAGTTTGGAGGAGACAGATAAGAGTTCTGAATAGTCATCGGTCGATTCACCTGAAAAAAAGTTTTTTTGGTAAGAGGAAACACTAAAATCTTCAATGGTAGAATCTGCACAAGCTTATTTAATAAGCGAATGACCTCATGAAAATGGGAGAACCTTCTACAGAAAAACCTTGTGTAAGAAAAAAAATAAAAACATTTTTTACTTACCTGTGATAGTACCTGTGAGTTGTGCCTCCTTAATTGGGACAAGCATCTACAAGATGGGAGTTAATTAAAAGTCCCTCCCCTTTATTCCCATAAATGGTTTCCCCCTGCAAACCCACCTCAGTTGTAGCAAGAAAACACACCACACAAGTCACATACATTTTTAATTCAGAGGGAGTATTGTACTGCCACCATATTAAGAAAAAGAGAATTTACGGTAAGTAAAAATTTAAGTTTTTTCTAGCATATGGTGGTATTACCTGTGGGATATAGCAAGATTCGCATTGGGTGGGCTTTACGGCACAACTGCTTGAAGCATCTTACGCCTAAATGCAGCTTCAGAGGATGAGAATACATCTAGCATGTAATGCCTGATGAAGGTGTTGAATGATGACCAAGTGGCCGGCCACCTTGCAAATTTCTTCGGGCGAAACAGCCTTTTCTGCCCATGATGTGGACATTGCTCTTGTGGAATGTGCTTTAAGAGAAGTAGGTATAGGAAGGTTACTGGAAGCATAGGCCATTTTGATTGTATCAATCAACCAACGTGAGAATTACGAGAGGCTCTTTCCCCTTTAAATTTCCCTTGGAAATTGACAAACAGGTGATCAGATTATAAACGTCAGTTCTTAAAAGATAGATCTGTAGAGCTCTTCTAACATCCAATTTATGCAATTTTAGTTCCTGCGTCGAGGTGGCATTATTGCAGAAGGAAGGTAAAACGATGGGCTGATTAACAGCTCTAGAAGTGATAATCTTCGGAAGGAATGAAGGCTTAGAATGGAGCATTACCTTATCTTGATAGAATATAATGAATTTGTCCGATAAAGAAAGAGCCTGAAGTTCACCTACTCTTTTGGCAGAGGTGATGGCCACCAAGAAGGCCATCTTGAGTGTTAGATTCTTCAATGGGACCTTCTCCAAAGGATCAAAAGTAGGTTCACAGAGCGCTTGCAGGACTGACGAAAGATCCCAGGAGGGAAAATATGACTTCCTGGATGGTCTATTAAGTCTTACTGCTTTGAAGAATCTCCTAACTAGAACATGCAACGCTAAATCCTTCACTAGAAAAAAAACTCAAGGCAGATAGTTGGACTTTCAAAGTGGAAACACCCAGCCCTTTATGAAGCCCATCCTGAAGGATGTACTTGAAGACATTGATGTTGACTTACACCAATGTAGAAATGTCACCAAATTCTCATGTACAACTTTGAGGTGGAACGTCTGGTAGATTGAAGGAGTAATTGGACCCTGTCTTCCTGATAACGAAGGATTAGCCTTGCAACAGCCATGCCATTAATCTGAACATCTGCACAATTTCCAGAGGTAATTCTCTGTTTTCTATCAGAGCTTTTGAGATTGGAAGTTTACAGTACGTGGAAGCCATCTCTTTCAAGTCCGAAAAACTAGCTCCTGTTTGACCAGTATGGAATGATTGCTAGAACCACTGCCCTGTCTGTTCTTATCTTTTGAATAATTCTTGGGATCAGCTTTATTGGAGGAAAGATGTAGGCTAGGGAGAAATCCCATTGGAGTGATAGATCATTGAGGATGATCTGTCCTGAACAGGGAGGCAAATTTGTGAGCCTTGGTGTTCTCTCTTCTTGCCTTAACCCCTTAAGGTATTCCCTTTTATTCCAGAAGTTTGGTCCTTAAGGGGTCTTTGACTGGCATTCCAAATCTCTTTATTAGAACGTCGAATATCCTTGGGTTTAGAGACCAATCTTTCTGATCCCACTTCCCTCTGCTGAGGTCATTGGTGATCACATTGTCAATGCCCTTCATGTGGACCGCAGAGATGTCTTCTAAATGAACCTCAGCCCAGCACATGTCGGCGCATAGTCAAAACAGACTTTCTACTCTGGTGCTACCTTGTCTGTTGATGTAAGAGACAACTGTGTTGTTCTCTGACTGTATTCTTATGGGCCTCTTTTCTATCCAAGATCTGAATCGGTGAAGGGCGTGAAGAACTGCCTTCAATTCTCTATAATTTGTTGACCTGTTTTTGTCTTCTGTGGACCAAGTACCTTGGCACATTAACAAATTCAGATGTGCGCCCCAGTCTGAGTTTGACGCATCTGTGATGATAACCACCCTGCCGAAAGGAAACAAAGTTCCACCAGTTTTACTGCGCTTTCACCTGAGAAGATACAACTCTTTTTGACCAAGAAGAGAGGATTTACCACTAAAGAGGCCTTATTTCAGATTTTGCCCATCTGACTGCAGGAATTGATGGTTAGATACCCCAGAACACTTGTTGCCTGTCTTATAGAGTAATATCTTTTCTGTAAATTTGACACTTTTTGTTGAGGCTGTTTTCTGCACTGCAGTTGTTACCCCGGTATGCTTTGCCTTTGGTATGCGGTTGCCCTTAGTGAGGCTCCTGGCCTCTGATATTGGGGTGGTCTTTATCAGGTGCTTATGGTGCATGCCGGGACCCTCTCTTACTAAGCCTTGTGGCTTGGTCCCTGGTTCTGGGGGCCACGCAAGCTTTTCGCTCCCAGGAGGAGTCAAATATGCAGGTGAGTCGGCGCTCTGTCTCTCTCCTGGCATTGCAGAGAGCTGAGGTGCATGTGCCGCTCGCCATTTTATCAGCCACACCATCGGTTCATCTGCTTATCGCTTGTCAAGGGGATTGTGAGGGGTGGACCGGGATAACCCCTGCCAGTCCACGGCCTGTAGCGTCACTGTCCCCTGGCCTGCCCATAATCACAAAGCTGGAACATATGTGGCGCATAATCAATACCTGAAAGGGCTCCAGGACCTCGTAGGATAGAGCCATGCCACTCAGCCTACCACCCGGGCAGCTATCTGGCTTCCTCCCCCAAACATCAACCAGTATGCCTCATCTCAAGTAGAAGCTTGATCCGTCCTGTGCTCAGACCAGGAAGAACTGAGGTGGGTTTGCCGGGGAAGTCCTTTATGTGATTAAAGGGGAGGGACTTTTAATTAAGTCCTATCTTGTAGATGCTTGTCCCAATTAAGGAGGCACAAATAATTGAACTCTCCCTATAACTGCAAAACAGCTGATACTGAGAGAATGGAGGTTTATTTCGAAGCATATTAAGACATTTTGTTTAATGAATAATCTTCCTAAAGAAGATGCACCTATTGCTCGATGGGGAAGAAGAGCACACTTCCAATTGGTGATCCCAAGCAGAATCTTCCTTGAGAGAAAAAAAATTAAATAAATAAGTATTCTCCAGTGCAGCAGCCCAATGTAAAGTACTTATCACTGGACCATCTCATTTGTTGCTAAGGCCCAAAGATTGTCTTGATACCTGTGTTTATATGGTTGTATCTAGGTAAGATCCTATTAAGCTTTTGTAAACAGATTCTGTTTTTATAACTGATTCTTCAGAGGTACCAACACCTTCCGCTAAAGCCGTGGGTCTCTAATGTAGATAGAAGGGCAGTGTGGCTTAGAAAGGCGTCAGATACTGCATCTAAAAATTCAGTGTTATCCATCCTTTGAACAAAGTAGACTATTTGGGTCACAGCTAGATGACCTGCGCAAAACAGATGGCAGAAGGCTTTGCCAGAAGAAAAACACATGGAAGAGACCATTCAACGGGAACAGAGCCACTTCTAAAATTAAAGTCTCATAGAGTAGAGGGGAAGCCTGACCCAGCCCTAAAGGACATCTGTGCTGGATATAGACAAGTAAAAGATTTTAATCCTTTCAATGCTGCAGGAAGGTCACAATTTTGTATTTCTAGCACTAGTTTCCTTTTAAGCTGTAGCTTTTCTAGTGACTAGTGTCCCTTGGAATAATGGAATAAAGAAAAGTTTTACAATCTGCAAGTAGATGAATAAATCGCCACTGGAGATCCTTGGACAGTGTCCTGATGAAAAACCCTCAACACCTGTGAGTTTGTCAGGTGAACCATACTTTTGAGGAATGGACAGACGTCTTACACTATCCATTTATCTAAAATATTTATAGTGGTAATTCAAGCTAATGTCCTTTAGTCTGAGATCTTCCAGAATGGACAAAAAGCCTATTCTCCCTCCTACTGCAGCTGGGCCATGCGGACTTGGCAGAGCTATATTTTTCTCCTTTAGGTTTTCCATTGAAGAGCCTGCTTTTGAAAAATTTATGAAAATCTAGGGTGGAATTGGTTCTGAACCAGGTTTGCTTTGTTAAAGAGGATGTTCTGATGCATACAAAACAGTAGAAAGACAACTTCTTAAAAGTCTGCTGACATCCATTGTAAAATTTTAGACATGACAAATATTACTGCAAAACTGCATTGGAGGTTCTCACTAAATAGGAAGTATAGAAAATAGAGGTCCAAACAAATTGTTCACTTTAATGAACTGAATTGTACACTCAAGAGTGACTGCAGCTACATGTATGTCAGAGTTTAGCAGGAGATAGGCACACCACTACAAGCCTTTGAATCAATAAGAGTACTACAGACTACTCTGACATCAAGCACTAGAGGGGCCAGCGTTCACCTCTGCTTTGACATATCGCTACAAAATCATATGCATCTATGTGCCTTGAGACAAGTTATGATGAAGTGGCACTTTAGGTCAAATGAATAGTGGAGGAAGGAAAAAAATAAAAATAAACCACCACTGGAATCATGAAAAGAATACAGGATTTGTAAACAAAAATGCACAAGTCACTGCAGAAGTTCTTTCGAATACAATGTTTAATTTGTAAATTGGTGGGTCCATAACAAATATACCAAATCATAGTGATTTTAAGCTTTATTTTTAATAGAAAAACCAGGGGATAAAACAAATTGTTGAATTTTTGAAAGGCTTTAAATTACATTATTAGAGTAGAAAATACAGCCGGTTGAGGATAACAATGATGAAATAAAAATTAATCTAGACAGCGCGTTCCTTAAAACATGGTTTTAAAACAAAAGTTGATGTACAGAAAAGTAGAAATAAAATAAAAAAAAAAAAAAAAAAAAATTGATGAAAGCCCTTATATCATGCTTGATACAGGAGGTAGGATGTAATAACCAGAAGGACACAAAATGGGTTATGACCGTTTATCTACAGCTCCTGTGTTTACTGACACCAATGACAAATTAATCACCCTCTTCCGTCTCGGATTCAGACTCTAAAAAGACAGATAAGGAATAGTCAGGGACAGAAAGATAACAGGACACACAAAAAACACCCCTCCACAAAAACAAACCTAAAAGTACCACTCTTTGCACCATATTTTGTACAAGGAGGCGACTGGCTCAGTCTTGCCTACAGGTTAACGGTTTAACCCCAAAGTGAAAAATGGCAACCGAACAGCACCTTTACTTCCTCACTTCCCACAGAGAAATCTACCTTTTCCCCCTCACATACATTTCTCAATAGACACCCAATGATAGAATAAGAGTGTCAGCTGACAACATTAACTGGTTAACTCGTTAAGGTAAGTCTATGCATGGGACCTCCTCCTCAGTGATGAAGTTCTAGTGCCAAGATTTCCCTTTCCTGGATTGCCCAGTCTGGCCCCCCACTAAGAAGGCCAAGTTACAACGTCCGCATTTAGGTAGACAGTTCTGCCCATGTTTGAACAGAATTCTGTCTGAAAAAAGAAAGAAAGTCCTTACACCAATGCTACAGTAAACTAACCTTCTTCTGCATTTTTAAGCCATTCAACAAATTTTTTCATTTGCTCCAGAAAGACACTTTTTCCCTTTGCAATGTGTGCATCTTTGTACCACTTCAGAATGGGTTCTTCACTCAGAACTTCAGCTGCAAGAGAAGAATTGGCATTTACTAGACACAAAAATGCAAATTAGGACATTTACGGTTACACCACAAACTGGCACCATTGAAGTATAAATGGGAACAATCATTTGTTATTTTACCATCGTGGAATCTGTCCATTTAAAGCAAGTAAGATGCTAAAACTAGCAGCAGCACGTGACTTACCTTTATAAAAAAGCACCACAATTTTCTGGAAGGATTTCATGAAGTGAATGTTGTCATAACAGTACTCCTGAATTTTCAAAAGCAAAGTCAGTTCTGACTGACCTTGTGTAGTAAAGGCAGCAAGGAGAGGGCTGTATTGCTAGAGGGGGGAATAAATAAAAATAGTAAAGATACGTGCAAAGTAAGAAAAAAAAAAAAAGTGTGTTTTTTTTTTTTTTAAAGCAGTATTTTCTTTATTGCAGCACTTTGAGGTTATAACTCAATGTTCTTGCATTCTCTTAATACTAAAAATGTATGATGTTACACAATGTAGCCTGATCGCATATTTTGAGATGGGGCTGATCAAACCACATAAGGATGACTGGAGAAAAAAAGAAACCAAAAAAATAAAAACAAACGCACTTAGTTCTGCATGGAGGTGGCATATCTTATGTAGGGCCAGATGACTGGAGACAAGATTCTAGACAGAACAATTAGATTGTGCCCAGGCAATTGTAATAAACCACCATACAGGTAATCGACAATTTACCTTCAAGTGTTTAATGGCTTGCTCTGTAACAAGCTCCTCCTTTTTGTTCCATTCAACACAGCTCATCACACTGGACCATAAGATGCCTATCACCGTCTGCTCAGAGATGTTATTTTTCTTCATCTCCTCCTTTACATACAGACTAATCTAAAAAAAAAAAAAAAAGTTGACATTAGTTAGAGTCTATTTCTGGAGGTTTTAAGTTTAAGAATCAAATCTAAATAAAAAACCCAAGTACCTCTTTAAGGGCTTCTCCACGAGCCATCATTTCTTGCAGCTCTTTGTGAAGCTCTTTTCGAGCCCCAATGGTTTGCTGGTTCCTTACATACTCTGAGAGTTCTTTTAAGCCCGCATCGGTGAAATATTTAGTAAAGTGTTCAACACTCTGTTTATTGGCAGGAAAAAGCTCCTAGAAAGTGTAAAATGATAGTGATAAAATATTCAATAACTCAAAGTTATTGGGCTATGTTCAAGTAGTTTTAGATCAGACATTTGAGATATGAGGTAGAGAAGATTAAACAAAGCCCAAGACTTAAGCTATATTCTGAGACCACCATACATTGCAAGGTTAGCTACCCTTAGTGATAGTTTTTACTACACTACCCATGATGCCCATCCAGACATTTATGGTGTCAAGCAGTTGGGAATCAGATAGAGTGTTATGTCAGAAGCTATACAAACCATTAGTCTATTGTCCATGTTGACTTTTCGAAGACTACCAGCAACTGCATTGATGTCTTTTTCATTAATCCATGATTTAAATAGTTTTACTGCAAATGCTGCAGATACACCTAAAAGGGAAAAATAAAATATTTAGTCTAGTATACCGATAAAATGGAGTAATCCAAGGCAAACGGGATTTGTGGGTGGGCGCATTAACTCACCCTCTTTGACCAAGTTCTCATTGTAAAGACTGTTGAGAATTGATGCAGACAAATTCCCATTAGCCAGAAGAATGCCAGTGAGCATGGCCAACTTATTTCTCTCAGACTCTGAAAAACCTTTTAAAAATAGCAAAAGCTGGAAAAAGAGAAATCAAGTCATGAGAAATTTCCAGCAGATAATACAGATTAATCTTCTCACAAATTTAAACTGGTCCGTACAGTTTAGAGGCCTTACACACTACACTACAGTTAAACATTCCACAGCTTTATCTTCCCCCTTAACATTTGCGGCAAGATTAACTCAAGGTATAAACTCATTATGGCAGTGCTATACAATGTACGGACACTGCATAAGTTGTAGAGCAGGAGTAGGCAACCTTTGGAACACTAGATGTTCGACATCCCCAATAACACAAGCAGAGCATTAGGAAATATGTCATTCACAACATCTGAAGTGCTTAAGGATGTCTCGGTACAGAAAGTCGTGAAGATCAACTCTAAGACTGAAAATTATTTATTTCAAATGTCCCAATAAAACTTTAATACAAAGTACTAATCAGAACACCGTATAAACCAATTCTTGGATTGCTTTTAATGGACTAGTGCAGGGGTAGGCTACCTTCTGCACTCCAGATGTTGGACTACATCTCCCATAATACTTTTACAGCCTTAATGCTGGTATAGCATTAAAGGACCACTATAGTGCCAGGAAAACATACTAGTTTTCCTGGCACTAGTGCCCTGAGGGTGCCCCCCACCCGCCGGGCTGGATGGAGAGGAAGGGGTTAAACTTACCTCTTTCTCCAGCGCAGGGTGGGGAGCTCTCCTCCTCCTCCTCCTCGGCTGAATGCGCATTTAGCCAGTTTCAGAAAAGCATTTACAATGCTTTCCTATGGACGCTGGCGTCTTCTCACTGCGATTTTCACAGTGAGAAGCACGCGCCTGTCAATGAGACAGCCACTAGAGGCTGGATTAACCCCAATATAAACATAGCAGTTTCTCTGAAACTGCTATGTTTATACAAAAAAAAATAAAAAATTTAATCCTAGCTGGACCAGGCACCCAGACCACTTTATTAAAGGACCCCTCTAGTGCCAGGAAAGCATACTCGTTTTCCTGGCACTAGAGTGCCCTGAGGGTGCCCCCACCCTCAGGGACCCCCTCCCACCCGGCTCTGGAAAGGGGAAAGGGGTTAAATCTTACCTTTTTCCAGCGCTGGGCGGAGAGATCTCCTCCTGCTCTCCTCCTCCCCGTCGGCTGAATGCGCACGCGCGGCAAGAGCTGCGCGCGCATTCAGCCGGTCACATAGGAAAGCATTCATAATGCTTTCCTATGGACGCTGGCGTGCTCTCACTGTGAAAATCACAGTGAGAAGCAAGCAAGCGCCTCTAGCGGCTGTCAATGAGACAGCCACTAGAGGACATAGGGGGAAGGCTTAACCCATTCATAAACATAGCAGTTTCTCTGAAACTGCTATGTTTATGAAAAAATGGGTTAACCCTAGAAGGACCTGGCACCCAGACCACTTCATTAAGCTGAAGTGGTCTGGGTGCCTAGAGTGGTCCTTTAAGCTGAAGTGGTCTGGGTGCCTATAGTGGTCCTTTAAGGGAGATTTATTCCACAATATCTGGATTGCCCATGGTTGCCTACTACTGGATTAATGAGTAGAGTGGCTTGATCTTTTAGTACTTACTGAAGGCATAAACAAATTATACATTACCTTTTTGACCTCTTCTTCAAAGCCTTTCTCCAGGTATTTGTAACGTCTAATAAGCTTGTTAAAAACCTGATTGGGAAACAAAAAAAAAAAAAAAATTAAAATGTTTTAAAGCTTTTTCAAGTTTAACCCCTTAAGGACACATGATGGAAATATTCCGTCATGATTCCCTTTTATTCCAGAAGTTGTGTCCTTAAGGGTTAAGCAGGCAAATTATTGGGAATAATAAAATTTAAGACATCTCTAGACCATGTAGTCTTGCTACTAAACAGGATTCAAGTCTAATTATACAGATGTTCAGAAAAACTATTAAATCACAAACCTGAGCAAATGCCTGCATGGTCTCTAGATCTTCCTGTGCTGAAAACACACAGACATCAGTACGGATCACGTCGTCTGCCAGAGTTCCACCTGGTGCTAATAGAAAAATAAAATGCAAATACAATATAAACTCAGATTGTCCGTTGTAGAAATACTAGTTTGTTTTTTAAGTTAATTTGACCAACTACAGTTTGAGCTTTACTTACCCAGCATCCCACCAGCCACAAGGATGTCAAAGAGTGTTTCTGCATAGCGACGATAGTCAAGCTTAGCTCCAGAAGCATCAAGAAATTTTGCTACTGCTTCCAAATCGTTGCCAGTTTCATTTAAGCCTTGTATAATGCAATCTTGAAATTGGGTAGGGTCAAACCTCTCCTTTTCATCTAGAAGAGGGAAAAAATAAAAAATCAGTTGTCAGACAGCATGCAACAGTTAATTAAGCCAACATGCATCAAATGAAAGATAATATGGAGGGTTGATGCCAATTTAATAAAGAACATAACAGTCTGGCACCACAGTCCTAAACAGCTCACAGCAACTAGTCAATTTAAAGGGGAACAAGTGCAAATTGGGTTGTCAGAGAGAATGTGTTATACCTTCATGAATCTTTGCTTTTTTTTTTTTTAAATTCTTTATTTTCAAAATTTTCGTGGTCATGTGGGATGGGGTACAGAAGGCAAGAAGGGGTAAAGAGTCTCGTAACATAGCATATTTATTTTGCATGACATTGGTTACGACATTCGTGCATTTGGAGCCTGTTTAATGTTTTTCATTTTGGTTTTCGTCTGTATGTTATGGCTTCTGGGTGTCTGTGCGTAACCGTTGCTACGACTCTAGGTCTAGGGTTTGGGGAGAGGGTACAGAATGAAAAGGGAGGGAGCAGGGGTGTCCTATCGGTTTCCCCCCCGCCTCCTAGTGTCCGCGCGTTGTGCCCTCCTGAGGGGGTTCTTGTCTGTCTTTTGGCGGTGGTGTTCGTGTGTCTCAGGGTGAGGTTCAGTGTGGTTGCTAGTTTCCGGTCTTGTGCTTTAGTTTGTTGAGGTGGCATGTAGGCTTGCTTGGTTCATGTCCCAGGGGTCCCACGTGCGGTGGAACACTTTGTATGTGTCGTTGATCTGTGCCGTTCGTTTGTCCAGGTCTCTGGTTACTTAGATTTTGCGAATGATGGTTGAGATGGTGGGAAGTTTGGGGTCGGCCCATAGTTCCGCTATCGCCCGTCTCGCCACTAAGTTGATTCGGGCTGTTAGCTTGTTTTCGTTCCTTGTTAGTGAGTCAAGTGGTTTACTGAGGAGCATGGTCGTGCAGAGATTGGCTTTTCTAGTACCGTTTCTAAGAGGTTGCTGACGTTGTCCCAAAGCGGTTTGAGTTTTGGGCATGTCCACCAGCAGTGTAGGTAGGAGTCAGTGTCGCCGCATCCTTTCCAGCACCCGTCAGGTTTTTGACCCATTTTATAGAGTCTGTATGGCGTTAGGTACCACCGGTGTAGAGTCTTGTATGCCTGTTCTTTGTGCGTGACGCAGACAGTTAGGGAGTTTGTTGCCTCCCAGATCTGGGCCCAGTCGCTTGGTTCTTCTGGCGGTCCTGGGTCGCGCTCCCAGGCGGTGATGTACGTGAGGTTGATCTGGGAGGCGTGGGTCGTCAGTGTGTTATAAAGGGCGGATATTTGCCCTGGTTGTAGGGGTGCGTCAAAGCACTGTTTTTCGAATGCCGTCGGGGGTGATGTACCTGCTTGTTTGATCATTGGTTGTTGCGCGAGGTCGCGGAGTTGTATGTACCGGAAGTGGTCTGCTGTGGTTAGTGTCCGCGTGGGGAAGGTCGGTGTACTGGAATATTGCCCCCTGGCGGTACAGGTGGAGTAGTCTGGATATATCCTGTTGGTCGAATGCTAAGAAGTGCTTCGCTGTCATGCCCGGGGGGGAACAGTTTGTTACGATATATTGGTGTTACTGGAGATAGAAAGGAGGATAGGTCGTATTTTGGGTTGAGTTTGTCCCAGAGGGTCAATGTGTGGGTGACGGCCGGTGAGGTGGGTGGTGGCAGTGGTCGATGTATACGTGGTACCCACATGTAGGAGGAGGGTTGGTCCCAGCCCAGTATGTCGTGCTCCAAATCTACCCAGCGCTTAGTGCCGGGGGGGGGGGGGGACGACGTGCCACTGTTGGATGTGGGCTAGTTGGGCTGCATTGTAGTATTGTTGAAAGTTAGGCAGTCCTAGGCCCCCGTTGAGTCGAGGAAAATACATTGTGGCTCAGCGTATTCTGGGTCGTTTAGCTTTCCATATGAATTTGTCTATGGCCGCCTGCAGGCGTTTGAAGTCCAGGTTTATGTATTGGGATGGGCAGCGTCTGGAAGAGGTAGAGGAATCGTGGAAGGAGGTTCATTTTGATGGTAGTTACTCTTCCTAGCCACGATATCCCCAGTTTGTCCCAGCGCTGCAGATCCGAGTAGGCGGTCTTGAGGAGTGGTGGGTAATTGAGGTCATATATATCCTCTAGTGTTGGAGCTAGTTTGGTGCCTAGGTAAGTGAGGGCTGTCGTGGTGACGTTGAAGGGGAAGGATTGGCGGAGCATGTGGAGTTGTCGGGGGGGGTCGTTGCTATAGGCATCAGTGTTGACTTGCTTAGATTGATTTTGTATCCCGATATGGTGGAGTATTCGGTAATGAGGGTGAGCGTGGCGTGCAGTGAAGGAATGGGGTCCGTCAGTGTGAGGAGAACGTCGTCGGCGTAAGTTGCGACGGTGTAATTTCTCGTCTGATATGTATCCCTTGTATGTCAGGGTTAGTGCGGATGGCCTGGAGCAGCGGTTCTAAAGAGATTGCGAAGAGTAGTGGGGAGAGGGGACACCCCTGTCTAGTCCCGTTCTTGATGTTGAAGGTTTGGGTATCTACGTGGGGGAGTAGGAGTGAATCTTTGCTTTAAAAAAAAAAAAAAAAAAGGGAACATTCTGTATGTTGAAACTTTCACATGGGGGAGGGGGGGGGATGGCTAAAATCAGGACAATGCAAATTGAAAATATGGCACACTACCACCACCCAGATGTTTCCCATAAATGGACACTACTTGCAGTCCCATATGATCTTCAACATACATTGCCCTTCAAACTATACATAGACCTACCTAGCAAAAAAAAAAAAAAAAAAAACACGACAGGAAAACAAATTAAACCAATGCAATTATGTGCAAGTATTTTTAAAAGGAGTTTCAAACATGGAAAAGCGGTAGATTCACCAACGCACTGTGCCGCCACAATTTTAGTACTTCAGAAAATTACTCTATGGGGTATGTGAAGAAAACAACATTAAGATAATTAGGCACAATTCCATGGTGCTTTATAAAAGGTGCTCAAGATATTGAGAAAGCACCCGGAGTTGTACAAAACGCGTGCAGGGCTTCTCTAATCTTTCTTTAGGGTCGGCTGCTTTACTGGTCTCCCCCCTGTACAGCATGTGGTCCTATACTCAGGTTTTGGACTTTTTATATTCCATTCACAACTCAGCTTCCTATGAGTGCGGAGGATTAACAAGCTTTTCCTGTGTCAAGTATCACTTTATATAAAAAAAAAATATATATTTTTTTTTTTAAAAGTGCGCCAAAATTCAGAGTAGGATTTGACAGGTAAATAACTTGTCAGTAGTGCATTTGTCAAATTATAAATTGAGTGCTGGGAGATTCCCCATGTATATTTTCATGAAGGAACAACAAATTAGCCAGAGAAAACTGTTTATTCATCAACTCAAGCCCAATTAAAATCAATTTTCCTTTAAATGGTTTTCGTCTATAAGCAAAGACATCTATTTCTGTGGTAAAGAATGTCCATGGATAACTCATCAACACTCATTAGGCTCTAGCGCTCTGCCCAACTACTTCCCGCAAGGTGAAAGATGACCTTGTGGGAAGTAATCAGGCAGAGCGCAAGAGCCTCAAGCATTAACTAAGGTTATGAACCACGCAATCAAAAGTGAGTTTGCGAGGTAGCAAAAACATGTAATCTTCCACATGTTAGGCATTCATGTATGTCATTTTGAACACACTCCTCAAAACCAACTCAGAATTTTGGCCCACCCTGTAGTAGGGAGACAGCATACACAACTTTAAAGAGAGGGGATATAGATATATTTACAGTCTACCATATGAGGAATAGTTACACAAAGATGCAGCTTTGATCGAATGCCCAGTAACTTTTAAACACCTTTGCAATTTTACTCAAATACACAGTCTAGTGCAGGGGTAGGCAACCTTTAAGCAGCACTGTGCCAATATAGGATTGTGATGTCCCATAGCGTGCCGGTCCTATTTTTTTTTTTTTTTTTTTTTTTTTTTTTTTAATCGAGGTGTGTATGCTGCCGTATTCTGCTTGTGTTATTTTTTCTGTAATTGCTTTGTGTTGTTGTATTTGTGCATATATGCAGGGTCGTCTTTAATAGTGACTGGACCCTGGGAAAAGCATTTGCTTGGGGCCCCCTGGACCCTGTCCCCCCTCCCCAGGCATGCAATCACGTCCTCCACCTCAACGCAGTGGCAGACCTAAAGTAGAGAGGTGCAAGAGTTTTTGGGGGTCTCCCTGTTGCACGGGTGATTAAAAGGTAGATCCCCATCTGTCATGCAACTCCAGAATGCATTGGCATTTACCCATGTTTGCAGGTCTGTATTTAGCACTAAGCAGTTTTTGTGTGTTTGAATGTAAACAGGCTTTTGTATAGAATATGTTTGTTTGTGGTGTTGGCGTGATTGCAAGCATGTATTTGTATAGTGTTGGTTTTTTAATGCAGGGGTGTATTTACATTTAATTTTGGTGTGTAACACAGGAATGTGTTTGTACGTAGTGTTGAAATTTGAATGCAGGGGTGTATTTGTGTGTAGTGTGAGAATGCTGAGATGTATGCACATATACACACACACACACACACACACAGATATATATACACACTGAAATGCGCGCACACACAGATACACACAGACATACTGACACGCACACACACACACACATATATACTGACACACACACAGACATGCTGACATACAAACATACTGACACACACACACAGATATACTGACACACACACACAGATATACTGACACACACACACAGATATACTGACACACACACACAGATATACTGACACACACACACACAGATACTGACACACACAGATATACTGATACACACAGATATACTGATACACACAGATATACTGATACACACAGACATACTGATACACATACTGACACACACAAAGACATACTGACACATACTGACACACAGACATGCTGACACACAAACATGACACGCACACACACTGACAGATGTACTGACACAGACATACACTTTAAAACCAACCCTCCAGTTTCCTACCTTTCCTGCTGGAGGCTGATAGGTGTTGGGAGTTGGGGTCTAGCGCTCTCGGCCAGCCCCCCTCCAATCTGCCTACTCTTCTTTCCCGCGCGCTCCTCTCTTTGTGGGAAGAAGTGGTGCGCGGCTGTCACTTCCTCCCAGCCGCTGCCGAAAAGCAAGGGGCCCGCTCCCGCTGTTAAAGCGCCTCAGCGTGCGACCGGGCCCTGCTGACAGAAGCCCAACAGGTGGTCCTTTGTGCATGGGCCACCCGGTGGGCCTCCTTAGTGTGCGGATTACCGGCCAGAGGGTTAGAAATTGTTGAGGCCAGCAGGGCTCACGGTGCAGCTGGCCAGTTTGCCCAGCATTAAAGACGGCCCTGCGTATATGAGCTATTATATTGTATATGTTCATGAGTAGTTTATGGTATTGTGTATGATACATATGAATGTGGGCTGTGTATGGGGGCTGCTTGTGGAATTGTGTGTGTGTGTGTGTGTGGATGGATATGTCACAGTGTGTGTTTGGTAGTGTGTGGGGGCTGTTTGAGGTATTGCATGTGGGGTTGTGTGCATGTATGTGGATTGTTAGTGGTGTTTAATTTGTGGGGATTGTGTGTATGTTTGTGTGTGGGCTGTCCGTATTATTTGTATGGTGGGAAGGGTTATTCTGCATTTCTGTGTATATCTAGCAGTGTGGGTGGCTTCCAGTGGGGACTAGTCCGGCCAGGTACATGTCAAGGACAGGAGCTGCAACAGCAACTGCGAGCTGCTCTATTACAGTGTGGCTTCCTATTCACAGGTGCTGGGAGGAAGTGATCTGAGATCACTACCTCTATGTGCTGCATTGCATAAATTGAGGATTGTCCTTCACCACCTTTTCGTATTAGCAGATATCTGAAGTTTTACTGGGACTCCTGATAGGCCAGAGCCTGTTTGGCTCTAGCAGCCTTGAGTGCCGTGCAAAGACACCTCGAGTGCCGTGCATGGCACTAGTGCCGTAGGTTGCCTACCCCTGGTCTAGTGTATACCAAAAATAAAACAAATGTATTGACCCTCTAACAGCTTTTTATTGACCCTTTAAAGATAGAGTTGTGTCCACTCCCTGTTAGCTTTAAAGGAACACTATAGTCACCTAAATTACTTTAGCTAAATAAAGCAGTTTTAGTGTATAGATCATTCCCCTGCAATTTCATTGCTCAATTCACTGTCATTTAGGAGTTAAATCACTTTGTTTCTGTTTATGCAGTCTTAGCCACACCTCCCCTGGCTATGATTGACAGAGCCTGCATGAAAAAACAAACTGGTTTCACTTTCAAACAGATATAATTTACCTTAAATAATTGTATCTCCATCTCTAGATTAAACTTTAAATCACATACAGGAGGCTCTTGCAGGGTCTAGCAAGCTATTAACATAGCAGGGGATAAGAAAATCCTAATTAAACAGAACTTGCAATAAAGAAAGCCTAAATAGGGCTCTGTGTACAGGAAGTATTTATGGAAGGCTGTGCAAGTCACATGCAGGGAGGTGTGACTAGGGTTCATAAACAAAGCGATTTAACTCCTAAACGGCAGAGGATTGAGCAGTGAGGCTGCAGGGACATGATCTATACACCAAAACCGCTTCATTAAGCTAAAGTTGTTCAGGTGACTATAGTGTCCCTTTAAATCAGACAACCTGATTACCACCAACCCAACGAAGTAGTGCATGGAATATTGTCAGTCAATGGGGGGTGCGGGGAAGAGAAGGAGTGGAGAGGAGAAGAAAAAAAAAAAAGAAGAACAAACTACTCGAGTTGAAAACCAGAGTGGAATGTGGGTACGCACATACCAGGATTAGGTAAGAGGGAACCCCCCCTCCCCCCACTCCAAATTATAATCAAAACAAAAACCAAAATGTAAAACTGAGGCTAAAATAACCAACTGAGTTTACACCAAAATAATTGTTGCCAAGAAAATACTCACCTCTTTTTCGTGTTTTAAAACGCTGGCCAGATAGCGTTGGCTTTTGTTGCTTTTGATTATTCATAAAAAAGATGCCCTGCAAAAGAAGCACAGAAAATAAAGTAATTCAATATTGATCTTATCCATAAGTTACAGGTAAACTCTCAGTGAAAAATCACATGAGAAGACGCTGGACGTCCATAGGAAAGTATTGAGTAATGCTTTCCTATGGGCTGTTTGAATGTATGCGCGGCTCTTGTCATTCATACGGAGCCGACGTCGGCAGGGGGGTGGAGAGTTCCCCAGCACTGAGGGAGCTCGGCACTGGAGAAAGGTAAGTGACTGAAGGGGTTTTAACTCATCCAGCCGAGCGGGATGGGAGGCCCTGAGGGACCTATTGACCCTATAGTGCCAGGAAAACAAGTTTGTTTTCCTGGTACTATAGTGCTCCTTTAAAAAGGTGTTAAGCTTCCTTTATTGCAATGCATTAAATTCAGAAACTACATTTCCATGTTTGTTAAAATGGGTGCTAGAGACTCATGCATGATTTTTAAGTTCAGCAGGAAATAAGAACTTCTAAATTAAACACACTGTCCTGTAAGATCTGATTGACAATAAAACCCTTTTTAAATGGAGGACATTTGAGTCACAGCCAAGGAAAGTGTGGCTAGGGCTATATAAACAAAAGTGATATAACATCCAAGAGACAAAATTGAGCTAAAGTGGTTTTGGTGCTTAGCATATCCATTTAAAGAAAGAGTAGGTATGTTTTAGCATAAGCAAACATTTACCTGATGATGCAAAGATTTTTATTTAAATGTTTTGAGTTTTTTCCTCTACACAACCCACTCCATGCCTTTTTGGTAGTATGTGTTCCAAGTTAAATATGTTAATTTATACATCAGTGGTCATACAGGCCTGCTTCATTTTCAGTTATACCATTTGTTACTAATAACATTTTGGAAAAAAGCCATGGACACAGGCCAAGTGTAACAATGCACTGCATGTAGTGGAGTAAGCAAAAAAATTAACTGTGGCCCTGTGGAGAGCCTATAGCTAGCAGCTAGCTTGTGGATTAGTAATACAGATATGTCACTTGAACAAAAAAAAAAAAAAAAATATATATATTATATATATATATATATATATACACACACACACACACACACACACACACACACACACACACACACACACACACACACCCCCCCCCTCATATCTCTCTCTCTCTCATGGAAGCATATGCAAATACTGCCTGAACAAATTTTTTTTATGTTTTTTCCAGATCTAGTAATATGAGAGAGAAAAAATAAAAAAAATATATGGGTGGGGAATAGGGCACCCAACACATACATAGAAGCAAACAATAGAGACTTATCAAATACAGACATCCAAAAAAAATTGAGGACGAGTGAGGGAATTTTAGAATTTACGATGCCTGGGATGTTATTAAGCAATGTCTGCCAACAATGAAGGAGCGCAGTACACTGTTCTATGATTGAATATTATGGATTACATGGAAACACTACTGGACTAATGTTGCTATGGAAGACAACATACACCTCACATAAGTAATATGTTTGCAATATGTGCAGGTTAACAGGACAATCTCTGAAGCCACAGCATTTGCTGGTACAAAAAAAAAAAATATATATACAAAAAACCCATTATGTGGATCAGAGGCCATGAGTGTTTAAACTTCTCACTTTCAGGGCAGACACCGGCTCCCTTGTATAGTGACAGTGACCAGGACTGGTTTATACTAAGAGGGGGCAAAACCAGACACTAAATGGCTATATTAAAAATGTATAAAAAGTATTATTGCTAAGAGCCAGGTGTAGCTATATTAGAGACCCCCCCGTCCCGGGGGTTACCGGCTTCACTTGACATTCTAATGGAATTCTAATCCGAATGTTAAAAATATGTAAATTTAGTTTTTCCAATATCAGATTTTTTTTTTTTTTTTTTTGGCCTGACCATTTTACCGGATTTCAAGTCACTGCTACCCTGGGGTTTTAGTGAATGAGGAAACAATAGGCCCCGACCGCGTGCCGGGGTCCCACGCCACAAACATCCCCCCCACATCCCCATACAGAGAGCGGGGGGGGGGGGGGGAGCTCACACAACCGGCAGCACCCACCGTGTGTCAACCGACCAGGCCTACAGACCCAGCCAGTCCCGGCATGACGGCTGTGTGCGGGGACAATGATGGGGGGGAACTGCGGGAGGGCAGAGATCAAAGCGAACACGGAGGGCTCTCACCGAATGTAAGGCAGGCAGGAAACGGGCCGGCAAACGGGACGGGAGGTAACGACAAACAAACAACGGAGGCCGCGTCTAAGAAAACCCCCTGTGAGACTCGACGGCTTGTAGAGAGAGAGAGGCCTGAGTACCTCACTGCTGCGTCACTGGGGGAGGGGGTAACAGAGGCGGACTGTACCAATGTCTGGCCTAATCTGAGGGGTGTTTCGGGATGTTTTAAGGATTTAATCACAGTAATAGACTGCTCTGTACAGCCAGCATATCCCTGGGTTTAATAAGCTTGGTATCTATCGCACAGGTGAAGATGTGGGGTTAGAGGCCGTTTGTATTTTGCAGTGTGACTTGGGGAGGTTTTGTCACCCCCCCACCCATTACAGGCTTAGGATGGTATTGTCTGTATATAGTTACAAAAGGGAATGACTAAAGTGATTTAAAATATGGGGGTGTTAGTGTTGTAAAGCGTATAATGGTGGGCAACGTTCTAAAAGTGGAGCAGTTACCATGGAAACTAATGGAACGTTCATGATCAGTGCTACATTTAAGAACTGTGGCCCTGCAGTCACCTGGTGTACATATAATCAATCTTTATAAGGAAATGAGTGAAATGGATTCAGTTATTGGCTTGCAATGAGATGGCACAGTATTTAACCCCTTAAGGACACATGACATTTGTGACATGTCATGATTCCCTTTTATTCCAGACGTTTGGTCCTTTAGGGGTTAAGATTTATTTACCTTTCAATGTTTTAACGGTATAGCATTAGTGCAGCTTTTCCCAATTGGTGTTCTGCGGAAAACTGGGGTTCCGCCAAAATTTATAAAATCACAATGGCAGGGGGCGGCGAGGGAGCAGTGGGCAGTGAACTCCCTGCTCAGCTCCCTCACGCGCACAGCAGTGATCCCGGAGCTAGAATATAATGTCGCTCCGGCATCACTAAGAGGGCTGTGAGGGAGCTGAGCAGGGAGATCACTCCATTGCCGCTCAGCAGCCCCACTGGACCCCGGGGACTGCATGCCAGCCACTCAGCAGCCCAACTGGACCCCAGGGATTGCACGCTCAGCCCAGCAGTTCCACTCGGCCACAGGGACATAGACTCCATGCCAGCACTCCCAATAGTAGGGGAGCTGGGTGGAGTAACATTTAAAAAAAATAATAAATTGTATGTGTGTCTGTTAGGGAGTTTGTATGTGTTTGTGTGTCTGTCAAAGAGTATATGTGTGTTTGTCAGTAAATGTGTGTATGTGTTTGTCGGTGAGAATGTATGCATGCTTTTCAGTGAGAATGTATATGGGTTTGTATGTGTGTCTGTAAAACAGTATGTGTGTTTGTCAGTGAGAGTGTATGTGTGTCTGTCAAAGAGTATGTGTGTTTGTCAGTGTACGTGTGTCAGTGTGTGTATCTGTGTGTCAGTGTGTGTAAATGACACTGTGTGTATGTGTCAATGTGTGTATCTGAGTGTGTGTGTATCTGTGGGTGCAAGTGTGTGTATATGTCACTGTGTGTATCACAGTGTGTTTGTATTTGTAAGTCAAAAAATGTGTGTCTGTGTGTCAGTGTGTATGTGTGTGTCAGTGCGTATCTTTGTTCCACTATGTGCCAGTGTGTTTGTATCTGTGTGTCAGATACATATACACACACATACACACTGACACAGAGATACACACACTAGCACAGATATACACACCTTGACACACACTGGCACATACAACACAGATACACCCACTTTAAAACATAGATACACACACCTTGACACACAGATACATACATACATACACACACACACACACAGATACACACTGTGCGTCAGGGCTGCCATCACAAATTGTGGGGCCCCTAACACAGCTCAAGGTCTGGGCCCCCGTGTGCCCGCCTCCAAATCCCGCCCACAGGAATACACACACACACACACAGACACAAAAGGACACAGACACAGAAACACACACACATACTAACAGACACACACACACACATATAGACACAGATACACACACACACACACACACACACACCGACGTACATACATACTGACAAACAGACATACATACAAACTGACATACAGATATACAAACAGACATACATATATACTGATATACAGACATACACACACACACACACACACAGATAGATATATACATACACAGATACATACAGACATACTGACATACACACTCAGACATACTGACACACACACAGACATACATGCATACTGACAGATATATACAGACATACACACAGAGACATACTGACACACACACACACAGACATACTGACACACACAGACATACTGACACACACACAGACATACTGACACACACACACACAGACATACTGACACACACACACACAGACATACTGACACACACACACAGACATACTGACACACACACAGACAGACATACTGACACATACACACAGACAGACATACTGACACACTCAGACTGACTGACAGGCACACACAGACTGACTGACAGGCACACACTGACTGACTGACAGGCACACACAGACTGACAGGCACACACAGACTGACTGACTGACAGGCACACACAGACTGACTGACTGACAGGCACACACAGACTGACTGACAGGCACACACAGACTGACTGACTGACAGGCACACACAGACTGACTGACAGGCACACACAGACTGACTGACTGACAGGCACACACAGACTGACTGACAGGCACACACAGACTGACTGACAGGCACACACTGACTGACTCACAGGCACACACTGACTGACTGACTGACAGGCACACACTGACTGACTGACAGGCACACACTGACTGACAGGCACACACAGACTGACAGGCACACACAGACTGACAGGCACACACAGACTGACTGACTGACAGGCACACACAGACTGACTGACTGACAGGCACACACAGACTGACTGACAGGCACACACAGACTGACTGACAGGCACACACTGACTGACTGACAGGCACACACTGACTGACTGACAGGCACACACTGACTGACAGGCACACACAGACTGACAGGCACACACAGACTGACTGACTGACAGGCACACACAGACTGACTGACAGGCACACACAGACTGACTGACTGACAGGCACACACAGACTGACTGACTGACAGGCACACACAGACTGACTGACTGACAGGCACACACAGACTGACTGACTGACAGGCACACACAGACAGACTGACTGACAGGCACACACACACAGACTGACTGACAGGCACACACACACAGACTGACTGACAGGCACTGACTGACACACTGTCATACATACACACACACACAAAACTCATTTATCAGCCACCCTCCTCTTACCTTTAAGTTGCAGGAGGGTGGCTGGGGATAATGGGAGTGAGCAGATGCCTCTCCTCTGCTCTCCCTCCGGTCTCCTCCCGCGCGCAGTAAGCTGGGAGAAAGAGACCGGCCGTCACTTCCTCCCAGCAGCCCTTGCGGTGTAGCCGCAATTTTTTTTTTAAAGGGGCCCGGTCGCGCAATTACCCGGCCGCAGCGCTGACCGGGCCCCTGAAGATATAGGGCCCATCGGGTGGCCCTAAATGCTTGGGCCACCTGATGGGCCCCGGTGCAGATGCACCTGCGGCAGTTTTGCCGCTCCACGTGGGGCCCGGGCGGCCGGGCCCCCCAGGGCCGCCGGGCCCGTGACAACCGTTATGGTTGTCACCCCCTGATGGCGGCCCTGCTGTGCGTCAAGGTTTGTGTATCTATGTGCCAGTGTGTGTGTGTATCTGTGTGACAGATACATACACACATACACACACATATACACATTGACACACAGATACACACACTGGCACATACAAACACAGATACACACACCTTGACACACAGACATACAAAAAAACTGCAAAATTATTATTTTTTTCCGGGGGGGTTCCACGATGTTGATACCCCTGCTTTAGTGTATAGACAGGAGTTGATTCGTTAAACTCTGAATTATAGCACATTAAAATACAAATGATACATTTTAGCCTAAAGTAGTCAAGCTAGACATAGAGAGATAGATAGAGATTTTTTTTCAGATTGGCAATATTAGCATAACATTTTCAGTTTTATTTCACTATTGTTTATAATTTAGTCAGTGAATAAGTTTTACAGGGTTGCCAGTGTGATAGAATATCTTGATTACAAGGCTCAAGCTTATATGTGTCATATTATGATATCCTATATTAAAATTTGCTAACTTGGACTCAGGAAATGCTTGATGCTTAAAACGACACTTAAGACCCTTAAGACCATATGTCTAGTTCCGGGAGCAGATTGCCCCCACCTGAGATGTCTCTTCTCTAATCATTCTGTTCTTTCTCTTTTTCGGAACTTATTTGTTATATATACATGACGTTCATCCCTATGTCTTATCTGTACTCCTTTTACCCTTTCACTCCCTTCCTACTACTGTCCTATGAGTATTTGCACGTCAGCACTTACTTTTTAATGTATAAAACCCAACTGACGAATAAACGTCAGAGGCTTATTTTGAATACCAACAGGTGTCTGGTGTCTAATTCGCGCTCCTACAAGTGCACTTGTAATAACAATTTGGGCTTCCTCTGATTATATAAAAAAGATCAATATTTGGATCTGTATCAACTTGGTGCTGTGACCCCAGAATCTGACGGTCGAAAGACTCGAACACTAGCGTACAGGTAGACGTCCCTCTGACAGCAAACTCATACACATAGAATTTTAATATATATACATATATATGTATTTAAATTCTACGTGTATACTTATGTAATCATTTATGTAATTATATACATTTATCTATATATATATATATATTTCCTGATCAATCATGGCAGCATTTACTCATGGGTTAGCTCCTCCCCTCACAGCAGAAAGGACAGGAAACAGAACTCTGAAACTGGTATAAATAGATCCTCCCCCTTCCCATCAGGCAGTCTTTTTTCCTGTCCTTCACAGCAGTTTGGAAGGAGTCTGCTTATGCAGGCCTAGTTTTTTCTTTTATGCTCACCAGGCAATATTTTTTAAGCCCTGCCGGGGTTCAGCCTCTAAGCCCTGAAGACCCAGCAACGCACTATTGTAAAAGTGACTAGACTGGGTACCCCCTTTAGTGACCGGGGGTCGGACCCAACCTCTCCCTCAGGGGATGAAAATGGTCCACTGCATGCCAGGGTTCAGCCTCTTATCCCTGAAGACCCAGCAACAGGCCAGCTTGGGTACCCCCTCAGGGGATGAATGTGATATACTGCCTACATGAAGCCAGGCCAGGGTTCAGCCTCTTATCCCTGAGGACCCAGCAAACAGCACATCTGTGAAGGTTGCCAGCCTGGGTTCCTACTTCAGCAACCAGGGGTCTGTCCTATCTCTCTCTGAAGTGATGACAGTAGTCCACTGCATACATGAGGCCCAGCCGAGTCTAAGCCTTTATCCCTGAAGACCCAGCAAACAGCACATCGGTAAGAGTTGCCAGCCTGGGTACCTCCTTGAGTATCAGGAGTCTAACCTATCTCTCTCCCTGAGAGGATGACAGCGGTCCACTGCATACATAAGGCCAGCCGAGTCTAAGCCTTTGTCCCTGAAGACCCAATATACAGCACTTCCATAAGGTGACTACCTGGGTATACATATTCTATGTATTCCACCTTGTCTGGGGTTTGGTTAAACCTTCTTCCACTGGTGATGATGAAAGGCTTATGGGGTACAGATGGAAGCCTATAGTTTAAACAGTTTAGGCTGTCAGTTGTTCAAATCCCCATTTTGCCACTGAAACACAGGCCTGCAACTGTTCAGGTAAGTGCATTAGCAATTTAGATTAAAACTAGTATAGGCACCTGGGTCTCTGTTCTTTCAGTCCCTCCCAGCTGCTTACATTAGGCTTCCTTCTAACAAATAGGTCACATTTAGGAGGTTTGTGTGGTGAGCATTTAGGTAAGTTTATACATGAAAGAATGCTTGGTGCAAAAGAGTGCTGATAATGCAAGGAGGCATTGTGCAAAAGAGTGCTGATAATGCAATGAGGCATTGTGAAAAAAGAGTGCTGATAATGGATATCCTGGCTGTATAAAGTCTGCTGGAATTCCACAGTCCTGAAGACAGAGAAATATCCAAGGTAAGAACTTTCCTGGATAACTGATTGAAGTACACACATATATATGACCGGTTTTAAAAATCTAAGTCCATACACACACTTGTTTCTATCAAGGCATGTGGCATTGATTGCTGTTATCTGTGCATTATTGCAAAGAAGCAGGCTTTTGCAGACAGTGGAAGAATATACTGCACAGGAGACCACTCGGTCTCAGTATCTGTACACGAACTGGTTTCTGTTACAGCATCATTATGTTTCCAATATATGCTTTATGTATGAATTGGTCTGAAGACTCTGCCTCAGTGTGTGTCCAGTATATGCTTTATGTATGAATTGGTCTGAAGACTCTGCCTCAGTGTGTGTCCAGTATATGCTCTATGTATGAGTTACTATGAGGACACGGCCTCAGTATATGTGTCCGCTATATGCTTTATGTATGAATTCTATGAGGACACAGCCTCAGTATATGTATCCACTATGTTGTGTATGTATGAGTTGATCTGAAGACTCTGCCTCAGTTTGTGTTCTCTATATGCTCTGTGTTGCTGTGAATTCACAGCCTCAGTATATGTACTCTACGTGCTTTATGTTTAAGTTAGAGACATTGCTTCAGTGTATCTGTTCACTATATGCTTGATGTATTAGTGGAAACACAATATAGGTGAATGAGACACATCCTCTATATGAATCCAATCTAATACAAGTTCTATGTGTGCTTGTTAGTCACAATCACAACCTCAGTATATGTGTGAGGAATAATATGTGCATGAAGCTCTGTTAAAACACAGCCGCAATTTAGCTCACTCATATAATCTTACTATGTGTGCAGGCATAGTGTCACTGTATATAGCAGAGGTAGGCTATGTATGATTACTGTTTAAACAGACTCAGTATATGTGAGTGGTATATTATGTGCATGAAGCTCTTTTATACACAGCCTCAATTTAGCTCACTCATATAATCTTACTATGTGTGCAGGCATAGTGTCACTGTATATAGCAGAGGTAGGCTATGTATGATTACTGTTTATTCAGACTCTGTATACGTGACGAAATCTCTATGCATAAGGTGCTGTTAGCACAGCCTTGGTAGATCTAACAATACAAATGATCTAAGGTCTGTTTTGAGCGGAGATATAATACAGCCCAATTCTAGCAAAAACAATTGTACTGGGTAAGTAACTATTGCCTACTGTGGATTTTCCATTTCAGTTTTTAAATGAAGTAAATAAGGGAACATACTGCTTTTGGTTTTGTATTAGATTCCCTCTCCCACAGGTGTTTCAGGATATGCAATTAACACAGTTTACCACTTCAGATAGATTGCAGGTGTTTCTGAACCTGTCTGAGTGCCTCTTCCAGGAGAGAAGGAGATCTGATTTCCAAAATGGAGCATGGTAATGTTTAACATTATTAATGTGGTTTGGTTTTTTTTGTGTACACACCTATGTATACATGAGACCATTCTACAAAAGTGTTTCTATTGCCAGGTATCATCTCCTCTCTGATCAAGATAGGAATTTTTTTTGTTAAGTTTGGTGGCAGGGTTAACCTTTAGATATATGCTGATTACTGTTGCACAGCTTAGTAGATCATGCTGGTTGCAGGAGCACAAATTGGGCTATTAATTGATCTCATAAGTAGGTAACTCTGAAACAATTACCTGACTGTTTTCTCTGGTATATTTCTTTTCTTTCTTAAATCTAATTTAAAAGCTGTTAATATTGGCCTTTTCTTTCACCTACTCTGAAAAATTCTCCTGGTCTGGTTTATACATTTTATTCAGTATTCTCCTTTATTACTTGGGGACCTGAATGTTTGGCAATCCCTTAAGTATATGTCAAGGGTGGCATGCCTTTGATTCTTAAGGAGTTAATGTTCAGAATTTTCTCACAGATTCCCCTGTTGTGAAGGGGAACATTATAATTTCCTTTCTGCAATAAAATGTTTTATTTTAGGCTCATATGCTCCAGGGGACTTTGATACTGAGTATTGCAAGTATTTTAATTGACATTGGAAGGTCTTTCCAGTTCCTAGACCATTCTACCAGGCTTACTATTTCAGATAAAATTCACCTGCTACCAGAACAATAGAGGAAATCCCTGAACACGTAGTTCCATTATGGACCTCTCTTCTGATATCCATGGGGATTCTTCTAGGTGTCCTTTATATCTGGAATTTGCAACCAATGTGTGACTTTAAGTGGTTGATTCATCCTGCATATTATAAGGTAATGCAGCTTGCTGATGACAAACATTTGACTGATTTTTACATGGTCTCTGTACCTAGATCGGTATAAGTTATGGTCACTTCTAACATTGCACTGATTTAATACTTGTGGATTATATGCTTGGTTTGGTGTTGATATCTTGCAGATAAAACCAACTGCTTATTATCACCACAGGCTCTGCCATAAGTACTTCATCACTATCTGAAGATAAGGTAAGAGTAAGTGTGCGATTGTTGGTTCTCATAAGGATAACTGAATATCTTCTACTATCCTGTTTTTTATGTCTGTTGCCACAATGTATCATGTGCCTATTGCATATCTCCTACTCAGGTTGCACAACAGTCTCTAATAAATTTGATTATGCTCTTTGGCATAATCTCTACTATTTGCAACAATATGTTTATCTTTGAATGTAGGTACTGATGTGGTTGGCCTACATTGCCTACTTATAATTTAGTAGTTACCACAAATTCTACGGTTCATACCGATATTCCTTTTTTCCTCAACTAATCTGTATATGATTCTTTTTGCCTTTGCCTAGTAATGTTATTGGTTTATACCTCTCCTGTAACTGATCATTACTGTATCAATTCATCCACGGTGTGTAGTATTGTTGTGAGTCTGATTTTGCAATTTATATTCATTGTTGCAGTGTTTTTCATAACCGGCTCTTATTTCTCTACTAGGCTCTGCCTCTTTCTGACAGGCAGATATTGATTTGTTTCCTGTATCTACAGGTAAGTAGTTCACTAGGCAAGAGGACGCAATGTGAATTGCCTTTGATAAAAACATCCAGAAAGTAGTGTAATTCTCCCACGTTAAATATCATGGTGTGACTGTTCTCATCCAACAGTGTCTGATTGTTCCAGTATGATTTCTGGAAGTTAACGGTTTGTCAAGGTTCTGATTTGATGATGCCATCCATTTGGTTTTAAATTTATATCAGAGAAGGACATTATCCTTTCTTGTTGACATAATAGATCTATAATTTCTAGACCGTGTCTGGGTTTCATGGAGGTTCTCTAGACTAGGCTATCATGGCCTTAAAACCTATTTGGCTCTATGTTTATTCAGGATATTTCAGACATTTGAATGCCAGGAGGTTGCTGACCTTGCAGCCTCTAGGGTAAATTGACTTTTCTGAGCAGATTTTTTGGCAATATCCTATTGATTGCTTGTTTGGCTTTTTTTTTTTTAAAAGTCTTCTAAGGTTTATGCAGCTCAATAATGGTTTTTATAGCTATTAGCTGTTTTGAACTCTGTCCCTCCCTCGATATGTATACTGCTTGGGTAATCCCCATGAGTAAATGCTGCCATGATTGATCAGGAATAAGGAAAATTGTTTCATACTTACCGTAATTTTCTTTTCCTGATCATTATTCATGGCAGCATTACGTTCCCACCCATATACTATAAGAGTTGTGAAGCTAGTTACAAAGACTGCCTGATGGGAAGGGGGAGGATCTATTTATACCAGTTTCAGAGTTCTGTTTCCTGTCCTTTCTGCTGTGAGGGGAGGAGCTAACCCATGAGTAAATGCTGCCATGAATAATGATCAGGAAAAGAAAATTACGGTAAGTATGAAACAATTTTCCTTAATATTTGCGGTTATTTGTATTTTATATATAGATATATAAAAAATTTCATTCTAAGTGTATTTTCCCTTCGTATAGTGGCAGTACTTACAAGTGGGATGTTCCTTAGGATTCTGGACAAGAAGCTCCCCCTTCTTTAGAATTTAAATGCTGTGCTCCGCCTGCTGCCTCCATATAAGCTGTAACTCAGAGACACTCACCAGTTCTTCTTGTCCCGGCAACGGGACGGACAGGTTCCCCCACAGTGCAGGTGGAGATTTGGTGCGTTCAGCACAGGTTGCTGACCGGGAGGTGAGTGCCCGATAGTTTCCCGGGCGGGAACTGAGCGGCAACAGTACTTCCGGGTTCGCGTTACGGAACGTGACCGGATACTGTCTTTTGTGTTTTTTTCTGACGGAGTTCCCAGGCGGTTCTCCTTCATTGCTCATTACGCATGCGCACAGCGGTGGAACGCATGCCCGGGAGGCTTTGCGTTCCACCAAACACAGAATCACGCTACTGAGCATGCGCGAAACGGTGTTTGGCGCCAAATTTAAAATTTGGATACATGGCTGTGCAGGACCTTCCTGACCCCAAGGGTGGGTGTACAGTTCTGGTTCTCCGTGTCACCTGCCCTCCTACACGGATCTTAGGTGATTTAAGGTGAGGTTTAACTATTGAACTCTCCTTTTTTTTCACCTTTTGTTTTTATGCATGCTTCTAGAATAAGTCCTATGTCTCCAGATAAGACAGATATAGACAAGATGTCAACTTCTGTTCCAAACACCACAAGTAAATCTAAGCACTTATGTTGTCTGGAATGTGCGTTACCTCTACCTGACGGATGTCACAATAATACATGCAATCAGTGCGCAACGGATCGGCTAGTAAAAGCCGAGCAGACTGATATGGCATCCTTCCTGGGCTGGTTTCAGGAAAATTTGTCCCAGACATTTGAAGCTATTCGGGAGAAACTGCCCACACTGCGTAGGAGGAATAGATCTCCTTCTGTGTCTGACGTCTCTTCGCCTTCGGATATTTCCAGCCTGGCTTCAAGTGTGGAGGAGGGGTTTCCACCGGAAGAGCTGAAGAAATTTATTAAAGAAGTGACGACGGCGGTACAAGAAACTGAACCTACCAAGGGTAAGGGTAAAGGTTTCCCAATGTCTCCTTAAATCTTGGATCTCCATCATAGATGAAAGAATCTTGAAAGACGTACGTTCAAGTCAAGCTACAGTCTGGAGAAAAATGGGAAGATCTTCCTAAGTGGATGTTCAGATTGCCCAGCTATCAAAGAAAACCACTATACCCATTGGCGAAGTCTCAGGGCTTAAAAACCCAATGGACGAACGGGCCGGAACTTCGTGTAGTAGAATATTCCAGGCCGCAGGATATCAGTGCAGCGCTGAATTTGCAGGTTCAGCGGTTCTCAGAGCTCAGAGCGTTTGGCTACAAGCCCTGGAAGATTCCATTATGGGAACTCTGATACAGATCCTTCCCATCTCTTGTTCCTACTGAAAAATGAGTTTTCTTTGTTTTTCAGCGAGGATTATGGGTTTGTCGTCAGTAGCCAGAAGAGCTCTTTGGCTACGAACATGGACAGCTGACTCTGCGTCTAAGGCATCCTTATGTGAATTACCCTTTGAAAGGAACAAAATTTTTTTTTTGGCACTCCTTTGGAAGACATTGTTAGACAGATGTCTGATACGACGAAAACCCTACCTCTGGATTCAAGAACCCAGGGATATTAAAGTTTTCAGTACAAGGGTCAGAGGTCCTTTCGTTACCAGGGCGGTTTTGCAGGTTTCAAAAGCATGATGGCCTATGGCCATACCAGCCTGAAAATCCCTGATCTCGTCAGATCTCAGAAGCCATCCAGACTCGGGCCTGGTTAGTACTTGTATGGGAGACCAACTATGTACCTCAAATAAACAGCCAGTGGTCTTGACCGGAATCCAACAGGCATGACAAAAGAGGAAGTTTGACGCCATAAGAATGGGAGGACGCCTTCGGTTCTTCACCCAAGACTGGGAAAGAGTGCTTCATAGGTGGATTACAAGAACCATTTCAGAAGGTTACAGAATAAAGTTTCATCGAAACCACGTCCATCCTTCCTACTGTCAAGCTATCCATCAAGAGTAAACAAATTCTCTTCTTCTTTAAGAAATGTGGTAGAGAGGTACCCAAACGTTGGGTATTTCAGGGAGTTTACTCACGCCTTTTTTTCTGGTTCAAAAACCAGATGGAAACTAGTAAACACCTGCTTACCATGACAGAAGTTCTGTATGGAACGTATTTTGTCTTTTGACACACATTTTACAAAGGGAGATTACATGGCAGAGTTGGTTTAAATATGCTTATCTCCATGTACCGGTTTTAGAATCTTCCCGGAAGTTTCTCAGGTTTGCGGTTCTAGCAACACTGGCTTGTTGGTCTAGTGGTATGATTCTCGCTTCAGGTGCGAGAGGTCCCGGGTTGAAATCCGGAAGTGCCCAAGCATTCTTGTTTCAAGAAAGCGAAGGATTCTCCATTTACATTTAAACTCTTCCCTTTGGCCTGTCCTCAGCTCTTCGAGCTTTTACGGAAATCCTGGCATCCATAGCAGTGGTTTTACGTCTGAAAGGTATCTCGATTGTTCCATACCTGGACGTTTGGTTCCTTGAAGGTCAATAAAGACAACTGCTAAATCTTCATCTCACGATTACAATGAAGGTTTTAAGAGATCACGGTTGGATCCTGAACCTGGAAAAATCCAAGCTGACTGCGTCACGAAGTCTAGAGTTCTTGGGTCTTAGAGGAAATTCACAGTCCCTCTCTCTTTTTCTACCATTGGTGAAACAAATGAGGATTTTAAAAGCCGTATCAAAGCTGCAATCAGAGATGCTATGAGGTTCTAGGCCTCCTCGCTTCTGCAATCCCAGCAGTGGCCTGGGCAAAGGCAGAAGCAAAACCATTGCAATGGGACATCCTTTCCCAATGGACACGAAAACAGGAAGATCTAGACTCTCCCTTCCACCTATCCAAAGCGGTGAAAGGACTCCTGAACTGGTGGAAACACAGAAGCAATATCTCAAAGGGCCTATCGTTTGCTCAGAAACAATGGTTTATGATATCCACATATGCCTCCCAGATGGGTTGGGGCGCCCATCTAGCTTCTCAGTTCCGTCAGGGTCTTGGAACAGAGTGGAGTCAGGCGCTTCCTGAAGTTTCAGGGATTAATGCGGTTTGGAAGGCACTGGTTTCCTTCCGTTCAGCCATCACAAATCAGGCAATGAGGATTCAGTCGGACGACGCCACTACAGTGGTTTTTTTCGCCAGGGTGGCACGAAGGTAAAAGCTCTTCAAGAGCTCTGCTACCTCATATGTCTTGGGCTCAAGCGAATCTTCTCGCTATATCAGCTACCCATGTCAGAGGGTCTCTAAAGTTAGTTCAGACGGCCTCAGCCGTAGACTTTGGTCTCAGGCTGACTGGGCACTGTCAAGCTAAATTTTTTTGGCGCTGGGTTCACGCTTCGGCAGGCCGGAGATAGACCTGTTTGCCACAAGGAGATACAGGAAAGTTCAATGTTTTGCTTCTCTCCATTCAGGAGAGTACCCAGTTGTCCTAGACGGTCTATCGATACCTTGGACCTTCGACATGGCTTATGTTTTCCCTCCTGTCGCTCTTATACCACGGATTGTTCATAAGTAAGATGAAGAAGGCAAGTAATTGGCAGTCCTGCCCTTCTGGCCGAACAGGAGTTGGTTTTCGGAAGTGGAAAACTTGACAATCTCACGTTGGCATCTCCAGTCTCTTCTCAAGTATTGGAGAATGTGACTCTCCCCGTGGAAACTCTGGATATTTTTCACCTGACGGCATGGTTGCTGCAAGGGTGATCCTTCAAGGCCATGGTCTCTCTGACCGTTATGTGATGTGTTGCTGTCTTCCGTCCGCTGGTCCACTTCGTAAATCTATTTCAGAGTTTAAATGAAGTTCAGAACCTGGTGTTCACTTCGAGGTTGGATCCGGCCAAAGCCTCTATCCCGGAAAGTCTTTCTTTTTTGCAAGATGGGTTTGAAGCCGGCCTGGGAGTTTTACGCTCAAAGGCCAGATTTCAGCTCTAAATCACTTCCTGGTTCGTGGCTTTGCCTCAAACCTGCTTTTTCTAAGATTTCTTAAGTCCATAAGGCTTAAGAGGCCTCCTAAGTAGTACCTTTCCCTACTTGGGATCTGTCTGGTGCTTCGAGCCCTTTGTGAACCACCATTTGAACATTTACTGGAGGTTCCTATCAAGTTTCTTACCTTCAAGACGGTTTTCCGGGTGCCTATCGCCTCTGCTAGTTGAGTAGGTGTGATCCGAGCTCTCTCTTTCTCTCCGGAATTCACCTTTTTCATCGCGACTAGGTGGTCCTGCACACCAAGCCTTCTTTTTTGCCTAAGGTTTTTTCTGGTGCTGCAATTACCAACCTATTGTCCTACCGGGGTTTTATCATTTTCCTACGTCGGATCTGGAAAGAATGTGACATCTCCTAGATGTTAGAAGATCCCTGAAAATCTGTCTTCAGATGACTCAGGGATTAGATCCTTAGATCTATGTGTATTCTTTCATGGCGCTAACAGGGGTTGTGCTGTCTCAGGACCCTCTTTGGCCTGATGGCTAACGTATACAATCAGGTTGGCTTATCAATCCAAAGGGATTCCCCTTAGTTTCCCTTTAAAGGCTCGTGCCTCTAGAGCTATGACGACCTCCTGGGCTGAAAGAGCAGCCGCCTCACCTGAAGACATCTGCAAAGCTGCTGCTTGGTCTTCCTTACATACTTTTATCAAGCATTGTAGGCTGGACGTATTCTCATCATCTGAAGCTGCTTTGGGCGTAAGGTGCTACAAGCTGTGGCCTGCTGAGTTCCCACCCTTTGTTGTATGCAGGGGTCTTGCTATATCCCACTTGTAAGTACTGCCACTATACGAAGGGAAAAACAGTAATTTTACTTACCGTAAATTCCTTTTTTCTTAGTATAGTGGCAGTACTGGCTTTCCCTCCGCTTTCAAATAGATTAAATTCTATGCATCATTCGGTCTCCGTTTTGGTTCTTTTGTATTACTGGTGAGTGTCTCTGAGTTACAGCTTATATGGAGGCAGCAGGCGGAGCACAGCATTTAAATTCTAAAGAAGGGGGAGCTTCTTGTCCAGAATCCTAAGGAACATCCCACTTGTAAGTACTGCCACTATACTAAGAAAAAAGGAATTTACGGTAAGTAAAATTACTGTTTTTGTTACCAATATATATTATATTAATAACAAATACAGTTAGAATGAAATTACATATGTATATATAATTTATTTACATTTAAAAAAAATAATATATATATATTTTTAATTTATTATTGTAATTATACGTATATATATATATATATATAAATATAATATATATATTATATATATAATATATATATCATAAATATGTAACTTCATTCTAAGTGTATTTTAATACTAATATATGTACTTATATTAACATTAAAATACACTAAGTATGACCTTACATATATATAAGATGTGTATATATTATATAATATATATATACATTTAATGTATTTTTACATGTTTAATGATGGTTTTTTTTGTAGCGCTTCCCACCAGCAGGGGGACTGTCTGACAGCCCAGACAGTCCCCCTGCTGGCAGATCCACAGCCAGCTATAGGGGGCCATGTGATCGCTCTTTGAGGGGGCCTGATTTGCCGGGGGAGGGCTGCCTGGGCTGTCAGGCAGTCCTCCCGAATCGGATCGCCGGGAAGGTGAGTATCTGGAGGCTCCTGGGGTAGCCCATTATAATGGGGACGGCATATAACGCCGTAACGGCATTAAGGGGCTAAGAAGTTAATGAAATGTAACTTACCTTCACCTTATCACTGCTCTGTTTCTTTTCATTGCTACTTTGTGTATTCCAGTATACAGGCAGTGTATATTACATTGCAGCAACATCAAGGAGATCCTATTTTACATTATGTTGGTTCTGTATGTATATAATATTTTGTTTTTTGCCTTTATTATCTATACCAATAAAAGTTATGTTTTATTTACTCTTGGGATGTATTTAGCAAATATTTAGGTCCTAGTAGTCTTTCTGAGGCTGGTATCTTTAACCATATACTCCTTTTCCACACCCCTTTTTTTTAGTTAGTTGATTATTTACGGGTTATTCCCCATTTTGAGGGTGTTGGTTCCAATCCCCATTGAATTATTAACTTTAGCTTAAGCAGTCTTGGTGTATAGATTATGCTCCTGCAGACTCACTGCTCAATTATCTGCAATTTTAGAGTTAAATCACTTTATACAGCCCTAGTCACACCTCCCTGCTTGTGACTTACATAGCCTTCCTAAACACTTCCTGTAAAGAGACCTCTAATGTTTAAACTTCTCTTTTTGCATATTCTTATTAATTTAGAATTTCTTATCTCCTGCTCTGTTAATAGCCTTATAGACTCTGCAGGAGCATCATGTGTTAGAGACAAAAACTTCTAAAGCAAGTTAACATCTAAATAAAATGTAAAACATTATTTTTCAAGCAGGTTGTGGGAGCCACAGTCAGGGGAGGTGTGGCTAGGCTTTCTTGGACAGAAACAAAAGGGATTAAACCCATACAATGGTGGAGAATTGAGCAGTGAAACTGCCGGGGCATGATCTATACACCAAAACTGCTTCATTAAGCTAAAGTTGTTTTGGTGACTATAGTATCCCTTCATATATATGAATAAACATGTAACGGCACAATATTATGTAAGGTGTTTTCTATCTTCACATTTTTCTGTAAGTTATTGACTTATATGTTTCTTTTTCTACTTTACATTGGTTAAGAAAATGGATAAACAACTTTTTCATATCTACTATGTTATCTGTATGTAAAGGTTTTGTTAGTTAATATATGTTTTAAACGTGTTTGTTCTTTATGGTATTTTTTTTTAAAAAAATGGGACTTTTATTCCTAGTTGTTGTGACTTTTTCTCTATGACTTTTCTTCCGTTCACCGTCAGCCCTTTAGTTAATGTATATAATTCACTAAATATTTTCCTTGAAACCACCCTCTCTGGGAATGCTGACCCAGTTTTAACTTGGCATAACTAATGAACCTATACACATTCAACTGCAATCAGTTTCATGTTAGAACATGTTGAATATCTGGCATTCATTTATAGTTTATGTTTTGTTTTTGTTGTTGTTTTTATTTATTTTTATGGAACTTGAGGTTAAACTGGGCCTTATCTATCATTATTATTATAATTTCGTCATTTTTATAGAGCCAACTTATTACGCAGCACTTTACAATATTAGAAAGGGGGACATTTACCAATACTGAATGTTACAGTAACAATAGGTTGATGAGGACCCTGCTCAAAGGAGCTTACAATCTATCTACCTGTCTGTCTGTCAATCTACCCATCCATCCATCGTTTATCCACCTATCTGTCTGCCTATCATAATTCACACATGCATACACAATACATTATCATTGGTTTGCTCTAAGTAGCATTCTGAGTAACAGTGGAACTGTAAAAATAGGCCATAGATGTCTCATAAGCCAATTAAATCTCTTGACCTAACCATTTGAATTAATATATTACCAGGAAAATATCCAACACGCAAGAGTATGTCAGAATGACTCGAAAGAAAGAAAATTATTATTTTAGAGCAAAATCCTGACTAAAAAAACTCCACTGAGATGCTGAGCAAGACTTCCAATTACAGGAGGTACTTGGTAGCATTTATTGCTGCTAAATATGGCAAATGAATATGAAGTTCAGAGAGCATTTTTTTCTTCAAATAAATACTTTAAAAGCTGTATTTTGTGTTTACTTGGGTTCTCTTTGTCTTATATTACATTGTGTTTCAAGATTTGAAACAATTCAGGATAACATATGAGCAAATGGGAACAAGAGGAAATAATAAAGGGGTGTATCTACTTTTTATGACACTGAATCACATACCACCCAACATTGGCATCCAGAGTAGTGGGATGCGGATGAGACAGAGGACAAGGGGGCAGGCCAGTGATGCGAATGTGCCACTGGCTTTACCCAAAGAGGGTTGGTTCAACCAAATTACTGATAGGTCAGCCTGGCATGAATGTACGCCACGGTGCCTGCCAATCAAGCAGGCCAGCCACTGAGGGCAGGACATGCAGGGAGCACTGTTTCACAACACTCATTGTTTATGTAGGAATAAGGAAAATATTGTGTAGAAAGGGAATGTGTGTTAATAGTTCTCATTAGAAGCTAGTGAGCTGCATGGATGAGGTGGAATGAGATATGTAAACCTTCTGAAGCAGCATATTTAATTGCACCTTTAACCCGTTTACTTTTTGAAAACATATTAGCAGAACATTTGTTTGAAGCAAGGGATGCATAGCTAGCATATAGACATGTAACACAGCGATTTTGTGTATAGATTGTTTTGCATACAAACATAAATCTTAAAATTATATAAATATACAGCATTTTTTATTTTCCTTTTTATTCATTAATACTTTTTAGAAAAAAAAGTATTTGGTAAATTTTAAAGCTTTAGACAGTATATAGTGTCCTTTTTATTGCAATATTTCACACAGGATCTGAAATGTTAGTATAAAAGCAAAAATGCAACGTTTCTCATACACAGTAGATTTTACATAGTTACACAGTTACATAGCTGAAAAGAGACTTGCATCCATCAAGTTCAGCCTTCCTCACATTTGATTTTTGCTGTTGATCCAAAAGAAGGCAAAAATCCAGTTTGAAGCACTTCCAATTCTGCAACAAGCTAGGAAAAAAATTCCTTCTTGACCCCAGAATGGCAGTCAGATTTATCCTTGGATCAAGCAGTTATTACCCTACATTGAAAGATTATATCATTGAATATTCCGTTTTTGCAAGTATGCATCTAGTAGCTTGTAACGGCTACCCAGGTTGTGAGAGGGTATCAGCCATTGGAGACGTCCTTTTTCCCGGCAAGTTGCTGTATAGTAATGAAGTTGGTTATTCCCATCCACAAGATCCAAGAGGAGAGTCAGGTTCAGCTGTTAAAAAGTAAAGTAATAATGCAGTAAAAATCCCCTTCCAAGAACGAGACGAGGCTACGTTTTGAAGGGTCAAGAAGAACTGAGGTTTAATGACAGGGATTCTCCTTTTATGCAGTGCTCCCATGCAAGGGAGACGCCCACAACCAATTAGACGTTAACCAATCAAACAATGGTTACAACCCACAGATTCCCTCCCCTCTGCTTGGGAGATAATTGAGTTTCTTACTGTATCTACTCAATTATCTCCAAGCTAAAACTTATATTTTTTTATGCATTGTTATAACTTTCCCATTTTACATAGTACATGAATTTTTATGAACAACATAAATTGTGGAAAAACATATTCAAAATTCGTGAGAATCCGTCCAGTGGTTCCAGAAATATTAAAAAGTCAGTTCCACTGATTCAGGCTGTGCGGTCGGTCTATTTCTGCCTTGAAAATAACAAAGTCCCATCCGAAGGCGGCGTTTGAATCGTCAAACTCACTTCGACTTTTGTCGAAGTGTCGAAGTGGAACCGGGGTGCGTTTTAGCAGTGTTCAATAGTCTAATGTAGGTCTATTTTACGCCAAAATGACAAAGTCCCGTTCGAACGGGTGTTCGAATCTTCGAACGGGACTTAGTCTCCAGCCGCAGTGTCGAAGGGTAGGGGAAGGTACAGGTCAGTGGTGTTCGTGCAATTGTGTGGCCGATTTCCGTTCCATGGATTTGACGGCACACACCGTTGACCGCGTTCAAGTGGATTAAAATGGCCGCTGCCACGTGTTCGACTGTTTAATGGTGGCCACTTCGACTACTTCGGCACTTTGGCTGTATCCGAAGTGCCATATGAAATGTACCAATCCTTTGTCCAAAAATAGTTAAAGGGCCAGACAGTCTTTCTTTAGGCAATGTGGATAATGGTAAAAGCAAACAAAAGGTAGAGGTTCCCAGACAACATGGTAGGGGTTGTTACAATGGTTAAATGTCTCGAACTGTGTTAAAAGTAATCCACATGAACCAGGTAAGCACATTCCATTGTGGTTATAGTCTGTTAATGTGCAGGTACCTGGTTAGTGGTTAAAGGGACAGTTTAGTAATAAATGTTCCCAGGCAAAGGTAAGGTTCTGTTACATAGCTGTTTGAACTTCTGTATGGACTCTGATAAAACCACTTCTTCAGGAAGAGAATTCCACATCCTTATTGTTCTTAGAGTAAAACAAACCTTTCCTTTGCCTTAGATTAACTCTTCTTTCTTCCAGTCTAAACGCATGACCCCGTGTCCTATGTAAAGTCCGGTTTGTGAATAGATTTCCACACAATGGTTTGTATTGGCCCTGGATATATTTGTATAATGTTATCATATCCCCTCTCAGGCGACGTTTTTCTAAACTAAAGAGATTTAAATTTTTAAAATGTGTTAACCTTTCTTCATAGCTGATATGTTCCATTCCTTTTATTAATTTTGTAGCCCGCCTCTGCACTTTTTCTAGTGCCATAATATCCTTCTTTAGAACAGGTGCCCAAAATTGCACAGCATATTCAATATGCGTTCTTACCAGTGATTTATAAAGAGGCAAAATGATATTCTCGTCCCGAGAATGAATGCCCTTTTTCATGCATGACAATACCTTACTGGCCTTGGCCACTGCGGATTGACATTGCACATTTTTGCATAGTTTGTTGTCTATAACAATTCCCAAGTCCTTTTCATGTGTTGTTATCCCTAATTCGCTTCCATTAAGGGTATACGTTGCTTGTGTATTCTTTACAGCGAAGTGCATAACTTTGCATTTTTCAACATTAAATTTCATCTGCCATTTGAGTGCCCAGTCCCCCATTCTATCTAAATCACTCTGCAGCAAAGTAATATCTTGCTCACATTGTATTATTTTACAGTTTTGTGTCATCTGCAAACACTGAAACATGACTTTCAATGCTGTCTTCAAGATCATTTATAAACATGTTAAATAGAAGGGGTCCCAGAACAGACCCCTGAGGGACACCACTTGCCACCTCTGTCCAGCTTAAAAATTTACCATTAACGACAACTCTTTGTACTCTGTTTTTAAAGGGAAACTGTACTCACCGAAAATACAGTTTATTTTCCTCCCAAAATAAATTCTACCCATCCCCTGCACCTCTGTAACCCCCCTTGCAAGACATATAAACTTCAATAAATATAATAATTCTTACCTTAATTCCAGCGCCGCGTCACACATCCATCCTCCGTCGTCTACACCCCCTTCCGCGTCATCCGATCAGCTGACTCACCCTCCTTCCCTCCGCCAATGAGCTCATACTCATTGGGAATCATTGGGAAGCAAGAGCGCATGCGCATCTAACGCAGCGCTCCGCCCCTCGCACGCTTCACGCAGAGATTCATTGAATCCCCTTGTGAAGCGTTAAAAGCACACTGCGCATGAGCGTGGTGTGCGCGTCCCCGAGAGACAAGCTGAGTAACATCTCAGCTTGCATCTCACTCCCATCCTGTAATCC